>NC_089507.1:71715783-72965783 GCF_036850995.1 Saccopteryx leptura | reverse complement strand
TCTGTCCTGGCCAGTAGAAGTATTAAAGCCTTACTGCTTTTCCTAAACTCTAAGTGTAATTTAACCTCCAGAGTTTCCCATAGTATCAGGATGAGCCTAGTACTTGAACTGAAATTTCTCCAATCACATGGCTCCTCTGATTTTCAGTTCTTCTTTTCTTTACTCCTTTACTGCTTTATTCTGGGAGCACCTGTGTGATATTAGTAATTCACACCAAAATTTGAAGCTCAAGGTCCACTTTATTGGAGCATCCACAGTATAATCACTTTTTATATCTGGGTCCCAAGACTAATTATTTTTGACATCCAAACACCAAAGCTTGCCCTTGGAATAAAGCAAGTTCTGAATATGTGATAAGTGAATAATTAAATTAAATGTTAGGAATCTCAGTTTGACTTGCCTATAGTAATAAGTTATTAAAAAATAAATCTTCTAGCCTGATATGTGGTGGTGAAGTGGATAAAGCATTGACCTGGAATGCTTAGGTTGCTGGTTTGAAACCCCGGGCATGCCTGGTCAAAGCATATACGGGAGTTGATATTTCCTGCTCCTCCCCCACTCCTCTTTCTCTCTCTTTTTTCCTCTCTCTTGCTCCCCTCTCTAAAATAAATAAATAAAATCTATAAAAAATAAGTAAATCTTCTAGCCACCAAATAATGTATCAGAACCAATAAGTTGGATAATATAAAATATTGTTTCTTACAGAGATAGCTTCCAGTAGTTTCACTTGTCATTGTTTTCTTTGAACTCTGACTTAAAGTTTGACCTACTGAACACCAATAAACATCCAGAATTCCATTTGACTTGTTCAGTCATTTCTAGTGGGCATGCATCTTGCTTCCCATTCTTCAGACCTAATTGAGTGTTGTCTGCTTTATTTAAATACTATAAAAATAAGAGGAATAATGTCCTCAAAGTTGAATTAATATAGCTTAAATATTTCCAAAAATTAAAATATCACAAGGCCTTAAAAACAGAATTAAGTACACAGTAAGAGTTGTCATGTGCCATCTGGTGGAAATACAAATTAGTATAACCATTATGGAAGAAAGTATGGTGATTCCTCAAAAAATTCAGAGAATTACCATATGACCCAGCAATCCTCCTACTGGGTATCTAGCCCAAAAACTTGAAAACACTGGTATGTAAAGACACATGCACTGCCATATTCATTGCAGCATTATTCAAATGGCCAAGAAATAAAAACAACCAAATTGTCCTTCAATAGAGGACTAGATAAATAAGATGGGGTACATATATATAATGGACTACTACTGAGCCATTAGCAATGATGACATAGTGACATTTATGACAACAGGGATAGACCTTGAGAACATTATACTGAGTCAAATAAGTAAATCAGAAAAAGCTAAGAACTGTATGATTTCACACATAGGTGAGATATAAAACTGAGACTTATGAACATAAATAAAAGTGAAGTGGTTACTAGGGGAAAGGGAATGTGGGGGAGGGGGAAATGGACTTGAGTGAATGGGGAGTGGGGTGAGAAAAAGGTGTAAAGAGGGACAAATATAAGGTGAAAAATTATTTGCCTTTGGGTGATGGGTATACGACATAATCAACAGTTCAAATGCTATAGAAATGTTAACCTGAAACCTATATACTCTTATTGATCAATGTCACCCTGGTAAAGTCAATTTTCTAAATAAAATTTTAAAATTAAAAAAATGAAGAATTGCCATGTCTAAATGTCTAGGCTAGGTAAATGTGTAATCTTTCCAAAGTATATGTGGTGTGCATAATACAGTTTTAACCTAAACATTATTACTGTTTTTCTTTACCCATCTTAGCTCAAATATAGTACATAAGTTATCTTCTAAAGTAATTTTAGTAGCTCTCAAGCATGGTAATATAAAAATATTTTCAGACATACATAGCAAAGGGAATTTTATAAATATTTACTTGCCCAAATTAAATATTTCATGTAAAGTGTTTAAAAGTTTTATAGATGCATCAAGTTAAGTGGGTTTGTCATATATTTTGTCTATGAAAATAATTTGAATGTTGTAAGAACAGGCTCACAGGAGATATATAAATGCTACCATCAAACTCTGTCAAGCATAGAGATAAACAAGATTATTTACCTAAGTATTTTAATTGGTCTTCTTTACTCTTCCAAGAGACTAAAATTTATTTCAATTTTTAAATTCAGTATATGTTCATTAGAGTATTTATTTTAAATGGGATAGCAAGTGAATGATACTGTGCCAATCATCTAAAAGGTGGCTTAGGTAAAAAGCTTTTTTAAAAAATACTTGTAGTATTAAGTACTCTTTACCATAAAATTGTTCCACAGTTGAACGTACAGTGTTGCTCATGGTTTGTGAATTTGCAAAAAAGAGACCATACAAACATGCACGCATGCACCCCCCACCTTTAAAGTGAAAAATTATTTAGCAAAGGATACACAGAACCCACAGGTTAGTAAGAAAGGTATTGGAAGTGGAAGCAGATGGAGCATGTCTTGGGTGAGAGTCACTGACCACTGACTGGTTCCCTAAATGAAGTTCACAGGTGTCCTTAGTACATGGCCTGCAGGTAGCATTTAGACAGAGTTAAGAACATAGACTAATGTTTGATAAATCTCTGCCATTTTACATTTGGGTTTATAGTGCCATCTCAAAGAAACCTCCATTAACAAGCTATGCTTTTACAGTTAAAGCAACATTTATGACTGTCAAGCTTTCCTGGTATTAGAACAAAATTCAGCTTCAACATGGCCACCTAAATAAAAGTGAATGAAGCTAAAAATAATCTAGCTGGTTAGATTGGAGTCAAAACCCAGGTACTCTTTAAAAATATTTCTGTCTCACCTGAACTATGGTGGTGCAATGGATAAAGCATGGTTAGATTGGAGTCAAAGCCCAAGTACACTTTAAAAATATTTCTGTCTCACCTGAGTTATGGTGGAACAATGGAAAAAGCATAGAACTGAACTACTGAGGTTTCAGTTTCAAAACCCTGGACTTGCACAGTCCAGTCAAGGCACATATGAGAAAAAATTAAGAGTTGATGCTTGCTGCTCCTCCTACCACCTTGTCTTTTTTCTCTCTCCTTTCTCTAAAATCAATAAATATAATCAAATATATATATTTGATTATATATATAATATACATATATATATATATATATATATAATGTATATATAATTTGTTTCTTGCTTTCCAGAATCCCAGACAGGTATTTTCTTACATTATGAAGTAATCACTTCTCATTGGTGGTGACCTATTGATTTTCACATATATGTTCTCAAGAATTTCATATTAGATCTTGAGAGATGAATTTTGAAGTGCTTCTGTGAAAAATTAACTCAGCTTTAAGAGAGCAAGGAAAAAATTATTCTTTTCTCTTCTAGTCATTATCAATATATTGGCTGAAAGAGCTGAAGCTATTTGCTATGCGTTCCAGAGAATGGTACTGGCCAAGAAAAATACTGTATAGTTGAACCCTGAAATATGGCACATGGGAACCTGAATGCATCTAGTTATGTGCCATAATTTCCTTTACTGAGTTTATGTTTTAGTTACTTGTTGAAAGAAGCATCCTGATACAAAATCTGTCACCAGGATTAAGTAGTCACAAGCAACAAACTCTATAAAGTGTTGAACTTGCAGTAAAAGAGGAGAAAAAGCAAAGGAAAAATGATTCATTTTCTTCTTCTGAGCTTTGTATTTCACAACTTTTCTTGTATCTTTTTGAAGCATTTGACTAAATGTTTGCTCATTTGTAAACTAATAGAGAATTTTCTGAATGCTGGTGTTTGGCTAAATCTTGCAACTATCAGTTAAGTCCTTCAAAGCAGAGTTATTGAAAAGTAGAGAAGAAATAAGAGTACAATTTTATTCTACATGTCTTTGGGCTAGAATGAAACTGATTTAAATTCCAATAATGTGGAAATCTGGGCAGGGTGCTGAAACACCAAACTCTGTACTCCAAGCTATAGGCAATGCAGAGACATTGAGAATGGAGACTAAGCATAACATTTGATGGGTGCAAAAGGAAATTCTATAACCCTAGACTTATAGCAAATACCTAGAGTTAGGCATTATTAACTTGAGAAAAGGGATAACCTTATCTTTAAAATGTAGAATGGAAAGGACAAATTATATGTATGCCTTCCCACATCAGGCTGTTCTGATTCTCCTCATGGCAGAGACCATTAAAGAGTGATGACTGTGGATTTGAGACAGGGATGGATGAGACTGAGGCTTGTGGCTGTGACTGGAATTCCCAGGAAAAGAACTTGTGGAACCAGCTCTCTAGCTAGGTTATCAGGCCATGTACTTGTATGCAAATGAGTTAGAAGCCAACTAAATTTTTAAGGGAATTGCATTACCAAAGTGACTTGAAGCCTCACCAAGAGTATATTTCTATAATTAGACCAATCTTCAACTCACCAAACCCACTCAATAGGAAGGGAGTTGATAAATCTGTGGATTTAATCTTAGGACACTAAGGTAAGACTTTCTTCCACATGCCTTCCTCCAAACACCCATGGCTGATATGAACAAGGAAGTTTCCAACACCACTATCTATCCCAGAACATAGAGCTGTCAGATTTGTAAAACAAAATCTTTGGTCAACTTCTAGAATTTGCACTACACACTATATATGAACCATGCTGTGTTTCAGTACCCTTTTACTGAAGGAGAGTTTTTACAGTAGTAGTACTTCCTATTCTCCATGATCAGAAGTTGTCAACTTTCTGCAAAGAATAAAAAGACTTTTCTTTCACTGAACTATAAAGAATTACATTCTAACTTGCTAGAAAGAATTACACTTTAAACAGATATTCTGAACTTGAACTTGCTTTAATAACTGTAGGAGTCGGCCCTGGCCGGTTGGCTCAGTGGTAGAGCGTCGGCCTGGCGTGCAGGAGTCCCGGGTTCAATTCCCGGCCAGGGCACACAGGAGAAGTGCCCATCTGCTTCTCCACCCCTCCCCCTCTCCTTCCTCTCTGTCTCTCTCTTCCCCTCCCGCAGCCGAGGCTCCATTGGAGCAAAGATGGCCTAGGCGCTGGGGATGGCTCCTTGGCCTCTGCCCCAGGCGCTAGAGTGGCTCTGGTCGCAACAGAGCGACGCCCCGGAGGGGCAGAGCATCACCCCCTGGTGGGCAGAGCATCGCCCCCTGGTGGGCGTGCTGGGTGGATCCCGGTCGGGCACATGCGGGAGTCTGTCTCTCCCCGTTTCCAGCTTCAGAAAAATACAAAAAATAATAATAATAATAACTGTAGGAGTCTCTGTATTGTCTTATTTTTGGTATGGCATACTGTATTTCAGATAGACAATGACATGTGTATGTTTGGAAGTATTCATATATGGGAAGGTCATGTGCTTGTATGGTCAATAGCTAAAAATGTGGCCAATAGCAATATCATTGATTCACACCTTAATATCCACTATATTCTTTAATGAGTAAAAATTATATTCTGTCATCAGTACTTTTTGTAGGAATTGGATAATTCTGATAAGTCTACTGCAGTATCTGGAGGATAGTTTCCTCAGTCCCACATAAACACAGTAAGTTAGAGACTAATCTTCTAATTAGGATGTGGCTATGTCTGGATGTGTGGTCTGCAAATGTTGTTGCCACCCACTGTCCCAAAGTTGATACTATCACCATGACAAGAGTAAATGTTGAAAAGTTCCTGGGTACTGGATGACATGACTAACCACTAATTGTTCTATGAATGGAGCTCATCCCATTCAGATGCTCAATTGCAGATACTATATGAGCAAACTCAAGCTGAGATTTTCTGTGTCTTGAAGATCAAACAATCTACACTAAAGAGTAGACTCTCAGTAGGTAAAATTGTGTCCAGATTTAAAATACCACCATAAGTACTTATTACTCTCTATAAAAGCAATAATATTATTTTTAAGATAAACCTCAGGCCTAGCCCATTATATTATTTTCTATTTTCTCTTGACTTTAAAATTCTAAACCAGAAAACATATATTATCAAAAATAATAACGAAACACGGATGCCTTAGTAATGGTAGCATGAGAGATACTTCTGATATTTCCCCTTGAAATTTCAACAAATTGAACAACTCTAATGCAGCAAAGTAAACCCAGCTGGGCTCACAGGCACACCTGAAAGATCCACGCACCTAATGGACTAAAGGTGGGATAGGGGAAAGGAGGGTGGAAGATAAAACACATTCACAGTGGGCTTTGGAGAGGAGAAGAGAGAAATCTGGAGTGACTTTTTTTTTCACTGTTGGACTACAGGGAGGAGGGAAGCTAGGGCTCTCTGCATGTTGTCTGAGGGGTACAAAGAGAGAAATCTGGAGTGACTTGGTCTCCTTCTGCTGGGAGGAGCAGTGAGACAGATGAGCAGAAGGGGATATAAACCAAAGTGGCCAGAGCATGGTGTCACAGACAGTGTTCCCATGGTCAGCCTGTAGCCCGCATTCATCAGAGACAGAGAAAGCTAAAGTGTGCCCCCTAGCCTCCCACACTTCATGGTACAGAGTGTGGAAGAGACAAACCCCACAGCCAGCTCTCCAGAGCCACTCTTTCCCCTGAGAAAAAGAGGTGCTCCACGATTGCTCCCCAGGTCTGCTTAGATGTGAAAAAGGTACCCAGAAGCCTGAAATCACCATTCCTAAAGTCATAAAGTTACAAAGCTGAAATCATAAAGCCCTCACACATGTCCTATCCATCAATGTGACTACAGTCACACCTACATCATTGCAACAGCAACAGCTCAACAGTGGACAGCCCAGGAACTTCACAGAGATAAAGTTGTAATACAGCTACACCTACTGAAAGAAATCTCTCAAAACTAATTTTTTCTTTATTTCTCTTTTTCTCTTTATTCCTTTTTTCTCTTTTGAATTTCATCTTATTTTAATTTTATATTTTTATTTTTTTTAATTTTTTAATTGTCTTTTTGTTAGAGTTCTTAACAATACCACTCTCAAATACCATCAAGGAAGAAGACACGGAATACCATGACTACACAACACAGAGATGTAGCTCAGAAAGAAAATGAAAAATATCCAAAAAAAATCTCAATCACATGGGAACTTTAAATTTAAATGATAGAGAATTCAAATTAAAGTTCTGAAAATACTCAACGAGATGCAAAAAGACACCAATAGGCAATTTAATGAGTTCAGAAAAACAAATTAATGAACAAAACAAATACCATATCAAGGTGACTAAAACATTAAAAATAGAGATAAAGTATTCAATATATAAATTGAAGACTGATGTAGCAAGTTTAGCTAATTGAACAAGCCTGATAGAGGAAAGAATCAGTGACATCAGATACAGGCAACTAAAGATGATACAGGGAGAAGAGGAGAGTGACTCCCAAATTAAAAATAAAAAAATGAAAGAGCTCTCTCTACAAGAATTGTCTGACTCCATCAGAAAGAGCAATGAAGGAATAATTGGTAAATAAGAAGAAGAAAGGGAGAAGGGAATGGAGAGCCTATTCAAACAAATAATTGAGAAATTCTCAAGCCTGTGGAAAGAGAGCCTCAAATCCAAGAAGTAACCAGAACAATGTGCTATCACAACGCAAAGAGACCTACTCCAGGGCATGTAATAAAATGGTCAAAAATCAATGACAGAGAAAGAATCCTCAAGGGTGTTAGGGAAAAGAAGAATATAACATACAAAGAAAAGACCATTAGGTTGTCATTAGACTTCTCAGCAGAGAGTCTACAAGTCAGAAGAGAGTGGATCTAAACATTCAAAATACAAAAAAAAGAGCAAATACCAGCAAAGAATACTATATCCATCAAAGTTACCCTTTTAATATGAAGGGGAAATAAAAACTTTTGCAGACATATACAAAAGCTGAGGGAATTTATCATCAGAAAATCTTCACTGCAGGAAATACGGGGGTTATTTGACCAGGCACAAAGAACAAAAGAAATCAAAACTACAAGTAAAAGCTCCAAGAAGGTCACAAAAAACCCCAAAGATAATCTGTGACATCAACTTAAAATGAGAGAGGATAAAGATCAGCCATAGTATAGGAGGATGACGTGCAGAAGCACTCATAAGCCAAAGGATTCTTGTACATATGAAAACGTTCACTTAATAAAACTAATAGTAACCACCTATAAAATAGCCACTACTGAAATACACAGCTTACAAAAATAAAAATGGGAAAAGTATAAAATACCACCAAGAAACAACTGACCAAAACACAAAAGAGAAGAACCAAGCAAGACACAGAGCTACCAGAAAACAAAACATAAAATGGCTATAGAAAATCTTCAAATGGCAATAATTGCGTCACCTAAGCGTGACACAGGGGCAGAGCCTGGGGTACAGAGTCACCGACCAGGAAGAGGGAGAGGAAAGAAAAAGTAAGAAGTTAACCTCTCAAAATAAAGAAAAATCCACAGACTTTGTAACTTGTTCCACCATTTTTTTGATTCTTTTATCTTCTTGCCTTTATTATTATTATTTCTATTTCCTCCACCTTGGTACTTTTATTCTCTGCCCATCTTATTCTTCCCTTTTCTTAAACTACACTATCCATAAGTGTTACATTTTATTTCTTTTCCTCTTCCTTACTCTCCATGAGGGTTACACTCCAAAACCCTTAACTCTCTCTCTGTGTATTTTTCCTTTTTTTCCCCATTTTTTCTTATTTCTCCCTTTCTATTAGTTTCTTCTTTTCTCCTTTTACTTTTCCTCTCATTCAATCCTCAAAAATGAACAAATTATTTAATTTGGAACCCAAGATTTTTTTTTGTGTGTGTGGCATTTTGGGTGCTTTTTACTTCGCTTTTTAACTCATTAGTATTCCTCCAAACCTAGGATCTCCATTCTATTTAATCTTTGCTCCACTTAATAAAATAGTTTTTTCCCCTTTTTTCTGCTTCCATATTATCCCTCTCATTATAACTCTTAGTCGACCATCACTTACAAGCAAATCATTTTATACTTGACCAAGATTTTTTCCTTTTTTGCATTTTGTAGGTCCCTACTTCCTTTTTTACCCCTTGAACACTTCCCTCCAATTTAGGCCCTCTGTTATAGGCAGTTTTTGTTACATTTATCATAATATAATTCACAGGTCATCACAATATTTTCCTAAAGAGGAGGGGAGAGGAAGGGAAGAGAAGAAAGAAAAGAGGGGGAAATAATAAATTATTATTTTGTGTGTGTTTTTTTTCTTTTTTTCCAAATATTTTTCCATTTTTTTTACTTTTTATTCTTTATTAATTCTCATTAGTGCTATCAACAAGACCACCCTCAGGTGTGATTAAGAAAAAGGAAATCAAATATCATGGATGCAAAAGATAGAGAAGTAACACAGATAGATGTGGAAAATTTTATGGAGAAAAAATTTAACATATTGAAAACCTTGGAGCTAAATGACAGAGAATTAAAAATAGAAATCCTAAAAATACTCAGAGATATACAAGAAAACACAGAAAGGCAATTTAGGGAGTTCAGAAAACAACTCAACAAACACAAAGAATATATTACCAAGGAAATTGAAACTATAAAAACAAATCAAACAGAAATGAAAAACTCAATTTATGAGCTGAAAAACGAGGTAACAAGCTTAGCTAATAGAACAGGCCAGATAGAAGGCAGGATTAGTGAAATAGAAGACAAGCAACTTGAGGCACAACAGAGAGAAGAAGAAAGAGACTCAAAAATAAAAAAAAAATGAGAAAGTCCTACAGGAATTGTCTGACTCCATCAAAAAGAATAACATAAGAATAATAGGTACATCAGAGGGAGAAGAGAGAAAAAATGGAATGGAGAATATACTCAAACAAATAATAAACGGGAACTTTCCAAACCTGTGGAAAGAACTAAAGCCTCAAATTCAAGAAGCAAACAGAACACCAAGCTTTCTTAACCACAACAAACCTACTCCAAGGCACATCATAATAAAGATGGCACAAACCAATGACATAGAAAAAATTCTCAAGGCAGCCAGAGAAAAGAATACAACATATAAAGGAAGGCCTATTAGATTATCATCAGATTTCTCAGCAGAAACTCTACAAGCTAGAACAGAGTGGACCCCAATATTTAAAGCCCTGAAAGAGAGGAACTTTCAACCAAGAAGACTATACCCATCAAAGCTATCCTTCAAGTTTGAAGGAGAAATAAAAACATTCACAAATACAGAAAAGATGAGGAAATTTATCATCAGAAAGCACCCACTCCAGGAAATACTAAAGGGGGTTTTCCAACCAGATTCAAAGAACAAAACAAAACAACATCACAAGTAACATCTCCACCAAGAACACAATAAAACCAAATTTAAACTGTGACAACAAAAGAAAAAAAAAGGGGGAGAGGACAGAGATTAACAGTAACAAAGGACGATGAAGCACAGAAACACTCATAAGATAGGGTGCTACAATGAATATGGTAGGTACCCTTCTCAATAATTAAAGATAAGCACACTTGAAAAAAACAACAGAGACGCACATGACTTTAAAAAGGTAGCAACAGAAGAAAGAAGTATGGAATACAAACAAACAAAAACAAATGATAGAAAAACAAAAGAGTAGAATCAAACAAGATACAAAACTAACAGAATGCAATTTATAAAATGGCAATAGGGAACCCACAAGTGTGAATAATTACACTAAATGGGCCCTGGCCGGTTGGCTCAGTGGTAGAGCATCGGCCTGGCGTGCAAGGGGTCCCAGGTTTGACTCCCGGCCAGGGCACACAGGAGAAGCGCCCATATGCTTCTCCACCCCTCCCCCTCTCCTTCCTATCTGTCTCTCTCTTCTTCTCCCGCAGCAAGGCTCCATTGGAGCAAAGATGTCCTGGGCTCTGGGGATGGCTCTTTGACCTCTGCCCCAGGTGCTAGGGTGGCTCTGGTCACAACAGAGCGACACCCCGGAGGGGCAGAGCATCACCCTCTGGTGGGCAGAGCATCGTCCCCTGGTGGGCATGCCGGGTGGATCCCGGTCGGGCGCATGCGGGAGTCTGTCTGACTGTCTCTCTCCATTTAGCTTCAGAAAAATATAAAAAAATAATAATAATTACACTAAATGTAAATGGATTAAACCTACCAATAAAAAGATACAGAGTAGCAGAATTGATTAAAAAAGAAAATCCAACTATATGCTGCTTACAAAAAACACATCTAAGCAACAAGGATAAAAACAAATTCAAAGTGAAAGGCTGGAAAACAATACTCCAAGCAAATAACATCCAAATAAAGCAGGTGTAGCAATACTCATATCTAATAATGCTGACTACAAGACAGAAAAGTACTCAGAGACAAAAATGGTCATTTCATAATGATTAAAGGAAAACTGAATCAAGAAGACATAACAATCCTTAATATATATGCACCAAACCAAGGAGCACCAAAATATATAAGACAGCTACTTATTGACCTAAAAACAAAAACTGACAAAAATACAATCATACTTGGAGACCTCAATACACCGCTGACGGCTCTAGATTGATCATCCAAACAGAGAATCAATAAAGATATATTGGCCATAAAAGAAACACTAGAGCTCCTGGATATGATAGACATCTACAGAACACTTCATCCCAAAGCGACAGATTATACATTTTTCTCTAGTGTACATGGAACATTCTCAAGAATAGACCATATGTTGGGCCACAAATATAACATCAGCAAATTCAGAAAAATTGAAATTTTACCAAGCATATTTTCTGATCATAAAGCCTTGAAACTAGAATTCAACTGCAAAAAAGAGGGAAAAAAAACCCCAAAAAATATGGACACTAAACAACACACTTTAAAAAAATGAATGGGTCAAAGAAGAAATAAGCTCAGAGATCAAAAGATATATACAGACAAATGAAAATGACAATACAACATATTAGAATCTCTGGGATGCAGCAAAAGCAGTAATAAGAGGAAAGTTCATATCACTTCAGGCCTATATGAACAAGCAAGAGAGAGCCCAAGTGAACCACTTAACTTCACACCTTAAGGAACTAGAAAAAGAAGAACAAAGACAACCCAAAACCAGCTGAAGAAAGGAGATAATAAAAATCAGAGCAGAAATAAATGAAATAGAGAACAGAAAAACTATAGAAAAAAATAATAAAACAAGGAACTGGTTCTTTAAAAAGATCAACAAAAATTGACAAACCCTTGGCAAGACTGACCAAGGAAAAAAGAGAAAGGACTTATATAAATAAAATCAAAAATGAAAGAGGAGAAATCACCACAGACATCATAAATATACAAAGAATTATTGTAGAATACTATGAAAAACTATATGCCACCAAATTCAACAATCTAGAAAAAGTGGATAAAGTCCTAGAACAATACAACCTTCCTAGACTGACTCATGAAGAAGCAGAAAGCCTAAACAGACCAATTATCAGGGAGGAAATAGAAAAAACTATTAAAAACCTCCCCAAAAATAAAAGTCCAGGCCCAGACAGTTATACTAGTGAATTCTATCAAACATTCAAAGAAGACTTCGTTCCTATTCTACTCAAAGTCTTCCAAAAAACTGAAGAACAAGCAATATTTCCAAACACATTTTATGAGGCCAACGTAACCCTCATATCGAAACCTGGCAAGGATGGCACAAAAAAGAAAACTACAGACCAACATCTCTAATGAATACAGATGCTAAAATACTAAACAAAATACTGGCAAATCAAATACAACAACATATTAAAAAAATAATACATCACGATCAAGTGGGATTCATCCCAGAATCTCAAGGATGGTTCAACATACGTAAAACGGTTAACGTAATACACCATATCAACAAAACAAAGAACAAAAACCATATGACCTTATCAATAGATACAGAAAAGGCATTCAATAAAATACAATACAACTTTATGTTTAAGACACTCAACAAAATGGGTATAGAAGGAAAATATCTCAACATGATAAAGGCCATATATGATAAACCATAAGCCAACATTATATTAAATGGCATAAAACTGAGGACTTTCCCCCTTAAATCAGGAACAAGACAGGGTTGTCCACTCTTATTTAATGTGCTGCTAGAAGTTCTGGCCAGAGCAATCAGACAAGAGAAAGAAATAAAAGGCATTTATATTGTAAAAGAAGAAGTGAAGGTATCACTTTTTGCAGATGATATGATCCTATACATAGAAAACCCGAAGGACTCCACAAAAAGATTACTAGAAACAATAAACCAATACAGTAAGGTCGCAGGATACAAAATTAACATACAAAAGTCTATAGCCTTTCTATATGCCAACAATGAAATATTAGAAAACGAACTCAAAAGAATAATCCCCTTCATGATTGCTACAAAAAAAAAAAAAAAAACCTAGGAATAAACATAACAAAGAATGTAAAGGACCTATATAACGAAAACTACAAAGCATTGTTAAGAGAAATCAAAAAAGACACAATGAGATGGAAAAATATTGCTTGTTCTTGGATAGGAAGAATAAATATAATCAAAATGGCCATATTACCCAAAGCAATTTATAAATTGAATGCAATTCCCATCAAAATTCCGATGACATTTTTTAAGGAAATGGAACAAAAAGTCATCAGATTTATGTGGAACTATAAAAAACCCCAAATAGCCAAAGCAATCTTAAGGAAAAAGAATGAAGCTGAAGGCATTACGATACCTGACTTCAAACTATATTATAGGGCCACGACAATCAAAACAGCATGGTATTGGCAGAAAAATAGACACTTAGACCAATGGAACAGAATAGAAAGCCCAGAAATAAAACCACATATATATTGTCAAATAATTTTTGATAAAGGGGCCAACAACACACAGTGGAGAAAAGAAAGCCTCTTCAAAAAATGGTACTGGGAAAACTGGAAAGCCACATGCAAAAGAATGAAACTCGACTACAGCAGCGGTTCTCAACCTGTGGGTCGCGACCCACAGGTTGAGAACCGCTGGACTACAGTTTATCCCCGTGTACTAAAATTAATTCAAAATGGATCAAAGACCTTGAAACAATAAAGTACATAGAAGAAGACATAGGTACTCAACTCATGGACCTGGGTTTTAAAGAACATTTTATGAATTTGACACCAAAGTGAAGGCAAAGATAAATGAATGGAACCACATCAGACTAAGAAGTTTTTGCTCAGCAAGAGAAACTGACAACAAAATAAACAGATAGCCAACTAAATGGGAAATGTTATTTTAAAACAACAGCTCAGATAAGGGCCTAATACCCAAAATATACAAAGAAATCATAAAACTCAACAACAAACAAACAATCCAATAAAAAAATGGGAAGAGGACATGAACAGACACTTCTCCCAGGAAGAAATACAAATGGCCAACAGATATATGAAAAGATGTTCATCTTCATTAGTTATTAGAGAAATGCAAATCAAAACTACAATGAGATACCACCTCACACCTGTTAGATTAGCTATTATCAACAAGACAGGTAATAGCAAGTGTTGGAGAGGCTGTGGAGAAAAAGGAACTCTCATTCACTGTTGGTGGGAATGTAAAGTAGTACAACCATTATGGAAGAAAGTATGGTGGTTCCTCAAAAACTGAAAATAGAACTACCTTATGACCCAGCAATCCCTCTACTGGGTATATACCCTCAAAACTTAGAAACATTGATACGTAAAGACACATGTAGCCCCATGTTCATTGCAGCATTGTTCACAGTGGCCAATACATGGAAACAACCAAAAAGCCCTTCAATAGAAGACTGGATAAAGAAAATGTGGCACATATACACTATGGAATACTACTCAGCCATAAGAAATGATGATATCGGATCATTTACAACATAATGGTGGGTTCTTGATAACATTATAAGGAGTGAAATAAGTAAATGAGAAAAAACCAAGAACTACATGACTCCATACATAGGTGGGACATAAAAACGAGACTAAGAGACATGGACAAGAGTGTGGTGGTTGTAAGGTCGGTGGATAGAGGCATGGTCACGTAGGGACTCAGACCTGCCCACTTTGGCTAGGACCGCCCACAATCAAGCTCGCCAAAGGAAGCTTCCCAGGAACCATTTGGAAAGAAGCAATCGTCTGCCAGCCAGTGAAATTTCACTACGTCATAGTAGCTCCACTTCCCTAGAGGGACCCTTTAAATATCTGCCATGCGGTTTAATCTTTGCAACTTCCTTAGCCTCCATTTTCTCCATCTTTCTTTCCTTGGGGCCAGAGAACCTTGCCGGGCAGGGTGTGAGCTCTGTACTCAATAAAGCCGTTTATTATTCCACACTTTGCGACTCCGAGCCCTGTTCCTTCCTTCTCAGCGGGGAAAAATACCTTACAGTGGTTACCAGGGGTGGGTTGAGGGAGGACGCGGGAGAGAAGGAGGGAAACGGAAGGGGGAGGGGCACAAAGAAAACTAGATAGAGGGTGACAGAAGACAATCTGACTCTGGGTGATGGGTATGCAACATAATTCAATGACAAGACAACCTGGACATGTTTTCTTTGAATATACATATCCTGATTTATTAATGTCACCCCATTCACATTAATAAAAATTTATTTTAAAAAATGGCAATAATTACCCTAAAAGTAAATAGACTAAACTCATCAATAAAGAGGCACATGGTATCAGAATGGTTCAAAGAGCAAAATCTAACCATATCCAGCCTTTCAGAGAAGTATCTGAGCTGCAAGGACAAAAGTAGATTCAAAGTTAAAAATCAATTCTTCAACCAAATGATCTCCAAGGAAAAGCAGGTGTAGCCATAGTCATTTCTGACAATGCTGACTTCAAGACAACAAAGGAAACCAGAGACAAAGATGGACATTCCATAGTGATAAAGGTAACACTGTATCAAGAAGAATTAGCACATCTTAATGTATATGCACCGAATCAGGGAGCACCAAAATATATAAGATAACTACTAACTAATCTAAAAATAGAAGCAGACAAAAACACAGTCATTCATAGAGATTTCAACACACCACTGACTGCTTTAGATAGATCATCCAAACAGATAATTTAAAAAATATAAGCCTTAAACAACACTCTGGACCTAATAGACATAATAGACATTCATAGGACATTTTATCCCAAAATTTCAGATCATTTTATGCACATTCTTCTTCAATGTGCATGGAAAAATCTCAAGGATAGACTATATGTTGGGCCACAAAGGAAACAGCAAGAAATTTAGAAAAACTAAAATTATACCAAGCATATTTTCTGATCATAAAGCTTTGAAATTTAAATTCAACTATAAAAAGGAAGTAAAGAAACTCATAAAAATGTGGAAATAAGACAACATGCTTCAAATAAATGACCGGGTCAAAGAAGAAATAAAAGCAGACATCAACAGATATACAGAGGCCCTGGCTGGTTAGCTCAGTGGTACAGTGTCAGCCCAGCATGTAGTTGTCCTAGGTTCAATTCCCAGTCAGGGCACACAGGAGAAGCACTTATCTGCTTCTCCACAACTCC
Source organism: Saccopteryx leptura (assembly GCF_036850995.1). NCBI lineage: Eukaryota > Metazoa > Chordata > Mammalia > Chiroptera > Emballonuridae > Saccopteryx > Saccopteryx leptura. The sequence continues at coordinate 72,949,396 of NC_089507.1, read as the reverse complement.
CCTGTCATTTTTCTCTCTTTCTCTTTTCTCCTACCCTCATGCAGCCAAGCCTCACTCCTTGATCAGAGTGAGTTGGCCCCAGGCGCTGAGAATGGTTCCATGGTCTCCACCTCGGGTGCTGAAAAGTAGCTCTGGTTCAATGGAGCAGAGGCCCCTGCTGGGCAGATAATTAATCCCTAATGACTTGCCAGGTGAACCCCAGGCAGGGTTCATGTGGGAGTCTAGCACTGACTTCCCTCCTCTCACTGAATAACATAAAATTTAATTAAAAATGTTCAAAAGATATATACAGACAATGGAAAATGACAATATGACATATCAAAATTTCTGGGATGCAACAAAAGCAGTAGTAAGAGGGGAGTTTATACCATTCTAGGCTTCTATCAAGAAACAAAAGAGATCCCAATTAAACAACCTAACATCACACCTTAAGGAACTAGAAAGTAAAGAATAAAAGCAACCCCAAATATCAGCAGGAAAAATGAAATAGTCAAAATTAGAGCAGAACTAAATGAAAGAGAAATTAGAAAAACTATAGAAAAAAATTAATACAACAAAAAGTTAGTTATTTGAGAAGATAAATAAAATTGACAAACCACTGGCTAGACTCTCTCAGGAAAATGGAGGAAAGACTCATAAGCAATAGCCAAAATGAAATAAGAGAAATTGCAACAGACATTATAGATATACAAAGGATCATAGTAGAATATTATGAAAAAAATTATATCATCAAATTCAACATGTAGAGAAAATGAACAAATTCCTAGAACTATATAATCTTCCTAGACTGAGTCACAAAGAAGTGGGAAACCTAAATAGACTTATAAGCAGGAAGGAAATAGAAACAACTATCAAAATCTTCCCAAAAACAAAAGTCCAGGACCAGATGGATACACTGGTGAATTCTACCAATCATTCAGTTTGTTTCTTGAATTTGAGGCTCTAATTCTTTCCATAGGCTTGGAAAGTTCTCATCTATTATTTGTTTCAATATGTTCTCCATTCTATTTTTTCTTTCTTCTCCTTCTGATATACCCATTATTCTTATGATGCTCTTTCTGATGGAGTCAGAGATTTCCTGTAGGGCTTTCTCATTTTTTAAATTCATGAGTCTCTATCCTCCTCTCTGCAGTGTCTCTAGTTGCTTTTCTTCTATGTCACTAGTTCTCTCCTCTATCTGGACTGTTTTATTAGCTAAACTTGTTACCTCGTTTTTCAGTTCATGAATTGAGGTTTCATCTCTGTTTGATTCATTTTCATAGTTTAATTTCCTTAGTTATGTATTCTTTTTGTTCACTGAATTGTTTTTTGAGCTCCCTAAATTGCTTTTCTATGCTTTCTTGTATTTCCCTGAGTATTCTTAGGAATTCAATTTTAAATTCTCTGTCATTTAACTCCAAGGTTTCCAAGCAATTGAATTTTTTTCTATAGATTTTTCTTCATCTATCTGAGCTACATCTCTGTCTTTTGTATCCATAATATTTTATTTTTTTTTCTTAATGGCATTTGAGAGTGGTATTTTTAATAACACTAAAAGAGATAATTTAAAAAAAATTGAGAAAATACAGTGACAAAATGAAAATTCTATTGTGGTAAGTGGAACAATAACTACATAGAAAGGAGAGCCTGAGTTGGGGAGAAATGACAAAGAAATAAAAAATGAAGTAAAAAACACACAAAGTGCCACAAAGAAAAAATTTGAATCAAAAATAAAATAATTTGTTTGTAAATGACAATTGAATTAGAGAAAAAATAAAAGAGAAAAGAAGAAAAAATTGAAAAAATACAGTGAAAAATGAAAATTCTTTTGTGTTAAGTGAAACAAAAACTACATAAAATGGAGAGCCAGCCAGAGTTGGGGGGGATGACAGAGAGATAAAAAAAACTAAGTAAAAAGCACACAAAATGCCACAAAGAAAAAAATTGAATCCAGAATAAAATAATTTGTTTATGAATGACAATTGAAAGGAGAAAAAGTGAAAGAGAAAAGAAGAAAAAATAAGTAAAACAAAAAGAAAAAAATAGAGTTAAGGTTTTTGAAATGTAACCCTCATAGAAAAACTACAAGAGTGGAAAATGTAACACCTATGGATAGTGAATTTCAAAATGAAAAGGAAAGAATAAAATAAGAAGAAGATAAAATTACCAAGGTGGAAAAAAAGATGAAAAATATATGAAAAAAGTTGTAAAAAATGTGACTTTTTTTCCTGGTTTTGAGAGGTTATCTTCTTTTTTCTTTTTCTTTTTGGCCAGTGGTGCTGTACCCCAGGTTTTACCTCTCTGTCACTCTTGTGTAGATATTTGCAGTTGATGTGTCACTTTGGTGATGACATAAGCTAGGCCTCAGTGCAGTGGCAGGTGGGGCATGTTATGGTTTGTAGGCTCTGACATTGGGAGAGTCAGTTTCCCCAGTGCCTCTCCCCACGTCTCTCCTTCCTGATCCAGCAGCCTGGGGACCCATCTGTGAAGTTGCTCCAGCCACTGCTTGCAGAGCAAGAGGCTCTAAGAGCTGAAAAGTCCCCTCCAGCCCCACTCAAAGCACAGTTCTGGGTAAGGCTTTGCCAGCCAGAGCTTCCAGCACAAGGAGGCAGGGCTGGGAGCCAATTGTTTTTCAGGTGCCTTTCATGTCTCATATGCCTCAGTGTTCCACGGGTCTAATCTCTACAGGCTTCTCCCTTGTACACTGTTTGGGAAGCCTACAGCAAGCTGCTTGCACACCTAGCCATCACCATTTTCGCCATGCTCTCTGAGGTCTGCTCCATGGCAATGTGCTTTGTAACCTGTATAGGAAGGCAGAGGCACCCTGCCCGGTCAGGCCCATGCACACTTTCTGCATTGTTGGTCAGGAAGCCAGGACCACACAGAAACTCTGGCTACAGCCCAGCTGAAAGTCTCTGGCCTAGCCTCTCTGACCACACACATACCCATGCCAGAAGCACCAGGTGGAGCCACTTGCACACTGCCCACAATCGCAGACCGGGAGTGAACAAAGCCCAAAGCTGCTCTGGTGCCAGTTTCTGCAGGCCACCCACTTGGCCAACTCTGCTGGAGTCTGCTGCTCTCACTAGCTCTGTGTCCGCAATCTCAGGCTGAGCCGCCAGCGTGCTTTCTCCTTTGCTTGAATGTCTGCCCTATCCTCACTTCTTCCATCACTTCCAGCCCTCCTTTCCTCTCAGTTCCAAGTGAAAGCAGCCTTCCCTCAGGTCATTGAGGAAAGCGGAATACTCCATTCTCCATCTTATTTCCTTCAGAGTGGAGTATATATTCAGCTACCTCTTCACCCAATAGTACCTTTGTTTGCTGTATGTATATTTCAGATGCTCCTGAGATTGTTTTCTTGTCTCCAGTTGTTGAATTGTTGAAATTTCAGGGGGAGATATCGGGAGCACCCCTCATAGTGCCATTTCTCAGATGTCACCCGCCAGTGAATTCTACCAAACAGTCAATGAAGATTTGGTACCTATCTTTCACAAAGTCTTCCAAGAAATAGAAGAAGAAGCAATACTCCCCAACACATTTTATGAGGCCAACATAATCCTCATATCAAAACCTGACAAGGACAATGCAAAGAAAGAAAACTACAAACCAATATCTCTAATAAATACAGATGCAAAAATCCTAAACTAAATACTGGCAAATCAAATATAACAACAGATTAGAAAAATAACAAACCATGCTCAAGTGAGATTTATTCCAGGAGAACAAGGATGGTTCAACATATGGAAATCAATGTAATACACCACCATCAACAAAACAAAGAACAAAAACCATATGATCCAATTAATATATGGAGAAAAGGTATTCGATAAGATACAACATCCCTTTACGTTTAACACACTCAATAAAATTGGAATAGAAGTAAAGTACCTCAACATAATAAAGGCCATATATGATAAACCATCAGCTAATATAATACTATCAATATATGGTGAAAAAACGAAGGCTTTTCCTCTAAAATGAGGAACAAGACAAGGATACATACTCTATTTATTCTTATTCAACATAGTTCTGGAAGTATTAGCCAGAGCAATCAGGCAAGAGACAGAAATAAAAGGCATCCATATCAGAAAAGAAGAAATAAAGGTAACCCTTTCTGCAGATGACATAATCCTGTATATAGAAAACCCCAGGAACTCCCCCCAAAAATATTAAAAACAATAAATCAAAACAGTAAAGTTGCAAAATTCAAAATCAATATATAGAAGTCCACTGCTTTATTGTAAGTCAACAATGAAACTTTAGAAAGTGAACTAAAAAAAATTTCTTTTACAATTACAAACAACAAAAATACCTAGGGATAAACTTACAAAGGATATAAAGGACCTATATACTGAAAACTACTAAACATTATTGAAAGAAATTGGAAAATACACAACGAAATGAAAAAATATTCCATGTTTATGGATTGGAAAAATCAACATAGTTAAAATGGCCACATTACCCAAAGCAATATACAAATTTAATGCAATCTGCATCAAAATTCTAACGTCCTTTTTTTAAAAGATGTAGAACAAAAAATTAGCAAGTCTGTATGGATCCATAAAACACCCCAGATAGCCAAAGCAATCCTGAGGAAAAAGAATGAAACTAGAGGTATCAGAATACCTGACTTCAAATTATACTATGGAGCCACGATGATCAAATAGCATGGTCTTGGCCAATAAAACAGACATACAGACCAATGGAACAGAATTGAGAGCCCAGAAATGAACCCCCCCCCCCACACACACACACACATATGGACAAATCATCTTCAACAAAGGAGCCAAAAACACACCATGGAGAAAATAGAGTATAATGGAAAAGAGTATAGTTTGACTACAGTTTGTCCCCCTGCACGAAAGTAAATTCAAAATGAATCAAAGACCTAAACATAAGACCTGAAACAATAAATTACAAAGAAAACATAGGTACTAATCTCATGGACCTTGGACAATTTATGAATTTGACCCCAAAGTCAAAGGAAGTAACAGAAAAAATAAATGGGACTGTATCAAACTAAAAAAACAACAACTCTGCATAGAAAAGAAACTGATAATAAGATAAATAGGCAGCCAACTAAATGGGAGAAGATATTTGCAAAGAACAGCTCTGATACAGAGTTAATATCCAAAATATCTAAATAATTCAAAGCGCTCAGCAACAAACAAGCAAACAATACAATTAAAAAATGGGGAGAGGCCCTGGCCGGTTGGCTCAGTGGTAGAGCGTTGGCGTGGTGTGCAGGAGTCCTGGGTGTGATTCCTGGCCAGGGCACACAAGAGAAGTGCCCATCTGCTTCTCCACCCTTCCCCCTCTCCTTCCTCTCTGTCTCTCTCTTCCCCTCCCGCAGCCGAGGCTCCATTGGAGCAAAGATGGCCCGGGCACTGGGGATGGGTCCATGGCCTTTGCCTCAGGTGCTAGAATGGCTCTGGTCGCAACAGAGGGATGCCCCGGATGGGCAGAGCATCACCCCCTGGTGGGTGTGCCGGGTGGATCCCGGTAGGGCGCATCAGGGACCTGAACAGATACTTCTCCCAAGAGAACAAATGGCCAACAGATATATGAAAAGATGTTCATCTTCAGTAGCTATTCAAGAAATGCAGATCAAAACTACAATGAGATATGACATCACATCTGTTAAATTGGCTACTATCAACAAAACAGATAATAACAAATGTTTGAAAGGCTGTGGATAAAAAGAAACTCATTCACTGCTGGTGGGAATGCAAATTAGTACAATCATTATGGAAGAAAGTATGGTGGTTCCTCAAAAAACTAAGAATAGAATTATCATATGACCCAGCAATCCCTCTACTGGGTATCTACCCCCAAAACTTGAAAACATTGGTATATAAAGACACGAGGCCCTGGCCAGTTGGCTCAGCGGTAGAGCGTCGGCCTGGCGTGCGGGGGACCCAGGTTCAATTCCCGGCCAGGGCACATAGGAGAAGCGCCCATTTGCTTCTCCACCCCCCCTTTCTTTCTGTCTCTCTCTTCCCCTCCCGCAGCCAAGGCTCCATTGGAGCAAAGATGGCCCGGGCACTGGGGATGGCTCCTTGGCCTCTGCCCCAGGTGCTGGAGTGGCTCTGGTCGCAGTGGAGCGATGCCCCGGAGGGGCAGAGCATCGGCCCCTGGTGGGCGTGCCAGGTGGATCCCAGTTGGGCGCATGCGGGAGTCTGTCTGACTGTCTCTCCCCGTTTCCAGCTTCAGAAAAATACAAAAAAAAAAAAAAAAGAAAAAGAAAAGAAAAGACACATGCACCACCATGTTCATCACAGCATTATTCAAGTGGCCAAGACATGGAAACAACCAGAGTCTCTTAATAGAAGATTGGATAAAGAATATGTGGTACATATATACAATGGGCTACTACTCAACTGTAAGAAATGATGACATAGTGATATTTACAACAACATGGATGGACCTTGAGAATATTATACTGTGTGAAATAAGTAAATCAGGAAAAGCTAAGAACTGTATGATTTCACACATAGGTGGTATATAAAACTGAAACTCATATATAATATACAAAGATAAAACTGAAGTGGTTACCATAGAAAAGGGACGTGGGGGAAGTTGACAGGAAAGAGTGTGGGGAAGGGTGTAGGGAGGAACAAATAGAAGTTGATGGAAAGTGGTATGACTTTGGGTGATGGCAATACAACATAATTTACATTCCAACTACTATAGAAATATTTACCTGAAACCCATGTACTCTTATTAAGCAATGTCACCGTGTTAAAGTTTTCTAAATAAAATTTTAAATTTTAAAAAATATATATTGAAACATGATTTTTAAAAAAAGTATAAAGAAACAACAGGAATTTGGCATTTCCTTCTGGCTCTAAGAATTTATAAACTTGAACAAACACAAGAATTAAACAGTAAAGACAAAAATAATGGATAAGATGTATTATTATTTAAGTGGCTATAACAGGCAGGCACTAAGGATATTTATAGTAATCTGATTTTGGAGGCAAAAGAAATAAACCTCAATAAAGTTAAAAAAAATATTTCAAACCTTTTTTTCCCAGATACAACATATTTTCTGGAAGAAATTGACTGCATGACAAAATACAATGAAAGAACGTAGACATAGTTCTTTGTTGAACAAAATTATAACTATGATCGCTACTTTTCTCATTTTGACAATGCTATAACACTTTATTTAGAATTTTAGGTGATGATCTGAAGCTGTTATTTCAAAACATAATCACTGTATCAATCAAACTCAGAAAACTATCTATAATACATACAAAACATGACAGATTTGAAGCTTTGTGAAGCATCTTTTGTATAATTGCTATTAACCGCTTAGAAATATGTTAGAAAAAAAGAGAAGGAAGATAGCAATTATTTTGTTCCGTTCTCTCTTTTGGTCTAAAAAACATGCCTCAAAAGACAATTTTAGGATGTTATCAAACACATAATTTTTCATTAATTTATTACTTGAGACACATATTTTATGAATTTTAGCAAAATCCCAAATTCTATAATTTAGGGACATGCTTCTTTTAATTTCAATGTGCATGTCATTTTTTTTTCCATAGTTTAAAATTAAAAGCATAATTAAATATTTTAGCAGAAACTATTTTCTGAATGTATATTTGGTGAATAAAAAATGGTGATTTCAAAGCAATTTAATTAGAGCTTGTTTTTTTAAAACCATTTCCATTGCACAAATTGTTTATTTATTCTGTAAGGTTTTCATAATGAGATTATTTAGAAACTAGGCATACTTTTTTTTTTAATTATAATTTTTTTCTAAGTGAGAGGAGGAGAGATAGAGAGACAGACTCCCACATGCGCCCAAGTAGGATCCACCTAACAACCCCCCTCTGGGGTTGATACTTCAATCAACTGAGCTATCCTCCGCACCTGGGGCTGACGCTTGAACAAATAGAGCCAATGGCTGCGAGAGGGGAAGAGAGAGAGAGTTTGGGGGGGAAGAAGAGGAAGAGAAGTGGATGTTCACTTCTCATGTGTGCCCTGACCGGGGATCAAACTTGGGATGTCCACAGAGCCGACTGGCCAGGGCCTATATTATAATTTAAAATGACTTAGAGTTTAGTGAAAGCCAATCCATGGTTTGCTATATATAGAAAAGTGTGGAAATTACTGATTAACTAATAGAAATATAATTTCCATTAGTAATGTCATCATTTGCTATTATTGTAGGTTCAAAAATAATCTAAAAATATTATTATCTACTCTCAAAGTATAAAAACAGAAGCACTTTCAAAATTTAATAATTAAAATTCATTTCAAATTTAAAGCTATTTAGTAATTAATAAAACAGGATGTATAGTAACCCTTATATAATCACCAAGTTCTGAGAATTTAAATTAACTGTTACATATACTCAAGGCAAAATGAGTCCTTGGATGTCAATAGACATTACTAGTGCTTACCAGTAACCACTTCTTCTGTATTTACTTACTCCCCTTGGTGAGGTGGATCATTGGGGCTAGTTCTGACAACAGGGCTAGAAGCTGAAACAAAGTATATCTCTTTTGGGATAAATCTCAGAACTATCATGAACTCACCGTACACTCCCTTTTATTTTATTTATTTTATTTTTTATTTTTCTGAAGCTGGAAACGGGGAGAGACAGTCAGACAGACTTCCGCATGCGCCCGACCGGGATCCACCCGGCACGCCCACCAGGGGCGGCGCTCTGCCCACCAGGGGGTGATGCTCTGCCCCTCTGGGGCGTCGCTCTGCTGTGACCAGAGCCACTCTCGCGCCTGGGGCAGAGGCCAGGGAGCCATCCCCAGCGCCTGGGCCATCTTTGCTCCAATGGAGCCTTGGCTGCGGGAGGGAAAGAGAGAGACAGAGAGGAAGGAGGGGGGGGTAGAGAAGCAAATGGGTGCTTCACCTATGTGCCCTGGTCGGGATTCGAACCCGGGTCCCCCGCACGCCAGGCCGACGCTCTACCGCTGAGCCAAACGGCCAGGGTCCACTCCCTTTTATTGATGTGGTGACCAACAAAAGGTAGCTAGAGAATATATGGTGCTTTTAATAATCTGAGACCCCGAATGACTTTAAGTGTCAAAGCCCTAACTACATAACTGATATTTAGCAAAAGCAAGAAGTAAACTTTTGTTGTGTTAAACCACTGAGATTTTGTAATAATCTGATATTGATATGTAACATAGGCTACCTGATACAGATCTCTTGGAGCAACAATTCTGTATAATATTAAGACATGGGAAAAGAAAAAGGCATTCCCCAATCTGTCATATCCAATACCTGGTAAAAGCATCTACTGTCATTCTACACAAGAAAAGGTATTTTTTTAAAAGATCTAAAAGGATCTAATTAAAATGATGATAAATTTTTTTCTTTTTTTTTTTTTTTCTTTTTTCTGAAGCTGGAAACGGGTAGGCAGTCAGACTCCGCATGCGCCCGACCGGGATCCACCCAGCATGCCCACCAGGGGGCGATGTTCTGCCCCTCTGGGGTATAGCTTTGTTGCATCCAGAGCCATTCTAGCGCCTGAGGCAGAGGCCACAGAGCCATCCCCAGCGCCCAGGCCATCTTTGCTCCAATGGAGCCTCAGCTGCGGGAGGGGAAGAGAGAGACAGAGAGGAAGGAGAGGGGGAGGGGTGGAGAAGCAGATGGGCGCCTCTCTTGTGTGCCCTGACCGGAAATCGAACCCGGGACTCCTGCACGCCAGGCCGACGCTCTACCGCTGAGCCAACTGGCCAGGGCTGATGATAAATTTTAAGTCAGGTGACCATTATTTTTAATGTAGTCATAATTTATGATGAAATCAATATAAATAGAATTATTAAAATTTAGAGTGTAAAGTAGATTTGTTTCTAAATCTATTCTGGGAAGCATTTATTTATATACAGATATGTACATATAAAAACTGGAAACAATTATTTATATATGAATATGTACAAATAAAAACTGGAAACATAATATACATTATACATAATAATTATACATATGCATATATATGTAAGAAATCTCCAAGATGATCTAACCATCTCAAGTTTACCAAATCAGAGTAAAAATATAATTTCTGCAGGTTAACTGACAATGTATGTTGGGACATCAAAGAGGTTGGAAAAATTTTGTTCCACACTTGCTTTTAACACTGGCAGTTCAGTAAAATAGAAATAAAATAATAAATAATCTATATTTATATTTGTCTAATTCAGTAGTCATGGACCGACCAGTAGAGGATTGCTTTTGCTTTCCTAAGGCAATACTTGGAAAGTGTAAATATTTTGACATTTTTTCCCTTTCCTTTATTTACCAAGACTGCAACACCAAAAGAAAACTTCTAAAAAGTTCTTATATTTTCTAGTGTTTTAAAGTTTGTTCAATTCTTACTTCTTAATTCAGTCTACAAATAAACAGGTGCTACCCTGTGGGACAGAATATAAACATACATATTATAATGAAATATAGTATGTATATTAACACAAGTCCTTTTTTGAAAATATTTTTTTATTCATTCTTAGAGAGAGAGAGAGAGAGAGAGAGAGAGAGAGAAGAGGGGAGGAGCAGGAAGCATCAACTCCCATATGTGCCTTGACCAGGCAAGTCTATGGTGTCGAACTGGCAACCTTAGTGTTTCCAGGTCGACACTTTAACCACTGTGCCACCACGGGTCAGGACAACACTAAAGGCTTTAAATATTTCATTAGTATCAAAATACAGTATGTCATTAAAAGCCAAAAAAAAAAAAAAAAAAGGCCTGATAAACATTAACATTTGAAATCATGAAATTGAGTTCAACATAATTAAATTATGAAAAAAATGATTGTAAACCAATATTTTATGAATCCACAAAATAATTTCAGCTATAATTAGCTATATAATAAATATGTACTGAAAATATAAAAATAAACAATTTTTTCTTGCATCTTTAGATAGTATATTCTCAACATATGTTTTAAAAAACATGAATTTGTTAGAAGTTCTTTTAAGAAATAACATCCCTCTTTTTTTTCTCCTTAAAAAAGCACCAACTGCCTTCAGTTTGAAGTAAGACTCATGCTATAAGTAATAATTCCCCCAAAATAGTTTATATTTGTTAATTTCTTTTAACAGCCTTTCTGTCTCGCTGAAAACTCATTTAATCATTCTCACTCATCACGATGATCTGAAGTGAACACTATTAATCATCACCATTTTAAAATGAGGAAACTGATATGAGAGGCTGAACTAACTTGCTCAAGGTTACATAAATAGAACATGGCAGAGCTGAGATTTGAACCCAGGCAGTCTGGTTTCACAGACTGTGCATCTGTATGTTAAGCATATGCTTCAATTACTGAACCGCCACTGAAAAATCGCCATAATAATGTAAGACAAAAACATTTTGTTTACAACTGCAATAAAGCAATTATTCTTTGCCTTCATCCAAGGTCAGAGTTCCTTAATGTTTCTGAGGGTAACTTACAGACAAAATAATGTGCACAACCCTTAATACTTACTAAACCTAACAATCACACACAGAAAATTTGCACACATTTTTTACAGGCTTTGAGGAAAGGAGAGAAAGCTGACGGAGATAGTCAAAGTACATCATTCAAGATGTTAGGAAGGTGAACTCAAAGCAACCTTAAGACTATCTGTGAATTGAAAGCATTAAACAATTTATCAATCATAGATGCATTTTTGAAGGTTAATTATAATTTTTGTGTGGTAAAAAAAAATGATACCCTCAGAGATTCTGAAAGGGCAGATGATTTCCTCCCACTAGCAAAGACTTCTGACTGCTTCCTTCTTCCTACCCACTCCATTCTTTCTCATATTATCTATCTTCGTTTTGTAAGTATTATCTCTTCACTCACTGTCAGACTTGACAATTGTCCCTTCATAATGCTGTAGTCAGCATGTCTGTCTCCAACAAGCCTACATCCAGAATAATGTATAACTTGCTGTGAAATTTGAAACTATTAACTATGTCAGAAGTAAGACTAAATAATTCCTCAGGAGCCCAAGAAGCTCCAATATCAGTAGTATATTTACAAATATAATTTAAGAATAAAAGGATTGCCTGACCAGACAGTGGTACAGTGAATAGAGCATTGGACTGGGATGCGGAGGATCCAGGTTTGAAAGCCCAAGGTCACCGGCTTGAGTGTGGGGTCACTGGCTTGAGCAGGGGTCATTGGCTATGCTGGAGCCCCCAGTTAAGGCACATATAAGAAAGCAATCAATGAACAACTAAGGTACCTCAATGAAGAACTCATGCTTCTCATCTCTTTCCCTTCCTGTCTGTTCCTCTCTCTGTCCCTCTCTCTGTCTCTGTCACACAAAAAAAGAATAAAAGGATTAATTCTCACTATTGAAAATAATAGAAGAGATTTTTCTCCCCTCCATTGTCTTAGAATATATACTTTAAAAACCTGTTAATTAAAAGTACTTTTTCCTTTCTTTGAAATACATGTGTATCTTTTGAAAGCTAGATAAGCTTTTTGTCAGCTTTTAAACCCAGGGATATCTTTCTGAAAAACTTGGGAGTATTAGTCTGAAATGCAAACATCAAGAGAAACAGCACCCTTATCCCTCAGTTTCTCTGGGAAGATAGTAGCACAATTTCCTGGACACCTTGTTCCAACCTCCAAACACTTCCTGTTACAAGTATAAAAGAAATTTGTTTCTTCTCTGGATAAAACCAATTATTTAACACAGATGGTCACTCCGATTACCAGGTAAATTTAGGATGAACTATGCTGTCAAATTCTCTCCACTTGAGTTATGTTTAAAAGGCATGCTTTAGGGATTTTTAGTTCTAGACAACCACAAAAGAGTTATTATCACAATAAAGTGACTCATACAATTTATTTGGCTTCCCAGTGCACATAAAAGCTATGTTTACACTAGGCTGCAGTTTATTAAGTGTGTAATAGCACTATGTCTAAAAAATGTACATACTTTAATTTAAAAATAATTTAGGTCCTGGCTGGTTGTCTCAGTGGATAGAGTGTCAGCCCAGCGAACAGATGTCCCAGGTTTGATAGTCAGGGCATACAGGAGAAGCGACCTTCTGTTTCTTGCCCCCTCCCTCCTTTTTCCCCTCCTGCAGCCAGTGGTTTGATTGGTTTCAGCATCTGTCCCAGGCACTGAGGATAGCTCAATTAATCTGAGCATTGGCTCCAGATGGGGGTTGCTGGATCAATCCTGGTTGGGGTGCATGTGGGAGTGTGTCTTACTCTCACTTAAAAAAAATTATTGCTAAAAAATGCTAACCATTATCTGAGCCTCCTGTGAGTTGTAAAATTTGCTGGTGGAAGGTCTAGGCTCAATGTTGAGAACTGCTGACTGATCAGGCGTGCTGAAGGTTAGGGTGGCTGCGGCAATTATTTTATTTTATTTTAAGATTTTATTTATTGAATTTTTGAGAGAAAGGAGAATGGAAAGAGAGAGGAAGTATGGAGAAGTGGGAAACATTAACTCATACTTGCTTCCTGTATATGCCTTGACCAGGCAAGCCAGAGTTTTGAACCAGCAACCTCAACCAGCATTCCAGGTTGATTCTTTATCCACTGCACCATCACAGGTCAGAGTGGCAAGTCTTAAATCAGGACAACAATGAAATCTGCTGCATTGATTAATTTTTCCTTTCATGAACAATTTTTTTCTGTAGCTTGTGAAGCCATTTGATAGCATATTACCCACAGTGGTACTTCTTTTAAAATTTGAATCAATCCTTTCAAACTCTGGCACTGATTTATCAACTCAATTTATTATTCTGAATCCTTGTTGTCATTTCAACAATCTTCACAGCATCTTCACCAGGAGTGGATTACTTTTTTTCCTCATCCATAGAAGCAACTCCTCATCTGCGGCAGTTTTAACAAGGATTGCAGCCATTCAGTCACATCTTCAGGCTCCACTTTATTTCACTTGTTGTTTTCATCATTTCTGCAGTTACTTCCTCCACTGAAGTCTTGAACCCCTCAAAGTCATACATAAGAATTAGAATCAACTTCTTTCAAATTTCTGTTCATATTGATATATTGACCTTTTCCCACAAATCATGAATGTTCTTAATAGCATTTAGAATGTTGAATTTTTTCCAGAAGGTTTTCAATTTACATTGCCCACATCTCACAGCATGGCAACTATAGCCTTACAAAGTGTATTTCTTAAATAATAAGAAGTGAGAGTCAAAATTAGTCTTTAATACATTTGCTACAGAATGAATGCTGTCTTTAGCAAGCATGAAAATAAGCTCAATCTTGTTTTACTTCTCCATCAGAGCTCTTGGGTGACCAGGTACATTGTCAATGAGTAGTAATATTTGAAAGGAATATTTTTGTGAGTGGTAGGTCTCAACAGCAGACTTAAAATAGTCAGTAAAGCATGTTGTAAACAGAAACACTGTCATTCAGGCTTTGTTGTTGCCTATATAGAGCACACATAGAGTAGATTTAACGCAGTTCTTAAAAGCCCTAGAATTTTTGGAGTGGTAAACATGCACTGACTTCAACAAAAAGTCATCAGCTGCATTCATCCCGGTCCACCTGTCCTTTGAAGCTTTGAAGCCAGGTATTGACTTCTCCTCTATACCTATGAAAGTCCTAGATGGCATCTTTTTCCAATATAAGGCTGTTTTGTCTACATTGACTGTCTGTTGTTTGGTGTAGCCACCTTCATGTATCATCTTAGCTTGATCTTCAGGATAACTTGCTGCAAATTCTACACCAACACTAGCTGCATCATCTTGTATTTTATGTTATGGAGAAAGCTTCTTTTTTTAAACCTCTGAACAAACTCTGCTATCTTCAAAATTTTCATCTGCAGCTTCATCTGTCACAGACTGCATAAAATTTGAGAGAGCTAGGGCCTTAATCATGATTAGGTTTTGGCTTAAGGTAATTTTGAAGCTGGTTTGATCTTCTGTCCGGACCACTAAAACATTGTCCATATCAGCAAAAAGGCTGTTTTGCTTTCTTATCATTCATCTGCTCACTAGAGTAGCACTTTTATTTTCCTTTCAAGAACTTTTCCTTTGTATTCACAACTTGGCTGACTGTTTGGCACAAGAGGCTCAGCTTTCATCCTGTCGTGACTTGTGACATGCCTTCCTCACTAAGCTTAATCATTTCTGGCTTGTAATTTTGAACACTTAGAGGCCATTGTAGATTTATTAACTGGCTTACTTTCAATATTGTTGTGACTCGGGGAATAGGAAAAACCAAGGAGAGGGAGAGAGACAGGGGGACAGCAAATCAGTGGAGCAGTCCGAACACACAACCTTTATCCAGACAGCTCCTGTTTTACCTGAGCACAGTTCTGGCTCCCCCAAACAATCACAACAGTAAGCAACATCAAAGATAACAGATCTTGGATCACTGTAACCAATATAATAATAATAATAGAGTTTGAAATGCTGAGAGAATTACCAAAATATGAGAGATGTTCCCGTGAGCACATGTTGTTGGAAAAAATGGCAATGACAGACTTGCTTGACACAGGCTTGCCTCACCCCCTCATTTTGCATAAAACACAGTATCTTTAAAGTGAAGTGAGGGGAAGCACAATAAACCGAGGTACAGTTGTATTTTGAAAACATTCACATAATGAGTCATCTGTGCTTGGCTATATATAAGGGTGAGATTTCTAAATTTGCAATCCCTTCAGGGCTTGCCTGTGATGTCCACTCTGGTATAATGCTTATTCAATAATAAAAGTGTTTCCTTCCCCTTATTACCTTTGTATAGAAGGTTTCTGGGTTGAGAGCAGATTTTGTTTTTAGTGTCCCAATATTTGAGTGCAGATGCTTCAGCCAGCACAATATTTCGTGCCCTTTTCTGTGGCTCTCAGGAGTTGATTTACTGTTTTCAGATACTAATAATTCACATCATGTTTTAATGAATTTAAGTTTGGGGATAACTGGCAATTGGATAATAAGATGCTACTGCACATGTCATGTCACAGGTACAAGTAAGTGGACATACTGCATTCCATAGAAGTAAAAATACTCTATAAGGTTGAATTTTTCAGAGAAATGAATCCTGAATTTTAAAATTTTAAGTTTAAAGAATCATATTCATTGTTTATTTTTTTGCTCAGTGTAATTCAAAAAATATAAGTACCAGGTAGTAACAGTTGAGCCCTTCTCTGTCTTTCTATAATAGTTGAGTATGGAACATTATTTAGCACATAACTCATTATACATAAATACTGATATACTTGTCCACTGCCACTGAGACTTTGACATATTCCTGGATAAAGAAGGAGGTTATGTATTTTTTTTTTTTTTCTCCATTTTTCTGAAGCTGGAAACGGGGAGAGACAGTCAGACAGACTCCCGCATGCGCCCGACCGGGATCCACCCGGCACGCCCACCATGGGGCGACGCTCTGCCCACCAGGGGGCGATGCTCTGCCCATCCTGGGCGTCGCCATATTGCGACCAGAGCCACTCTAGCGCCTGGGGCAGAGGCCACAGAGCCATCCCCAGCGCCCGGGCCATCTTTGCTCCAATGGAGCCTTGGCTGCGGGAGGGGAAGAGAGAGACAGAGAGGAAAGTGCGGCGGAGGGGTGGAGAAGCAAATGGGCGCTTCTCCTGTGTGCCCTGGCCGGGAATCGAACCCGGGTCCTCCGCACACTAGGCCGACGCTCTACCGCTGAGCCAACCGGCCAGGGCAGGTTATGTATTTTTAAAACTGATAATAGTTCATTGTTCATTTTCAGTAGTTCAAAGGTACTCAATGACTGTTTAATAAGTGGATGGTGTGTTTGTATATAATTAAATATGGCTATGCTTTGATTGCTTGATAATGTATATTGAACAATTTTAATGTACTGTCCATACTCCATTTATTAGGCCCAGCTGCTATGAGTGTTGGCTGCTAAGGATACATATCTGCTTCCTTCTTTGGAGAATTTCCTTTTGCCCACGGGAAGCTACTTCACCTAGAAGACTACCACCCCCCTTCCCAAAAGTCAATAACTGATGCATGAAGGTACAAAATGCCAACCAGTCTCTTGGTCTCAAGGTGTAACCAGCTACATGGTAAAAGTCATGCTACAGAGCTTCCTCCTGTCCCCATGAGATCAGAATAAAACTAGCTTCCAGTAGACACCAAATTCTCATTTAGAGACTTCCCCTGCCCTCTCTTACTTCTCTTAATCTTTCATCTTGAGAATATACCAGCAACAAATATTAAAGGAAATTGCCCTAAAAGTATAATTGCCCATTATGCTTTTAGGACATTTTCATCTGATATGTCCTATTTGTATATATGTATTTAGAAAAATATGACTGATTAGAGTTTGCAATACTGTGATTCTATTTCCATTATACATTTTGTACCCTATTTTCGACTTAACATTTCTATTGTCTATCTGCAACATAAAGAGGGAGGTTTGATTGACACCCTCCCCCTTCTGGCACCCTCCCCCTTCTTATACTCTATTCTGATTTTCCTGTGATCCTTAGTATACTGTACCTTGGACAACAGTCATGTGTTTATGTGTTTCAACCACTTAGTTGTATTAGTATTCTAAGGCAGGAACTAAATTGAATAATTTTTACATCCCATAAAATGATTAACAAAGTGCCCTGTACATATCAAAAGAAAAAAAAAGAAGTAGGTTAGGCCTTGGCTAGGTAGCTCAGTGGATAAAATGTTGTGCCCACACATTGAGGTCATGGGTTCAAACCCCAGTCAGGGCATATATGAGAAGCAATCAATGAGTAGGCAACTAAATGAAACAACTATGTGGAACAATGAGTTTGATGCTCCTCTGTTTCTCTCTCTCAAAAATCAACTGAAAAAATTTAAAAAGTAGTCCAATAAAAATATACTAGTGATAGTATTAATTTGAAGTTATAAATAGAAAAAAGTTGCTCTAAAAGCAAAATTACCAAAATCATAAAATTACTAATTACTTAATATAAAAAATCAATGTTCTTTAAAAGTCTTTTAATGTAGTGAACTTAACTATTTCAATCAATATGCACCATATTTGAAAACATTTCATCTCACATGTTCCTATAAATGATTTTTTTAGTTCCTTGTTAATTTATTTTAAATCAGATTCAGCATCTAATGTTGATGCACTTAGAATATACATTTGTAAAGTAAAAAATTAGAATGAATTCTTTGACATATTTAACTCACAAAGCATAAAAAGTAAGCATTTAGGAGGTTTCAAATTGCCAACTGTATAGCTTTAAATAATCCTTAACGGCAATAGGCTAGCATTTCAGAAGCCTCCTTATCTTGAAAATTTTTTACTCTGTTGAAAATTGAGTTGCACCAAGGTAATTCCCAGGGGAAAAATGCTTGCAGGAGAGAGTAAGAAAAGAGATGGACAGTTTTCCAATAATAGAAGTCACATTATATTTCTTTTGCTTCCCTATTGGTGACAGTAGGTATTTATTGTGACTACTCTACCTAGAAAATCATTTGATCCCCTTTGTTTTTCATGACAAATACATTTCTTAAGAATGTGATATCTAGAAAATCGTGGCTCTTTTTGTTAAAAAAAAAACCCCATAAGTGAATAAAATAACCCATAAGACAATTTTACTTTACTACAATTGGCACTTTTTGATCTACCAAAATCACTTAAACTGTAAACTATTTCCCATTAACTATGTTGATACAGATCCACCAGGACACACAAGCAATAACACGTACCTCTCTGAGAGTAATGTTGGATTTCTTAGGCAGCACAATTGAATTAACTGGCATACACAAAATTATTACATTTAGCACAGATCTCCAGTCTGAAAAACTGTTTTGTGTGTGTGTGTGTGCATGCTCTGTAGTCTTTAAATCTTATATAAGTAGGTGCAAAATTGCAGAAGTGACCATTAAATAGTAATAGCTAGCAGTTATAAATGCTTATAATGGGACATGTACTCATTTAATCTTCATAGCTATCCAATGAAATACACACTATTGTCATCATTTCCACTTTGCAGGTAAAGAACCTGAGGTACAGAGATGTTAAGCAACCTGTTCAGTTATAAGGCCAAGATCGGAACTCTTGCACCTGGTGCCACAGTTTGTGTTGCTTAACTTTTAGGACATACCGATGACTCATAAACCACAACAGAAGGTGAGGGAAAATGATTGACTTGGATCATACAGGCTCTAGATCTTATAGTCCCTTGAGTCGGGACAGTATCAACTCCACATCCACCACTGAAGATCATGTAGTCCTCAGCTACGGGACTTCCTTTGTAGATCATTTGATAACTTCTGAAAGAAACACATCCACTTCCAAGTCAACTCAATTCACTGTGTCTTCCCCCCAACTTTCTGTCATTTCTCTCCAGTGCTCCCATCCCCAGGCAATTTGTGTTTTATTTCTTGATCCATTCCCTTGATTGTTCCTCTTTCTCCCTAGAAGCCTGTTCCACTGTAAATAAACTTCTCGCCATCATATACTGCTTGTGAGAGCGTCAGCTCAACATCTGACCTATCAGAAACCTCACCTTCTCCCAAGCTTTGATTCTCCTGAGTTCTCTCATCTGGGGGTTCCTCTTTCCTCAGCACTTGACTGGGCACTCCGAGGCAGCTTGCTGATCATCACCCTTCCACGGTCTGCAACACTCCTTCAATCTTGTGAGGCTCATGGCACTCTCTACCCACCCTTGAGTTTATTAAGTGCCAACCTCCAGGTTATTTCCCTTCATTTACTGAAAACTTTTATATTTGATTTCAGTGTTTCCCTCTACCACATCCCTGTCATCATTTGGCTGACTCCTGTGTCCAAATATACAATCCGAACAACAACTTAGCCAGTAAATTCCTTGACCTCTTCATCTGCAATGATGTCCCCCAAGCAGTAGTCAATTATGGCCCACGATCAATGCCCATGGTGTCAAGCCTGTGCATATGTTACATCACATGGCAAAAGGGACTTTGCCAAAGTCATTAAAATTACTAATTAGCTGACTTTAAGATAGAAAGATTATTTTGAATTATAGGCCTCATATAATCACATGAACTCTGAAAGCAGAGTTTTGTTTTGTTTGTTTTTTTCACATGAAGGCAGAAAAGGATACTCAGAAGAGAGGTAGTAAAAAGGGAAGTCAGAGAGATACAGTAAGTGAGAAAGTCTCCATAAACTTTTGGAAGAAGCACCTGGCAGGAAAGTAGGAGGATCTAAATTGCTGAGACTAGCTCCTGGATGACAGCCAGCAAGGGAATGGAAACCTCAGCCCTACAACCATAAAGAAATGAATTCTGCCACCAACCTGCACAACTCTGGAAATGGATTCCTTGCCCCATCCTCCTCACCCACAGAACCACCAGATGGGAGCCCACGTCGCTGACAACCTGATTTTTGCCATGTGATACCTAGACAAGAAAAACTCGACAAACTTTCCATCCCAGACTTTGGAACTACAAAACTATGAGATAATAAATTTTTGTTATTTTAAGCTGCTGAGTTTGTGATAATTTGTTACCGCAGCAACAGAAAACTAATACACTGACTGCTTTCTAAACACTTTGCCACTTTCTCTAACCCCTTAAGTATCAGCATGTTTCAGTCCAGAGGACCCCTTCCTCCCTCTGGATCATTGGCATATGCCCCAAGCCAGAAAATATACAACATATCCGACACCTATATTTCTTTAATATTTCTCTTCCTTGCTTCATTGTTAGTAGTCATACTACTTATTATAGCCATACCATACCCAACTTACCTAGCATAGTACTTGAACTTAATAGGTATTAGGTGTAGTTATATTGGATTAATAACAATAAAAGACAAAAGAAATAGGGGGAAAAAGGTCACTGAACATGTACATAAATTTGTCAAAACTTGTTTTTAATATAATAATCTGAGCAAAGATTTATTTTGCCACAGAACTAAAATTCAGTAAGAGCAAAAATGTTTTTGGGGCAGACATTGATCACCAAGTGTATAAATTAATGGAATTATCTTATTGTTATTATAATTATTAATGTAAACCACCCAGTAGTATATAAAGGTACAAATATATGGTGTTAATAAATTATATTAATAAAATTGTTTTAATGCCTTTAGCAAAAAATTTCCTTTTCCATTTGTATATAGTATGAATTTATGCCACGTTTATGCTATGTGAACACATTCTAAAATTAAAATATAACTTATGACTGAAAGCTTAAAGGAGATACACTAATCATAAAAGTATATCATTACATTAAGTCCCATTTTGAATTGCTTGGCTACCAGCTGGAAATGGGTATTGAAATGAGATATCATAATGTTATTTCATTACTAAATAATGAAGTACATAAACAACACTGCATTTATTTCATATTTCTATTATATTCATAGCATTGCTATTTTTAAATCAATCCCTTCCTTGACTCTTAAAAGTTAATCTAAAAAATAAATGCCCCATGGTAGTTTTCTGCATAAAATAAATCTTTTACAGAGTATGCAGAGTGTTTTTGTTTTTATATTATCTCTGAGCTAGAAACCAATTCCTATCTTTAAAACAGTAGTAGTACACAGGTAACTTATATTGCTAGGCTTTCATTTTGTTTTCAAACAACTAGAAAAGAACATTAAAAATTTTGTGTCTGATATTGAAAGCATTAATCTTCAACATTTAGATGAATAACTAATAATAACTATTATTTTGTTTGGTCATACAGATATAACATTTAAACATCTGTCCATCATCATTGCTTTGTTATAGGGAACGACATAATTAGCCATCTGCAATCTTACACTTTATATTTGAATTATGTATCTTTAAAATATTATTAAATCCGGCCCTGGCCAGTTGGTTCAGTGGTAGAGCGTTGGCCTGGCATGCAGGAGTACTGGGTTTGATTGCCGGCCAGGGCACACAGGAGAAGTGCCCATCTGCTCCTCCACCCCTCCCCCTCTCCTTCCTCTCTGTCTCTCTCTTCCCCTCCGGCAACCAAGGTTCCACTGGAGCAAAGTTGGCCTGGGTGCTGGGGGGTGGCTCTATAGCCTCGGCCTCAGGTGCTAGAATGGCTCTGGATGCAACAGAGCATTGCCCCCTGGTGGGCATGCCGGGTGGATCCTGGTCATGCGCATGTGGGAGTCTGTCTGACTGCCTCCGTTTCCAACTTCAGAAAAATACAAAAAAAAAAAAAAAATTAAATCGATATATCAAAAATCCTTGAAAAATCATGTGGTTTAGTGATTCTAAGCTGGTTCTCAACATTCGAATTATTAATATTTTAAAGATCCCTCTGATAATTTTTATGTGTAGTCAGAATATCTGCTACAGAAGAACTATTTTGGCTGAAGAAATAAGTAGACATGTGTTATAATCTCGATTTCACCATTTCTTAACTTGGTACTCAATCAAAATAGCAAACAGAATTTGACTACAGTTTTCTTCGTTATCCATAAAGTGAAATTAATGTTACTCTATTAGAAAATTGTTAAGAGATGACGTCAGAGTAATGGCGGGGTAGGAAGCGATACCGATAAATCTCCCCCAAAACTCAACAAGATCTTCAACCAGAAACAGAAAAACCTATACTTGGAGCTTCCAGATGCTTCGCAATACACCCAAAGGTATGATTGAGTGAAAAATTGGCTAAATATATAACCAAACCCCGAAGGAAATAGGGAGTAAGAAATGCTCCGCCTTCCTCACTAACCTAAACAGGGCAGCTTTCTCTGGTAACTGTGAATATAGAAACTGAGGCGGGCAAAGGGGGTGAATGGCACAAACGGCCGAACCAGGCTGTGGCACGGAGATCCAAGCTGAGGAAAATCTGATCCTGTGGCAACCCGGGCAATACAAGCTAACACTCGCGCCAAACCCAAACAAAGAAAGACAAGCGGCACGGACATTTTACCCGGTCTCCTGGTTGGTGCGCAGTTAGTGGGCGAGAGATTTCTTCCTAAGCCCCGGAAGTGGGTGCCCGTGTTGCCCCACGGAGAGGCAGGGTCAGAGGCCTTTCTGTGGGCTGAGGGCAGAGTCTCTGGGCAGCCCCAGCGCCCTGGGAAAGTCACGCACGGGAGGGAGTGAGAACTAATTCCAACGGTGGAGATTTTCCTTACTGGAGGGGGTTTCACTCAGAGGGAAACGTGGCCGGCCTCATATCCTGGTTTGCGCGCGCAGATAAGGAGTGAGCGATTCCTCCGAGTGCCTCGGCAGTGCGCACCCGTATTATCGCACAGAGGGGCAGAGTCAGGGGCCTTTGTGTGGGCCAAAGCAGAATCTCGGGCCGCCCCAGCACCTTGCAAAAGCCGCGCACAGGGACGGAGCAAGACTCAATTCCAACGCTGCAACTTTTCCCTGCGGTTGGAGGTTTCACTCAGAGCGTGAGACTGCTGGCCGGATATCCTGGTCTACGTGCACAGCCAGTGAGTGAGAGTTTCCTCCAAGCGCCCCGGAAGTGGGCGCCCGCTTGTGTTACCAGACAGAGTGGCAGAGCCAGAGGTCTTTGAATGGCCGGAAAGCCCGCCTAATTATGCTAGCAGCTCTGACTGACTGAGCCTTACCCAGAGCCCTGTGCTGAGTGGAAATAGAGTGGGGAGTTGCCAGCTCTTTGAGCCTCTTACTATCCAGGCAGAGGCAGCAGCAACCCCATAGCTGGATTATCAGGCTACTAATTGAGGAAGGAAAGACTAGGAGAAAGGCTCCAGGAACATGGACTCTCTCACTGTCGGAGCCTATAAATGCTAATAGGCTCGACTGCCAATGAGACTAAAGCACAATACATGACATTCCCATAGAGACTTATCAACTGCAAACCTCCACCTGAGCGTGGCAAAGGGGCAAAACCCAGGGTACAGAGTCACCGACCAGGAAGAGGGAGAGAAAAGAAAAAGCAAGAAGATAACCTCTCAAAATCAAGAATAATCTGCAGACTTTATAACCTATCCCATTTTATTATATTTGTTCGTTTCTCTTATCTTCATTCTTGATACTTTTTTTTTCCTCCTCCAATTTGGCCGATTAACTCTCTACCGGTCTTACTCTCTCCTCTCCTTGAACTACACTACCCATAAGTGTTACATCTCCCATTATCTTTTCTCTTCTCTTCTTTTCTCTCTATGAGGGTTGCACTCCAAAACCCTTAACTCTATCTCTCTCTCTCTCCTTTCTTTTTTCTTCTTTTAGTGGTTCCCTCTTTTTTTTTCTCTCTCTCTCTTTCTTTTCTCCCTCTATATTAGTTTCTTCCTTTCTCCTTTACATCTCCTCTCATTCAAACCTCAATAACAAACAAATTATCTTATCTGGGACTCAAACTTATGTTTGTGGCATTTTGGGGGTTTTTTACTTTACCTTTTTAACTCACTAGCAGTGCTCCCATCCCTGGCTCTCCATATTATCTAGTTCTTGTTCCACTAAATACAATAGTAATTTTTTTATTTGTCCCCCCATTTTTCCGTTTTCCTCTTAATCCTCTCATCATAACTCTTAGACAACCAACACCTAAAAGCAAATCATTTTATTCTTGACCCAAATTTTTTCCTTATTTGCTTTTTGTGGGTCCATACGCTTTTTTTTTTTTTCTTTTTTCTTTCTTTTTTTTTTTTTTTTTTGCCCCTTTATTACTTTTCCCCAATTCAGGCCCTCCATCACAGGCATTGTTTGTTATAATTCACAGTCCACCACAAGATTTTATCAAGAAAGAGGGGAGAGGAGAGGAGAGGAAAAAAGGAGGGGGGGAATAATTTCCTTTTTATTTTTTTTTATTTTTTTTAAATTTTTATTTTATTTTATTTTTCTTTATTTCATTATTAATTTTTTTTTAAAAAAAACAACTCTTTTCGATTTTTTTTATTATTTTTTTAAACTTTTTATTCTTTATTAAATCTCATTAATACTATCAACAAAACCACCCTCAGATGCCATTAAGGAAGAGAAAATCGAATATCATGGATACAAAAGAAAGAGAGGTAACACAGCTAGATGAGGAAAAATCTATGGAGAAAAAATTTAATATATTGGAAACCTTGGAGCTAAATGACAGAGAATTCAAGATAGAAATCCTAAAAATCCTCCGAGATATACAAGAAAACACAGAAAGGCAATTTAGGGAGCTCAGAAAACAACTCAATGAACACAAAGAATATATGTCCAAGGAAATTGAAACTATAAAAACAAATCAAACAGAGATGAAAAACTCAATTCACGAGCTGAAAAACGAAGTAACAAGCTTAGCTAATAGAACAGGTCAGATAGAAGAGAGGATTAGTGAAATAGAAGACAAGCAACTTGAGGCACAACAGAGAGAAGAAGAAAGAGACTCAAAAATTAAAAAAAATGAGATAGCCCTACAAGAATTATCTGACTCCATCAAAAAGAATAACATAAGAATAATAGGTATATCAGAGGGAGAAGAGAGAGAAAATGGAATGGAGAACATACTCAAACAAATAATAGATGAGAACTTCCCAAGCCTGTGGAAAGAACTAAAGCCTCAAGTTCAAGAAGCAAACAGAACTCCAAGTTTTCTTAACCACAACAAACCTACTCCAAGGCATATCATAATGAAATTGACACAATCCAACAGCAAAGAAAAAATTCTCAAGGCAGCCAGGGAAAAGAAGAATACAACATATAAAGGAAGGCCCATTAGATTATCATCAGATTTCTCAGCAGAAACTCTACAAGCTAGAAGAGAGTGGACCCCAATATTTAAAGTCCTGAAAGAGAGGAACTTTCAGCCACGAATACTATACCCATCAAAGCTATCCTTCAAATATGAAGGAGAAATAAAAACATTCACAGATACAGAAAAGATGAGGGAATTTATCATCAGAAAACCCCCACTCCAGGAATTACTAAAGGGAGTTCTCCAATCAGATACAAAGAACAAAAAAAAAAAACAGAGCCACAAATAAAAGCTCCAAGAAGAACACAATAAAACCAAATTTAAACTGTGACAACAACAAAAAGAAAGAGGGGGAGAAGATGGAGATTAACAGTAGCAAAGGACGATGGAGTGCAAAAGTACTCACAAAATAGTTCGCTACAATGAACAGGGTAGGGACCCTTTTCATTATTCAAAGGTAACCACCATTGAAAAAACCACCACAGAAGCACATGAGATAAAAAAAGATAGCAACAGTGGAAAGATGTATGGAATACAACCAAATAAAAACAAAAGATAGAAAAACAAAAGAGAAGGATCAAACAAGACATAAAACTAACAGAAAGCAAGATATAAAATGGCAATAGGGAACTCACAAGTATCAATAATTACACTAAATGTAAACGGTTTAAACTCACCAATAAAAAGGCACAGAGTAGCAGAATGGATTAAAAAAGAAAATCCAACTGTATGCTGCCTACAGGAAACTCATCTAAGTAACAAGAATAAAAACAAATTCAAAGTGAAAAGCTGGAAAACAATACTCCAAGCAAATAACATAAAAAAAAAGCAGGTGTAGCAATACTCATATCGGATAATGCTGACTACAAGACAGGAAAAGTACTCAGAGACAAAAATGGCCATTTCAAAATGGCTAAGGGGACACTGAATCAAGAAGACATAACAATTCTTAATATATATGCACCAAACCAAGGAGCACCAAAATATATAAGACAGCTACTTATTGATCTTAAAACAAAAACTGACAAAAATACAATCATACTTGGAGACCTCAATACACCGCTGACGGCTCTAGATCGGTCATCCAAACAGAGAATCAACAAAGACATAGTGGCCTTAAACAAAACACTAGAGCACCTGGATATGATAGACATCTACAGGACATTTCATCCCAAAGTGACTGAGTATACATTTTTCTCCAGTGTACATGGATCATTCTCAAGAATTGACCATATGTTGGGCCACAAAAACAACATCAGCAAATTCAGAAAAATTGAAGTTGTACCAAGCATATTTTCTGATTATAAAGCCTTGAAACTAGAATTCAACTGCAAAAAAGAGGAAAAGAATCCCACAAAAATGTGGAAACTAAACAACATACTTTTAAAAAATGAATGGGTCAAAGAAGAAATAAGTGCAGAGATCAAAAGATATATACAGACTAATGAAAATGACAATACGACATATCAGAATCTATGGGATGCAGCAAAAGCAGTGATAAGAGGGAAGTTCATATCACTTCAGGCATATATGAACAAACAAGAGAGAGCCCAAGTGAACCACTTAACTACCCACCTTAAGGAACTAGAAAAAGAAGAACAAAGACAACCCAAAACCAGCCGAAGAAAGGAGATAATAAAAATCAGAGCAGAGCCCTGGCCGGTTGGCTCAGCGGTAGAGCGTCGGCCTAGCGTGCGGAGGACCCGGGTTCGATTCCCGACCAGGGCACACAGGAGAAGCGCCCATTTGCTTCTCCACCCCTCCGCCGCGCTTTCCTCTCTGTCTCTCTCTTCCCCTCCCGCAGTCAAGGCTCCATTGAAGCAAAGATGGCCCGGGCGCTGGGGATGGCTCCTTGGCCTCTGCCCCAGGCGCTAGAGTGGCTCTGGTCGCGACATGGCGAAGCCCAGGATGGGCAGAGCATCGCCCCCTGGTGGGCAGAGCGTCGCCCCATGGTGGGCGTGCCGGGTGGATCCCGGTCGGGCGCATGCGGGAGTCTGTCTGACTGTCTCTCCCTGTTTCCAGCTTCAGAATAAATGAAAAAAAAAAAAAATCAGAGCAGAAATAAATGAATTAGAGAACAGAAAAACTATAGAAAAAATTAATAGAACAAGGAGCTGGTTCTTTGAAAAGATCAACAAAATTGACAAACCCTTGGCAAGACTTACCAAGGAAAAAAGAGAAAGAACTCATATAAACAAAATCCAAAATGAAAGAGGAGAAATCACCACGGACACCGTAGATATACAAAGAATTATTGTAGAATACTATGAAAAACTTTATGCCACTAAATTCAACAACCTAGAAGAAATGGATAAATTCCTAGAAAAATACAACCTTCCTAGACTGAGTCAAGAAGAAGCAGAAAGCCTAAACAGACCTATCAGTAGAGAAGAAATAGAAAAAAAACATTAAAAACCTCCCCAAAAATAAAAGTCCAGGCCCTGACGGCTATACCAGCGAATTTTATCAAACATTCAAAGAAGACTTGGTTCCTATTCTACTCAAAGTCTTCCAAAAAATTGAAGAAGAAGCAATACTTCCAAACACATTTTACGAGGCCAACATAACCTTCATACCAATACCAGGCAAGGATGGCACAAAAAAAGAAAACTACAGACCAATATCTCTAATGAATACAGATGCTAAAATACTAAACAAAATACTAGCAAATCGAATACAACAACATATTAAAAAAATAATACATCATGATCAAGTGGGATTCATCCCAGAATCTCAAGGATGGTTCAACATACGTAAAACGGTTAATGTAATACACCATATCAACAAAACAAAGAACAAAAACCACATGATCTTATCAATAGACGCAGAAAAGGCTTTCGATAAAATACAACACAATTTTATGTTTAAGACTCTCAACAAAATGGGTATAGAAGGAAAATATCTCAACATGATAAAGGCCATATATGATAAACCATCAGCTAACATCATATTAAATGGCACTAAACTGAAGGCTTTCCCCCTTAAATCAGGAACAAGACAGGGTTGTCCACTCTCTCCACTCTTATTTAATGTGGTACTAGAGGTTCTAGCCAGAGCAATCAGACAAGACAAAGAAATAAAAGGCATCCATATCGGAAAAGAAGAAGTAAAGGTATCACTTTTTGCAGATGATATGATCCTATACATCGAAAACCCCAAAGAATCCACAAAAAGACTACTAGAAACAATAAGCCAATACAGTAAGGTCGCAGGATACAAAATTAACATACAGAAGTCAATAGCCTTTCTATATGCCAACAATGAAACAACTGAGAAGGAACTCAAAAGAATAATCCCCTTCATGATTGCAACAAAAAAAATAAAATACTTAGGAATAAACATAACAAAGAATGTAAAGGACTTATATAATGAAAACTATAAACCATTGTTAAGGGAAATCGAAAAAGATATAATGAGATGGAAGAATATACCTTGTTCTTGGCTAGGAAGAATAAATATAATCAAGATGGCTATATTACCCAAAGCAATATACAAATTTAATGCAATTCCCATCAAACTTCCAATGACATTTTTTAAAGAAATAGAGCAAAAAATCATCAGATTTATATGGAACTATAAAAACCCCCGAATAGCCAAAGCAATCCTAAAGAAAAAGAATGAAGCTGGGGGCATTTCAATACCTGACTTCAAACTCTATTATAGGGCCACGACAATCAAAACAGCATGGTATTGGCAGAAAAATAGACACTCAGACCAATGGAACAGAATAGAAAGTCCAGAAATAAAACCACATATATATAGTCAAATAATTTTTGATAAAGGGGCCAACAACACACAATGGAGAAAAGAAAGCCTCTTCAATAAATGGTGCTGGGAAAACTGGAAAGCCACATGCAAAAGAATGAAACTGGACTACAGTCTCTCCCCCTGTACAAAAATTAACTCAAAATGGATCAAAGATCTAAACATAAGACCTGAAACAATTAAGTACATAGAAGAAGACATAGGTACTCAACTCAGGGACCTGGGTTTTAAAGAGCATTTTATGAATTGGACTCCATTGGCAAGAGAAGTGAAGGCAAAAATTAATGAATGGGACTACGTCAGACTAAGAAGTTTTTGCTCAGCAAGAGAAACTGATAACAAAATAAACAGAAAGCCAACTAAATGGGAAATGATTTTTTCAAACGACAGCTCAGATAAGGGCCTAATATCCAAAATATACAAAGAACTCATAAAACTTAACAACAAACAAACAAACAATCCAATAAAAAAATGGGAAGAGGATATGAATAGACACTTCTCCCAGGAAGAAATACAAATGGCCAACAGATATATGAAAAGATGCTCATCTTCTTTAGCTATTAGAGAAATGCAAATCAAAACGGCAATGAGATACCACCTCACACCTGTTCGATTAGCTGTTATTAGCAAGTCAGGTAACAGCAAATGTTGGAGAGGCTGTGGAGAAAAAGGAACCCTCATACACTGTTGGTGGGAATGTAAAGTAGTACAACCATTATGGAAGAAAGTATGGTGGTTCCTCAAAAAACTGAAAATAGAACTACCTTATGACCCAGCAATCCCTCTACTGGGTATATATCCCAAAAACTCAGAAACATTGATACGTAAAGACACATGCAGCACCATGTTTATTGCAGCATTGTTCACAGTGGCCAGGACATGGAAACAACCAAAAAGCCCATCAATAGATGACTGGATAAAGAAGATGTGGCACATATACACTATGGAATACTACTCAGCCATAAGAAATGATGACATCAGAACATTTACAGCAAAATGGTGGGATCTTGATAACATGATACGAAGCGAAATAAGTAAATCAGAAAAAACCAGGAACTGTATTATTCCATACGTAGGTGGGACATAATAGTGAAACTAAGAGACATTGATAAGAGTGTGGTGGTTACGGGGGGGAGGGGGGAATGGGAGAGGGATAGGGGGTGGGGAGGGGCACAAAGAAAACAAGATAGAAGGTGACAGAGGACAATCTGACTTTGGGTGGTGGGTATGCAACATAATTGAACGACAAGATAACCTGGACTTGTTATCTTTGAATATATGTATCCTGATTTATTGATGTCACCCCATTAAAAAAATAAAATTATTTAAAAAAAAAAAAAAGTAAAAAAAAATTATATGAAAGGTAAAAAAAAAAAAAAAAAAAAAAAGAAAATTGTTAAGAACTAAATTTTAAAAAAAATACTATAAAATATTGCTGTGTCAGCAAAAACAAATTACTTTCTTTCCTCTAGGTTTCAAATGGTACATTAATACACTAACAAAGTATTGCATATAAAAAGGAATTGGTTATCTCTTTTCTCTTCCTGGCAAAAATCAGTAATCAACCCAGTATGCTTATCCAAATTTCTTCTGTCATAGAGAACAAAAGTGTGACAAACTATTGTTACTTAGGAATCTCAATATCTGAAATAAAGCTTGGCCTGTGGTGGCACAGTAGATAAAGCATCAATCTGAAACACTGAGGTCGCCGGTTCAAAAGCCCCAGCTTGCTGGGTCAAAGCACATATGGGAGTTGATGCTTCAGCTCCTCTCTCCCCTTCTCCCTCTCTCTCTCTCTCTCTCTCTCTCTCTCTCTCTCTCTTTCTCTTCCTCTCTAAAGTGAATAAATAAAATCTTTAAAATAAATACCTGAAATAAATATTCTATCCCTTTAGGTACTAGAATATGATATTGGTACTTGAGTATTTCTCAGTAATAAGAAGAATAGAACTGTCAAATAAAGGAAAAACATGATTTCAGAGGCATTCTTCGTTATGATAGGAGACATTGAGTCTGATATAGTGAAATCACTTGAATGCATGACTTAAAACCTCAGGAGCACCTGGGGCAGCACGTATAAGAGGGTAATGCATTTAGTAAGAACACTGGCTTTCATTAAAATTATTTTCCTAAGAATAGGCTTTATTATTTATATTTTCTTTTCTTTTCTAAATTACATATGCTAGCTACATGAAATGCAAATTCTAATAATTCAAATATTGTACACTTTACAAGGTTTTTCCAGCCAAATAAATAAACCCATTAGAATGCAGGTTAAATACTTTGGGAGGTGTGTTTCATATTTTTTAACATAGTAAAAAAAAAATTTTTTCTTTTTAATTTAATCACAGAATGATATAATTAGAAAATCTTATGGATCATTTGGCATAATAAATAAAAGGAGATGCAAAAAATAAAAATGACTTACCTAAGATAATGTAGTAAACAGCAGAGCCTATATTGAAACATTAATGCTCGGACACCTAGTTGAACTACTATTTTTCCCTTAAAAGGATAATTCAGAAGAAATAAGTCTGCTCTTATAACTTATCAACTGTCACTTAAGAAAGATATAAAATAAAATAAAAAATTTAAGTGGATTGAAACAAATACCTTTCTCAGTTTACTCAACAAGGCAATATATTTTCTGATACTTTCTGCATTGTGTTCAGTTAACATCTTTTTGAATGCCATATAATGAAAGTTAGATTTTTTTTATAGAAAACCATGTGTATAAAATCTCTATTTTTATCATTTTCAGTAAGACCAATCACAAACAATCACATGTAGCATACTATGACATTTTAGGAAATTTTGGAGTTATCCTACAACATCTGTCTCTAACCTGTGCCAGAGTCTAAGAACTATCAATCAGCATGGGAAGTTCTCCTTTACAGGTGACATATATCATTTCATGATATTGCTAAATCTATTTCTTTGCCCATTGTGCTTCAACCATTTTTTCTTCTATTTCAATAATCCCTGTTAGTTTAATGCTTCCTCATTGAAAGCATTTCTATTGTGTCTTCTATTCTTCTACTGTCTTTCTGTTAATTTAACCACAAATATATTTGTCAATTCTCCTTTGGGAGTTTCAAGAAAGCAACTATAGTCTTAAAACACAGAAGAAGAAAAAAAATAACTCCCCACAAAACTGTTACAAGTGGGATTCTTGTGATTAACAGAATAGAGGTATAACTTTAAGAAAACACTATAAGTTAAAGGAACAAGAAAAAAGATGAACAAACACATCTAAATATAGGGGATCATCTAAGTAAGTTATAATTCGTTTGGAGTTGGGGGAAGGAGTAATACAGGAATAAAAGTGCTAATCACTCTCTTTAAATAATATGAATAATTTTGAGATGTGTATATCAGAATTTAGAAATTAAATGAATGCTGCTTTATTTATTTTAATCACTTTGAGAAGCACTATATTTATTTATTCCAGAAAGTAGCAACAATAATATCCATTAACTTTATTGAACAATAACTAAGGGTCAAGTGTTTTATGTATATGTATAGTATTTACCCCTAATCTTAAAACCTCAGGGAAATTATTAATACATTATTTTGCATATGAAACATTAGCGGCACTCTGTGATGGCAAAAATCACTAAGAGTCTACAGTGTGTAAGAGGTGGGATTGGATGGTAGCCTATTTGCACATTCCAACTAACTGGTTGTATCTCCTTTGGTTCAAAACTTAGTGACTCTGCTTCAAAATTCATTTAAAATCAATCATAAAAAAGGTTATAAATTATTATTATTATTAACAGTTTTTTATCATAATACTATCAATATAAATTAAAATATTCATTAATATTGCTCTATTTTTCCTATCTTAATAGCGCTAACAAATTGCCATATATGATCTCATGTCTTATGTAGATTGTATGACTTATATGTTAATATGGTTATTAGCTAAGACATAACTTGAAGAATACAGTATCATATATAAATATAGTAAGTTTCTATAACATATTTTCCTTAATATCCTCAGAAGTTTCAATATTCTTCCTTTAATATTGAAATTTGAGAATTATATGATAAGTGCATTTATAAATTTATCTTTAATTCTACTATTAAAGTTCTGCTATATATTTGCTGCATCATACATAAATGCATATGTATATATATGTATATATTCACTATCTCTCCTATCCACCCATCAAATCATCTTTTTTTCCTGGTGGATTTCAAAGTAAATTTTAGATATCAATATATACTATTAAGTACTTCAGAATTTACATAATTAACTAGAGCTCAATAATTGTTTAGTTTTTTGAGGTAAAATTTATATACAGTGAAATGTATGTGTCTGACTTGCACCAACCAAATACTTGTTGACAGTAAAAAATCATGGTTAAACTTACATATTTGGCTTATAATCACAAGAAAGGCAATTTTTATAGGTTCCAATACTACAATGTATGAAGTGATAAGAATGTAATGACATAAAAATAAAGCTAGTTAGGTAAACAAAATAAAAAGTTCATTGTACAATGTTGGTTAAAATTATGACTCACACTCAGAGTTACAAAAATTAAAGATTTTAACAACAACAACAACAACTAAGCCTACAATAAATAGTTTGGAAGTACTGAAGAGCTGCTGTTGGTGATAATGTTAAAAAAAATTGCAACTCTTCTTGAATGACTAATATGTACTATGCATGTCTAATATCATTCAATTTTAATTTTATAGTGTAGGTACAAGTCCTACCCATAAAGAGAAAGAAAATTTACTTGCTCTGGTTTGCCCACTTTTTAAGTGGGAGAATTGAGATTTATACTTAGAAAGTCACATCCAGAGTTGGAATTCATAACTGAGCACAAGGGTTATTTGCCTATTTGTTTCTTCTTCAGTGGGTTATGCTAACAAGGTAGCAGCATCAGAGAATAATCTCCCAAAAATTCTTCATGGGAGATCAGTCCCATTATAAAAATAATTCAGGAGTAGGTCTTCACTGTCACCAGAACCTCTGAAAAAGCCTATTGTTTTCCATTATTCTGAGAGTCAAACTCATAATAGAAGGATTATATATACAACCTTCTGCTATATTTCTCAAACTATATACATAGGCAAAAACATAAGAAGGCAAACACCATATATATGTGTATATGTAACACATATACTAAGAACTGTTTAATATAGGTGATTTCAAATTTTTAGGACTGTCTAACACATTCTAATATTTCAAATTCATAAAGTGCTATAAAGGACCAGACTCAGTGGTCTCAGACTTATTAACAAAATATCCACTACAAATATATTTAAATGTTTACTGACTCTTTAAAAGCACAGCTTTATCTGAGTTGCATTTTCCTCATTTCAGTTATCCCTGGGCAGTTACAGGAAATTATTTGCATAAATACCGTTGACAGTAGGGATAACCTGCTGCAAATTCAAGAATATTATGCTAAATTTCGGAAAGAGAAACATTAATGGCTTGACGATAACCTATGCACTAGTCAACTGAGGGTTCATCTAAATTCAGGTAATGGTGAAAACAGCTACATAACTCTGTTCATAATCCAGTAACTTAATTGGTGAAAGTCCACTACACAAATGTTTAGTTTTACTCAGTTTATATAAATAATTAGTATAGTTTCAAGATATAAGACGTATTTGTCTACTGGAATTTCTTTCATTGCTGAGATATTTTCCTAGAGTCTTCTATTTTAAAATCATTTGAACAAATAATGTAATTATAGGTTTGGGCTATAATAAACAACAATACAATAGAATTTGGAACAATGAAAGCAGAAATTGTCATTAGACTTTTTGTTACATATAAAAAACATACATATTATTTTATATAAACATTAATCCAAAACAATGAGACTATTCTCCAAATGGGACAGAACAAATGATTATGCTATAAAAAATTTTAGTTTTTTTTTTTATCTGGTAGTGGTAATTTAGAGAAGAGTAGGCATTTTTTTTCAGTAATGACAAGCTAGTGAAAATTAGGCTTTACAGGCCATATAGTCTGTCAATATTGTTGAATTCTGTCCCAAGTCTGCCTTTGTAGCAGATCAGCCATAGACAACAGTAACCAAATAGTGGCTGTGTTACAATAGAGCATCATTTATAAAAAGAGGTGGCGCCTGACTTGTGGTGGTGCAGTGGATAAAGTGTCAACCTGGAAACCCTGAGGTTGCTGGTTCAAAATCCTGGGCTTGCCTGGTCAAGGCACATATGGGAGTTGATGCTTTCTGCTCCTCCCCCCTTCTCTCTCTCTCTCTCTCTCTCTCTCTCTCCTCTCTATAATGAATAATTAAAATCTTAGAAAAAAAATAAAAATAAAAAGAGGTGGCAGGATATATTTGACACATAGGTCATAGTTCTCTAACTCTTAGGGGGACCAATGCTTCCATTATGAAAACCCAAAAAAATCTCAGCAAAACCCAAATCTGTTTAGAGACCTCACAAGGCTACTAATGTAGACTTGAAAAATCAAAGACCTAAAACCTCAAGATTCCAGAAAAAAACAGAAAGAGAAATCAATGTAACATTTGGTACCATTTTTATCCTCAGAGTGTGTGACAATTTTATATTTGATTTCTGTCAAATGTTTCCTGGCATATTGCTACTAAAACCCTTAGAATTCCCCAAATGATAAGTGCGTCTGTATGCTAATGAAATGGCTTGTGGCTGAGGCTCCTGGATAGTCTCAAGATAAGATCTGATTTTAAGTGGATCCAACCAAGTTATTACAGGATTGGGACTTTCAGCCCAATCCCCTAACCTCTGGGCAGGGGAGAACAGCTAAAGACTTGACTTAACTACCGATGGCCAATGACTTAATTGTTAATGCCTACTTAACGAAGCCTCTCTAAAAATCCTAGTCAAAGGAATATGAGGAACTTGTAGGTGGATGAACAGATGGAGGTCCTGGGAGGTTGTCACAATTGCGGAGGATATGGAAATGTCACTCCCCAAGTAAAATCTTTGTCCAGAATGATTTATTGTCTCTATACCCTGAAGACTTGACTTGGGGGTGTTGAGCACAATACAATGACAGAGATGTATTGTAGAATGGGGCACCTGAAGCCTGGATAATTCTGTTAACCAATGTCACCCAAAAAACTTCAATTAAAAACAAAGTACTATGCCTTTTTCTTCATACCTTTCTTTATGCATTGCTTTTGTCTGGCTATTCTTGAGTTGTATCCTTTTATAATAAATCAGTAACATAGAAAGTAAACTGTTTTCCTGAGTCCTTTTGAGTCATTCCTGTTCATTATCAAACACAAAAAAAGGGGTTTGGAAAATTCTAATTTATACCCAGTTAGTTAGAAGTGTAGGTAATATTCTATATTTGAGATTAGTGTCTGAAATGGCAGCAGTCTTATGGGACTGAGCCTTTAAACTGTGAGATCTGATGTTAACTCCAGTTAGACTGTCAGAACTTCAGAGAACTGGAGAATTATGCAGTCTAGAAAAAAAACCCCACACATCTGGCATCAGATGTTTTGGGTGCAGTAGTGTAGTAGAGAGAATAGGAAGAAGTAGTCCTTTCAGAGTATTTGGCAATTTAAGTAAGACCTGAAAAACTGAGCACAAAGCAGTGGCTGAAAATGAAAGATTTTAAACAGAGTTATTATCAGTTAGACTGGATTAAGAGGACAACATTGGAATTCAGACCTCCCAAGGGGAGGTCATAAAGAAACTTCTGGCTTTTTTTCCATTTTTACTCTTAGTCTCTAATTAACTCCAAACCCTTATTGGATTGAAAAGAACTGTACAGATCTTTTAAAAAGAATAAAATTCAATCCATTCTGCATAAATTAATTGTAGAATTAAAATGTATAACTAAAGATATTACAGAAATAAAGTAAAAATACTAAAAATGGTTTAAGACTCTAACATTAAACAGAAAACCATATAAATATTCATTTAAATTATTTTCCTAAAGTCAGAGATATAGAATAATCTTTAGCATAACTACTAAAAAAAGTTTTAAAATATTATATATATAAAACTAATATTCTATATATATTTATAAAAATATATGTATATATAAATATAAAACTAATAAAAAAGGAAATAAAATAATTAAAAAAATAATTATTCCAAAGGGATGCCAAAGGAAACATAGAAAAGTGGGAAAAATAGAAAAACAAATATTAAGATTATACATTTCAGTTGAAATGTTTTAGTAGTTAGATAAAGGCAAAGGAAATAAATTCCATTTAGAAGATAAATTTTCTTAATCTGGAGTCTAGGAAAGAAAGTCAACTATAGTCTATTTATTAGATACATGTGTAAAATATCAGAATACAGAAATATTAAAAATAAAAGAATAAAAGGCACATACCAGGCAAATACTAACCAACAGAAAGTAGTATAGTTATACTAATATTAGATCAAGTACACTTAATACAGATTTAATAGAGATGAAAATAAATATAATAATTATAATCTATATTATAATAATTTTAAAAGGTGAATTCATGCATAAATATTGCTTCAAAATATATAAATCAATAATTTACAGAAAGGGAGAAATCAAAAAGTTTGTATTCATGGTGAAGATTTCAACACATCTCCCTCAGAAATTTATAACATATACAAAAAAAGCCAAATTGTCAAGTACATAAAGAGCTTTCATTAGGGTCAGGTAGACATTCCAAGACTTTTTAAAAACCTATTTTGTTAAACAATAATTTTAAAAACCATGAAAAATAAAAATTTTGAGTACAAACATGTCAATCAACTGAATAACTTTTTATCTCATTAAAGAATTGGTCAAAACAATTGAAGGTAATGGAGAATAAAAATATAAAAACAAGCTTTTTTTAGAGTTGGGGGGAATATTACAAAAAGAAAAATGCTAAGTAAAACTACATACAATGTCTTAGAATATCTTGTCATGTGCATTCTGCAGATGTTTACTCTTCAATGCCTTTGATTTTCATAGATTTAAGCTATATCTTTTTGTTTT
Source organism: Saccopteryx leptura (assembly GCF_036850995.1). NCBI lineage: Eukaryota > Metazoa > Chordata > Mammalia > Chiroptera > Emballonuridae > Saccopteryx > Saccopteryx leptura. The sequence continues at coordinate 72,911,207 of NC_089507.1, read as the reverse complement.
TGGTTTGCCTTATCCAGGTAGTTCAGTTGGTTAGAGTATCATCAGAGTTGAGAGTTTGATGTATCTTTCTCTCACAAATCAATAAATTAAAAAAAAATAAACTGTTAAAGGTTGCCAGATAATATAAAATTAACAATGTGTCTGTTTGGACTGAGTGTTTAATTCCATCCTTTTTATTCGTTATTTAAATTCTTAATAACTACCTCCATATATGTTTATTCAAGTTATTCTTTGGCAAGTCTCAAGGTTTTATTAAAAGATATTCTTGGCCCTGGATGGTTAGCTCAGTCAGTTAATGGTGACGCCCTGAAACAACAAAGTTGTGGGTTCAATTTCTGGTCAGGGCACATAGGAAGCAACCAAAAAATGCAGGACTGAGTGAAATCAAAAATGCTTCCCTTCCCCTCCGCTCTCTTTTCTGTTCCTCTTTCTGTCTTACTAAATATCAATAAAAATTAAGTTGTGGCCATTTGAAGCTTCTTTCTAGAGTATGGAGGTTGAGATTCAATTGTCTTCTCAGGGTCCATACAGAAACAGCTTGTTGTGCCTGTCTCTCTCAAAAAGAAAAAAATATATACTTCACACTACAAATTATTTTATTTTATAGAACAAACAAAAACAAAGGTCAAAAAATAAAAAGGTTTTGTTTTAATGTGAAGCAAAAGAGAATAAAAACTTTCCCAAGTTTGCTTTTACCAACTAACAAAAAGCTATCATAAAAGCCATCAAAACACTAGATTGTTATTGTCCTACCATAAAGCAAACTACAAAATATACTACAGAAATTTGTACATAAAATGCATCTTTCACCTCATCAAATCATGACTCTTTAAAGAGCAGCTGATATAAGGCTACTATTATAAAAAACCCTATTTTGATTAACAATCCATAACTAAGATAAACAGAGAATCATTGTATTTTTTATTGAACCTGTAAGATATAATGTGAGAATCGCCACAAAACTAAAATTCATTGCGTTACTGTGTCTCAAATCATCAGGCAACAGATCAAACACTCTCTTTTCTATAGTAATGTTAATGCTATTTATAGGCACAGAACGGAGTATATGAAATATAATATTTATTTTAAAATATAAACAATTGAAGAATAATTCCAATTTAAATATCAAAATTATCATTTGATAGGATTTTATTATAAATGACAATGCTGCTTTATTTATCTATTTAAATTAACTGAAATTACTGAAGACAATCATTTTTAATTTTCATTACTTTCTTCTTCTCCACCTGTATTTATCAGTAAAAAATCTATGATCTGGCCACCCCAACATGTCTTCTTAATCTCCTTTTTTTGACGAAAACATCATACTAAATCTTTTATTTCTTAATTTTGTGTGGCAATAGATTTCCAAAGAAGCTTAAGTAGAATGTAACTCCACTTAAAAACAGTGACAAGACAATTGTATCTCAAGGAAATGAGACAGGGTTAGGCTAAAATGTCTTTGAAATAAGTGGCAAAAAAATTAGAAAAACACTGTCTAGAAAACTGTCTAAAAAACACAAGTATGAAGATTTTCAAAAATTCACAATGCTATACAAATGCAAACAATGCATTATTAGAAATGTAGCAATGCCCTGGCTGCTGGCTCAGCGGTAGAGTGTCGACCTGGCATGCAGGAGTCCCGGGTTTGATTCCTGGCCAGGGCACACAGGAGAAGCACCCATCTGCTTCTCCACCCCTCCCCCTCTCCTTCCTCTCTGTCTCTCTCTTCCCCTCCCGCAGCGGAGGCTCCATTGGAGCAAAGATGGCCCGGGCACTGAGGATGGCTCTGTGTCCTCTGCCTCAGGTGCTAGAATGGCTCTGGATGCAACAGAGTGAGGCCCCAGAGGGGCAGAGCATCGCCCCCTGGTGGGCATGTCAGGTGGATCCCGGTTGGGCGCATGCGGGAGTCTGTCTGACTGCCTCCCCATTTCCAGCTAAGAAAAAATGAAAAAAAAAAAAAGAAAGAAATGTAGCAATGTATTTAAAAACAATAAAAATTTAGGCCTGACCTGTGGTGGCACAGTGGATAAAGTGTCGACCTGGAAATGCTGAGGTCGCTGGTTTGAAACCCTGGGCTTACCTGGTCAAGGCACATATGGGAGTTGATTCTTCCTGCTCCTCCCCCCTTCTCTTTCCCCCCCTCCCTCTCTCTCTTCCTTTCTAAATTGAATAAATAAATAAAAAAAAGAAAAAAAAACAATGAAAATTTAGAATGTAAAATGCAGGTATGTTAATACATTTAATGTTTAAATATTCAAAACATATTTAATATGTAAAAATATCTAAGATAACAAAAAATATGATAATTAGAATATGGCATATACAATGAAATATACATATAAAAATAATATAAAAACTGAAAAAATTCAAGCAAATTCAAAAATAAAAACTGAAAAATGTCAAGCAAATAAAAGTAATAAGAATTATCTTTTAATAATTCAGCTTATAGGTAATTATAAAGCACATTTTTATTCCACTAGTTAAACTACTCTTAATATTAGTCCTGGGAAACTTATCAAATATTGTTAAATAAAGTATCCCAATTAATTATATAATCTGATTTTAATTTTATACCATAATACAAATAAAAGTTGAGAGATTCCACAATCATTCATGATTCAAATTGACTAATATCTTTGTAAAATTTACATATTTTCAAATAAATATAAAACTGTGCTTGACCAGGTGGTAGCACAATGGATAGAGCATTGGCCTGGGATGCAGAAGACCCAAGTTTGAAATCCTGGGGTCACCAGGTTGCGTGCCCTATGACTCGTGAGCCAGATGTGGTTCTTTTGATGGCTGCATCTGGCCCGCAGACAAATCTTTAATTAAAAAAAATAATAACGTCAAAAATATAAAACATTCTCATGTATTACAATCCATTCATGTCCTACCGCTCATGTTCATGGTTGCGGGTGGCTGGAGCCAATCACAGCTGTCCTCCGGGACAATGCCAAATTTTTATTGGATAATGTGTAAGGTACATGGGTTGTTGTATGGCTCTCACGGAATTACATTTTAAAATATGTGGTGTTCATGGCTCTCTCAGCCAAAAAGGTACCTGACCCCTGGGCTAGAGCATGGGCTCACCAGCTTGAGCAGGGGGTCACCTGCTTGAGTGTGGAATCATAGACATGACTCCATGATTGTCAGCTTGAGCCCAAAGGTTGCAACAGGCTTGAGCCCAAGGACAATGGCTTCAGCAAGGGGTCACTGGCTCTGTTGGAACCCCTGGGAAAGACACATATGAGAAAGCCTTCAATTAACAACTAAGGTGTCGCAAGAAAAAATTGATGCTTTTCAGCTCTCTCACTTTCTGTGTGTCTGTCCCTATCTCTCTCTCTTTCTAGCTAAAACCAAAAACAAACAAAAAACTGATATAAATAAATAAACAAATAACTGTAACACTTTATACATTAAAAATTTACTTACAGAAAGTAGAGTATCAAGTTACCTCAAATCATATAAAACACAAAATACTGTGGTGGCTACATTTATTGGGAACTCCTAAAAATTAAGCAAAAAAAAGTAAAGAATTTCAAAAATTTATTTAGGAAAATTATATTACACCAATATTTAAGCAAATCTTAGCAAATAAATTCATAAACAAGGCCCTGGCCGGTTGGCTCAGGGGTAGAGCATCCGACTGGCGTGCAGAAGTCCTGGGTTCGATTCCCGGCCAGGGCACACAGGAGAAGCGCCCATCTGCTTCTCCACCCCTCCCCCTCTCCTTCCTCTCTGTCTCTCTCTTCCCCTCCCGCAGCCGAGGCTCCATTGGAGCAAAGATGGCCCGGGCGCTGGGGATGGCTCCTTGGCCTGTGCCCCAGGCGCTAGAGTGGCTCTGGTAGCAACAGAGCGATGCCCCCTGGTGGGCGTGCCGGGTGGAACCCAGTCGGGCGCATGCGGCAGTCTGTCTGACTGTATCTCCCCGTTTCCAGCTTCAGAAAAATACAAAAAAAAAAACTTCATAAACAAGTAACTTTTTTTTTTTTAAGTTCAAGGAGTGGAGATAGTGAAACAGACTCCCACATGCACCCTGACTGGGATCCACTCAGCCCCCTCCGTCTGGGGCTGATGCTCTACTCAACTGAGTTATTTTAGCACCTGAGGCTGACACTTGGCCCAACAAGCTATCCTCGGTACTTGGGGATGACACTGAAACCAATTGAAACACTGACTTTAAGAGGAAAAGAGGGAGAGAAGGGGGAGAAGGAAAGAAGAAAAGCAAACGGTTGTACATCCATTCGCCAGGACAATCCTCTATGCATTTAGCCAACCGGCCAGGGCCATAAACATGTAACTTGAGGCATGACTTTTGATGCTAGCCTCTTCTGTATTGATAACTTATTCATAAGTTATATTCATTAGAAACTTGGATAAGCCACCACTACCTCAAATCCAACATAAATTAAATCAAGCTCATGATTTTGTTTCCACAACTAGAATTTTGAATCTCCCCTTCAATGTTGGGTGGTGCCATTCTTCCCAAGTTTGCAATATGAAAACAGTCTTTAGTATGTTTTCTCTTCAATCTTGGAACAAAATCAGTCATGAATATCTTCATTTCAATTTTGATACAATTTTCAGGCCCTATCTTTCCCAGATGCATATTGACATTGCCCCACTCCACACTCTTATTACTTCTAACCAAGATCACCCTCAGCTGATATCTATTCCCCACAGCAACCTTTGTTCCAGTGAATCTTTTCTATTAAAACCAGATTAATTTCTGGATAGGACTGCTACTTCACAACATGCTTTTGTACAAAATATTAGCCTGAAATTAATTTAATTTCTTGGCCATTTAACAGTGAAACCAATCAGGATTGTTGCCCCTATGTTCTTAGCAGTACAAAGCTGTGAAGCCTTCTTGACACATGTAGATGCATTTTCTTATAGTTCTGGAAACCAGAAGTCCAACATTAATGTATTAGGAAGTTTGGTTTCTTTTGAGGTCTCTCTCTTTGGCTTACATATGACCATCTTTGTTCTGTGTCTTCACATGGTATTATTCTCTCTGTGCTTGTCTGTATCCAAATTTCCTCTGTGTGGGTGCATTCCTAGTGACTCTCTTTTAATATAAAGACACCAGTCATGTTGGATTAGGGTCCCATTCTTATAACCTCAGTTATTCCCGTAAAGGTTTTATGTCCAAATTCAGTCACATTAGGGATTAGAACATCAATAGATAAAATTTGTGGAATCTATTTTGTACTATGCCCTATACTAGAGCCTTCAAGCTTTAAGCCTGACTGTGCTTTCTGAATATAAGAAACTTCTATATGTCTTTCCTGAGGCCAAATCCTGTCTTTCCTCTTTTCTTTTATTCTTCTTTCCTTCCTTTTTTTTTATTTTTCTTTTTGTAGCCTCAGAAACTATTACTCAAATAATATTTGTGGAAAAACTAAACAGAAGACTGTGAGTCTCTGTATACACTGAATTGTATAAGTTACCATATAGTAAGGGGCCTAAAGGAAATGACACACATAAGCCTAACATTTCATCTAAAAAGTAAACACAAAGCTCAAGAAGATAGTCAATAAAACAAAAATTTCTCTTAAAAAATTAAAATATAAAAAACAGCTTATTTAAAGTTTTTTGTTTGTTTCTGTACTTATCTCTTCATTTAGATTATGAATACCAGCCATCATTTCTTTTTAGTAAAATTATACCTATCACAAGCCAGATATCATTGGTTATTTCTTATTCATTGATAAGTTTATCTTTTCATCTAGATTTATTATTTTAAACTTTCTTTACTTTGCTTCCTAAAGCCTTAGGACAGTGACATAAGTCCATCTGAACTTGTACAAACCAAATATAAAGCAAATTGTATCTGGATTTTCCTTGTTATTTTCCTATGTCCCACCCTACAGTAAGTGTTCCTTTTAAGGGAATACTTTGTATATAATTTGCAATATCAATGCTATTTTTAAAGTTGTCAAAAGTGGATACCATTTTTCACAATAATTTATCATTACAGAATATTTACTCCATTTCATTCATATTACTTAGTTTACAAATACATAACATACATTTAGTGGGGGAAAAAAAGCTATGTTAGTGTTTTAATGATTTATATTTTAATTTCCAGGGCAGTGTATGGAGATCATTTCTAAATAGTCTGAAATAGAACAGTGGCTAAACTGATCAATAGTTCCTGATGTCTACAAGGCCTTGTTAAAAATGATCAACATGGTCACATCGCATTCATCTATCGGAAGAGGAAAAAGGTGCAGAATTAATAGAGTTATTATCCCTCAAATACAAATAGGAGTAAAATTACTGCTCCTGTCCATATTTCACTCAGTAATTATACAGAAAAAAGTTCCATGGTGCTTGTGGCATATAGTCAACTTGACTCACTTTGTACCCAGTTGGTGGAAGTCTCAAAGAAGTTTATAATCAGGAAAATAGCTGTTAAATTACCATAAACAGCTACAGGAATAGTAGTGTTAAGGAAAATAATTCTCATCATAATACGATAAGCTCTCTTAATTAAAGCTAAATGCTTGCTTATTATCCCATGAATAGGAATTCAATTTCAGGGGGAAGCTTGATGAGTTGCGAGACCATGGATGTCTGACGCACTGATGGGAAAACATCAGGAAACAAAAACATTTATATCCAGCTGTGATTTAAAAGAAAGGGATGAGTGTGCTAGGGTGGGGAGCAGGTGGGGAGTATTAGAAAAATGTTAAGTCCTGTGTGAGGAGATACTTTATGAGATTTATGGTGGAATCCAGATCACTCCAGCTCTGTTTGGCTGAACAAAGCAAGAATTCCCTTAAGGTAGTAAAAGGATATGAAATGTCCTAGGGCTAATAAAAAAGACAAGGAGACTTGAATCATTAAAAGGTAATATATTCCTTGCTTTACTACAAAAAGAGAGAAAATCAGTTCATAAGAAACAAAGGTGGAAGAGCCAAAAAACCTACAGAAACAGTTAAGTGAATCTAGTGAAGAAAAGCAGGCAAGACAATAACTTAAGAGTAAAGATTGTGAATGCAGAGATGTGCCCTGGTGTACTTTCTAGAAGCATCTTGTTATTATGGGAAAGGGTGTGTATATCTTTAACAAGGTCAAATTTAATCGAACAAGAAGGAAGTAACCAGATGACTACTATATACATTTATATAAATTTAGGGTGTTTGCATTTTGAACCTATTTTTAAGAGCCTTTTTAACCCTGCCTCCCAACCCCAACCCATGTAAATACATATACTCAAAACCCCCCAACCTGCCCTGGCTTGTTGGCTCAGTGGATAGAGTGTCAGCCCAATGTGTGGACATCCTGAGTTTGATCCCAATCAGGGCACACATGCGAAGTGACCATCCACTTCTCTTCCTCTTCCTCTCCCACTTCTTTCTCTCTTCCCTTCTAACAGCCAGTGGCTCTACTGGTTTGAGTGTCGGCCCCAGACACTGAGGATAGCTCCGTTGATTCGAGCCTTGGCCCCAGACAGGGATTGCTGGGTGGATCCTGGTCAGGGAACATGTGGGAGTCTGTCTCTCTATCTCCCCTTCTGTTACTAAAAACAAACAAGCAGAAAATAAAAAACCCCACTCACATGGGCACTTATGCACATGCACACACATGCATAAACACCTGGCAAACTGTTATCTCTTCCATTCTCTAATACTGCAATAGTCTCAGATACACATTTGATTTACTACATTATGTGATTATCTTTCAACAATAAATACCTCTACATGTTGTATGCAGAGATATAGATGTTATCTGTAGGATTTTTGTTCCTAAAATCAATGCCAGCAGTTTCTTGGCCTATGGTCCACAGAGTTATATGTATCCAAAGTAATATTCAGTGCATTTCTGCCCACTATTGACTACCAAAATTTTTCTTTTCTTTCCTGAAGACTTCTTGACAGAAAAAAATATACAGATAACTTTGGTAGGTACTAAGCAATGGGCCAGTAAGACGAATAGTCTTAGATATCGATTAAATAAAGAGAACTGTCCAGCTGAAACAATTCAAGACTATTTACAAGTTGCAATTATCTCTCCAGGGGAAGTTAAATTTGACATATCCCTAGCCAAGGAAATTTCCACAGTTGTTAACTTTTTTAAATAATGTGTAATAAATGAAGAAATCTTATGATATTATAAAATCAGTATTAGATTTCAAATGCAATAGAAACATATTTGAAGAGAGAACTTTCAGTAGACACTGAATTAGACCACAACTCATTTATAAGCACATATCGAAACCATGGTAGTTATTTAAGAGATAAATGAAACAAAAGAACACACTGACTGTGAGCTATTTACAAAGTCCTAACTGAGAAATAAGTATCATAATATAATTAAGGTAACAGTAAATACTAATTAAATTTCATCTTAGATTACATTATTAAAATAATGTTTTAAACAAAGTGCTATCTAGAGGAAAAGCTAAATTATTTGGGGAAGATGTAGATGAGATAAAATTGTATGTTGATTACACACAGAAGATAAGAAAATCACTTCAATAACATACAATTCCTTGCAATAAAAACAGACTTTTATTTCAGGAAATATTATGGAAGAGATGGGAGCTAACATTTATTTAGATGTTTCCTTTTGCAAACACAAATGTAAACTTCATGAGAAAATTCATAAAAATTTTTATCCCCTTATTTTATGTGAGGACACCTAATATTCATCAAAGAAATTAAAGAAACGTGAATAAAATAATATTGCTAAATTGTTATAGATCTAAGATTTGAATTCAGGTTTTTACCTAATAATAAATCTATGTTATTTATTTCACTAGTGATCCTCTGATTCTTTGATAATAATAACTAATATATATTCATATTGCCATATGTTCAACACTGTTTCATGCATTTTAAGTATATTAACACATTTAAAGTTCTCAGCAAACCTAAGTGATCTGTTAATATTATTTTCTCCTGAGTTAAACTTGCCTAGGGTCATTCAGCTAGTTAAGTAAAGAGATGGGATTTAGATTGTATATTCTAGCTCTCAAAACTTAATGCCTTTAAGTGCACAGTGCCTTCTCATGATACTTTAATCACCTCTCTCTACAGTAGTGTGAGGACAGGCCTAAGACAAAACCACATCTGGCCTGCTGCCTGTTTGTTACATAAAGTTTTATGCGAGTCCAGCTATGCTCATTTGTTATGTCAAGAAGCTTCTTTCTTATTATAATGTGGTTGAGTTGTTATATATAGACTAATATGCAGATTTTTCACAATCAATATACAATCAGACCTCTATATTTCCAGGTTTTGCATCCATGGATTCAATCAACTGCAAATTGAAAATAGTATTTTCTATCCACAGTTGGGAGCCTAAGAATGCAGATGGCAAACTGTATGCTTTTCTATGCAATTTTATATAAGGGACTTGAGAACACACAGATTTTGTATCCATGGGAGTCCTGGAACTAATTCCCACAGATACTGAGGGATGACTATAGTTAAATTTTGGGGGAGTCAAATGTTATAGGTGGATTATAGACTGCATGGGGTCAGCATCCTTAATCCCAGCATTGTTCAAAGGTCAACTATAGATCTATTTGTTTTCACAGGTGTTTGTTGTAAATACAATTTGAGTCATTCTGTTTTTATAATAATGAGTATTCTCTGTATAGTCCATTTTCACTTTAAAAAACAATAATAGTAAATAATCTACTTAAAACTATATTTGAAATAGTAAACATCTGTACTTCTATTAGTAAATTTATGCTAAAGTCAAGTCAGTAGTTTTGTTAACTTTTCATTTTCATCAAGATTCAAGTGAAATAGTTAAGAAATAACCACCCTTATAAATGAGTCATTAGATCAGTGGTTCTCAAAGTGTGTGCTAGGGTGCACTGGTGTGCCCTAGAAGATTTCCAGGTGTATCCTAAGGTATTCCAGAGAAATATGTGCCTGTTGGGAACTAAAAAACCAACAGGGTTTGTGGAGTTTAGGTTTTGGGGGGACAGAGGTGTGGAGACTTGGATGTAAACTGACAGTCCGCCCAACCCCCCACCTCACTTGCTTGATTAGGTTCCAAAAGACTGTTAAGTGGTGGTGCTGGATTGTTTACACTACCCCCCATGTTCCCCAGAAAGACTGAACGCAACTTTCTTCTATGATTTGTTTGGTGTAAATTTAAGATGATATGTATGGTGTGGGTTTTGGATTGATGATTAAACATAAGGAATTGTCTCTGGAAGCCATTTGGATTTCTATAAAAGAAGAATATGTGGCAATATCTTTAAAAGCTTTGAACATTTTACTACAATTTTCAACATCCTATTTATGTGAATTTGGATTTTCTCCCCTCAACACAATTAAGAGTAAAAAGAGAGGAATTCTTCAGTGTCTTGATGAGGAAATGAGAGTTTGCTTTTCAAATATATGCCCAAACATTGAAGAAATCGCTAGTACACATCAGGCTCATGTTTCTCATAAACACAAGAATGAAATAACTTAACACATGCACATCAGGACCTGCTGAATTACCAACTCTTACTAAAAATGTATCTATATATATAAAAAGATAACTTTTTTGTCATTTTTATTTTTAACCCCTCTTTTTTATGAATTCTAAAAAGCATAACTAAAAAAAAATGTAATATAAAGATGTTTTTTAATGTCAGAATAAATTGAATTTTGTCGTATTTATTTTGTTTAATTACCATAAAAGCATGCTTGGACTTTATATTTTTTCTTTAATATTTGACTTATTATAACATATTTCTCAGAAATTTGTATGTAGTGCACCTACAATTATTTGTAGCATTTTAAAATGCCCGACTTCCAAAAGTATGAGAACCACTGCATTAAGATGCTAAAACAGGCCCTGGCTGGTTGGCTCAGTGGTAGAGCGTCGGCCTGGCGTGCAGAAGTCCCAGGTTCGATTCCCGGCCAGGGCACACAGGAGAAGCACCCATTTGCTTCTCCACCCCTCCCCCTCTCATTCCTCTCTGTCTCTCTTCCCCTCCTGCAGCAAGGCTCCATTGGAACAAAGATGGCCCGGGTGCTGGGGAAGGCTCCTTGGCCTCTGCCCCAGGCGCTAGAGTGGTTCTGGTCGCAACAGAGCAACGCCCCGGAGGGGCAGAGCATCGCCCCCTGGTGGGCGTGCCGGGTGGATCCCGGTCGGGCGCATCCCGCAGACAGTCTGTCTGACTGTCTCTCCCCTTTTCCAGCTTTAGAAAAATTAAAAAAAAAAAAAAAAAAAGACGCTAAAACACTTTTTCTCATCTGTAAACATACGCATACTTTAAGGTTTATATCACTCTTAAGCAACTGCATTATGCTATCTAGATCTGTACCACCATCTTTTATATTCCCGGTGATTAAAAAAGGCATTTTCACTGTAGTTAAACATTGCTTTGGTTCTGATTTTCAAGGAAAAACAAAACACATTCTAGTCAAAATGAATCTCAGAAAAACACAATTGCAGGCTTTCTACAGTACCATTTGCTCAACAGCTCTATGCTCTCGCTCCCCTACTACCCTGACCCCAGCCCAAAGTGCTGAACCTTCTAAGCTTCCCTGGGGAGATTCTGTAGGGTGCCATCTGCTGTCTTTATGCTACGTTGCAGCCTGAGATTCTCAATGCCAAATTTAGCACATATAATTACATGATAGTATCTGAGTTGTATTAAAAGGGGACATTAATGCCAGATTCAGGAAGAAAATTGTTAAGTTAGACATGCATAGCAAAACCATTTAGTGGTTATTTGATTAATCACTGACTATGATTATAATACAAATAACCACAGCCTTCAGGTACAATGAGTGGCATTTATTCTTAATATTGTGGGTTTCAGGGTGTGTATATATATATCTCCATATATCCATATATCCATATATATATATATATATATATATATATATATATATATATATCTGCAATAAAATAATATACATCACTAGCAGATAATGTAAGTACTCTTACCAGGAAAAGTTTCTCTGACTGATAGGCATATACTTTCTTACTCCATTTTTATTTCTACATCAAATAAATATCAGAAGATATGCTGACATCAAAGAAGTAGCCAAAATATTTCTGCAACTTGTATAATCAGAGAGATACAGAGGAAAATAAAATATGCTTTGTGGAAAATGATTATATATGAAGATAAGGCATTCTATTAAATTCATATACTATACCTGCCAGGAGAGTAATTTAGTCATACTTTGGAAAAAAACTTAATATCTAGTAGTTTTCAAAATGTACTTACCTAGTTATTCCACTTATGGAAAAGACAAGATTTTAATGGAGCAATTAAGCACTTTGTCCAAAGTCACATATGCCAAGTGAGAGCTAAAATGTAAATTTGAGCAGTCTGCTCTAGTATAGACTACTATATCATGGCCACTACGTTAGGGCACCTTGGCAGTATAACCTTAAGTAATATGTGTAATTTTTAATTGAATTTATTGGGGTGACATTGGTTAACAGAATTATACAGGTTTCAGGTGCACAATTCTACAATATATCATCTTGCCCTGGCCGGTTGGCTCAGCGGTAGAGCATCGGCCTAGCGTGCGGAGGACCCGGGTTCGATTCCCGGCCAGGGCACACAGGAGAAGCACCCATTTGCTTCTCCACCCCTCCGCCGCGCTTTCCTCTCTGTCTCTCTCTTCCCCTCCTGCAGCCAAGGCTCCATTGGAGCAAAGATGGCCCGGGCGCTGGGGATGGCTCTGTGGCCTCTGCCTCAGGCGCTAGAGTGGCTCTGGTCGCAACATGGCGACGCCCAGGATGGGCAGAGCATCGCCCCCTGGTGGGCAGAGCATCGCCCCTGGTGGGCGTGCCGGGTGGATCCCGGTCGGGCACATGCGGGAGTCTGTCTGTCTCTCCCTGTTTCCAGCTTCAGAAAAATGAAAAAAAAAAAAAAATATATATATATATCATCTTACACTGTATTGTGTGTTCACCCTTCTAGTCGAGTCTTTGTCCTTCTATATTAATCCCCCCTCTGTCCACCTCCATGTCCCCCTGACCCCAGCAATAGCCACACTATTGTCTGTATCCATGATTTTTTTCTATTTTTTTTTCTCAATCCCTCCACCCTTCTCACCCAGACCACCCCTCAAACAACTGCCAGCCTTCTCTCCATGGGTGTGTCTCTACTTTGCTTGTTAGTTCATTTTCTTCATTAGATTCCGCATATGGTGAAATCAAATTTTTTAAAAGAAAAATAATACTGCAATGTGGAGGGTACTCTTACGTAAAATACACTTTGGTTATCATTGCCAATTAATCAAATAAAATCTATAGTTTCTTTCCAAAACTAAAACATGTTTTACTTGAAAAGGTATTATAAAAATTATTTCAAGAATCTATTATTCATTTTCATATCCTAAAATGCATAGACCAATGCCTTGTAGAGAAATAAATTAATAATATGACAACTGAGAACCAGCTGGAAATGATTACTATTCTATTCTAGGCTTTGGTTCATGAATTAATACTTTGACTAGATTACTTTATGTATTGATATTCATAAAACCTTGGTAATGTGCTTTTGGAATTGATCAACATATGACTACTTATTGTTTATAATAATTCTTCCCAGCAACTTGCCTTAAGTTGGTTTTCTTTTTTTTTTTTTTTTTTACAGAGACAGAAAAAGAGTCAGATAGGGACAGACACAGACAGGAATGGAGAGAGATGAGAAGCATCAAGCATTAGTTTTTCACTGTGACACCTTAGTTGTTCATTGATTGTTTTCTCATATGTGCCTTGACCGTGGGCCTACAGCAGACTGAGTGACCCCTTGCTTGAGCCAGTGACCTTGGGTCCAAGCTGGTGAGCTTTGCTCAAATCAGATGAGCCGGCGCTTAAGCTGGAGACCTCAGGGTCTCAAACCTGGGCCCTCCGCATCCCAGAACGACACTCTATCCACTGCGCCCCCGCCTGGTCAGGCTTAAGTTGGCTTTCTTGAAGCAATGTTTTCTCTTAGCTTCCTGACACTATGCTCTTAGCACCTTCCCATCTTATTGGACACTCTTTTTCTTGATTATCTGATTATTGAATATTGGAGTATCCCACCCTGGTTTTAGATATAAGTTCTCTCTTCCATACCTTTAAACAGAATCTATTTAATCATATGTACTCAACACTGATCTTTCTGGTTTTGCAGACACATTAATTCAAATTTCTACTTGACATATACACTCCTTTACAACCTTAACCTGGCCCAAACAGACCTATTGTTTTCTTTCTGTCTCATGCAGGTTGCTTTTTACTCATATTCCCAGTCTCAGAAAATGGCAATAACATCTGCCCATTATTCAAACTGAAACTCTCACTTATCCTTTTTTTTTTTCTTTCTGTCACCCAATTTCCAATTCACCAGCAAGTACTGTTGACATTACTTCCAAAACATGTCACACACCTTTTCCCTTTTCATGTTTTCCCTTTTCTCTCAACTGCTACCACCGTGGGAACGATGATTTCTCACTCGAAAATAAACGTTTTTATATATTGACTGTGATCAGGAAAATTAAGTGACATTTAGTAACTCTTTCACCAAAGAATGTCAGGTCAAACATGCCCTACAATTGAAAACCCAGAAAAGCATAAATGGCAACAATCCTTCTACCTCTATTTTCAGCTAATATAGCCTTTATTAACAACTAGTAATACTGAATTATTCAGTAAATACAAGACTTTATCCTATTAAAGAACATATACTGGTATATTTCCAAGCATTTAAGAAATCTCAAATATCATCCACCTAGCTAAACGAAGTAATAATCACACAAACAAGATCATTACAGTAGCTCATGTTCAAGGGTACTTACCTGGTACTCCCACTTTGTATAATACACAGTTTATTGTTGAATTGTCCAAATAATCCTATGATATATTAATATTGCCTATGATGAAATAGAGACTCAAAAACCTTAATGAACTTGTAGCAGTAAGTGGCAGAAGTGAGAATCACATGCAAATCTCCATGATTCCAAACACCTGTGATCTTTACCACTTTAATACACTTCCTCCAGTAGGATTCTGTGAGTGAAATGGGGCTGAGTTTAGGGAATAATTTTTCTCTAACTTCTTTAATCTCTCCCAGAGAACTATTGAAGTTTAGGTTGCTTACACAGCAAGAGTCATAGAATTATACTACCCTTTCCCTTATATCAATTTTCCAGACCAGTTTTATTCCCTCACAAAGAGCCAGCTCATACTTAGTCAGAATATCTTATTTAGTAATGTACCCATTCTCAGCAAATCTAAAACACAAGTTGTAAAGCCAGTAGCCACGGCTACCATCACAGCAGCCTGGCCCATGCAGGTTCGCATTGGATTCGGACAGTCGGTAAAGAAACAACGGAGCCAAAAACTGATGGGCCATAATCTTTAATCCTAGCTTGCACCCGGCGGGCAAGTAAAAACACACACTGGGCTCCAAAACCCACTCACATTCAGTGCTCACAAAGCTACTGACTTATAAGAGTTTCCTAGAATGAAAGGTTTCTAGCTCACCAGACTTATTCACCTCTGTTCCCCATCTCCTTCCTTCTCCCTGCACAAACTGGCTTCTCACTCAACACTCCACCATCTTGGCTGCTTCTCCTGGCCTCCTCCACATGGCCTTTCTCTGCTCTCTGCTGTGCTCTTTCTGCTCTCTCATGCTAATCTCAGAAACCAAGAGAGCAAGCTTCCGTTCTGCCCCCATTTTAAAATGTAGAAATCAAAACCTTGAGTTTAATCCAATATACAAAATGGGGAAGTCTCTAATACAAAATCACTTATCAGAGACATGATGGGATTGTACTACCCCACATCAAAAAGGGTGGGAAAGGCTTAATCCCAAAACCAAGCCCCAGGCTACAAGGATTCTGCCTGCCCACAGCCAGCCCCCAACACACATTAATATCACCTGGGCAACAGCCTCTATGTGGTCAGCGTCATCTTTAACAAAGTGAGCATAATATATTTTATCTGCCTAACACAAGTTTCTTCATGGAGTATTCAGTTGGATCCATTGCTATGTATGAAGACAGTGGTTCACTGTTAATTATTTTTTAACTTACGTTATTTTAAAAATGGGGAAAAATTAAGCGCTAAACAACAATTTGTAGGAATTCACAAAGGTGTCCTAATTTGGTCTGCATAATAAGTGATGATAGTTCATTTACAGGACTCTCAAAGGAAGAACAAAAATTCCACAAAATGACACCATTAACAGTGATGCTATCAGTTATGTGATGACATTCCATGTGCTGTTACATTAAGTATATAATTTGATGAACTTTATTAAAAATTTGAATCTATTCACAACTACTCAATCGAGATATAGCACTTTTTATGATCTTAGAAATTCACTTAATATAGATGTAGAGCTGTTCTGAAAGATGAAAAGTGTACCAAATTCAGTCAGTTAAAAGGTGTCTTTACTTGAAGGTTTTAAGATATGTCTCACAAATCCCTTCAACTGACAATTAAAATTGTAAAAGCTGAAAGGGTTGTCGATCAGCTATTTTTGAAGAGATTTGTAGGTGTGTTTTTTGTCTCATAGAGTGAATTCCTAATAAGGTTCAAAAGAGATCCCAAAAGAACTGTATTTACAGAAATACTTAGTAGTTTGGACTTACAGGAAAAGAGACAATACAAAATTAAAAGAGGCCTTTGGATTCCAATGTCTA
Organism: Saccopteryx leptura; assembly: GCF_036850995.1. Lineage (NCBI taxonomy): Eukaryota > Metazoa > Chordata > Mammalia > Chiroptera > Emballonuridae > Saccopteryx > Saccopteryx leptura. Next base: position 72,894,579 of record NC_089507.1, on the reverse strand, counting down.
CAATCATAAATGAGGATGAAAAAACTATTCAGGTGTAAATATATGCTAACTTTACATGAAAAGGAAAAAAAAATGACTAGGGAAGGAAAAACCAAGTACAGAGGGAGAAACTAAAAGCCACAGAGAATTACTCTCAGCCTTTAAGTCTTAATCAAGGATCTGCTATCCTATGCGTTGATTCGCAGTCTTCAAATGAAGAAATGAACGTGCTTTGCATGCTAAGATTCTGTACTTTCAGCTGATGCTGTAATGGAATGATTGTTGGAGTGGCGCTGGGAGGGAATAAGTGTACTTCACACTGTGAGAGATGCACCATTGAGGGCTAGAGACATGCATCATTTAGGGCTGGAGGGTAGAATGTGGTAGGCAGCTGCCAAGAGGGGCTGCCAAATTCTCCCCCTCCTGGTACAGATCTTTGTGTAGTACCTTTCCATGCTGAATTAAGGTCGTTGTTGTCACCAATAAATAAATTTCACGAAAGTGATGGATGTTACTTCTGAGACTAGGTTATAAAAGAACAGAGCAAACTAAAATGAAACATTATAACAGAAACTATCTCTGTAGACATTAAACATCCTCGTCTATAGATAATGGAATCATGTTTAAAATATTAACAAAAGGGGAAAAAAATCTCCTTTGCCATAGTCACTTCCTTTATCATTAATACTAAAGAATAAAGTGACAGTGCAATTCCTAAGGACTCCAAGTCAGTTTTTTTCTTTAAATAGAGGAATTGATGTTTAATTTTATTCAGAATATGTAGGTGCATTTTAATAATAGCAACTGATCTTCAAAGAAGGAAGGAAAAACTAAAAGCATGAGATTCTATTCAGATTAGTCACAGTTGACCACCTTAAAATTAAAATCTCAGATGTCATTGAGCACCATTATGAAAAATTTCAAAAAGAGAATTTTCTAATATGATATATTATACTCATTAATTACTTTTTATCTGAAAATTAATTAATTGCATTCTTTCACTGTTAAAATAAAATCTGAATACAAAAGTCAGACTACTATGCATCATAAAAAATTCATAAAACAGGAATAAACACTATTGTTCTATATGCAAAAGGTATTGTTAGTCTAAAATGACTAATTGGTATTGAACTCATATATAGTAATGAAATCTGAATTGCCATTTTAAAATTCCTGGTTTTATAAAAACATTTCAAAAAACCATTTTCTTTAAAGTCATCTATTATGAACATCTTATAACTAAAACACTTGTCTACACTAACTATAATATTAGACCCCCTGCTCTCTAAATGGGTTTAACAAGCAGATGTAATTATTGTTCATTGCTTTGAAAATTAATTCTCTTCAGTTTCTTCAAATTCATTTTCATGGAGAAAATCAGATAACTATAAACCATATAAGAAATATAAAAACAGTATCAATATATTCTGAACATTGACTTTATAGTTGATATCACTAAATAGCTATAAATTATAAAGTTAAGTACCCCAAAAAAGCCTCCTGACTCTGCCACGAATTCTTCTACTTCTGTTTACTTGTATTTTTTTTTTAATTAAAGTCTAACCCAAAGAGAGAGGTAGGAAGCTGAATAGTTGAATGTTATTGACTTTGAGATTAATATCTTTTAATATAGGAAATGTTATTAAGTTAGCCTTCTTCAAAAAGGTTAAGATTTCATGTTAAGCCAAAGGTCAGGGAGATTCCACAAGTGCAGGATAATGCTTATTTTGTCAATATAGAGATAATATAATCTTTCAGAGAGTGGTGTGTTGCTAAATATTTAACAAAAGAATCACCAAAAACTAAAAGCCCTCATTTATAGTGTTTGCCAATTTTTGTGGCATAACACTCCCACGTGGCTGATTTCAAGCTACCAAAATTACCTAAATGAATCTACAATTGGGAAATATGCAAAGCAGCTATTACATAGGATTTCCACATATAGATACAACAGATATAAATGAGCTCATGAGTACAGTTAACAGTAAAATATAGTACAATAAGTAGAAAATGAGATTTGAGTTTTAATTATGCTTTTAAAACTATAATTTGATTCATTATATGTGTATGTAATTTAAATTTTTATGCCTGTGCTTAACTGCCAGCTCTTACAATTCCTGAAATTATAACAGTGATCAAAGTATAAGCAAACCATCCTGCACACCACTGCATCTAGACCACCCAGCAATAGTAATCGGTATGGGATGTAGAGATCTCTTTCAGTTTTTGCTTTAACAGCTGATAAGAACACATGACCGAATGTCTTCAATAGTCTTGTCAAAATCATTTCTGTTCAATATCCTTCTTTTTTCCTGATTCCATTCTGGCCTCTAGTGGTAGCTGCTAGTATTCTCATTATTATTATCTAAGTGTTAGAAAAGCAAATGTCAGTTATCATCACTTTAAGGTCAACCATACTCTATTAAATTCTCTTTTCACACTACTTATTAGTATCTCCTATAAAAAAAAGAGATGAAGTGAATGATAACGGGATATAATTAAAAATTCACTGAATTTTAAGTCACAAATCTCAAACTAAGGTCTTGAATTGTAATGTATACATTATTTTTGTAAAAATTTTTGAAAGAAAATAGCTGGAGTAATTATAAAAACAAAAACCATAACATACTTGAATCTAAAGAATAGCTGACTTGACAAAAAAGTGAAACAATCTAGTATGCATTTTTCTGACCATCTCATGATCTAAATGAGCATAGGCTGTGGGAGGGTATCTGAATTCAACAGGAAAAAATCAAACACTCAGATTAGATTTTACTGGATTATTTGTTGTTGTTTATTTTGGATTGGTTTTTATTGAAACTAAATGACTAAACTTTTATTGTATCACATAAAGAAAGTCACTGTACCTTTAAAGTTAAGTTCATTTAATATTTCTCTCACTAGCTTTATAATAATTTATAAACATAGCAGATGGTACCTATTTCTCTTTACTTGATTTTTTCCAGGCTTGGTATCAATTATTCTTTTTCAATTCCTTCAAAATAATATTAAAATTTTAGAGCTAAACAGTATTTCTAAAGTAGTACTCCAAATCCTTCATTTAATATTTGAGACAAGAGGTTTCCTTGCCCAGTGTCATATACCCAATTAGTGACAGAAGCAGGGACAAATCAGATCTACAGACTTCACTGTCTACCAGCACAGAAAGACATTCATCTCAGAGTAAATCATTACCTCTTGAAGAACTCTCTTCATCTTTAATAATAATGTCTTGACAGCTGTGCAGTCTTGTAACATCAGTCTGAATGGTAGAGAATCTATGCCTCCATTTTCTTCCACACCTTGCAGGGGCAAATCTGCAGATGGACTGCTGGGCATTTGCATAATATGGGAACACCTGGTTTCCTGATCACTGTCTTTTGTTAATTTCAGTGAAAGATTCCTAATAAAAAGAATAATAAACATAAATTAGATGTAGAACATTCACAACAGTATTTTCCTAGTTGAACATTTAGTAGTGAGCTAGACAATAATATTTCCTTGTGACTCTCACATTTCCTTCTATTAGTCTTCAAAAATTCTGAGATTTTTTTGTGTAAAAATTATGAAATTGGTTAATTGATTATATTGTGGTGTAAAACTGAATGAAAGAAACATCTTAAAATGAAGTCAGGAAGGCCAGAATAGGGGCTCTTACATACATACTATCGTTCCATGTCAATCACATACCTGAAAAAGCCTCAGTTACAGACTCCAACAAGGAGAGAGGTACAGTGCATTCCCAAAAAGAAGTGTCTCTACTACCTCAGCAGCAGGAAGGAAGATTTCTCCTGCCTCACAACAAACCCAGCCAATGGGAAACCTCACAACTCAGCCAAGTGGAAGCCATTGGCACCCTGAACTCTCACTGTCCTCTAATGGACTTTCATTCTAAGCACCCCCCTCCAAACTTCTTTCTTTTCTCTATAAAGTGATGTCCCTCTGCTTTGTTTGCTGGAGATGCCTATGGTTTTTTTGCTATAGCATGCTTGTAACAAATTGCAATTCTCTGTTTTCCTGAATAAGCCCACTTATTTTTACTTTTCTGCTGGTAAAATAACTGGCTGTTTTATTTTTAAAGTCAACAATGGTAAGATGAGAAAGTAATTTTCCCCCTCCACTAGAATTTCATTTATATACAATAACAGTGTGATTGCACTTATTTAACTATTGTAAAAATGTTGAAAGTCAACAGAAATCATTGAAAGATAAATTTCATACAAAAGTATTCTGAAAATAGCTTAAAATTAACTAGAAAGAAAATATTATGAAACCTAAAATTAGGATAAAATAATTTTGGTAATTATTATTTTAAATTACTAAAGCAATCAATGACCATTTGATGGATTAAGAAAGACTAGTATGCACAGACTGTTATATGAAAATAATAAAAGAAATAAAAGAGGCATAACTCCACATAAAATTAGCATTAAATTTTAGCATAGTAATGTGAAAAAAACATACCTATTTATTATGTTCTGCTTCATAATCAATGATTACTTGAAATTAACAGTTTATATTGAACATATATGTAAAAGAAAAGATATTAATAGTTTTTCAAACTTGTAGATCAGACAAATATAAAAATAGTATAAAAAAGAGAGCCCTTAAAAGTAGTCTTTTTTCATGAGTTTGTCTAAATTTCCCATTCCTTAAAAGTCAGGGATCTATACAGTAATGTCATTTTGTTTTTTTTTTTGTTGTTTTTTTTTCCCTTTTTTTTTTTTTTAAATAACTTTTTTTTTAAATTTTATTTATTCCTTTTTAGAGAAGAGAGAGAGACAGAGAGAGAGAGAAGGGGAGAGGAGCTGGAAGCATCAACTCCCATATGTGCCTTGACCAGGCAAGCCCAGGGTTTCGAACCGGCGACCTCAGTATTTCCAGGTCGACGCTTTATCCACTGCGCCACCACAGGTCAGGCCAGTAATGTCATTTTGTATTATAACATAGATTGAGATATTTATAAGAAACAGTTTAGGAATTGTGCTTAATTTCAATAAACTTTATGTATATTATTTCCCAAATTATACAACAATGTTACTTAGTTACCTAAATTGAGAAGAAAAATGTGTTCCCTTTGAACTTGTCACGGATATCAGACAAAGATGCAAATAAGAAAATATATCCTCAAGTAATTGTATTCAAATCTCATTATTTATGAGTAATATAATTTAATTAATAAAGTTCTGGATAATTAGTAAAGAAAACATTTTTAGATCACACTCAAAGGTTTACTTGTCTTCATAGGTATATTCATTGGTCACCATAGTCTTTACAATTCCCATTTTTATGTCCATATTGAAATAATAAAAAAAAGTCATGCATAGTTAACACATTTTGATAGCTGAGTATGGGCCAAGTACTGTGCTAACCATTTCATGTGTGTTAATTCATTTAAGTGCAAGATGTAGATGTAATGAATATCTTCACCATACATATGAAGACACTGAGGCCTAGATAAGTAACTTTGCTCAGAGTTAAATAGCTAGTAAGATGTTGAACTGAGATGACCCAACATAAGCACTTTTCAAAGATAAGTTTTTTCCCCTCTACTAACCACATAATGTGCACATATCTATAATACTTAATGTATGTCAGGTAGTCCTGTATCCGGCCCCCCGCCGCACTTCCGGAAGGGGCACCTCTTTAATTGGTGGTCAGGGAGAGGAGCACTGTATGTGGTGGCCCTCCAACGGTCTGAGGGACAGTGAACTGGCCCCCTGTGTAAAAAGTTTGGGGACTCCTGTGTTAAATTACTTAAGTCAGAAAGAGGTTAAGAAATAGGCCGATGGTTTCACATCAAAAAAGGGACAGAGCTGAGTTTGGAATATAGGCAGTGCACTTGAGCTCTACATTACTGCATGATTCTGCATCTCATAAAAAGAAAAGCAGGCTGATAAAATCAAAAAATGAAAAAAAAAACCCAAAAAACATACCTATAATCATACGATTATTTATATATTTCACTTTAAAAATAAAATTTATCTCATATAACTGATTCATATTAATTATATACAACTTATATTGAGCCATACAATCATTCTAAAATATCTCAATTTTATTTCTATGCTATTTTCCCCACACCAATAAAAAGAATATTAAAATTAGAAATCACATTATGTGTAATAGTATTTGTAGTTATAACAGAATTTTTAAAGATTTATCAGGTTTACATAATGAACTAGTCTGAAACATATTAGGCTGACTCAGTAAATACTTAAATATGAAGCTGAATAAACAAATACAATAATGAGTGAATTAATAAAACATAATACTTTGTAATAATCTATATATACAACTCTAATTTGTATACAGAGATTTTTCTCTAAGGGTAACTATTATGAATTACAGGGTTTGCTCCCATAGTTCAGAATTTCCTACCACACTTACAAAAAAATACCTAAGCTGATGTTTTATAATTCCTTTTTGTTTGATTGCTGTTTCTTTGAAACTACTTGTCCATTATTGATAACTGGTAAGGCTTTCAGAAACTGTACCAGCATGAAGTTCTCTGAATAGTTTTAGGAATTTACTGATTCTGAGAATTATAATTTAACATTTACAAATCCAAAGATCTCTGCTATTTTCAAATAGTTAAAAATGGACCACATACAGAAATGCATCCAGATGATAAAATTTGCAATTTGTTTTATATTTGAAAAAATTGGATCTATTCTTAATTGCAAGAAGATATGATGGGGTATTTTCACTATGATGGAAATCATCTACATTGTGTCCGTCCTTATGTCCAAAGCAGCAACAACAGTTGAAGTTTTAGAGATTAATAGGATTAAGTCACTGGCCTTTAAAGGTTTACAAAAACTTTTGCATTCTTTATAGTTGATACCACCCCTTCCACAAAAAAAAACAATTAATATTCTTTTACATGATTTCTTAATCTTGAAACATTTTACTTCCATATGAAAAATAGTTGGCTACTAGATTACAATAATCAAAACATTCTTAATTTGGGTGAGGCAGTTAAAATGGGATGGTAAACAAGGTTGCTATATAGCTGCAGTGGCCAGGATAATCATCCTGTTCTATGTGTATGGTCACTATATTTCTGATTGATTCATATCCGGGGTTTATAATTGTTACATATTTTGAATATCAATGTTTTTAACAATAGACTTTTATTGGGCCAAAATCACATGTGTGTCTCTGAATAAATTCATCTAAAAAAATAATAATCTTTAGAGTTGACAAGAAAAGGAGAAAAATTCTCTAATGTGGAGCCATGGTTTCCTCCAGCACAGACAACCTTAATAAACCCATTTTCAGGTGTTCTCTTGTTCCTGCATTAGTAGAATTAACCAGATAACACAGTTAGGCACTCTGGGCTATGTGGCTCTCTGTCTACCAACCCCCTGAACTGTGATAGTTTCAGGAAACTGAACAAATGTTATTTATATAAAAAAAAATAGGGCCCTGGCCGGTTGGCTCAGTGGTAGAGCGTCAGCCTGGCGTTCAGAGGTCCCGGGTTCGATTCCCAGCCAGGGCACACAGGGGAAGCGCCCATCTGCTTCTCCACCCCTCCCCCCCTCCTTCCTCTCTGTCTCTCTCTTCCCCTCCTGCAGCAAGGCTCCATTGGAGCAAAGATGGCCCGGGCGCTGGGGATGGCTCCTTGGCCTCTGCTCCAGGCGCTAGAGTGGCTCTGGTCGCGACAGAGCGATGCCCCGGAGGGGCAGAGCATTGCCCCCTGGTAGGCAGATCGTCGCCCCCCTGGTGGGCAGAGTGTCGCCCCCTGGTGGGTGTGCCTGGTGGATCCCGGTCAGGCGCATGCGGGAGTCTGTCTGATTGTCTCTCCCGGTTTCTAGCTTCAGAAAAATACAAAAAAAAAAAAAAATAGTCCCTTAACTTGGGGGGAAAAAAGTAAGGTACTAAGACTGAAACAGTTGTTTATTAGTCATCATAACTACTGCAAACAAAAACAAAGGCAATGTGATCACCACTAAGTTCATTTATATACAGTTCACCCTCTCTATTTTAACCCATGTATCTTTATAAAATTGTTCACTGATATTTACACTAGCCTCCTTGCTTAAGATGCTGACCAAGTCTTTAATATTCTGTAACATTTTGATATCAAATTGAGATGTATGGGTCTTTCCCAGATCCTGAGTACCAAGATAACAAAGGTTTTGAGTAAGATTAAAGGCAAAACTCATACATGTTACATTAATGTATTATTAAAAGTTTCAACTTGAGAAACTTGAGAGTTCAAAACATTACTTAAAACATATAACTTACACTTCTTTGGAGAATTGGCTCTGTACTTTTGTCACAGTTCTTTGTGTGAAAGAATTTTCTACCAAGCTAGTTCAAAAAGTTCTGCAATTCTATTTTCCATATGACAGATAAGTTTAAAAGGGATATATATAACTGTAAAGTGATTAAAAGATTTTTTTTTCCTCACAAGGGGGAGAAAATAGTTTTTTCACATTTTTTTCTCATTTAGTTATAACTAGCATTATCATTTTAATAGTGAATTTTTCCCCATCCACTTGTACTATCCCAATAAAATGGCTAAAATACAATATCATGCTAGTTGGAAAGGACTGATACTCTTATGTGTCGCAGGAGCTACTCTTTATTTAGTTCACTGCTGCCTTTCATTTCAGTAACTATCTGTGGCCATAAGGGATTTCAAAGATTTACACTTTATAATGTGGCTTTGATTTCTGATCTAGATTTCCAAGGAGTTGAAAGTAAAAGTGATTTCTATTTGCCCAGCATAATAAACACATGCATACACCTGCCTTGAAAAGCTTCATTAAGTAGATTCTCAAAAAGGGCCAGGTTATTTATGGTAAATTAAACCTTAGCTTGAATAATTCTAAGACAGGGAAAAAGGTATAAATCTATATTAATAAATTGGCATCCCCTAACCTAATAAAAACTCTGTTAAAGGAACTACAGCCCTGGCCAGTTGGCTAGTGGTAGAGTGTCGGCCCAGCGTATGGAAGTCCCAGGTTTGATTCCTGATAAGGGCACACAGGAGAAGCAACCAACTGCTTCTCCAACCCTGGCCCTCTCCTTCCTCTCTGTCTCTCTCTTCCCCTCCCGCAGCCAAGGCTCCATGGGAGCAAAGTTGGCTCAGGCGCTGAAGATGGCTCAATGGCCTCCACTTCAGGCACTAGAATGGCTTTGGTTGCAATGGAGCAATGCCCCAGATGGGCAGAGCATCACTCCCTGGTGGGCGTGCCAGGAGGATCCTGGTCGGGCACATTCGGGAACCTGCCTCTCTGCCTTCCTGCTTCTCACTTCAGAAAAATACAAAACAAAACAAAACAAAACAAAAAACTATAAAAAGACTATTGTTGATGAATAACCTATTTTTCTCATATTTTCTATGAAAATACATTTTTTATCTGTGTCATATCAGAAAAAAACCACGTACCTCAGATTGTTTAATAATTGGGTATTTAGCTGTGTTTCTAGAAGAGATGAAACAGCATCTATCCCTCCACAATAGATTAGTGGTTCTAAGGATTTATTAATACTTACATTTAGATCTGAATTAATGTGTAAGAGAATTTCACGCTACCTGAAATGATGGTGTAATGCTGGTGGCCGAGGCCAGACAGGTTCACTCTGCATTACGGCAGATGGTAAAGGAACGGTAGAGTCTCAAAGCATCAGGCCATTACCAGTTTATTAGAGGCTCATAAAGACAGGCAAGCAAATAAACAAAGGAAAGCCTGCTTTCCGCAGTGGAGGGATCAGGAAAACTGCGCCTCACATTGGCAGGAGAGCAATCTGGGAGAATCACTGAGGGAAAGCACCCATAGCTTTTCATAGAGACACACATGTGGCTTTCTGTCACGTGCTTACGCACTAATTGTGCAAAGTGCTTGGAACCAGGAAACCAGCAAGCAAGCCTAACACAGCTGTGGTCCCCACATTCCATCCCTTTAAGGTTGCTCACTTCACGATCTACACTAGGTAGATCCATGATGGTTCTCGTGTAAGGAGAGGGTATATTACATAAACAGAAACAGTACAGACTACAGCAAGAGAATTGACAAAGCACAAGCTATGGGTGAAATGAGAGTTGTCAGCAGCACCAAGAGAAGCAAATCTTTCCCTTCTGACAAAAAACAGGCCATAGTTTTGTCCACAGACAGCCCAGTAGCTGGTACCAGAGGCCACCCCAGGCGGGCATACCAAACCTTATTGGCCTACACACCAGGATGCGCTGGTTCTATGTGTAATAAAATAGCAGAACTCATTATTGGTCATAAAGAAATTACAAAGATGCCCTTCATAATGCTGTCTCCCTGAGCACTCAAGGGATAATACACTTCTGTCTTAGGCAGCCCAGTGCTGGTTGCTCAGGGAGTTAACTGGAGGCTCACCTCTAGCCCCTTAGCCCATGGTGCCAACAAGGCCACTCATCATCTATGGGAGAAGCTGTACAGTTCAGGGCCATGTCCATAGAAGCTACTGGTCTTTAAGGAGAGATTCTGGGGCAGGCAGGAGCACACTGCCATGCTGTCCAAAGCCCAGATGGAGTAAATTGTCCTTATTGTGTATCTGCAACTGGATGGAAACAGCTGCCCAGTACAGTAGGGCCTCCACCAGAGCTGGGCACCCAGGTTGATGTCTCTCATTCAAAATCCAGAGTACTGTCCACAGGCAGTGTGTCCATCCAGTAAGGGAACTGGTGCCCTGCTCCTGTCATGGTCCCTGCTTTAAGAGTCCATTATGCCACTTAATGATACTAGTGACCTGGGGGTGGTAGGGAACATGGTACTTCCAGTTCACCCCTAGGTCATGAGCCAATTGCCTAACCATAGAACCCATGAAATGGGTACCATTGTCACTTTCAAGGACCAATGGCAGCCCATATGAGTATTCCGGCAGTCCAGAGTATATGACTGCTCTCTGGTTCTGGTTATGGCTGGGGTAAGCAGCAAGCAGACCAGTGGCAGTATCTACACAGGTGACGGCATACTGGTACCCGTCCGACTTTGGTAGGGGTCCAATGATGTCTGTCTGCTTCCACGTCAGTGGAACACAACCTCTCTGTATTTGTCCATGTGATGCCAGTTGTTTCCGCAGGCTTTCCTTGGGACAAACTGCGCATTGATCACAAGCTGCAAGTACCTCTGCATAGGACACAGGCAAGTTCCATGCCTTAACCATAGCCCACATAGTTTTCTGTCCCACATGGAGCAGATGCCAGTGGAGCCAGTGTGCCACATCACCTGTGGGTGCAGTCTCCAACCATCACACCCTTGCCAAGGTATCTGCCTCATCATTTCCAGGATGGGCTAGAGGAGTATGCCCTGTGACATGATATACTGTCACCTGATTCTGGTGTCCTATTTCCCACAGTTCCTGCCACATGACTTCACCCCATAGCAGATAGTGCATTACCATCCACTGGTTAATGTGCCAACTAGCAATCCAAAGGGTCAGTCCAGGATAAACAGTCCAGCTGTCAGTGCAAATGGCTTCTAATTCCACCCATTGGCTGCTTTGGCCTTTACCTGTGCCCATCCAAATAGTCTCAGTGGCTGGATAGAAGCCTATGGCCATCCACTTGGCCAATAGGCCCCTGCTAGAACCATCACTATACCAGGCATCATCAGGGATGAGAGTGCACCCCTCCTAGTAGGGACTGACTTCACAGTCTGCCTCTTGGGCCCCAGCTGCACCTGACTTTAAGGTCACATAGTTTACTGGAACCAAGACTTCCTGCAATTCTGCCCTTGATGGGCTGGTGCTGTAGACAGCCTTGTTGCAAGTATGCAACCCACTTGGCCAGGGTGGAGGTTTGGGCCCTATCAATACGTGGTCTGGTTGCCCGATCTTTCACCCACCCTGCAATAGGGTATGTGGTCTTGACCATAACTGGAGTTGTGGTTGTAATATTCTCAGTGGCCAGGAGGGCAGCATACACAGCTGGCAACTGTTTCTCCACTAATGAGTAATGGACTTCAGTGCTTTTCTGCAATTGGAACCAAAACCCAATAGGTTGCCATAGGTGCTCTGTCCATTGCCACAAGCCCCATCCAAACTGCTCAGGGGTTACATGGACATCCACCTCATAGGGCCTGGCAGGGTCAAACACATTCAAGACCTGTGCCACCTTGACAGCTCTCTTAGCTGCTGAAAATGCACCTTGCGCTGGCTCACTGTAATCCCAGTGAACCTCCTTCTGAATAAGGTTATATAAGGGGAATAGTAACTGAGCCAAATGTGGTAAGAATGGTTGCCAATACCCCAACAGACCTAAACATTTCTGTAACTGCTTTACCTTAGTGGGTACGGGGAACACTTGGATCTTATCTATAACTGCATCAGGGATAACTTTAGTATTACCCACCCAGACAATCCCCAAGAATTTAACTAGCCCAGGTCCTTGTAATATGCACTCATTGACTGTCCAGCCCCACATTCAAATGGAATAGCAGGGTAGGATCTGCTTGCTTCAGTTCTGGAAGAGTCACTAGTTAGCATAATATTGTCGATATAACGGTATATACGAACCATCTCTGGCTGTTTCCATTGAGCCAGGTCAGCAGGCACCAGCCCATGACACAAGGTGGGGCTGTGCAAATACATGGGTGGTAATACTGTAAAAGTCTATTGCAGCCCTTCCCAAGTGAAAGCAAATTGGTCTTGACTCTGCAGCTATATCAATAGAGAAAAAGGAGTCAGCCAAATCTGCCACAAAGTGGTATGTCCCCAACTCATGGCTTAGCCGATCCATCAGGTTAGCTACCGAGGGAGAAGCAGCATGGAAAGTGGGAACAACTTGACTACATTCTTTGAAGTCTACTGTCATTACTTGGGTTTCATCTGGTTTGTGCACAGAAAAAAAATATCATAGAAACAATTAATATATTAGAATTAGCAGACAAGGATTTTAGGTAACTCTTATAAATACATTCAATGTCTTAAAAGAAAAGGCGGACTTGAATAAATAGATGGTTAGTCTCTTCATAGAAATGAAAACTATAAAAAAAATAAAAACTCTAGAAATCAAATAATATAATTTCTAAGATTAAATAAAAATATGGCAGAGGTCTGACCTGTGGTGGTGCAGTGGATAAAGTGTTGAACTAGAATGCTGAGATCTCTGGTTCAAAACCCTGGGCTTATCTGGTCAAGGTGTGAGGTGGTATCTCATTGCAGTTTTGATTTGCATTTCTCTAATAACTAAAGAAGATGAGCATCTTTTCATATATCTGTTGGCCATTTGTATTTCTTCCTGGGAGAAGTGTCTGTTCATATCCTCTTCCCATTTTTTTATTGGATTGTTTGTTTGTTTGTCGTTGAGTTTTATGAGTTCTTTGTATATTTTGGATATTAGGCCCTTATCTGAGCAGGTGTTTAAAAATATCATTTCCCAATTAGTTGGCTGTCTGTTAATTCTCTAATTTGATCAAATGATGGCTCTCCTATGGCTTCAAAGATTAATAAGAAATTTGGTGGGGGTGTTCAAGAAAATATTTTCTCTCTGGTAAACAGAGATATAAGAAAGAGACAGCTAGCTGCCATTCCTTTAGATATTGCTTTAACTTGATGCACTGCTTGGCACTATTGATGTACTCTGCAAATAGGAAGAAACTCAGCTGTGGGAAAACCAAAGAGCAAAACATTGCATACACCTGCCTCCTCCTTAATGATGCCATTGTTTCTCTGTATTAATCAACGATGGAGACTCACTACCTGTAAGTTTCTTGTCAGACAAGATAACACATTTTGTGACTGCTTAATATACTTTGAGTTAGATTTTTCTCTAACTTGAAGCTGAAAGTGTTCTAATTAGTATAACTACTCAAGAATATATTCCAATAAGGCCATTAAACCTAGAAATAAGAGATAACAATTAATTGTGCTAAGTATTTGTTTAATGGCTATATTTCAGGCATGTTCCAAGGAAATGAGAGTGGTGCTTTTCTTGTTCATTAATGTATCCAACAAACCTTGCACAATTGTGTGCAATGCTCGTATCAATAAAATAATCAAATTTAATACTAGAAAAAATATAGTTCATCTAGTTTAACATTCCTATTTAATAGGCAAGGAAAGTCAAACCTGAAGTGTTTCTAAGTTTTAAATATCCCCTAGCTGTAGAATTCTAATGTCCTGACTTGTGCTCCAGCCTTTTTTTTCTCCATGTTGAATCATCTTTTAACAGGGTTAAAATTAAAATATAATTGTATTTATCTATTGCAGTCTCACTGTACTTGGAATAGTAAAATCTTAAGTTACAAAATTAGGGAATGAGACTAAACAGTGAGTCTCCCACCTCCAAGAAAAGTTATAAATTTCTTCTTCAAATCTTTAGAAAAAAATACATACCGTATGAATGCACAGCTATTCATATAGACCTTAAAAGTATTTGTTTAATGGCTATAAGTACTTATTTAAAAGGATAAGGCTAACCTATATTCTGTAACTTTTCTTTATGCCATTCAAGTTATACACATTTCTTCCTCCTAAATCTTTACTTTGTTTTCAGACGTGAATCTCACAGACTGGCTGGACTTCCTGTGTCTAATAGGTATCAATCAAGTATATGTTTTTAAATTTTAAATTCCTTCTCTCCAGTCATCCAGGCAATTTATCACATGAACATCAATCCCTTAATGTGTCTGCAGAGTTTTATATTCACATTTTCCTTATAGCCCATTTCTCCTTATAAGGAGAAGGAAAAACTTCCCACCCTATCATCTACCACTCTGTGGAAGTTATTTCATTTGGGAAGTTCATATATATACACACACATATATATATAACTGTATCCTTGAAACCTATATAATTCGATTATGCAATGTCGATCAAATAAATTTAATAATATTAATTTTAAAATTACCAAAAAAATAGTGAGGAGATTAAGGCACAGGACTTCCTTTCCCTCCAAAGGAAAAAGGACAAGCCAGCTTGTCCTTCAGTTGTATTCTCTTCATCTAAGCCTCACAATGCCACTGATATTACAATTTGCAGTTTGGTTATTCCGACATATATTGTCTCAAAAAGTAGTCCTCATAGTAACTGTGTGAAGGAGGCAATATTGCCTGTCTAACAGGTGAAACCGGAAAAATTGTAAAAGGATGTACCTCTTCCCGCATCACATAGT
The DNA here is from genome assembly GCF_036850995.1 of Saccopteryx leptura. Taxonomy (NCBI): domain Eukaryota; kingdom Metazoa; phylum Chordata; class Mammalia; order Chiroptera; family Emballonuridae; genus Saccopteryx; species Saccopteryx leptura. The sequence goes on along the minus strand of NC_089507.1, from coordinate 72,879,500 downwards.
AGGGGAAGGCCCTTTTAGCACACCTGCCTTCATGTGCAATAGTTTTAGAAGATGAATGGAGAACAAGCTTGTTAGATGCCACCTGGGGGTTGACACTCTCTTTTAACCCACCTAAGTTTGCACTTTGCTTTACTTAAGATACCTCCGAAAATCTTACATTTTTCCGCCTACCTGCCTGCAGCACAGCGTGCAGAAATCCAGCTCTGAATAAAAATCTGTTTCACCCTCTGAGATATGTTGACTCTCACTTCCAGCTCTTACGACATAATATTGCTTTAACAGGTTAAGAAAATTTGGGAAACTTTAAACTATACAAGATAAAAAAATATATAATTAAGCAAAATCTGGTCTCTGAGGAATAATTATCCCACCGTGATAATTATTATTACTGAAGAACTTTTCAAAATTGCGAAAAGTTCAATTCCATTGTAGTAAATTGCTACTAAATTTACTTTCAAATGCATGTATAAAGATAAAAATCATCTTAAATGGGAAGGGGTGTTACTATTTAAATTTGTTCTAGTTAATATCTTTATTGGTGGTGACAGTTATCTATAGATATATTTTAGATACTAGGCATTTTCATACGTATAGTTTCATATTAGGCATATATTTTTAACTTTATATTGTGATTAATTTGAAGTATTTTGAGTGAATAAATACACAGTATAATTCATTATACTTTTGCTTTTACAAATAACATTTTTTTACAAAATGTCATAAACTCAAGCTGTAATATGACTTACTCATTATGAACTTTCTTTTTTTTAACACTTTTTTTTAAGTAAACTTCTTTTCAACAATAGTTTCATATATGTAACAGAATTAATAATGTGAGAATTATTTTTAGAGACAGAAATTATACTTTTGAAATTAATTTTATTTCCAGTGTTATTTGTTGCCTGTCCTCTTCCTTTGAAAACAGAATAATAAGTCACAAAATTACCAATGTCTTGTTTCATATCCACTATAAAACCCATCCTCTTTCATTATCATATAAAATGTTTAGAAACTAATGTTATTGTTTTAAGAACTCATATGTAAAATTCTCCTTTTGTGACCCTTTAAAGAGTGCACAAAGTGTTTTTTAGATATAACTTACAAAAAAATTACAGAAATATATTACTGTATATTTGCTTCCAATAATTTGCATTATACTATACCTTCTTAAAAACAAAGCAAAACTATAGAATATCTTCAATTTGCCTCTAAGTATCCTTTGTAAAATGCAATGTTTTACAAATATAAGCAGCTTGGGTCAATTATAATGAAAATTCTAATATAATATACACTATTGATGATCTCCTAAATTGTACACAGCCTACAGATAACAACGGTTTTTAATAATAGCTGTATACCCTTCACCTTTTTAAAATATTTAGGATCTGGCATTGGAGGTGTGATAAGTATTAGGTATGAGTGTGTAATTTAGGAAGTAGTGTTTCCAAACAGAAAATCAATTCTTGCTCTGTAACTTGGCATAAAGGCAATACCTAAAATTATTGGCATTATACATCATAGGAAGGAAACTAAATTATCCAATATTTTTCAAAAATGAAAGAGTTGGAGATTATGACTCTGAGTAGATCTTCAAATCCATGGAATTATATCAATTTGAGAAAGATTATGAAAACCAAATTTCCCAGATTCCATTCTTGAGGTGATGGTTTATAATCAATTTTAATGAGAAAAATAAGATTTTTACAGATTATACAAAATCAAGGATTTCTAAATATCCTCACAGACAAACTCGCTTACACACACACACATGCACACACAGACACACAAATATTTGGCTTGCTTTTAAATATATGAACTCCAGGACTTTATCTCCAGCCTATTGTGTTAGATCTTGTCTTGTTAGCCTTAGCAAGACAAACAAAATATTAGTGTAATAGCACAATAGATTGGATATATTTTATTGTACTCACTGGTCATAATTTCCCCCAGAGTCTTTGTGAGGTTTGATATAGTGTGGCTAATTTATGCTTGTCCTTTATGCTTGGAATAACATAACCCCTCTTTCAGGAAGCCCTCCGCAGTCCTCCCGTCCACCTCAGGCTGCGCTAATTTTTCTTCTTTTTAGTCCCTTAACACTAAAGTAGGTGGACATGCTCTTTGAATTTTTTCTTAGTAAGAATTTGTTGAATTAATAAGTATTTATTGAAAGAATGAATATATGATAATTTCACATACACTAAACAGATATGCTAAGAATTTTACCTTAAAAATGCTAACTATGTTCACATATCACAATTTTATCTAGAGTATTTTTAAGACTTATCTTTGTCCCTTACCAAGGCAAAACTATTCAAGGTAGTAAAATTACTATGTTTTAGAGCATTAGGGTTAGAGGAGATTAGCATCAGGTACAATGAAAATAATAATAATGACAGAAATAATAATAATAATAATATAAACCAGAACTGAGTATGAATATAGATGACAAGTAGTTGTACAAGAAAAAAGTGTAGTGGGAATTTTCATGGCTCCTAGGTTTAAATCTAGATTTTCCTGAGGCATGAGATTCTTGTTCTTGGGAGACCTATTTTAGAAAATAAAGTTGTAGTGGAGGCACAGCTGTTATTGTGAGGAAAACCTCATATTTAGAAATATAGAAAATAATGTATAGTTGCTCACTTTTTCTGAATCTATTTCTTCCTAAGTAAAAAGTACATAATTAAGTTTTAGTCAATAAGCTAACACCCTAACTCTTAAAAGTAAGAAGCTGCTGAAATCATGGGTAATGGATGAATTACAACACTGTGCCTGAAGTAAGAGTAAAAAAAAAAAAAAAAAAAAATTAGAAAGCACTTGAAGATTAATGAATAGGTAATCCATAAGTATTATTTTCTTGAATTACCAGTCAGTGATATCCTAAATTATATTGCCTTTTAAGATGTTTTAAGAGTCAATATGATATTAGTAATAGACTTTGACCTATAATTCAGTTAAGAAAACCTACAGATATCTTTTGGTTTGGATTACAAGGCTACGGCCCAGGCTATGGACGGCTATTTTAAATTGCAGCTGCAGTGCATGATAAATAATACAGCTCGTCTGCCTAACCCAATCCCATCACAGATTACTCCCATGTGATATAAAATACAGATGTGGCTTTGAGGGCAAAAATTATATAACTGCTTTTTATTTTCACTAAATTATCAATGATTATATATGCTTGAAATATTTAAATCTCTAGGAGAGCCTAGTGTATCAGCATAATAAAAATTGAATAATCCTGGTAAGTTTATTTAATCCTGTATTTCCTAAATTTGCTTGAATATTCATTCTTTCTTTCAATAAATATTTATTAAGGATTGATAATACCTATTAATATCCTAAGAAACTAGCTTTGTGAAATATTATAGTAAACAATTTCCAAGGAAGATGCTTGAATGACTCATTACAAAATTGCCTCAAAATGATGTTAAATTTATTTCAAATTTATTTCAAATTACCTATGCTAAATGTTGTAATAATAAACATTAAGATATGGAAAGCTTGCCTGAGCAGGTGGTGGCGCAGTGGATAGAGCGATGGACTGGGACACAGAAGACCCAGGTTAAAAGCCCCGAGGTTGCCAGCTTGAGCACGGGCTCATCCGGCTTGAACCCAAGGTTGCTGGCTTGAGCAAAGGGTTACTGTGTCTGCTGTGGCCCCCACCCCCACCCCTGTCAAGGTATATATGAGAAAGCAATCAATGAACAACTAAGGTGTCTCAATGAAGAATGAATGCTTCTTGTCTCTCTCTTTCTGTCTGTCTGTCCCTATCCGTTCCTCTCTGTGTCCCTCTCTCTCTGTCTCTGTCACACATACACACAAAAAAAAGATATGGAAAGCTCACTGTGAACATGTTGAAGCATGGAATGGTACTGATTCTAAAACCTATAATTACTGTGCAAACAATAAGCTTAATAATAGACAAGGAAGACAAAACATACCTACCTTTTTTCTCATTAAAAAAAAAGTACCGCTGGACTTTATATAAATAATAGTATAGATCATTTGTGTAAATGAAAAGCACATAATACAGTCTATACATAATTATACATTATAGAACTGTCCCACTACAAATACTTGAGGCTAGTAAGAAAATCTGATCATAGACATTGAAAGGAGTGACATAAAGACAGAGTGAAATAACTGAATTGATTTAAATGATTCAGTTTAAAGTAGCTGAATTACCTTTGCATTATTCATCAGGACAGCACCAACACAGATAAATACTATAATCACACATAGAAACATGAATTGTGGCTATGAATCACAAGGTTAAATAAGTTAGAAGCTGCAAAATGCTTTAGGTTTCTGTTGAAGAATCTTTTTCTAACTCCAGTCAATTACACCGACATTTAGATAGCTGGACTCTATCTTTGGCTCCAATATATTCCTCTTTAATGTTATCTAAGTTTCTGTCTTTTTATACTGAAGTGTACTTGACATTTAAAACCAGATAACAGTGCTTGCTGGTGGCATAGGATAGTTTCTCTTTTATAGAAGCAGCAGAAACACAGATTGGTATCAATGATCAATTGTCTTTGAAACAGTGATGAGGATAGGAAAAAAAATTAGCCAAACCTATTCTTTACACAACCAAGGAAGAGCTGACAAAAGAAAACGTCTATTTTGCTCTTTTCTCACCAGAGCCAATTACCCATTTATTGTAGAAAGGATAAAAGAAAAAAAAATTCTCAGAAACAAATCAAATTCCATTCCTAAAACAAATCTTCCTCAAATGACAGTATTAAAGTTATTTTCTATCTAAATTTTTATGGGTAAATAGAATAAAATTTGTTGTTGTTTTCAAAAAAATATCAATCTTAATTATATCCTAAACTGTCACCTTTTACGATATTTCCATAGTCAATTATGATATTAATAACAGAGGAGTAATTTAAGGCACAGACATTGAACAGAATGCAAAATGCAAAAGTGGGCTTTAAATCTAAAGAACCTTCCACTAGAGGCTGCGACTTCCCTCCAGAGAGGAAGGCTTGGCATAAATCCAGTGAGCTCACTAAGGCAGGCCAGAAGTCAAAAACATATACTGATTGGAAAACATAAGCAAACCCTACCACAGAGCAATTTCTAAGATCTTTTTATTTCGTTTTCCATCAGAAACATTATTTTAATCTTACTCTCCAATAGTTTCATACAAGAGAAGAGAATTATAATAATTTACATTGGAAAATCTAACTGAAAATGATTTGTTTTCAGTAAAAAAAAAGTCTCGTAAAAATCATCGACAGTAACAATTTTAGACTATTTAAAGCCAAGTGTCTGAGCCATGGGAAAGTGTTAATAGCACATTGTTATAAATAAACTATTCATGGCCTTAGAGACAACATTCAGAATAAAAGGGTTAAAATCGCTTATTTTTTCTTTCTGTGTAACGATTTTTTTTTTTCTGCACATGAACAAAATTCTCCTTTCTTTACTAATAAAGCCTTTATATTCCTTTCAGAAAATCCTTCCTCTGCTCCATGAGTGTACGCAGTCCCGCTGGGATTACCGAACAAGCCCCACCATCGCTTCTTCTCACATGTTGTCATGTGACTTGGGTGTGGCCTACAAACTCCAGTTCCCCAAAATATGAATCTTGAGGAACACAGCACAGAGACAGAAACTACAGCTGAATTATTCTAATAAAGACTTGAAGAATTTAGCCATTTGTTCGTGTAAACCAGGGCCAAATTAGTGGCCTTCCGTGCAGTCACATTAAGATCTGCTCTTAGTAGGCCCACAACTGGTTTAATATTCTGTCATCACCACCTTAAAATGATCAAGAAGCTGTGCATTTTAATTTTTCACCGGGCCCTAAAAATTATGTAGCTGGCCCTGCTGCCTCATTTACCCGAGATTAACATATTTTGCTTTTTTTGAGGCCTATTTGGCTATTCCTTTATTTCTGTGAAGTACTGCATATCCTACTACTGCAAACAATACATACCTTGTTTTTTAAATAAAGTGAGTAAAAGTACATTTCTGGTGGTTCTATCAAGGCACTCGATGTTTTACACTTGGCAGACTCAAGACTAAAGTAAAATGTAATACAGTTTTTCCCGTGCCCTCACGCCCTTTGGTGTATTCCTGTCATGTCCCTTTCTGTGATCTTCAGGTTTGCTTCACACTCTTATTGCTCCCTGGATATTCAGAATTCATTATCGAGGTGCTGCATTTCATTTTTGCACTTTCTAAGTCAGAGGCCATTCACTTTTTCTTACGCCCCTGTCAAAACACACTGGTGCTATGTCCTAAAGCCCTCAGTACCTTGACCCCTCTTAAGTAATTAATCCAGCTAATGTGCCGGATGCTGATTAGGGACTAATACAGCATTTATCTTAACAAATATTTCTCATCAAGAAGGAATGACTTCACACACAAAAATTTAGGGCATATTGTCTCCTCAGAACAGGCATTTAATAACTTTAGGTTTCGCAAACCATACTAAATGGGAAGCAACACATTCCACATAACAATTTCTCCTGCATTTACACGGAAAAATATATGTGGTTCTGAGACTAGTGTTTTCTAGACTCTTCACCAGGGAAAATAAAGTGGCTAGAGGTCAGCACTAGAAAGTTATATGAGCTTTGTTTAATGCGGAATTACCTTGCTCTAAAATGGAGTTGCATGTGTTATAAATCTTGTTTTATGTTTTACTGCCTAAGTTTCTTTTCATTGGTAAGTCCAATAAATTGACTTTAACTCAGCTTCTTTTTTTTGTTCATTAGAAAGGTAAAAATTAATGGTTGCTTTCTGTGATTATCTTGTCTTTTAAATGATAGACTATCTACTATTCTCCAAGTATATTGCCCTACTAAATTATCCGCAGGACTTTTAGGATATGCTTTCCACCATTTCTTAAAGTGATCTGTTTGGTATATTTCTTTTTTTTCTCCTATACACTCTCTGAAAAATTCTCTATAAACTAAAATTTTACCTTGAATTAAACCATTTTATTTTCTATGTTAACGTTTTATGATTTAAAACATTTTATTTGTAAATGACCTTAGTAATTTTAAGTTGCACTTTTATAGATCTAGCAATAGAAAGATTTGCTATTTGGCTTATCTGTGTCACTTAAGAGAATAAAAAAGAAAAGAAAAAAGTGAATGAATATGTATTATATATTTATACATTTAAAAGTTTTCTTCACATAAAATGGTATTATAAAAATATTCCTATGAGACTTTGTTTAGTAATGAAAACACACAAATAAAATATACCAATCATTTAAGAACTGCACATACATTATTAAAAAGTTCTGTTTTGATTTTAAAGACCAAGAAGACTAGGCATTAATGAATGCAAATCTTCTACGCCTGGGATCATTTTGTTCTCTCTGTGCAACCAACTATGATTTGAATCAATCCCACTGATCTTACAGGGTTGTTAAGGCATCAAAGGGATAAAACACTGTGCCTTTGACCTGTGGGTCATGTACTGAAGAAAGACCTTCCAAATTTACCTCTCAGCTTGCTCATATCCTAGAGACTAGATAACATTAGTCACCAAAATAGTACAATAATTTAAGGTGACACATCTTCATTTTTTCTATAATTCTATTTATTAAAAATATTAACTGATGACAGTATTTTGAGATTCTATTTTTTCTTATCATATAATTGCTATAAAATGCAATTTGGTTTGCCATCTGGCCTATATGTCCTAGCTTTATTTGTTCTACTCATATCAATAAATTGGATATTATAAATGGTACTTTCTTAAATCAACAACTAGCATGATCACAATAAAGTTGACAGATGAAGTGTTCTGTTATATTGTTTAGCGTAACTATTGGTTCGACTTTTAAATATTTGCACATTTTTAGAAGCAAACTATTTAAGTGGTACAATAAATAGCATAAAACTTTTTTTTTTCTAGCAACTGAAGAAGATCAATAGCCTTCCTGTGAATATGTCAGTCCTGGAATACAAAATTATTCAAACTATTCATGTCATATTAAATTTATTAATTTATTTACATGTGTAAGCAGTAAAATAGTTCTTTAAAGTAGTTTGCAAATGTTTAAGATGAGAAGATTGGATGTGGCCTCAGAAGAACAGCAGGATTTTTGAATTGGACAGAATGGCAGATTCCCTGGGAACTTTTGTGATTACTGTTTCTTGAAATGACACATTTAAATTGATATTCTATGAGTAAATATAATTTTTTTTGTAAAAAAATACTATTTCCACTGAAATCACACTAGTCAATATGAGTCTGATGAAATCAAGAAGTAAAGGCATATAAAACATAAGTTGAATATTTTTAGATCAATAACTAATATAGCAGTGATTATACTGTACAAATCTAACTGGGCTGCATTTATCTGCATTCAGTAGTCTCATCTACTTTTATTTATAAATGTTATCTTAGTGTTCTCTTATATAAAGTAACTAAGGTAGCTAACTAGTGACGCAGGTAAATAGAGATAGAGATAGCTGACTTCTAGTAAGAATTCTAACTGGGGAATGTGCGGCACAAGACGCCATGTAGTATATGTCTCCCTTCTAAAATAGTCATGTCAAACGTTCTCATTGCAATCTGAAGTTTGGGATAAAGTCGTTAAGTAGAATATTTTATTTCTCCCTTCAGAATGTGTTCTCTTTTTATCACAAGGAAAACTACACTGTTTTTTATTTTTTACAAGAGCAGTGCTGGTACAGTCATCATCTGACAGACTAGAAAATTTCACATTAGTACTTAAATATAAAAGACATATGATTTTTTTCAACAATATGTCATAATCATCTTAATTCACTTTTAAACAAATACGTAAACCCATCAATATCAACCATAGTAAAGGGAAAAGTTAAACAATTTAACCTTTATTAATGCCTAGAGATAGATATACGATCTCATTCTGGCCTGATTTCTACCTTCAATGTTCTCATTATCTAGCAAGGAATGCAGCTAGAACACAAATCTCTGTACACACATATGGCAGAATAAAGAAAATTGATTACACTTCTATTGTGGCCAAGTGCAGTAAACATCCAAAATGCAGACAACTTCAGGAATCCTGATTCTCCCTTGGCAGCAGTAGCATTTGAGGCAAGTATTTGACATTAATAGAGTGCTATCAGGGCAAAGGGCATCAAATGGGTAAAGAATTTCATACAAAGAAAACAAGTGAGGAAAATCAAGGGGTGAGGTATAATATAGAGAGATAGGCTAAAAAATAAATATTGGAGTGAAATCATGGTAGTTCATATACAATCATACAGAACTTTGATTTTAGAGCTAATGAAACACTTTTGATATCTTTTGAAGAAAGGAGTTAGATGGTGTCATTTTTCTTTTAGGAAGATAAATCTGGAAGTTATATAAAGGAAAACCAGAGTGATGGTTATTTTTGAAAGATAATTTTTCAAACATAACTGACAAAAGCATTTTGAAATATATGAAGTGCTTTCAAAATACAAAGTATTAAGAATCAATAGTGGAAAATATACCTGATTTACATCAGGGATAGCATCATTTCAGATATTAAGGACATTCCCATTATTGTATCTACCATTCAGAAACTTGTAGAGCAGTGCTTTCTAAACTTACTTGACAACAAGAATAACCTGAACTATTTAGTTAAAAATATGAATAGCAGAACCCAATGAACCAGAATATCCTGGGTAGGGACTTGGTAAGATGAACTATTTTTTTTTTAAGTGAGAGGAGAGGTGAGAGAGAGACAGACTCCAGCACGCGCCCCAACTGGAATCCACCCTGCTATTACCATCTAGGACTAATGCTTGAATCAACTGAGCTATCCTTATTGCCTGAGGCTGACACTAGGACCAACCTAGCCACTGGCTATGGGAAGGGAAGAGAGAGAGAATTGGGAAAGGACGGGGTGGAGGAGAAGCAGATAGTCACTTTTCCTGTGTGCCCTGACCAGGAATCATACTGGGACGTCTGCACACCAGGCTGGCATTCTATCCACTGAGCAACAAGCCAGGGCTATAAGATGAACTTTTAAAAAGCTCTTCAAATGATTTTTAATTGAGGAGAATACCAAAAATACTGCTGTCTAGATCAGAGTTTCCAAACCTCACTAAATAGAGATTCTCATGCATTAGGTGATGCAATGGACATTCGGGGTTTTGTAAACTCTCAGGTAATGTCAATGCCGTTGCTCTACAGACCATTTTGAGTAGCAAAAGAATAAACTGCTATTTCTCTTTGAAAGAGACACATAAATGGGTCCATAGCATATATATTTTTTCTAGCTCTGTCCAATGACAGACAAAAGCAATAAACTTATCTAGCACTAAGATCTCATGTCCTAAAACTATTTCCATATGAAAGGAATTGGATGCTTGGAGAAGTAGTTGAGTGCAGGCTGGGCCAGGAAAAATATAAAATAAGCCTGCAGCACCTTGTGGGGCCAGAAAATAAAGAAATGCTCAAAAAAAGAATGGTGGTATGCCAAAGGGCACTCACTGCTGCTGACCTAGAGAGCTCCCAATGTCCGAAGCTGGAATGATTTGAGCAACAAAAGAAAAAACAATAGTTTGGGATTATAGCTATAATATAAAATAAAAATTTATAAGGTCATACTAATATAAACAATTGAGTAAGTATATAAATAGGGGAAAAATGGGGTTCCTTAAAAAAATAATTTTAATTTCTCCAATTTCCAATTAGGGAAATAGAAAATTACCACTAGAACCACAATAACTACTGTGGAAAGCAGTATCTAGACACAAATGCTAAAATTAGTGGGTTCAAGTTTGAGGAGAAATAGGCTATTTGTATAGTCTTAAAAATATCACCCCCCAGGAAATAATATTAAAAAAAAAAAAAAGCTCAACAGTAACTTTGCAGCAGAGAAACCTGATGGCATCATTTAGCTAAGTGATCAAGGTTAATATCACCACTAACAGACACATCAATTTCATGGTTGATATTAGACGACATTATTGCCGTGGTTGTGCCCAAAATTAACTTCAATCTATAGAGAAAAAATAAATCAGACATCTCCAAATTAAGGGATGATCTACAAAATACCTGATTGGTCCTCTTCAAAAACATGAAGCCAAAGAAAAACTGAGGAACTGGCACAGAACAGGGAAGACAAAGGAGAATAACACAAGTACACGGGATGTCGGATCCCGGCTTGAATCTATAACAGATAAAGAACATCAGGAAAAAAGGAGATGACATTCAAATAAAGTCTGCAGTATAATTAATATATTATATTGATATTAATGTATATTTTTTGGTAATTCTACTATGATATATAAGATGTTAACATTAAGGAAGGGATAAAGCAAAAAAAGACAAAAAGAAAAACTTTTGGACCGGGACAACAGTGTGGAGTTTGCTGTGGGTGGGGAGAAGTGGAAGAAGGTATTGGGTGATAAATGGTGATGGATGAAGAACTGACTTGGGGAGTTGAGTACACATTACATCGTACAGAGATGTATTATAGAATTGTTCACCTGAAACCTATATAATTATGTTAACCAGTGTCACTCCAATAAAATTTAAAAAAAGAAAAAAGAACATTAAGGGAATCTAGGTGACGGGTATATGAAATGATTCTTTTTTTAAATTCTTCTAATTTTTTAAAAATAAGAAGTTATAAAGTAAGTTCAAAATAATTAGTCATGTTATTAAAAAAAGCATTTCACATATGTCTTACTATAAAATCCCTTAGAAACTAACAATCCGTATGTTCATTTTCTTTTACTCCCTTCCCTCTTACAAGTGGTTGTTAGCAAAACTGTAAGTCTCTAAAGATGTTTAGAAGAACTGTCTCAGAGTAGCTAAACCTCACACTGTTAAAATTTGAGCTGTTAACATTTAACGTCTTCAATGAATTAATGATGAATACAATTATTATTCACATAGAAACACTAGTAGATTTTATTTTCTTGATAAGTATATGAGAATTATTTCATAGGCTATAATTACTTTTTCTTCTTTTTTACACTTGAGAGATTTGTAAATATAAACATGACTTTTTAAAAGTACTGAACAATAAACTCCTATCCTTATTATAAAATAGAGCAAAGTTTTTAAACAATAAACTGCATAGACGGTCCATGTTATGAACCTTCTACAGAAACAGAAAAGCCAGTGATACAGTGAATTGTAGTAAAGAGAGAATGGCATTGAAAAGACTATACAGTGAAAACATTTGCTAGATTATAATACTATATGTATTAGGAGTTTAATGGAAATCTAATATGTGTGTAGATTTTAATCATACATGTATCTCATTTTTATTAATACTGTTTCTTAATGATGTATATATTATTGAGAGTGTATTTATTTGTTATCAAACGAAGTAGAACTCTAGGTTGGCCTATAAGATACCTAGAGTTCATTCTCTGCATATTACATATATTCCCTTTGAATGGGGATAGAACCTATGAATATGATGGGATGTCATGAGATTAGTTTGACAACCACTTGTCTTTCAGTTAATTATAATAATTTTAAAAAGCTTAGCCTAACGGGCCTGATTCAATCAGAGGAACTTTGAAAACAAGAGATGATTACCTGCTGGTCTTAAAGTCAAAGCCCCCATGAAACCTACAGATCCAAATAAATCAATTCTATGAATGAACACCTGCCCTTAGATGAGGAGCCTCAGATGAGACCTGAGCTGGGCCACACCAAAATTGTAACCTTGTAGGTCTCTTTAAATGAGGGAGGACCCAGCTAATTCCTGTTCAAACTCCACAACTTGAACAAAAAATACTATATTTTAAATATACTTATGTTATTGGTATTTCCATGATTTTATTTATTTATTTACTTACTTACTTATTTATTTATTTATTTATTTTTAATTTTCTTAAGTGAGGGGGTGGGGGGAGAGAGAGACAAAGAGAGAGAGACATCAGTTTGTTGTTCTAACCCCCAACCTTGCTGTAGTGGAACAATGTCCTAATCAACTGAACTACCCAACCAAGGCTGAAGTGTCTTAATAGTTCCTTCTGGTTCAAAATGAAATAGCATTCTTTTTTTAAAAAATCATTGAATGGATTTTTCTAATTATTTTATTTTTATTATAGTATTTATTGTTTCCTTACTTCTAGACACTTACATAATGTTGTATTTTATTTATGTGAGAAAATATATAATTGCAAAACAGTATATTTGTGGATAGATAGAAAAACTTTTTGTAGACAAGTATAAATATTACTAATTCCATACACAGATATATTCTATACAGCTACTTGACAGCTAATTATATCTGTATATATTATATTCATTTTGGCTTAATTCATACAAACAGACTAAATTTTAAACAATTTTAAATGACTGAATAACATTGCCATCACTTTGAAATGCCAGATGATAAAATTGTGTCAAGAAATTTGAAGGTGGCCCTGGCCGGTTGGCTCAGCGGTAGAGCGTCGGCCTGGCATGCGGGGGACCCGGGTTCGATTACCGGCCAGGGTACATAGGAGAAGCGCCCATTTGCTTCTCCCCTCTCCCCATCCTTCCTCTCTGTCTCTCTCTTCCCCTCCCGCAGCCAAGGCTCCATTGGAGCAAAGATGGCCCGGGCGCTGGGGATGGCTCCTTTGGCCTCTGCCCCAGGTGCTAGAGTGGCTCTGGTCACAGCAGAGCTACGCCCTGGAGGGGCAGAGCGTCGCCCCTGGTGGGCGTGCGGGGTGTATCCCGGTGGGGCGCATGCGGGAGTCTGTCTGTCTCTCCCCGTTTCCAGCTTCAGAAAAATACAAAAAAAAAAAAAAAAAAAAAGAAATTTGAAGGGTCTAGGATGTTATTTTAACTGTTAAGTCACAAATGAACCGGTCATTTTCATACAAGTTGACAGAAAACCCATTTCTGAGGCAGAGAAAGGGGACTTTTATTATTAACAAGAATAGCAAAAGCTAGAGAATAAGTATTTCCTTGAGGCACTTCCTTAAGCCCAGATTCCCCAAGGTGATTCAAAGATGTGTGTAACACTTGCAAACAAAGTGGGTTATGTTATATGCGAGGGCTGACTGTAGAAAAAAAGTCTTTACTAATGACCAGTTGGCATATCTATCCTTTGTTGCAGAGAAAGAAAGTACCTCAAGTGTTCAAGGTTATAAACTATAAAGCAAGATACCACCTCTTCCAAGGCTGACTGGTATATAAACAAGCATTCTCAGAGGATAATAAAAATGAAAAGCAGCCCTGGCCGGGTAGCCAAGTTGGTTACAACACCATCCAAATATACCAAGTTTGTGGGTTTGATCCATAGTCAGGGCACATACAAGAACCAACCAATGAATGCATAAATGGGTGGAAAAGCAGATCAGTGTTTCTCTTTCTCTCTCTCTTTCTCAAATCAATCAATAAATAAAAATTTTAAAAGGCATCAGTATGTCTGCTTGCTAAACTTACACAAATGTGTTAGATTGATGGGAAATTGTCTTTTAACAAACTTTTACGAGTTGCAGTACTTCTCATAAAATCATATATTCACTGTGAAAGAGGATATTTCCATTTTTCCATTGTTTATGAAATTGTCATTCCAAATGTTAAGTTGTTTGCTTATAAATTTGCTTCTGGTATTGATTTTATCCTCTAATTTTTGTTTGTTATTTTTTAAATGCATCAGTAAGATCTTCATTTTAGTTTTGCTGCTTCAGTTCATTTTGAGATGTCTGTGTCAACATTTGTTAGACAGAGCTTTAGAGTGATAAATCCCAGCAAGGACAGCTGTGGACACTCTGCAGTGTCTCAGGAGCTTTGTAGTTGGTATATTTTTCAAAGTTTAAAAATTTCATGTTTGGAAATAAAATGTATGTCGTACAAATACGATTTTGTATATTAGTAAGAGTAAATAATGAAGTTTTCTACTGTCCACATAAAACAAAAGGAGTTTCTTTCAGAGTAAATATGTCTTTCTGCTACTAAATTCAAAAAGTCATATCATACCTGTGAGCAAAGGGCCATAATGAGTTTAGTGTGACATTAGGATTTGTATAACATACCATACTGCTATAATAGCACCTACATGGATCAAAATTGAGGCTTTATTACATGTTCCTCTATTGTTTTAGAAAAAAGGTTAATTTAGCTAATAAAACATTTTCTCTCCCTGTGCTTATTCATTTACCATTTATTTGTTGAGTGCCTGTGTCCAATATACAGCAGTTGTTCTCAACTATACTCTTAAATATGTGAAAATCATCACAGCAAATCAATATGGCTATCAAATAAATATATGATATAGACAATACAGTGATAGTACAAATAACCCAATGATTACAATATTGGTAGAAATATTTATATACATGAGAAATAATAAATGCTTTAGATCTGTGCTGTCCAAAAACAAAGCCTTTAAACACCTGGGGCCAAATTTAAATTAATTATAATTACATAAAATTAAAAGTAAGTTCCTTAGCCATAGCTCCCATATTTCAACTGCGCACAGCCACATGTGACAGCACCGAGAACATTATGAATAGCACAGAAAGTTCTACTGGGCAGCACTGCTCCAGATACTATGTGTAAAATGTTCCTTAAGAGTTATTAAACCAATATTACAATAGGATGCAAGTAAAGTAAATGCCTGATTATTCTGAGAATATAATTTAGAGCATATTCACATATTTAATTTCATAAGTTACACTGCGGTCATTACTTCCGTTTAACTATATATAAGGGAGCTATAAACATATTCTATTTCCAGTGTTTTAACTTTTTTAGGCAATGGGTAATTTTGTAGACTACTGTAAAGAGTCCAAAGTATACATTTGCTTCTTTTCCTGCAAAAACTTAGGTTTATGATGAATTGCATAACCTTCAGATGAATTTCATGTTTTTCTCAAATTTTTTCTAATTGAAAATTATCTAACTGAAATAATAAACTACTACTAGACAAGTGAAGTTAAAGGGTAGATAAGAAACTAAAAGGTCTGAAAATCAGAAGTAGTATCCATTCATAAAAATTTTTTTTCTAAAATGATTTTTAAATAAATTCTGATTTTAAACAAAATAAGCTAACAAGCAAACCAGAAACAGACTCATACATAGAAAGCAGGCTGACAGCTGTCAGTGGTGTGGGGTTGCTGAGCGAGGGAAGTAGAGGAATAGAGCAAGAAAGGACAAAAATATCATGGATACGGACAACAGTGGGTTATTGCTGGGAGAGGAGGAGGGAGAGGAGGTACAGGGGCATAAATGTTGATGGACTTGACTTGAGGGGGGTGGGAGAGTGAAAACACAACATAGTGTCCAGAGATGTATTGTAGAATTGGATACCTGAAACCTATATAACCACATTAACTAGTGTTATCCTAATAAATTATTTTTTTTTAAAAATCAACCAATGACAACATAAATAACAAATCAATGTTTATCTCTAAAATCAATAAATAAAAAAATAAAATATACCTAAGAAAAAATTTCAATTTCATATATATTTATATAACATATATCCATATAAACATACAACTATGCTTATAAATTACATATTCAATAATATAATTTATTTTTGAGTTATTATATACTTTTGGAAAATAACTTATGTTGATATTACTTTTTATAATGTCAACAACTTTCTTGGGAGCAAAAAATAATTTTATTTTCCATATTTGCAAAATATTTTTTAAATACACTAATATAATAAAAACCAATAGTTCTTTAGTTCCCACTGTATGAGAGACCCTTAACAATGTGCTTTATATTGAATATTTCCTTAATGATGCATATTCACTTCTGCATGCCTATAGAAGATCTTAACTCCCTTGGCATCCTTATATTTAAAAAAAATAACTATTTCACGGGAATATGAGTAATAAAAACTAAAAGCTTTTAACTGGAACTGTTCAGTAAATAATAACAGCCCCGATATTCAAAATACCCAGGAAAGCAATTTAAAGTATAACTATGTAAACTAATCTCAGTTTTGTTTTAACAAACTAGGTCTCAGATTTACTTGCTGTTTTCAAATAAAAAATAAAATAAAACTGTAAGATATTTTTATACCATATAGTTTATCCATTCCCTTTACGGTACAATTACAGAATCTACAGTAAAAGTGTAAATTCAATCTCTACTCTTACAGTTTATGAAACAAATAAAAAACACCTAAAGACTTACTTTTCCTTTGACATTAAATGTATGAGACTTGCATAGTACAAAAGAGGAAAAGAGAAAGACTGCCTTCTTGAAGGAAAATACAAGGGGAGTTTATATTTTTCATGTTACATGTATTAGTTAATAGAGATTATGTGTCAAAAAGAAAAGTCATAACAACCAAAGCAATTGGTTGTTATGTCAGTATCAGTTAGTAAGAAATATGGTAAATTAAAAAGTGAAGAAATAGATAAAAAAAATGATGGGGTTACACTGAAATATTCAAAATTAGAGCGCTTTAACAACAAGAAAATGCAAACATTCAAATATGGTCAAGAGTTTATGGCTTTAAATTTGGGGATCAAGTCCTGGCCTGGTAGCTTAGTTGGTTAGAGAATTTTCCTGTCAGGCCAAGGTTGAGGGTTTGATCCATGGTCAGGGCACATATAAGAAACAACCAATGAATGCATGAAGGAGTGGAACAAAAAAGCAGTTTCTCTCTCTCTCTCTCTCTTTCTCTCTCTCTCTCTCTCTCTCTCTCTCTTTCTCTCAAAGTTAATTAAAAGTAAAAAAAGGGATCAAGTAAATAATATATTTATAATTAAAAGATAGATATGGTATCTTAATAATTCTGTTTGTGCAATCAAGTTAAATCCATTCATACTCATCATTCTGAACTTAAATACCATTAAAGAAAAGGAGAAAAAAGGACATGTTTTATTTATTATTTTAGTGAAAAGGCGAAAGAAATATTGGCATTTATTAAGAAATTAAAAATAAGGTATTTTGGCCTTGGTTGGCTATCTCAGTGGTAGAGTGTCAACCTGGCGTGTGGAAGTCCCAGGTTTGATTCCTAGTCAGGGCACACAGGAGAAGTGACCATATGCTTCTCCTCCCTCCCTTCTGTCTCTTTTTCTTTACCCCTCCCACAATTATGGTTTGATTGATCGAGCGCATAGGTCTGGGCTCTGAGGATGGCTCCGTGGAGCCTCCACCTCAGGCACTAAAAATAGCTTGATTGCAAGCATGGTCCAAGATGGGTAGAGCATTGGCCCCAGACTGGAGTCGCCATGCGGATCTGGGTCAGGGTACATTCGGGAGTCTATCTCCCCTCCTCTCTCTTATATTTAAAAAAAAAAATTAAAAAATAAAAATAAAGTATTTTATACTGACTTCATTCACATTGATAATCTTTAAATTGCAGGGGGAATAAATGAGTCATTAAAAAAGGTCAATAGAAAGAGTCACTGGTAATTTTTTAAGAGAATTCCATTGAATGAGATTAAATACTAAATATTAGATTATCAAAGTCTTCAAATGAATGCATCAATTAAGTTTTTAAAACTAGATTAAATGTTTAACAAATGGCTATTGAGACTGGCAAGAAATTCCACTGATAAATAGAAACATGTTTTATTTATAATAAATGATTTCAAACCAGACAAATTATTTGGTTTGCTTATTTCTGTATATGTGTGTGTTTGTACAAGTGTGTGTGTGTGTATGTGTGTGTGTGTGTAAAAGCCATTTATTGTTTTGAATGTCCTCACATTTTGTTTTTACCTCTGCATTTATTATTTGTCACAGTTCATGTCCTAGAGGTCTCACATTATTTCTCAACCAGAGTAGTGGGAAGATAGAAGTATAGGTAATATTTAGCAGTTATCATTATTATCATTGTCATCTTTATCGTTTCTAGTATTAATTGAGTGTTTTTCATCTGACAGTTTGAAAAGGAGTTTATATATTTATTATCTCATTTAATTCTCACAAGTATTACTTCCATTTTATACAAGGTAAAATTAAGATTAGTTATTTATGTTTACAATGTTCATGGCCTTCCTTCTTTTCAGAAATGTAAACTGCAAGATGAGAGGGTCATTTGTCTGTTACGTTTATTAACTTACTGCTCTTTTCATTAACTTACCACAATTGTTTAGAACAATACCTGAGATATATCATGCATTTAAAAAAATGTTGACAAATGAAGGAAAAATATCTATTTGTTTATGCCCTCTGATATTCAGTAAAACAAAACCTAACTGTGGCTAACTTTCTGTTTATTTCTCAAATAATTATCACTGATTGGTGCACATGTACCTCTACTTCCCTTGCTTAGAGCATTTCTTAGAATTTTTCTCACCTTGTCCTTATTTCTTTTTGATTACCAAGATCCTTGAATAATAACATCAATCTTCAGAAAGCAGTGTTGTTAGGAAACATCTTTAAAGGCTTTGAAAGTGCTTTTAAAACACAGGGTGTCAACATTACCAAAAATAGCTTTGGCTTGAGTACTAGATATTAACTCCGCCTTGACTTAGTGTGTTCAAGTATTATATTATGCTGGGAAATCAGGTCTGAAATGCAGTCTTTCCTTCAAATTGTATCATGTGTTGAACTGAAATTTAGATCAGAGGGAGGGAAAAAGCAAGCTGAATTTCAATATTTGTTTAAGAAGACTTATGTCCTCCAAAATTTACATGTTAAAATACTATTCCCCAGTACCTCAGAATGTGCTCTTATGTGGAAATTCGACTGTTGCAGATATTAAGATAATGTCATAATAGAGTAGGATGGGCCCTACCTCAGTATAACTAGTATCATTATGAAAAAGAAAAATATGTACACAAACAGCATACAGGGAGAATGCCATGTTAAGATGAAGGCCAAGAACAAGGTGATGCTTCTATAAGCCAAAAAAGGCCAATGAGTGCCAGATAATCAGAAGCTAGGGGAGGTACAGTTGTCACTCGCCATACCATGGTTCACTTTTCGTGATATCACTGTATGTTGTGAATTTTTAAATTGTATATATCTAATTTTGTATTGCAGATTTTTCACTATAGTGTGGGATTTTGAGGTATATAGATATTTTATATATTTATTATTTTGCAATAAAATGAGCATTTTCTAGCCTAAAAAATTGAAAACAATATAAAAAGATATAAAAATGTTAATTAAAACAGATTAAAAGAATATTAAATCAAAATAAAATATGTAGCGTACAGCGGATGAGTAGACGAAGACTCGCAGTTATGGAAAACACAGCTACGGCCCCTTCCGCTTGAGCTAGTTCGCAGGCTTGGGTGCTCATGCCCAAATGGGAAAGGTTAATAACAGTGTCGGAAAGGTTTATAAGAGTGTGGAAAGGGTTTATAAAGCCTTAAAATATATATAAATAATAAAATAAATATAAGGTCACTACTCCGCAGATTTTCACGTATTGCAGGTGTTCTGGAACCTAACCCCTGCGATAGAAGGGGACCACTGTACATGAAACCAAACCTTCCTCACAGCCCTTAGAAGGAACCAGCGCTACTGACACACTGATTTCAGACATCTAGTGTCCAGAACTGTGAGATGACTGGTTTGTAATGTTTAGTGACCCTCTTTGTGGAACTTTGTTCAGGCAGCCATAACAAACTAATACGCTCTTCGCTCTTAGATTTTGTATTTACCATTTTCAAGAATGATAAAATCTTACCACTCTGATAAGATTTATTCTATTAAATACTGAGGTACATACATAAATACACAAATGTCAAAATATACATGATTGTCCGAAACAGCCAACTATTTCCATAGTTTTTTAGATACCTAGTCAATAACATTAGATATTCTAAACTTTTGGTTAAAATGTAGTACATTTTAGAGATAAGATTTTTTTTGATTCTTTGCTTTAATTTTTTTAATTTTTCTTTTATTAATTTTTAGAGAGGAGATAGAATGAGAGAGAGAGAGAGAGAGAGAGAGAGAGAGAGAAAGAGGAGGGAGGAACATGAGGCATCAACTCCCATATATGCCTTGACCAGGCAAGCCCAGGGTTTCGAACCAGCGATCTCAGTGTTCCAGGTCGATGTTTTATCCACTGCGCCACCACAGGTCAGGCAAAAATGTAGTACATTTTAGAATACCAGAGGCACCCATAACTAAGTGCATAAATACGACCATATGCAGTCTTTCCTCCCTACTATATTGGAATTAGTCCTACCCTATTCCCCTCTATTTGCAATGATTATTATGCTTTATCGGAACTGTTCATTTCACAAACAAAATAAAAACAGAAAAAAATCATGAAAATATCTTCAGGCCAAAATTCACTTATACCAATTTTTTTGAAAGATAGCTATTTGGTGTTTATATATAAAAGCTCAGACTGAGTCTGATGCCAGTGTTAATTTTTATACATATGGCCAGGTTTGTCTGTGTGAGTATCACATTAACCCTCATATCTTGAGACGCCCGTGTTACGTTCAGAGCAGGATAGTACATGCACCACTGAACATTATTACCTCAGACACATCATAATTTCAGGAAATGAACCATTAAATTAGGATTTTTTTATTCCCTTTATATTGTATACCTATGTCATCAATTCTTCTATGAAATGAAGCACAGTATTTAAGAATACACTTTACTTACAGACATATTAAAGATGGTTTATTTATTATCATACAGTGAAAAAGTGAGACACAAACTCTATTCAATGCAGGTATAATAACAACTGGTAGAATATTACCTCTGGCAAAGAAGAGGTTAAACCATAACTTTTGGATAATATATTTTAAGTATATACATTTATCTCTTCTATATGAAACATTTTTAGAAGCATTTTATATTCATCCAAAAATTATACTTGCTTCTTTCAGAGACAAATTTCTGAGAAAAAAAATATGACCAAATAGGTATAAATATTTAAAATAAAAAACAAGAAACATAATGCCCTTTTATAAGACTCCTCAGAATCAAGTTATTGAAAAGAGGTATCTATGTATTTTAACATTAAATTTAGCATAATGTTAACTCTAGTTATTAGTTGCATTCAAATGAATTTAAGTGCCATTAGATAAGAAACATAATGCTAAGATATATTGTAGTAACTAAATTATGTTTACTGTTGAAATATTTTGAAAATACACAAAACTTGCACCAAAATTTTTGGCCAGATTAAATACCTGGCAATAGTAGTAAGTCTAGAAAATATAATAAGTGCATTACATTTTGAACAATCACATTTTATTTTCATGTGAATATCATTTAATATAAACACATCACCAAATTTTCAAGCTGTTTCTGATTTTCTATCTCATCTTCATTAGGGTAAAGCACAAAAGACAAAGCAAATTAATTATCATTTATCGCCAATTGAGACTTGACTTGGGGTGGTGAACACAATATACAAATGATGTATTATAGAATTGAACACCTGAAATCTACATAATTTTATTAACTGATGCCACCCCAATAATTTGAATTAAAAATAAATTAGTTACATTTTAAATTAGATTTGTAGTCTTATATGCACAACTATATTTTTATTTTTAGACATTTTTTTCATTTTTCAGCTTCTTTTAATTCTTGAGATAGATCATATCTAATATATGACTTTGAATAGTTAAAAATATCATTTAGTTTCCATAGTTATACTATCATGCACATGATTTACAGCAGCATGCACACTTTTGAATCTAGTTGCATGATATTTAACATGTGTTAGTCCTGAACCCTATATTCTTCACCCTCTTGATCCTCTTGCCCCATGGTCACAGGTATACACCAATGCTGTAACAATATAATAAGCACATTGTATGTATTACCTCTAATTCTCACAACCAAATTGATGGTTATGTAATATTATATCTGTTTTACAAATATTGAAACTAAATTTCAGAGAGCTTAACTGAATTGCTAAAAAATTATAGATAGTAAAGATAAAGATGGGATTTAATATTTAATTTAAATTAAAATACTTGCACCTCCAGCATCTGAGTTATTTCCAATATATGTGGACATCCTTGAAGAGAGTAAAATAATCATAAAAAATAATACAAAGCTCAAGGGTGTTTATTGAAAAGGAGTATGTCTGTGGCAAACAGAAAAAAGAAAGAACATAGGCTTTATAATCGTTCACAGCTGTTTTTGGATCTTATCTTTACCATTTATTAAATGTGTTATCTTCATCGAGTTACTTGGCATCTAAGGTTCAATAGCTCATCAGGGACGATCATGAGAATAATATAACTATTCACAGAATTACATTAACATTAAATTGGAAAATCCACATAAAAGCTGCTGGTATAATGCCTATCAGAGAGACATTCAAACCTTTCCTTCTTTCCTGCTTAGCAGTGAAGGGATTGATATTAGATATTAGGTATCACAATAATGTTTCAAAGTACACATTCATCTTTCCTCTCACTGCCTCAAGGAGTCACCACTCAAAGGCGTCAAGTTCATGTCTAGGAAGGACAGACCTTGGAACTGACTTCTGTTCCTAAATTATCTGTAAACAGGCTTTTCCTTCTTTCATTCTCCTGTGGTTATTCCTTGGAAGGCAACTGTTTTTGGAGAGTAATTTGGTACCATCTATCAAAATGTGATATCAGCACACACCGTGAGCCATTCCTTTTCTAGGAATCAGTCCCACAAAAATCCTTTCACATACGCCAAAATGTAGATGTACCATTTCATTAGAATATATTGTGTAAGAGAAAAACTATTAGAAATTACATTAATAAAGACTTTTATGAATCACTTGTTATCAGCTTCACTGTTCGTCCACACTCTCTGCTATCATACAGGCAGGAGAAGAGCTTAGGAGCTGTCTTTCCCACATTTCCAGAGTGCCTGCAGATTGTGCCAGTGAAAATCACTTGAATGAGATTTGGGATGTGAAACAGTAAGATAAGCCATTATTCTCTGGCACTGCTGAGGACAGGCTCAAGGGCACTGGCAGACAGCAAGCTGAAGAGCTGGGGTTTCGCCAATAGCATTCAGGCATCCTGAGAATTAAACACTTTCGAACCACAGGCAGCACAGATCTGCAGCATCAGCTTACCTTCTCTGCCTGCACTTCCAGTATCCTGAGAGCAAGCACAGGGGGTTTCTAACATTTGCTGCCCCCACCCTTCCAATCATTGCACAAGCCTTTAATTTCTCTTATATTAAATTCTTATTCTAAATACTTAGAGTGGCATTTATTTTTTTAAAAAAAAGAAATGTCACTGGTACATATATATTATATATGTAGGGAGATAATTTCTCACGAGTCTGCCATTTCTTCATAACCTCTAAACAACAGGCGTTAACAACTTTGTCCAAGAATGCTTGCAAAGACACACCAATGCAGGTATTGCTTTACATTCCAGGGTAGTAAAGCTAGAGTCTCTTCTCTTTCCCATAGGCATTCCAGAGTGAAAAAGACAGTGTTTCCCTAGAGGAGAAAGGGCAGATTTGATTCCTGACCAGGGAAAACATGGTGATTCTTTCCTTCTGGGGCAAAGGTCGGCCAGGTTTGTTTGCACTTGCCCTATAAGATTAGAGGTGTACCTTCTCTGATAAAGAAACTTATGTGCACAGTATCCACCTGGACTCTTTCTATACTGCCTCCATGGGACTTGGGGTGGTCCAGTGGAACGAGTGTGAACATCAATACATCATTTGCTGTGTCATGAACAATAAACTGACTCATTGCTTCCTCTTGATTAAATCCATAAAATATGACAACCTGGTCTAGCAGTTGCTGGATGTTTTAAAATCTCTTGGTCACTTGGTAATATAATGGAATACCATGCATAATTAAAATGAATAAGGTTGATATACTAAGATGAAAATTGGGCAGCTGATAGACCCCCAAATAAAATGCAGATATTGTCAAATTGAATCAAGCTACAAGACCTAGTGATATACTGCCTACAAAAAACTGACTGCCCCCTGGCTGAGTTGGTAGAGCATCATCCCAAAGTGCAAAGGTTGCTGGTTTGATCTCTAGTCAGCGCACATATGGGAATAGATCAATGTTCCTCTCTCTCTTTCTCTCTCTCCTTCTCTTGCTAAAATCAATAAGTAAAAATAAAAGTAAACCCAACTTCAAATGTAAAGGCATAAGTAGATTAAAATAAAATACTGAAATAATATATATCATGAAAATACTAATCAAAAGAAACTTGGGCCTGATCAGGCAGTGGCACAGTGGACAGAGAGCCGGATTGGGATGCAGAGGACCCAGGTATGAAACTCCAAGGTCACCAGCTTGAGTGCTGGCTCATCTGGTTTGAATAAGGCACACAGCTTGAGCCCAAGGTCGCTGGCTTGAGCAAGGGGTCACTCTGACTGATGTAGCCCCTCCAGTCAAGATACATATGAGAAAGCAATCAATGAACAGCTAAGGAGCTGCAACGAAGAATTGGTGCTTCTCATCTATCTCCCTTCCTGTCTGTTTGTCCCTAATGTCCCTATCTGTCTCTCTCTCTGTCTTTCTCTGTCACAAAGAAAAGTTGGAAAAGCTATATCAATACTAGCCAAAATAAACTTGAGAGCAAATAATATTATTATGTATAAAGAAGGTTATTTCATATTGATAAAAAGATTACTGATTTTAGAGAACAGAAAATCCTGTTTTTGCACATTATAACAGAACTTCAAAATACATGAAACAAAACCTGATAGAATAAAAATCCAAAGTTATAGCCAGAAATTTCAATACTCATCCTTCAACACCGACAGAAAAAGTAGACATAAATTCAAAAAGAATGTAGAATATTGGAACAACACAATCAACCAACTTGACCCACTTGAAATTCATAGAGCATTCTATCCAGTAACAGCACACTACTCATTCTCTTCAACCTCGCACAGAACATTTACTAAGAGAGACCATATTCAGCACTATAAAACAACTGAATAAATTTGAAATAATTCAAGTCACGATAAGTATGTTCTCTGTCCAAATATAATTAAAATATAGATTGGTACAGAATATCCCAAATTGTTGGAAAAATAAATAATATACACTAAAATAACCCATAAGCCAAGTAAGAAAACAAAATACAAAATATATTTAACTGAGTGACAATAAAAAAAACAACATATAAAAATTTGTTGGATGTTTCAAAAGCAATACTTGGGGGAAAATTTAGAGCACTAAACACATATATTAGAGAATAAAGGTCCTAAATATATACATCTAACTTCCATCTTACATCACTAGAAGAATAGACAATGAAATATAATGTAAGTAAATATATATATGTATATTTTATGTATACACACACACAGATGGTTGTGGAAAAACCAAATATCCGTATATAAAAAGAAGACTTTATACCATACCTCACACTCTATGCACAAATTAATCTAAAAAAATAATCAAAGATAAGACTGAAAAGCCTAAAACTACAACACTTCAAAGAGAAAAATCTTGCTGATGTTGGGCTAAGGAAATATTTCCACAATCTGGAATAAAATCTTTGCAAAACATATATCTGACAAATTACATGTAGCTAAAATACATAAAGGACTTTAACATCTCAATAAAAATATATTTTAAAATGAATACTCCAGCCAAAGAAGATATACAGATAACAAGCTCAGGAAAAGATGTTCAATAGCAGGAAAATGCAAAGTAAAACTAAAAAGAAATTTTTACACACCAATTAGAGAGGTTATAATTTTAAAAGTCTAAATATATCAATTGCTGGCTATAAAATCTCATATACTGTCAGTGGGAAGTAAAATAGTACAACTACTTTGAAAAACAGTTTGGTAGTTTCTTAAATATTTAAACCTGCACCTAGATGTGATTTCAGGCCTAGACATTTATCCATACAATGGAATATTGTTCAACTATAAAAATGAATGAAATACTGATATTCACTGTGGCGTAGTGCCAAAATAATGATGTTGAATGAAAGAAGCTGAACAACCTAAAGTGAATGCTGTATGTTTATATTTATAGAAAATTCTAGAAAATGCAGCCTGACCAGGTGGTGGTGCAGTGGATAGAGCATTGGACTGGGATGTGGAGGACCCAGGTACAAAACCCCGAGGTCACCAGCTTGAGCGCAGGCTCATCTGGTTTGAGCAAGGCTCACCAGCTTGAGCCCAAAGTCACTGGCTAGAGCAAGGGGTCACTGGGTCTGCTGTAGCCCCCTAGTCAAGACACTTATGAGAAATCAATCAATGAACAACTAAGGAGCCGGAAGGAAGAATTGATGTTTCTCATCTCTCCTTTCCTCTCTGTCCCTATCTGTTCCTCTCTCTGACTCTCTTTGTCTCTGCCACCAAAAATAAATAAATAAAATAAAAAATAAATAAATAAATAAATTTTAAAAAATTCTATGAAATGTAAAGTAATGTATAGTGACAGAAAACTTATCAGTGGTTCTCCTGGGCTGCAGAAGGAACTGGATGTACATCATTTAAAGGAGCAAAAGAAAATTCTTGGAGGTGATGGTTATGTTTATTATCTTGATTTTGGTGATGGTTTTATGGCTGTGCACCTATGTTCAAACTTAACAAACTGCACATTTAAATATATGCAGTTTATTATATGTCAATCATGTCTTAATAAAACTACACAAGTAAAGAAGTAACATGTAACCTCTACTATGTTAAAAATGAATGACGAATGTAATTATAGATGAACACAAATTCAGTTGGAAAGTC
The DNA here is from genome assembly GCF_036850995.1 of Saccopteryx leptura. Lineage (NCBI taxonomy): Eukaryota > Metazoa > Chordata > Mammalia > Chiroptera > Emballonuridae > Saccopteryx > Saccopteryx leptura. The sequence goes on along the minus strand of NC_089507.1, from coordinate 72,852,011 downwards.
ATAACACCATTCACTTAAGTTTAGAATGATCAAAGAGGCATGAATCAAGCAGAATACCTAATAATGCATTTGATTCTTTCAAGCTCATTGTTGATTTTCCTATTGCAGGCTACCTTATTTTTACAGCTTATTTACAGTGCTATGAATTGAATTTCAACTTGAAAAAGTCCATGGGTTTATTTGCTAAGTAATCCAATCAGAAGATAGCATTTACACTGTTAGGATAATGCTAATTACTATTATGAATAAGAATGATTGAGAATAGTACATAGCCCTGGCTGGTTGCTCAGTGGTAGAGCGTCGGCCTGGCGTGCGGAAGTCCCGGGTTCGATTTCCGGCCAGGGCACACAGGAGAGGCGCCCATCTGCTTCTCCACCCTCCCCCTCTCCTTCCTCTCTGTCTCTCTCTTCCCCTCCCGCAGCCGAGGCTCCATTGGAGCAAAAGATGGCCCGGGCGCTGGAGATGGCTCCTTGGCCTCTGCCCCAGGCGCTAGAGTGGCTCTGGTCGCGACAGAGCGACACCCCAGATGGGCAGAGCATTGCCCCCTGGTGGGCCTGCCAGGTGGATCCCGGTCGGGTGCATGCGGGAGTCTGACTGCCTCCCCGTTTCCAGCTTCAGAAAAATACAAAAAAAAAAAAAAAAAAAAAGAGAGAGAGAATAGTACATAAAAACACTGAAAACTTTTTAACTATAAGTTTTTAAATAATCTAGAGCAAATTATTTACTCCATCCATTGTCTTTCCTTGAAAATATCTAAGGGCCATTTATTCAATATTTCAGCCTGTTGTTTATTATAAATTCTTACTTCAATATCCTTGAAATTTCTTAAAATTTTCTCTTCTAAATTTTTTCTTTTTTTGAAATGATCTTATGACAAATTTTAATAATTTAATACGGCACATAAAGTATTATTTATGCTTTAAAGTCTCTCTCTTTCTTGAAAGGAAAATTATCTGTAACAACTTTTTTTATGGGAATATATTCTTCCACTTATCAGTAACAGGAACATTAAATCCCTTCTCCTATTTCTTTATATTGATTGTATTTGTCTGTCACTAGCAACTTACAGCATTCAACTCTGTACCTGAGCTCATTATTGAACTGACACTTTAAATTGTTCTAAGAAAAATCAAGTAGACCATGATCACGATTTGTGTTATAGCTCTATATTGTTAATATAGAAATAAGCTTACAATTTTTCAATATTTTTCAAAATTATGTAACTCTTGGTGTTTACCTTAAACTTTATTTTATTTATTTTTTTTTTCTTTTTTCTTTTTCTGAAGCTGGAAACGGGGAGAGACAGTCAGACAGACTCCCGCATGCGCCCAACTGGGATCCACCCGGCACGCCCACCAGGGGCCGATGCTCTGCCCCTCCGGGGCGTCGCTCCACTGCGACCAGAGCCACTCCAGCACCCGGGGCAGAGGCCAAGGAGCTATCCACAGCGCCCGGGCCATCTTTGCTCCAATGGAGCCTTGGCTGCGGGAGGGGAAGAGAGAGACAGAGAGAAAGGAAGGGGTGGGGGTGGAGAAGCAAATGGGCGCTTCTCCTATGTGCCCTGGCCGGGAATCGAACCCGGATTCCCCGCACGCCAGGCTGACGCTCTACCGCTGAGCCAACCGGCCAGGGCCAAAACTTTAAATCATTATGTGTAATATCTATATCCTTTGTATTTCCTTCACCATAATGAAACTTAAATATGAATAAACTCTGAAAAAGATTTAGTAACTGTCTTAATTGAAGGAAAACTACCATACTATGTATAAGTAGCATAAATTCATATGCATGTATTTAAATTTGCTTTTTAACTTTTTAATTTATAATTTTTATTTTATTTTTATTGTGTATATTTTAATTTACTTTCTTTTATTTTTTTTATTTTTTAGAGAGAGGTGGAAAGTGAGAGGAACAGACATGAGGGAGAGATGAGAAGTATCGAGTTGTAGTTATGGCGCTTTAGTTATTCATTTTTTGTTTTCTCATACATGCCTTGACCAGGGGGCTCCAGCCAGCAAGTTTGGGGCCATGTCTTTGATCCCATGCTCAAGTAAGATGAGCTCAGCTCAAGCCAGGATTAGCCCAGCTCAAGCTGGTGACTTGGGGATTTCAAACCTGGGTCCTCAGCATCCCAGGCTGACAATCGATCCACTGCACCACTGCCTCGCTAGGCTAATTCTTGTAGTTTAATTTTAAAAATTAGAAATTGTTTTGTTTCCTAATTTGATTCTATTGAAAGGGTGCTATTCAAGGATGCTCCTCGCAGTATCAGCTTCAGCATTACCTGAGAGTATATCAGAAATGCGCATACTCTGACTCCACGTACTGATGCAGACCGCTGGTAGTGGGGTTTGAGAATCAGTGTCCTACTGAGCTCTCCAGATGACATGCATGAACACTACATTTGTGAAGCACTAACCTATGTATATAAATATTGTTTTCCTTTCTTTCCACTTGAAGTCTGCAAGGTACCCTTCTTGGAAGATATGCTCAGCCCAATAATAGAATTAAGTATTATTACCAGGTTTCTTGTAATTCCGTAACTTTTGTGAAATGAATGTTTAAATTCAAAGAGAAAATCCTTAGGTCTGGTTAAGGAGCACAAAGAAAAGTTGTAAGTATTAATACTAAAAAACTGAAATATATGACTATCTCACTTCACAATATTTTAAACTACTAATTAAAATCAGAATTAAAAAAGAACTTGACTTCACAATCAGGTTCACATTCTTAAAGACAGTATATATGTATACTTATTTTATTCCTCGGTAAAATTAATTATTATTATTATCTATTTTTTTTGTTGTTGTATTTTTTCAAAGCTGGAAACGGGGAGGCAGTCAGACAGACTCCCGCATGTGCCCGACCGGGATCCACCCGGCATGCCCACCAGGGGGCGACACTCTGCCCATCTTGGGGCATGGCTCTGTTGCAACCAGAGCCATTCTAACGCCTGAGGCAGAGGCCATGGAGCCATCCTCAGTGCCCGGGCAAACTCTGCTCCAGTGAAGCCCTGGGAGGGGATGAGAGAGACAGACAGGAAGGAGAAGGATAGAGGTGGATAAGCAGATGGGCGCTTCTCCTGTGTGCCCTGGCCGGGAATCGAACCCGGGACTCCTGCACGCCAGGCTGACGCTCTACCACTGAGCCAACCGGCCAGGGCCAATTATTTTCAATTATACCTGAGAAACACAAACTAGAAGGACATTTGAACACCAATTAATTTCAAACATATCATAAAGTTAACCTAGAATACCTTAGTAGTTAAATAAAATTCCATAAATATATTCAATCTTGCTTGAGATGCAATAGTATTTATGTGTCTACCATTATTTGTAAATACTAAGTGTTCCTTATTTTTATTATACTTTCAATATTTAAAAAAGCTGTTAAAATCACTGTATGAGGTGACATTTTCTTACCTTTCCATAAAAAGCAATAAAGGTTTCAATTTCATCTGACAATCTAACACAATCCGACCAAGATATTTATAATTCTGAAACTTCACTATGATTTAAATTCCATCATATTAAAAATTACATTATCTTTTTTTTTTTTTTTTTCCTGAAGCTGGAAACGGGGAGAGACAGTCAGACAGACTCCCGCATGCGCCCGACCGGGATCCACATGGCACGCCCACCAGGGGCGACGCTCTGCCCACCAGGGGGCGATGTGCTGCCCCTCCGGGGCGTTGCTCTGCCGCGACCAGAGCCACTCTAGCGCCTGGGGCAGAGGCCAAGGAGCCATCCCCAGCGCCCGGGCCATCTTTGCTCCAATGGAGCCTTGGCAGCGGGAGGGGAAGAGAGAGACAGAGAGGAAGGAGAGGTGGGGGTGGAGAAGCAAATGGGCGCTTCTCCTATCTGCCCTGGCTGGGAATCAAACCCGGGTCCCCCGCACGCCAGGCCGATGCTCCACCGCTGAGCCAACCGGCCAGGGCTACATTATCTTAACTAGTAGATGGTGTCTGATTTATTTTATACTGATTTTTTAATAGTATAAAAATATTATGAATAAGATGTTTAATACATTTTTTTTAAGGAATTCTCTGATAGGTGACTAGAAACATTTGGGCATGATAGATGAGATTAAATAACTCATCATCAGAATCAATATCACTTAAGATATAAAAAAGCATTATTTGCCTGACCGGTCAGTGGCGCAGTGGATAGAGCATTGGAGTGGGATGCGGAAGACCCAGGTTCGAGACCCCGAGGTTGCCAGCTTGAGCGCAGGCTCATCTGGCTTGAGCAAAAAGCTCACCAGCTTGGACCCAAGGTCACTGGCTTGAGTAAGGGGTTACTTGGTCTGCTGAAGGTCCGTGGTCAAGGCACATATGAGAAAGTAATCAATGAACAACTAAGGTGTCGCCATGAAAAACTGATGATTGATGCTTCTCATCTCTCTCCGTTCCTGTCTGTCTATCCCTCTCTCTGACTCTCTCTGTCCCTGAAAAAAATAAATAAATAAAAATAAATCTTAACAACAACAAAATAGCATTACTTACAGCATTAAAATATAAAGTACATGTAATAGGCACATTAATAATAAAACTGAGGTTACTAAAATTCTAAATGCTGCCCTAAAAATATTCTCTTGTGTCAAGGAAGCTAACAACAAAGCTGTTTAGGTTAGATGTTTAGTACATACCTAAAACAAAGCTTTGTCCCTGGCATGAGCATTCTCTCATGTATTCTCAGCCTTTAGACATAAAAGTCACCTCATCCTGTCAGACATCAGGTTTTAGTTATTAAACATCATTATTTTAATCAAATTATTATATTTTATGTTTTTACCAATTATACCATAAAACCAAATTACCCTTTAAAACACTTTAAATTTTTTTCAATTACAGTTTATATTATACATTTCAATACATTTTATATTATATTAGTTTCAGGTATACATGTACACTTATTACAATGTTATTGACTATAGTCACTAAGCTATACTTTACATCTTTGTGACTATTTAGTAACTGTCAATTTGTACTTCTTAATCCCTTCACCTTTTTAAACCAGACCTTCAAACCACTTTTTTCTGTCAACCATCAGTTTGTTCTCTGTATCTAAGAGCTTGCTTCTGTCTTGCTTGTTCATTTATTTTGTTTTTTTTAAATCCACATGTAAGTGAAATCATGTGGTATTTGTTTTTATCCAATTTTTCTCACTTAGCTCACATTTTCTTGGTCCTTCATGTTGTCACAAATGATAAGTCTTCATTTTTTATGGCCAAGTAATAGTCCATTGCATATATATACCACTTATTTTTTACTTATTCATCTTTTTGAGTGGAGGATTTAGCGGATTCACATTTAAAATAATTATTGATAGGTATGTGTTTAAGTACTGCCATTTGCTAATTTTTTTCTGATTGTTTTTGTAGTTATTCTCTGTTCCTCATTATTCTCTTGCTATCTTCTTTAAATGTTTATGATTTTCTGTAGTGTTGTGTTGGATTCTTTTCTATTTATTTCTTGGAATTCTCTTGTAGATTTTTGGTCTTCAGCTACTACATGCTCATATATACCAAGACTGTTATATTTGTAGCAGTCTATTTTTTTAAGACTTTATTTATTCACTTTAGAGATGAGAGAGGGAGAGAGAGAGAGAGAGAAAGTGAGGAGCAGAAAGCATCAACTCCCATATGTGACCCGACCAGGCAAGCCCAGGGTTCTGAACCGGCGACCTCAGTGTTCCAGGTCAACACTCTATCCATTGCGCCACCACAGGCCAGGCCTGTAGCAGTCTATTTTAAGTCAATAGTCACTTAATTTCAAAAATATTCTATAATCATTACCATTTTTACTCGATCTTTCTAAGTTTATGTCTGCTATTTTTCACTTTTTGTATGTGCATCCCTTAAATTATTGTTGTAATTGCATGTGATATTCCTACCTTTTGCCTTTTAACCTTTGTGTTAGCTTTAGTGTTGGTTTTTTACTGCTTTTATTATATGCTTGCCTTTCATCATGAGAATTATTTTCTTTTTAACTTTCTTATTCATATTTTTTATTTTCTTCTTCTTTTTCTTTATAAAGAAGTTCTTTTAATATTTCTTTTACTGCCAATTTTGGTGGTGATGTACTCTTATCAGTTTTCTCTTGTTAGGCTTTTTATCTCTCCCCTGATTAAATGATAGCCTTATGGAGTCTAGTACTCCGGGTAGGCCCTCGGTTTTTTGTTTGTTTGTTTTTTATTTTTCTGAAGTTGGAAACGGGGAGGCAGTCAGAAAGACTCAGGCATGTGCTCAATCAGTATCCACCCGGCATGCCCACCAGGGGGTGAAGCTCTGTTGCAACCAGAGCCATTCTAGCGCCTGAGGCAGAGGCCATAGAGCCATCCTCAGCACTCCGGCCAACTTTGCTCCAATGGAGCCTTGGCTGCGGGAGGGGAAGAGAGAGACAGAGAGGAAGGAGAGGGGGAGGGGTGGAGAAGCAGATGGGAGCTTCTCCTGTGTGCCCTGGCCGGGAATCGAACCTGGGACTCCTGCACGCCAGGCCAATGCCCTACCACTGAGCCAACCAGCCAGGGCCCCTCGGTTTTTTTACATGAATATTTCATGCCAATCTGTCCTGGCCTGCAAAGTTTCTTTTTTTTAAAAAAATAAGCTGATAGACTTATGGGAGCTGACTTATGGCTAACTAACTGCTTTTTTCTTGCTGTTTTTTAATTCTCTCTTTGCCTTTAACTTTTGCCATTTTAATTATGACATGTCTTAGTGTTGGTTTCATTGAGTTTATCTTGTTTGGGGCTCTCTGCCCTTTTTAGGCTTGTATGTCTGTTTCTTTCATCAGGTTAGGAAAATTTCTGCCATTATTTCTTCAAATATTGATAGGTTTTCAATCCCTTGCTTCTTTTTTTTTCCTTTTAGTGTCCTTATGATGCAAATTACTTCACTCTTGATGTCCCAGAGGACTCCTAAACTATCTTAATTTTTTAAAATTCTTTTTTCTTTTTCCTATTCTGATTGGGTGTTTCCTGTTACATTGTCTTCCAAACCACTACTCAATCCTCTGTTTCATCTAATCTGTTGTTGATTCCATCTAATGTCATCTTCATTTTAGTTTTTGTATACTTCATTTCTGACTTTTTAAATGTTTTACATTGTCTTTTCTATGTTTCTTGTCTTTTTGTTGAAGATTTCCCTGAGATCATTTATTCTTTCTCTAAGTTCACTGAGCATCCTTATAACCATGAACTCTGTCTGATAGATTATTGTCCTCTATTTTGCTTAGATTTTTTTTGTCTTTTTGTCTTATTTAATTCAGAACATGTTTCTTTGTCTTCTTATTGTCTTCTTATCTTAGCTGTTTCTCTGTGTTTACTTCTAAACATTAGGTAGAGTTTCTATATCTCCCAGGTTGGCAGAATGGCCTTATATAGTAGATGTTCTATTGGGCTCAGCAGCACAGTCTCCCAACTCATGCCTTGTGCTCTAGGGGTATCCTTTTTGTAGTTTGTGTATGCTTTCCCATTGTAGTTGAGCCTTGATTGCTTTGCCTGTTAGTGGGTGTGATTGGCCCTCACGCTGACTGGCTGTGAAGACTGCCCATGACCACAGCAGACAATGTATTATGCTAGGGCTACCCCAGGGATCTGGTGCCTGTGGAGTCCACCCTTTAGGTGTGTTGTTCATAGAATAACTGAGTGGTGCCCAGGTGTGGTCTGAAGCCAGTGAAAAGGTGTGTTTGTTTGAGCCTCTTAGGAGAGAATCCAGTGCAGGCTGCTGCCTGTGTCCACTGTGGGGTCACCCAGTAGAAGTTAGAAAGTAATTTTCAGTTGGTAGCTTTCTGTTCTGGGCTTGGGGAACCTGGGAGTGGTTATCTTGTGAACCAAGGCTGGCTGCCACTAGTGCCTGGCTTGGATGTCACTTAGGAAGCGGTACAGGGCACACCAAGGAAAGCTGCTGCTTATTTGGGGTTTGTGGACCATAGAGTGACTTTAGGAAATTCCACAGCACAAGTTGAGACTGTCAGCTTGTGTGATTTAACTTCTGAAGTTGGTCAGGGCAGGTGGGAGTCTCAAAAATCACCAGGGTAGGTCGAGAGCAGTGTTAGCCTCGTTAATGGAGACTCAGACTTGGCACTTGTCTGTTATGCTAGATCAATAAAGGAACAATAGCACCTGCAGGGTTTTTAGCCCTGAATAGAGTGGCCCTTCATCTTCATCTTAAAGCCGAACATTTCAGTTCCTATCTATATGTACTTGATATTTTTTGAGCTGTTGCCATAGTGCTGGAGCTCAGTGTGAGTGAATCCATCAGTAAGTCAGTCCATGTGCAGGCCTTTAAGAGAACATCTCCAAAAGTCCTCCATCTCACCTGGATAGAGACCTTGCTGCTTTTCTAAGTCAGATGTTGTAGTGACTCCTCTCCTGGCACTGGTGCTGTGCACTGGGGAGCCCAGTGTAGGTTTAAACCTCTTGCTCCTCAGGGGAGACCTCCATAGGCAAGACATCCCTCCCTATTTTTAACTACAACACATGGGTTTGGGACTAGCCCTGTCCACGTTTCTGTCCCTTCTATGAGTCTCAACTTTCCTTCTTCTTTATATTCTTAGTTACAAAAGTTCTGTTTAACTAGTCTTCAGGTGTTTCTTAAGGGAGGTTTTGCCATAATTTACTTGTAATTTTGATGTGAGCACAGCATTTGCCCATCCCACCATCTTGATGAGACTCAAATTACTCTTTTTAGAATTTTTATTTCTATAATTCAAACAAGATTTCAAAAGAGAGTTTGTAAGTGGTAATGCTAAACATTTTTCAGACTTTCTTACTATTTCAATTGATAGTTTCATAATCTTTTGGCACATTTAATAAATGAAAAATTTCACAATTCTATGTTTTGTTGAAAAAACCCTACATACTATTTGATAAGATAGGATGGTTTAGATAAAAATTTCAATGAAAGCATTTCTATTTTTTCACTGTGTAAAGGCAAAACTAAGGAAGCACATATGGGGGGTGGAGGAATACCTTTTACCTGTCTTGCATGCCTTTTTTTTGAAAATAATTCCTTCCACAATATATTTAGTCTCCAAAACTGTTAACCTTAGTGGTAGAATGTGATCATGGTGCCTAATAACATTACCCTACTGGCCCTGGCTGGATGGCTCAGTGGTAGAGCATAGGCCTGGCATGTAGGAGTCCCAGGTTCGATTCCCAGCCAGGGCACACAGGAGAAGTGACCATCTGCTTCTCCACCCCTCCCCCTCTCCTTCCTCTCTGTCTCTCTCTTCCCCTCCCGCAGCCAAGGCTCCTCTGGAGCAAAGATGCCCCGGGCACTGAGGATGGCTCTGTGGCCTCTGCCTCAGGCACTAGAATGCCTCTGGTTGTAACAGAGCGACACCCCAGATGGGCAGAGTATCGCCCCCTGGTGGGCATGCCAGGTGGATCCCGGTCGAGCGCATGTGGGAGTCTGTCTGACTACCTCCCTGTTTCCAACTTCAGAAAAATACAACCCCCCCCAAAAAAAAACAAACAAACAAAAAAAACCCATTACCCTACCTATACTGTTCGTGCAGTGATTGATTGGTCAAAGGTTAAGCATTAGAATCAAACAGCTAGTTAAATTCTTTTCTAAGTATTTATACATGTGCAGTGGAGTTTTGACTAAATTAGTAGTGGCAAGAAGCAAATTTGGCCCTAAGAAAAGCCATAATTTTCTCTAAGTGGATACAGAGTAATTAAAAATCAGAGATAACCCATAGAGCAAAACAGCAGAGCAAATCAAAGCCACGATCACAGTATTTAATCTGTGCCATAACCTATTCTTGTCAGTTAAGAGTTAATAAAGCATCTATTTTTTTTTCTATAGCTAGCTTGAAATGTTTCCTTTTTCTTTTCTTAAAAACAAGAAGAAGTCCAGCAAATTTACCTTGTGGATGTCAATAGAGATATTCCTAAAGAATAAGTTTCAAAGGTTTTATTTACAATTGGATTTTAAAGACTTTTCTTCCTCTAAAATGAAGCCATTTAAATATAAGCTACAATTACATTTAATTATGATATAAACCAGCATTTATGTATTTGACAAATATTTACTGAGTCCTTACTACATGCTAAACACCGAGCTAATAATTTTGAATATTAGTGAAGAAGATAGATATGATGTCTCTTTAAGACTATAGTCAAGTACAGAATTTGAATAAACTATAACATACAATGTAATAGGAAATATCTATGTTGTTTTGAAACCAACAGATGAGAAAATCTAAGCAGAGCTTAGGAGTGAAGAAAGGCGACATGAATATAAAATAAAAATTATACAATAATATATAAAGTATTAGTGATTTTGGTAGAATTAAAAGAACCTCTATGATTTAACTAATGACATTAGATTCATGTGGTTTTGTTTGTTTTTTTAATTGTTTTTTATTTGTTTTAATATAAGTTGAAACAACTAAATAAGTGGGGACCCATTTACTTTTTCTGTGGAGTGATATAATAAACAGTAAATTCAGAATAAGTTTTCTTGAGATAGAAATCTTTTATAATCATTTAATAACATCTCTATATATTTTAAACTATTATACTCTTCATCTAATATGAAAATTGTGTCTGAAATTTTAATTTGGTTTTGAGAGACTACTACGGACCTTACCAGACTAATGTTGTAGAAGAGATAAGTGGAGCACAAGTGAGAGATCTTCCCAAGTGCACTGACTTAACATGTAGAATCAGAATTTGAGTCCAAACCTTCTGAACCTCACACCATATGCTTTGCCCGCTGTATCACACAAGCCAGTATGTACAGAGTGCTGTGTATTAGAAACTTCAAAGAAACTATCAGATAAGACATATAAGATATTGTCACTGAGCTTTAAGTTTTCATATTCTAATTCAATAGATGAAAAATAGAAGGGAGCTAAATAAAACAACAAAGTAATAGGAAGCATAAGAAACAAGGTATTAAATTATTAGTCATCATCAGTTAGTTACAGAGAAGGGAGTGTTATGTGCATAAGACCTGGACAGCTAATTGCTGCCAGGGCTCTAAATATTAAGATCAAAGCAATTATATGTTTATATACTCTCAGAACATAAACCTCATTCAAACAATGTAGGTGAGGTCCCAAAATTAAACATAAATGCTGTAGGTTATTTCACATACTTGTCCATTCCCATATGCATGGACCTGTAATTGCTTCTCTTTATATGCCTATAAAAATTTTTGAATCTGTTATGTAAACACAGAAATTCACCAAAAGTAAATGAATAAATACTACTGATCCAAAGTTGAACACCCCCTTTATAATAAAAACACTTTCAAGCTTGTAATTTAGAGTATACAAATCATGAGTTCAAATTCAATGTTTTCTTCATGGAGTAAGTAATTAAATATAAGAAGTTTAAAAGGTATAAAAATAAAATCTAGGTAATTCATAATGGAACCATCCCAGAAATCTGACAGAATTCAAAATAAGGAAAATATGAACAAATAGAAAACATAGTAAGAAATTTATTCTGTTGACCATAAGCCATTTATGTTGATAGAAATTTTCTAGTTTAAATAATGTATGATAAATTTATTTTTTAGAATACTCTGAAATTGGCTATATAACACTTTAAAAAAAATAAAAAGTATAAGTAATTATAACTCCTTATAGCTTGTCATTATTGTATATTTGATAAATAATGCAAAGAATGTGCCAGGGCTTTCTTTATATGAGGAACTCATGGAATAGCAACATTTTAGTCAATGTAAGAATAGATCAATTATTATAATCTTTATTATAATGTGATATATTTGATTATTTGGAATTTAAAAGAACAGGTCCAATTTATGTTATATTGAGTCTGAGTCTGTTCTTTTTTAGATTTTTATAAACTATTAAAATTCAAGTTTTAAAAAAAATCCAAGTCTTCAAATACTATAACTGTCAGAGATTAAATAATGCTTTATTAACATTAACATCTCTTTGATACATTGAACTCATTTTCAGTTTAATAAATCTATAGTTTTTTTTAAATTTAAATACACCATGTGATAACAGTAATACATACATGGTCTTTAAATTTTCAACACATGATTAAAATATAGTAAAGAAACTCTTAGCCAAATGCAGGAGTTCTAAAGACATAAAATTAAGACAAACTAAACCCTTGAAATAAAGGCTTAGGGAATAGCTACAGTGTAAAATGTGCCATTTTAGGACTGTTAATATATACAGATATTGTAGTGTTATGACAATATAAGGAGATAAGCTAAAAATGCCAGTGGCAATTTGGCCAGGAGTAATAATAGTGATTCAAAGCAATTACTCTTAGGAGTTTAGAAGAAGGCAATTACAATTGTTTTTGTACGTGGCTTGCAAAGAGAAATAAGAATATAGCACTTTATTCTAAACCTTAAAGACTGATTACTTAAACCTGGAGAAAAATAGATTAGAAAAAAAATTTGTTACAATTAATGTTAATACACCATTCATTAATAAGTTATAGGAATTTGTGATAAAAAAAAAACAATAAAAATAAAGGTGTGTTGTAAGATGAGGAATTCAGGTGCATAAAAGAGAGTGGCTATTTAAGGAAGGATACCAGTTAGGAGGCTTTTGAACTAGTCCAGGTATCAGCTAATAAAGGCATGGCATTAGGCAATGGATATACAGGGATGAAGGTGAGAGCCATGGAACAGGTAAATCAAAATTATTTGAATTAGAAAATTTCAGTCATTAGAGGAAACACTTTGGCTGGTAAAATATTCAAAGATCTTGTGTCTGGATCAAAGATTTTTAAACAACTATAGTAAAAACTGAAAATTGAAAAGATGAAAGAAGGTTGTTGGGAAGGTAGGTAACAGAGGGAAGAAACAGAGAAGCCCAGAAGAGGATAGGTTATTCTCAGAAGAAAGAAGGTTTAATTGCAAGGAAAATGTGAAAGCAAAGCATGCAAAATATAAAAAATATATATATTTGAAGTGGTAAGGAGAAAAACACTGAGTTCATTTCTGTTGGGTGGCCTTAAAATTTTCATTAAGCAGAAAAATCAAGTCATTTTTTTGGCGGTATAGTGCTATCATCCTCTCTAACCCCACTACCTATTCATCCTCACTCACAAAACCCAGTGAATCCTTCAGATTTAATCTCTGCTCTGATTCTTATTCTAATTTTAATAAATACTTTCCAAATCTACATAACTAAATAATCTACCCCCTGATTCTCATATATGTCTGTATATTCATTATTCTTTAGCATATTTTCTTGTATTTTAGTTACTGATATATCTGCCTTATTCCACCAGTCTTCACTAGATTATAATATACTTCATGTGTAGGGACTGTATTGGAATACCATGATATAGATTCTGTTTATTTGCAGACCAGTCATTTATTACTTACTATGAGTCATACAGTAGATCCAATTGATTCTAGAATCTCATTTTGAGTTTCACTACCAGTACAACTCAGAAAAACATTTATTTATAAATATTTTATTTATACTTATACCTACATTAACCAACAAGTTATAAGGAATACTTAGGATTAAATTTTGTGAGTCTTATTGTGCATATCTCTCCTTTGTTCATTTTTACTTTTTATAACAAGACTAGATGCAAAATGACTATCTAGATATCCAATTAATTTAACTTATTCAGAACTATTACTCAAAATCCACTCTATTTAAAACAGCAGAGTTAGCCTGACCAGGCAGTAGAGCAGTAGATAAAGTGTTGGACTGGAACATGGAGGACCCAAGTTCAAAACTGCGAGGTCACCAACTTAAGCATGGGCTCACCAGCTTGAGTGTGGGGTCGTAGGCTTGAGTGTGGGATCATAGACATGACCCCATGGTTGCTGGCTTGAAGCCCAAGGTTGCTGGCTTGAGTAAGGGATCACTGGCTCAGCGGGAATCCTCCAGTTAGGGCACATATGAGAAAGCAATCAATGAACAATTAAGGGACTAAGGAGCCACATCGAATAATTGATGCTTCTCATCTCTCTCCCTTAAGTCTGTCTGTCCCTATCTGTCCCTCTCGTCTCTCTCTCTGTCTCTTGTCACACACACACACACACACACACACACACACACACAAACACACACACACACGCAAAACAAAAACCAAAAAACAAACAAATAAAACAGCAGTTAAACACTGGCCACTTGACTCAGTGGTAGAGCATCGGCATTGGCCTGGTGTGTGGAAGTCTTGGGTTCGATTCCAGGCTAGGGCAAACAGGAGTGGCGCCCATCTCCTTCTCTACCCTTTCCCCTCTCCTTTCTATCTCTCTCTTCCTCTGCTGCAGCCAAGGCTCCACTGGAGCAAAGTTGGCCCAGGTGCTGAGGACAGCTCGATGGCCTCCGCCTCAGGCACTTGAATGGCACCGGTTGCAACCGGAACAACACCCCAGACAGGCAGAGCATTGCCCCCAAGTGCGCTTGCTAGGTGGATCTCAGTGGGGTGCATGCAGGGGTCTGTCTCTCTGCCTTCCTGCTTCTCACTTCAGAAAAAACAAACAAATAAACAAACAAAAAACCCAACTAGAGTTAAAGTTCCTTTTTGATGTATTATATTATTCATTTAACAATCACATACTTAATATCTACTATGAATCAGCCAGTGAACAATGCATCTTTCTTTTAACTATTTATATTTTATGAGAAGAAAAAAATCAATGTGATATGGTGGTACAGATTAGCTCAATAATTAATCTAATCCAATCATAAAACATTATAACCTTCAGTCAGCTTCATAAATTTCTTATTTAAGTTTCTAGAATTGGCAGTCACAGGTCTTAAGCAGTAATGAATTTAAAAATCCTTATATTTGTAAGTGTGTAAATAAAATATTTCCAAGATGTATTGCTAATCATACCATGTTTTGTTACTGCAGATATACTCTAAAACTATTTAAATCTTAAATAAATTATTATGTGAAAAGAAAAGAGAATGTTTATTTTTATTAACAAGTTTAAAAACACAACATTTTAGAACATTTACTACATGTGGGTATGCAATTTAAGAGCATGGTATTACAGTAAGGCAATTATAAAAATATGTATAATTTTTACATTTTTCTTTAAAGGCTTTGCTATGTGGTCCCACATTGAAGGATGGTAAACAGAAAAATAATTTTTTCTATTACAATACAGTGTATATGAGTTGTAGAATTGTGCACCTAAAACCTGTATAATTTTTTAACCAGTGTCACACCAATAAATTCAATAAAAACAAAAACATTTTAGCGTCGGCCTGGCGTGCAGGAGTCCCGGGTTCGATTCCCGGCCAGGGCACACAGGAGAAGCACCCATCTGCTTCTCCACCCCTCCCCCTCTCCTTTCTCTGTGTCTCTCTCTTCCCCTCCCACAGCCAAGGCTCCATTGAAGCAAAGATGACCCGGGCGCTGAGGATGGCTCTGTGGCCTCTGCCTCAGCCACTAGAATGGCTCTGGATGCAACAGAGTGATGCCCCAGGTGGGCAGAGAGCATCGCCCCCTGGTGGGCATGCCGGGCGGATCTCGGTCGGGTGCATGCAGGAGTCTGTCTGACTGCCTCCCCCGTTTCTAGCTTCGGAAAAATGAAAAAACAAAACAAAAACATTGCAGATGATATGATCCTATACATCGAAAACCCCAAAGAATCCACAAAAAGACTACTAGAAACAATAAGCCAATACAGTAAGGTCGCAGGATACAAAATTAACATACAGAAGTCAATAGCCTTTCTATATGCCAACAATGAAACAATTGAGAATGAACTCAAAAGAATAATCCCCTTCACGATTGCAACAAAAAAAATAAAATACTTAGGAATAAACATAACAAAGAATGTAAAAGACTTATATAATGAAAACTATAAACCATTGTTAAGAGAAATTGAGAAAGATATAATGAGATGGAAGAATATTCCTTGTTCTTGGTTAGGAAGAATAAATATAATCAAGATGGCTATATTGCCCAAAGCAATATACAAATTTAATGCAATTCCCATCAAAATTCCAATGACATTTTTTAAAGAAATAGAGCAAAAAATCATCAGATTTATATGAAACTATAAAAAACCCCGAATAGCCAAAGCAATCCTAAAGAAAAAGAATGAAGCTGGGGGCATTACAATACCTGACTTCAAACTCTATTATAGGGCCACGACAATCAAAACAGCATGGTATTGGCAGAAAAATAGACACTCAGACCAATGGAACAGAATAGAAAACCCAGAAATAAAACCACATATATATAGTCAAATAATTTTTGATAAAGGGGCCAAGAACATACAATGTTCATTTACAGCAAAATGGTGGGATCTTGATAACATTATACGAAGTGAAATAAGTAAATCAGAAAAAACCAGGAACTGCATTATTCCATACGTAGGTGGGACATAAAAGTGAAACTAAGAGACATTGATAAGAGTGTGGTGGTTACGGGGGGAGGGGGGAAAGGGAGGGGGGAAAGGGAGAGGGAAAGGGGGAGGGGGAGGGGCACAAAGAAAACTAGATAGAAGGTGACAGAGGACAATCTGACTTTGGGTGATGGGTATGCAACATAATTGAAAGACAAGATAACCTGGACTTGTTGATCTTTGAATATATGTAACCTGATTTATTGATGTCGCCCCATTAAAAAAATAAAATTATAATTAAAAAAAAAAAGAAAATTATTGAGGTGCATGGGTCTTTAATATTTAAGTTCTCAGCTTTGAAATTCTATTTCAAAAAAAAGGAGTTTTCTGATGTAATAATTAAAGTATATCTAAGAAAATACAAAAAAATATATACATTATGTGATAGTAATCGTGTCAGTCTCAGTATCATTAGAATTTTCTTGGCAATAATATAAATAAAACCTATAATTAAAAAAATTCCAAATAAGATTTCAATTTAATATAAACAATAATATTGAATACAAATCATTTGCTTATTAGAATGGATGATTAAGAATCTATGGTTTTCTATATATGTTTATATTTATTCTTCAGAGAAAAACAATCTCAGAAAACAATTTAAAGTATACTATTTTACAACCTAAGAAAAGAGAAGCACCCTGGCTGGTTGCCTAGTGGGTAGAGCACTGGCCCAGTGTATGGACGTCCTGATTTTAATTCCCGGTCAGGGCACACAGGAGAAGAGACCGTCTGCTTCTTCCTGCTCCCTCTCCGTCTTCTCCCTCCCTTTACCTCCCACAGCCAGTGGCTCGACTGGTTTGAACATGGACCTGGATGCTGAGTATGGCTCCGTTGGAGAGCATCAGCTTCAGACACATCTCCCCTCAGAAGGAAGGAAGGAAATAGGAAGGAAGGAAGGAAGGAAGGAAGGAAGGAAGGAAGGAAGGAAGGAAGGAAGGAAGGAAGGAAGGAAGGAAGGAAGGAAGGGAAAGAGGGAGGGAGGGAGAGAGGGAAAGAAAGAGAAACTTAGGGGTGAAAGCATGGGTTGCTGGAAGAGGAACAAAAAGCTTGACCCAGAATCTACCACTTACTGGCTGTATATCCTGAACAAGTTACACTTATTCAACTATTAAATAATGTGTTCATTCAACAAGTACTTATTAAGCAGGTCCTCGTGTACAATATCATGCATTTAAAAAAATTATGATGCTATTAACAAATTTCCACAAACCTAGTGGCATAAAATTATATAGACATATTAGTTTACAGTTCTGTAGGTCAAAAATCTAACATGGGTCTTATTGGGCTAAAATCATGGTGTTGGCAGTTCTGTGTTCTTTTCTGGTGGTAAAAGGCGAGAATCTTTTTCTTTAGCTTTTTGAGGTTTTAGAAGCTGCCTGCATTCCTTGGCTCATGAGCCCCTTCCATTTTCAAAATCAGCAATGAAAAGTTGAGACCTACTTATACTGGATCATTATGGCACTAACTTTTCTTCTACCTTCCCATTTTACTTTTCAGAACCCTTGTGATTGCACTATGCTCAAACAGAGGATCCCGAATGATCACCCCATCTCATGATCCTTAATTCAATAACATCAGTAAAATGTCTTTTCCGATGCATGGTAACATACAGATTACAGGAATTAGGGTGAGGAATTCTTTTGGGGGCCATTATTCTACCTACCAGAGCGTTTTCCTAGCAGTGTCAATAAAGTTCCTAGAAAGGTTCCTGATGCCTTTTGCGATGTATGGTGACATACTCACAGATTACAGGAATTAGGGTGTGGAATTCTTTAGGGGGCCATTATTCTTCTTACCACAGCATTGTCCTAGCAGTGTCAATAAAGTTCCTGGAAAGGTTCCCAATAAACAATTTGTAAAATTAATTTTTGAAAAATTATTAGCAATGCAATTTTTGTCTAAAAACAATAGAAATTATTCTGGTCCATAGCAATCTAAATGAATATTGTCCATTATATATCTGATTGATTTCAGTCTGGTAGAAAGAATAACCTTAACCATTTTAGCTCATTGCCCTGTAGAATATTCAGTAATTTTGCATCTTGGTAAAACTATTCTTTACCAACATGCATCTTATGAATTGTTGTTTCAGATACCTTGCAACATCTAAGTGATTGTCATTCTAAATGAGTTTTATATTTATATATTTATAAATTTATAAAATGTGATAAGAGAAAATAATCAAGTTCAAAATGTTTTTGTGAGATTTAAATGAAATAATGTATTTAACAAAGAGTTTGACACATAGTAAACCTTAAATATATATATTATAGCTATTTGATCATTAATACCAATAATAAGAATTTCAGTAATAATTAACATATTACTGGGATATATGTAAATATAAAAATAGAGCTGATAAATCATAGCTTTGGCATGAACATTATTGGTCAAACACTGTCATGTTACTTTAATAATTATTTTTGAGACATATCTATGCTTCATCAATCAGCATTAAAGAAAAATCATTCACTATAGTAACATAATTCTACATTGATAATATGTGAAATATACTTTTAAACATTCAAGTAATGGAAGAATTAATGGTTATTCTTCAAATAACATTAATTAATTATATTTATAAGAATAAGAAAACATGTTAGAATATGTTAAAACATTGATTTTCTTGTAAGCAACTTAAAAAAAGGATATTTTCTAAGTCTTTCATGTCATTTTTAATTTTTTATATCAAGACAATCTGCATTTGTAAAAGTAATTTATAGTTTAATCAATGTTTAATTATAATGTTAAATAAATTACTGAGAGTTTTATTGTACATAGAGGATTTTATCTTAGTTGAAGAACCTATTTACAATGTTTTATAATTTATATAAAAATCAATCTAAAATATGACTAGGTGCATATATCACAGTTTGATGTATTGCTCTGGGCATAGTTTAAATTGCCCAGAGCATTAAAAAATTTCATGTTAAAATCTGCTAATAAAGTCTGTGTTACATGGCATACTTCCTAGGATATATCTACAGTGACTGTTTTAGTTTTCTATTAGTACAAATTTAATGCCTTAAAATAACAGCTATTTTTTAGTTAATAATTCTTTTGATCAGAAGTCTGTCATACAGTGGTTGGATTCTGCTGAGTTATTACAAAGCAAAAATCAAAGTGTTAACTGGCTGGATTCTTCTCTGGAGCTTTTGGGAAAAAATCATGGTCATGCATTCACAATCTTAATCTACTGAAGTTAAATTCCTTCAGGTTGAAGTAACTGAAGTCTTTATTTCCTTGCTGAGTCTCAACTGAAAATCAGCAACTAGAGGCTATCCTTATTTTATACCATGTGGTCCCTCTTCTTCATGCCAGCAAGAGCAGGTCACATCCTTTTCATGCTTGTTGTTTCTGAGTTCATCCATCTCTGACCTCTAGACCCAGACATAAAGGTATGCTTTTATTAGGTCAACCAAACTTGGATAATCACCCTATTTTTAAGGTCAATGATTTGGGATATTGATTATGTACACACATTCCCTTTTGCCTTATGACTTAACCTGATCATAGAAGTATAAACGTCAACAGTCCTAGAAAATTATATATGGTATATATATATATATATCAAGAGGTTGGGAATTTAGAAACCATTTCAGAATTCTGCACACCACAGTAGCATTTGGCTTAATTGGCATAATTATAATCTTGACAGTTTTTTTTTCTCTTAAATTATATGTTCTATATTATTGGGCACTAATAATGGGAATATATTCAAATTCAAAGTAAATTGCCACATATTTCAGAGGACATTAATTATATTTTATTCCTAAAATATTTTTACTTAACATTTAAAAGACTCTCCTTTGATATTTGTCAAAAAGAAATATTTTTTTCTGAAATATTTTTATCCATGGTTGATTTTTAACCTCTTATATTTAGCTGAAACTAAAAACAGATGTGCTAGAAAACTACATAAGAAGGTGTTCTCATTTGAGAATTGTGACCTTTGAGATAGAGACAAGCTTGGCTGAAAATCAATACTCAGAACACATCTCTTCAAAAAATTAAAAGTTCAGTCATTATAGAATATGGGTTAGCATTTTAGAACATTTGACAGAAAGTGTGTTTTTCCTTATTTTAATATTTATAAAAAACATTCCTGAGCATATACAGAATTCATAAGAGTGCACATCATTTCTGAATTTTAAGAATCTGAAAAAAATGCATATAATAAACTGATTCAAAGAACTTGAGAAGAATTGGGTGTAAGTAGAGTTAATGTGAAGTACAATAAGGAAAAATAAGATCTACTAAGCATAATGAAAAATAAATTCAATACAGATAAAACAAACAATGTTTTTGAGAACTGAAAAGTAGTATTAGTGATGATTCTTCAGAAGATTACTGATCAGCATATCAATCTAATTCTCAAGAGTTAAAGGTAGTGAGTTTGTAATATTAATCAATTTTTCATAGACTATTCAAAAAGTTGTCATTTTTCTCAAGCATGAATTAATCAGATAATTGGATCAATTTTCTACTTCACTCTTGATGTCTTAAAGTGTGAACATTATCATCAACATAATAACACCTGAAAGAGCTTCTTTAAATATGCATGTCTCCTGAAGATTACTGCCAAATTTGAATTAAAGATATTTGATCTGCTGGACCATAGCCAAGAGAACAGAATGAGAGTAAATCCTATTATTGAAATTCACCATGCATGTCTGATAGAAAAATTCTTCTGTTTGAACCTGTGTTTGTACATTGGTGTATCCAATTTATAAACAATAGTGTTTTTAAATATTACTTAGCACTTGATGGTTTATAAAGTATTTTAACAGTCATTATATAATTTGATTTTTGTACTAATCATGTGGAGTAGCAGTTTTTCTTTTCATGGAACCAACTCTTGTGCCACCAACTAATTTAGAACTCCAGATTCAGCAAATTCTTCCTACCCAGCTTTTTAAGGGAACATTTGGAATTCTCTCATATGAAACTAAAACAAGACAAAATCACTCAGCTCATAAAATTCATCAACCATTCCCCATATAATATTCTCCCTGTCAGATATGGCCAAAGTACTACCATACACAAAGAATTGCTACCACTTTTATCAACACTTCACACAAAAATCAATAATTTCTTCCCAAATATCAAACCTTTGTTTTAGGAAAATGGTTGAGAGATTAAACTGCAGCCTTGAAACAAGTCTGTGGTGTGGACTTCAGAACGCCAAGTCCTGCAGGGGCAGAATGCTGCTGTGGCCAGCACTACCATGTTTGTTTATAGGAAGCAGCTGATCCCTAGAGCCACTTTTCTAGAGGCTGCAGAGATCTCGGCTCTCAGTCCTAGAGGCTGGGAGGCCTCTGTACCCATCTATTTTCTACGTTGTGTCTTGTGTGTTTTTTTCTTAAGTCCTGCAGCACCTTCCTTTCGTGAACACCCACTGCTGAGCTGGTCTTAGCCCTTTGTACTAATGTAAAGCTATATATATATTTTTTTCTTAATTCAGCGTTCATTTACAAGGAATTCTCTAGAAGAGGTTCAATTAACCCTCATGCAAACATACTTTACCTCTGCCTGCTTTTCAGGCAAGGTTAATTAATGTGCCAAGGCATCTCTAAATTCCAGGATTGAAGAGAGCAAGATCATGGCAAAGTAGGTGAAAGGTACACTCACCTCCTCCCAGGACCAAACTGGAATTACAACAAAATTAAAGATTAATCTTCATGAATAACCAACTAAAGACTACCTGAATAGGTTCCACATAAAAAGCCAAATTGACACTGAGAGGAAGGGCAGAGATGTGATAAGGGCTGGCCCTCCTCCTACAGGTGGTGGCTAATTTGAGGAGAGCTATCTCATCTGCGGGGGAATTTTTCCTGAGAAGTGTGGAACCTAAACACCAAGCCAGCTCCCCAGACTAGAGCACCAGAGCCTGAAAGAGGTGCCCACATAACACTCAGCTGTGAAGAGCAGCAGGGTCTCTGTCCACTAGGGAAAGATGGTTAGAGATACAGGCATCCTCTTAAAGACTCAACGCACAAAATTTCCTTTGCAGTCACTCTCCCTGGGCTCCAGTGGAGACAGGGTGGAGCAGACTATAGTCATTTGCAGAAATTCTGGAGTTTGTGGCTATGGGGAGAGACACAGGGAGGCAGTCACTAGGATCCCTGTGCTGAGTCATTCTTCCGTACTGCAGATGTCATATTTCTTGGGTGAAGCAGTCTACTCCCTGTGGCATCAGCCTGGAGAAAAGTAATTTCCCTATCGTCGAGACTCCTTCTCACCCCATCCTGTGGAGCTTAGACCCTGATGAGGAGTCAGCTGTCTTGACCATGGAGTAGAGGTATGGAAAGTCTCAGGGAGTATCAGTGATTCAGCTGTCTGACTTTGGGGGAGGGACCATACCCCCCACCCCCACTTTCCTGTGAACCTGACTGGTGATTCCACCTCAAAGGAGATCGATAGAACCATTCTTTTGGTTTTCAGTAGACTCACACTTCTGGCTCCTGTAGACTCCACCTACCAAATTCCTAGTGGCTCCACCCAGCAGATGTAGAGGCAATATCTGAATCAGGCTGAATGGTGTGACTCCAGGTTGGGGGTCACACTTACCACTTTTCCTGAAGCCTAACTAGCACCACCCCCTCACAAAAGATCCTATAGCCTCATTGTGCCAACTCTGCCAGAGGTTCTTTCAGTTACTGAGCTTAACATCAGCTGACAGGTAGAGGCCAATAGAGGAAGATATCGGGGTGCTAAGTGAAATAAGCCAGTCAGAGAAAGACAAGTACCATATAATTTCACTTATCTGTGTACTCTAATGAACAAAATTAATTAACAAACAAAATAGAAACAGACTCATAGATTTTGAGAACATACCGACAGCTTTCAGAGAGAAGGGGAGTTGAGGAACTGGGTGAAGAGGTGAAGGAATCATGCAAAAAAAAAAAAAAAACCAAACTATTATAGACACAGACAACAGTGTGAGGATTGCAGAAGGGAACAGGAGGGGGGTGAGAGGAAGATGTAATAGTGTAGAGAGGGGACAGATGGTGATGGAAGGAGGTTTGACTTGAGGTGATGAACACATAATGCTACTTATCGATGATGTAGAATTGTGCACCTGATGAATATAATGTAAACATTTTTACAAAGACCTGAGGCAGGGGCAGATATCTGAGGGATGAAGATTCAAGGCAAAGAGATTTTATATTCAGAGTTATAGGAACATCATTATGATCAATTTTAGAGCATTTTTATCATCCTAAAAAGAAACCTCATACTTATTAGCAGTCACTCATCATTTGTTTTCTCCCATCCAGCTCTTGCAACCACTAATCTGCTCTATGTCTTTATAGATGGTTTTTAAAACTACACATGTACTCTGGCTGATGTGTAGAAAAGAGATTATAGAAGGTGCAGGGTAAAAGCAAGGGCACCAGTTACAAAGCTGTCATATTAAATCAGGCAATCCTGACTGAAATTCAATGGGATGGAGACTATAATTATGGTCGTTTTACAGATGAGAAAACCAGAGCTGTGAGAGGTTGACTTGCCCAATTTTATGGCTAGGAAAGGGAAGGGAAGTAGTATGAATTGGGATCCAGTGTGTCAACCTTGGTGCCCAGTCAATACTGGCCGTGCATCAAGAGTGGCAGTAGATTAGGTCCATGTGCCCAGTTCCTTTCACCCTTCTTTAGTCATGTGACTTTGCAGTGCCTCCAGCTGAAGGAGGTGGATGGAGTATGTTCTTTTGCCCATTGAAGTTGGGTTTGGCCATGCACCTAGCTATGGCTAATGGGTTGTTAGGCTTTACAATTCTTTGTGGGATCGTCCTGTCCAGTCACACTTCTGCCCACACCATGAAATTAAAATTTCAGGAAGCCACTGCTTAAGGAGAACAGAAGACACATAGAAAAAACATGGATGCAGCCTCTAGTGTGGAGGCAGGCTTGGCTGAATTCAGCCTCAATTCACTGAACCCAAACCAATCGACTGTCTGAGGAGCAAGAAAAAATATGCAAGATGCTAAAACACCAAGATTTAGGGCATCATTGTTACATTCTGTCATTGCAGTAGATATTGACCCCAAATCCTTTCAGCCTTATATAAATAATAAAATCACCCCCTGACCAGGGGTGTTTGCTTTCTAGAGAAATTAACTCCAAGATTGCAAGCAGTTAAGATCCAAGCCATTACATGCCTTTCTCTACTGAAAGTCAGCTTCCTTACTTAAATTTAACTCAAATTATAGACAGGGATACTAAGGTAAAAATACTTTGGCCTAACGGAGGTAAATAATTTATTCAAGGTCACACAGAAAGCCAGAAACATGGGACCCATATGTTCTGTTATCAAATCCTAAGTTATTTAGGAACTGCCTCCAGAGTAATTCTTGCCAAGTCTTTAAGTGTTAATTATATATTATGCATAATATATCCATTTCATACACACAAACACACACACACACAGACACACACACAAATATACATTATATGTCTTTTTCCGTCTTAACAGTATCTTTCCTTGATGAAACTTGCATCAAGTAGAACCTAACCAAACAGTTCTGAACCAGCTCTTTCCATCTACGATCATTGCCGTACCATTTCATTTTTCTATTGAATGCCCTTAACCAAAATGAAGTATTAAATTAGACTTCTAAATTACTTTTCCTGGAATGAAAAATTGCCATTTATCTATCACATGTGCTCATATTGTTTAAAGAGTTTTATTTAACCACTTTCTTTGTAGATTAGTACCGATTACGTCATATATTATGAGAGTTAATGGGAAATTTTGATATACTAAAGATCTGTAATATAGTATTATAGATTAATTTTGCTACTATATATTTACCAACTCATTTTTGTTTCACATTCTGTAGCTGCTTGAATCAAGAATTTTGGGTGAAAATATTATGCAATTTATTGTATAAAATATTATAGTAGATTTTTGAAGGTTAGAAAATAACTCAAATATTTTGGAATTATTTTCAGTGCAAAAGTTTAAATGAAAAGTCTTTTTAGTTAGGCCTTAGGAAATAAAGTACATAATCAGAACTGACTTCTTGAAGATTCTGTTAAACTAGACATTTTAGTAAACTTTTTTTTATTTTTAATCAAATGAAATAAATACATGTGAACAGTTTTCCCTCTAATAGATGCTATATATGTAGAAAAAATTTAATTTCTAGCAAGTATCTATGTCTTTGCTCTTGACTATCTTTGATATAATTTGTAACAAAGGAGTTCAGAAGTGTTTATTTAAGAGCCTTATAAAGGACAGTATTAACAAGATCTGTGTTCAAACTTTGAACATTCTCAAAAAAAGGTAGGCCTTGGCATATGTCCACCAAGGCTTAAGTGAGTTTCCCCGGTTTACAACACTTCACATTTTACATCTGAAGAAACCAAGGTATGGAAAGACTAAATAGTGTTACTGGAGTTACATAGTAAGCAGGATAAACTGGAATTGATCTGAGGTATTCAATTACACAGTTGATTTAATTTACATATTCAGTGGCACAACTGTGTGTGCATATTTATATATATTTTGCAAAATGGTATAACTCAGCTACCCTATGCACTCCAAAAAACAGGAAATCAAAGTGCTGGAAAATCAAACAAACCTGATTTTATTCCCTATATAAAAATTATTATTTTTTAAAAAATTGCTGTGAACTTTATCTTCACTTTTATTTACCCTCACTCTTAAGTATGCATTTTTACTCTTACAGGAAAAGGAAAGAGAGAAAATCTGTGTAATAATAAAATTTACAGAACTATATGACTTGACTCATCTTTTCTTTGAAAATTCTCTTGCCCTATGAATAAAATTACCCTCCAGTTCCCACAAAAAGCCTTGATTTTCCAAATTGCACAAAAATCTCAAGTATGAGCTGAGCTGAAAGTGAATTACTCTAATAGTACCCCTATAATTTAAAGACTTACCTGTAATTTTTATCTCCAAAAGCCAATAAATCCCCCCAGGTGCTGTATATTAGCATTTTATACCATCTAGTAATTACATATTGCTTTTGAAAATAGTTATGAGAGATGAGTGCAAGAAAGTATGGATAGTCTTTCTGAAAAATTATATACGAGCAGATGGATACCACATAAAGTAGATTAATATGTTAATTGTCTAAATGGAAAAGCTTGTCATGCAATTTCAAGCTATTAATGAGATCAAGAATCTCAACTATGAAATAAAAAAGTGATGTTATGCCCTTGGTAACTAGATTTCTGCCCTTGCCACTTTGTCATTTTGTAGAATAATTGCTCCCACAGGAAAAAAAATTGCTAGATGAGAAAACATTTAGTAGAGCTGTTACCTCTGCATTGCTCAAAATGACTGTGCTTATTGCAAGAATATTATTAGCAGAGCTGCTAGGCCAGCAATAACACAAGCAAACAAAGACCTTGAAAATACTCTTTAAATATCTGTTTTATTAGTAAAGTAACATAATTTGAACAATGGTAAACTTGTAACTTTGCATGTATAAAATTTAACCTTCCATGTTTATTCAGTTTTATATTTCAAAAATATAAGTCATTTTGAGTAGTAAAGATGTTATTTATTTTCTTAACTAAAGAAAAAACTTTAGTCAATTAGCTTTTCACTCCGTTTTACATATTTTATTTATATTGCTGTACTTTGAATAAAATTATTTAGTTAATATTATAGACTATAAACTTTTGTTCTGCTAATATTTTATTTTTGCTTTGTCAAAACCTTTATTCTTCATTCACATCATAGCCTTAAGTGGTGTCAGAAAAAAAAAATGCTTATAAAGAATCTTTATAATAAGACAATATCCAAGAGATACATAAAGACAAGTAAATACGAAATAGAATTAGGTGTCATTATGAACTATGAATTGATAAGGTCTAAAATGTATTTTGGTGCCAAAAGATTTGGAGCTGGTGCTTTATTTGTCACTTGTTAACTATGGGTAAATGAATAATCTTTAATCAATATAAGTATTGATTTACCTTTTAATATTGCAAAATGATAAAACTTACCAACAATTTTAATAAATAATAAACTTTCAAAGAAAGTTAAAAGAACATGACATTCAACAATATTTGTTTTTATAATGTGACATCAAATATAATTGTTGTATAAATATTATAAGAACATCTCTTGTCCTTAATTGAATAAATTTATCAATCTCTTTCAAATTTAAAAATTATCTTTATATAAATGTCTATTCACTATGTTGTATACCTGAAAAAATAATAAATCAAAATAAATATTGATTTTTTCCTTTTAAATATATATATTTTTTATGAATTTTACTTTCCTTATTTTCTATTTCAAGAAAGGGAGGCAAACACTTTTTTGAATTTTTTGAATAGAAGTTATAACATTAAAGTATGCTTTACCGTGTGTTTACATTTGATTTTTAATTCTGTTTAACATATGAAGTATTCAGAATAACTTTTTTTGGAAGGGATGAATATTAAACCAATCTGATAACAACCAACCAGAGAATAAGTCAGTAATTAGCAATGACAATAGTACCTGCATAGTGTGTTTTAAATTCATCTTCACAGGCAAGTATTTCCTCATGTTTAGTGGTTTATTGTCATTTTAAAACCATTTCCAATGTTGCAATAATAAAGTAAAATTAAAGTCCTATAATGACTTGGATAAATAGGAAAATATTTTAAAAGGCAGACATGAACTTGTAACTGCCCTCCTGCTGTTTGTGGCTGCAGGTTACCTGATAAACTTAATTCAATGGCTACACTATTGCAAATAGCAGGGTAACCCAGTTTAGATTCTAAGGCACTCTTTGTAAAACTAACACATGGCTTCATATATACTCTAGGGGGAAGAATTCAATTCCTCTTTCTTATTGTAGAATCTGGAAATATAGATTCAAAATAAATTACTAGACATAGTTATGAATTATACCTATTGGAATAATGTGCTTTAATCCAAAGTTTTAATGTTCAGCCAAGAGGGAGCTATTTGACTATAGGAGATTTTACATACCTTTCAGCTAGATTAAAGATACAAACATTAAAGTTAACACTCATGAAGATTTGCAGTACTGTCTAAGGCGCCACAGATCCATAAACCAGTGAAAGAATCATAAATGAGCTATTTCCTTTTCAGACTGCGTCTTGGTGAGTAGCTTTTAAAATAATAATTTCAGAAAGTCACTAAGAGTTGTGTAAAATAAAAATTACCTTACAGAGGTGAGGTAAGAGTTAGAATAGAGCAGACAATAATGACATGTATCTTGTGTTTCTGGACAGATCTATGAAAGGTGAGTCAAAACATATATATTGTATAGTATTTTGTGAAAGCCCATTGCCATGGGTTTCTGAAACAGACTTTATTTGTATATCAACATGATAAAATCATAAATGAGAACAAATACCCAGTGAGAACAGTTTAATACTAAGTGAATTAACATATTTTGATTAAAATAAGCAACTGACCAATTCCTGATTATGGATAAAATCACCTGCCAGATGATTTGAGCTAAGCCTCATTTCATGTTTCTTCAGGCTTTTTAAACAACCAGGAATCATTTTAAACAGCTATACACAAACCAGATTAACAACGTTTTCAGTCATTGAATAAGTTATAGTAAAAAAGAATCACCTTGTTAAAAAGAATATCAACTTATTAATAAAGTAGCTGGAAATTTAGAATAGCATTATTAATACTATTGTTCAAGAAAAAAGTATTAACTAGCAAAGTTATATTAGAAAGGCATTTCAGATTAATAAGGAGAATGAATATTAGGTGAAAAATTTCTAATAAATCACACATTTAATTGAAAGTTTAAAATCCCTACAAAGTGCCATTAAGGGCCCATGAAGATGACATTGATGTAGATCAAGCACATCTTTTTTATACTGAACAGTGTAATATGGATAACAAACAAAATGTCAATAAACAGTGCAGCTCGCCTTTCAGGGTCCATCTCTGTCTGGACTGAGCAATTTGGATCTACTTGGTAAAGTTGTACAGTCCCAATTAAGTACTGATGGGGCAAATCTGAGTCCTGTGTCTGGATGGCATTTCCAATAGTAACCAAAATTCAGAAACTCTGATTATTTGTTATCCATTGCTTCAATTTAATCTCGAGTATTTAGAGCTAGCAAATAGTCTGGCTTCCTGAGAGAGGGTCTCCTGGTTTCCAGAGAGAGGGTGGCCATGTACTGCCCCGTTGTGTTTTCCCCTAGATGACACAAAACATAGCCTGTCTGTTTGAGAACAGAGGTCCAGCAAATCACCAGTTATATCCAAAATCTTATTATGCTAGCATGTATTATTACAGGCTTTTACTATAACAGTGAAAGAGTGCTGCTGGCAAAAAACCCCAAAACAAACAACAACCAACTTTAGCTGTCAGTCTTTTACAAAATCAGCTAAGGAGAGATCGCTAGGGCCCCCAGATCCAATTACGGGTCAAAGCAGGTATAGTATAAAGGCCAAAACCCCTCAATCCAACCTGCCATCCTAGTTTCAGAGTTCCCGATGGGGTCAGCTGAGGCCTTTGTTGAAACTGAATTGCAGCTCTACTCCCTTTATCCGATCTGCCTTCTTCTGTTCTATTTCAAAGATGATGATCTCCAAATCACTCCCTACAACATCTCCAAAGAGTTATTCACCATCTAGGGAATTAGAACCTACAGAAATATTGTTAAGGTAAAAAGTGATTAATACAAGGGGTGCAGCTAACTTTGGACAGCATTTGGTTTAATTTCATAACTTTATCTAGAAAGCTTCAGCTGCTTAGAAATAAAAATATAGAAATCAGATAATGATGTTTAACCAGGTTTGGTGCTTAGAAGACATTGTGAAAAAAGCAAAAACAAAGCAGTGCAGTGGGCCCAGGCCAACCAAAGCCAGAATCCTGCTTTGCCTCTTAGTAGCTAGGTGGGAGCAAATACACTATAAAATCTCTTTGAGTAGACCCTACACTGGCAGGCCTTGGGCTGTATTTGATTTTGCTTTGTTGGGTTTTTTAAAATTTTTTCATTCTTTCTTTCTTTTTTATTGAGAGGTGGGAAGTAGACAGACTTCCGCACACACCTCGACCAGGATCCACCCAAGTCCACTAGGGAGCGATGCTTTGCCCATCCGGGGCCCTTGCTCATTGCTCAGCAACTGAGCCACCTTAGCACCTGAGCAAAGAGCACGGTGGAATCCTCAGCACCCAGGGCCAACTCACTCCAATGAGCCATGGCTGTGGAAGGTGAGAGGGAGAGGAAGAGGGAGAGGGGGAGGGAGAGGGAGAGGGAGAGGGAGAGGGAGAGGGAGAGGGAGAGCAAGAGAGGGAGAGGGAGAGGGAGAGGGAGAGCAAGAGAGGGAGAGGGAGAGGGAGAGGGAGAGGGGGTGGAGAGAGAGAGAGAGAGAGATAAGGGGGAGGAGTTGACAAGTAGACGGTCACTTCTCCTGTGTGCCTTGATAAAGAATTGACCCAGGACTTCCACATACCAGGTGATGCTCTACTGCTGAGCCAAACAGCCAGGGCAAAATGGTTTGTTTTCTTTTCCTTTCTTTTTATTCTTTATTTTGGTTTTTATTTAATTTGTTAAAAAACACGATTCAATTGCAGGCATTCAATAGAGGGATATTTCATAAAAATCCACATATTCAGTTTCTCTTTAAAGACCAAAAACTGAGTAATGCTTAGCGTTCATGACTATACAGTAAGAATCATTCTAAGTGGCAGCAGCCCCCTGTTCATTATGAAAAGTGTTCACCCACTTTGACACCATTTTATATTGTTGCACAGCTATTTCCATCATATATTACACTTGATAAATTATTTCACAATTTGAGTTATCTGAAGGTAATGTGATCTATCTTTTAAACAGAGATATTGCCAGTAAAACTCCCAGCAGAGGTCCAAGTATGTGGTAGATACTTGCTAGAAATTGAATTTGTATGTTAAAGCCCTAACCTCAAATTTTATTTGGAAAAGGGGCCACTGGGAGATAATTAAGTTTAGAGAAGGTCATGAGGGTGTCTCACCAGAGAGTTTAGATTATATTAGTAAAGTAGGCTAGGTAGGAAACAGATGAGTCCAAAAGTGAGGTGATGTCCTGAAATTTATTTACAATAATTTTGATAAATTATGTGTTAATTTTATTTAATTTTTAGTAACTGTGTCCATTACAAATGCAAGGTTACATAATAATACTACTTGTATAGAAAATATTTTAGATGGTCTCATTCATTGATTGCCATTCAAACATGCCAGAGAAAGACACTGTAGCAAATTCTCTGAATTGTTGACAAATATTTTTCTTAAAATAATCATTAGTCTCTAGAAGATTTTTTTCAATTCAAGCCTATTTCAGTGGCAAAAATGTAGAAGTTATCATCTTTTTAAATGCATCTTCATTTGCTATATAATAGCAAATGAACTCAATATTACCATTGTTTTAAATAACATTTGGAATTATGCTTGAAAAGAAACAGAAATAAAAACATCTCAAAATGAAAAAAATGTAAACTAGATACTTTAAAGTTTAAACTAAATTCCATCTTTTTCATAATTTTAACACTATATCACATGTTATATATGATATATCACATAATATATAATCATATATTAAGTATATGTACTAAATACTTTTAAAGTATCTGTACTTGAGAATATAAGAAACAATGTCAAGTGATATATAAATACTTTGCCACATTTGTGAAAGAAACATCATCATAGTTTGCTAGATCATCCTTCCAAGAAAGAAAAAAAATGACAGAGAAAAATGCTAACGTGCTATTCTGCTCTTCATTATTGCCAATTGAATCCCTACTTTTTATTCATTTATACTTAATATCCAGATACTACATAATGAATAAGTCATGATTGCTCTAGTGTAGATATGACAATTCTGTACCTTGATTTTCTCGCCTTGGTTATAGGTCAGAGGGTCAGATGATCCTGTTCTTGTCATGAAACTGAAGTGTAAATCTGCTTGGAGGGTATCTTGGAAAGCTTTTGACATCCTGACTAAAAGTGAAATAAATGCATCCTCTTTCTTTGATTTTAGATATGACAGTTGTTGCTGAGACAGTCTGCTGCCTAATAAAACCAAATTGCTCCATTTTATTTTAAAATAATAACCAATGCTCATAAAGACTTTAGTATATGCCAGACAGTGTGTTGTGTGGCTTATTTGCATTTTACCTCATGTAATCTCAACAGCCCAAAGAGGATATAAATATGATCTATGTTTATCTATGAGCACACTGAAGCTCTGCAGGAAAAATTGACTTGCCAGTGGTCACAAGACCTTGTCAATAAAAAAAGCTAGGATGGCACCATAGATTATATGACACCAACAACATGATCTTATGTATCATAATGCAGAGCTTCCCTGCACTTACATAGAAAATGCCCACTGCTCAGAAAGTGAATAGTCACCAAAACATCAAGAAATTGTAAGATTGTTATTTCTGCTGACACCTTTCTTTGATTATAATTTATCATTAATGACTACACTCTTTATTAAGAGTTATTAGTTAATCTAAATGGTTTTTCTCCAGTCATAAATCTTTCACGATCATCAGGGCAGTTAGTTACCAGAATCCTTCCTGGAATCCAAGCCTTATACACAGTCTTTCCTTGGGGACCATGATGAACTCTATTTTAAGAGTGTTTCTGGAAGAACTGCAAGATCTCATATAACCTTAGATATCCCCCTGCGGGGCTGCCCCATTGAAATGCTGGTAAATATGTCCTGAAGTTTCCTCCTCAGTTAAGGCAACAAAGACAGGCGATGTTTAT
This sequence comes from Saccopteryx leptura, assembly GCF_036850995.1. Lineage (NCBI taxonomy): Eukaryota > Metazoa > Chordata > Mammalia > Chiroptera > Emballonuridae > Saccopteryx > Saccopteryx leptura. Next base: position 72,818,947 of record NC_089507.1, on the reverse strand, counting down.
CAAAAGTCATGAAAAAACACAGAATGTTGAGAAAGCATAGAAGTGGGCACAGCGACTGTATCAGCTGTTTTCTCATTGCTCTTCCAGATCTCTTCCCATACTCCATGGCCTGGTATCTGCTCTGGTGGATTAGCCTGCCTATGCCACATCAGCAAACTCCTTGACCCACTGGCTACCTGCTAGGTTTAGCCAAGGGGGAGAAGGAAGGGGATGGCAAAGTTGGATTCCCCTGGCTCCTTCCCAGGCATTCTGTCCAATTAGATGCATATGCCTCACTAAGATGAAAATTTTCCTCAAGCTTGCTTTCTGCTCAAACTTTCCTCTTCCTAATGAAGGTTGATGTTTTTTTCCACTTGTCTTTTCAGACCTAATAAAGGTAGCAGCCTTAATAATGCAATAAACCCTGTGACCTTCCCACATTTTACCCATGCCTTTGCAATAGTCCCTAATAATCCCTTCCCGACTTACCCAATTTGTGTACCCTTTTCACCCTTCAGAAACCCTGATTGACATAGCTAAGAAACTATACTTATAGTTGAAAAATTAAAAAGTATACACTAGAATCTATGTAAGCACATAAACTAAAAAAAAAGTATATAGCAAAGAATGTTTAAGAAAAATGATCAGTAAGAATAAATACCAACGTGTAAATGCCTTAAATGTCTTTTTTCATTATAACTGTATATAGCAGAAAATGTTTGGACTGGTTTGAACTTTTTGAATAACCTTGATGTTGAGAAAATATTGAAAGAGAATGTCAGTACAGAAAGTACATAAAAATATAGTAGGATTTCTTTGCTACACTTGATTTTGTATGAATTATTTATTTAAAGACAATGTCAATATAACCATTTTATAATAAGTAAAATTCTATTGTCGAAACTGAGGAGCAATGTCTTGAGAAAATGTGTACAAAATCAATAATACTATTTATTATAAGTAGTTGCTTCTGACCCTACCTTAAACTACACTATTGCTAAAATAAATATTCGTTTAAAATAAAATGCTTGAAAACATTTTTAGTGAGTACTAAAAAAACAAAAGTATACCCATCAATGTAATATTTTTAAAAAAGAAAAGTAAATTAGACCAATTTATTCTAGTAGCAATATGATTGGTAATAGAATCATAATCATCTGTTGATATGTTTAGAATCTCAAAATCCCCTAACTCTCCATTCTCTGAAGTTTCCTGATTCCTATAAAAATCCTTGCTAAATACCTCAATTATTCTGGTTGCAAGATAATGGTTAATACACAGTTATGAACAATATATGATATACAAATTCAAGGTATGTATTAGTCACTCAGTAATTTTAGTTTACTTTCATAAACCATGGATGCCAACTCTAGAATAATCTCTTAAATCTTTTGGTATGTCTCCTTGAAATTTTAAAATTTGTAAATCTAGATTATTATGGGAAAGAGGCCTTTCATAACTATAGCAAGAGAATAACAGAGCATATACAATGCATACTTTTAAACCAGTAGACATGTATCATATCTAATACAACAAGTTCTTATTGAAAGAGGGTAAACATTTTTACTTATATTTATTAATAAATGGGAATGAATGTAATTAGTCACATAATAGAATTTACTTATTTATTTTTATTAAGTGAGAGGTGGGTAGGTGGGAAAGCAGAGAGACAGACTTCTGCATGTGACCTGATGGGGACCCACCTGGCAAGCCCCCTATCAGGTGATGCTCTGCCAGAGGTGGATTAAGGTTGGTTGAGGCCCTGAGTAGAGAAGAAAATACTGGGCCCCTTAAAAAAAAAGAGGGAAAATAAAAATACATGTTAACAATATTTTTAAATAAATAAAAAATATTTATGTACTATTACTGTTAAAATTGCATATATGAAACCAAACTTGGTGTCATTAGGAAAAAGTGTAAAGTTGGGGTTTCGAGGAGTCCTTCAGAAGTCGGGGCCCAGGGCAGGCAACCAGTGCGCCAGCAGTTTAATCCGCCTCTGTGCTCTGCCCATCTGGGGCCTCTGCTCTGTTGCTTGGCAACCGAGTTATTTCAGCACCTGAGGTAAGGCTGTCCAGGGCCAAGTTGCTCGAACCATGGTTGTGGGAGGGGAAGAGAGAGAAAGAGAAGAGGGAAGGAACAGGGCTGGAGAAGTAGATGGTTGCTTCTCCTGTGTGCTCTGACTGGGAATTGAACCAGGGACATTCACACATTGGCCGATGCTCTACCACTGATTTAAACAGCCAGGGCTACATAACAGAAGTTTAAATAAAAGTGTTTAAGCTTGAGACTTCTTTAAAAATGTGCAATTTAAATTTCAGTTTTCTATTATCATTCAAAATCCCAGTAATGACATCAATAAAAATTCAGTAAAATGAACTATTATTTAATTAGCAGACTAAAAATACTAAATATAATTGAAATTCCAATGCTTCCAGTAGATTCTTCTGTAGTATTCCTAGTGTTCCTAGATACAATAAGAATTTCATAGCCCTGGCTGGATAGCTCAGTTGGTTAGAGCATTGTCCGGAAGCACAGATATTGCCAGCTTGACCCCGGGTTAAGACTCATACAGGAACAGATTGATGTTTCTCTCTCTCTTTCCCCCTTCCTCTCTAAAATCAATATAATAAATATTTTTTAAAAAATTCACAATTAACTAGATAAATTGTATTTATGCCCTCCCTTATTTAAAAATATATATATGGCCTTGGCCGATTAGCTCAGTTGATTAGAACATTGTCCCAAACACCAAGGTTGCAGGTTCAATCCTCTGTCAGGGCACATTCATACAAAGTGACCAATGAATACACAACTAAGTGGAACAACAACATAAATCCTTCTCGTTCTCTCTAAAAAACATCAATCAGGCCCTGGCCGCTTGGCTCAATGGTAGAGCGTTGGCCTGGCGTGCAGAAGTCCCGGGTTCGATTCCCAGCCAGGGCACACAGGAGAAGCGCCCATCTGCTTCTCCACCCCTCCCCCTCTCCTTCCTCTCTGTCTCTCTCTTCCCCTCCTGCAGCCGAGGCTCCATTGGAGCAAAGATGACCCGGGCACTGGGGATGGCTCCTTGGCCTCTGCCCGAGGCGCTAGAGTGTCTCTGGTCGCAACAGAGCGATGCCCCAGAGGGGCAGAGCATCGCCCCCTGGTGGGCAGAGCGTCGCCCCCTGGTGGGCGTGCCGGGTGGATCCCAGTGGGGCGCATGCGGGAGTCTATCTAACTGTCTCTCCCCATTTCTAGCTTCAGAAAAATACAAAAAAATTAAAAAACAAAACAAAACATCAATCAATATAAAAAGCAATTTTTTACACATGTAGTTAATTTCTAAGTTAAAATTGTATTTGATATTCATTCCTGAATAAAACTTGGTTCTAATCATTGTTATATTGTGGGCTGTGGAAGTTTGCTTACATATTTTTCTCTACCACAATTCCCTATGTTCTATTCATGTTTATATATCTAGCTCACAGCTTAAAACTTAACACACAGTAGTCATACAAACCTCTCTTTTTTGTGACTACAGGTTTGCTTTCCTTGCTCTAAATGCAGTCTTCTATTTTCTCTTATTAAAATTCTTGGCCCTGGCCAGTTGGCTCGGTGGCAGAGTGTAGGGCTGGTGTATGGATGTCCGAAATTTGAATCTGATGAGGGCATACAGGAGAAATGGCCATCTGCTTCTCCACCCCAACCCCTATCAGTTTTTCTCTCTCTCACTTTCTCTGACTCTCCTCCTGAAGCCATGGGTCAATTGGAGCAAGTTGGCCCCAGGCGCTGAGGATGGTCTCATGGCCTCCACTTCAGGTGCTAAGAAGAGCTTGGTTGGAGCAACAGAGCAATGCCCAGATGAGCTGAGCATCACCCCTTAGTGGGCTTGCCGGGTGGATGCCTGTCAGGACGCATGTGGAAGTCTGTCTCTGCAGCCCCTCCTCTCACTGAATTAAGAAATATATATTAATGTATATTCATTTATATATAGCTATATACAACATTTAGATATAATTTGCCACTTGATAACTTAGTTGTAAGATCTGATTTCTACAATCCATTGTTCTTGTTCTTTTATGTATACTTTTAGGAAATACTTAATTTTTTATATAAGGGCCAACAAAGTTCTGTTAAAGTATAAACTCTCATCTGTTTTCTATTTTTCTTAAAAAGTTAATGTTTTATTTCTATCACTTAGCTTAATTAACTTACTTGTGGAAGTTTTCACAGTATGTGTGCCTATGTACCTTTATAGGAATAGTGGAAACTATAGCAAAATATCTTACTTTTCCCCTCCTGAAGAATGATTTAAGATCTTGGCATAGTAAATGTTGGTTTTTTATTGTTACTTTTGTTATATTTGTTCTGTTTACATTTAATTGCATATGTACCACATAAAAGATTTGAGAACTGACTACTGTGCATATTATGACTACCAGTGGGTCCTGAAATGACCAAATAAAAACACATTTGGGTCCTGGCTGGTTGGCTCAAGGGTAGAGCATCAGCCGGTGTGTAGATGTCCTGGGCTGGATTCCTGGTCAGAGGACACAGGGGAAGTGCCCATCTGCTTCTCCACCCCTTCTCCTCTTGGTTATCTCTCTCCTTTTTTATCTCTCCTCCTGCAGCCATGGCTCAATTGGGGCAAATTAGCCAAGGGCTGAGAATGATTCCATGGCCTCTACCTCAGGTGCTAAGCAGAGCTTGGTTGCTAAGCAACAGAGAAATGCCCCATATGAGCAGAGCATCACTGCCTAGTGGGCTTTCCTGGTGGGCACATGGAGGAGTCTGTCTCTGCCTCCCCTTCTCTCACTGAATAAAATAAAATAAAAAAATAAAATAAAATAAAATAGAAAATACATTTGGATGTTTAAATTTTTACTATAATGTAAAATAATTTGCTGTCCTAAATAAAATGCAGTGTAAACTACGTTTCTGCTATGAAATCTAAGATGTTTGTAATTAAAATCCTTAAAAATAAATTTATATTTTATTCATCTGTATTGATATACTTTTAAAACAATATCTTGCTTAAGCCAGTGATCATTATTATCAATCAAAATATAAATTTGACAATAATTAGTAAATTTGATTACTACTAAATTTTTTAGGTAAAAGTATGTAATTTTCAAAAATAACAAAGATACTTTGCATATACATATTTTTAAATATCTTTTTTCTTATGTTCAAATCATTTTGATATTTACAAAGGTGAAATTAAAATGGAAGTTTTATTTGAAATTGGGATGAATACAATCTCATATTAAGCACGTTCTCCTGGGAAGTGAATCAGAAACAGCAATAACTGATGGTCAAAATAATGAGCTTTAAATATTCAATTGCAGAGGTCTACTGGAAAGTTCTGTCCGTTTTTGGAATAAAACAAAATACAAATTTTTCTTACCGTCAATAAACTTTATTAAATAATATAATTGCCATTATTATTAATGATTTCTTGGCAGCGTGAGGGCATTTTGTATATCCCATTTTTGAAAACTGTTTTATCTTTTGATGCGAAAAATTGAACCAGTGCTTGTTTGATATCTTCTTCATTTTTGAATTTTTTTGTCCTTCAAAAAATTTTGTAAGGACAAAAACAAGTGATAGTCAGAGGGTGCTAAGTCTGGGGAATATGGTGGATGCAACAGACATGCTTCTGTAGCATTTCTTCCTTGTTGAAATTCGTAAAAATTACAGTGGCGTAAATGAACTTTATCAGTAGCCATGGGTACACTATGGCTTCACACATAAGACTAATGTGAATCAACTTTGTTTTAGTTAATTTGCTACATCAGTATGTATATAGTAAGTGATAAAAATAGAGAGGCACACAAGTCCAAATAAACATGTGCTTACGTGTTGAAACTTGTTGTGATAGAAACGGACAGAACTTTCCGGTAGACCTTATACAAATAAAAGTAGCTGAATATTTTAATAGAAGGTAAGTAGAAGTCATTGACTGTAAAAATATGTCTGAATAATATTTATGGGTATATAGTATACCTACATATTTTTTATGTTTCTACTACTATGTATCTAAGATGAAAACTGTCAGTATAAGTCTTCTCTTGGAAAGTTACTGGGGTCTGTGTCTTATATCAAAAAGTGTCCCTCTATAAATGCTACTAAGCAAAGCTTTTAAAAAATGTTTTCTAAATTATTTCACTTTTGTGAAATTAAGACCTCAAAGGGGAAAAATCTGGATCCTTTTTTTTGTTTGTTTTGTTTTGTTTAGCATAATTTTCAGCAAATTCCTACTGGGAAAAACAGTGATTACTTAACTTGGCAGCACATATTTGGCATAATAAAAAAGGAAATATAAAATTCCTTGATATAACCAAAGTGTTTAGCAGTTTTTAGAACATTCTTATTACTGCCAGATTCAAGGAAATATTTAATTAGGAATTGGCTTTCTTCTCATCTTTACTAACTCAAGGTGCTGTCCTCCTTATTCTCCTGGGTGCTAAAGAGATCGGTAGCATAAACAGCATCATATTCTACTTACCAAATATCTATCTTTATTAGTAACCAGATATGATAATAGCTCAAATCCTTTACCATGTGCTAAAAAAAGTAAATTTGTCATTTCCTTACAGAAACATAAGTTCTCCCAAACAACTCACATGCTTCCAGGAACTTCTGTTTGGAAATTCTCCACTGTCCTCTACCTCCTGTCCTTTGAGGACTACTTTTAGCAGCTGGCTGGGAGCTCATTTGTGAGCTCTCTCCTTGAACAAAGCCAGCAGAACAATGCAGGTCTCCAGAAAGACGCATATATTCATAACCCCCAATTGTTATGTTATTTTAAAATTTATTCAGTATTTATATTATTGAAAGGTGCACTGAATCCTTAAATAAAAAATAATCAATTTTATTACTTAAAAATTGCAAATAGTGCATACAAGGTAAAGTAGAAACTCCCCCTGAACATTCTACCCCCATTTTCAAGTAAGAGATAACTGTGAACAGTTTGACATCTATGCTTCTAATGTTCCAAATCTACGCTTTTTTTTATTGATTTTAATTTATTGTGTTTACATAGATTCTAGTGTCCCCCCAAATGCATCCCCCCTCCCTTGTGTTCCCCTCAACATTCCCCTTGATCCCCTCCCTACAACACCTTCCCCCCTTCCCTCCAGGTTTATTCCATCCTATCATCCCCTTTCCCTCTGTCCGCTTTCCCTCTGGTCCCTTTGATCTCTCCTCTGTCTCTATTCCATTCCTCAGTTCACATTGTTCATTGGATTCCTCAAATGTGTGAGGTCATATGATATTTTTCTTTCTCTGCCTGGCTTATTTCACTTAACATAATAGTTTTCAGGTTCATCCATGTGTTGCAAAAGGTAAGATTTCCTTTTTCATGGCCCCATAGTATTCTATTGTATATATGTACCACTGTTTTTAATCCACTCATCTACTGACAGACATTTGGGCTGTTTCCAGATCTTGGCTATTGTGAACAATGCTGCCATAAACATGGGGGTGAATTTCTTCTTTTGAATCAGTGATGTGGTATTCTTGGGATATATTCCTAAAAGTGGGATGGCTGGGTCAAAAGGCAGTTCCAGAAATGCAAGTTAAAATGCAAGTGTACTCTTAATTTCACTATATGTCATGGGCATCTTTCTATGGCAGCAAATATAAATTCTCCCTATTTGTTTTAGTGAAAATACATTATCACATATTTAGGATATATCATGATGTATTTGAGCATTTCTTTATTAGTACTGTGTCTCTCCAATTTTCTGCTTTTAACTATAATTCTGTTAAACATTATGATACATAGAAGACATGAAACACAAAATTTGGGAAAAATACAGGTTCACATAGAGTACTTTGATGAGTTGATGGTAGGTAGCATCTCTTTTAAACAATTGTTTTATCATTTTACAGATGAGAAAATGCACTTCAGAGAGTTTAAATGAATTAATTAGTAGATAAAATTCCTATAAGGAATCCAACTCTTAGCACTACACAATAATTTTCTATTGATCAGATATTCTATTAACAGCTGTATGAAGTAAGCATCAAGAAAAAATATTGAAATAACAGTGTGAAACAGGATTATTTTTAATCTATTCAAATAAATAAATTAACAATTTCCCAAATTGGTAAATTACTTGTTCTCCTTTCTTAATAAATGCTGTTGAGCGCTTGTGAGTACTAGACAATGAGCAAGACATAGACCTTGTCATTTATGTTCATTGTGCTAATGTGTAATATTGATAATGCATTTTAAATCATGTATTTAAAAATGAGAGCTCTAAACATATTTAATAGGAAATGATAATAAGTAACTCATTCAACTTTGTCTGCATTTGCCCTTTTATTCTAAAAGTTAACATTTATTAGTTTCCTTTCATTTTAGAAGAATGCAGATATTTTGTGATTAGGAACACAATTCAATTAACTTTTTGTAGAGAACTTCAGAAAATAATACTACATTTGATTAAAGCCATATTTGAACAACAAAAAAAAAGGTTTAACTGAAGGACCACTCAGGTATTGTTAAGAGTTAATACTTTAGTTCAGAGGTTATACTTTAAGCTAAATAAAAACAGACCTCAGGTCAATTTTCTTAATGTTAAGAACCAAAAATAATCTCATAATATACATATGATATCATTAATAAATCAGATGTTAAATAATTTCTACATGCAAAGAGGTATAAAAAGGCTAACCATATAGCACAGCATAAAGCACACTTCCTGCTAAAAACTTAAAATTGTTATTCAAATCAATATCCTAGTTTTATATCCTAATATTTTATATTATAATCTTTATGGAATGATGTCATATATTCCATAATTGAAAATATTGTGGTGGCACTGGTTAACATAATTATACATGTTTCAGGTGCCAATTCTACAACACATCATCTGTACACTGTATTGTGTGTTCATTCCCCCAAGTCAAGTCTTTGTGCATCATCATTTATCACCCCATACCCTCCTCTACCTCCCCACGCCAGCAACCACAACCACACTGTTGCTTCTGTCCATGAGTTTTTCTTTTTTGTTCCTTTATGCACAATCCCTCCACTCCCCTCACCCAGCCACCTCTGACAGCTGTCAGCCTGCTCTCCTAGGTATAAATCTGATTCTATTTTGTTAGTTACTTCATTTTGATCATTAGGTTCCACATGTAGCTGAAATCTTATGGTACTTTGTCTTTCTCTGACTGCCTATTTTACTGAGCAAAATGCTTGTCATGTCCATCCATGCTCTTGCAAAAGGTAAGATTTCCTTCTTTTTTTATGGCCTATTACATATTATATTTTTATATTTTAATTTTTATGGAATTTTTACATTGGTGTAGAGACCTATTATTTGACATATCATTAATTATAATAAATAAGACATCAATTAATTCATGTAACATTCAGCAGTTAGCATGTAATTAACTGTGCTTAGATGTTGAGGAAATAGCATGAATAAGGTAGATTACAGTGGTACCTTGAGATATACAGTGGTACCTTGAGATACAAATTTAATTTGTTCTGTAACTGAGCTTGTAAGTCTGTCAACTCACATATCAAACTGCCGATACTGGACCCGTGCACCAACCTGCCAACTAGCGGCAGCTTCTCGAATCACAACTTGTATCTTGGAATTTCGCTTGGATCTTGAACAAAAATACAGACCAAGATGCAGCTCATATCTTAAAAAATTTGTACATTGGTCTGTTCGTATCTCAAGGTACAACTGTAGTCTCTACCTTACAATGCTTAGAGTCCAGAGAGGATGAGATATAAGGAAACAGGCAATTTACATTTAAGAAGTGGACAAAGAAAAGAAAGTACTGATATTCTGGTTACAGAATTGAGAAGTATCTTATGTATTTGTGGAAAATTCATAAAGCTCTCCAAAGGAAGTATAACCTAAAGCAATGATGGGCAATCTTTTGAGCTTGGTGTGTCAAAATTCACCGAAAAACCGAGCATAACTCGGATGGTGTGTCACTTCGAGAAAAAAAAACCATAATTTTGCAATATTTATAGTTTAAATAACAAAAATGTATAATTGTAATATATAACTGTATTTAATAAACCAAAAACTAATTATTTAACTTACCTGCTTAGTTACTTCTTTGTTCATCTGTCAGTAGGTTTCTTTTGTTGATCTTGATATTATTTAACTTGTGTGGGGTGCCGTGAACTAAGATAAGTGAGGGGGAGGGGGAATTCTTTAACTAACCCACCTCTTAGTGACTTTTTTATTGCTGAATTTCATTGGCTAAATCTTCAATTAAAAGTATTGGTATTTTGTACACTTCAAGCCCAAGCAAGTGCTACTAACTTCATCTGTCAATCTGTTTCTTTTGTTGGTTTTGATATTATTTAATGCTGAGAATAAGGTCTTACAAAAGTACATAGAGGGAAAAATTGTAAGTAAAGCCATTGCTATGTTTTTCAGGGTGCTAAGAGTGTCTGGTAATTGGTTCCAGGCACTCCAAATTTCCTGTTCGTAGTGGCACTCCTCTTGATTCTCCAAGCGGCACCTTTCCAGATTCTCAAGCTTTGAGCTCAAGTCGACAAACACCTGAGCCCAGATGCTGTCTTGAAATTCTGCAAGTTGCATCTTATGTAAATTAAGATGACTGCCACTATTTCTAATGATGGGAACTGGCACCCGTAGCACAGGCCCTTGCCCCTCCCAGCCTCCCCCTCACTTATCTCAGTAATGATGGTCAATTAGAAATCCATGACACCCCAGAACAGTAGATTGGATGATGGTTGCTGTGGTTATGTGGTTGCTGGTAATGGCGATCACAGGGCCCCAGAGATGCGTCCCCCAGACACTCTGTACTGGAGTTCTGTTGTTCTGGCCTACAAAACTCCGGCACAGAGTGTCTACACTACAGCAAATGTTTTATCCTCAGCTACTGCACCTGGCCATGCAGGAGCCGAGGATGAAACGTCCTTCTTGGCATGTGGCCCCATACTTCTCTGGTATGCGGCCGCATGTCATTGAAAATGGCTACGCATGTCAGTGCTGACATGTGTATCATAGGTTCGCCATCATGGACCTAAAGGATGCACATGAGACTTGTTGAGTCATAAAAAATGCTTAAGTGATAAGTAAAATGTGGGAGGAGAGAGTCTGGGTAGAGAAGAGGGTTCTGTGGCTGAAAGAAAAGTGAATTTTTAGGCTTGAAATCAAGATTAAATGTCATTTTCATGAAACAAACACAGAAGATCAGTAAAGATGAAGTACAAACATGAATAGAAAGTGAAAAATTACCCTTAAATGAGAATCAGCACCCAGATCTTCCTGGCTCTTGCAAGACATATTAGGCCCTGGCTGGTTAGCTCAGTGGTAGAGCAGCATCAGCCTGGCGTGCAGGAGTCCTGGGTTCAATTCCCAGCCAGGGCACACAGGAGAAGCACCCATCTGCTTCTCCACCCCTCCCCCTCTCCTTCCTCTCTGTCTCTCTCTTCCTCTCCTGTAGCCGAGGCTCCATTGGAGCGAAGTAGGCCCGGGCACTGGGGATGGCTCTATGGCCTCTGCCTCAGGTGCTAGAATGGCTCTGGTTGCAACAGAGCAATGCCTCAGAGGGGCAGAGCAACACCCCCTGGTGGGCATGCTGGGTGGATCCCGGTCGGGTGCATGTGGGAATCTGTCTGACTGCTTCCCCATTTCCAACTTCAGAAAAATACAAAAAAAAAAAAAAAAAAAAAAAGAAAAGAAAAGAAAAGAAAAAAAAAAGAAAAGGAAGATTTGGACTGCTTACTATAATCAATAGGAGGCAGGGATAAATGTCATGTATGTTATCATCACAGGTCTTTGTCAGAAACCTCATTTCTAGATTTAGAAAGAAAGAGCAGGTGGTGAAAATTCAAGGCTATTGAATATATATATTTATTTAATGTATGATATAATTATATATTAAATATACAGGGTGGAAATCAGTAGGTTTACAGTTGTAGGAACATAAACACAGAGTTTAACCTTGTATTATTATTTATGGATTATTGTATTATTTTCCATATGAACAATAGTAAATCTAGAAAAATTCTAGGTAGACTATAAGTGGGAGAGATGATCTGACCTATAGATTCAATAGTGCAACTATCCAGAACGATGACAGTAGCATAAATTTCTCATTTAGAAAACCTCACCTAAATATGAGGCAATAATTTGAATATTATTAAAATATCCAACGTGAAACCAGAAAAACTTATTACCCCAAGACATTTATATTTACTCATATCTTCTCTTCCCCCCCCCATGATACTTATGATCTTATTTTTGCTAATAGTAATTAATGGTTAATTTTTATCTCTCAAGATGTCTAGTCAAGTGTGTCTAGTTTTTGGTCAAACACTAGTCAAGATGTTACTGAGGTGTTTTGAAGGTGTGATTAACATTTGCAATCAGTTGACTTTAAGTAAAGATTACTCTCAATAATAGGAGCAGGCCTCTGTATTAAGCACCAAAACTGAAGTTTTCTGGCAAGGAAGGAATTTTGCCTCAAGATTGTAACAAAGAAGTCCTGTTTGAGTTTCCATCCTACCAGCCTGCCTTATGAATTTTGGACTATCCAGCAACCAATATTGTATAAGCCAAGTCTTTATAATAAATACTTAAAACATATACATGCATGTATGCACGGATGCACACACACACACACACACACACACACACTCACACACAAAAAAGCACATACACTGCTGGTTCTATTTCTCTAGAGAACCCTGACAGAAACAGGTTGACTGTCATTGATTAACCTTTATTCTCCCCCTGTCCCCCTAAAATGATACATTGATGTCCTAGCCTCCTGAATCTCAAAATGTGACCTTACTAAGGAAATAACAGTTATTGCAGATGTACTTAGTGAAGATGAGGTCATACTGAAGTAGAGTGAGCTCTTAATCCCATGTGAATGGTGTGATTAGAAAATGGCCATGTAGCCTGACCAGGCAGTTGTGCAGTGGATAGAGGTTAGACTGGAATATGGAGGACCCAGGTTCAATGCCCGCAACTTGAGTGTGGGCTCATCCAGCTTGAGCATGGGCTCACCAGCTTGAGCGTGGGGTCACTGGCTTGAGCATGGGATCATAGACATGACCCCACGGTCACTGACTTGAGCCCAAATTACTGGCTTGAAGCCCAAGGTCACTGGCTTGAGCAAGGGGTCACTCACTTTGCTGTAGCCCCCAGGTCAAGGCACATATGAGAAAGCAATCAACGGACAGCTAAGATGCCACAATGAAGAACTGGCACTTCTCATCTCTCTCTCTTCCTGTCTGTCTGTTCCTCTCTCTGACTCTCTGTCTTTATAAAAAAAAAAAAAAAAAAAAAGGCCATGTAAAGGCATAGAAACACAGGGGAAATGGGAAAATGTCTTATTAAGATGGAGGCAGAAACAGGAGTGACACCATCTAGAAGCCAAGGAATGCCAAGGACTGTTAGCCATCACCAGAAGTTACAAGAGGCATAGGACAGATTCTCCCTCAGAGCCCTCAGAAGGAACCAGCACTGCTCATACCTTAGCTTTGGATTTCTAGTCTTCAGAACTATGCAAATGTAAATTCCTGTGGTTTTAAGCCACCAACTTTGTGGTTCCTTGGTACAACAGCTAGGAAACTAATATACTGAGGAATCTTTTTACATCTACATTTTCAACTGTCTTTAAAAATAAAATAAAAAAACAGACAAGAAGAAAACCTCTGCAATACTAAAATGTTAGCATACTCTTGGCTGCCTTTTTCTAAATTCTTAAGGGTACATTTATTCCATGAGTGCTTATTATAGTACCACACTTAACTAATCCTTTCCTCAATTTAAAATTCAGGCACAAAGCATACTAAAGAGTAAGTTTTTAAAATCTACTAACTCATTATATATTATTTATGTAACAATATTCAGATAATATTTCCAACTACAAAGAGGTTAACATTTACTGTGAAGTGACTTTCAACTACCACTCTAATCCCTACTAACCCCGTCCGCCAAATCCTTATGTTGAGACACTAAATGATTTTACTTCTCTTCAAGTGTTTGGACATTAGTTCTCTCTCACACTTGCTTCTTTTTCAATTTTGATGTGGACTCACTGAAGAATGATCTCTTAAGTCAATTGAAATTCCAAATCCTTTTCAATTTTAAATTGTTTTACAAAACTTTAATGGCCTAAATATTGTAGGTTTCTAGATTAATTTGTGGTACTTTACAGGAATTAGAAGATGTAATATTGAAAAAAAAAGTAAATAAATAAAAAGTTTATTTGCCAAAAAGTTACTTAGAAATATTTGGGTAAATGAAACAGAATAGTGTAGATCCCCAATCAAAACAGAAAATAATGGAATTAATATGTATATTTTTAACATTAAATTTTATGAAGAATCAAGCATCTTTCCAAATTTTTATTCCCTTCAGGGAATCCTCATCTTAAGTAAACACTAAAAAAAGTAACATACTTTAAGGGTAAAACTACTCCATTCTGAGTATGCTATATAGTATTCCATATATATGCATACATGTACATATATATTTGTAGAAATATATCTCTATATTTAGCACTTACTATGCTACAAAAAGATGAATCAGGACTTCCTTATAAATACTCCTTCCTCTCCTCAACTTCTCCCTGGTTATACCTCCCCTTGGTATCCAAACTCTAAAATGGGAGGATGATTAAGCACTAAAATAAAAGCAAAAATAAAATCTAAATAGTTAGAAGGGAATCTAGTAAATTGTCGTGATGATGCTACAGTAACTTTTATTTTTGTTAGTGTCACCACTACTCTAATAACCTGACTCTGAAATTCTAAAAATAGCTTTTGTCCTTCCTCTCTCCCATATTTAGAAATTATCAAGATTACTGAATCTACCTGTGTAAATCTCCCTCATTTATTTTTCCTTTATCTTCATTTAAATTTGGGTATTTTTAACCTCCCATCTAGTCTCAATCTCCTCTTTCATAATACATTGCTTACTTACCTGGAAAATCATCCTAAACTAGTGCCTCCATCACTAACACTTTGGCATTTCCTTATCTATACAATAAAATTATACTCTTTATTCAGTCTTCAAATGGGTACCTTAGCTCAGTTTTCTAACCTGGTCTCTTATTTATCTTTTCAATCATATTGATATTCACTTGTTCTATGCAGTAGCTAAAGTTGTTCAACATGCACATCTAATACAAGGTTTTATGTGCATACCCTACATTTTCCCATCATCTGCCAATGTTTTTTCCTCTTTCCCAGTTATATCAAATTCTAATTGTATTTCATGGCCATATTCATATTCCAACAGTGCTATGAATGCTTTCTTGAAACACCCCATTTTCAAGTCTAGCCCAAGTTGAATGTAATCTCCTTCTGGGAAAACCCTTTTATCTTGACTTCTCTCATGGCACTTCTTTCAGTGTTTCACAATGATAACTTCTGTATATGACAATTTTTCTCATAGCCAAAGCTTGTTGAATAAAACATCTCATTGCATATCTTTTTGTATTATAGATATTTAGTAAATATTTAGGGAATAAAATATTCTCATATTAAGATGCAGGTAAATCAGTGCACAGATACTATTTCTTTCTAAACATCAGCCAACTAATATTTATTGACTTAAGCATTACAGAAAAGAAGACAGTGAAGGCAACACTGTGTGTGATCTATGAATAGTGCCCACATAACTGTGGGTTCGCAATGCATCTTATATACCATACAATAGATGTTGGTAGGTACCATGCTTCGTAAAGTGTTCCAAAGGCTGATGGAATTGGATCCAGCATGAATATTTATTTGCAAATCAAATTCTTGGTTCCAAGGCCAGACCATCAATCTTGATGTAGAATCCAAAAACAAGGCTCAGAAATCTCTTATTAAAGGATCTTGCTCACTCCCTACCTGCAATAATTTTTTGCATACTAAACTTTGAAAACCCCACAAGATCAGGATTTTATTGTTGAGGAAGAAAATACCAGTATATACCTTTAAAGGATGTTAAAAATTGGTCACAAAATGTTACTGTAACTTTCTTTTTTTTTTTTTTTTACAAAGTTAAAGTAACTTTTTTCTAAATTTCTTCTGTGTAGCATGGCACTAATGAAAGTTGCCCAGTTCCCACTGATCAGTAGAATATATCACAATAGGTTGTTATCTACAATCCAAAGACCTAGAGTCTCAAAACTTCTGGGAACCCTTTACATTGTTACAAGTCATACCTAGACTTCCAGCTTCTGAACAGAGGCCAAGCTTTCCTTTCTTTCTCTCCTTTGACATTGTTAATGAAAAAAATAGTTCTCTGTGTTTGTACCAGATGTCTTCACGACTGTTTTATAAGCTCACATGCCATAGAAACAACCTGAAAGATTATGTATGGGGCTGGAGAAGGAGCAGTGCACAGATAAGAGGCAGTTTAAGAGGTTTGTTGGGATAGACTATTGAGTCTGAACTTGGAGTAAAGCTGTAAAGCGTGCAACTGCTAGTAGAGTAGTCTACTTACTTTTACGTTAGCTGCATGACAGAGTCAGATGCACTCTTCTCAGGGTTTTTGTTCTAAAAGAGATCCTGACTTAAGCTTTTTAAAAGTTCTTTACTACCATTATGAGTTGCTGTGTAGCCTGTAATAACCTTTGAGTGATTGTCCTTGTCTTCTCCTTACTTCCAGAGATATGAGAATGTACACTAAATAGCCACTTGAGCCTTCTTCTTTAGCTCCTTTGACCTCAATTTTTAGCTACAATATAAATTATATGTTTTCTAGGATATGGCTTAATTTATGTGAAGATTTATTTAACAAAGAACAAATTAGCAAACCTATATTTCTAATAACATACCAGTGAGGCATATTTTACCACTGCTTTATAAATCAAATGGCCCAGAGTGGACCTTTCACAAATCATTTTCCTCTGAATTAAGGCCAATTTGTAAAGCCACATAAAATTTAGAACCAAATTATCTGATATCTAGCAAATTATCTTTAATTTGGAGTCATTCTCTAAATTAATATCAATGAAAGTGTATCTAACAATGATTAACAGATATGTATCTTAGAGAAAGAAGTGGGATACTTTCTTGGGATGTCCTTATTTTCTAATGCCTTCTCTAATTAAGAATTCCAACTTCCAAAGGTTTTTAAAGTATAAGACATGATGTATATTCTCATTTTTTTCTATTTCTTACAAATGATATATGTGAATTTAATTAGTCCTAAGATAGTTTAGGTAAAAGAAATTGGACTATGCAACTAACTATAAAAGTGAAAAGTATGAACATGTTCACATAAAATATTTCTCTTTGGCAAAAGGAAATAACAATGTTGTTTTTCTGGATATGAATTATGAAGAAATAGACATGTTATTCTAAAATATAGAATTAAACATTCCTAATAAGAACACTTTCAAAAGAGTACATCAACAATTACATAAGCTTTACCAAATATACAATTCTCCTTCATCTTTAGCTAATAAAATGCTGTCACTTCACAGACCTCTATTGTCACTGCATAACAAGAGGTATAGACAAAAATGTCACCCCCATGAGCCATACATACAATGAAATTAATTTCTCTAAAACTTTTGTGAATTTATCTGCAAATGTATGTTTTATCTTCCTGACCATTCAAAAATGAAATGGAAATCAAATGTTTTAATAATTCTTCCTGCTAATCCATTAAAATTCCTGCTCAATCAAATTTTGACAGCCTTAAGGGGCTAATACACATATATGAAACACTGGATTTCCAAACCAAACTTTGGAAAGCCTTTTGAAAGTTAAATGCATGTTCTCCAGGCAACAAAAAGTAAAAAGTTCATTCAAAAATGAATAAAAAGCAAAGTAAACCTGAACAAGAAGGACTATAAATGACATCATGTAGTCTATTTTTAAATATACCTTCTAAATGTCAGGAATTTCAAGTTCCTCAGGTAAATGATTCTCCTTGTTGGGGGACCACACAGCCTCTCAAAGAAAAACCAAAATATTGAGAATTGTTTTGTTTCCACTAAAAATTACCTACATCATTTATATATACTTTGAAACTAATTTATTTTGCAACTAAAAATGTAAAACATATTTTGTAGAAAATAATGATTTAAAATAATTTTCCACTAAGTTCTCTTGTTTTGATATTATTTGTTTTAAATATGTAATATTAGTATACTAAGAAATATCTAAGCACACTACAACAAATATAGAAAAGAAACAGTTGCTCTAGCCATTATTCAGGGCAGAGAAATCTCCTGATCCATGAGCTATGTAGAAACTATATCTAAAAAATATCAATGAAGTGAGAAACTGCATTTTGTGTAAGAATTATGTAGTCATTTTGTTATATTGAATTTGGCATCCTGTTGGAGTCAGACAGCAAAGCCACAGCCTGAGGATGGATTTACTATTCCCTAATAGGACCAGCTATGCCAGTATCCACAGAGAAAAAATCATAGAAGGAAAGTATTTGGTAAACGAGAGAGGAAATCACCTCTTTCTTTCTTAGGTCAAGACTTCACTTTCTTAGGCCAAAATAGTAAGGAGGCAAACTAGGTCAACCAACGCTCTTGGGCATTGGCTAAAATAGAGCTCTTTCACATGTAAGGCAGCCCTTGGAACTCAGATTTTCTGCCATAAGGGCAAACTGTATCTTCTAAGAAAACATGTTAGTTGCAAGTTGTACTGTGTATTTACCAATTATTAGTCACCGGACTAGATTTTGCTACAAGATTTTGTTATAGCCTTTTATGTAGATATATACAGGGGTGAGTCAAAGTACGGTTATAGTTGTTTGTATAAAAAATAATACAATAATAAATAAATAATAATACAATAATAAACTCCGTATTTTGCGTACTTACAAATGTAAACCTACTTTGGCCAATCCCTGTATTCTGAATTTCCCTAGAGGAAAAATTGTTTACAGCACACTCCAAATGTATTTAACAATCAAATTATTTTGTTAAGGGAGTCATTATTTTAGTGAACATAGTTTGGAAAAGCTGTCATAATCTTTAGAAAAAGCATTTTAAATGTTCCAACCATTACTATGGGATATCAAGGAAAGGGGTTTGTATGTGAGCCAAATATATAACAAGGGTTATCAGATGCATTTCCCTTTTGAACCAATGGGTGTACCTAAAGGGAAATTAAATATTGTACAGCAAAAGCCATGGTGAAAAATGTGTGTATTAATAGGAATGGGGTGTAGTTGTTAACAGGCAGGGGCACCTGAAGTCAAAGAAGAAAAACTATCCTCTTCCTTCCGCTACTGCCTGGTGAGGACAGAGTGGGGACTGTCGCTGTCACATATGAGAAAGCACTTTAAGAAACATATAAAATCAGCACTTTATATTCTAAATCATGGGTAGTTTTTGTTAATTCTATTCATTGAGGAATTCCATTCATTTTTAGGAGAAAAAATAGAAACACATTGGAATAATACCATCTCATAGAGAAACCTATTGCTATCACTTCTAGGTACTCTGTGATTTCTCTTCTTACTGAACATTTTCCAAAATTTGCTCAAGCTATGTACCTATGCCAAATAGAGGCAAGAAGCCTCTTACTGGGGAAAGACTTCATCTCCTACCAATCACAGAGGTTAAAGAAATAGGTTGATCATTTTATGCACATGTAATGCCTATAACTTGGAGAGAAGGGCTGTAGTCCACTTAAAGGGAAAGAAATTGGGGAATGGAAAACTGAAAAGATGAATTTTATTACAAAGCCATACCTAGCCCTTGCAGATGATTCTTTATGATTCTACACAGCTAAGCATTAATAGTCAATTTTCTCAAAGACTAGTTTGCTCTGGAAAGATAGAGATAAAGATAACTTCCTGCTCTCCCCAGTGAGAGTAAGATTTGCTTACTTTCACAGGTATGTAGTAAAGAATTCAGCCTTGTCTATATTTAACTTTGCCCATAGCTCCTATAAGGTAATCTCTAAACGTTTGGAATGTCATGTCTGATAGAAATGTTTTTGCTTGCCTGGAGAATTTTGGTGGGATCTGTCCACACTAGATTTGATGTGGGATGTTAACCCGGGGGACACAGAGTATCAGCTTGCCCTCAGGAGGGGTTGGAGACAAAGACTGGCCAGGTGGGCAGTCAAGTACGCTTAAATAACAGAACCTCACAAAACTCTGACCACGAGGCTCAGGTGTGCCTTCTGATTTGGCAAATCTTTGTCAAAATTGTCAGACAGTGCTGTCTATCAATCCACTAGGAGAGAACAACTGGAAACTAAATTTGAAACATTTCAAATGACATCAGAGTAATGGTGGCATGAGAGATACTCCTGATCTCTTCCCTTGAAATTTCAATAAATGGAACAACTATAACACAATGAAAGAACCTCAGCTGAGCTCCAGACATGCCTGAAAAATCCGTATATCAAATGGGCTAATGGTGAGACATGAGTCTTCTCTCCAGAGCCTACCCCCTGTGGTAGGCTCTGGAGAGAAGACAAACAATGGAGGGACTGTTTTCTTTTTCCCTTTGCTTAACTAGGGGGAGGAGGAAATCTCAGACTGTTTGGATTTTGTCTGAGGGATACAAGAGCGGAACTTGGAGAGACTAGATTTCCTTCTGCCAGGAGGAGCAGTGATATAGAGGGGCAGGGGGCAGAAAGTAAACCAAAACAGCCAGAGCATGGAATAACGTCCAGTGTTCTTGCAGACTGCCTGCAGCCCACATTCGGCAGAGACACATAAAGTTAAAGTGCAGACCGCCAGCCTACCAGACTCTGTCTCCTCACCTTGAGTAAGGAGAGTTGCAAAGACAGACACCACAGCTGGGTCTCTGTAGCCACTCTCTCCACTGAAGAACAAAGGTGCTCTGTGTCTGGTCTCTGAGTCTGTTAAGCTATGCAGAGGAGCAGCTGGAGGCCTGAGATTGCCATTGCCAGAGCCAGAAAGCCAGAAAGCTAGAAAGCTAAAGCTGAAAAGCCAATGCTGTAAAGCCCTCAGAACATTCCCCACCCACCAATGTGACTGCAGCCCAGGCTGAATCATTGTAACAACAACATCTCAGCAAAAGACAACTCAAGAATTTCACCAAGCTAAAACATAGCCCTGGCAGGTTGTCTCAGTGGTAGAGCATCAGACTGGCATGTAGATGTCCTGGGTTCAATTCCCAGCCAGGGCACACAGGAGAAGCACCCATTTGCTTCTCCACCCCTCACCCTCTCCTTCTTCTCTGTCTCTCTCTTCCCCTCCCACAGCCAAGACTGCATTGGACCAAGTTGCTCTCGACACTGAGGATGGCTCCATGGCCTTGCCTCAGGTGCTAGAATGGCTCTGATTGCAATGGAGCAATGCCCCAGATCGGCTGGGCATCGCTCCCTAGTGGGCTTGCTGGGTAGATCCTGGTCAGGCACATGTGGGAATTTGTCTCTCTGCATCCTCACTTCTCTCTTCAGGAAAAAAAAAAAGAAAAAAAAAAGCTTGTAATACAGTGACACCTACTGGAAGAGGCCTCTAAAAACAAAATTTATTTTTCCTTTTTTTCATTTTTTCCTTCTTTTCTTCCAATTCTTTTCTTTCTCTTTTGAATTTCCTTTAACTTTAATGTTTTCTATTATTTTTGTTGGTGTTTTTCTTTAATTTTTGTTTTTTCTGTGTTTTTTGTTTTTTCTTGACATAATTTTTATATTTCAATTGTTCATTTTTTTAGTAGTATTTATTATGGTTCTTAACATTAACATTCTCAAATGCCATCAAAGAAGAAGAAATCAAATAAAATGGTTACACAAGAGAGAGACATAGTTAAGAAAAAAATCTCCAGTTCAGTATAAAATTAAAGAGAATTCATAATTGAAGTTCTGAAAAAAACCTGAACAAGATGCGAGAAAATACGAATAGGCAACAAAATGAGCTAAATAAGGAGACTGAAACCTTAACAACAAAAGATGAAAAACTCGATACATGAATTGAAGACTAAAGTAGCAAGTTTAGCTAATGGAACAAACCAGATAGAGGGAAGAATACATGACATCAAAGACAGGCAATTAGAGAGAGAAGAGGAGAGAGACTCACAAATTAAAAAAATGAGAGAATTCTACAAGAATTGTAAGACTGCATCAGAAAGAACAATATAAGAATAATGAGTATATCAGAAGAAGAACAGAGAGAGAAGGAAATGGAGAGGCTATTCAATGAAATGAAGTTGGAAAATTTCTTAAACCCATGGAAAGATTGAAAACATCGAATCCAAGAAGCAAAAAGAATGCAGTTACCTAAACTCAAACAGATTTACTCCAAGGCACATCATAATAAAATTGTCACAAATTAATGATAAAGAAAGAATCTTCAAGGCAGCTAGGGAAAAGAAGAACAAAACATATAAAGAAATTCCATTAGGTTATCATCAGAATTCTCAGCAGAAACTCTAAAAGCCAGAAGAAAGTGGACTCAAATATTCAAATTACTGAAAGAAAGAAATAACCAGTCAAGAATACTATTTTCATCATAGTTATCATTTATATATGCAGGGGAAACAAAAACTTTTGCAGACATACAGAAGCTGAGGTGATAAATTTATCACCAGAAAACCCACACTGCAGGTAATACTCTAGGGGGTTTATTCGACCAGAAACAAAGAACAAAACAAATCAAAACTATAAGTAAAGGCTCCAACAAGGTCACAATAAAAACAAGAACAATCTGTAACAACAATAACATAAAATGGGAGAGAATAAAGATCAGCAGTAGGAAAGGAGGATGGAGTGCAGAAACACTCATAAGACAAAGAATTCTGGACATATGAATATTTTTCTCTTACCATAATGGTAACCACCCACAAAAAAAGCCACTACTGAAACATGTAGCTTAAAAAAAAAGAGCAGAAAGTAGTATGGAATACCAACAAACAAAACCAAGTAACAGAATCACAAAAAAGAAGAAACAAACAAGACACAGAGCTATCAGAATACAAAATATAAAATGGCTATAGAAAATCCTCAAGATACATCAGAGAAATGGTAGTGTCAGAGATACTCCTCATCTCTCTCCTTGCAATTTCAACAAATTCTATAACTATATGCTGAAAAATTAAAACCCCAGATGAACCTGCAATATTCACACTCTGGATAGACAAAGGTATGATTGCACAAGAAGGCAGGTCAAAGCATAGATAAAAAGATAATACCAGAGGACTGAATCTTTCTCCTTCCTCACAGACCTGAGGAAGGGAGGCACAGTTTGTGCAAGCTTTGTCTCAGACCCAGAAGAGCTGGGTAGGGAGCCTAGGGGAAAGGACAAGAGCAAGGGGAAAGGACAAGACCCTGCTTCCCAGGGTCTGCTGCACCTGTAATTGCAGGGCTGAGCTATTACAGGGATAGCATGCACACAAATCCAGTAGCAAGCTCCCAAGAACTGCAGGTGAATATATTGTGGATACTGGCCCACAGGACACTGGAGTGCACTTGATCTGCCCACCCGACTGGCACAGTTTAGCCTTGTGATGCCAGACGCACTTGATCTGGGATCTGCATGCAAGCAGTTCTGAAGCTCGGGTACCTTCTTGCTGAAGGGAGTTTAGTGTGTGTGGACAGGAAGCCCCCGATCAGCAATCTCTACTGCAGTTTGTCCCAAAACTCAGGGACACTGGCTTGTGGTGCGCACCCCCCTGCCCTGCCCAGGGTGTTCTTGTTGTGCTTAAAGGGGTATTAAAGGAGGGACTGGACTCTGTCAACCAGGCCTCCAGTTCCTCATTGTTCCTCTTGCTGTGAAAACAGCAATGGTGTGGATCCCCCCCCCACTAGGTCTCTAGGCTTCTCTCTCCTGTGAGAGGCAGGGAACCCAGAAACTAGATGTCCTGCTCTGTTGGGATGTGGGGAAGAGCCCTGGAGGGCTCCTGGTCAACCAGTGCTGGTATCATAAAGTTGCAAAGCCCTAGCAACAAGCCCCTCCTACCAATGCAATGACCCTGCCTTCATCGTTACAGAAGCAGCAGCTCAGCTTTAATAGAACACCCAATACTCTTGCAGAAGCAAATCTTATAGTGCAGCAGCCCTGCCAAAAAAATGAATAATTATCTCTTATTGGGGTTAACAATACCACCTTCAAATGTCTTCAAGAAAAAAAATTAAATATGGATATACAAGGGAGACATAGCTCAGATAGATGATGACTAATCTCCAGGAAAAAATCTCAATTACATGGTAAACTTTGAGCTTAATGACAGAGAATTCAAGATTGAAGCTCTGAAATACTCAACAATATACAAGAAAACACTCAAAGGCAATTTAGTGAGCTCAAAAAACAACTTAATGAACAAAAAGAGTAATTCTCCAAGGAAATTGAAACTATAGAAAAGAACTAAACAGAGATAAAAAAATTAACGAACTGAAAAACGAGGTAACAATGTTAGCCATTAAAACAAGCAAGATAGAAGAGAGAATCAGTGACATTGAAGACAGACAACTAGAGATACTGCAGAGAGAAGAGAGAGACTCATAAATTAAAAGAAAAAAAAAAAGAGACAGCCCTACAAGAATTGTCTGACTCCATCAGGAAGAGCATTATAAGAATAACGGGTATATTAGAAAAGGAAAAAGAGGGAAAAGGGAATGGAGAACATAATGAAACAAATAATTTATAAGAACTTCCCAAACATGTGGAAAGAGAGCCTCGAATGCAAGAAGCAAACAGAATTCAGAGTTATCTCAACCCAAACAGACCTACTACAAGGCCATCATAATGAAATTATCACAAATCAATAATAAAGAATTCTCAAGGCAGCTAGAAAGAAGAAGGATATAACATATAAAGGAGGGTCCATTAGGCTATCATCAGATTTCTCAGCATAAACTCTAGAAGCCATAAGAGAGTGGACCCCAACATTTAAAGTACTGAAAGAGATGAATTACCAACCAAGTATACTATATTCATCAAAGCAATCCTTCCATTATGAAGGGAAAATGAAAACATTTACAGACATACAGAAGCAGAAGAATTTTATCACCACAAAACCCCAACTACAGGAAATACTAAAGGAGGTTATTCAACAATATACAAAGAATAAAACAAGACAAAATTACAAGGAAAAAATTTTAAGAAAACCACAATAAAAACAAGAATAACCTGTGACAACAATAACATAAAAGGGGAGAGGATAAAGATCAGCAGTAGCAAAGGAGGATGGAGTGCAAAAGCACTCGTGAGATAATGGACTCTAATAAATACAATAATATTTCTTCTAATAACCTACTGGTAACCACCCCTGAAAATGCCACTACTGAAACACATAGCTCAAAAAAAGAAGAAACAGAAGATAGAAGTATGGAATACCACCAAACAAAAACAAATGACAGCAAAAAAAAAAAAAAGAAAGAAAAAGAACCAAACAAGACACAAAGCTATCAGAAAGCAGTATATAAAATGGCAATAGGAAATCCTCAAGTGTCAATAATTACACTAAATGTAACTGGATTGAACTCACCAGTAAAGAGGCACAGAGTAGCAGATTGGATCAAGAAACAAAGCCCAAATATATGCTGCCTTCAAGAGATACATCTAAGCTACAAAGATAAAAATAGATTCAAAGTGAAAGGTTGAAAAATGATTCACCAAGCAAATAATACCCAAAGAAAAGCAGGAGTAGCTATACTCATATCTGAAAATGCTGACTACAAGAAAACACAGGTAACCAGAGACAAGGATGGACACTTCATAATGAAAAAGGGGACATTGTATCAAGAAGACATAACACTCCTTAATATATATGCACCAAACTAAGGAAAACCAAAATATGTAAGACAATGACAAACTGATCTAAAAGAGCAAACCAAAAAAAAAAAAAAAAAAAAAAAAAAAAAAAAAAAAAATATATATATATATATATATATATATATATATATATATATATATATATATATAATCATACCTGCAGACCTCAATATACCGTTGATGGCTTTGGATCATTCATCCAAACAGAAAATTAATAAAGAAATATCAGCCTTAAATGAAACACTATGGACATAATAGACATCTACAGGACATTTCATCGCAACTAAAGAAGTATACACATTTTTTTCCAGTGTACACGGAACATTCTCAAGAACAGAACATATGCTGGGCCACAAAACTAACAATTTGCTAAGATTCATTGAAGAAAGGCAGGAAAATAACCAAAAGAATAAAAATTAACATAAAATAGTAAGAGGAAAGGTAGTGGAAATGAAAGACATGTGAAAATATAATTATCATTTGAATCATCCCATGTTAATTTGATAGAAGAAAAACAAAACAATGGCAGAGACTCATAATTAAAACTAAATAAAAAAAACTCTTCAAGAAAAAAACACGACCTGAATCTACACATTAACAGGGCTCATCTGGAGGCCCTGGCCAGCAGAAGAGCATAGGCCCAGCGTGTGGAGGTCCTGGGTTCAATTCCCAGTCAGGGCACACAGGAGAAGTGCCCATCTGCTTCTCCACCCCTCTCCTTCCCCTTTCTCTCTGTCTCTCTCTTCCCTTCCTGCAGACAAGGCTTCACTAGTGCAAAGTGGCCTGGGCCCTGAGGATGGCTTCATGGCCTCTGCCTCAGATGCTAGAATGGCTCCGACCTCAACGGAGCATTATAAATCCTTAAGGCTTTCAGGCAAAGTGGTAAATAATTTACAAAGCAAAATAATTTAATTAGGACCAAATTTTTCAATATGTTCACAAAAATTATGGGATCAGGGAATGTGCAGATACTTCAGTATTTTCAGCCTTTATTATAATAGTGCATTTTCACTAATGAAATAAAAGTTGGTTTTGCCTCTCATTTGCATAACTGAACAACTTTCTTTGACTTGTTTGCTTTTCTCATGTTCTATTTCATAAAAAAATCAAATTCTTTTTAAATTGCTTCAAATTCATTTTAAAAGATCCCCTAATTTTTGTGAGCAGTATATTATACAAAGCAACACAACAAACATAAAAACCAATGAATACCAAGGACAGAATAACTGTTTGCAACACACAGGAACTTGAGAATTTTGCTCTCTTTGATCCTCTTTAAAGACTATACTACACATGATTTGACACAAATCTAATGATAGTAACAGCCACATAAAGTAGCTATAACTTTACCCATTCTACAAAAAAAAAACAACAACAACAAGGATAAGTAAAATTAAAAGAGAAGATTAAATTCAAAGCCACATCAGTAACAGAATAGGAATTAATCCAGATCTTCAATTATCGGGGCAATTATACCCAGATCTTCAATTATCAGGTTAATGTACTTTCAATTAAATCACAGCTTTTTCCTCACTCTAGATTCATCAAGGTCAAGCTAGAGACTCTACATACACATTGCAGTCAACAACTGCTACATATTCAAATATCTGTAATATGGTGCAAACCTTAATTATATTTTTCTTAGTTACAGAATATATATTTAATTCTTCCAGTTATATTGCAAATAGGCATAGATATTTTAATAATCAAGCCCTCACTAGTCTAAGGGGGAAAACCTAAAGCTTTTCTGAAACATGGCATATTAGAAGCAACATATACTTCACATGTTATATTTTATTAATCAAGGAAAATTATAGTCAAGGCATATCATACTCAGAAAATTTAACTGGAGCCTTCATCTCATCTGTAAAAATTTGATTAATTCCACTTATTCAGATTCTTACAAAGAATATGTTAACTTCTCAACTTAAAGTGGCAGAATATTGGCCCTGGCCAGTTGGCTCAGCGGTAGAGCGTCGGCCTGGCGTGCGGGGGACCCGGGTTCGATTCCCGGCCAGGGCACATAGGAGAAGCGCCCATTTGCTTCTCCACCCCCCCTCCTTCCTCTCTGTCTCTCTCTTCCCCTCCTGCAGCCAAGGCTCCATTGGAGCAAAGATGGCCCGGGCGCTGGGGATGGATCCTTGGCCTCTGCCCCAGGCGCTAGAGTGGCTCTGGTCGTGGCAGAGCGACTCCCCGGAGGGGCAAAACATTGCCCCCTGGTGGGCAGAGCGTCGCCCCCTGGTGGGCAGAGCGTTGCCCCTGGTGGGTGTGCCGGGTGGATCCCGGTCGGATCTGTCTGACTGTCTCTCCCCATTTCCAGCTTCAGAAAAATACAAAAAAAAAAAAAAAAGTGGCAGAATATTAAACATATACATTATTCAAAGTATTTCCCCATTGATTTATTTTTGAAAATGTGTATTATCTTCCTGCATCATCCTCTAATGCAATCTGTGACCCTTTAACAACATAATTGTTCTCAGCCTTTGATGTGGAAAATGGAAACTGAATTGTTCTGAAAAGTAAATGGGATATTTTGATGTGACAAGTGGCACAGAAAGTAAGCTTTCAGTATTTATGGAGCTCCTAGTATTTATCTGGTACTCCTCTATATATCAATATAAAAAAGAAAAAGGTGGTCCTTGCCCTCAGGATTCTTATATTTCAGCTATAGGTCAGTGTGAATTAGATGTAAGAGGACATTACATGTGTCCCCTGGATTGATCACCTCACAACCTCATTTAGTAGGTCTCCGTGCTAATTCATAATCAATAGAATTTCAAAATAAATTCTCATCAAGACAAATGAGCTCTGCTACTATTAAAGTTATATAAAATGATCTTTAATGCCTATACTTAATATCAAAACTATCATAAAACACTGAACTTAAGTAGAAAGTGTTACACAGTATTTAAAAATATTTAAATAAAAATATCATACAAATATTTAATATGTTCAAATATTATGATGTTATATGCATATTTTTAATTATGACTTAAGAAATTATTTAGAATTTGGCAGTTAATATTTATTTTTTCCCCACACTTGATGGCATTAAGAACGTTGAGAAAGTAGTCAAAATTTATGCTATATAAGAATAATTTGGGGATCTTGTTAAAACATAAATTCTGTAGAGCCCAGATTCATCATTTCTAATTTCCAAGTCATACAGATGCTGCTATCTCTGAACCTTATTGTGAGTAACAAGGCATTCAAGAACATTTAATGCAGACATTATATGTATAAGAAACCTAGGCATGTACAAAATAATTGATTAATTTAAGTAGATGTTAATTATAACCAAAAAACATCTGTAGAATAATAACAGATGCTTTCATTTTTAAGATTCACACAACTTGGTCCTGGCCGGTTGGCTCAGCGGTAGAGCGTTGGCCTGGCGTGCGGGGGACCCATGTTCGATTCCCGGCCAGAGCACATAGGAGAAGCGCCCATTTGCTTCTCCATCCCCCCCCCCCTCCTTCCTCTCTGTCTCTCTCTTCCCCTCCTGCAGCAAGGCTCCATTGGAGCAAAGATGGCCCGGGAGCTGGGGATGGCTCCTTGGCCTCTGCCCCAGGCGCTAGAGTGGCTCTGGTCTGGCAGAGCGATGCCCCGGAGGGGCAGAGCATCGCCCCCTGGTGGGCAGAGTGTCGCCCCTGGTGGGCGTGCGGGGTGGATACCGGTTGGGCGCATGTGGGAGTCTGACTGTCTCTCCCGTTTCTAGCTTCAGAAAAAAAAAAAAAAAGATTCACACAACTTGTGGAAATGCCTAAAGAGAGGACTAATGGTATTGTTATTGAGTTAATCTGGCCTAAACATAAAGAAAATTATATACCTCAAGTGAGCAGCTAAGCATAAAGTAATACAATAACAAAGCCTGGTTTTTAGAACAGTTAACATTTTCTTCCTTTCAGTGAAACCTAATTTGAATTTCTATCCTGAAAGATTTCAAAGTCAAGACTAGTGTTAAAACAGCATTATCTTGCCTGACCAGGTGGTGGCGCAGTGGATAGAGCATTGGACTGGGATGCGGAGGACCCAGGTTTGAGACCCCAAGGTTGCCAGGTTGAGCACGGGCTCCTCTGGCTTCAGCAAGGCTTACCAGCTTCAGCCCAAGGTCGCTGGCTTGAGCAAGGGGTCACTCAGTCTGCTAAGGGGTCACTCACTCTGCTGTAGCACCCCACCCCCCAAATCAGGGAACATATGAGAAAGCAATCAATATACAACTAAAGTGCAGCAAGGAAGAACTGATGCTTCTCATCTCTCTCCCTTCCTGTCTGTCTGTCCCTAGCTGTCCTGTCTCTCTTGTCATAAAAACTAAAACAAAATAAAACGAACAAACAAAAAAAACCCAGCATTATCTTAGCTTTTTTTTTTTTTTTGGTATGTCTATGTGAGTGTGTAAAAGATTTATTTTTATTTCTTTTAGCCTTGCAATATCAGCTTAAATTCCTACTAAAGGTAATAGTGATATCCTTCAACAGTAAAGTTTTTAATATAGAAAATAAATATGATGAAAAAGGCTAGCATATTATCCTATCCCCAATGCCCAGAGAATGGCAAATGTAAACAGTAAATGATTGCTTAATTAAACTATTTTCTTTAATTTTTTTTATTTTATTTATTCATTTTTAGAAAGGAGAGAGAGAGACAGACAGAGAGGCAGAGAGAGGAGAGAGAGAGAGACAAGGGGGGAGGAACTGGAAGCATCAACTCCCATATGTGCCTTGACCAGGCAAGCCCAGGGTTTCAAACCGGCGACCTCAGCATTTCCAGGTTGATGCTTTATCCACTGTGCCACCACAGGTCAGGCCTAAACTATTTTCTTAATTCAATTGTAAAATAAACCCAAGTGCCCTTTACTGAAGCTGTCTGTGAACTTCAGCAACATAATTGCTCTCAGCCTTTGATACAGAAAATGAAAATTGGGTGTTCCAAAGGGTAAACTGGTTATACTTTTGTTCAAGCACCTGAGATGGTATCTGGAACATTCTGTTTCATAAATCACATTTAGTCAAGTTCTTTCAGTTAGCCAGCCCTGTTAAGTACAGTGAGCCAATCAAAGAACATCAGCCGAAACAGGGAGAACACAGTGCTGACTCAAGCCTGTGAGTGAATGCTAGGGGACCACAGTGAAGTATGAAAGTTAGTGGAATGATCAGTCTAGATCAATTAAAATCTCAAAAGTAAAAAACCTAAACTCCTTTCTATGACATAGTCCCAATTGAAAAGGAACTCCTTGGAATATAACCTTAAATTCTCCTGAGCAGTAACAAGAGGGACAAAGACAGAGAAAGTAAAGATAAATATTTGAGGGGAGTTTAGAGGAGGCAGATGATAAAAAAGTAAAGACTTAGCGTTTTTATTATTCTGTGAAAATAACAGAATTGGAAATTCTAGATTTATGAAGTTAGAATGACCCTCCTAGCCAAATGTTTTCTTTGTAAAATGAATTTGCCTTAACTCTGAGAAGCAGGAAAGAATGTTGGTAGAATCCCACACAGACTTATTTTAAGAGAAAAAGAAAATAAGAAGCAGAGAAACATATGTAGAAAAACAGGCTTGTTCATTCATGTATTGTTTATGGCTGCCTTCTTGCTGCAACAGCAACATTCAATAGTTGTAACAGAAACCATATGTTCCTTAAAGCTTAAAATAATTATTACTTCTCCCTTTACAGGGAAGTTTTGCTTTCCCTGGCACAGAAGACAACTGTAATAAGATCCAACTTTTTTTTCTTTTTTCAAGAGACAAATAAAGAAAGGGACAGATAGGGACAGACAAGCAGGAAGGGAGAGAAATAAGAGGCATCAATTCTTTGTTGCAGCACCTTAGTATTTCATTGTTTGCTTTCTAATATGTGCTTTGACCAAAAGGCTACTGCAGAGTGAGTGACCCCTTGATCAAACCACCAACCTTAGGCTTCAAGCCAGTGACCTTTGGGCTCAAGCCAGCAACCATGGGGTCATGTCTATGATCTCACGCTCAAGCCAGAGCCCACATATTTCAAACCTGGGCCCTCCGCAACCCAGTGAACACTCTACCCACTGCGCTACCAAGAACCAACTTTTTTAAAAGACTGAGTAGAAGAGGCTAGCAAGGTAGAAACTGAGCACAAAAGCAGACTGAGAAAAAGTGATCAGAGTAGAAGCAGACGAAAGGAAAATATGGACTCACTGAAACCTAAGAGAAGATGTTTAGGTTAGCACATGGTATTGTTTCAAACTAAGCCAGGCTGACATAAAAGCTGCTGAATTTAGAGATATGGAAAAAAAATAGTTGGGAAATGGGAGCTCTCTCAACATTAGCTTTGAAGGATTTTAATGAGATAGAGCAATAACTACGGGGTTTAAATAGTCACATAAGATAGATAAGCAGACTTGTGATTTATAAAATTATTACGTGTTCTATCATCAGCACTATTATTCTAAATTGTAACATTTATCAACAAAGGTCTCATAGGAATATGTTTTATTTATTTATTTATTTTATTTTTGTAATAGAGACAGAGAGAGGGACAGATAGGGACAGACAGACAGCAAGGGAGAGATGAGAAGAATCAATTCTTTGTTGTGGCACCTTAGTTGTTCATTGATTGCTTTCTCATATGTGTCTTGATCGGGGGGTTGCAGCAGACTGAGTGACCCCTTGCTCAAGCCAGCATCCTTGGGATCAAGCTGGTGAACCTTGCTCAAACCAGAGGAGCGCACGCTCAAGCTGGTGACCTTGGGGTTTTGAACCTAGGTCCTCCCTCAGTCCGACACTTTAGGCCATCACCTGTTGAGGCTGTTTTATTCTTATAAGAAATATATGTTTTCTTCTAAAGTAAAATTCTAAGAAGATAGTTTTGTATTGCCTTATTGTAAAGACCCTTTCAATGTGACTGAGACTTCAGTGTACAGTAATTGCTTCCTGATCCACGTGATAAAAACTGCTGAAAGCATGTTTTCAACTGAGCATGCATACAAAATCCTTATTTAGTCCTATGAGTAAAATTTAATAAGAAAATAGGGAGCTAACTTGTGAAAAACTTAACTGACAAAATTCATGTATATATGTCTGTGTTATGTGTGTGAATTGAACTGGGTACAGACTGGTTTTTCTGAACATTGCAATGAAGCAATGTAACAATATAACACATTTGGGTGCAAAGTAGCTCTATTTTTAAGTAACTCATTCTTAGTTCCAAATCAGCTAATGTATCCTGACTATTCTGGCTCTAAATAATGCTGTAAGCATCAAAATAATCCTTTAATTAATATTCATAAGTGCAATGAACATATTTCCCCTCTTCTTACTGATTTAAAAGCTTAATAGTTTATTGAATAGACTTGTAAAATAAATATTCAGGGTCAGAACCATACAAACTAATAAAAAGACACCTGGTGAGTAAGAGCTTGTAATTTCAAAAGTAGAAAAGCAAACCCAGAGCGTATGAATCCCACTGGGGATTTTATTAAACTCAGTAAAGAAAGCTTCAGGAAAGCAAATACCCGTTTTTGAGATTTTCAAGGTCTTTATAAGGCAATGCAATTTAACAAACTGACAATGAATGTGCTTATGCAGGGAGAAAAGAGCATTTAGAAAATGGCATTTTCTTCAAAGATCAATTTTCCATTCTTTACTATAACTCCTTGGAAAAAAGAAAAACAAAATAACTAAAAGCAATACAAAGACTATATTTTTTCAAAAAGATTTCACCTCACATAAAACTAATTAACAGATATTATACATGGCTAGTAAACGAACATACACTAAACTGGAATTAATTTTCAGCCAATTATTAATCAAGGTGAATTATACACATCTGTTTTTACGAATAATCATTTGTCTGATTTAAGCAAAATATTTTCTTTTGACAGTATTTTAATTGTTCTTCTGAATAGCAGCACATATTTGGGCACACCAACAGTATAAAAACTAAAATGTTGATGATTGCTTTTTAGTAGATTTATAGAAAAGACTATGATTAGGTGGCTTGATTAAATTCTGTTCCAATTTTCCTTTTATTATATATCTATATTTAGAAGGTTCTACATATATACATAGTTATCCTAAATATGATTGCTGAGAGCTTCCTGTGGATGTAAATTCTTAAATGGCTTTAGGGAAAATAACTTTTTTCTTGATAGAGCAATGTTCCCCCCCAAAAAAGGGGCTCATCATATGTTAATCTTAATATTTTGCCTTCATATAAAGAACTAGATGTTTATTTCTACTGGGTTTTATGGGAGTTTGATAACCTAAAGTACAGCTAGCATGAATATTATGGGACCAGAACTCTTAATGTATAATTTAAAAAGTAATTGAGACTTATATTACTATCATCAGAAAATGGGACAACATCCATATTTTGCTAAATATTTCTAACTGTCCAATTTTGTCAGCCATTTAACAAAGCAATGGTAAATGGAACATAAAAACCAATTGTGTTTCAGCAAAAACAAAAAAGATGACTTAATATGCCTTTAAAATTTCCCTATACTCCACTTAGAATGAATGCATTTCATTTCACAACATCCAGTTTGCGAACAAAAAGGGTGTGTTATAGGAAGTAATCTTACAGGGGTGATCTGATCATAAAATTCTAACTGGACAGGTCTTGGTGGGTAGTTATGTCCCAAGCATACACCTTCTTCAGTATAAAGTTATCTTTGCCTTGAGCAAGCCCTGACCACTGTTTCTTGTGCATCTGAATTAGTCCACCCCTGAAATAAGCATAACTGAACTCAAGAAAGCTTGTGAATTTGTCAGCTATCCTGTAATCCAGTCTCCACTTTGCTTTCTCCCTCCTCCATTTAATCTTCCTTATGTTCCCTCCTTTTAGTTTCAGATGCACAAATAAAACTACAAACTCATCTTCTCAGGAGCATTTTTAGATCTTGCTTCCAGGCAATTCTCATCAGTTTTGTCTCAAATAAACTCATAAAAATTCTCTACAGGTTTAGATGTTTCTTACATCAACAGATACATGAATAAAGTTTCAAGCAAATTTACTTTCTCAGGTGGCTAAAAAAAATCATTAAGGAACAGAACATATTTGTGTGCCTGACAAATTTACTTTTAGAGTGGATACAGCATAGAGCAGAACTAAACGGCATTTCTTCAGGTAAACTCAGTGAATGTAAATAAAGTGGTATTATAATTTCTTTTCAATTGGCATGGAGTAATTCATTCTAACCCAGAAACATCCATAAGTAACTGAAAAAATTCAAATTTCTAAAACATTGCTAAAAACAAAGTTCTAAATCAAACTGACCCCAACAAAGCATGGCTACCACAACAAAAACTAAAATCAAAGACTTCTCTTTACTAGTTGGGTGTTTGGATTATAGTTTTTGTATTTTATTTAAATTTTTGGTAGGGCAGATTTTTCTTTGTCATGGTGGAACATAAAACAGCAAAGAGAAACTGGTTGTTGTTAATTACTGACAAGGTCAAATGCTAATTTAATAAGCCAATACAATTATGATCTTTTTTTTTTTTTGTAATTTTCTGAAGCTGGAAACGGGGAGAGACAGTCAGACAGACTCCCGCATGCGCCCAACCGGGATCCACTCGGCACGCCCACCAGGGGGCGACGCTCTGCCCACCAGGGGGCGATGCTCTGCCCCTCCGGGGCGTCGCTCTGCCGCAACCAGAGCCACTCTAGTGCCTGGGGCAGAGGCCAAGGAGCCATCCCCAGCGCCCGGGCCATCTTTGCTCCAATGGAGCCTTGGCTGTGGGAGGGGAAGAGAGAGACAGAGAGGAAGGAGGGGGGGTGGAGAAGCAAATGAGCGCTTCTCCTATGTGCCCTAGCCGGGAATCAAACCCGGGTCCCCCGCACGCCAGGCCGACGCTCTACCGCTGAGCCAACCGGCCAGGGCCCAATTATGAACTATCTTTTAAGTGAGGGCAGATGGAAGAAAAAATGAAAAACACGTCACACAACTATTTCCTCATGTCTATGTCTATAATCATTATACACCAAAATGTATATTTTCATCTCAAATGCCAGCTAAAAAAGCAACCCAAAGGACTGAGGATGTCTGTTCTGTCTAGAATAAATGTATAAATCAAATGCTGAGTAACTACCACTTGCAAGTTAAATTTTGTTATAGATAACTGTTTTTATGTTATCATAATGTTCCTTTTCTGTCAAATACTGATAACGATTTACTCTTTATATCATTATAATTTCTTCTATGTGTCAGCAAAGAGATTTAATATGGTGATAAAGAAATAAATGTAGAATAGTATGTGTTTTTCCAAAACCTATATATTTTATGTAAAGCTTTAAAAACTATTATATATTTTATTTCCACTTAAATAATATCAATTTATTAAAATATAATAGGCAAATAAAATTCTAAATTCAGTAATTCACGCAAACTGTGGAATTCAGGATATGTCAGTATAGACTATATAAATAGAAAAATAGAAGTCATTCGTTAAATCTTTTGTGGTAATAATAAAAATTATATACTTTTTAGAAATTGTATTCATTATTCTAGGTTTAATTTTTTTTTTTTTTTTTTTTTTTAGTGAGAGAGAGAAACAGTGAGACAGAGAGAGGGACAGATAGGAACAGACAGGAAGGGGGAGAGATGAGAAGCATTGATTCTTCGTTGCATCACCTTAGTTGTTCATTGACTGCTTTCTTATATGTGCCTTGCAGTGTGTGTGTGGGGGGTGTTTCCGCTGAGGTAATGATCCTTTGCTCAAGCCAGTGACCTTTGGGTTCAAGCCAGCGACCATGGGGTCATGTCTAAGATTCCATGCACAAGCCAGCGACCCTGTGCTCATGCTGGTGAGCTTGTGCTTGTTAGGTTGGCAGAAGGAGGACACACAGGCCTGATCAATTTTATAAGTGTATTTATGTAGTTGCAAACCGATGTGCTGAAACCCCAGTGTCATCAGCCAAGAGCTGCAGGAAGGGGTGTCTGATATAGGCGTTGCTGCAGGCATTTGCTGGCATGGGGTTGGCTGCACCTGCACATGCTCAGCTTAGCATATCATGGTTTGTTGCCTTTGGTCACAGACTGTCTCCCTTTCCCAACCCTCATGTCCCTCCCTATGGCCTTGTCCCAAGGACACTTCCCATAACCTTCCCTGGTGGAGGGAGTTACTTAAGGGGAGGTGGAGGTTCAGGGAGGGAGATGCTTAATGAAGAAGTTGCCCTAGTGGGAGGTTGGGTGAGGGGAATTTGAGTTTAAAGGGGCTTTGGGTTTAAAGGAGCCTTGACCCCAAACCTAACAGAGCTCAAGCCAGCAACCTTAGGTTTCAAACCTAGGTTCTCTGTATCTCAAGCCGATTCTCTATCCACTGCGTAACTGCCTGGTCAGGTGATTTAATTTTAGCTAATATAAATTCTATTATATCTAAAAGTCTAATGAACCCTGAATTTTGTGAGAGAAAAACAAAACAAAACAAAACAAAAAAACCTGTGCTGGTAAGAGATTGCCCTAACTTACAGAATTGGTAAATATTACTGTAATTAATAACATAATTTAGTATTTAATAAAAATTATTATATATAAGGTCCACTGATAGGTTTCTGTATTAATTTTCCACCCAATAAAACTCTCACAAAGAGCTTTATGATGCTACCTACATGTCACAGTTGAGAAAGCTGAGGCTTGTGACAGTTAATACTAGAAATGCTTTAGGCCTTTGAGCTATTGAGAAAGCTGTGATTGAAAAACAGCTGACTTCAAAAGCTGTGTGTATGCTGTTGTTTTTTTTTTTTTTTCAGTACTACACTAAAATGGGTTATAACAGGCAGTTCCCAAATCTAGTACAATAGAATCAGTAGGTTAAAAGTAAAAAGAGAACCTGTAAAGGGTTCAAACCAGCATTATCTTCTCTTTGTATTAAAGGAAAGTTAATGGAAATTATATTATGTATAACTTAATGTATAAAGGAAAATATCATATTAAAGGCAGCTATCAGATAACTTTAAAGAAGTGAGAAAACTGTAGCTAGCATCTTAAAAATTGTCAAACGATCATCTTGAAAATACTAAGTAGGTATACTAGCTAAAACACTGACTATAATTATATTTCCCTATTCATAAATATAGGCACAATTAATATGAAAAGTAAATACTATTTGATTAGGATTTAATCATTAAGAGACAGAGAACAAACTATCTGAAAATGATAGGTATATAAAGCTTGAAATAAAGACATAAAATCTAGGTCATTGTAAGAAAAATTTATAGTAGTACTCACTTTTGTTAAGGACAGAAACAAAGTAAAATAATACGTTAAAAGAATTTTTTTTTCCTTTTGGTTTAAGTTATGATGAACTTAAGGCAATACTAATATTGGTATATATAATTCCTAAAATTAAATCTTTTTTTCTGAGAACTCGGGAGCCTTTAAAAATTCTAAATTTGGCCCTGACCGGTTGGCTCAGTGGTAGAGCGTCGGCCTGGCGTGCGGGGGACCCGGGTTTGATTCCCGGCCAGGGCACATAGGAGAAGCGCCCATTTGCTTCTCCACCCCCCCTCTCCTTCCTCTCTGTCTCTCTCTTCCCCTCCCGCAGCCAAGGCTCCATTGGAGCAAAGATGGCCCAGACGCTGGGGATGGCTCCTTGGCCTCTGCCCCAGGCGCTAGAGTGGCTCTGGTCGCGGCAGAGCGACACCACGGAGGGGCAGAACATTGCTCCCTGGTGGGCAGAGCATCGCCCCTGGTGGGCGTGCCGGGTAGATCCCGGCTGGGCGCATGCGGGAGTCTGTCTGACTGTCTCTCCCTGTTTCCAGCTTCAGAAAAATACAAAAAAAAAAAATTCTAAATTTAAAAACTCCATTCTTTTTCCTTTTTAATGAATTTATTGAGTTGACACTGGTTAACAAAATTATAAAGGTGTCAGGTGCACAGTTCTACAATATATTATATTTTTTTTCCTTGCTCCATCGCTCGGTAACTGAACTACTTTTAGAGCTGAAACCGAGGCAACACACAAGAGGTCAACTTGCTCAAACCAACTGAGCCATGGCTTTGGGAGATAAGGGGAAGAAAGAGAAGAGTAGAGAAGCAGACAGTCACTTCTTCTGTGTGCCCTGACCAGGAAATGAACCTGAAACATCCACATGCCAGGCCGATGCTCTACCAATGAGCTAACTGGCCAGGGCCTATAATACATCTTCTGTACACTGCATTGTGTGTTCACCACCCCAAGTCAAGTCTCTGTCCATTGCCATTTATCCCCCTTATGCCTTCCTCAACCTCCATATCCTGTCAACATTAATGTTTTTAAAATACAAGATATGAAATATGAAAACATCCCCCAAAGCATTTAACAATTTTTTATATTTACTAAAAACATTTTCAGAAATTCATCACTAGTTCATTAGAAAAGATGATAGGAAGTCAATATTTTGAACCATTAGGAAATAAAAACACAATATAAATTACAGATTTTATATAGATTAAAGATTTTAAATATATTTTTATTTGACCATGAATAACTTTGGAGGGTTTTTTTTCTCTCTGATGCAATTTGGTTAATTTTTAATAAAAGTGATTTCTTCCTATTATTTATAAACTTTACATAAGAACAGCTCATATATATTTGTTAAATGAAATTGAGAACTTTTTCTTCTTTGGTTTCAGAAATAAAATAAAACAAACACACCCACACACACATGTATTTTTGTTTTTTACTCCTCCTGAAGAAAATTTAGTAGACCTAGTGTGCTTAATGGTAAGCTTTATTTCTGTAAAAATATTAATTTTGATTTTTTTTAAGATTTTATTTATTCATTATAGAGAGAGGAGAGAGAGAGAAGGGGGGAGGAGCAGGAAGCATCAACTCTCACATGTGCCTTGACCAGGCAAGCCTAGGGTTTTGAACCGGCAACCTCAGTGTTTCCAGGTTGACGCTTTATCCACTGCGCCACCACAGGTCAGGCCTAATTTTGATCTTGATAATTACTTTTATTTTATCTGGGTATAAAATATCTGAGGATTAATTAAATAATATATATATTAAATATATATTATATTTTATAAACACACACAGTTTTTCAAGATCCGGAAAGTAACTAATATTATTGAAATGGTATTTTTTTAAACGGTATTTTAATATTAACTGCATGGCATTTCAAATGGGAATGGATCAGTCATGTGCACAAGTTTTACATGGTAAGATTAAGTTTCGTACGCCTTTCTTTGCTTTCTGTCACCACAATTAGATACTCT
Organism: Saccopteryx leptura; assembly: GCF_036850995.1. Classification (NCBI taxonomy): domain Eukaryota; kingdom Metazoa; phylum Chordata; class Mammalia; order Chiroptera; family Emballonuridae; genus Saccopteryx; species Saccopteryx leptura. The sequence goes on along the minus strand of NC_089507.1, from coordinate 72,779,130 downwards.
AATATTGGCAATCATAATAATTTGGTTGATTGGGAAAATAGAAACAGAGCAATAAAATTAGAGTATTAAAAGATTTACAGAGTGTGTGAGGACATCAAGAGCATGTGAAGACAAAAAGAAGCTGAATTTCATTTGTCTTGTCTTTGTAAAAGTGAAATATTTCATTTTCACACCAAAGAATGCATTGTTTTTTTCCAAAGCTCTGCTCCAGCTGTTTCCCCCTTGGCTAACCACTGGACACTAACATGACAGCTTGCTGTGGTGATACTTAAGCCTTATCTCCCAGGAAAATAGGCCTGAAGTTCCATTATCAGTATAAAAAATATGTTGTTTACCTCTACAAAGCTTAATTCTAATCAAGTTCCTAAGTTATCTTTATAAAGAAATATGCCCAACTTTAAAGAATTCCAGCAAAAGAATAAAAATTGGTTTACTTATTCCCAGAACTCTTTTCTTATTTTGCTCTTCCATTACTTGTATAAATAAATGCTTCTTTTTTACTTGGTCCTATTGAACTCCTATCTCTTAGAACATTACACACAGTATTTCAAATTGTAATATTATCTTAAAAATTTATCTCGTCTTTCCACCTAAATGTTTTCAAATTTATGACCACAGGCCATGCAATTCAGATATTGGCATTTTTATCTTAATACTACATACAGCATGAATTTTGTGATTATATGTCTAATTAAGGTTGACATTTTATAGCAATTTTTCAGAATTCCTTTTTTCCTGATTCTTCTAAATATTTTTGGAACATCTTCAGACTTTCCCAATTATAAGTTAGGAGTTAAAGAATCACAAAAATCATTGCTAAAGGTGATGACACTGACTGGCCCAAGGTTAATCTAGTAACAGTAGAACCAAATCTGCAACTTAAAGTTTCTGAATCCCAGAACTTGTAAAGTCTTTCAAATTTTCCTCTAATAAATATAAAAAATGATAAAGATAAATATATTCTCAAATCCTATGCTATTTCTGTTAAATTTATATACATGTGAAAGATGTGGAAATATAAACTTTATTTGCTAACTAATCATTCTAAGAGAAATACTAAAAATAGAATAAAAACTGGATATCAGGAAAGGAAGCAAGAGCCCAGTTAATTTAACTATATATAGAGTCACAATAGGACCAGAAACCATCTTAAATTAATGTTGCTATTGGTGGGATTGTCAATTGGTATAAACCAGGAGTCCCCAAACTACAGCCTGCAGGCCGCATGCGGCCCCCTGAGGCCATTTATCTGGCCTCGCTGCACTTCCAGAAGGGGCACCTCTTTCATTGGTGGTCAGTGAGAGGAGCACTGTATATGGCGGCACTGCAAAGTGGCAAAGCGCTGCATTGCTCACGTACAGTACTACTTCTGGTGACGCGGGACGTACGCATCACGGCTCCGGAAGCGCGTCATATCACTTGTTATAGCTAGCAGTGACAGATATGGAACCGAAAATTGACCATCTCATTAGCCAAAAGGAGGCCCATAGTTCCCATTGAAATACTGGTCAGTTGGTTGATTTAAATTTACTGGTTCTTTATTTTAAATATTGTATTTGTTTCCTTTTTCTTTTTTTTTTTTTCACTTTAAAATAAGATATGTGCAGTGTGCATAGGGATTTGTTCATAGTTTTTTTTTTTTTATAGTCCGGCCTTCCAACGGTCTGAGGGACAGTAAACTGGCCCCCTGTGTAAAATGTTTGGGGACCCCTGGTATAAACACTATGAAAACAGTATGGAGAGTCCTCAAAAAATTAAAACTGTAAATACTATATGATCCAGCAATTCCACTCTGGGAACATAGCTAAAGGAAACAAAATAACTCAAAAGATATCTGACCCCCTATATTTACAGTACAATTATTAACAATAGCCAAAACATTGAAACAAACTCAGTATCCACTCATGGATGAATGGTTAAAGAATTGCAGTATTTATAGAATATTACTGAGCTATAGAAAATGAGGATATCTTACTACTTGCAACATGAGTGGATCTTGAAGGCATTATTTTATATAAAATAAGGCAGACAGAGAAAGACACTATATAATCTCACTAATATGGAAATCTATTTAAAAATTGTTATATGATATATTGAAAGACTTTAAGAGACTAGATCTTAAAAACTTCTAATGCAAGAAAATTTTTTGTTTCTATTTTTGTTTTGTCATTTCTTTGTGAGATATTGTATGTTAAGTAAACCTATTTTGGTAATCATTTCACAAAATATGTATATCACACAACCATGCTGCACAACTGAAACTTAAAAGTGATATATATTAATTGGTGTTGAATTTTCTATAATACTGGCACCTTTGTTATCAGACCAATATGAGTAATATATTTGTCCATTAGTAGTATAGAGACTGAAATAATTTACTCAACTTTTCATTTTCTTAATCAGTAAATTGAGCATATTGGTTATTTCATAGTAATACTGTAAGAATTACTGAGTAAGTGCTTAAAAATTTAATAAAAATGTACCTGACTTGTACTAGCAGTAAATAATAATTAGTTTCAGCCATTATCAACTCCAGACCAAAATATTGTTGACCTAGAAATCCTCATAATGTTTGTAATCTAAAGACTAGATGGCTATAGAGCTTGGAGCAGAAATAAAGTAAAAAGTGAGGACTAAATAATTATAGGATTTCAAATTAGAATATGTTAAAACAGGTAGCCAGTAATATCGTATTTGTAAACCACTCCACCTGAGAATTAATTTAAGATAGTGACAGAACATAATCATTCAATTCATATTCAAGTGACACCTACTTTGAAACAGACATTATATTATGTATAGAGAATATAAAATCAATTGCTATTCTCAGAAAAAATATTTTCTTGTAAAGAAACATTTATACACACAAATTATAATTCATCTGTCATGTTCTCTTACAGAGCATAAAAGATAAGAGGGGTGTGAGGAAAGTCTTCATAGAAGAGATAATGTTTATGCTGTCTTGGAGAATGTGTAGAGTTTTACCAGGCATTTAAAAAGGAAAAGCATTTCATACAGAAGAAAAAAAAATAAACATGGACAAGGACTCTGAGATGGCAGGCTGAGAAAATGGGAATAAATTTCTGTATGGGAGTAGAAGATATGGCATCGCTGGTAGGAAATGGTCATAAATAAGGCTGGAGAGAAGGTTCAGGTCTAGACTTAGAAATACAGTGGAGATCGGACTTGAGACTATGGTTAGTAAAGCCATGGAGAGATAGTATGTATAGTAAATGCATAATAGAGCTAAACTGGGTTTCAGTAGATGACTGATACCAAACTTATCACTTCACTCATGGAGGAAAGTGGCAAAGAGTTCAGTTAGAAACTTACTCAATAGTAGTGGAAGAAAATGATGATATGACCTAAAGCTGTGATTAGAAAATAAAATATATTTCTGTTGGTTAGAGAGTCATCCTGATATGCCAATGTTGCGGGTTCAAGCCCCCGTCAGGGCACATACAAGAATCAACCAACAAATGCATAAATAAGTAGAACAACAAATCAATCTCTCTCTCTTTGTCTCTCTCCCATTTCCTTTCTCTCTCTAAAATCAATAAAAAAATAAACTGACCTGCATCACATCATGATTTTGTAGTTTGGGATATAGGTTGGATGATGATATTGTTAACTACAACAAGGAATACAGAATCAAGAGGAACCATACAAAAGTGAGCAAAAATCAACTCAGGTGTGTACATGTAGAAAACTGGTAATTAGGTTCTGAAGCTCAAAAATAGAAAATAAAACCAGATTTGGGGGTTTTCACTAGAGATAATTTTAATCAAAATTATTGATTAGGTAACCCACAAAGAGTATTTAGAGAGTAGACTGAGGGGGGGGGAAGAGTCCCTTTATAGACAATTAACATATAAGGAATAAAATGGAAAAAGGGTCAATGAAGATTGTAAAGGACTAACCAAACAACTTGGTTTGATATTCTGAATAACAGAAATTTTCAAGAAATAGAAAGTAATTTTCATTTCAAATGATATATTGGCCAACATTCTCTTAAGATTAAATTAATGTCCCCTGTTTTAGAAAGACCCAAAACTCTTATGTGAGAGAAAATGAATACTTCCAAAACAGAACATAAAAAAACATAAGTCAACATTTTTTTTCCTCTATATTCAAAGAAAGAAAAGACTGCTCGGTCTAAGAAATGAATCCTGCAGCGTTTCCATCTCTAACCTGCAGAGAGGCCTGGGTTTCCATCTACTTGCTTTTCATGACTCCAATTTCATTCTTGGTTACCATTTCATTCCCTTGATGTAATAAGCCATTTACATTTAGCACTCTCCAGTAGACAGTTATGTTTCAGAGGGCTTATCCTGTTCAGAGGAAAAAGCCTATGGGCAGTGAAAAAGGGTGAAAATTCAGGTAAAATGTATATTCTATCTACTACAAGAAATGTGCCAAAGTTTGATTTCCACCATGCACATTTTGTGAACTGTTCATGCTCAATGCTCTTCTATAGCATGCTTTTGATGGCAAACATAAGCATGATCCTAGGCATATTCCTCACAACTGATCCTTTTTGCAGTCTTTCCTTTTCACTACTAGTGTTTAAAATCATTTTTATTATATTAGGACTATTATTATTTGTTTAAAACTGTTATTGGTGTACGTATACATTTTATCTATATTAGGTATTGACAGCAGTAGACTGGGAACGTTAGGACCAAAGAGAAAAGAAACAACTTGTATTTTTTCACTTGAGCTAAGTCTACTAAAGGAAGAGAATCAATTTCTAGGGTACTTTACCGATTTATAAAATGATGTAATTTATTTTAAGTAATTATGCTAAAATGAGATTTAATGTTTCATATTTTCCTCCCACTGCAAGGTAACAACTTAATCATACATTTTTGCTCACATTGCCCTTGACCGTTTGTTTCTTTTCTTTTGTGCACAAGTGTTCTTTAAAAATATCATATCCCAGTACCCTTCATAAAAGAAGATGACACATTTGATCCAACATTAAGTAGAAAGGTAATTTTTTTATGTTTTTAAATAAATTTGAGGTCCCGGCTGTTAGCTCAGTTGGTTAAGAGTGTTGTCCTGAAACAACAAGGTTGCGAGTTCCATCCCTGCTCAGGGGACACACGGGAAGCAACCAAAACATGCTGGACTGAGTGGAACAACAAATGCTTCCCTTCCCACCCTTCCCTTCCTCTCTCTCTCTCTAAAAATCAATAAAAAAAATTAAGCCCTGGCTGAAGAGCTCAGTTGGGTGAAGGATCATCCCAAACTATGTAGGTTGCCAGTTCAACTCCCTGGTCAGGGCAAATACAGGAGCAGCTCGAAGTTCCTGTCTCTGTCTCTCCCCAAATCTCTCAAAAATAAATAAATAGGAAATAAATAATTAATTAATTAATTTTTTTTTCATTAATTCACTCATCTATAAAAAGAAATATATTAAATGTTGAGAATTCTATAAGACATAGTCTGGAAAGACATTGGAGTTGGAAAAAAAAAAAAAGACATTGGAGTTGGGAGTGAGCAAAAACCTAGAAATACAATGCTTAACTAATTAGAATGGCAGGAAAATGAAATCAGAACCAATTAATGATGACATTAATTTATACACGTTATTTTTAGTGACAGAGGATTTCATGTTGCCTATATAATGATTTCATAATTATTATTATTATTATTTTTTTTTTTTTTTGCATTTTTCTGAAGCTGGAAACAGGGAAAGACAGACAGACTCCCGCATGCGCCCGACCGGGATCCACCCGGCCCGCCCACCAGGGGCGATGCTCTGCCCACCAGGGGGCGATGCTCTGCCCATCCTGGGCGTGGCCATGTTGTGACCAGAGCCACTCTAGCGCCTGAGGCAGAGGCCACAGGGCCATCCCCAGCACCCGGGCCATCTTTGCTCCAATGGAGCCTTGGCTGCGGGAGGGGAAGAGAGAGACAGAGAGGAAGGAGAGGGGGAGGGGTGGGATTCCTGGCCGGGAATCGAACATAATTATTATTTTTAAAAAAACTAATGATATCAGTATCCTATAATCATATATATTATTTAAAAAATAATAAGGATAGCCTAACCAGGCAATGGCACAGTGGATAGAGCGTCAGAATGAGACCCAGGTTTGAAACCCCGAGGTTGCCAGCTTGAATGTGGGCTCATCTGGTTTGAGCAAGGCTCATCAGCTTGAGCCCCAAGGTCACTGGCTTGAGCAAGGGGTCACTCAGTCTGCTGTAGCTCCCTGGTCAAGGCACATATGAGAAAGCAATCAATGAACAACTAAAGTGACGTAAGGAAGAATTGATGCTTCTCATATCTCTCCCTTCCTGTCTGTCTCTCTCTATCTGTGCCTCTCTCTGTCTGTCTCTGTCACACACAAAAAAAACTAAGGATATAGGTTTCCTATAATCATAATTATTATTTGAAAAATTCTTAGAATATAGGTATCATTTTTATGTGGAATTGACATAAATAATTTATGTATACTATACTTATGTTATATGCAACATACAGTGATTAAATTTTACATTATTTATAATAGTTATAATATTAATAATAATAATACAAAAATAATAGCTTGCATTTATTAAAGGCTTATTTTGTGCCCAGCACTCTTATCTCAGGTTTTAAAAGTTTACCTCATGTAATAATACCTTAAACTATAATATAATACTGTTAATATAAGGGGAAAATACAGCACTGAGATGCTTAAACCACAATAAAGGGTGGTTCACAAATTCATATCCAAAAGGGTATAATTTCATAGTTCATGCTATAAACAATGCACTACATATTTTAAAACAAATCAGTGTGCAGTTTTCATGTCAGAGAAAATCTAATTTTTAAGAAAGAGTTGAGGTGATTTTTATTTTTCCTAAATTCATTTGTCATTAATAGAACAATATTCTGATATAATTAAACATTAATGAAATGTAAATTTTTTTTGGTTTAAAGGCATTAGTCAAAAAGCTATAACTCCTCAACGTTTGTTATGATTTGTAAAAGTGTATCAATAGCATTTCACTATCAAAACCAATATTTTAAGTTTGATTCTGACAAAGAAAAAACTAATAACTTTAAGCATTATAATTATAATTTAGTGGAGTTAGATTATTTTTCTCAATGTCATTTAGTAAAATCAACTTTATGTAGAAATAATTTGAAATAGACTGCATAAGATAATGTTTTAATACCACCTTGAAAATATTATATCATTAAATAATTGACACCACTTTGGAAACATCTCATTGTTTTTATCCTTTTCTCTGTAAAACCTGGTTTGGGAACTATACATTATAAATACCAAGTTTCTGCCTGACCAGGCAGTGGTGCAGTGGATGGAGCATCGGCCTGGGATGCAGAGGACATAGGTTCAAAACCCAATGTCGCTGGCTTGAGCATGGGATCATAGCCTAGAAGACCCCATGGTCACTGGCTTGAGCCCAAAGGTCCCTGGCTTGAAGTCCAAGGTTGCTGGCTTGAGGAAGGAGTCACTCACTTTGCTCTAGCCCCTCAGTCAAGGCACATATGAGAAAGCAATCAGTGAGCAAATAAGGTGCTGCAACAAGAAATTGAAGCTTTTCATCTCTTTCCCTTCCTGTCTGCCTGTGCCTGTCTGTCCCTCTTTCTGTCTCTCTCTTTGTGTGTCTCTCAGAAAATAAATAAATAAATACCAAGTTTCAACTTGTGTCAGTGTAACCATATTCCAAGACGTTCTAAATGATTAGACTGTTTAAGATAACTGTAATCAACTGTATCCATCTTGGACTTTTTCTAAATAACAATTTTATGACAATGTTAGAACAATAAACAGCAACATGTATTTATTTACCTCTGTTATTTTACAGCCTGGATTCATTTTCAGCTTCATAAAAGGTGAAGACTTTTTTTTCTAAGCTATATCATTAAGAGTCAGAAAAGTGGGTGGTACATAGAAGGGAGGATGAATAAGTAGAGGTTGTAAAAGTTATCTCCATACTGTAACTTCAAACAAAAAAACCCACAAAAAACTATAAAATTAAACATAAATAGCTAAAAATGTTTTCACCACAATTTAAAGTACAAATTGTAGGCATGGCCAGTTGGCTCAGTGGTAGAGCGTCAGCCTATCATGTGGATGCCCCAGGTTCGATTCCCAGTCAGGGCACACAGGAGAAAAGCCCACATGCCTCTCCAATTTCTCCCACTCTTTTCTCTCAATCTCTCTCTTCCTCTCCAGTGGAGCCAGTTGGTCTGGGCACTGAGGATGGCACCATGGCCTCATCTCAGGTGCTAAAATGGCTTTTGTTGCAACAGAGCAAGGGCCCCAGATGGGCAGAGCATTGCTCCCTAGTGGGCTTCCCATGTGGATCTCGGTCAAGCACATGCAGGAGTCTGTTTCTCTGTCTCCCGTTTCTCACTTAAAAAAATACAAATAAATAAATAAATAAAGTACAAATTGTATTCATGCTCCCAAGCAAATTTGTTCAAAATTGATGCTACTACTTGTTGTCCCTTAGTACATAGTAATATGCTATCCAATGGAAACAACTTTCCTATTTTGTAATTCAAATATTGTCTGCTATGTAAATGTATTGGAACTAATATCGTAAATTTAGAAGTAGAAATGTATACTACTGATATGTCTTAATATAAATGTTTGGACTTTACAAGTTTAAAATATAAATATTAATATGATATTTAAAATGTATAAGTGATTTTCACATATATTATCTAGAAATGTTATAAACTGAAAAGTTTAAGATGAAATTTTCTATGTTAACACCTCAAATCAGGTCAACGTCACATGTATTAATCTTTTTAACTCAGGACTTACTACAATCACTGTGTTATTACAAATTAAAAGGTACTTTCCCCCTCCTGAGTATATTAGGACACCTCAGGAAAAGTACTGACTGGTCATTTTTTAATACCTATTTTGAGTTCATGACAGTTATCTTGTGCTAATGGACTGATTATGAAACAGCATTCATTACCAAAGATGTTTAAAGCTCTATTTTAATATGCTAATAGAAAATAATGGATTTCATATTTTTATGTAATGAGGTTTAAATGTCAAGGCTTGTTTTTAGCTGTGCATTTCAAATACCTACTGTCTAGTCTTTATTTAAAAATTGCACGCTCATTTATTAGGAATAAGTTTTTGAAAATAAGTATCAAAACTTCATAAATCAAGCTTGGGATTAAATTAATTTTTCACCCATTAAATAATAAAACCAATTTGTGGCAACTCTGCGGCAAAATCTATTTTAAAATTGTGTTTTAGTTGCTTGATTTAGCTCCATCTAATACATGGAACACCGTATTATCAAGAAGTGGAAGGTTAGTTAATTATAATTTAAATTAAATATCCGAAGTGATATACAAATTAAGAGAAACTTAAAACTACTTCCCGCAGTTACACTCCCCATTTTTAGTTTTTGTGTATGGCTATTCTAGGAAAAAGTTGACTTCACTTTAACAAGCATTTATCATTTATGATCCACAGCCCAGAGCCATGGTAAAAACACTAGTTTTGGAGTGAGGCAAAAACCAAAGGTAACTGAAAGCCAAGTTAAGCAGATTTTCAGATCCTCATTCATAATATTATAACATTTACTTCATAAAATCATAATCTAAGTGGGAAAACTTACATCCAAGTGCTAGCTTAGTGCTAGCCTGGATTCCTTTGTTGGCCCCTCTCTAAATTGCCTCTTCTAAATATCCAAGTTTTATAGGGCTTGATTCTCTCACAGTTCTGGTATCTCTATACAGTCTTCCTTAAAATGTTATCAGTGTTACATAGTTTCAGGTATCTGTGCAGAAGACTACCAAATGTATGCCCCTTGACCAAACTTGTTTAAACTTCCATATTCAAATTGTTGACACTTCCACTTGAACATTTTATACAAACACTGAATCCTTGGTAAACATCCCACCTCATTCTGTTGATAAAAGAATTTTTCCTTTGGCATTTGTGGCACCAGCATCTACTCATAGGTGAGATACACAATACAGAGGTGTCACTATGACACTTTAATTTGACCATTCATCCAAACTATTATCAAATCCTGTTAATTACACCTTCAAAAGAAATCTGCAACCATATTAACTGGAGCCCCAGCCCTCATTTCTGCTCTGGCCTCTCCAGACCTCCATCTTGCTTTTCGAAATGGTCTCCCATCCATAGTCCTTCAACAAGCCACTGAAATAGCTAGAGTGATTTTTTTTTTTCAAATGTGAATCTGATCACAATGGATGCTAGAATTTATAATAAGAAATATATATTTGGTATTAGTCCCCATTTCTGGAAGAGATCTCTAGAACTCCTAAAATCCTTAAAATTTTCTAAATAATGAGAGGCGGTATCTGTTGTTACATTAATAAGGTGACTTTTGGAGAGGTTTCCGTGGGTAACCTAAGGATGTGGCCTGGTTGCCAGTGGAGCCAATAATATGATTACAGGGTTGTAACTTTCAGTTTCACCCACTGAGGCCAGGGATGGGAGAGGGGCTAAAGATTGAGTTTAGTCATCAATGGCCAATGATCAAATCAATTATGCCTACATAATGAAACCTTTATATAAACTCAACAAGAAAGTTCAAAGAACTTCTGTATTGGTAGACAGATAGAGATCTGGGGAAAATGGTACATTTAGAGGGCATATCCTCCCCTCATTTAGGGAAAGGAAACTCCATATCCTTCCCCTATACCTTGCTCTAATCATCTCTTCCATCTGGGCATTTCTGAATAATATCATTTTAAAATAAACTGATCTAGTAAGTAAAATGGTTTCTGAGTTCTGTGAGCCACTCCAGCAAATTCCTCAACCAAGGAAGGCATCATTGGAACCTCTGATTTGGCCTGACCTGTGGTGGCGCAGTGGATAAAGCGTCGACCTGGAAATGCTGAGGTGGCCGGTTCGAAACCCTGGGCTTGCCTGGTCAAGGCACATATGGGAGTTGATGCTTCCAGCTCCTCCCCCCCTTCTCTCTCTGTCTCTCTCTCCTCTCTCTCCCTCTCTGTCTCTCTCCCTTTCTCTCTCCTCTCTAAAATGAATAAAAAATAAATAAAAAAATAAAAAAAAGGAGCCTCTGATTTATAGCAGATTGGTCAAACGCTAGGGTGACAACCTGGACTTACTACAGACATCTGAAGTGGTGGTGGAAGTAGGGGGCAGTCTTGTAGAACTGAGCCCTTACCCTGAGAGATATGATGCTAACTCCAGAGGGACAGTGTCAAAATTGAGTTGAATTGTAGGACACCCAGTGAGTGCCAGAGACTTGTTGGTTGATGTGGAGCAATTAATCCCCAGTACCTTTGGTCCCAGGACCTTTAACAACAATCTACTCCCCATTCAAAAGTAAAAGTCTCCATTTCAACAGTTCCGCATTTTGTCTAAAATAAAATAAATACTATAATATTGAATATGACCTAATTGCATGGCATGCTCATTTAGCTGATGAAAAACTTGATGGATATCCAAAACCTTTTCACTATTCTCTGTGCCCCAGGAAGCTGAACTGAATAGACTAACAAATGGAATCTCATGCTCTATCCTTTGATAGCCTGTAGGCAAAGAAGAACACAAACACATTAGGAGACTAGAGGGCAGCAGGTCAAGTGTGATCAGGAATTTATTTTTGTCTCCCTCCCGTTGGTTTTGTTGCAGCTGGCGGCAGTCCTTAACTGCAGGAGGGCTTCTCATAAGGAGGATCCTACATGATCCTCATCTTCCCTGTGCCAGCAATCTCTGTTTTCCCTTTTCATCTTCTGGTAGCAATAGCTCCACTACTGTAACTCTAGGTTTCTTCTTTTCTTTTATATTTTTTTATTCAGTAAAAGGAGGGGAGGCAGAGAGACAGACCCCCATATGGCCCCAACCAGTATCCACCCAGTAAGCCCACTAGGGAGTTGTGCTCTGCCCATCTGGGGCATTGCTCCGATGCACAGCAACCTAGCTCTTCTTCACACCTGAGGTGGAGGTCATAGAGCCATCCTCAGTGCCCAGGGCCAATTTGCTCCAATCAAGCCATGGCTGCAGGAGGAGAAGGGAGATAAAGAGAGAGAGAGAAAGCAAGACAGAGCAAAGGGGAGGGGGAGGAGTGAATAAACAGATGGGTGCTTCTCCTGTGTGCCCTGACAAGGATTGAACCCAGGACATCCACATGCCGGGCCAACACTCAACCACTGAGCCAACCGGCAGGGCCCAGATTTTCCATCATTCCGTAAGTGATACCTATATGCAGCCAATGTCTTTGCAATTAGTCCCTTCATAAATAAGCTCCCAATGAACTATCCTAAGTTTTAGAGTGCCATCTGTTTCCTGTTTAGACCTCAGTGATACACAAAATAAGGGTACTCTCCCAGTTAGTTCCAGGAATCCTGGCCCTTTCATTCCGTTTCTTCTACCTGGAACTCTTCCATAATTAATAACCTGCCTGGCTCCTCTTCATACTTCAAGTCTCAGCTTAAATATCACTTCTTAAAAAATGGCTTGTCCATACAATCTAGAAATGTTGTAGGTTTTACAGTATCTTATAATAGTCTTTCCTGTTTTGTTCCCACAGTTTTGCTGTTGTGTATGCAAGTTATATTTGTATATTTATCATTCTACTCTATACTCCATGGTTTCATTAAAGGGAAAACAGAGTGGTTGGCACTGTAGGCACTTGTTAAATATTTATTGAAAGGATAAATTTAATAAGTGCTCTTTCTGTTTCAACCACTGAGTACGAACTATATATCACCTATGTATCTTAAAAAATTGGTATAATGTAGTGGTTAAAAGCATGGTTTCTGAAATCTGACCCTCTGAGTTTAAATTCTAATTCTGTTATATACCATTTTTTCTTTACTTTTAACCAAGTGATTCACTGTGTCTATGCCTCAGTTTTTCTCCTGTTTGTTTAAAGATAATAATAACTCCTATTACATACACTTGCTATGAGACTTGCATAAGTGAACATCTGAAAGTGCTTATATTTATGGGCCTGAGGTTGATAAGTGCTGTGCAAGTATGATGGTAATTATTATTATTCTTTTATTATGTAAACAGTACATAAAACAATGGAATTAAAATGTAAATTTATAAAGAGTTCTTAGTTGAGTGAAAGAAGAAAGATATATATAAAAATAAATTCAACATTACTAGATCACCACTAAATGAGAGCAGTGGTCTGATAATACATAAAAATAAAAGTATAATGAGCCTTCAATGTAATCAAATTAATTAAGAAAATCTTAATGATTAATTTTATGGGGTATATAAAAGTCATGGGCCATCACAAGCAAGGCATAACAGTATTTATGAGGTAGAAATCTAATGGTATCATAAATTACTAGTCAATAAGAATTTTAAATATAACTTTGTAAACCTAATTTTTAAATCAAATTTTATACTTCGTTTTGCTTTTCTTATATAGATATATTAATAAATAAATTAGCCTGACCAGGCAGTGATGCAGTAGATAGAGCGTTGGACTGGGACGCAGAGGACTCAGGCTCAAACCCCGAGGTTGCCGGCTTGGGCACAGGCTCATCCCGCATGGGCCCACCAGCTTGAGTGCAGGGTCACTAGCTTGAGTGCGGGATCATAGATATGACCCCATGGTTGCTGGCATGAGCCCAAAGGTCGCTATCTTGAAGCCTAAGGTCGCTGACTTGAGCCCAAGGTTGTTGGCTTGAGGAAGGGGTCATTTGCTATGCTTTAGCCCCTCAATCAAGGTACATATGAGAAAGCAATCAATAAACAACTAAGGAGACAAAAGAGCTGCAATGAAGAATTGATGCTTCTCCTCTCTCTCCCTTTCTATCTGTCCTTATCTGTCCCTCTGTCTGTCTGTCATTAAATAAATAAATTAACTATAAATTATGTAATTATTTAATAATCATATTTATATATGTATATAGATTATTTCAGAGGTTTAAAATGTTCTCTGAACTATATCCCTGTATAATATGATAGCAATAATCCATTAAAAATTCTATATCTGTAGTCCATAGTTATTAATATAAACATACAATTGAAATAATGTGATTAATTCCACCTAAAATAAAATAAAGATCAAAGGCATGCCTTTAACAAATTGATCTTTAATCACTAAAACTAAAATAAAAAATTTCATTAGAAAATATATGTTAGTCTACCATTCCTGCAGCGGAGTAATGTCATCAAATTCAAGACATTTATTACCAGCAAGAATCCATTATTTAAGAAGCCCCAAGTTGCTGCCCAATTCCTAAAACCCTTTCATGTTCTCCTCTGAAATTCCAATCAGCTTTCTCCAAATTTCAACTTCTCTGTAAATTTTCTTCACTATACGATTCAACTGAAATCTGGCTGTTGAAGCCACAGCTTCCCCTAGCTCCCTCAAAGGGCAGCTGCTTTCTCTCCCATGCCCGTTTTCCCTGGAAGAGAAAGCAGTATGTTTCCTTCTTCCCTGCTCCTGTTGGATACTTTTGAGTCATTCTCCCTTTTGGCTCTGTAACCACTCCCAGCCTTAAATCTCATCTCATCAAGTAGACCAACAGCTGCTCCTCATCCTTATAGTCATCTCCACACCTCTCACACCTCTTGCCTCTCATACCTTTTGGAAGATTATGTACCTTGATTTACTCAAAATTTTTCTTATGCTTCTCTGGATCTCAAACTCAGTCTCCTAAAATTATCTTTTCATCCACTCAATCTGTCACTCCTCATGTGCATGCACTTTTCAATCATTTATTCAACAAAGATTTATTGTTCAGCTTCTCTGAATTCATCACATAATATTAAAAGCACTAGGGACCCAGCATGTGGGGAAGTAGGGTAAAAAGAAAATTACTCCTCAGGATCTTGAGTTCTAGTGGGGAGAAGAGACAGAACAATATAAAATCAGTTAAACCTGAATCTTATCTTTACAAATAACTGCAATTCATCCAATACTGCAATTTCAAACATTCTAATCTCCAAAACTTCTTACCTGTGAGTACTCTCAACTTTTCCACCTTGCACAGACCTATACGCACAGACAAAATCAGTTGTTTCAGTATTTTTCACCCACCTCTTTATCCTGCATAAATTGCACAGTTCATCATCATATCACTTTATTGCACACAACCTCATTTCCTTTGGCCAAATAACTCTGAAAAAATATACTATCATTCTTACTGGCATCTATGCAACTGAACATGATGAGAGATAGACAAAACTATGCTGAATGAGCTTCCTTTATATTCATTCCCTCTATCTCAAATAAGGTTTTGTGTTCTGCCTGGAAACTTTATTTCTCTTGTGCATGCACTCTGCAAATCTCTACCAGTTATCAATAAGCAGTTTTGCTTGTGATCCTTCTAAAATTGTTTTGAAAATATCCATATTTCCCACCATTTTCTCAGATGAATTTAAAAATCTTTATTATAAAGTAAACTAGTTGCAAATGATATCTTTTCTCATAAACAATAAATGTGTTATTTGTCTGAAACAAAACATGGTTATGTATACAAATTATTTTTGTGACCACTGAGTTTTAAATATTATTTTCTACTATATTGACATTATAATTACTGGTAATTTAAAATTTATAAAAATGGATAAATATATTTTAAATCTTAATTGGTAATTATCTAGTATAAATATATCATTTTATTAGACTATATGACATAAGAAACAAAGGCATATTTAGGTTTTGGTATTTTTTCTGATTTTGCATATGTATCAATGGATTGATATTATGGCTAAGATTAGCCAGAGTTCAATATGACTTTTATTTCTTATTATCCTTCTTATAGATATAAGATGAAATAAGTAGAGATGGAAAAGATTTATCAAATCAATGTAGGTCAGCTTAGTGAAGTCCTAAGAATATCAACAATCACAAAATGATATATCACCAAATGCTATGAATTATCCAACAGTTTCTAAAGTGATAAGGTCCTTGTTTGTGATTAAAGCAAATAATGTGTAAACCAATTGATTTGCAAAGGGCTTGTTACTTAGGCAATAGAATCATTCACTTTTTTTTTTTTCATAAGTTGAAAATGGGGAGGCAGTCAGACAGACTCCCGCATGCACCCAACCGGGATCCAATGGGCATGCCCACCAGGGGGCGATGCTCTGCCCATCTGGGGCGTTGCTCTGTTGCAACCAGAGCCACTCTAGCACCTGGGGCAGAGGCCACAGAGCCATCCTCAGCGCCCAGGCCAACTTTGCTCCAATGGAGCCTTGAAGCAGGAGGGGATGAGAGAGACAGAGAGGAAGGAGAGGGGGAGGGGTGGAGAAGCAGATGGGCACCTCTTCTGTGTGCCCTGGCCGGGAATCAAATCTGGGACTCCTGCACGCCAGGCTGACGCTCTACCACTGAGCCAACTGGCCAGGGCCTCAATGACTTTCTTAATTCAAATAATACTTTACACCTATCTTCCTGTTTTGTCAGAACTTCTTCGCTTCACTTCGGGGCAACGCACCAGCAGGAGTGGGAAGTCTGTGGTAGGCAATGAGCAGAGACAAGAACAAGGAGCCCATATGAAGCTCCCCTCTCAGGCAGGCAACTCTTAGGGAAGAACACCATAAAGAAGAGGGTTTTGAAAGTGACTTTTAAAAAATGATCAGTGACCACATACCCACTGGAAAGTTTACATTTTCCTCAGTTTGCAGACCCTGTCCTTGATCGCTGTATTCATTTCTTCCTTCTATTCAAATCTCTAATACTTCCTTGCTTATCATCCTCAGCTGATTATCTTGCTTCCTACTTACACAGAAAATAAAATAACAAAATAGCAAAAACAAAATGGGTTCCACAAACCCCATAAGCACATATTTATGCTCATGAGCATGAGTACATGTTCCCATATATTTGCTTCCTCTCTCCTAAGAATAATTGTGGGCTCTTGGGTATTAGATCATCCCCTCCCTTGGTGAACCAGATTTCCTCAAGTAATTTTTCTCTCAGCAATTATTTTCTTTCTCATAACATCATTTTTTTCTCCTTTAATTTTATTTCTTGCAGCAGCTTTCAAACATGGTTTAAAATTATCTTTTATTTCATCTCTTCCTAAAGCTACCTCTCTATTTTTGCACTTTGCTTTACAAGAAAAAAACAAAATAAAACAAAAACATCGTTTAAAAGAGCTTCCTGTAATCCCAAACTTCACATCCTTTTGGTTCATTCTCTCTAAACTCATTCAAACAGCATTCCATTGAAAGTACAGCTGTTAGAGGTACCAGGGACTTTCACTGTCACCTCCCTCTACCTCTCTGCAACATTTGACACAGTTGATTACTCTTTCATGCTAGAAAACACTTCCCTGTTTCACTGCCAGGATGACACTCCTGTTTTTCTTCTCCCTCATTGGCTACTCCTTCAGTATAGCTCAGTTTTTTTTTTTCTGCGCAGTAAGAGGAGGGGAGGCAGAGAGACAGACTCCGCATGTGCCCCAACCGAGATCCACCCAGCAAGCCCTCTGGGGGTGATGCTCTGCCCACGAGGCATCCTTCCATTGCTCAGCAATCGAGCTCTTCTTAGTGCCTGAAGTGAGGCCATGGAGCCCTCATCAGTGCCCAGAGCCAACTAGCTCCAATTGAGTCATGGCTGAAGGAGAGGAAGAGAGAGAGAAAAAGAGAGAAGCAAGAGGGAGAAGAGTGGAGAAGCAGATAGGTGCTTCTCCTGTGTGCCCTGACTGAGAATCAAACCCAGGAAATTCATATGCTGTGCTGATGCTCTACTACTGAGCCAGGGCCCAGCTCAGACTTTTCATCTCCTACACTTCCTCTGTTCATTGTTTCCTCATTGTTGGAATAGGAATAGTCTATGGAATGAAAGAGGGCATCAAAAATAAATAAATAAACTTGATGACAACAGGTAGAGTGTGGAAAAAAGAACACTGAAGTCTAGGACTTGCCTTCTTATCATTCCTCATTAATCAGCCTCAGGTGTGATTATGCCAGCTGAAATATATGTTCAAAACTTGAAAAAAAAGAGAATATGAACAAAAAATTAACAGTTGGTACTCTATCATTAGTTTATGTGAGAGTAACTTGAGAAGAGAGTAATATCAATTACTAAACATGAAAATTTTCATTAAAAAACAGTCAAAAATTAAAATCCCATTTCATTCTAGAATATAAAGTACTTTCATCTATTTTGGCTTTTAGAGACCATTTAATACTTTTATTCATCTCAATCTCATTTCAGGAAGGCTAAATAGCAATAAACACCTAAAGGAATGTAGTAAGCATAAAGTTGTAAAACGTATGACATTATTAGTAATAAAATATTTTCAGGCTTTTTGTAGGATATATTAATTCCATTTCATTTATTTTCACTGTATTTGTTCTTTAAGAACTCCTTCAATATCACATATCAGATTCCAATGTGAATGAGCACATCTAAAGGAGAAATGTTTAAATTCTAACATACTGTGAGGTTAATAAACCATGAAAATCTGACAGTACTACAGATGCAGGGTATTAATTGCCGTTAGATACAGACTTAATCTCTTTGTTCCATAAAAATGTAGTTACAATTTTTGCAATAGCAAAACAATTGCTAAAACAAAATTGTGTCTAAACTCAATATACATATTAAGAGTCATAAGATCAATACTTAGTTCTACAAAGCATGTATTTTAAATATTCAAGGACAGCAGATTCTCAATTAAAGTTACCTTGTTCAATGTCATTTTGTGAGCTACTATAGGAACTTAACTCTTGTTTGTATCAATTAGTCTATGGTAAAACTGGTTTCATTTTTCATGTCATTCCCCTTAAATTACAGAACTTATTGAGGATGTTAAAGGAGGAGTTAATGTATGTTAATCTACGTTAGGCTAGCTGGCCCTACTATCAGTGATGAAAATATCATAACTGCCCTATATCCAGTCAGCAGCTGGCTGTACTTAAGGATGGAACTAGAACTAATAAGAGAGAAATCATGAACTAATCATGGTGATAATACTTAAATGCATTCATCAAGAAAGCAGTGGCCAGGAAGAAGACAAAACAAAAGATTAATTTCTAAAATTGTTATTAATTGAAGGTTTACTCTTCCACTTTAAAGATAGTGCTTGGTTTGAGGCAAATTAAGATACACGTAGTTATGATAATAAAAAATTGTTTGCAGTTGTAATTAGGGGAAAAGATAATTCAATCCCCAGGTTTACTCAATAGAGTTCTCATATGTCTGAGATACAGTTGGTCAATAACTTGGCGAATTTCAGGCATTTCTTTATAAACATATATCCAATAATGTATATTCTTGGTATTATTTGATGTTTATTCTTCAATCCGGTGCCATAAAGACTTATATTCTCCTGGAATATTATCATATAACAGAAGGATCTCTGCTCTTCATATATCAAAATTTCCAGAAAGACTGTGTGAGTAGAGGTTGTTCTTTTGTTTACATATTAAAGGAAATAATTAGTTGGGGCATACTGTGACAAAAGTGTATCACTATTACAGCTTTTTGCACACACACATATCCACTCATAAGTTCACATGAACATATATGCAAACATGCAATGGTTAAAACATACAAGTCCCAAACTCTTCTATAATTGGGACTCTAATGAGAGGCTAATTTTTTGAATTTATTTCACAAACACACACAGGGGTAAGCAAAAAATAGGTTTATACTTGTAATACAAACAAATAATATAATTAATAATATATAAGAATATATATATTAATAATTTCCAAATACGTATAATTTTATTTATAAGCATTTTCCCAAAATTCTAGTTTTAATGTAGAAATCTAACCTCAAACCATATCTATTAACAATGCAGTTTGATTAAATAGTTGCATAAAACAGATTTTTTTAAATTAGAAAATGATAAATATACCTCTATCATTCCAAATTAGTGGTTTTGTTTGATATTTAGTTTGTTAATTTAGCTTCTGGATTCGCCTACCATGATGTAACGTTTCCAGTTCCTAAAGTGCTTGTATTGTTCATGTAGCTCTATATTTTATTTTTAATTTTAAATTTCACTTGAGAGATGGAAAAATTAAAAAAGAGAAAATGCCATTTCAATGATAAATTGAAAAAAGAATTCTCATTTTTCATATCAAAGAGAGATACCATTGTTTCAGCAATATTTGCAGCGGAGAATTTTGTATTGCAGTTGGGGACAGAGCAATGATAAGAAAACACTTAACCACCAACATAAGCAATCATTAGATGCAACAGCTTACAGTTATAAAGTAACAAACTTTTTAAAAAACTATAAATTATTCTGAAGATGAAAAACAGTTGGCTGCAATGGAGGAAACATTTGCATTTCATACCATAATTCATAAAGTTTTTGTAGTATAAATTGTACAACAAAATTATTGAAAAAGTTTCACAATGCAAAATTTTCATGTGCCAGGACAAAATACGAGGCTATTTTGAAATCATTATTTAAAAATCACTGTGACAGAATACTTATAGAGGACTTGGAAACTGCAGCATTTTAACAATTTTATCTGATGCATCAAATCATAATGAAATTAAATTGTACCAAATCATAGTAAGATATTTTAATGTTACCATGGGCATTCAAGAAATATTTTAAATTTAAAATCCATTGAGGGTAAAAATTCTGAATTTTTGTCAAACCATCTACACAGAGTAATGAATGAAAACAATTTTAAATCCAAAGCTGTCGCACTAACGGCTGATAATACAAATACAAATTTTGGTGGGTGAAGACACAAAGGGGTGAATAATGTGTATGTAAAATTACAAGAGTTACTCCAAAAGAAAATACTACGAATAAATTGTAAAGTACATATTTTGTCAAATGCAATCAACACAGTGTTATGTGCCATGCCAATTGATGTAGAAGTAATAATAACTACAATTTATTTGCATTTTAGTTATTTTACTATTCATGTTGCTACTTTAAAACAATTTTGTGAAGAAGCCAATGTTGAACACAAAAAACCTTTAGGATATTCAAAAGTTAGATGGCTTGCTCTAACACCTGCTATAGAGCTTGCTCTAAAATTATTTGAGTCTCTCCATTCATATTTTTTATGGTTAGACAAATGTACTAAAATTCTGTAATTGTTTTTCAATAATAAAATATCTGAGATATTGATATATTTTGTACATAATCAAGTATCTATTTTTCATAAATGATTCAAAAGATTAAAGGTGAACACATTTCAGCTACAGAAGTTAGTCTTATTTTGAATGACTTTATCCTTCAATATAAATCTTGTTTTGAAGAAAAATTTCTCCCTTTTATTATAAAAAGAAATTGTCAGACTTAGAGGAATCAAATCCCGGCATAACAGAAATGTTTATCTAAGAAGTGCAAAATTTTTACTGGACATGTTTTCAATATATTGAAGAATGGTTTGAAAGAAACATCAAAGGAAATAACAGTTTTCAATGGTGTATTTTTACTTCATCGCAAGTATATTGAACAGATATTGAATCTTGTCTTGAATTTTTATCTAAAGAAATGCCAGACATCAAAATAGACGACAATAGTCTCTTAGAAGAAATGAGAAAACTGAATATATATTTAAATTCTGAAAAATTAATACAATGGGAAAATGAACACATCAAAATTGATAAAAGATGGGTGGAAATATTCAGCCACTTCAAAAATGAATATATTCCATGTGAAAATTTATTTATTCTTGTTCAAGTTACATTGTGCTGCCCTGGAACTATGCAGCAGTTAAAAGAGTTTTTTCAATTGTTAGTGATTTTTGGGCAAGTGAGAAATCGAGATTGAATGTTGATACTCTAGCTGCAGCATTTGCTGTAAAATTCAATATAAAGGATATTTCTTGTTCAGATATTTCCAATATATTGTTACAAGATGATACATTGACAAAAATATTCATTTAATTGAAAAGTACTCATTTAGATAATATTACTTTTTTCTCACATTATTAAAAATTAATAGGCATGTAAGTTTAATTATAATATAAAATACTACAAATGTTTTATTATGCATTTATCATATTATAGTGTACTATTGTTGCAATGAATAAAATGTTTCCTTTTTTACAGTATTGTTTTCTTCAATTTATTTTTGTCCTCCTTTTCATTGTAAAAATGTTGGGTCACCTTAGCAAACAATCAAACCTTCATTAGTAAAAGATGGTAATGGATATATACAAAAATGTGTCTTTTGGCTCTTTCTTTTTTCTATTTTTGGAAAAGAAAAATATGTAGCAATTCTGCATGCAGAAAAAAATAAACTAAAAATTTCATAGATTAATAATTATAATATGAAATAAGACATGGACAGTTTTCTTCAAATAATGTTTAGGCAATATAAAATCCTATATCATTTCTTATTTGACACTTTCATTTATATATTATTTCATTATTCTTTTAAATTTTTCCATTTTTAAGGGACAGAGAAAGAAAATAAGGAATAATTGCCATAGTTCTATTTTTTTTTTTATTCAGCTTAGTTCTAAGCCATTATGCTTTTATTGCTGTGGTATACAGGAAAGAGATAATCACTACTATTTTAACAAATAGAAATAGGTGTAAAGAACAAAACTAGGGTGTTCTTTCAAGGTTGGATTTTATTTCTATGTGCAAATCCACATTCCAGTATGCTTCATTTTTTTTTCTTTTTCTTTACTTTTCCTTGTGTGTGTGTGTGGGGCGGGGGGGGGGGCAAGGAGGCAGAGACAGATTCCCACATGTGTCCCAGCCAGGATCCACCCAGCAAATCCCCTACCAGGTGATGCTCTACCCTTGTCTGCTGCTGTGCTGTTATTCTGCAACCCAGCTATTTTAGTGCCTGAGGTGAGGCCATGGAACCATACTCAGCACCTGGGGGTCAACTTTGCTTGAACAATTCAAGCCATGGCTCTGGGAGGGGAAGGAAGGGGGGCTGGAAAAGGAGAGGTGGAGAAGGGTTGCTTCTTCTGTGTGTCTTAACCGGAAATAAACCTGAAACTTCCAAATGCCGGGCCGTTTGGAAGCCCACCAGCCAGGGCCTGTATACTTCATTTAATTCTTCAACTTTTCTTATTAAGTGCCCAAACTATGCATAAAATAGTCAAATTATGAAATAGCTACTTAAAGATTTTATTTCAATGACAGAATTGAAAAAGTGAGTGTATCAACCAAACCTACCCATCTGCCTGTTAGGAACAGAAACAAACTACATGTTGGTATATGAAGTACAAAAAATAGCTAATGTCCAAAACAAGGGACAACTTGAAAGAATTATAAAATACAAAATATAAAAGGAATTTAGAAACGTTTATTTCTTTTTTAAAGTTCATATTTAAATACTGAGAAAATGTTGAGTTTACACGAACTCAAATAAATGAGTATGGAAATGTAAGCCAAGCACAATGGTTCTTCAGAAATCTCTAAAAGTCAAATGTAAGAAAAATATTAGGTTTACTTTACTTACAATCTCTCAATGGAATTTTACTTATGATATAAAAAATGTTTTACAAAATCTCTTTTTGCTAACCACAAAATAAATAAGTAGAAGAATGCTCTGAAAAATAATGCTTTTTAATGATCACTGTCTTGCATTAGATTGATGCTATGTTTTTAGGAATAATCTCTTTCTATACATACAGGTAACCCGCTGACTCAAGAGAAGACTAGAAAGTTTAGTACTTTGGTTTATGTACTCATAGTCTAATTCAACACTCATTGACCAACTATGTGTGCTAGGTCTGAACTAAGCACAGAGGGTGAAACTTGCATAAAACAGCCTTAAAGAGACCTACAAGTGGAATTACAAGACAAAGTTAGTGTTGTATTCTAGAGCTGAGATCGGTGCTGTAGAAGCAGAGAAAGAAAGCAGTCCTACACAAAGGGTTAAGAAAGGCTCAGGAACACTAAAACTCAAAAAAAAAAAAAAATTGAGGGTATATTTAGTTGCCATTTTAGATAACAGAGGCTCAAATAAATTAGTTAATATTGAAGACCTCAATTTACTTCATAATGTCATAGTATGAAAACTTGCAGTATTATAAGAATTACGGCCCTGGCCAGTTGACTCAGTGGTAGAGCGTCAGCCTGGTGTGCAGGAGTTCTGGGTTCGATTCCCGGCCAGGGCACACAGGAGAAGCGCCCATCTGCTTCTCCACCCCTCCCCTTCTCCTTCCTCTCTGTCTCTATCTTCCCCTCCCGCAGCCGAGGCTCCACTGGAGCAAAGTTGGCCCTGGCACTGAGGATGGCTCTGTGGCCTCTGCCTCAGGTGCTAGAATGACTCTGGTTGCAACAGAGCAACGCCCCAGATGGGCGGAGCATCACCCCCTGGTGGGCATGCTGGGTGGATCCCGGTCAGGCGCATGCGGGAGTTTGTCTGACTGCCTCCCCGTTTCCAACTTCAGAAAAAAAAAAGAAAAAAATGAATTACTTAAAGGTCTTCATCACATCTGATGCAAAAATACTTTCAGCTAACATTAATTTCAGCTGACATTAATTACTATTATTGTATCTTAACTTATAATTATATTTAATACTGGGATGACTGTTGTGTAGTTTAAATTGAGCATACTATATGATAACAACTATGAAATGCATTTTATATTTTTGTTCTTTTTCCACTGCTATACTTAAGATCTATCCATCTATTTCTATGTATATGTAAACAGACATAGACATATACATACAGTCTCTATTAAAGCTATATATGTATAAAATACCCAAATCACCATTAAGCACATTTATTAACAATTACATCTAAAAATTCTGAAGTAAAGGCTTGAAGAAGATGAGATAGATAATGGTAAAAGTGATCAAGAGACAGTTTAATATAATTGATATAGCCTGAACAGGCAGTGGCGCAGTGGATAGAGTGTAGGACTGGGATGTGGAGGACCCAGGTTTGAGACCCCGAGGTCACCAGCTTGAGCGGGGGCTCATCTGTTTTGAGCAAGGCTCACCAGCTTGAGCCCAAGGTCGCTGGCTCGAGCAAGGGATCACTCGGTCTGCTATAGCCCCCCAGTCAAGGCACATATAAGAAAGCAATCAATGAACAACTAAGGGGCCAAAATAAATAATTGATGTTTCTCTCCCTGGCCAGTTGGCTCAGTGTTAGAGTGCCGGACTGGTGTGCAGGAGTCTCAGGTTCGATTCCCGGCCTGGGCATACAGGAGAAGCACCCATCTGCTTCTCCATCCCTCCCCCTCTCCTCCTCTCTGTCTCTCTCTTCCCCTTCCGCAACCAAGGCTCCATTGGAGCAAAGTTGGCCCGGGTGCTGGGAATGGCTCCATGCCCTCTGCCTCAGGTGCTAGAATGGCTCTGGTTGCAACAGAGCATCGCCCCCTGGTGGGCATGCCGGGTGGATCCTGGTCAGGCGCACGCGGGAGTCTGACTGCCTCCCTGTTTCCAACTTCAGAAAAATACAAAAAAATAAAAAAGAATTGATGTTTCTCATCTCTCTTGTCTGTCTGTCCCTATCTGTCCCTCTCTGTGTCTGTCTCTGTCACAAACACATACACACACACACACATACACACACACAAATATATATATATATTATATATATATAATTATATATATATGAATTATATATATATAATTCATATAACTTTGTAATAGATAAAGAATAGAAACTTTGAAAGTTAAGTGTGCATTTTAAAGGGACAAATACAAAGTAAGAAAGATTTGTTTAAAATTGGAAAGCTCTCTGCACAATCACATTATACATAGCAGAATGTCCATAGCTAAGATTATAAAATTTAAATCATAGAACTAGACACATCAAATTATGACACTAGAACCAAATCTGAAACTTTTA
Organism: Saccopteryx leptura; assembly: GCF_036850995.1. Classification (NCBI taxonomy): domain Eukaryota; kingdom Metazoa; phylum Chordata; class Mammalia; order Chiroptera; family Emballonuridae; genus Saccopteryx; species Saccopteryx leptura. The sequence continues at coordinate 72,753,461 of NC_089507.1, read as the reverse complement.
AAAAATAATTCACATTTTTTTCTAGTCATTCATAGAGATCTTTGGCTATTACAAGAATGTATCAGGTTATGGGAAATTAACTCCAAATAAACTGAAATACATTTGCATTAGAGAAACAAATGTTATTTAAATATAAGACTAAAAATATCTGCATAGTAAAATAGAAAAAGTACATATTGTTAAACATATTTAATTGAGAACTGATACAGTTTAGAAAACAAATTTGTGAGAATCCTCAAAGATATAAATCCAATTTTAAGAACAATATGAGAATTTTTTCCTTCATATTCAAAGTTCTAGGATAAAGCAGGTGGGGGGAGGAATAAATATTGATGCTTTCCCAGCAATCATTTTATATTAAACAGGCATTTACATACATGCTCTGTTATGTTTGAGCACAAAATTATATTTCATGTGAGTAATTCTTCTAAATTTGTGAGTCTTCATACTAAATGTTCAGTGTATTCATATAACAATAGAAAATACTAATTGTGTAAGTAATAAGATCTTAAACTTGGAAAGCCATGTATAGGATTTAGATCCTATAGGAAATTATATTCTAATTTAAAAATTATACTCCAGAAAGAAAATTTTGTGATGAGATATGTTTATTTATTTATTTATTTATTTACTCTATTAGATTATACTAATTAGTGTTTAAGAATAAAATTCAAACAATTTTAACAGAGCATTTATTCAGCTTCTCCTATGTGAAAGGTGCTATGCTATTTAAAGAACAGGCTTTTAAAAACTAAAATTATTTATCTTCAGCTTTAAAATGTCATAGTTTATTCCTGTATATGTTGTAAAATATTCTGCTTAATATATATGGTAGGTTCTTGTGCCTAATATTATTCTGACAAACAAATTTTTTCTAACATATATATGTAGTTCTTTCCTTAGCTACTATCAGTTATTATATTATTGTAGTTAACTGAGTTGATAAATTTGGTAACTTTAATTTGATTTCTGTAAAGATTTTAACTTGATAACTTTTAAAATTAAGTTTGGGTAAATTAAAGAGATCTTGTTTTGTAAGAATACATAGATAAAAATATAACTGGAGGCCACCCATATCTCATTTGAAAGGGCCAAATATATATTTATAAAAAGGTATTTTTTATTTGTGTTTTTTTTCCATTTGCTAAGCCATTTTAAAAACAAGATTTGCAATGTTTCCCCAAACAGAACCTTGCAGCTAAGAAATATATGCCAAGTAGGTATCTAGCTTATATTTCTAATATATTTTCATCTTCCACAGTCATATTTAGAGCAATATTTCCCATTGTTATTTTCCCATTACAAACATAAAGAACAGTAGCTCAATTGTCATAGAAAGTATTAAAATGCACATAAAGGGCAACCTGGTTAACCTGGTTGTTATAAACAGTCCAAAGTAGAGAAAATGAGAAGTAATTATTCTTATGTCAAAAGACATAATGTACTTGCTAAAACATAATCCTCTAAATGTGACAGTGTATATGACCCTGGATTAATAGTTTCATTTTATATCAACAGACATTAATATAATTAATTACCAGTATCAAAGTTATTTTTTGCTTTAAAGACCAAATATTTAAGTATGCAATAGCTAACTACTAAGCCAATATCCTATGATTATGAAACGTTTTACCTTTTCCGAGTGAAACTCTTGTGAATATCAAATTCATTTATCAGCAACATTAAAATGATTTTACAATGAACTTTTAAAGAAGGTCAGGGGAGATACAAAGGAATAGAATACTCTTAAATATTTAACTTTTTCTTTTTGTGCTAATCTATATAGAGAAAAATCTATTTATTTGTTAAAATGTTAAGTTAGGCACTGTACTTATTTGTTCCAGTATATGTCTTTTTCTTTCAAAATGGAGATGTAATTAATATATAGTATAATATTAGTTTCAGGTATATAACATAATAATTTGATATTTTTTGTGAAATAATCACCACAATAAGTCTAGTTAACAGCTATTGCCACACATATTTCTTCTATATTTGTCATATTAAAATATTGACATTTTTTGTTTGCTTTCAGAAATAATTTGATATCCTTTTCCCTTGTTTCCCAATTATTGCCACTGTATATATTTTACTTATAAATTCATAAAACTCTGAAACAATGAAGACTGCTATTAATTCTCTACAATTAGTCTGTCTTTAAAAGTCCTATAATACATGCTCTCCAAAATACATCCTCACAGTTTATGATGAAAAATATGTATTTATTGATTTCTTTTGTTTGCTTGCTTGTGTGGTTTGTTTCTTTTCTTTTAAATGTGCATTTATCTATACTCTACTTGATGGCAAGAGAAGAAGCCATTAACAGGAAAGAAATGTTACATGCAGTAATTTTATATTTTTCTTTTTGCCTTGGGTTGCTTTTTCAAATTTCAATTTTAAAATCTAAGTGTTCTGACAAATGACTGATTTGACCCTTCCATGTTTCTGGTTTTCCATAAATTAAACCTGTCCTTTGCTGCTTTCTAAATTAACCCAAATGGAAGTACATTTGGTTTGGTTGTCTAAAAGAGTCCAAATATTCCATTTAGAAAAGACCCTTAAATCTCAAGGTATAATGGAACATAAAATGCCTTAGTTTTATTAATTATTTTATACTTATTTTTTATAGCTGTCATAAGATCTAACAAAAATTCTGCTGCAAGGCTGATAATATCATTTTGATTAGTTTCTTAGATAAAGGATTAGAATGACTTTAGCATGGTCAGCACTGGTTATTGTATTTTGAAAACAGTAAGATCTTGAAAATAATGTTGGCTTTTTAAAAAACTTTTAATTATCAAAATACACATTAAAGCTTAACTATAGTAAGTGCATTAAAATTAACAGATGGTATGTCTGCTAGATGGTATCTGCTGTACACAGATCCTACTCCCTCTCACTGGTTATAGATTCTTTATGAATATATTATATACTGCTCAAAAAAATTAGGGGATATTTCAAAATGAATATGAAGTGATAAAATGTCTCCTAATTTTTGTGAGCAGTATATTTCTTGACTCATTTTCAGTTTAGATTTACCCATGTAACCAAGAGAATGAAGTGCCAAAATGCTAGTTTTAATGTATCCTTAAGAGATATTTCATGATTCCAATGCACCCTCTTGTACTCCTGTACTTGGCAAGAAGGTTCGTCCCTGAGTAACTGCTGATGTCAGAATGAGGAGGTTTATATCAGATCTGAATTAACTCTTAGCCAAACCAAAGTTAAGCTGCTTTAGCTGAGTTCAGAAAGTGAAGTAAAAGCACCATTGAACCTAAGGCCAATGAATTCTGAGATGTACAGTTGTTTGTTCTAAAACATTAGTACGGAAAACCTGACTAATACAGCTATTTCTATATTTTTTTTTAATTTCTATTAATTTTAATTTATTGTGTTAACATGGATTCAAGTATCCCACTCAATATAACTCCCTCACCCCTCACCACCTTTTCCCCCATTGTACCTTCTTTGTCCCTCTCCTCCTAAACCCTCTTCTTCCTCTGGGATGCTGTCCTGTTATCTGTATCTCTGTGTTATGTATATATCAATATAATTTCAATAATCACTTCAACTTCTCTGATCAAATTCCCTCATCCCCCTTCCCTCTGATAGCTGTCCTTCTGGTCCCTGTGACACCACATCTGCCTCTATTTCATTCTTCAATTCATTTTGTTCTTTAGATATCACATATAAATGAGATTATATTGCTATGATATTTGTCTTTCTCTGCCTAGTTTATTTCACTTAGTATAATAATCTCCAAATCCATCCCTTCTATTTTTAAGTTACTGGAACATTGCACATATCTGTGTTATGTTATTTATTTTATGGAATACAGCAAGGTTTAAAGAAAAATGCTACATTTTAAAGTAAACATTATCTTTCTTTATTACATAATCCATTGACACAAAAAATATGTAAAGAGTTCCCCCAGATATTTTGCAAAAGCAAACTCTTTAAGATGACATATGAAAAAAATGCTGTAGCAACAGTAGTTAGGTAATTTCATTCTTAGTTATGAGGAAGATGTAACAAGAAAAAACAAACAAACAACTGTTCATATGCTTAATAAATACTAATGTTAATTAATGGCTCTTGAAACTTGGTCTTCATTGTATAATATAGGAATTATCTTATAGTTAAATACAAAGAGTTAATTCTTTGTATGGTACTATTTTAACTAAAACTCATTCACAATCAGAACCATGGCCTTAGTTTTGAGTGGTTCAGAGGTAACTGAAATTTGATCAAAGCAAGAACACAGGTCCAATATGAATGTGATTCGGTTAACATGATACCATGCCAAAGAAGGACTACTGGTATTAATCAACATATTTCAGTGAGCAAAGCATAACTTTACAATATTACTTTTATTTTTAACATATACAATATTGTTGCCTTAGAAATTATGATAAATAATGATTCATGTTTTTCTTTTATCCATTCTATATATTTGATAACTTTTACTTTCTTTGGGACTTTTGTAGTAGGTTTCAATCCATTTCAAGGAACATATTGGTTGAGTTAATCATAGCTGATTAAATTTAGTGATTTTTGGCTAAAATAACCAATACATTTATTCAAAGCTGAACCAGAGGACCTATAAAAATTTAGAAAAATTGGAAATTAGTCATATCTCAGTTTATGAGTACAGATAAATTCTAATGAATAAAATCTACTCATATTTTATAAATAGCAAAATGTAGGAAACCTATTTACAAATTTGTTGTTGTCAATTCCATTTGAATCTGTGGATCAACACACCATATTGAAAATATTTGTCTTAAGTTCTAACCACTCAATATATATATTATTGAGATAATAATTTCAAGCTATGAATTATCTATTTTATACTTTTAAATAAATCTGTCACAGATCATTTTCTGCTAATAACACAATGATTCTTGAATACCTTTCACTGTCCCTCACTAGCTCTGTAACTATCACCATTGAAACTGAGTCCATTCTGTATAGTTTCTTTAATGTTGTGTCTTCAAGTGGAATCTACCATGTTTTCATTGAGTCATTCTGGACCTATGTTATCAAAATTATGTTCCAGTCTGAGACAAGCATCAAGAGTGAGTCTTAGATATAGAAAAGAGAAGATGGCAGTGGAGTGGGCAGACACACAGACTCCCAGCTCTCACAACCAAACTGGAATACAAATCCATTTAGGAACAATCAGCGTGAAAACCAACTGTAGACTACAAGAATAGCTCTCAAAAACCAAGGAGCAAAGAAGAAGTCACAACAAATCTGGAAGGGAGCACCTGAATCTATCCTGCTAACAGAAATGGGGTGGGTCCAACAGGAAGATATATAACTATTATAAATATCATGCACCTAATATAGAAGCACCGAAATATATAAAGCAGACTTTGATGGATATAAAAGGCGAGATCAACAGCAATACCATAACAGTAGGGGATTTCAATACCCCACTAACATAACTAGATAGATCCTCAAGAAAGAAAATTAACAAAGAAACAGAAGACTTAAAGGACACACTAGATCAACTCAATTTAATAGATATCTTCAGAACCTTTCACCCTAAAGCAGCAGAATATACATTCTTTTCAAGTGCTCATGGTACATTCTCTAGGATAGACCACATGTTAGGGCACAAAAGTGGTCTCAAAAAATTTAACAAGATTGAAATCATATCAAGTACTTTCTCTGATCACAATGGCATGAATCTAGAAATAAACCACAACAGAAAAGCTCAAAAATTCTCAAACACATGGAAACTAAGGAGCAGGTTGTTAAATAATGAGTGCATTAATAATGAGATCAAAGAAGAAATAAAAAAAAACTCCTAGAAACAAATGACAATGAGCATACAACAACTCAAAATTTATGGGACACAGCAAAAGCAGTACTGAGAGGGAAGTTCATAGTACTACAGGCACACTTTAAGAAGCTGGAAAAAGCTCAAATAAACAACAACTCTGCATCTAAAAGAACTAGAAAAAGAATAGCACGTAAAGCCCAAAAGTAGTAGAATAAAGGAAATAATAAAGATAAGAGCAGAAATAAATGACATAGAGGCTAAAGAAACAATACAGAGGATCAATGAAACTAGGAGCTGGTTCTTTCAAAAGGCAAATAAGATCAATGAACCTTTAACTAGACTCACCAAGAAAAAAAGAGAGAGGACTCAAATAAATAAAATTAGAAACGAGAGTGGAGAAATAACAACTGACACAACAGAAATACAAAATATTGTAAGAAAATACTATGAAGAACTATATGCAAAAAAGCTAGACAACCTATATGAAATGGACAAATTCCTTGAAACATACAATCTTCCAAAAATCAATCTGGAAGAATCAGGAAACCTAAACAGACCAATTATACCAAATGAGATCGAAACAGTTATCAAAATTCTCCCAAAAAAGAAAAGACCAGGGCCTGATGGCTTCACAAGTAAATTCTACCAAATATTCAAAGAACTAACTCCTATCCTTCTCAAGCTATTTCAAAAAATTCAAGAGGAAGGAAGACCTCCAAGCTCCTTTTATGAGGAGAGCATAATTCTGATTCCAAAACCAGGCACAAACAACAAAAAGAAAGAAAATTATAGACCAATATCCCTGATGGATATAGATGCTAAAATCCTCAACAAAATATTAGCAAACCGGATCCAACAATATATGGAAAAAACATACACCATGATTAAGTGGGATTTATTCTGGGGAGGCAAGGCTGGTACAATATTCGAAAATCAATCAATGTGATTCATCACATAAACAAAAGGAAGGAGAAAAACTACATGATAATTTCAATAGATCCAGAAAAAGCATTTGATAAAATACAGCACCCATTCATGATCAAAACTCTCAACAAAGTGGGAATACAGGGAACATACCTCAACATGATAAAAGCCATCTATGACAAACCCACAGCCAACATCATACACAATGGGCAAAAATTAAAAGCAATCCCCTTAAGATCAGGAATAAGGCAAGGGTGCCCCCTTTCACCACTGTTATTCAACATAGTCCTGGAAGTCCTAGCCACAGCAATCAGACAAGAAGAAGAAATAAAAGGCATTCAAGTTGGAAAAGAAGAAGTAAAACTATCATTATTTGCAGATGATATGATATTGTATATAGAAAACCCTAAAGTCGCAGTCAAAAAACTACTGGACCTAATAAATGAATTCAGCAAAGTGGCAGGATATAAAATTAATACTCAGAAATCAGAGGCATTTTTATATGCTAAAAATGAACAATCAGAAAGAGAAATTAAGGAAACAATCCCCTTCACGATTACAACCAAAAAAATAAAGTACCTAGGAGTACATTTAACCAAGGAGACTAAAAACTTGTACTCGGAAAATTATAAAACATTGATCAAAGAAATCGAGGAAGATACAGACAAATGGAAGCATATTCCGTGCTCATGGTTAGGAAGAATAAACATCATTAAAATGTTATATTACCCAAAGCAATCTAAAAATTCAATGCAATACCAATTAAAATACCAATAACATACTTCAAAGATATAGATCACATATTCCAAAAATTTATATGGAACCAAGAAAGAGCACGAATAGCTTCAGCAATCTTAAAAAAGAAGAATAAAGTGGGAGGTATCACACTTCCTGATATCAAGTTATACTACAAGGCCATTGTACTCAAAACAGCATGTTACTGGCATAAGAACAGGCATATAGATCAATGGAACAGAACGGAGAACCCAGAAATTAACCCACAGCTCTAAAGACAACTGATATTTGAAAACGGAGGTAAGAGCTTACAATGGAGTAAAGACAGCCTCTTTAATAAATGGTGTTGAGAAAACTGGACAGCTACCTGCAAAAATATGAAACTAGACCACCAACTTACACCATTCACAAAAATAAATTCAAAATGGATAAAAGACTTAAATGTAAGCTGTGAAACCATAAGCATCTTAGAAGAAAACATAGACAGTAAGCTCTCCGACATCTCTCGGAGCAATATATATATATTTGTTGATTTATCTCCACGCGGAGGTGAAATAAAAGACAGAATAAACAAATGCGACTATTATCAAACTAAAAAACTTTTGCACAGCTAAAGACAACAAGAACAGAATAAAAAGACAAACTACACAATGGGAGAACATATTTGACAATACATCTGATAAGGGGTTAATAACCAAAATTTATAAAGAAATTGTAAATCTCAACACCAGGAAGACAAACAATCCAATCAAAATATGGGAAAAAGAAATAAATAGACACTTCTCCAAAGAGGACATACAGATGGCCAATAGGCATATGAAAAAATGCTAAACATCACTAATCATTAGAGAAATGCAAATTAAAACCACAATGAGATATCACCTCACCCAGTCAGAATGGTGCTCATTAACAAAACAACATAGAATAAGTGCTGGCAATGATGTGGAGAAAAGAGAACCCTCCTGCACTGCTGGTGGGAATGCAGGCTGGTGCAGCCTCTGTGGAAAACAGTATGGAGATTCCTCAAAACATTGAAAATCGAACTGCCTTTTGACCCAGCTATCCCACTTCTAGGAATATACCCCAGGAACACCATAGACTGCTCCAAAAGGAGAAATGCACCCCCATGTTGTGGCAGCATATTCACAATAGCAAAGATCTGGAAACAGCCCTAGTGTCCCTGAGAGGACGAGTGGATTAAAAAGCTTTGGTACATATATACTATGGAATACTACTCAGCCATAAGAAATGATGACATTGGATCTTTTACAATAACATGGATGGACTTTGATAACATTATGTGGTATGAAATAAGTAAATCAGAAAAAACTAAGAACTATATGAATCCATACATAGATGGGACATAAAAATGCGACTCAGAGAAATGGAGAAGAATTTGATGGTAATGGGTAGGGTGTGGGGGGGATGGGGCGAGGAAGGAGAGAGAGGGGGTGGGGTGAGGGGAGGGGCACAAAGAAAACCTGATAGAAGGTGACATAAGACAATTTGACTTTGGTTGAGGGGTATGCAGCATCGATGTCAAAATAATCAAATGTCAAAATAATCAAATGTCAAAATAATCTGGAGATGTTTTCTCTCAACATATATACCCTGATTTATCAATGTCACTGCATTAAATTTAATTTTAAAAAACGCTGAAAAAAAAGAGTGTCTTAGACGAATGTAATGTATTTTTTAAAAATAATGTATTTTTTTAAATAAAACATCATTTAGACTTAAATATTAAAAAAAAATATATGTTCCAGCAGAACTGTCCAAGTTACATCATGAAATTGGTCCCATTAATTTCTGAGAAGTTTCTGTTTATTTTTAAACTGAGCAGAAAACATTTAAAACTTTTTTTGGCTATATATATTATTTTAATGAATCCCTTTCCTGAAGAAAATAAAAGCAAATAGCTCTTAATTAACTTTAATGTCACAATGTCTTTCATCAGTAAAAGCAAAAGATTTTAATTCCCCCATTCTATCAATATTTCGCTGCTTCATAGGGCCTAATAGTTGTAGAAATATCTATCTAAAATCTAGAACGCTAAATTGAGTAACTGTGGGTCTCTTATTGAAAGACATGGGTCGCCCTGGCCGGTTGGCTCAGCGGTAGATCGTCGGCCTGGCATGCAGAAGTCCCGGGTTCGATTCCCGGCCAGGGCACTCAGGAGAAGCGCCCATCTGCTTCTCCACCCCTCCCCCTCTCCTTCCTCTCTGTCTCTCTCTTCCCCTCCCGCAGCCAAGGCTCCATTGGAGCAAAGATGGCCCGGGCGCTGGGGATGGCTCCTTGGCCTCTGCCCCAGGTGCTAAAGTGGCTCTGGTTGCGGCAGAGCGAAGCCCTGGAGGGGCAGAGCATCGACCCCTGGTGGGCAGAGCGTTGCCCCCTGGTGGGCTAATTTAATTTTTAAGTTCTTATATAAAAGTTAGTGGGAATTTTTAGCTCAAATATAATTAATTCTATAATTGGGGTATTATTTGGGAAATGAGTTATAAATATCGTGGCAGGAAATACATTGAAATCTGTTATTTCATGCAATCAATTGCCCGTCAAGATGAAGTAAGGTAGACATAAAGGCAGCTAAGCTATAACTATCTATTGGATGGGCAAATGTCTATTTCTAAAGTAAGTAGGCAAAAGCAGTAAGCCTAAATAAACTAACCAACTTGGAGAAATCAGCGTCAAACAGGCCATTAACAATGGTCATGTTAGTCCAAGTCAAATTCATAACAATAGGAAGCCTCTGAGTAGTTCTAATTTTTAGCATTCTTATCTAATTATAACAACCTTTGTTAGGTTATAGGATATTAACAATTTCAACAAGAGTTAACAAGTGCTCAGAAATTTAAGTATTTTTTCAAACATAGAATCTAGTTATCTAAAATTGGAGAGGGAACTGGTACACCACATTAGGGTTCATACAAAAATCTAATTCAGGAAGCAACTGGACGAAAATTGAGAATAAAGAAGAATCAAGTCATTTCAGTACTTGGCAAATTTTCAAACAGAGTGATATTGATACCACATTGAGATTGGACACTAGAAATTATGAGAGCATCTGACAAGAATACCAAATGGGAACAGGGACTACAGAAAGTAGGTGTCCAGGCAAAGAAAACTAGGTTCAGAAATCAAAGTAAGAAATACAAGCAGCAACAAAGTCATACTAGCAGCTGGAAAAAGAAATGAGTTTGAACCAATGGCTATGTAACCTTGGAGACCCACTTCTCTCTAAGGCTAGAACCATTCTGAAAGTATGCTGGAGTTGGGATCAGGAGTTTTAAAGTATGGAAATTTAGTAAATGGCAGACTTTTATCTTATTTGTCATGTGAGGAAAGCAGGTAGTCTTCAATAAAAATCCTAGCTGTTATTTATTGAGCATCATACTTGATACTTTCTACCATTTTAAAAATTCTTTGACCTGTGGTGGCACAGTGGATCAAGCATTGACCTGGAACGCTGAAGTCACTAGTTCAAAACCTTGGGCTTGCCTGGTCAAGGCAAATATGGGATTTGACGCTTTCTGCTCCTCTCCCCCTTCTCTCTCTCTCTCTTCTCTAAAATAAATAAAGAAATAAAAATAATTTTAAAAAAGATATTAAATATGTTTTTAAAAATTCTTTAATAAATTTATAAATTGAGTATAAATTTCAAAATGTGTGTATCCCTAGGATTCAGCAAGGTTATGTGGCTTTGCTCAAAGTCACCAAACTTTTAAGAGACAAAACAGCAATTTAGAAGTAAAGCCTAAACTGATAAGTTTTCCACTTTGCACAAGATTAGTGAAATCTCAATCAATATTACATGAATGTTGACTCTCAAGACTGAGCTTCTTACTGCTGTTCTGTATATTTTATAAATCTGTCTTTAAATGCACAAATCTTAAAATAGCATACAGTTCTCATTGTAGCTCAACATAAGAGGATGTTCACTTATAAGATTGAACTGTAAGATACTGAAATTAATTTCTAACATTTGAGATTATATTCTATTTCTATATATGGAAATTTTTTCTTTTCATCTTCCCTGGTACACTGATGCTAATGACCCTGTATCATATACTTAAACATGAATCAAAAGATATGCTCCTTGAAAAAATAAATGTTAAGAATGGCATTTGTTACCAGTGAAAACTTAGTCACAGATTTGAAAAATTATCTAACCACGTTACTAATTTGTAATAAAAAACCTTAATAAAGATGCTTTAGGCCCTGGCCGGTTGGCTCAGCGGTAGAGCGTCGGCCTGGCGTGCGGGGGACCCGGGTTCGATTCCCGGCCAGGGCACATAGGAGAAGCGCCCATTTGCTTCTCCACCCCCCCTTCCCTTCTTCCTCTCTGTCTCTCTCTTCCCCTCCCGCAGCCAAGGCTCCATTGGAGCAAAGATGGCCCCAGCGCTGGGGATGGCTTTTTGGCCGCTGCCCCAGGCGCTAGAGTGGCTCTGGTTGTGGCAGAGCGATGCCCCGGAGGGGTAGAGCATCGCCCCCTGGTGGGCAGAGAGTCGCCCCTGGTGGGCGTGCCGGGTGGATCCCAGTCGGGCGCATGCAGGAGTCTGTCTGACTGTCTCTCCCCATTTCCAGCTTCAGAAAAAACTAAAAAAAAAGAAAAAAAAGAGATGCTTTATAAGGCTTTCTCATTATCCTAGTTTTTATTATCCAAGTCCCTATATGTATGATTCTGTACAGAAAAGTAAAATTTGCCATACATTGAAGTGACTACCTTATAAATTTATCCTCCCTTAAATACTCTTTCTGCATTCCTATCCCTATCCTCAACACAAAGTGCTTAAGAGACGAATTTAAATTAATTGAAGATTTTACAAGGCTTTTAGGAAAGTCAATGAAATCCTGCTATTTTCTTGTAAAAATGATCCTCTTAAGATAATAATATACAATTGAAGTAAATGATGTCATATCTTAAGAGGCATTGCTATTTTGTTCAAAATATTCTACATTCCAAAAAGCTATAATGATAATCTAAATGTAAAATGTAAGATAAACAAATTATTATCATATTGTTTTAGTTTTCAGCCACTTAAATCTTTTCTCACTATTAAAAAATTTTGGTCTTCATATTTACTGGTTCATATTTAGAGGTCTTTTTCCTATACATAGTATCTTCAGATATATGCATCTTTCTTTACTTATAAATCTTGGACTACAAAGGACTAAGTGATCATGTAGTCTAGCAATTCATTTAATATTACCTCACTAATGGTTGTTCAGAAACAAGGAACATATTATCTCTAAAGACCTGACTTTCTCTGTTTTTCTGTGTGGTAAACTCCTATGAACATTCAACACAGTTGCAATATCACTTCTTATGAGAAGTCATTCTGATAAATATGTTATGACATCTCTACTACAATCTATACAAATTAGATAAATATTCATTGTTTCAGCCATTTATTACACACATGTTTATGGCCCCTATTATTGAAACTGGCACTTTGCTAAGGCCTCCAAATACAATGGTGCATAAAAGAAAGGGTCCCTGCCTTTAGCAAAAAAAAAAAAAAAAAAATGTAATATATATTGAACAAACAAGTATGTAATGAAAGAGACTTTTTATTTACAAAAAGAAAAAATGACTATTGTTCTTTGAAATTCTAAGATAAGGGCATATGCAATCTACTTAAAGTGACTTATTATTTTGTGTGTGTGTGTGACAGAGACAGAGACAGAGACAGAGAGAGGGACAGATAGGAACAGACAAGAAGGGAGATGAAAAGCATCAATTCTTTGTTGCAGCTCTTTAGTTGTTCATTGATTGCTTTCTCATTTGTTCCTTGACTGGGGGGGGGGGGGCTAGAGCAGACAGAATGACCCCTTGCTCAAGTCAGCAATCTTGGGCTCAAGATGGAACCAGATGAGCCCGCGCTCAAGCTGGCAACCTCGGGATTTCGAATCTGGGTCCTATGTGTCCCAGTCCGATGCTCTATCCATTGCGCCACTACCTGGTCAGGCTAAAGTGACTTATTTTTAATTGAAAAGATCTTCTGAGCATGACTTAACTAGGAGAGTTCAAGACAAAAATTTAGCTACTCTGTTTAAGAAAATAACAGGAATTCTCAATGTGCAAAATAGTATGAAACAGAATTTCCTATAAAGATACCTTAAAAAATAAAGGTTTTCATTATATGCCTAAAAAAAGTATGGTAGCTAAAAGTCAATTTGGCTTCTTCTCAGCTTATCAGTTTATCTACATAAATATTTAACTAATAGTCTTAAAGTCTCAAGATGGGTGCTATAGGTACAAGCAAACTATCTTTGTTGATAAAACCAGAAGCAGGAAGGGAGACAGAGGACAAAAACATTTTATCTATGTATCAATAAGAAAATATTTCTCAAAGTCCTTATCTGACTTATTATTATGTCTCATTTTCTATAATTGACACATAGACCCACCTGAAGACAAAAGCACGGAAAGTAGGAATGGGATTGTTATGACCAGTCAAGTCTTAGCTCAGATAGGATGCATCAGCTGTTGCAAGCATATTGCTGATTCCCACACAGAAGGAATCTACTGTAAGAAAAATGATGAAAACTGTTGTTGACATTCAATATTATTTTCCATAATGTGTTTTGAAATGGCAACTTTGCAGTGCGTATGGAGCACATATAGAACAAGAACAGAAAAGTGGTGAAAGGACTTGATAGAAAAAATACTGAGGAAAGAGAAAAATAGCAAAAGAGAAACAGTCCATGTGGGAAATTTATAGAAACTTTAGAACACCATTAGCAGGGCACTAAATATAGGAGGCTAAAAACAGCTGAGATTAAAGCAAGGATTTGGGCAAAAGAATACTGAAGTAAAACATGACCAGAAGGAAAGGGAGTACTGCTATTTTTCTAAAATGTGGAGGTAAGGGTGAGGAACATTGTATTTAGCCCAACTCTTCAAACTTAAGTCCAAGACTTTTTTATTTGAATATAAAGGAAAAGTGGGCCATAAATGACTGATGACTTGTGACCACTCACAATTATTGATTAGGTAACATTTTTATTTACTTAACTATTTTATGGTAAAAAAAATGTTCAGAAAACTATGGAATGAAGAGCACATAACAGACTCACCTTATTTGAAGCAGAGAAGTATAAAACAGGAGGTGAACAGAAGCCAGCCTGTATAAAGGTAATACTAGGTAAAGTAAACACACAGGGGTGGGTGTGAGTATGTGAAACACAGAGTTTATCCTTGTATTCTTATTTACTAATTACTATATTATTTTCCAATACGAACAGCTGTAAACTTACTTTTGCATATTCATGCCCTGAGTAAAAGAAGGAAGCAGTATTTTGAGAACTGAAATCCAGTGTGAGGGGAGAGAAATAGGACGCTGGACTGAGATAGGTCAAGGGAGAGGAGGAAGGGAGACAGATGACCCAAGGCCCTGAAGGGCATGTGAACAAAAGAATTTTAAGTTGACTCTAAGAACAACAATTTTGAGGTTTCGTTTTTGAAAACTGTCTGAATTGTGAAGACTAAATTAAAGGAGGGTCAAGAAAAAAGCTGTGGAATTCCACTTTGGAGACTACTGAGATCAGTTGAGAAGTTTGCAATGTGGCAACAGTGCAACTAGAGAGAACCTGCTGGAGAAACTTGATATCAAGAACTGTCCATGGTGGTTTCAGTAACAAATAAATAGCAGATGGAAAAATCATTTACTAGATAGCTAACACTTGAAGAGAAACAGGTCTTAGAGAAATGTCTTTGTCTGATTGTTTAGCTGGTGGTATGGTTGGTGAGCAAAAAACTAACTATTGGCCATGCAGAGTTTGTGATGCTATGTGACATTCCAGGAGAGAAGATGAATAGAATGTTGAACATATAGGACTAGAAAGGCTGGTTTGGAAATATAAATCTCCTAGAACAGGCTGTTGGAATCTGTGTGTCTAACCACTGCTATATTGAACACCATTTGTTTGGCACTAAACTTTGATAGATGGAATTTGGTAGCCTCTGTACCAACACATAAACTATCTTTCTCAGAGTTCTCCCTATGTGTGTGTGTGTGTGTGTGTGCACGTGTGTGTGTGTGCACATGTGTGTGTGTGTTAAAATATCAGTAACACAGCCCTGGCCAGATAGCTCAACTGGTTAGAGCATTGTCCCGAAGCACAGAAGTTGCTTGTTTGATCCCTGTTCAGGGCATATACAGGAACAGATTAATATTCGTGTTTCTGTTTCTCTCTTTCTCTCTCTATACACCCCCTTCCTTTCTTGCTAAAATAAATAAATAAATAAAATACCAATAATATAAAATTTACAGTTCTAATCTTTAAAAATATATAGTTGGGTGGCGTTAGTCATATTGTTGTGCAACTATTACCACCATCAATCTCCAGAACTCTTTCGTCTTCCCAAAATAAAACTCCATACACATTAAAAAATTTTTTTTCATTCCACTTTCCCCCATCCCTAGGGGACCACTGTTTTACTTTCTGTCTTTACAAATTTGACTATTCTAAGTACCTCATGTAAGTAGAATGAAACAGTATGTGTCCTTTGATGACTAGCTTATTTCACTTGGCATAATGCCTTCCAGGTCTATATACTTTGTAACCAGTGTCAGCATTTCCTTCCTTTTTAAGGCTGAGTAATATTCCACTGTATGTAAACATTCCATTTTGTTTATCAATCCACATGTCAATGGACACTTGGGATGTTTCCATCATTGTCTGTTATAAATAATTCTGCAAAGAATATAGGTGTACAAATATCTGTTAGAGAGCTTTTTTGCAATTCTTTTGGCTGTATACATAGATGTGAAATTTCCAGATCAAATGGTTAGTTTATGTTTAATTTTTTTGAAAAATCGTACCCCAGCAGTTGCATCAAAAGTTTCCACACTTTTTTTTGACAAGAGGTTACATATATCATTGAAAACATAATTAAAATTTTGACTAATTTTGATCTGAAATTGAGACTTGCAGCTTACCAGCAAAACTCCCTTCACATTAAGAGTGTAAGTAGTGTAAAAAACAATACATACGTGGTCTACTTTCACTCACGATTTCTATGAAGTTTTATTTTAAGACAGTGAAGCCATATTAAAGTTATTCTACAAATTTTGACCTATTATAGACATAAAAATGGTTATCTGACTTCACATAAAGTTAACATTTGTCATAGTTTAGTCAATTTAATGGCTTGGAAATAATATGTTACGCTTGATAAATTACTGCTTTCAGACTGACATGTAGCACACTGGCTGGTTTTTTGAAAAACTGTTTATTACTATACAGTAAGTGCTGCACATCAGCTATAGAGATACTACTTTTTAACACAAAGTACAATAACATTTATAAATTTATTTTGATAATTTTATATAAATTTCTATACTTTATTAAATATTTTCTCATTTTATATTTATATTTACAACTGTTGATATGTAATTATAATGTCATTTTAATATAAAATTTTAATTGAGATTTTTGGTAATATTTTTTATTTTGGGACAGGAGGACTGATTAATGCTTACTATTTGTAAATAGAATTATCCCAGTAATAACTCAGAACCAAGAATGAAATGAGTTATTTTTGTGCTAACTGAATATAGAATTTACAAAGTTTATACAACCTCTATTTTGAAAACAGCACTCTTTTTACTGGTACAATATGATCAGACAGCAGAAATATATAAAATAAGTTCCATGAGGAAATTAAATTGTAAATCTTTGTGGGTCTACAATTTCTTTTGTTTTTATCCTTATGATCTTTTTGAATTGAGTATCTGACATTTATGATCTAAAAAAGTACTGATAGGAAATACACTAAGTGTCTCTGTCCTCTTGAAATGTAAGTTATCTCTTCTGGCATCAGAGATCATCCACTGTGTTAATACTGGAGTTGAGGACCAGTAAAACTAGAAGCAAACGTTGTCTTTACTGGGGCAACACTGACCAACCTCCACAAATTGGCCTATCAACTGAACCGAATTTCTGACAATTATATATATTACAGAGCAGTCTGTTCAGTACCACCTGCCAAGGCATTTTGTTTGCTCTTTCACTTCCATTTTGCTCTCATTTCTCTCTGAATAGTGCACTGAACTAGTTAAAGATTACTCTCCAGAGTGTCTGAGTCATCAAACAACATTTAAAGCTTTGTCAGCCTTGTTAAAAAAAAAGTAAAAACTATAAAAAAATATTGTACTGTTCTGTTCTAACATTCCCAAACCCATCATGGTGATGGGTGAAACCAATCACTTTCAATTTCTTTCAGGGAGGTTTAGGTAGTATATAATCATTTCTTCCCTCTCAGGTATACTATAGGTTTAGAAGAAAGTGACCACTAGTCAGGATAACAGTACAGAAGATACAGCAAGCCATTCCTTGTTGTTGTTGTTTTTCTTTCTAAAACAATTTCTTTTTGACATATTTCTTTACGCTGCAAAAATTTTAAACTCTCAGGTAATTAATAACATAAAACACATGGAATCTACTTTAAATTTAAATCATAAAATTGCTGTTAACCAGCTGCTTTCCATTATATTTTGACATTATCAATTTTCTGATAGCAAACTATCATTCATTTTTAAATGCTTTCTGATTAGTTTCATATTTCAATTAAATGATAAAGCATATGTGCAAAGTTCAATATTAAGTGCAATAATTTTCATATTTTTTAAAGCTAAAGAGCATATTTTTTTACATATGTAAATTTCAAATGGCAAAATGCTTCCGTAGCTTTTCTATATTACCCCAATCTGAGTTGATGGTCAAGTATGAGATTATTTTCACAGTTCTTCATAATGCAATAGAAATAACATACTTCTAGAAAAATTATAAACATATAATTCTGTGAATCTCATAGTCTAATATTTAATTCAGTCCCTGACATTATTCACACAATCAGCTTATGATGGGATGAGATAAAAAGAATTAGAATATACTAAAGCATGATATGTTACTAACAGAAGAATAATGTTTAAATCTCCATCTGTAATGTGTCAGGTTTTAGTTCGGAAGACACTGGACTATACAATATGAATATAATAGAACAGTTTTAAAATGACATAAATGTTTAAAAATACAAATTATTTTAAATTCACCAATATTTAATACTTAGTGTATATTTTGCAAAATTTTTGAAATTACATAGCACAACAAAAATGTTAAAATGGCAAGTTAGAACATCAGAGTAAAAGATTATGGGGCCTTAGAAAATACAAATTTTAAATTGTTACCTTTAAACAGAAGAACATAGAAATCAAACTACTTAATTAAGGTTAGATATTTCATCACAAAATGATCTGGAACCATTATCCTAGTTTGTATATTTTAGTGTATAGTCTTTCTAATATATGGTAGGATTTTTTCTTTACTTAAAACTTAAGATGTCAGATCCAAGACATTTTAGAACTTCGTTTTCTAAGTTCTTGACAGCCCACATGAAAAGAGATTACAATTGAATTCATTGTAATAAAGTGTAATATACTACTACATATAAAGTAGTACATACATTTTATAGGGTATGTAGATCAGTGGTCCTCAAACTTTTTTGGGCCACGGACCAGTTTAATGTCAGAAAATAT
Organism: Saccopteryx leptura; assembly: GCF_036850995.1. Taxonomy (NCBI): domain Eukaryota; kingdom Metazoa; phylum Chordata; class Mammalia; order Chiroptera; family Emballonuridae; genus Saccopteryx; species Saccopteryx leptura. The sequence continues at coordinate 72,734,468 of NC_089507.1, read as the reverse complement.
TTTCACGGACCGGCTTTTAGGGTGGGACAGATAAATGTATCACATGCCTGAGACAAGCGTCAAGAGTGAGTCTTAGATGGATGTAACAGATGGAATCTGGTCATTTTTTAAAAATAAAACATCATTCAGACTTAAACATAAATAAAACGAAAATAATGTAAGTTATTTGTTCTTTCTCTGCGGACCTGTACCAAATACCCCACAGACCGGTACCGGTTCCACGGCCCGGGGATTGGGGACCAGTGATGTAGATAAAATTTGGCACTATCCTAGTTTTGCAGTAATTCCTAAAGTGTAATATGATTTTTTAAATATTTAACCATCTCAACACAGGTTAAAAACAAAAATAAATGAAAGACAAAAACTCTTTCCAAGAAGAGTACGGAAGAAAAAACAGCCTTATGGTGAAACTATAATTGGTACTACCTAAATACATAGAAAAATACAATAAAAAATATTTGACATAAAATCCCAGAACCTTTTAAAGTCTTTTCTTATACCTTAAGTATTTTAAAATAAAAAAAGAAATCACAGCCCTGGCCGGTTGGCTCAGTGATAGAGCGTCGGCCTGGCGTGCAGAAGTCCCGGGTTTGATTCCCAGCTAGGGCACACAGGAGAGGCTCCCATCTGCTTCTCCACCCTTCCCCCTCTCTTTCCTCTCTGTCTCTCTCTTCCTCTCCTGCAACCGAGGCTCCATTGGAGCAAAAGATGGCCCGGGCGCTGGGGATGGCTCCTTGGCCTCTGCCCCAGGCGCTAGAGTGGCTCTGGTTGTGGCAGAGCGAGGCACCGGATGGGCAGAGCATCGCCCCCTGATGGGCGTGCCAGGTGGATCCAGGTCGGGCACATGCGGGAGTCTGTCTGACTGCCTCCCCGTTTCCAGCTTCAGAAAAAAAAATACAAAAAGAAAAAAAAAAAAAAGAAATCACAATGTTGTTGTAATTGACCAAGTTATCTTATATCTTGTTTTAAGTTAAATAATTTTTAAATTAAAAAAATGTAAGGTAATTTGACTTAATGACCTTTAAAACTATAGTCGATCATGTTTGAAATATATTCTCTAGATTGAAAGAAAATTTTAAAATCACCTATTACCTCTATGATGTCTAAATGCATCTACATCATTCATATAAAAATTGTATTGACAAGAAGCCAGTACATTCATTGACTTTTATAAAATTCATCCTTTTATCATAATCTATCTTTGTAACCTTTCTTGTGAATTTTCATTTGCTTTTTAGATCCCCACAGAAGCATGAACATGACATTATTTCTGGTCCCAAATAACAGAAAATACTAAGCTGAATTTTGAAAATAAACAAAAACACAAAAAACGTAAAAGTCATTCAATAATTACATTTTAAAAGAGTATCCAGGGCTGGCTTTAGCCAAGCAGTTCATTTGAGTCAAGTTTGCTTGCTAAAAAGACTATCTAAATATCCAAATTCTTTCATCAATATTTTATATAATGCATGATATCTCTTAAAGCATGTGACATTTGATATGGATACATTGGTAGGGGAGAACAGCTTTTTATTTTTTTCATCTTATACTATCTTTATAAATTCATACAAGCCTCTTTGTTCCCTGATAAAATATGTAATTTAACCTTATCGATATAAATTTAATAAAAGTTATTTTCAAAGGAATATAAAAAAAGAGAAACAAAACAAGCAAGTGTTAAAAAGTAGCCAGCAAAATGAATGACACTAAATAGACAAAAACATTAAAAAGAGAAAATTAGTTCTCTTTTCTTCCTGGCTCATTTGACTAAAAATATATGCACAAATGAAAAGGTAATGATTGATTGTGATAATCATCAGTGAAGAATTTTATTATTTAAATTCTTCTATCTACTCATTGAATTGCAAATGCTAATCATCTTTTGCATTATTGGTTTATAACGACATCCATATTTTTAGGTTGTAAATCCTAATAAAGAATGAAATAAAAAAATGATTTCCTAGTGTATCATAGTGTATCACAGGCTCAATACATAATTCTTAAAGTAACTGAAGGCAAAGTATAATTTATTATTTTTTAAAGGGTTGTCTTGAACAAGTTACTTAATCTCTGTGTGCCTTTGTTTCCTTAGGTATAATAACCTGAGGGTAATAACAGCACATAACATTGTATTTGTAAAGCTTAGAATAGTGCACGACACCTAATCTGAACTATATAAGTGCTATTGAATTAGTAAATATATTAATTAAAACAATATATTTATAAATTCAACAAGTAATAATCCAGTGCCTTCAATGTATAAAATCTTGTCCTAAGTACCAGAAATTTAAAGTAAAAAACAAAAGGTCTGATAGAAAATATGTCTTTGCCTGACCAGGGGGTTGCGCAGTGGATAGAGCGTTGGACTGAGACACAGAAGACCCAGTTCGAAATCCTGAGGTCGCCAGTTTGAGATGGGCTCATCGGCCCTGGCCGGTTGGCTCAGCGGTAGAGCGTCGGCCTAGCGTGCGGAGGACCCGGGTTCGATTCCCGGCCAGGGCACACAGGAGAAGCGCCCATTTGCTTCTCCACCCCTCCGCCGCGCTTTCCTCTCTGTCTCTCTCTTCCCCTCCCGCAGCCAAGGCTCCATTGGAGCAAAGATGGCCCGGGAGCTGGGGATGGCTCTGTGGCCTCTGCCTCAGGCGCTAGAGTGGCTCTGGTCGCAACATGGCGACGCCCAGGATGGGCAGAGCATCGCCCCCTGGTGGGCAGAGAGTCGCCCCTGGTGGGCGTGCCGGGTGGATCCCGGTCGGGCGCATGCGGGAGTCTGTCAGACTGTCTCTCCCTGTTTCCAGCTTCAGAAAAAAAAAAAAAAAAATGAAAATGAGATGGGCTCATCGGGTTTGGGAAAGGCTCACCAGCTGGAGCCCAAGGTCGCTGACTTGAGCAAGGGGTCACTTGGTCTGCTGTAATTCCCCCCCCCCTTGAGCAAAGGGTCACTCGATCTGCTGTTGCTCCCCAGTAAAGCACATACGAGAAAGCAATCAACGAACAACTAAGGTGCTGCAATGAAGAACTGATGCTTCTCATCTCTCTCCCTTCCTGTATGTCTGTCCCTATCTGTCCCTCTCTCTTACACACACACACACACATACACACACACAAAAATATATGTCCTCAAAAATGCCTTGTGAAAGCACATCATACAGGCAATTATATGTTTGCGTAGTAAATACCATAATAGAGGGGTTTAAAAACTATAGCAGAGTGTGAGAGTGAGTCAGTCTACAAATACCTTGATTTTTCCATCACTCATAAGGATCCTTTAACTTAGGTTTGAGAATACTCATGAATGTTTATTATACATTCTAATAAAAAGCAACAAAGAGAAGTAGGCTCCTTCAGAATTTATATCATACTTTCCTAGACTTTTACTACTTAGAAGTACCATGTGAAGTTTGCACTGACAATGTTTATTTTACAGACATCTATGGTTTAGAAATAAAAAAATTCCTTGCCCTTTCCCAGATGTGGGACTCAGGTTTCCAAACTCCTGAAACCTTTCAGAGATCTTTCTTTTTAATATGTATGATAAAATTATTATTTGAATTCCATATGACATCTTCAAATATTAGTTACTCAAATATTTACTGTGTTGATATTGAAATATTGATAATGGCTAGGTATTAAATAAACCTAAATTTATTTACAATTCGATAGTGTTGAAGAACTATGATAATTAGTTCTACTTTCTCAATCAAAGATAATGTACTTCACTTCAAAAATAATCAAGTATTCATTTTTTAAGTACCTACTAGTTATTATAAGGTAAGTATTACAGAAGATTATTAAAGGTAATATTTGTCATAAAAATAAGTTGAATCAAGCAGATGAAAAAGATAACACTTCCTTAAGAATCAGTAGATAATAATGTTATAAGTAGGTAAACTGAGAAAAATCTAAAATCATAAATTTCACAGAATTTGTATTTTTATAGACCTTCTTCCCATCTTCATTCCAATTTATTCATGCAAGAGAGATGAAATCAGTTCCCTTTGTTTCTCTTTTTAGTGAACCAAGTCATTCTATCTGTTTTACATTTAAATATTGAATATTTAAATCAAAATTACATAGCAGGTCTATAGTCTTTTCCATGAGGTTACTTGATTACAACAAAATTAATATCATAATATGTCTTCAGGCTACTAAATAGAGGTATGCTAAATTTCAAAGGTAGGGAGACTTGACTTTGGGTGGTGAATACACAATGGATTATAACTATGATGTACTATAAAATTGTACACCAGAAACATGTATAATTTTATTAACCAGTGTTATCCAAATAAATTCAATTAAAATTTTTTTAAAAAGAATTTATCTCAGAATCATCTTTCTTTAGATATAAACAGATAAGCACTGCATATAAGAGTGAAAGTATAATATATTTTCCTAAATTTTATGAAGCATTTTACCAAATGTATTTGTCATATTATTCTATTATTTCAAATTACAAAATTTCATTTTATGAATGCTTAGCTATTTAAATGACTATGTAAGTGGTATTTTTTTTATTTTCAGGCATTTACATAGAAATAAATCTCAGACCCTGGTGCCTCTTTAAAGAATGAAACAAGTTTGAATTTATTTGTATTTATTTGTATAATTCTTCTTTTTAGTAAATGTGTAATATTTTATGCTCAGATATAATTACAGTAAACATTTTATTTGCATTTCAATATTTCCAAAGCAAGCTAAAAACAAACAAACAAAAAACACAAAGGAACAAACACCTACCTATTTATCTCCCGTGAAAAGAGAAAAGCAAAAATTTAATAGTGGGTAATACAGCATTTTTATAGTGTTATTAAATAATTTATGCTATTATCTACATTTGTTATAGAATAAACTCAAATATTTCAATCATTAGAAAACAGAAATATTCCATGAGATAATGTTAGCAGGAGCAGCTGAAAGTTGGTATCATGCTTCTTATCTGTGCATAAGAGCTACTTTTGCAAGGGTGATGCACCTGCAATCTCAATGGTATGACAAATTGTATTTATATCACACTTTAAAGCGTACAGCGGGACTGTACTGCACTGGTGAACTGAAACACTTTAGTCATCTTATCAAGGCTGTCCCAACTCATCTGAAAAATAGCATACTGTACTTGATGTACAGAGAAGGACTGTCAAACTGGATGCAAATATTACAATAGGATTTCTTGACTTGACAGGTTGTCTGCACAAGGGACAAGATATTATGACTCAATGAGGAGCAATAAACAGCAGAGAGATAAAATAACACCACTCAATCAAGTGGAGTAGTTTCTCTGGAGATATTTATTTATTTAGTGTTAACATTCTCTGGTTCTTGAGTAACACATGAAGTCTAAAAGAAATCGAGTTCCTTGGGTGTTTGTTTGTTTTTTTAATTTAACAAACCAGTGAATGATGAGACCACATTTCCCAATGAGGTAAATAGATACTATGAAACATGGAAGGATCCTCCTGTAAGTGATAACAATTGTTATAGGTTAATTGATCAAACACTTAGCCTTTCCCTCTTTCCTTTGGAGCCTGGGCTTCTTTCTGCACAGTCAGGCCTCACAGGGTGAATGCCCCAGCTACCTTTGTAAGCTCTGTCCACCAATACTGTGATCAGCTGTTCCCTGCAGCCTTTTGGGTTATGAGTAGGAAACCACAGAGGAGGACTCAGGACCATTGGAGCAGGAAATTCCCAGCATGAAGGGTGCAGGAGGCACAAGCTCTGGCTACTGGAATCCTTAGGGGTTTGGAACTCTTGCCTTGTAGAAAGAGGCACAGCTAGAGAAAAGATACAACTCAGTCCTCTCAAGTACAGAGCCCAAGGCAAGAATCCTGGCTGCCTAGATCTAAGGCTGCTGGTACTAAGGGGCAAGTTAAGGATTTATGAGGCCTGAAGTTTAAAAAATCTGGGATTGCTTTTAAAGAAAATGTCACATTAGTAAGCAAAAGTAAAACAAAACATCTGGTCCTTATGAAGGCCTCCAGAGCAAGTGAGGGTGCTGAACTGTTTCCTCAGCCTCGTAGTAAATGGACTCCAGCCAGGAGGGAAAAGAGTGGAGGGGAGAGCACTCAGCTGGGCAGAGGAGTGTACTTGGCTCGGAGGCCTAACAAACGGCCACACAAGTGATTTCTTCAGGGGTCTCCTTTTGGCCCACTGTCTTACATTCCCTTATCATAAGTAGATGGACCCCCTTCACCTCTATTTCCTGGGACTCCCTGTCCTCCAGGTAGTTTATGAGAAAAACACTGCAGCCTCCCTGACCGGCTCTGGCAGCTCAAGATGGTGCTGCTTTCAGGTGGCCAGCTAATCCTGACCCTCAGATTTTACAGACAGGTGTTAGGTTTCAGTCTGTGGTATCCTTCAGTGTTTCAGTTAGAAATTAGCATCTGTCCTTTGTGTTTCTGACTGCAGAGAACACACTTCAAACTCCCTAAATGATTCTCTTGAAGACGCTTCATTAGGCTTGAGATTAGAAAATTACTCTTCCTACCTCCAACTCCTCCTCTAAAAATGGCGGAGGGGACTCACACACAGCCTACAGCTCTCTGCACGGTATATTCATTTAATTTCTCTGAAAGCCAGTTTTACACTTGAATTAACCAAAATCACAGAAAAGGTGCTATTTCTTTTAAAACCTGCATGGGAAAAGGGCTGTTTCATATCCATAGCAGTATCCTGATATTTATTATACTCATTCCTCTTTTTCAAATAAAATGCTGTTATTAAAAATTACAACTTCTTAAAAGATAACACACAAACTGGAAGAAAGTTTTTCAGTGAAGTCAACTTTAGAAATCAAAATTTTCAAAGAATTTCTCCAAATAAATATGAGAAAAGAAAAATCTCCAATGACGAAACGGACAACAGGTACAGATAGGCAGTTTATGGAATAGGAAACACAAAGATCCAGTGAACATTTGTGAAGATTCTTACACAACTAGAAATAAGTTAATATAAGTCAAAACCACAATAACATGCCAGTTCACACCAATAAGACTGGTGAAAATATAAAGCCATAAAAAGCTAAGTGTGGACAAGGGTATAGACCATGGGGAGTCCTGGCGAATGACTTACAATTGTCTGTTGAACTAAAAGATGCATGTGCCTTACAACCCTGCCACCTCTCTTCCAAAGAAATCAATTTTGTGCAAAGCACATTTATATGTTTCTCACTTACATAGTTCTGTTGATTATAATCAATGTAAATTAAAAGGATATCAAAGTCTCCCTTGACTAAACTATTACAAATTTAATATAACATGTTAGGATTGTCACAATATTACATTATTTTTTCATAATTATAATTAGTAATATACATACCTCTTCTTTAACCTTAATACACGTACTTGGTAATATATTGAAAGTTTAAAAATAAAAAAGGCCCTGGCTGGTTGGCTCAGTGTTAGAGCCTTGGCCTAGAGTGTGGATGTCCCAGGTTCAATTCCTGGTCAGGGCACACAGGAGAAGCGCCCATCTGCTTCTATACTCCTCCCCCTCTAACTTCTCTCTCTTTCTCTTCTTCTCTGCAGCCGGGCTTGATTGGAGCCAGTTGACCCCAGGTGCTGAGAAGAGCTCCATGGCCTCTGCCTCAGGCACTAAGAAGAGCTCAGTTGCTGAGCAAAAGTACAATGCCTCAGATGGACAGAGCATCACCCCCTAGTGGGTTTGACAGGTGGATCCCAGTGGGGGTGCATGTGGGGGTCTGTCTTTGCCTCCCCTCATCTCACTGAATAATAAAAAAAGAAAGTTTTCCATTAATAACCATATTTCATTTACTTAGGTTCCAAATTATATATTGACTCGGTTCTTTTTTTATATTTTACCATTTCCAATACCAGCAACCTAATCCAAGCTACTGTCAGCAATCATCTTCAGGCATCCCCAAACTATGGCCCGCGGGCCACATGTAGCCGCCTGAGGCCATTTATCCGGCCCCCTGCAGCACTTCCGGAAGGAGCACCTCTTTCACTGGTGGTCAGTGAGAGGAGCACTGTATGTGGCAGCCCTCCAACGGTCTGAGGGACAGTGAACTGGACCCCTGTGTAAAAAGTTTGGGGACCCCTGAATGGTCTCAGTGTAGACATTCAACCAATCTTTCATTTAGTAGTGTGCTGGAAAATAGTTAATCACCAGCTCTCTGTGAGGGGGGAAAAGCCCTGATTTGTAATTTGCCAGTTACTATGATGTAAATATACCCTCCAAGGCTGATTTCAGGTTTTCCATGTAAGATCACTGAACCTGGAGCTAGGAAGAAATGGTAGCAAATTGTTCTCTCAAGCTGGCTCTATCACATCACACTACTGCTTGCCCCACATCCAGTTTCTCCTTTATAAGAACACAGAATAAGTTTTTAAAAGATCATGTCACATAAGGCCTGGTTAAAATTACGTTGTTGGCTTCTTTTTACTCCTACTAGCCTTCTTTCAATGTCTCCCGATTCCAGTCTTCACACAATATTTGACCAAGCTATTCTCTGTACTGGAAAATTCTTCCCTTGCTTTTCCACTTAATTAACTAATATCCTTCAGATCTTATCTCAAGAGTTACTTCCTTGGGGAAGTTTTCCCTGACCTCCTTAGCTATATTAAAGCTCTTATAACATGATACTACTTCCACATTATAGCCACTGTCACAACTACCGTCTTGGATTTCTTGATGAAGTTAAGCAATTAAGGAGTGTCTCCCTGACTATGCTCAAGTTTAGGAGATCTTATCTCCTAAATCCCCAGCCCTGAGCAAAGGGCCAAGAACAAAGCAAATACTCAAGAATTACCTAAATTTGATAGATTAAATGAGTGACTAAATGTGTACCTGAAAACATAAATAAACATGCTCTCCTGCAAAGTGTAAAGGAGTTAGAAATTAACTGAGAAGAGAATGCTTTGATGTGTCTTCTGTGCAGCTACAGAGTTTGTATAACAACTTTATAGATGACATTAGAAAGCAGTTAAACTTTCCAAATTTAATATACATTATTCATTCAGATAAAACTAAATAAAAAGAGCTGACAGCACTTCAAATCTGTGTTCTTAAGAAATATCTAAGAATAAATAGGTTAGTTTTAGCCCTTTTTCAAATTATGACATTCTGTACAAAACAACAGCATCTGTGCCCTTTCAGAAGCAGCTCAATAAACCTTCTTTATGTCAACAAAATGAAGCACTACAAGGAAGCCTTGAACCTGGAGTGAATGACAGCATGCTTAGCTAATGCATCATTTCCACAAATTGAAACAATAAATCAAATCTCTCAGGAAGTTTTGCTCTCTCTATATAAAATAAAATAAAAACGTAGAAATTGACAAAAGTAATAGAATAATTTCTCTCTCTTACTTTCACCTCTATATTTCTAAATTTACAGTGGCTATAAAATCCCTTTATTTCAGATGTTGAGTCATGGTATGAGTACATGCATTTCAACAAACATATTTCTAATAAAAGCACAAAATGATATCCAAAATAAATCATGGAAATTATTTATTTATTTATTTATTTTTAAATTCAGCGGGAGAAGGGGAAACAGAGACTAACTCCCGCATGTGCCCCAACTGGGATCCAACTCCCCCAGCACGCTCACTAGGGGGTGGTGCTCTGCCCATCTGGGCCGTTGCTCCATTGTTCAGCAACTGAACTCTTAGCACCTGAGGTGGAGGCCATGGAGCCATCCTCAGGGCCCAGGGCCAACTCGCTCCACTGGGGCCATGGCTGCTGGAGGGGTAGAGAGTGATAGAGAAAAGTGAAAGGGGGAGGTGTGGAGAAGTAGATGGGTGTTTCTCCTCTGTTCCCTGACTGGAAATCAAACCCAAGACATCCACATGTTGGGCCAATGTTCTACCACTGAGTCAACTGGCCAGGGCGAAAATGATTACTTTCATTCTCTTTAAAGTTTGAATTTTAGGTACATTTCATAAGGTATACATAGTATATATGATAATTGTGATTTGAGAAATGTATAGGTTTGAGTAATATGTTAAGTGTGGCTGAATATATGGACATTTTTTGGACATTAGGATTTTATAAATTTATAAAGCTTTACACTCAAACCTTTTTGATACTAATATTCTATGCTTATAATCAAATAATTGAAAACTGTATATTTGTTTTTCATCTAAAAAATGTTTTATCTATTTTTCTAGCAAATCTACACTCTCCATGCTATTCCTAGACTAAAAGAGCAGAGTAAAATTCATACTTTTGTTTCTGAATGAAGGTTGAACTTTAGAGATATCAGCAAGAGAAAAGGCCTGAGTCTCTCCCACAATAGTGCTTAGAATGCAGCTCTCTTTCCCAAGAAATTTAGGTATTTTCTCCGAACATTTATTGTGTTACAAAATGTATATTTCATTCCTAAAAGAAATGAATAATTCTGGAGGAGGGGAATAAAGAGGGACAAATATACAGTGATGGAAAATGATTTGTCTTTGGGTAATAGGCATACAACTCAATCAACAGTACAACTGCTATAGAGATGTTCACTTTAAAACTATGAACTCGATATTTTCTTTATTATTGCATGTGTGTACATGCATGTGGAAGAGCATGAGAGAGACAGAGACAGACAGACAGCCATAAAGGGAGAGAGATGAGAAGTATCCACTAGTAATTGTAGCACTTCAGTTCTTTATTGATTGCTTGATGGAAGGGAGGGCTTCAGCCGAGCCAGTGAGCCCTTGCTCAAGCCAGAGACCTTGCACCTAAGCCAGTGACCTTGAGTTTCAAGCCAACAACCTTTGGGCTCAAATTAGTGACCATGAGGTCATATTGAAACCTATGTACTCCTGGGCCCTGGCCGGTTGGCTCAGTGGTAGAGCATCGGCCTGGCGTGCAGAAGTCCCGGGTTCGATTCCCAGCCAGGGCACACAGGAGAAGCGCCCATCTGCTTCTCCACCCCTCCCCCTCTCCTTCCTCTCTGTCTCTCTCTTCCCCTCCCGCAGCGAGGCTCCATTGGAGCAAAGATGGCTTGGGCACTGGGGATGGCTCCTTGGCCTATGCCCCAGGCGCTAGAGTGGCTCTGGTCGCAACAGAGCGACGCCCCGGAGGGGCAGAGCATCGCCCCTGGTGGGCAGAGCATCGCCCCCGGGTGGGCATGCCGGGTGGATCCCGGTCGGGTGCATGTGGGAGTCTGTCTGTCTCTCCCCATTTCCAGGTTCAGAAAAATACAAAAAAAAAAAAAAAAAAAGAAACCTATGTACTCCTATTAATGCCACCCTATTAAATTTAATTTCTAAATAAAAAATAAAAATAAATTTTGAAAGAAATGCAAAATTCCCCTTTTTTCTTACAGAATATGTCTAAAAATGATAAATTAACAAGAATATTTTAAAACAAAAAGTTTTTAAAATAATACAAATATTTCAGTCATAAAATATTTCTTACATTCTGAAATTATATGTCAAAACAATGGTATAATTAAGACCAATATTCTGGGTTTATTTTTATAAGTTTATACTGATATATCAATAAAGCTTACCTAACTTTAACTTTTTCTTATAACTTTTACATTTTTTCCTGCCTATTGTGTTTCAGTCCTTGCACTGTAAGTAATGCAACTTCTCTGAAAAGATAACAAACTATGGTTAAGAAAGTTTCAAAAATCTAGCCTAAGGTGTGAATGTCTAACCACCGAGTTATACTTCTCAATATTACACCTGGGTCAAGTAAAATAAAATAAAAGTAAGTAGGTAAAAAAATCATTTAAAAAAATAAGTGAAAACAAAATAAAATGCATCTTAATATAATATTTTAATGTCTATAGCCTAAATAAAATAAAGGATTCTGACTTAAAAATAACAGTGATTAAGTTATGACCTATATTGAACATCAATTGTTTTGACTTCCTAGCACTGATCCTTGTCTTATTTTATCAACCTCATCCCTATTTCAACTGTGGAATCACCTTTTGCCTCTCATCTGCACACTGTGCTCCAGAGTTTGTCAAGTAATTTGGTTCTAGCCAATCATATCATCAAATACTCCTGGGCACAGTAAATGTTTCAGTATAGTCACGTCAAAGAAGTTAAGCTAGTCAAGGGATTTTTGACTTTGATTAAGGGGAAAGAGAAACCATCTCTGAGCCCTGGCCAGTTTGTTCAGTGGGAAGGTGTTGGCCTGGTTTCTGGATGTCTCAGGTTTGATTCTTGATTAGGGCACACAGGAGAAGCAACCATCTGCTTCTCCACCCCTCCCACTCACCCTTCTCTCTTTACCATTCTCATCTCCTCCTGCAGCCATGGCTCAGTTTGAGCAAGTTGGCTCTGGGCATTGACGATGGCTCAATGGCCTGCCTCAGGTGATAAAATAGCTTGGTTGCGGTCCAACAGAGCAATGGCCTCAGGTAGGCAGAGCATCACTCCATAGGGAGCTTGCTGGGTGGATCCCTGTTAGGGCGAATGCGAGAGTCTGTCTCTCTTCCTGCCTGCTTCAAATTTAAGAAGAAAAAAAAAAAAGAAAACCATTTCTTTATACTGGATTTGTTGAAAAGATAAAAATCTGTACCAATAACTGCTGAAGGCAGTAATGTCACCATGAGAGGAACCTTCCTGAAAATGGAAACTACAAGCAGGAAAGTAAAGTGAGTAAAGAGAAGCAGATGAAGAGAATGAGCTTGTATGACATCATTTGAGTATCAGACCCATCCAATCTCTATAGTTTTTAATGACATGAGCCAGTAAAAACCATGATGCTGATTTTTCTGAAACCAATTTGTATTGGGGCTTCTTTTATTGGCAAAAAGAGTTTGAATTAATCACTGTCTTTACATTTATATTGTGTTCTTGTCATATATTCACACCTATCATTTAAATCTCAAAATAGCAATGTGAGATATTGAGGGCATATGTAATCTCCATTTGATAGATGACCACTATCTGAATGGCTTCATTAAGATAATAATTGAATACATGTTAAAAAATTTAAATATTAGATGGATACACTTTCCTGGTCAGCTTAAATTATAAAAAGAATATAGACATTAATCACATAATCAAGTACTAATTGAATGTGAGATGTAAGCAGAAAATATATTAAGATTTTAAGAAAAGAAAAATAGGCCCTGGCCGGTTGGCTCAGTGGTAGAGCGTCGGCCTGGTATGCAGGGGTCCGGGGTTTGATTCTCGGCCAGAGCACACAGGAGAAGCGCCCATCTGCTTCTCCACCCCATCCCCTCTCCTTCCTCTCTGTCTCTCTCTTCCCCTCCCGCAGCAAGGCTCCATTGGAGCAAAGGTGGCCCGGGCGCTGGGGATGGCTCCTTGGCCTCTGCCCCAGGCGCTAGAGTGGCTCTGGTCGCGACAGAGCGACCCCCCAGAGGGGCAAAGCATCGCCCCCTGGTGGGCAGAGCTTCGCCCCTGGTGGGCGTGCCGGGTGGATCCCGGTTGGGCGCATGCGGGAGTCTGACTGTTTCTCCCCGTTTCCAGCTTCGGAAAAATACAAAAAAAAAAGAAAAGAAAAGAAAAATAATTTAGCTTTATGTAAATACAGAAGTCAGAAAGAAACAAAATTTTAATGGGTCTAGAGGAGTTATTAATTCAGTTTTAGAGATATTTAGTATAAGATTCTGGTAGGACATCTAGTTAGCCTAGTCTGGTCAATAACTTTAAGTATCAGACTTGCATTCAAAGAGCCTTCTTTGGAAGACTCTATATATCTGTAAATCATCAGTAATGTCAATAGTTGAAGCAATGGTAAGGACACCATGATTAATACTTTCACTGACTTTTATATTCCAGGTCCTTTACCAATATAACATCACATCATAATGCTTACGATGACTCTATAAGGACAGTGATAGCACTCCAATTACAAGATGAGGAAAGGGAAGCACAAAGAGTTTAAATAAAATGTCCCCAGTTTACATCTCATATGTAGCAAAGTTAAGATTTCAACCACATTTCTCTGACTCAGAAAAATAAACTGGAGCAAACTTACATGAATGAATGAATGAATGATATTACTGAGTGAATATTTAAACAAGAAAGTGGAATGGGAGAAGACAAGAGGAATATGAGAGCAGATGTAGAGTAACAGGAAGAAAAGGGGCAGCCAGTTAAAAATGCTGTCTGCTCTAATCTATTTTTCAGACTAAAGAAGGTTGAGTATTGATGAAGTAGCTTAACACTAGAAAAAAGATATTTTATCTAAGCAAATAACAACACTATTCACCAGTTTTGAACAGTCACTGCAAGATAATTTAAAAAATTAGGATCCAATTTACAAATATTTAGGTAACTTACATAAACTCATATAAATATTTCAAGAAAACACATCTGAGTTTTCAAATATAATTCTATTGGCATATATGAGATGTAATTTTCCTATTAGACAAAAATAATGGGTTTTAGAACCTAACAATTAGACTATATTAAGAGCAGTTAAATTGTTTTACTCTAAGATTGTATTAAAACTGAATTACAAATAATTGCTTTCTGAATTGGTTAATATTTATTTTCTCTATAATAAGGGCATTAATACTATGTTTATGCAATCAAATATGTACGTTGCTCCATTTGAACTCAATATTATTAAATGTATCATTAAGGAATTTCCTAATTAATTTCACAAAGAGTAGCAGGTGCTTTCATTCCAGAGAATTCTGTCTTCAGGAGCTTATTCAGTAGAAAGACATCAAGGAACAAACAAGTATGGGACAGTGTTAGTAATGGGGAAAACAGCAGGTGCTTCAAGGTAAGTCCCACCTCGCTGATGAAGTGGACAGCCAGCAATCCTTGGCAACATCATACATCACCTAGTCTTCAGCCATTAAGCAGGTGTGACACTACTTGTACTGGAAAATCATCAGTTGGTTTTCCTTTTTTATTTAATGCATACCCAGAAGTAATCCTCACATTTCTATCCATGAATTTAGTTCTCTCTGGCCATTATACAAAAAATAATCTATCATTTACTCAATGTAAGATCAAACTTAGATAAAAGTTAAGCTTGATCTGCTTAAATAGCGAGAATATAAAAACATTAAATAGTGTGAAGTTTTAATTTTAGGATAACTTTTTAAAATAGTGAAAAATAATAACTTCCATTCCTTATAAAATGCAAATCAACTCTAGGCTAGGAAGTTTATATTAAAATCTGATCACATTTTACACCATTAAATCCTACAGGTATAAAATAAGCAATCCAAAAACAGAGTATCCATATTCACAATTAAGGAAGCAAAGTACACCAGACTACTTACCCATGTTCCCAAGACAGACAGTAACAACATGAAAGTTGGATAGGACATAGTTCAAACACATGAAGTTGGAAGACCCAGAAGTTACTCATATGACAATTTTTAATGTATTTCTGTGCTCTCAATATAATGATATTAACACATTGATTATAAATAACTTCTGAACAATCTAATTCTTATCAGTTATCTATTCATTTTACAAAGCTCTTACCAAAAAAAAAAAAAATCAAATGAACAACTTACTGTTTGGAAGGTTCAGGAAATTTCCGTTCTTCTCTTTTCTTCACTTCTATCGTTGGTTCCATAGGAGTCAGAACTACAGCAGCACATGAGACTACAGAATGGTATGAATCCTCCTGGCAAACTGTGTTTATTAAAAGAATTGTAAAGGTCAAAATTATTTGTCAACTATTCTCACGTTTGTGTTTTCTCTTTTGTTATTTTCAGTCAAAATTATAAAGATAACTCAACCAAAATATTAGTTATCATTAAATAATTTTTAATTATCATTTTGCACTCTAAGTCTTTTCACTTACTAGTTGTATGACCTTAGGCAATTATATTTTTGTAAGCCACACAGTGAAAAAGGTGTTGCCAACACTTTTATAGTTCTTCATTAAAAAAAAAGAGAAAGAAAACAAAGCTTCTCATTGAAGAATAAAAAGAACACAAATCATACATGTTTAATAATACAGTTAATGCTGATTAACCATGAATACATTTATTTAATCAGCATTAAAACCAATAAATAGGACATTACCAGCACCCTAAAATTTTTGTGGTACCCTTTCCCAATCACTAATGTAGCCTCCAAATTTAGCCATTATAATTATGCATGTAATTATAGATTAATCTATTTTTAACCTTTATATAAATAATATCATACTCTTTTGTGGGTGTACTCCTTTTTTTTTTTTTAGAAAGGATTTTTTAAATTTTATTAATTTTAGAGAGAAGAGAGAGAGAAAGAGAATGGGGAGGATCAGGAAGCATCAACTCACATATTTGCCTTGATCAGACAAGCCCAGGGTTTTGAACCAGCCACCTCAGCATTTCCAGGTCAATGTTTTATCCACTGCATCACCACAGGTCAGGCCTATGGGTACAGTCTTTTATGTGTGGTTTATTTCAGTTTGTTCATTCTCATAACTGTGTAGCTTCCCAATGAATTATATATATGAGATAGTAGACTGACTTTTACTGTTATGCAAAATTTATTTCTGTGCTCTCAATATGCTACTATTAACAGTCTTTATGTATATTTATATATACACAGATACATACATACATACACGCATACATACATACATATGCCTTTTATTTGTAATGGACACTTGGATTTTTCTGGTCTAAGGCTATTTCAAAATTTCTATAAACTGTCTTGTACATTATTTTTGAGTGAATAAACAGCCCTCTGAGCTCCTGGAAGCTACCTGTAGGCCTGTGGTCAGCTGTCTACTTATCTCAGTAATGGAGAACATCCCTCACGTTGAAGACCACTCATGCTTTAAATCTAATTTTTTATTTTGCTAACAGCTGGGGAAAATATTCCTGTTTTTAAAAGATTTATGTAATTTGGTTAGATTATCTCTTTTTTGATTACCTCAAAGTCAACTGATTAATAATCTTAATGATATCTTCAAAATCCCTTTTGCCATGTGATATAACATAATTACAGCAGTAAAGTCCTATCATCTTCCCAGTAAAAGTAATTACACAAGGGCAAACGTCATGTGTCATCTTAGAATTCTGCCTACCATTGCTATTTCTATTAATGTACAGTGATATCATGTTTTAGCTTTAATTTATATTTTCTTGATAAGTAATAAATTAAATATATATTAAAATCCTCATTTAAATGATTACATGATTACATTTAATGATTACATGATTTTGATATGCACAAATTTAGTTACATGATTTAGTTAAATAACACCAGATACCACCAAAACTTTGTTTCCAGTAAGAGTCAGCATGGTATATCAGCTGTAGTTGTATAAAATACAAATTTCTCTGCTAGCTTTTCAGTACAGTAATCACTACACAAATAAGAGATGTGCGTCATGATCTGTGGCACACATACTGCTTCTTTCAAAGTCGGTCAATGATTGGTCAATATGCATCTGTTATTCAATTTAAGCACAGACCTCACATTGTGTAGCTGCATTGTTCTTTTGTCTCCCAATGATAACCCATACTATATTTTACAAAAATGGATAATCTAAGAAAGGAATTTGCCATTGGTAATGAAAGTGTAGAAAGAAATAACTGCTAGTGCTAAAAGTGATATTTGAATTGATTTTAAATGAAAGGTCAGTAATCACTGATCTAAGCATTCATTTCAAGAACTAAGAGCTAGAAAATAAATTAACTCTCTCCCTAATGTAGAAAGAGGCAAATATTAAATACAGTAACACACATTAATGAAGAAAAAGACAAAAACACAATGGGGGCAACAAGTCACCCAAGAAGTGTGAAACCAAAATCTGAAAGAGGAAGAGATGTAAAAATGGTCACAGTTTCTTCAATTTTTCTATAAAAATATTTGATGAATTATTAATATGCTCAGAGCTAAAGTCTGAAGTATAAAATAGATGGCCATATTAAGCAGAGCTGAATTTAAAACACACTTGTGATGTTCAACGGACAAAAATTAATGTTCAGCATGTTTCAAGGAGGAGGGGTCCTGTATTCCTATTGTCTCTCCAATGCCATCAAACAGATTTTTACTTTCCTTTTTCCCATTGATTTGAGAGAGAGAAGAAGAAGAAGAAGAAAGGGGGGAGGGAGGGAGAGAGGGAGAGAGAAGCATCAACTTGTTGTTCCATTTAATTGTTCCATCTAGTTGTGTACTCATTGGTTGCATCTCTATGTATCCTAACTGGGTACATATCCTAACTGCTGTCACCTCAGCACATGGAGACAAAGCTCTATCCACTGAACCACCAGGCCAGAACCTTTTTATTTTTGTTTAATAATTAACTAAATCTTAATTAAATTAAGATTAATTAAATCTCTAAATATTCTTGGCATATGCTTTGAGTTTATGACAATTCCATCACAGATGGGAGAATAGACTAAGAATACTATTGTTTTACTTCTCAGGGATAATATTTGCTTATTCAATAAATATTTAGTGAACTACTGATACATTTCAAGAAATATGCTGAATGACAGGGTTCTACTCTGTGCAAGAAAGAAGTGACTCCTCTTGCCTAACATGTGCTTAATGAAGCTTTGTTTTCTTCTTCTAGAGCACTATTTTTACTTGTTTCATCTCATGGCACATATAAAATAATTACTAAAATTGTGTGGCACACCAAAATACATATATATGTTTGATAATCTAATTAAAAATAGGTATAATTTTGATTTATTAACATTGAATGGCCATTCTTGTGTTGATTATTGTAATTTTTTAATTTGTCTATCTAAGGGGAAAGAGGTCAGAGCCTCTGACTAAATAGTCAGGTATTTCATGTTTTAAAAATTCTTGCGCCCTGGCCAGTTGGCTCAGTGGTAGAGCGTCGGCCTGGCATGCAGAAGTACCGGGTTCGATTTCCAGCTACGGCACACAGGAGAAGCACCCAATCTGCTTCTCCACCCCTCCCCCTCTCCTACCTCTCTGTCTCTGTCTTCCCCTCCTGCAGCCGAGGCTCCATTGGAGCAAAGTTGGCCCGGGCACTGAGGATGGCTCTGTGGCCTCTGCCTCAGGTGCTAGAATGGCTCTGGATGCGACAGAGCGACACCCCAGAAGGGCAGAGCATCGCCCCCTGGTAGGCATGCTGGGTGGATCCCGGTCGGGCGGATCCCGGTCGGGCGCATGCGGGAGTCTGTCTGACTGCCTCCCCGTTTCCAGCTTCGGAAAAATAAAAAAATAAAAAAAAAGAATTAAATAAAAAAAAATTCTTGCAGCACATCGGTTAAAAATCGTTCTTTTGGAGATATTTCTCAAATATTAGGGCAATAACCTTCATACCAGATTAGGTATAAGCATTTAGTTAGTTCTCTATAAGGGAAAATAGAGCTAAGTTATTTTAAAAAGGAAAAAGAAGAGATCAGAAAAAATGTTGTAGGCAATCAAAAAAAAATTCAAAAATAGAAAACATTTGTTGACTCAAGGTAACTTCAATATCACTACTTAATTATTATGATTTACAGGCTGGAACAACTGACAATGCACTTATAACTATAAGGTATTAAAAACAATAAAAAACTAGGTGCATAAGAAAAAAACCACCATTAACTGTTGTATGAAAAAAGTGACAATTAATGAACCTGTCTGAAGATGGATGGTTGGTAACTCCACGTAAATGATTAACCTTTTATATTTAGCTGAAATTCAGTTATACTCAAGTTTCAATATCTTTATATTTCATTTATCATAAGATAAAAGAATTAGTGTAATAAATGCAAGGTAGGCAAATAAGTAATAGAGGTTATAACATCAAAAAGATGAATGGAATAATAAAAGGGAAACAAGACGGTCTAGGTAGGTATAATCATATGAATATCAAAAGTGATCAAACTTCTGGGACCACCCCCCACCCCAACAAAATCAGAAACGTGCAATCATTGGGGCAGAGTAGAAATAATTTTAGTTTTATTTAACTAGTTATTTTTAAAGTATAATTTGTATACAATCTTTTATTGGCTACATTAATCTCATGTATACAATATAGTGACTTGACATTTTACAATATGATCACCTTAATAATGCTAGTAATCACTGGTCACAATGTAAACTTATCACAATATGTTGTTTTAAAATTTTTATAAGAATTTATTTGAAACAAACTGATGACAACTGCTGAGAAGCAAGATCTCAAATATTCCTGAAGAAAGACAGTTTTTCGATTTCTTTTATGCATTTGAAATTAGGGCAGGAGCATAAGGAAGACAACAGGAAGATGGAGGACAGCAAGGTGGGGACTGATTCACAGGATAGTTAACAGGATTATGTGATCTCTTTAGGGTGGTCTTACTTATTTCAAAGGTGTAATAGTCTTGCTTATATTCCCCTTTCCCTCTTCACTTACCCTCCATCCCTTCTGGTAAATATCCCATTGGTCTATAAGTCTGTTTTTGCTTCATTTGCTTGTTTTGTATATTTTTAGATTCCACATATAAGTGAAACAACATGTCATTTGTCTTTCTCTTCCTGTCTTATTTCACTTAGCATAATGCCCTCTAAATCCATTCATGTCATAAGATTTTATTTCTCATTTTAAAATGAATAGTCTGACTTAGTCATTTAACCTTTCATTACACCATAAATAATGTGCTTCTACTGAAATGACTCTCCTATATTAGTATAACTGACAAAATGTTTATTCAGACTCATAATAAACTGAGATATAAAAGCTGTAAATATACAAATTTTAAGTAACTATCTCTAGTATGATATATCAAAAATATTTCATTAAGTACTGAACTACTATATTCATTTGTTCTTTTAATTTATAAAATCAATTCTAAAGCACTAAAAATATATATTTAATTAATGTTCACAAAAATGTCAAAGATTTATCAGGAGATGCATTTTTCTCTTTCTTTCTTTTTTTTTAATAAATTTTTATTAATGATAATGGGATGACATTAATAAATCAGGGTACATATATTCAAAGAAAACATGTCTAGGTTATTTTGTCATTAAATTATGTTGCATACCCCTCGCCCAAAGTCAGATTGTCCTCCGCCTCCCTCTATCTAGTTCTCTGTGCCCCTCCCCCTCCCCCTAACTCTCTCCCTCCCTCCCTCCCATGTCCTCCCTCCCCCCACCCCTGGTAACCACCACACTCTTGTCCATGTCTCTTAGTCTCGTTTTTATGTTCCACCAATGTATGGAATCATGTAGTTCTTGTTTTTTTCTGATTTACTTATTTCACTCTGTATAATGTTATCAAGATCCCACCATTTTGCTGTAAATGATCTGATGTCATCATTTCTTATGGCTGAGTAGTATTCCATAGTGTATATGTGCCACATCTTCTTTATCCAGTCTTCTATTGAAGGGCTTTTTGGTTGTTTCCATGTCTTGGCCACTGTGAACAGTGCTGCAATGAACATGGGGCTACATGTGTCTTTACGTATCAATGTTTCTGAGGTTTTGGGGTATATACCCAGTAGAGGGATTGCTGGGTCATAAGGTAGTTCTATTTGCAGTTTTTTGAGGAACCACCATACTTTCCTCCATAATGGTTGTACTACTTTACAGTCCCACCAACAGTGGATGAGAGTTCCCTTTTCTCCGCAGCCTCTCCAACATTTGCTATTACCCGTCTTGTTGATAATAGCTAATCTAACAGGGGTAAGGTGATATCTCATTGTAGTTTTGATTTGCATTTCTCTAATAACTAATGAAGCTGAGCATCTTTTCATATATCTGTTGGCCATTTGTATTTCTTCCTGGGAGAAGTGTCTGTTCATGTCCTCTTCCCATTTTTTTTATTGGATTGTTTGTTTGTTTGTTGTTGAGTTTTATGAGTTCTTTGTAAATTTTGGATATTAGGCCCTTATCTGAGCTGTTGTTTGAAAATATCATTTCCCATTTAGTTGGCTGTCTGTTTATTTTTATATCAGTTTCTCTTGCTGAGCAAAAAATTTTTATTCTGATGTAGTCCCATTCATTTATCTTTGCCTTCACTTCTCTTGCCATTGGAGTCAAGTTCATAAAATGTTCTTTAAAACCCAGGTCCATGATTTTAGTACCTATGTCTTCTTCTATGTATTTTATTGTTTCAGGTCTTATATTTACGTCTTTGATCCATTTTGAATTAATTTTAGTACACGGGGACAGGCTGTAGTCGAGTTTCATTCTTTTCATTGTGGCTTTCCAGTTTTCCCAACACCATTTGTTGAAGAGGCTTTCTTTTCTCCATTGTGTGTTGTTGGCCCCTTTATCAAAGATTATTTGACCATATATATGTGGTTTTATTTCTGGGCTTTCTATTCTGTTCCATTGGTCTGAGTGTCTATTTTTCTGCCAATACCATGCTGTTTTGATTATCGTGGCCCTATAATATAGTTTAAAGTCAGGTATTGTAATGCCCCCAGCTTCATTCTTTTTCCTTAGGATTGTTTTGGCTATTCGGGGTTTTTTATAGTTCCACATAAATCTGATGAAATTTTGTTCCATTTCTTTAAAAAATCTCATAGGAATTTTGATGAGAATTGCATTAAATTTATATATTGCTTTGGGTAATATGGCCATTTTAATTATATTTATTCTTCCTATCCAAGAACAAGGAATGTTTTTCCATCTCATTGTGTCTTTTTCTATTTCTCTTAATAATGCCTTGTAGTTTTCGTTATATAGGTCCTTTACATTCTTTGTTATGTTTATTCCTAGGTATTTTATTTTTTTTTGTTGCAATTGTGAAGGGGATTATTTTTTTGAGTTCGTTTTCTAATATTTCATTGTTGGCATAGAGAAAGGCTATGGACTTCTGTATGTTAATTTTGTATCCTGCGACCTTACTGTATTGGTTTATTGTTTCTAATAATCTTTTTGTGGAGTCCTTCGGGTTTTCGATGTATAGGATCATATCATCAGCAAAAAGTGATACCTTTACTTCTTCTTTTCCGATATGGATGCCTTTTATTTCTTTGTCTTGTCTGATTGCTCTGGATAGAACTTCTAGCACCATGTTAAATAAGAGTGGAGAGAGTGGACAACCCTGTCTTGTTCCTGATTTAAGGTAGAAAGTCCTCAGTTTTATGCCGTTTAATATGATGTTGGCTGATGGTTTATCATATATGGCCTTTATCATGTTGAGATATTTTCCTTCTATACCCATTTTGTTGAGAGTCTTAAACATAAAATTGTGTTGTATTTTATCAAAAGCCTTTTCTGCATCTATTGATAAGATCATGTGGTTTTTGTTCTTTGTTTTGTTGATATGGTGTATTACGTTAACCGTTTTGCGTATGTTGAACCATCCTTGAGATTCTGGGATGAATCCCACTTGATCATGATGTATTATTTTTTTAATATGTTGTTGTATTCGGTTTGCCAGTATTTTGTTTAGTATTTTAGCATCTGTATTCATTAGAGATATTGGTCTGTAGTTTTCTTTCTTTGTGCCATCCTTGCCAGGTTTTGGTATGAGGGTTATGTTGGCCTCATAAAATGTGTTTGGAAGTATTGCTTCTTCTTCAATTTTTTGGAAGACTTTGAGTAGAATAGGAAACAAGTCTTCTTTGAATGTTTGATAGAATTCACTAGTATAACTGTCTGGGCCTGGACTTTTATATTTGGGGAGGTTTTTAATAGTTTTTTCTATTTCCTCCCTGCTGATTGGTCTGTTTAGGCTTTCCGCTTCTTCATGACTCAATCCAGGAAGGTTGTATTGTTCTAGGAATTTATCCATTTCTTCTAGATTGTTGTATTTGGTGGCATATAATTTTTCATAGTATTCTACAATAATTCTTTGTATATCTATGATGTCTGTGGTGATCTCTCCTCTTTCATTTTTGATTTTATTTATTTGAGTCCTGTGCCTTTTTTCCTTGGTGAGTCTTGCCAAGGGTTTGTCAATTTTGTTGATCTTTTCAAAGAACTAGCTCCTTGTTTTATTGATTTTTTCTATAGTTTTTCTGTTCTCTATTTCATTTATTTCTGCTCTGATTTTTATTATCTCCTTTCTTCAGCTGGTTTTGGGTTGTCTTTGTTCTTCTTTTTCTAGTTCCTTAAGGTGTGAAGTTAAGTGGTTTACTTCGGCTCTCTCTTGTTTGTTCATATAGGCCTGAAGTGATATGAACTTTCCTCTTATTACTGCTTTTGCTGCATCCCAGAGATTCTGATATGTCGTATTTTCATTTTCATTTGTCTGTATATATCTTTTGATCTCTGCGCTTATTTCTTCTTTGACCCATTCATTTTTTAGAAGTATGTTGTTTAGTTTCCACATTTTTGTGGGTTTTTCCCCCTCTTTTTTGCAGTTGAATTCTAGTTTCAAGGCTTTATGATCAGAAAATATGCTTGGTACAATTTCAATTTTTCTCAATTGGCTGATATTGTCTTTGTGGCCGAACATATGGTCAATTCTTGAGAATGTTCCATGTACACTAGAGAAAAATGTATACTCTGTCGCTTTGGGATGAAGTGTCCTGTAGATGTCTATCATATCCAGGTGTTCTAGTATTTCATTTAAGGCCACTATATCTTTATTGATTCTCTGTTTGGATGACCGATCTAGAGCCGTCAGCGGTGTATTGAGGTCTCCAAGTATGATTGTATTTTTGTTAGTTTTTGTTTTAAGGTCAATAAGTAGCTATCTTATATATTTTGGTGCTCCTTGGTTTGGTGCATATATATTAAGGATTGTTATGTCTTCTTGATTCAACTTCCCCTTAATCATTATGAAATGACCATTTTTGTCTCTGAGTACTTTTTCTGTCTTGTAGTCAGCATTATTAGATATGAGTATTGCTACACCTGCTTTTTTTGGGTGTTGTTTGCTTGGAGTATTGTTTTCCAGCCTTTCACTTTGAATTTGTTTTTATCCTTGTTGCTTAGATGTGTTTGTTGTAGGCAGCATATAGTTGAATTTTCTTTTTTAATCCATTCTGCTACTCTGTGTCTTTTTATTGGTAAGTTTAATCCATTTACATTTAGTGTAATTATTGACACTTGTGGGTTCCCTACTGCCATTTTATAAATTGCTTTCTGTTAGTTTTGTATCTTGTTTGATTCTTCTCTTTTGTTTTTCTATCATTTGTTTTTGTTTGTTTGTGTTCCATACTTCTTTCCTCTGTTGCTACCTTTTTTAAGTCAAGTGTTTTTGTGGTGGTTTTTTCAAGGGTGGTTACCATTAAGTAATGAAAAGGGTACCTACCATATTCATTGTAGTACCCTATCTTATGAGTATTTCTGCACTTCATCGTCCTTTGCTACTGTTAATCTCCATCCTCTCCCCCCTTTTTTTCCTTTGTTGTCACAGTTTAAGTTTGGTTTTATTGTGTTCTTGGTGGAGCTGTTACTTGTGGTGTTGTTTTCTTTTGTTCTTTGAATCTGGTTGGAAAACCCCCTTTAGTATTTCCTGGAGTGGGGGCTTTCTGCTGATAAATTCTCTCATCTTTTCTGTATTTGTGAATGTTTTTATATCTCCTTCATACTTGAAGGATAGCTTTGATGGGTATAGTATTCTTGGCTGAAAGTTCCTCTCTTTCAGGGCTTTAAATATTGGGGTCCACTCTCTTCTAGCTTGTAGAGTTTCTGCTAAGAAATCTGATGATAACCTAATAGGCCTTCCTTTATATGTTGTACTCTTCTTTTCCCTGGCTGCCTTGAGAATTTTTTCTTTGTCATTGGTTTGTGTCATCTTTACTATGATGTGCCTTGGAGTGGGTTTGTTGGGGTTAAGAAAACTTGGTATTCTGTTTGCTTCTTGAATTTGAGGCTTTAGTTCTTTCCACAGGCTTGGGAAGTTCTCATCTATTATTTGTTTGAGTATATTCTCCATTCCATTTTCTTTCTCTTCTCCCTCTGATATACCTATTATTCTTATGTTATTCTTTCTGATGGAGTCAGACAATTCTTGTAGGGCTTTCTCGTTTTTTCATTATTTTTGAGTCTCTTTCTTCTTCTCTCTGTTGTGCCTCAAGTTGTTTGTCTTCTATTTCACTAATCCTATCTTCTATCTGGGCTGTTCTGTTAGCTAAGCTTGTTACCTCGTTTTTCAGCTCGTGAATTGAGTTTTTCATTTCTGTTTGATTTGTTTTTATAGTTTCAATTTCCTTGGTAATATATTCTTTGTGTTCATTGAGTTGTTTTCTGATCTCCCTAAATTGCCTTTCTGTGTTTTCTTGTATATCTCTGAGTATTTTTAAGATTTCTATTTTAAATTCTCTGTCATTTAGCTCCAAGGCTTCCAATATGTTAAGTCTTTTCTCCATAGATTTTTCCACATCTATTTGTGTTACCACTCTTTCTTTTGTATCCATAATATTCGATTTCCTCTTTCTTATTGGCATCTGAGGGTGGTCTTGTTGATAGCACTAATTAGAATTAATAAAGAGAAAAAAGAAAAAAAAAAGGTAAAACACCCCACAAAAAAAACAGTAATAATTTATTATTTCCCCCTTTTTTCTTTCTTCTCTTTCCCTCCTCTCCCCTCCTCAGGGAAATATCGTGATGACCTGTGAATTACATTATGCTAAGTGGAACAAAAACTGCCTATAATGGAGGGCCTGATTTGGGGTGAAGAGTTCAAGGGGCAAAAAAAGGGAGTAGGGACCTACTAAATGCAAAAAAAAAAAAAAAAAACAAAAAAAAAAAACGAAGAAAATCTTAGACAAGCATAAGATGATTTGCTTGTAAGTGATGGTTGACTAAGAGATATAATGAGAGGGATAAGAGGGAACCAGAAAAAACGAGAAAAAAAAAGAATAATAAAGAAAAAAATAAAAATAATAAGTAAAAATCTGTTGTATTAAGTGGAGCGAAGACTAAATACAATAGAGACCTTGGGTTGGGAGGAATGCTAGTGAGTTAAAAAGCAATGTAAAAAGTACCCAAAATGCCACAAAAATAAACAAACAAACAAACAAAAAAAAACAAAAACAAAAGCGAAAAAGAAAAATAAAACCAAAAAAAAAACCTTGAGTCCCAAATTAACTAATTTGTTCGTGATTGAGGATTAAATGGGAGGAAAAGTAAAACGAGAAAAGAAAAAACCAATAGAAAGGAAAAAATAAGAAAAAGAGAAAAACGAAGGAAGAAAAAAAAAGGAAGAGAAAAAAACAAAATAAAGCAAAACGAAAAAAAACAAAAGAGGAGAGAGTGAGAGTTAAGTGTTTTGGAGTATAACCTTAAAGGAGGGTGAGGATGAAGATAAGAAATAAAATGTAACACTCATGGGTAGTGTAGTTCAAGAAAAGGGAAGCATAAGATGGGCAGAGAATAGAAGGACTGAGGTGGAGGAAATAGAAATAATAATAATAAAGGCAATAAGATAGAAGAAACAAACAACAGCAAAAAAAAATTAGTGGAACAAGTTTTAAAGTCTGGGGATTTTTCTTGATTTTGAGAGGTTAACTTCTTCCTTTTTCTTTTCTCTCCCTCTTCCTGGTCGGTGACTCTGTACCCCAGGCCCTGCCCCTGTGTCACACTTAGGTAAGGATTTGCAGTTGATGGCGTTCTATGGCAATGTCATATAATTGGCTTTAGTCTTGCTGGTAGTCAAGGCTTGTTGGCATTTGCAGGGTCCACTGATGAGACAGTTTGCTTTCCTGGAGTCTCTCTCTAGTCCCCTCTTCCTGAATTAGCAGCCTGGTGATCCAGCTATAAGGCTGCTACTGCTTCTGCCTGGGAAGTTAGAGGTTCAAAGAGCTAGGAAATCCCCACTCTATCCCCACTCAGCGCAAGGCTTTGGGAAAGGCTCTGACAGTCAGAGCCTCCAGTGTAATCAGGCGGGGGTGGGAGTCAATTGTTGTCAAGGTGACTGTTCAGCGCCTAGCATTCAGTTGGACCACTCAACCCAGGCTTTCCACACTTTGTAGCCTGTTTTGGCTGGGAAGAAGAGGCACTAGTCTCTGCTTGCGACTAGTGTAGTAAAGATCTTATTATCTGCCAATTCCCTCTTGTTAGCGTTTATCCCTGAATATGGAGGCTCTATCAATCAGAAGTTGCCCCCGCCCCTTTAGCGAGAGGCACTAAGAAATATCACGCCTCTTATCTTGGATCGCTGAACTGAGAGAGATCTTATCAATTAGAGTCCGTGGGTGCGCAGATTTCATGGGTTAAGCTAATTTCAGTGATTGGGTCCACAGCTGTGCTCCCGAAGGTATTTCAGGCTGCCTGCGCGCCCCACCCCCAATGCTTGATTGTTAGCTTGAATGGCTGGGTGAGGTGCCCCGCCCACGGAGAGAATCTCCCAAGTAGGGAAGACCGCACTGGCGCCTCTCCCGCTCGCCCCGCCGCTGGTGGCTGGGGCACACCGGGCGTAGGATAATGGGGCACCCTGGGTGTGCGGGCCAGTAGGGTGCACCGGGCACAGGATAATGGGGCACCCTGGGTGTGCAGGCCAGTAGGGCACGCGCGCGAATGGGGTGCTCCAGGCACTGGTGGCTGGGGACTCTCACTTGCAGTGCGCGGGCCGCTGGGAACGTTAGCGGTGCTCGCTCTGCAACCAGACCGGGCGCGCGCCGGCAGCTGCTCGCTGCTCCTGATTGTGGGCCGACTCACCACAGGCGCACTCCTTCCGCAGCTTGAATGAATGTCCCTGCGGTAGTTAGCTTCCTCCACACCCTCGTCTCTCAGATTCAAGTGATAACAGTCCTTTCGCTTTCAGTTTGTGTGGAACTCCGGAATGCTCCGAGGATAAATTTTTCTGTTTCTAGTTGATAAATTTGTTGTGATTTTGGGGAGATCTGTCGGACGCGCTGCTCACGGCGCCATTTCCCGCATTTTTCTCTTTCATGTAAAATTAAAACATTTTATATATCTGAAGGTGCCTAGAGCACAGTTAACTTATAAATATCATGTATAACTACATTTGAACTTATCCTATTTACCTAGATAGTTTACTACAATAAAAAAAATTGTAAGCTTAAAGGAAAACAATTTGCTTTTTGCCCTGATTATGTTCACTTTTCTCTTTTCCCTTCCAAATATCCAGAATCCAAATATTCACCACATAACCCACTGGTAAAACTTAACTCAGCAAAAGGGTACCATTTATTTAACAAATGTTTAAGTAACATTATGTAATATAGGTAGAGTACTATGTACTAACTATTTACTTATAGTTACAGTTATTGTCGTCATACCTCAGAAAATTTATGTTGGGTAAATATTATTATAATCTCCTTATATACTATTCAAAGTCACACAGCTTAGGAGTAACAAAACCAGAATTCAATCAACTTGCCTCTTGTCTGTATACTATTGACCATACCCCATGTTGATTCTCATTTAACTATAATATACCAAAGGTTCTGAAATAATAAATTTAACAGTTTATCTTTTTTAGTTATATTTAGGCATATTAATTAATAATTCTTACATCTGAATTTTTACCCTAATAATACAATACTATGTAATCATTAAACAATTTGCATCAAAATATAACACAACCTAGACTCATCATGAACATTCTTCAAGTTACAAGCTGTTTCAAAATGACTTACAACAATTATTGTAATATTGTTCCACTGGAGAATGAGTGGTGTCAGGATAGAGCTCGCTAATATTGATAGATACATTGTTCCATGGTAAAAACAAAACAAAACAAAAAAAACCCAGATATATAATATACAAAATAATTATTTTCAAATTTATTTGTAATAAATTATGGTTGATTTTTCTTGCTCATCACCATTATGAATGATTTAGATACATCAGGAAATATAAAGGACAAAAATACAGGCTTTTATAAAATGCATACCTACTAAAGGAGTAGACATCTTGTCAAATTTACTTCTCTTTGCAGTTTTTCCTCATAAGTAAGATATGAATAATAAAAATATTTCCTTCAGTTGTATTGAGAACTAAATGAATTAATGCATGTGAAGTGCTTAAGATAATGTTGTAGAAATGATAAGAAGTATTAAAATGTTACCACATATTATTATTTATAACCACATTTTTTTAAAGATTTTATTTTTATCCATTTTAGAGAAGGGAGAGAGAGAAGGGGGTAGGAGCAGGAAGCATCAACTTTCATATGTGCCTTGACCCGGCAAGTCCAGGGTTTTGAACTGGCGACCTCATCAATACAGGTCATTGCTTTGTGTACTGCACCACCACAGGTCAGGCTATAACTACATTTGATTTTTTTTGACATATCAGACACCAGTTATTAAATCAAATACTAATCCAGAAGTGCTGTGAAGATATTTTATGGACATGATTAGAGCCCATTACAGTTGCCTTTAAGTAAGGGAGATTATAATAGATAATCCAAGTGGCCCTGATTCAATCACGTGAAAATCTCAAGAGCATTTGAGACTCTGGATGAAGATAGAAACTCCCAACCAAAAGTTCCAGCCTGCTCTTTCTTATTAAGTGCTCTACAGATCTGGGCCTTGCCTAGCCAGTTCTCACAATCCCATAGGCCAGACTTCTGGTTCTCTTAATTTAGTTGATAGATACACTGGTCAACAATGACATTTTTCTATTAGATACTAGTCTGGGTGAACTTCTAAATATTTCCTTTGAATTAACAGCTTTAATTCAGTGCTTATAAGAGGCTTTTCTGATAAAGTAATGTTAGTCTAAAATAGAAAAATAAGCACATAAAATAGATATTATTGTATCACTACCAATAAATGCACATTGAGCAAAAGTACGTATGTTCACATTCATTCCATCAATTGCATTCATTGAGTTACACCATGTCCAGGCACTGTTCTAGGTTGGACTGATAAAGATAAAAGAAAAAGCATTTGCCATGATATAACTTAGAGCACCAAGGAAATATGATAGCACTTTTTTCTAGAAAATGCTATCATCTAAGCCAGCCAGGTAAGTCAATCAGTAGGATTGGAATAGTAAGTATGCTGCTATATTTTTCTCTCACTTAACTGAGCAAAGTGCCTGACGTGATGGAGGCATTCAATAAATAACTAATGCCTTGATGGTGAACCTTTTTATAAAAACCACCCACTTTTGCAGTGCTGGTCAACCTGGTCCCTCCTGCCCACTAGTGGGCTTTCCAGCTTTCATGGTGGGCCAATTGCTGCACCGTTTGGTTGCTCTGCTACAGCCCACCATGAAAGCTAGAACACCCACTAGTGGGCGGGAGGAAACAGGATGACCAGCATTGCAAAAGTGGCTGGTTTTTATAAAGAGGTTCGCCATCACGGGTCTAATGAAAGAAATACAAAAAAATAAATAAGTGAACCAAGAGATTAGGGGGAAAAATGTAACCAAGCATAGAAAAGAGTGCCAAAAGGCAATCTGGTTTTCAGAAAATGTTACATATCTTGAGAAATTAAAAAAAAAAAAAATCAGAGTGGCTGGAGCCTAAACATAAAGCAAGAAGGTGAGGAACGGACATACAAACTATTGCCAATACCTCAAGGACCTTCTAAACAACCTGTAACACATTAGTATTTGATTCTGAAGTTAATGTGGATTTGCTAATAATCATTTAACAAAGAAGCCTAAGCAATATCTAATTAAAGGAACAAAATCGAGTGACCACTGACAATACTACTGAAATAAATGAAGTGGGAAATGGTAAGGGTTCCCTATCATTGAGAGGAGCAGTGTAGTGAAAAGAAGGAATAAAAGTAAGACTGCAGAGACCCTGGCTTGTTGGCTCAGCAGTAGAGTGTCAGCCCAGCATGTGAAAGTCCTGGGTTCGATTCCCAGGCAGGCCACACAGGAGAAGTGCCCATATGCTTCTCCACCCTTCCCCTTCTCCTTTCTATCTCTCTCTTCCCCTCCTACAACCAAGGCTCCATTGGAGCAAAGTTGGCCAAGGAGCTGAAGATGGCTACATGGCCTCCACCTCAGGTGCTAGAATGGTTCCAGTTGCAATGGATCAATGCCACAGATGGGCAGAGCATCGCCCCTTGATGGGTTTGCCAGGTGGATCCCAGTCGAGCACATGCAGAATTCTGTCTCTCTGCCTCTGTGCTTCTCATTTCAGAAAAAAACAAAAACAAAAACAAAAAAACATCAAATTTAGTCAATCTTATCTCAAAGATACAAGTTCTGGTACATTTAGTGTAATATGCCAAACTTGAGATGCATGCTTGAACTGTTATCAGACCTATTATAAAATTTTGTTCCTCAAAATTGCATTTTTAAAACAACTTCATCTTGGTTTTAACAAATTACTTCTTATTTTGGCTTTCTTTTTGTTTATTCAGTGAGAGAAGGGGAGGCAGAGAGACAGACTCCCGCATGCACCCTGACCTGGATCCTGTCGGCCAATCTATTAGGGGGCAATGCTCTTCCTACCTGGGGCGTTGCCCTGTTGCTCAGCAACCAAGCTCTTTTTAGGCCTCAGACAGAGGTCATAGAGCCATCTCTAGCTCCCAGTGCCAACTCACTCCTATCGAGCCATGGGTGTAGGAGGGGAACAAAGAGAGAAAGAGAGCAGTGAGAGGGGGAAAGGTGGAAAAGCAGGTGGGCACTTCTCCTGTGTGCCTTGACTGGGATTCCAACCTGAAACATCTACACACTAGGCTGACACTCTACCACTGAGCAAACCGGCCAGGGACTTGTTTCTGCTTTTGAATAGTTCTTTTTATAAATCTTACATTGTGTAAATATTTTCTGAAATAAAATTGGAACTGCAGCGATTGAGAAAAATAGAACATTATAAAAATGTGAATTCAGTTTGTAGGGTTAGCAATTTTATTAGTAAAACTCAAACACTTTTATGTTTGGAGCAGCCCAAAATGTATCCTTGGCATTTTAAATGCAAGCAGAAGTAGTCATCGGCTTTCTTGACTGTTGAACCTGAGACTAGAATTTATAAATTCATCCTTACTGTAGAGTAAGAAAGAAATTTATAGATAAAGTGCTATTTTGTAATATATAAAAAAAATATTATCTGATGACTGTTATTGGTTGAAATGTGCCCCTCCCATTTATATGTTGAGATCCTAACCTCCAGTACCTCAGAATGTGACTGTACTTTGAAATATGGCCTTTAAAGAGGTAATTAAATTAAAATTATAGGGGCCCTAATCCAATATGACTGGTCTTATAAAAAGAAGAAACTAGGACACAGGTGCACACAGAGGGAAGACCCTGTGTAGACACAGAAAGAACAGGGCCATCTATAAGTCAAGGAAAAAGGTATCAGAAAAAAAAACAAGCCTGTGGACACCTTGAACTCAAACTTCTAGATTCCAGAACTGTAAGAGAATAAATTTCCATGTTTAAACCACCAATTGTGGCACTTTTTTAAGGCTACACTATCAATGCTGCCAAACTAACACAGTGGTCATTTTATAAAAAGGTTAAATAATTACTGTATTTTTCACTCCATAAGACACACTTTTATCCCCCCAGAAGTGGAGGGGACAATGCCTGTGTGTCTCATAGAGAAAATGTTCATTTTTTTAAAGCTGCTGCAGGTGCTGCACTGGTAAATATATGTAGAATCAGCACCAGTGGGAGCATAAATCATACCCAACACAGTGGCATGCAGAACCCTGGCATCTGTTGAGTGAGCTCCTGGTTCTGGTTTACACAGTTGCATGCAGCACAGGAGGGAAGGTGAGCAATGTTGTGTGGGTGCATTCATCTGGCACTGAGGGCAGACGTGAGAGGCATACTGAAGCAGTGGAGGCTGCTGGAGCTCTGTGTGAAGTGCTGACGTCACTTGTTGCCAGTCTAATAGTATTTCATTGGCTGGCTGGCTGGCAGATAGGGAAGGGGTAAAGGGTGTTAGAGGGCTTCTGAAAAAATCTGCCCTATTAGTGCTCGACCAGTTTAGAGCACATATTAGCAAAACCACACACACACACACACACACACACACACACACACAACTTTAAAGTGAAGACTCATCTAGCTGTGATTCCTAAGGGTTTTACCAGCCAATTGCAACTTCCTGTTTCCAGCAACAAACCATTTAAAGTCTTTATGTGAGAAGAGTGGAACAAATGGATGGCTGCTGGTAATCATGATCTGACACCAACTGGAAGATTGAAGAGACCCACTATCACTCAAGTCTGTGAATGGGTGAAAACATCATGGCAGTCAGTGAAGAATGAAACTGCGGTACGGTCATTAAAAAAATGTGGCATTAGCACTGCCTTAGATGGCACTAAAGATTGTATCATATATGGAAATAGAAAAGAAAGTGATACCAGTGATTGTGAGCAACTGAGCTCTTAAATTATGACACTAGCGATGATGAGTTCCTGGGGTTCCTGGATAAGAAGAGTATTTGAACATTAAAGTATCTTCTCATTTGTTAATAACAGTGCTAATGGTTGTTAATACTGCTGTTCTGTCTACATTGTTGAAATATTATTGTGGTATAATTTATTAAATATTTTAATACACTATTTGGTTCAGAATATTTTTTTTTCTTCCTTAAAACTCTAGGTGCGTCTTATGGTCAGGTACTTTACTAATATTAATAATTAAATAAAATATAAATAATTAAACAAAATTATCTTAGAGTTTAAGTCCCAACTCCCACCTGAGTCTGTACTGTTCACTATCCTTTTCCACTACAAAATCCACTTAACCTAAAATAGTCCATTCAGGCTATTCAGCTCATGCTTCCATAATTCTAATGTGGGGAAGTTTATTACCATGTCATTCTGGTTGTCTTCTTCCAAATGCAATTTAGGTTGTCAATGTATTAAAAACACATTGTAGAGAGATGTATGTGAGTGATTGTAACCTATATTATATATGTATATACATTTTATACAGATATACATTTCATATATATTTCTCAGAAAGAATAGTCATAAACAACTATTGTTGCTTTCTGATAAACTAGGTATTAAAAATGTTACCAGAATTTCTTCATCTGGACCGACACCATTTATAGTGAGACCCTAGGTTGGGTGTTTTCCAAGATTCCATAGAAGGAAATTATAGTAACAATAGTGACACTATAAGTTTATGAAGTCTGTTGTCACTGGTACAGATTATATACATATTAGAATGTCATCATTATTTGCAACCTACTGCTTCTAAATAATTCAAGTAGAAGGTACATGCTTTGTTCATTAAACTTTCCAAGTTAAACTCTTCAAGACTGTTAACACACATGGTGGCAAATTATGTTTTTGAAAGGTGGCCATACCCATATATATCCCATCCTGTTTGATTTTAACATTCTATTGGAGAGGTGTGGTCTCAATTTCCTCCCTGTGAATCTGTATAACCTTTGTGACTACATTGACTAAAAGAATGTGGAAGTGATGTTGTTTTTTTTATTTTCAAGAGATGGCAGAAGGCACCATGCCTTCTGTCTGGCTGTTGCTTGGGATACTTGCTGCTGGGACCCAGCCATCATGTTGTGAAGAAGCCAAGTACAAATGGCTAGTCTGGCTAATAGTCACATCAAGGCCCTCAGTTGGCAGTCACCAGCCATCACTGAATGTAAGTAAAGGGGCTTTGTATTTTGGCTGAGGCATTAAACATTGCAGAAGAAAACTCTCCTTGATGCACCATATCTGAATTTCTGGCCCACGAAATCAAGAAAGATGAATGATGTTCGCTATTTTACTCCACTTAATTTTAGAAAAAAAAATTGTTGCACAGAAATAGATAAACATTCATAAAAAACATTTGTTAAATTAATGATAAAAATAAATTTTGATGCCCCAGGGTAAGTTTCCATTAAAATTATTGCCTAAATGATAAAAATAAAATTGCCAAAAAGACTTGCCCATATGTGTATGTGAAATTTATGAATGAATGCCTGACCTGTGGTGGCGCAGTGGATAAAGCGTCGACCTGGAAATGCTGAGGTCACCAGTTCGAAACCCTAGGCTTGCCTGGTCAAGGCACATATGGGAGTTGATGCTTCCAGCTCCTCCCCACCTCTCTCTCTGTCTCTCTCTCCTCTCTCTCTCCCTCTGTCTCTCTCTCTCCCTTTCTCTCTCCTCTCTAAAATGAATAAATAAAATTTTAAAAAAGAAATTTATGAATGAAAATTATAGAAATAAATAGTTAAAATTCTCATTCAGCTTTTGTCTATAGCTTAATAATATGTAAATAAAAATAATATAAGTATCAAAGAACATCCATGGAAAAGGATAGTCTGGTAAATGTGCTGACTTTCCCAGATATGTTTCTCGTTTCAAACTTAGAAAGATCCCAGGAGCTACCATTGGAGCAATCTGGCTATAGAAAGTACAGACAAATAACTGTCCACTCTACTGCTCCAAACAATACTTCATGAATTTTCCAACCATAAGATGAAATCATAGTTGTTTCCCATTCTGGGAAAACACGCTATATAATGCCTATATCATTTAGATAATGCTTAACCCAAAATGTCTGTAATCTAATAACCTAAACTCTAGAACACAGGAAAAATAATTAAGAAGAAAAAAAGTGCTTGATACAGTAGAATATAAAGAATTTGCAAAGCATTCCACATATAGCATATAGGACAGATAATGTCCTCAGGGTAAGGGTAGCCAAACCAAAATGCATTTTATTGGCATTCTTTCAAGATAAGTATGTCAGCGTTGTACACTGTTAAAAACATATTCTACCTGAATTTGTCAAGGAGAAAAAATAAACATGATAATCTTATAAAGAAATCTTTAAAATTTATGGAAAAAATATTCTACTTATATGTAAATAAAACTATGTTAAATATAATTTTCCTAGATGTGTTTCCATTTATTAGATAAAATATATTGAATTTTTATGTGTTAGCATTATAATCACCTCACACTTATCAGCCCAAAGTTTTGCCTAGAGTACTTTCTTAGTTAGGTATTCATTTTGTTTTTATTTTTTAATACTAATCATTACTATACACAATATACATAGTAAGGTAATAATGCAATTTTTCTTTGTTTTTGTATGTAGTTTTCTGAAGTGAGAAGCAGAGAGGCAGAGAGACAGACTCCCACATGTGCCCGACTGGGATCCACCGGGCATGCGCACTAGGGGGCAATGTTCTGCCTATCTGCAGCACTGCTCCATTGCAACCAGAGCCATTCTAGTGGCTGAGGCAGAGGCCACAGAACCATCCTCAGTGCCTGGGACAACTTTACTTCAATGGAGCCTTGGCTGCATAAGGAGAAGAGAAAGAGAGAACGGAGAGGGGGAAGGGTGGAGAAGCAGGTGGGTGCTCCTCTTGTATGCTTTGGCCAGGAATTAAACCCAGGAATTCCACACACTGGGCCGATGCTGTACTGCTGAGCCAACAAGCCAGGTTAATAATGCAAGTTTTATATACTGCATAGGAATTATAATCTAACATAAAGTGAAATAGTTGTTGAATAGTCACTTTATATATATATATCAGATTATACTTATATATATATAAAGATATCATTGAATAAATAAAACATTTTTTTCAAAAAATATCAAATATACTTGTGATAGTCACATTCTAGGATCTGAATATATAATAGTAAACAAAACAGAAAAACTATCTCTGCCATTTCAAGGTATTATTGCTATTTGACTTCAACACCAATAGAAGGGTATTGGTTTTACTATTTAGGTTCTAGTAAATTTTCTTTTACATCTTATTGTCCCTAATTTTTGAACTAGAGAAAATATACTGCTCACATAACTTAGAGGATATTTCAAAATGAATATAAAGTGATAATAAAGCATTTTTTAATTAAACAATAACATCAGAAAAGCAAATGACAAGTCAAATAAAGTTGTTTTATTATGCAAATGAGATGCAAAATCAACTTTTATTTCAGTGGTGAAAATGCACTATACAAAAGGCTGAAACTACTGGGGTATCTGCACATTCCTTGAACCCCTAATTTTTGTGAGCAGAATATCATAAGTGAATTAAGTAGTTACCAAATAAACAAGACTCTTTCGACCAGTAAATTTTTGAAATTTTTCTTTTATCTACTTTTACTTCAAACATAACATAGTCAATGTTATCATAGGATAAACAAATCTCCCTCACTTCTCCTGCTCTCTCTTCCTCCTTCTTCTTTACCCACTCTTCCCCTTCCCCCTTCTTCCCTCTCTCTCCTGCTCCTCCTTCCTTCTTTTTCTATCCCCTGTCCTCCTCCCTTCCTTCCTTTCCTCTCTCTTCCCTGTTCCTTCTCTCCCTTTTCTCTGCAATCGTTTGCAATAACATTTTGGCTGACCGGAATAAAAGAACAAGTAGCAAATAAATTATTAATCTTCATTGAAGAAATTACATCAGCTATATGAAGATCCCCTCACAGGTTATACTAATCATAATTGATTAGGCTTTAGTTCTATCATACTGACTGATTATATAATGGGCTTCACTTTTCAGAAGTATGAGGAGTAATACAATCTACATAATGTTCATCCTTACTTTTAAGAAGTTAAATAAATTATTCAATTATCTCCTTAAAAAAACACCCATTCTTCAGAATTTTACATGTGAACTACAAATCACAAAAAATGTATGACATATGTAGTTTCAACAGGTGATTTAAATAATAAAAAGTACTCAACCGTATTGCAGCTAATGGCTTTAGGCTGCTCACCCCTGCTATTATTAGAACAGATTATGAATTTTTTAAAATATCAACTTTACTTTGCATTCTTCTGTTCTTTTTTCATATGCAGTAATTGCCTAATATTTAAAAATCTGTTTTTTTTTCATCTAAATTTTCACTTAGAAAGTGACATTATCAACTAATTTGAGTATAATTTGGTTTGATCAACTAATTTGAGTATAATTTGGTTTGATGAAACTGAGGTAGATAGTCCATCTTAGGTACTAATACAGAAGCCAGGATAAGGATGGCCTTTGAAGAATTTTACATAACTACAACCTATGTTGGAACTAGTGAAAGGCAGGAAATATAATGGCATAGATAAAAATTACATAGGAGCCAAGGTTTAAAAAGTCATAAATATTGGTGGTGGCAAGATTGCAATGAAGTAGATGGACATACCAACTTCTACCACCCAGAACCAAAGTGGATTACAACTTAATTTTAAGAACAATCATCAGGAAAAACCAATTTTGGACTAAACTAAGAGGACTCTTTAACCAAGAATCACTGAGAAAGCCACTCTGAGACTGGCAGAAAAATCTGAAACACAGAGAGGGTTGTCCAGCTGCCAGGAGTGAGTGGTAGCCCAGAGGAACTCAGGTGGCAGCAGCAATACAACAAAGAATCAGGTCAACAGCCAAACAGAAGCTCCCCAACTGCAGGCAGAGCAAAGAATCACTTTGAAGAAGGGAGCCATCAGGGATACAGGATACAGTATTGAATGCTAAGGTCTAAGCTGTATCGCCACCCCCACATTGCTTAGTGCTTGCCGGAGGGAGGGTAGCAGTGGGATGTGGAAGCCTGGTCCCGTCAACGGAGGCGGAAGTGGGGGTCTGGCCATGGCGGCAGCCCAGATGTAAACCCAGTCCTGCCTGGCATGCGCGGAGACCGGGGCACAGCCGTGGTGGCAGAGGAATGCACGAACATGGACCAACATGCGGCTATATGCCAGGTGCACAAGAATGGTCCTGTCTGCCGTCCCGCCCACAGGGGCAAGGCAAATGCTAGGGAACCAGCTGAAAATGGTGGCTGGGCAAAGGAGCACAGTTCGGCCCATGGGGCTGAAGCTTGTGACCCCGGAGAGCAAGTGCAGTCCCACCTACAGGGGCAGGGCAAAGGCCAAGCCAGCCAAGGCTTGCAGACCAGATGCAGGAGTGCAATCCTGCCCCCAGGGGTAGGGAAGAAGCAGAGGGCCCCCCACGACTTGCAGCCTAGGCACACTATTGCAGTTCTGCCCATGGAGGTGAAGCAGAAGCCACAGTGACCATTGCAACGGTCGGCATTAGCAACGCCTGTGCCCGAACACCCAAGGCAGCAGCAGAGTGGGTGGCGGGACTTGGGACTGCAGAAAAACCACACCTAGGGAAGACAGAGGCCAAACACATCAAACTCCTGTGGCCACACACTTTTTATACACAGACAAAATAGAAAGTCAGAGAAATGAAACCCAAATGAATCAACAAGAAAAATCCCAAGAAAAAAGATTTGAATGAGATGGAAATAACCAAATTACCAGATGCAGAGTTTAAAATAAAGATTGTTAGGATGCTGAAAGATCTTAGAGCTATGATGGATGGACATAATGAGCACCTCAAAAAAGAGATAGAAAGTATAAAAAGGACATTGAAATAATAAAAAAGAATCAGTTAGAAATGAAAAATACAATATCTGTAATGAAGACCACATTAGAAGGAATTAAAAGCAGGAGGATGAAGCTGAGGATTGAATCGAGTTAGAGGACAAGATAAACAAAAGTACGGGAAGCAGAGAAGCAAAAAGAAAAGAGGCTCAAAAAGTCTGAGGAAACTCTAAGAGAGCTCTGTGACAACATGAAGAAAAATAACATCCACATCATAGGGGTGCCTGAAGGAGAAGAGAAAGAACAAGGAATAGAGAATCTGATTGAAGAAATCATAGCTGAAAACTTCCCTAAATTGATGAAGGAAAAAGTCACACAAGTTCATGAAGCACAGAGAGTTCCATTAAGGATAAACTCAAAAAGGCCAACACCAAGATACAGCATAATTAAAATATAAAAATTAAGAGATAAAGAAAGAATACTAAAAGCTGTAAGAGAAAGCAGTTTATTACCTACAGAGGAGCCCCCATAAGGATGACATCTGACTTCTCAACAGAAACACTTGAGACCAGAAGGGAATGGCAAGAAATATACAAAGTAATGCAAAAGAAGAGCCTACAACCAAGACTTCTCTATCCAGCAAGGCTATCATTTAAAATTGAAAGAAAAATAAAAAGTTTACCAGACAAAAACCAAACAAACAAACATACTCAAGGAATTCATTACAACCAAACCAATGCTATAAGAAATGTTATGAGGCCTGCTGTAAAGAGAACAAGGCAAGGGGGATCAAGTAAAAGAGGACTGTAGATTTAAAGAATAAAATGACAATAAACAAATACCTATCAATAATAACCTTAAATGTAAATGAATTAAATAATCTAATCAAAAAACATAGGGTAATTCTGTGGATAAGAAAATAATACCTGTTCATAGGCTGTCTACAAGAGACACACCTCAAAACAAAGGATACACATAGACTGAAAGTAAAGGACTGGAAAAAAATATTTCATGCCAATGGAAATAAAAAAAAAAAAAAGGCTGGAGTAGTAATACTTATATCAGACAAAATAGATTTTAAAACAGAGGCTATAGTAAGGGATAAAGAAGGTCACAACATAATGATAAAGGGGCAATCCAACAGGAATATATAACCATTATAAATATCTATGCACCTAATATAGGAGCACCTAAATATATTAAACAGATTTTGATGAGCATAAAGGGCAAGATCAACAGCAATACTATAATCATAGGGGATTATATTACCCCACTAACATCACTGGATAGATCCTCAATAAAGAAAATTAACAAAGAAATGGCAGACTTAAAGGACATACTAAATCAACTGGAATTAATAGATCTCTTCAGATATTTACAGCAGCAGAATATATATTCTTTTCAAATGCTCATGGTATATTCACTAGAATAGACCACATGCTAGGACACAAAAGGAGTCTTAACAAATTTAAGAAGATTGAAATCATATCAGACATCTTCTCTGATCACAATGGCATGAAACTAGAAATCAACTACAATAGAAAACCTGAAAAACACTCAAACACTTGGAAACTAAATAGTATGTTATTAAATAGTGAATGGGTTAACATTGAGATCAAGAAAAAAATAAAAAATTTCCTTGAAACAAATG
Organism: Saccopteryx leptura; assembly: GCF_036850995.1. Lineage (NCBI taxonomy): Eukaryota > Metazoa > Chordata > Mammalia > Chiroptera > Emballonuridae > Saccopteryx > Saccopteryx leptura. The sequence continues at coordinate 72,692,940 of NC_089507.1, read as the reverse complement.
AAAACGAGCATACAATAACTCAATATTTATGGGACACAGCAAAAGCAGTCCTGAGAGAGAAGTTCATAGCACTATAGAGATACATTAAGAAGCTAGAAAAAGCTCAAATAAACAATTTAACCCTGCATCAAAAAGAACTTAAAAAAATCCAGCAAGTAAAACCCAGAGGAAGTAGAAGAAAGGAAATAATAAAGATCAGAGTTAAAATAAATGACATAGAGCTAAAAGACAACAAAATGGGTCAATGAAACCAAGAGCTGGTTCGTTGAAAAGGTAAACAAGATAGATGAACCCTTATCCAGACACACCAAGAAAAAGAGAGAGGAGTCAAATAAAATTCGAAATGAGAGATAAGTAACAACTGACACAGCAGAAATACAAAGGATTGTAAGAAAGTACTATGAAGTACTGTATGTCATAAAATTAGACAACATATGCAAAATGGACAAATTCCTCAAAACATATAATCCTTCAAAAATCAATATAGAAGAATCAGAAAATCTAGACAGAGTGATTTCATCAAATGAGATTGAAACAGTTATCAAAAAACTCCCAACAAACAAAAACCCTTAGCCAAATGGTTTCACAGGCAAATTTTACCAAATATTCAAAGAACAAACTCCTATCCTTCTCAAGCTATTTCAAAAAAGTCAAGAGGAAGGAAGACTTCTAAACTCATTTTATGAGGTGAGCATAATACTGATTCCAAAACCAGGCAAAGACACTACAAAGAATGGAAACTATAGACCAATATCCCTGATGAACTTAGATGCTAAAATTCTCAACAAAATATTAACAAACCAAATCCAGCAATACATTATGGAACATCATACATTATGATCAAGTGACATTTATTCTAGGGAGACAAGGCTGGTACAATATCTGCAAATCAATCAATGCCATTCAAGACATAAACAAAAGAAAGGATAAAAATCACATGATAATGTCAACAGATGCAGAAAAAGCATTTGATAAAATCTAGCACCCATTTATGATCAAAACTCTCAGCAAATTGGGGATACAGAAATCAAACCTCAACATGACAAAGGCCATCTTTGACAAACTCACAGCCAACATCATAATAAATGGGCAAAGATTAAAAGAAATTCCCTTAAGATCACGAACAAGACAGGGGTACCCCATTTCACCACTCTTACTCAAGATAGTTCTGGAAGTCCTAACCACAGCAATCAGAGAAGAAGAAGAGATAAAAGGCATCCAAATTGGAAAAGAAGAAGTAAAACTATCATTATTTGTTGATGATATGATACTATACATAGAAAACCCTAAATTCTCAGTCAGAAAATGACTGGACCTGATAAATGAATTCAGTAAGGTGGCAGAATATAAAATCAATATTCAGAAATCAGTGGCATTTTTATACACCAACAATGAACTGTCTGAAAGAGAAATTAAGAAAACAATCCCTTTCACTATTGCAACAAAAAAATAAAGTACCTACGAGTATATTTAATCAAAGAGGTTAAAGACTTCTACTCGAAAAATTATTAAAAATTGATATAGGAAATCAAGGAAGATACAAACAAGTGGAAGCATATACTGTGTTCATAGATAAGAAGAATAATAAACATCATTAAAATGTTTATTTAACCCAAAGCAATCTATAAATTCAATGTAATTCTTCTTAAAATACCAATGACATACTTCAAAGATATAGAACCAATATTCCAAAAATTTATACGGAATCAAAAATGAACATGAATAGCTTCAGCAATCCTTTAAAAGAATAAAGTGGAGGGTATCACACTTCCTGATATCAAGTTACACTGCAAGGCCATTGTACTCAAAACAGCTTGGTAATGGCATAATAACAGGTATACAGTTCAATGGAACAGAACAGAGAACCCAGATATAAACCCACATCTATATGGACAATTGATATTTGACAAAGAAGGTAAGAGCATATAATGGAGTAAAGACAGTCTCTTTAATAAATTGTGTTGGGAAAATTGGACAGGTAATTGCAAAAAAATATAACTGGATCACCAACTTACACCATTCACAAAAATAAACTCAAAATGGATAAAAGACTTAAATGTAAGTTATGAAACCATAAACATCTTGGAAGAAAAGATAGGCAATAAACTCTCCAATATCTCTCGTAGCAATATTTTTGCTAATTTATCTCCATGGGCAAGTGAAATAAAGAACAGGATGAACAAATGGGACTATATCAAACTAAAAAGCTTTTGCATAGCAAACGACATCATTAACAAAATAAAAAGACAACCCACACAATGGGAGAATATTTTTTGACTACATCTGATAAGTGGTTAATAACCAAAATTCATAAAGAACTTATAAAATTCAACACCAGGAAGGTTAACAATTTAATCAAAAAATGGGCAAAAGAAATGAATCGACACTTCTCCAAAGAAGATATAAGATGGCCAATAGCCATATGAAAAAAATGTTCAACATCACTAATCATTAGAGAATTGCAAATTAAAACCACAATGAGATAACACCTCACACCTGTCAAAATGGCACTTATTAACAAAAAAAACACATAATAATTGCTAGAGAGGGTGCAGAGTAAAGGGAACCCTCCTGTACTTCTGATGGGAATGCAGACTGGCACAGCCACTGTGAAAAACAATATATAGATTCCTCAAAAAATTAAAAATGGAACTGTCCTTTGACCCTGCTATCCCACTTTCAGGGATATATTCATATATCCTATGAATACCAAATCACTGATTCAAAAGAAGAAATGCACCCCCATGTTTATTGCAGCATTGTTTACAATAGCCAAGATCTGGAAACAGCCCAAGTGTCCATTAGTGGAGGAGTGGATTAAAAAGCTTTGGTACATATACACAATGTAATACTATGGGGCCATGAAAAAGAAGGAAATCTTACCTTTCACGACAACCTGGAAACTATCATGCTAAGTGAAATAAACCAGGCAGAGTAAGAAAAAAAATCATATGACCTCACTCATTTGAGGAATCCAGTGAACAATGTGAACTGAGAAATGGAACAGAGGCAGAGGTGGGATCAAAGGGACCAGAGGGAAAGTGGTCAGAGGGAAAGTAGAAGAGAAGATGTGATCAGAGAAGGGAAACAGATTAATAAAATTATAGTATATATACATAACACAGCATTATAGAGAACAGGATAGCAAATCCTGGAGGGAAGGGGGGAAGGCACTTGGGGGATGGGGAATGGGGGGCTGAGGTAAATAATGGGGCGGGGGAAGATATATTCGGTGGGACACTTGAATCTATGTAAACACAAATTAAAATTATAAATTAAAAAAATTAAAAAGCCATATATATCAAGCCAAGTTGTTGATATTTCAATTTTTAGGACCAAATTTCTTAATTCATAAACAAATGCTAAATTTCATAGGTACTAATCTTGAATGATATACTGCTAGTCCAATGAGTAATATAAAAAAACTCTACAGACACCTAATCAAATAAATCAAGATATATAGTAACATTGTGCATATTCAACTTAATATAACAAGTAACTATAATAGCTCAATATTTCCATAGGAGCATCACATCATTTAAGTGGGGGGAGAATGGCAACAACAGCAGCAATATCAAACTGCTCAATTTCCTCTAGGTCTCTCCCTAAAGGATTAGTTGTCTGAAAGATTCTAACCTTTCATAATTTACTAACAAATCTCATAATTCTGAAGAAACATTTTCTTTGCTACAATACTCCCTCTCCTCAAGCCAGGTTAGTCTTCCTGGATGGATGGAAGTCATGGCTACATTTTTACATCACAAAAATGTCCAGAAGTTACGTACATCTAAATAAGACACAAGCATCATTCAGTTCATATTCCAAGGTAAACTGTAATTTCTCAGTCCATAATATCTTGATATAATTACTGCAATCACAAACTTTTCTTTAAATATTCATTTAACACCGTTCTGAACAGCTACTGTCTGCCCAAAGAAAGTATCACTCTTTCAAAGCTCTTTAGTGTAACTGGTTAATATCAAATCATTTAACATGAGAAATCATTTGTACAGGTCCATGAACAAGTTTTCATCCTTTTGATAAGTGTATTTTTCAAATATTATGTGCATATAAAATAAAAAGTTTCAAATTCAAATTCAAATTCTGATTATATATGTGATATATATTTATGTTATATATACATATATAACTTTTGTAATTTGAATATATTTATTTGATTATCAGTGATATACTGTGACAACATAAAATAAAACATGGATACATTAGTATCAGAAAACATCACTAATTATACTGTTCCAATCCACCCACAGAATATGACATCATAATAATGAAAGCTTTGTCATTTACTATGGGAAATACAAACATTAGCAAATAACAGCCAATATTAGTCCTTATTAAATAATGAAGCTAGACTTATTGAAGAAACTTAAAGATCTGATTTTTTGAAAAGTTGGCAAAATACAAAATAGCTATGAGAAAAATGCCAGCTTTGTAAAATTCCCATAGTTATTGTACAAGGACAATGTTTCAAATGGCTACATTTCAGCTTCACCCTCACTTATATTCGCCTTTCTTTCTCATCTTGAAAAAAGAACAAATGGCAGTTAAACATTATTAAAGCATGAAGACTGCTCTCTTTATCCATATACTAAATTGTGTCAGAGATTGATCCAGGCTTTTAGGAATCTTTTGATTATTTGGTCAGATTTAAAAATTCATACTTGGTGAAAATCTGCCTTATTACTAAAAATATTGCTGGTCTTCCTGACGGTTCTCATCCTTTTCTTTTGTCAATATATAGAGATTAATATATTTGGCAGAGGACAGACATAAGTTCAACAAGACTTGACACTTGAGTCAGCCCATATAACTAATAAAATATCTTGTTTAATCAACAGCTACATAGGACAGACTTTGCTTTCAGCACCTATCAGAAACTTATGAGAAGTTTTCTCAGCTTCTCTTATTTTCTCCATGACAGTTTAATTCCAGATATATCTCATCTCCAAAATTCATCCACCTTAGATTGAAGATTTCCACTGTCTGTTATTAGATACAGCCAACTATCCAGAGTAAAGGTACGAGGTGTAAGGGCACCAAACCTTGCTAGACCCTCACAGATTCTATCTTAAATGCACTCACAATAAGTCTAATTTGATTACAATCATTCTAAATGGAAACATTTCAACATCAATAATTGTTTCTCCCTGAAATTCATTTGTGAAAGCCCTAACCCACAATGGATGGTATTTGGAGATAGAACCCTTTGGGAGATAACTAAGTTTACATAAAGTCATGAGGGTGGGGCCCTCGTGAGAAGACTAGTGCCCTTATAAAAGGAACAGATACCACAAAGCTTGTTCTCACTCGTTCCACTTTGAGAAGGTCACTGCAAGAAAAGTGCTATTTACAAGCCAGGAAGTGAACTCTCACCAAAACTGACAATGTTAGCTCTGGCCAGTTGGCTCAGGGGTAGAGCCTCGGTCCCATGTATGGAGGTCCCGGGTTTTATTTCCGGCCAGAGCACACAGGAGAAGCACTCATCTGCTTCTCCAGCCTTCCCCCTTTTCCTTTCCCTCTATCTCTCTCTTTCCCTCCCACAGCCAAGGCTGCATTGGAGCAAAGTTGGCCTGGGTGCTGAGGATGGCTCCATGGCCTCCAACTCAGATGCTAGAATGGCTCCTAATGCAGTGGAGTGATGCCCTAGATGGGCTGAGCATCACCCCGTGGGGGCATGCTGGGTGGATTCTAGTCGGGCGAATGCAGGTGTCTGTCTGTCTGCTTCCCACCCCCTCACCCCTGCTTCTCACTTAGGAAAAATACAAAAACAAAACACAAAAACTGACAATGTTGACAACTTGATCTTATAATTCTAGCCTAGAAAATTGTGAGAAAATAAATTTCTCTTTAAACTACTCAATCTGTGGTAGTTTGTTTTGGCAGCCTGAACTAAGACAATAAGGTAGGCAGATTTTGATAATTTTGAATATGAATAAAATTGTTTATATGAAAGGCCTTAAAACAAAAAAGAAGCAAATCCCAAATATTCAATTTTCTGGATTTTCCTTGGTTTGAGGAAGTCTCAAAAACAAAACAAAAACCAACTCAGATTATAAAATTATTTTTTTAAAGAATTCCTTATCTAAGGTAAAATCTTTGCAACTATCTCTTTTACATACTTCAAGCTATAGCTTGAACCTAAATAACTACCTTTATCCTACTATTCTTCTCTCTTCCCATGTTCCTTCATTACATTCACTCTTACCTTCTCTGACCTACTATCCCTTAGTCTAGTCACAACAAAACCCTGGAATCTAAATGGCCTTAAAGCTAAAGCTCATTGAGGATAGGGCAAATCTCTTGTTTTAAGTATTTAAAATTTTAATTCCAGGTCTCAGTAAAAGCTCAGAGTAAATATTTAAAACTTTTCAAAGCCTAGACAGAAGAGAAATGTATTTTAAGAGAAATTTAAAATAGCCCTTAAAACATATAATCAGGTAGGTACTGGGTCCACATCAGTTGGTGCATAGGTTAGTTAAGTATCTTCGGGAAAAAAGAACAGAAAAAAACAAATAGAAAGATAGTGAGACAGACCAAATTGCACAGGAAAAAAAAATTAGCAAATCTGTGTTGTGTAACAACATCTTTTGGAGACTCAAAATCATTTCTTTGCACACAGCGTGTACTCAAATCCAGTTCAGCAAGCTAGAAAGGATGTGTCCCTTGAAGACTTTAGGGAGTACTGTCTTTAAACAGTACTCAAAAGTAAATCCGAAAGCCCAAGTTACTTCAGTTCTCCCTGCATTTATTTGATGGGGTTGGGGGGGGAATGGCCTTAAGCGAGAATTAGGAGACACATAAAGACTCAAAGGGGAGATTTTGAAAGAATCTTGGAAAAGAGCAGAATAAGGCTTAAAATACACTGATATCTCACTCTAATCAATAAGTATCAGGGCAGAGATATATCAGGATAGCCTTTTGCAGATACATTGAAAGATATGAATATACTTATAAATTATTAAAAATTTGCCTTTTAAAGTACATTCTTTTATAATGTGTTACCTGACAGTAACCAAAATGATAGAGAAATTGAAACTGCTTAATATAATAATCAACTATGTTTTTATTATTTTAATGTATAACAGCATATCAATTAAAAATAACAAGTAATGTAACTTTTTCATATTTTAAATATGCTTATATTGATATATTCATTATTTTATTATCTGTATTGCACCAAATAAGAATTTCATTTTAATAATTTAAGAACAGAGTATAATTAACTTGTTCTTTAACTGTAGACAGATAAATGATAGATGGATAGATAATTGATAAACAGATAAATATAGTACAACCCTGTAACTGACTTTCTAAATGACAGTATCAATTTTGATTAAGGTCAGGGAGTAACTTGTTTTTCCTCAAATAAATCCATGTGCCTCTATTATTGAGTTATTTTATTTTTTTTTAGATTACACTTCCCAACTTTTCCACAAAAATAAATTTTTACAAGTTTATGTTATTCCAGTTCATGAATTAACCTGTGCTTTTCTTTCCCTACAATCATCTTTTATTATTGCTCTATTACAGATCTAATCAGTTTTTGATTGATTTACCTTAATGTCATTCATAAGCTTGTAATTTTTTATAAACATATAAATATTATAAAAATATACCAACGTTTGACAGTATAGGGACAAAAAAGGCTACATTATAATGGGTGAGTCAGATTTTGAAAGTATCCTAACTAAAAGAAACATGAGAGCCTGGCCTGTGGGGGCGCAGCGGATGGAGCACCAACCTGGAACGCTGAGAAATACTGTACAGGCTCGCCCAGTCAGAGCATATAAGGGAAGCAACTACTATGAGCTGATGCTTCCTGCTCCTTCTCCTCCACCCCATCTCTCTCTGTCTCTCTCTCTCTCTCTCCTCTCTCTTAAAAAACAAATATAAAAACCCTTAAATAAATGATTCTATTTATTCTTCCCCAATGTTAATAGCAATATATAGCAAGGGATCACTGGTTACATATCTTTGTTTAAAAGAACTAAAACCTATCCAGTTTCCCATAACTTTACTACTGCTACAATTGTGCAAAGGTTTAGTTTCTAAAGAGGAATGAAAAGTGCCACTGCATTAGTAATAACAATAATAATGCCTATTATATAGATATAGATATAGATATAGATATAGATATAGATAGATATAGATATAGATATAGATATATATTGTGTGTGTGCACGCGCACGTGCACGTGCACACATATATGTGTGTGTGTTAACATTTATTGAGTTTTTATAGCAAGCACTATGGAAACTTTTTTAAATATTCCATTTCATTTAATCTCCATAACAATTTTATCAGAAAAGTTTTATTTATTTATTTATTCATCAGAAACATGAGATGTGAATAAAATGATCATCCAGATACTGCGCAGCTAATTCAGGGCTTTAAACCAAGTCTCTCTGATGCAAAGTCCATCTTTTTACCTATTATTGATAAAAATTCAGATTACAATTAGCCAGGAGAAATAAAGACTTATGAATATTAAATCACAACTAGCTAACAGTTTGCAAAGATTATTCAACTTCTGGTAATTATGTACCAAAATAATCAGTAGTATATTTTTCAGGTTAAAATCATGTTAGTATATTAGAAATATATATTGAAACACAAAGTGTCTACTGGACTCAAAATACTGATATGTGCCACAGTACAAACACAACAACATAAAATGACTGCTTACCACATTATCTGCATTATCTCTAACCTTCCCTACAACCAGTAAATTTTGTTTCATTATCCCCATTTCACAGAAGAGAAAGCAAATGGATTCAGAGATATTAACCAATTTTCCAAAGACAGCCAACTCATAAGTAAAACAAAAAAATTTAAAAATTTTTCTTCCAACTCTGTATTCCTATATTATTATGCTATCTTTATCCATTAGGATGAATGACAATTATCATTCAAGAAATGAAAAAATACAAATGAGAGTATAATTACTCACTTATATATAAAAATATATACAAATTATACAAATGTATACATATTTGCATATATAGATGTGTTGAATATAAATTATATCTCTAAATCTAACAAAAATAAAATAAGAACTTATCTTCCTGTTTCTAATTTTGAGGTTTTCACCCAAGAAAGTAGTATTTTCCCTGATTATAAAGGCTAATATAATATATGTGCTATTATGTATATTGCTTATATATAAAATAGGCATATATGCATAAATATATTTACTATTATATAGTTTTATATGTATGGCATTATAAATGACAGATATGTCTATTATTATATAAATATACTAGACAGAGTCAGGAAATTTTTGATTCTTTTAAATATTTCTGATTTTAACTGTCTATAGGACTTTAGGTCTCAATCTATTTTATCTAATGCACTGAAGACAAAAAAAAAATTAGATGATTTCTAATTCCCTTCTAGCTATTCTAAGCTCAGTTTTTTTTAAATACAAGTGGTACTCAAAAATATGTCTTAATTCACAATATTCACGTCATTGCCAGCTAAGTATAATCATATTTTCTAGTTTAAGTCACACTTTTGAGCTATAGTTTTCTGCTGAAGATTCATACTAACACATTTATAATTCTGTTTATTTTATTTAGAATTTGCTTTTTAGATTTTCCTAAAAATGCAACTAAAATTAGGTTATAGAAGAGGACATTACTATTCATTCTTAATCAATAATCCCATTAATCAAGACATGGCATCTCCCTTAATGTAACTGATTGTGCTAGTATAGAAAAGTAAAAACACAATCCTGTTGGTAAGAAATGCTATAACTGTTTTTGTTATGAAGATTGACTGAATTTAGTTTTAATCTCTGTCAAGTATATCTTATAAGTGAGTGAAAATATAATTTTCTGCTAATTTATGAAATCCTGGATATTAAAATTTTTATACTTTGACTTAGGTTGGAAACATTATAATCCATTTAAATTAAACAAAGTATTTAGAATTAAAAAATGAACAAAAATTAAAATAGCCCTTGTATTTAACTAGTTTTATAGTTTCTAAACAACTTATATTAACAACTCTTTTAAAGCATTAACAAAGAATATTTTAAATATATACTGAATTATCAGTTACTGCCCAGGAGAAAAATTTAATAGTGATTGAAATTTTAAATATCATTATCTGTGGCAGCAATATATTACTCAGCTTAAGTGAAAAGCAATTAACAGCTTAAAATATTACCTTATTTGCAATATGCATAAATCAGCACAAATAACAGTGTTAATTTGCCATCACTTAATTTCCCCACCCTCTTGCAAAGATTCAAACTTAATTACAAACCAAAGGACTAATTTGTACTGACCTACTGGTAATCACAGATGTCTAATGAGAAAATAAGAAGAATAAAGCAGAGAGGCTTGCAGTTCAGAGTAGGGGTCAATGAGGAGGTTAACCTAGCAGACTGCTAAAATTGTATGAACCCCTTTAAACCACAACGTTGATCACGGTGTTCTTATATGTAGAAAAATCTTTACTAAGTCCCCAACTATTCACAATTAAAGCCTAAACTCCCTAATCTAGAATGCAAGCTTCCTTTAATCACGTGACATTAGCTTTAACAGGCTCATCTCCCATCCTTCTCTTCCATCATACCAGACTACTTGTGGCTCCCCAAATACCCTGGATTTCTGCTTCTTCGCCCAAACCATTCTTCTGCCTTTAATGTGCTCCTTCCTTTCCATTTTCAGCCCTATAAATGCCTTCTTATCTTTAAAACTAAAGTCAAATGTTATTTTTTGAACTTCTGCTGGGTTTTAGTAGTTACTGTTATTCCTAAAGCAGCCACCGCACATTTTTTTAAAATATTTTATTTATTGATTTTTAGAGAGAGGGGAGAGAGAGAGAGAAGGGGGAGGAGCAGGAAGCATCAACTCCCATATGTGCCTTGACCAGGCAAGCCTAAGGTTTTGAACCGGCCACCTCAATGTTCCAGGGTGACGCTTTATCCCATTGCGCCACCACAGGTCAAGCCAGCCACCACACATTTTACAGCTTTGGAAATTTTATATCATAGTGAGGCTATGAGCCTAGAAAATATTATGTCCTCATTATCCATGGTCTAAAAATATCTACAAATAAGAAAGGGTTAAAAATCCAGCTTCCCAGCTAAAAATGGAGAAAATTATGCCTTGGCTGGGTAGCTTAGTTAGTTAGAGCATCATCCCAACATGCTGAGGTTGTGGGTTCAATCCCTGGTCAGGGCACATACAAAAATCAACCAATGATGACATTAATAAATGGAACAACAAATTGATGTATCTCTCTCTTTCTCTAGCTTCCTTCTTCTCTGTCTAAAAATCAATAAAATTTTAATAATGGAGAAAGGTAGAATTATTTAAGTACTAGAAGCTAGTAGTAAATTGTTCTTTTATTGTTTTCTTTAATCAATGCAATGCTGTCTTCTTAGAAAAATCAAATGTCAAAAATATTTTTGCTTAATTTCCAATAACAACAGCAAACCAAAAAAAATGAAGAAGTGAAAAAATGAGAAAGCTTGTGTGTGACTTGACATTGCTAAAGTAAACTAAGATTCTGATAAGAACAATCTGACATATAAGAAAATAATATTAAAATGAGCAAATGAAAGACAAACAGAAAACTAAAACACTGATTCAACTAGTTGCGAACACAAAGTTGCAAATTCAAATAACATAAACCTTTTTAACCATTAAACTACTAAAAACCTGAAAATGATAACATTCTAAACAGGACATATGGTAAAATGTTTTCCATATGCAGCTGTTGACCTATAATTTTATCTTACACTTTTGCCATATAATTTGACAGTGTATATCTATAGAATCAAAATTATGAACACCCTTTTATTCCAAAATTCCTTTGTCTTCTGTCTCTTATAAAGTTAGAGTGTAATTTTTTTTTATGTAGAAGAGTACAAATTAAGACATTATAAGAAAAAAATATATACAATTAGCAAAAAACTGACACTGAGCAAATTTTTCAATAATTTATTGTACTTTATTTTTGAGAGTACAACATTATAGTAAAGAACCTGGCTCTGGATGTCATGCCATCTAACTTGCTGGGAAGTTTATTGATTTCTTTCAATAACTTCAAAATATTCAATAATGTTTTAGTAAGCTATTCAATAACATTTATTGTATAAAGTATGTTGAGACACTATGTTGCTTTTGATACTTTGGCTATTCTATGCTATACACAAGAACACATTAAATTTTTTAATGTCTTTGCATTACTAGGAATATAGTTTTGACATCATGAATCCTCAGACAGGGTCTAAGAAAACCTTCAAGGGTCTCCTGACCATACTTTAAGAACTGTTGGTCTAAGAAAGTAATAATGGTAATTTCATCTTCTTGGAAGATAAGTCAATGATAAGTAATTTCATTCCTATAGCCAGAGCCATTGAATTTATCAGGGGATTTCATGTAAGATATTTAAGAGAAAAAAGTGGAGAGTGGAGACAAGGAAGCCCAAGTTATTAACTCTAAGCAACTGGAAGAATGGACTTAGTTGCTGAGATAAAGAAGACTGAGAAGAGCAAATATTTGGGGGCTAAAGAGAAAAAAGCAGGAATTTGGTTTAGGACATATTTCAGGGCCTAATGAAGCCAAGTGAAGATCTTAAATAGATAGTTAATATACGTGTCTGCAGTACAGGAGAGATTTATGACCTAGAGATAGAAACTCGGAAGCTGTATGCATTAACTAACATAAAGCTAGGAGACTGGATATAATAATCAAAAGTACAAGTATAAGCAGAAAATTTTAAAGGTCTAGGAACTGAGAACCTAAGAACATAAAGATTTAAAGAATATAGATATGAGAAGCACTCATCAAAACAGATTTTGAGGTATATAGAAAAACAAATAAAGGTAGTTTCCTGAAAATCACATGAAGAATTCACAAAAGAAAAAATAATAACTCATATTTACTGAATCCTTAATCTTTCAGTATTTAATATTCTTTGTTTAATATAATCCTTAGATACATCTCATGATTTAGATATATATTTTGCTCACTTTACAGTAAAAAAATTAAAATATAATTAAGTAGTTAAATTCAGAGCTAATGTAATTCGACTGTATTCTTTGATTCTTTTAAAACACTATTTTCAGTGCCACAATGTATTTATCCTCCAATAATATCCCTGATTACCAGGCCCATGGGAAGATCTGGGGATTTCCAAATGAGGATGGTGGGCTGACCTGCAGGGGAATCACCAAGGATACCGGGGTCCAGCATAGTATCCACGCATAACCAGGTATAAGTATGCTATATTGCAGATTTACTGATATTAGTCCTACTAGCCATAAAAGAGAACTAAATACAAAAATAACAAAGTTAGTATATAAAATAATTACTATAAAATGCTAAATCTAGTTTGTTGTGCTTAAAACCGTGATCCAATATAAATAGTTTTGGTAATCACAGTTACGTATTCTGTAATAAATCAAAAGGATTTAATCAGTCCTGTGCTTTCACCTCTGGCCAAGTTTTCATCACAGTTAAAAGGCCTGTTCTGCCTAACCAGCGGTGTTGTAGTGGATAGAGCACTGACCTGGGACACTAAGGTCTCAGGTTTGAAATCTCGAAATTGCTGGCTTGAACTCAGTTTCATTTTATTTTATTATTTTTATTTATTCATTTTAGAGAGGAGAGAGAGAGAGAGAGAGAGAGAGAGAGAGAGAAAGAGGAGAGAGAGACAGGGGGGAGGAGCTGGAAGCATCAACTCCCATATGTGCCTTGACCAGGCAAACCCAGGGTTTCGAACCGGCGACCTCAGCATTTCCAGGTCGACACTTTATCCACTGCGCCACCACATGTCAGGCTTGAACTCAGTTTCAGAGGCATGAGCGTGGAGTCACTGGTTTGAGCATGGGATCATAGACACGATCCGATGGTCGCTGGCTTGAGCTAAAACACTGCTGGTTTGAAACTCAAGGTTGCTGTCTTGAGCAGGAATCACTAACTCTGGTTGGAGCCCCTCAGTTAAGGCATGTGTGAGAAGCAATCAATGAACAACTAAAGTGAGACAACTACAAGTTGATGTTTCTCATCTCTTTCCCTTCCTGTCTCTCTGTCTCTGTCTCTTGCTAATAAAAAGCATCTCTTCCACTCTGGTTGATGCATGTCAAAGGTTAACATCCAAGCAAGAAGAATAACCAGAGTAACCGCTTCTCCTCACTCCCAGCAAACTGAGGCTTGCAATTCTGATTTTCACTTAAGGCCAACCTGTGGGAATCTTAGGACACTTATTATATGAATCATACAACTTTAGTTTATAAGTTACTTGCTAGCTTCAGTGCCTGCAACAACAGAATAGACCTAAACCTTAAGATTTGCAAGCTCTAAGGGATAATAGGACCTTCATCCACTTATCTGAACAAATTATGCTGAGTCCCCTCAGAAAAGAACTCTCAACCCCCTTCTTTTTTTTTTTTACTTTGACCTAGTTCTGCTTGTTCCCTCCTCCTCCTCTCTTTTTATAAAATTCCCTGCCTGCACCAAAACAGGAAATGGGTTTTTGAGGACACATCCTCCATCTTCTCAAGTGTCTGGCACCTGAATAAACCTCTTTCCTTCTCACCAGCACCTATGTCATGTAATTGGTTTTCATGGGTTCAGGCCACCAGACCTACAGGTCATTTTCCCAGTTTCTCATGCACAGGTCCAGATGCTGAAGAGGGTCAAATGGGAAGATACTTTAGAGGAAAAGGGCAGGGCCTTTTGTTAGCTATATACATTTACCAGTGACATATTAAAGTTACTCTGAGGTAAAAAACAAAGGTAAAAGCAAATGTTCTTTATTGCAATTAGATCACAGAGCAACCACTAACCCAATAGTATTGCATAAAACTAAGTTGGAAGATGGGTGAACATGGAGGGAACATGATTCCTACACTAATAAAATCACCAAACCACTACCATTTCATTTCTTACACACTATCTGGTACCCCCCAAAATTTTTTTTTGCTAAATTTCCATCTCTATCTAATTATCACTAAATCATGGGATTCATAAACCTTAAACATCACAAAAAGCAGTGAGTAGAAAACTGACATAGGACTTCATTACTGTATTATCTCTTGAGCTATCACTAAGAGCAGACGTGGCCCACACCAAAACTCCCCAGGGTGCTCTTCCTATCAAAGTCTGACCCTTGTGCAGAGATTTATAGACTGCATTCTAAAAATAAATCTTGTGGCTTTATTTTATGCATTTTTCTAACCATACTAATTCCTTTATAGAGTAAGTACAATATAACTAACTTCACTAACAGCTGAGATTTCAAGTAAAGGCCTATTTTTCTTCCCAAACTAAGCTACCAGGAGACATTTACCAGGAGACATTTGTTTCTATGTTGTCATGACAGTGCCTTTTGTCACCTCTCCTACTTTAAGGTTCTGTCATTAGATTCGTCTACATGAATGTACAGCCAAGTTAACTTCAATGATTCCTAAAATGAAGGGTTTTGGTTTGCTGTTGTTTAATCTATGTTTATAAACTCTATCAAATGACTCACTACCATCAATTTATAGGGCGCTTACTTGATAGTTGCAATTTAGAGACTTGCTCTGTTGCTCTTTGCTCGTGACTCTCTTATATTATTAAACTAGTTATATCTATTCATTTAGGCTTTTCTTAGTTTATTATGAATGCATTTCATTTCTTCCTCTATTTTTACATTTATTTCACTGGAGCGTAGAGTTGAAATTTGGATTACTTCCTCTGGGATAGGTAAAGATCTTTTTTTTTTTTTCTAAAAATTATTTTATTTATTGATTCTAGTGAGAGAAGAATGGAGAGGGGGGGAAGAGAGAGAGAGAGAGAGAGAGAGAGAGAGAGAGAGGAACATCAATCTGTTCCTGTATGTGTCCTGACCAGGAATTGAACCATCAACCTCTGCACTTCTGGACAATGCTCTAACCAACCAAGCTATCCAGCCAGGGCAGGATAGGTAAAGATCTGAAAAGGCATATATATCATCCATTTCTATAAACTGACCCTCTTGTAAAAAATTTAAAAAGATACCAGTTTTACCTCTTAAAATTAAAACAAATTCCATGAGTTCTATTCATAATCGTTTTTCTTCAACAAAAGAGATCTTCTCAAACAATTTTACTTAACATAAATTAAGACTTAGGCATGTAATAAAGCATGAAAAATATTATTTTCATTTCTAATGTTGGGATTTATGCTATTGGTGAAACTCATCACAGAAGTATTGAAAATGTCTTTAAATCCTCTACTTGCTCAATACTACAAAGTTTTTAGTATAGACGTTTTCTTTTCTTTTTTCTTTTTTTCCTGAAGCTGGAAATGGGGAGAGACAGTCAGACAGATTCCCGCATGCGCCCGACCGGGATCCACCCGGCACGCCCACCAGGGGCCACGCTCTGCCCACTAGGGGGTGATGCTCTGCCCCTCCGGGGCATCGCTCTGCCACGACCAGAGCCACTCTAGCGCCTGGGGCAGAGGCCAAGGAGCCATCCCCAGCGCCCGGGCCATCTTTGCTCCAATGGAGCCTTGGCTGCAGGAGGGGAAGAGAGAGACAGAGAGAAAGGAGGGGGTAGGGGTGGAGAAGCAAATGGGTGCTTCTCCTATGTTCCCTGGCCAGGAATCGAACCCGGGTCCCCCGCACGCCAGGCCGACGCTCTACCGCTGAGCCAACCAGCCAGGGCAGTATAGACGTTTTCTAAAAGCATGTGTCAGATACAAAAGATCACCTTGGTATTCATCATTACATACACACCAACACGATGATTACATGGTTATACTTACTATTATCTTCTGGAGAAAAGACAGTGTTTGACACAGAAGCATAGGAATCACATACATTATTGTAGGAAAAAGTATCTTAAAAGAATGTTCGGTGTATGGCTTTCACAGGTGGTTAAGTTTTGCTATACTTCTGAAGCAGTGATATTCCTGAAATACCAACCAGTATGGCTGCTAAAATATTTAAACATTCAAATCCCTGAGAAGCTGTAAGAACTGTCAATAAAATTGAATTTAGCTATGTGATGTATTTTAATTTACATATGCTTTTAAGGAGTACTAAGAAAATGTGGACTGATTTCCTTTTTGATGAATTTCAGAGCATCTACTAGAGATTTAAATTATTATAGACTGCATGCACAAAGGCAGAAATCTCCTTGAAAATGGATTTTGACATTGTCACAAATGATTTTGTACCTCCTTTTTACATTTTTTATCTTTTTGCATGGTGGGAATCATATTATTCCCCTAAAGAGAAGGCACCTGAAATAGAAATTCAAATGTTAGATATAACTTGATATGTAAATATTCACTTTCACAATTTATCAAAAATTCATTTAATGTATAAAATAAGTTCAAATTATATCTGCAATCTTATTAATTCATACAAAGAAGAAAATGCCAATTGAAACTCTCTTTGGAAGTGTGCCAGGTAGAAAATATAATTAGATAACTACTACCAGTGTCGGACAAATAAGTTTATAAAAATCTGTATTTTGGGGGTTTGCTCACTTTTACTGTTAAAAATGCCTGCTGCCCACATAAATGGCAATGCCAGTTGAATCTGCTAATTACCTTCCTGCTTGGGAAGATGCTTTGTTATGCTAATGTGTGCTGGAGGAGGTTTTCATGCTAAAAAGCTTTAAGAAGAAGGAGAAAGGAGAAAGAGGCCATGTTTTTGCAGAGTGAGAGCAGGGAGGAAGTGTGCTGAGCAGCAGCCAAGATGGCTGGGTGATGAAGGAGGCCCCAGTTGTGCAAAGAGGAGAAAGGAGATGTGCAGAGAGAAACCAGAGGTGACTATGGCTGGTGGGGGACCTTTGATTCTAGGGAAAACCGGAAAAGATTCTCCTGGTTGTGAAACCAGAGAATGTGTGAGTGGGTTTTGGAGCCCTCTGTGTGTTTACTTGCCAGCCGGTTGTAAGGCTAGAATAAAGGATGGCTCACCATTTTTTGGCTCTGCAGTTTCATTACTGTCTGTCTGAATCTAAGGTGAACCTGCACGTGCCTGGCTGTGACGGCCGCGGTTACTGGCCATACAACCAGCATTTACAATTTTCCTAAAATGCATTGAGCACATGGGCTGTCTGGAAGGCATCTGTTGTGCTCACTGTATCCACCTTCTTTTCTTTTGGATGGCTATTTGGTTTTCTTTCTTTCTTTTTTTTTTTTCTTTTCATTTTTCCGTAGCTGGAAACGGGGAAGCAGTCAGACTCCCGCATGCGCCCGACCAGGATCCACCCGGCATGCCCACCAGGAGGCGATGTTCTGCCCCTCTGGGGCGTCGCTCTGTTGCATCCAGAGCCATTCCAGCGCCTGAGGCAGAGGCCACAGAGCCATCCCCAGCCCCTCGGGCCATCTTTGCTCCAATGGAGCCTCGGCTGCGGGAGGGGAAGAGAGAGACAGAGAGGAAGGAGAGGGGGAGGGGTAGAGAAGCAGATGGGCGCCTCTCCTGTGTGCCCTGGCCAGGAATCGAACCCGGGAGGTTTTCTAGTCTTGGTCCATAAAGACAGGAAGATTTTCCTGATACTTCCCATCCCTGGACATTAGAATTAATTTTTTCTTTTTTATGTTTTCACAGTCTGTTGTTTGGTTTTTATTTAATAATTAACTCATTGTCCTGCCTTATCTATTGGATCATTTGGGTGGTAGGCAGACAATCCAATGTACAGATAATGTATCACATAAATTCACACTTGAAACTATATATAATTTTAATAACCAATGTCACCCCAATATATTTAATACTAACAAAATGTAAAAATAAGACTTAAACATGAGACAGTACAGATGTTTGCTAAACACATAATGTCAGTGGAAATAATGTGAAATATAAAACAATAATTCTAAAATTATTACCACTAAGGACTTAAAAATTGAAAACAAATATACTAACACTGAACATTTTAAATCAAACATTAGTAAACATAAAAAAATCTTGTTGCTTACATTTTGACAATGCACATAATCTCTGTCAACATGATATACTGCTGCTTTTTTACTGTTGCAAGAATTTTCACTCTTTAGTTTTCTGAGATGTAAGTATCTGCTTATGTCATTTAAAATGCAGTCTCAAATAATTACTTTCTCTAATATCAAGTCACCAAGAGCAGTTTGACAGAATTTGCAGTTTTATGACAATATTTTCCAAATCCCAGGTGTTATTTCAAACCTTCTTTACCAATACTGTTTTATAACTCAGGAATAAAAGAAATAAGCTGTTTTTCAGAAATGTAAATGAATATATCTTTAGTTTATCTCATATTATATATGATTATCAAGACTCCATGGGAAAACTCAAATTTTATACATATAGTTTACTAATTGAAATACTTATCTTCTGATCAACTGTCAACAAACCTATGCCATCAAAACAGCTTTTTATATAAACCAGCAATCTGGTGTCCTTATAATAATCTAAGGACTTCTACCATGACAATGTAGTTATATCTTTTTTTATCAATATTTCACTCTTGATCCTAATTCTTCTAAAAGTGAACAATAAAGTAACATTTTTAAAGCTGTATTCTTCTCTTTTTGTTAATAGACTTTATTTTCAGAACAGGTTTAAATTTACATAAAAATAGTCAATAGTACAGAGAATTCATATATCCCCTCTACACACAATTTATTATTAATGTTCTATGATTACATAATACATTTGTTACAATTAATGAACCAATATTGATACATTATTATCAACTAAAGAATACAGTTTATATAGATTTTCTTAGTTTTTTACCTAACCTCAAGACCTTTTCCTGTCCCAGTATACCACAATATACTTAGTTATCATGTGTCTTGTGATATTATTTATTGAATATAATAATAAATATGTATTCCATTTACTTCCTATGTCTGGTACAGAGCTTCTAAAATCCCTGGAATTCCTTAAGTGATTAGAGCAATAAAGATGTCTTTGTTATGTTAATGAGGTGACTTTGTAATACCCCTGGATTACCTAAAGATGAGGATTAGTCACTAGTAACCATTTGATTAAAGGGGTAGATTTTTCAATCCCATTCCTCTGACATCCAGGGAGGGGACCTGGCTTGGAGGTTGAACTGTTCATCAATAGCCAATGATACAATCAATCATATCTATGTAATATATAAAAACACAAA
This sequence comes from Saccopteryx leptura, assembly GCF_036850995.1. NCBI lineage: Eukaryota > Metazoa > Chordata > Mammalia > Chiroptera > Emballonuridae > Saccopteryx > Saccopteryx leptura. The sequence goes on along the minus strand of NC_089507.1, from coordinate 72,672,830 downwards.
AGGACAGGGTTTGGAGAGCTTCCAGGTAGGGGAACCAGAATGCTTCCCTATGCCACCATGCTGAGCCCAATCTCTAAAAGCAAAGAATCTCCTTTGTTTAGGACTTCACCTTATATATTTCTTCATTTGGCTGTTATTTTATATCCTTTAATGTTCTTTGTGATAAACAGGCAATCTAGCAAGTAAATGGGTTTCCTGAGTTCTGTGAGCAGTTCCAGCAAATTAATAGAATCCAAGGTAGAGATCTGGGAACTTCCGATTAAAGCAATCAGCCAGAAATACAGCTAACAACCTGGACTTGCAATTCACATCCTTAATTAGAGGTGGTCACTGGAACCTTCAATTTGCAACTGGTACCTCAGAAGCACAGATAACAACTCGGGTTTGCAACTGGAGTCTAAAGGGCAGAGTGGTCTTCCGGAACTGAAACCTTCACCTATGGAATCTGACTCTATCTCACAGATAGTGTCACAACTAGGTTGACTTCTCAGACACCCTGTTGGTGTCCAAGAATCACGTGTTGGTGTGGAGATAGCTAAGTGTGTGTGTGCGCATAGAAAAACATTAAAATTGGGTCCGAGAACCTAATCAATATCCTTAGGCTAATTTTAGTTTGACAATTTCCCAGACTTCCCTTGTTTTTTGGGTTTTTCTTTTGAGTGAGTGTGTGTGTGTGTTTCTTTTTTTTTTTCAATTGAATTAATTGAGATGACACTGGTTCACAGAACCATACAGGTTTCAAATGTACAACTCAACACAACACCATCTGCACACTGCAGCATACACCTTCCACCCCAAGCAAAGACTCTTCTGTCCCCATTTTTACTCCCTTTGCCTGCTGCTGCCACTTTGCTCCCAAACCCCTTTCCCTCTGTCTGTCGCCATCCTGTTGTCTGTGTCTGTGTGTTGTGTATACATGTTTTTTGGCTAATCCCTTCACCTTCCTTTATCCAGTCCCCTCACTCTCCTTCCCTCTGAGAGCTGTCCACTGGTTCCATGTGTCTACTATGTTTCTATTCCGTTTTTATTTTGTTCACCAGCTCATTGTATTCATTCGTTTCCAAATAAGTGAGATCATATATTTGTCTTGCTGTGATTGAGTTGGCCTATTTCACTGAGCATAAAAACCCTCAGGTCCACCCATGTTGTCAAAAAGGTAAGATTTCCTTCTCTTTTATGGCTGTGTAGTATTTCATTGTGTAAATGTAACATTCATTTTCGACACCTTACCAACTTTAATGAGTACTGGTCAGGTATATTGTAAGGTGTCCCTCTATGAGAACTTGTCTGATATTTTTTTCATAATTAAACTTAGGTTATGGGTTTTAGAAGGAAGTTTATTGTGGCAAAGTACGATTTTCATTACATCAGACCAACAGTACAGTGTTTGTAAGGTTTCTCCAGTGTAATAATAATATTTGCTTCTTTCCCCTTACCATGGAAGAAAATTAATTATGCACAGCCCACACATAGGGTTGGAACCTTTGCCACCCTTCTTTAGGGTAGAGTATAAATATAATTTATTTGGCACTTTTGAATAAACAAAGATATTTATTCCTCCCCCCTTTTTTATTAGAAAGAGGTAGGAACATCAAACTGTTCTTGTATATTCCCTGACCAGGAAATCCAACCAACAATCTCTGGGCTCTGGGATGAAGCTCCAACCAACTGAGCTAATTATTGATTTTGTGTGTGTGTGTGTGTGACAAAGGCAGAGAGAGAGAGACAGAGAGAGGGACAGATAAGGACAGACAGACAGAAAGGGAGACAGACAGGAAGGAAAAAAGATAAGAAAAATCAATTCTTCATTGCGGCATCTTAGTTGTTCGTTGATTGCTTGTTCATTGATTGCTTCCTCATATGTGCCTTGACTGGGAGGCTAAAGCAGACCAAGTGACACCCCTGCTCAAGCCAGTGACCTTGGGTCCAAGCTGGTGAGCCTATGCTCAAACCAGATGAGCCTGTGCTCAAGCTGGTGACCTCAGGGTTTTGAACCTGGGTCCACTGCATCCCAGTCTGATGCTCTATCTACCGCGCCACCAACTGGTCAGGTTAATTATTGATTTTTAGAGAGACAAGAGAAAGGAAGGGAGAGAGAGGGTGGGGGAAGGGAAAGATTGGGTTTTTTTCCCACTCAGTCGTGCATTTATTGGTTGCTTCCCATGTGTGCCCTGACGGTGGATTAAACCTGAAACCTTGTTTTAGGAGGATAATCTTAACCAATTTAGCTATTTACTTTCAACTTAAAAGAAACTATGCCCTGGCTGGTGGCTCCGTGGATAGAGTCTTTGGTCCAGTGTATGCACATCTTAGGTTTAATTCCTGGTCAGGGCACACAAGAGAATTGACCATCTGCTTCTCTACCCCTTATTCTCCCCCCTTCTCTCCTTCTCTCCCCCTCCCATAGTCAGTGGTTCAATTGGTTTGAGCATGGTGCTGAGGATAGCTCGGTTGGTCCTAGCACTTCAGCCTCAGGCACTAAAAAAAGCTCAGTTGATTCAGCATCAGCTCCAGATAGGGTTTCCTAGGTGGATCACTGTTGGGGCACATGCAGGAGTCTGTCTCATTATCTCCCCTCCTTACACACACACACACACACACACACACACACACACACACACACACAGTTTGAAAATGCTATAAATGCTATGAACCAAACCTTCTGGATTGACTAATTCTATATACTATTTACTATATTTTCAGTGTGACTTCTATTTCTCTAGAGCAATTGAGTAAATAAAAATAAGTGCATTATTTTCTTTTATCCAAAAGCACTTGAACTAAATAACTAATACTCTAGTAAATTTCTGATAAATAGAATATGCTTTATAACAAATATGATATGGTTAAAGAAAAGTATATGTGATAACAGAGAAATGGCACCATAAGAGATACTTCTGATCTAGCCCCTTAAAATTTCAACAATTTGAACAACTATAATGCAGCAAAGGAACACCAGCTGAGCTTGCAGCCGTGGCTAAAAGATCTAAGCAACAAATGGACTGAAGGTGGGACAGGTTGAAAGGGGGGGCAGAAAATAAAACACTTTTTCAGTGGAATCTGAACAGGAGAGAAAGTGGAGAACTGAATTTTTCTTTCTCTTTGCTAGACTCAGGGAGGGAGTTTCATTCTGAGCCAGGAATGATGGAGAGACTGAGGGTCAGGGGGGACAGAGATGAATTAACCCCGGCACAACAAGATGCAGGGTTATGGAGGATTGCCCACGTTGCTTGGCTTGTGATCAGATGACATGGGCCAGTGCTCTGCCTACAGCTCTTGCTCCATCGTTGTGCACTGGGCCCAAAGTGCTTGGCTCTGTGGGAGGTGTGTGCTCCATTGGTGAGTGCTCAGCACAGGGAGATTGGCTTATGTGGCAGTGCTCACTAGACCCACAACGTTCAAGCACACTTGCCATAGCTGGCGCTCTACCAGTGGTCCACACTCTGTGCAGTGTCAGAAAAAACAAAAGTGCGCTTCCCCAGCCTCTGACACCCCACTTCCCTCTCCACACAGTATGAAGAGGGGTGGTGGTGGGCCCCCACAGCTGACTTTCTGGGGCCACTCTCTCCTCTGAGAGGTGGAAGTACTCTGCATCTGATTCCCTGGTTTCCTGAGAGGTGGGTAAGAACAATAGGAGACCTGAACCTGCCAATGCTAAAGCTGTAAAGCCGCAAAGCCATAAAGCTGAAAGTGTAAGGCCTTCCCCAACACACCCCTCCCACCAATATGATTGCAGCACTGCCTACATCATTATGAAAGCAGAGGTCTACCTAAGAATTTCAGAGCTAAAACATGTAATATAGTGACACCTACTGGAAAAAAAAATGTTTCTTATTAGGGTTCTTAACAATACCACTCTCAAATGCCATCAAGGAAGAAATCATACATCATGGATACACAAGACAGAGACATAGTTCAGATAGATAATGAGAAGCCCCCAGAAAAAAAGTCTCCATTGCATTGAATCTTTGAAGTTAAATGACAAAGAATTCAAAATTGAAGTTCTTAAAAACCTCAATGAGTTGCAAGAAAACATTGATAGGCAATTTAATGAGCTCAAAAAACAAATTAATGAACTAAAAGAGTACTTCACCAAGATGATTGAAACTTTAAAAAAAAAAAACCAAAAAGACATGAAGAACTCAGAACATGAATTGAAAAATGAGGTAACAAGTTTAGCTAATAGAATAGGCCAAATAGAGGAGAGAATTAGTGACATCGAACACAGGCAACTAGAGATAGTACAGAGTGAAGAAGAGAGAGACTCATGAATTAAAAAAATTAGAAAACTCTACAAGAACTGTCTGACTCCATAAGAAAGAGCAACATAAGAATAATGGGTATGTCATAAGAAGAAGAAAGGAAGAAGGTAATGGAAAACCTATATAAACAAATAACTGATAAAAACTTCCCAAGACTGTGGAAAGAGTTAGAACCTTGAATCCAAGAAGCAAATAGAACACCAAGTTACCTCAACCCAAAGAGAGCTACTCCAAGGCACATCATGATGAAATGGTCTCAAATCAATGACAAAGAAAGAATTCTCAAGGCAGCTAGGGAAAAGAAGAATATAACATATATAATGAAAGGCCCATTAGGTTATCATCAAATTTCTCAAAAGAAACCCTACAAGCCAGAAGAGAATGGACCCCAAAATATAAAGTATTGAAAGAGGAATTATCAGACAAGAATACTATATCTATCAAAGTTATCCTTCAAATATGAAGGAGAAATAAAAACTTTTACAGACATAGAGAAGCTGAGAGAATTTATCACCAGAAAACCCCCACTTCAGAAAATACTAAAGGGGGTTATTTGACCAGCTACAAGGAACAAAATAAAGCAAAACTACAAGTAAAAACTTCAACAAGGTCACAATAAAAACAAGGATAATCAGTGACAATAACATAAAAGGGGAGAGAATAAAGATCAGCAGTAGCAAAGGATGATGGAGTGCAGAAGCACTCATATGATAATGGACTGTTGTAAATATGACAAGTTTTTCTTTTAATAACCTAAGGTGCTAAATGCCACTACTATAACATATCACTTAAAAAAAGAAGAAACAGAAAAAAGTATGGAATACCACCAAACAAAAACAACTGACAGAAAAACAAAAGAAGAACTAAAAGAGACACAGACCTTATCAGAGAACAAGACATAAAATGGCAATAGGAAATCCAGAAGTGTCAATAATTACCCTAAATGAAAATGGATTAAACTCACCAATAAAGAGGCACAGAGAAGTGGATTGGATCAAAAGGCAAAACTCAACCCCATGCTGCCTTCAAGAGACACATCTAAGTTGCAAGGACAAAAGTAGACTCAAACTGAAAGTTTGGAAAATGATTCTCCAAGTAAATAATATCCAAAGAAAGCAGATGTAGCCATACTCATATCTGACAATGCTGACTTCAAGACAATAAAGGTAACCAGAAACAAAGATGGTCATTTCATAATGATAAAGGGGAATTGTATCAAGAAAATATATATAGCAACATATTTCTTTTTCCATAAAATATATTTGAGCCTGACCAGTCGGTGGCGCAGTGGATAGAGCATCGGACTGAGATGCAGACAACCCAGGTTCAAGACCTCGAGGTCGACAACTTGAGCATGGGCTCATCTGGTCTGAGCAAAAGCTCACCAGCTTGGACCCAAGGTCACTGGCTCGAGCAAGAGGTTACTCAGTCTGCTGAAGGCCCATGGTCAAGGCATATATGAGAAAGCAATCAATGAACAACTAAGGTGTCGCAACGAAAAACTGATGATTGATAATTCTCATCTCTCACTGTTCCTGTCTGTCTGTCCGTATCTATCCCTTTCTCTGACTCTATCTCTGTAAAAAAAAAAAATAAATATATATATATATTTTTTTTTTTTTGAAATGTTTCATAATCTGTAACTATTTTCAGAGATTTCCAATCAAATATTGCTATGGATTGTTAAATTGTATCTTAATATTTCTAGAAAAATAATATAACACCCTTTATTATATTTTATATAATAAATTTACATATTAAGTTGCTCATTGCTTAATTTTCTGATATTTCTTCTTTTCCCTCCTCTTGTCTCTCAATGTTGCCTACCCCTAAGATACACACACACACACACACACACACACACACACGCACACACGCACGCATACACATACTCACTCAACTTTCTGTTCAAACTAAAAAAGCACAGAGAGCGGCGGCTCCCAGGACGACTCCGTCGTGGGCCGATCACCAGCGACTACGAAAAAAATAAATAAAAAATAAAAATAAAAAAGCACAGAGCACGTCTATGGGAACAGGGCATATACCATCTTTACTACAGTCTATGAACATATTATTATTTTATTTATTTATTTATTTATTTATTTATTATTTCTGTTTGTTTTAGTGAGAGAGACAGAGAGAGGGACAGATAGGGTCAGACAGGAAGGAAGGGAGAGAGATGAGAAGCATCAATTCTTCGTCTTGGCACCTTAGTTGTTCACTGATTGCTTTCTGTTATGTGCCTTGAGTGGGGGTCTCCAGCAGAGCAAGTGACATCTTACTCAGGCCAGTGACATTGGGCTTCAAGCCTGTGACCTTTGGTCTTAAGCCAGCTACCATAGAGTCCTGTCTATGATCGCGCGCTCAAACCAGGGAACCCATGTTTAATCTGCTGAGCCCGCACTCAAGCCAGTGACCTTGGGGTTTCTGCATCCCAGTTTGATTCTCTATCCACTGTGCCACCACCTGGTCAGGCTATGTGCATGTTTTGAAATTACTATTCATTGAACTCTATTTTAATTCACAAAGTAAAATAATAACTTACAACAGAAGTAAAACCGTGTTAAATTTGATTTGTTTTAGTTACACAGAATTTCACCTCTGTGTAGATGTTTCTAAAAGATATTTACTCACAGAGGCTTTTTTTTATTATTCTTTCATAATGACAAAAATTTAAATGTATACTTTTTGTTATTAATTCTCAAATTTTCATGAGATAGGCAGTTTCCTACAGTGTTGCTATTAGAAGAAAGTTTTAAATTATATTTAGTATTTGTTTGATTTTGCAAATACTAAGCTGAATAGCATATGCCATAGGGTGATCGGCATTCCCGTGCAGGCGCTGGAGGCTCCACTTTAATGATCAAATGTGTGAGAAGAAGTTCAGAGGTGTAAGGTAAGACCGCTGAGATATTTATAGATAAACCAGGCAGACAGAAAGCATCTCCTAAATTAAGTACATATAAGACATGTCATAAAATATTTCTCCTATGAGACTACATTGTTTGGCTGAAAGCTTGATCCACCATTGACAATTATCTTCATTTAAGACATCATTTTGACATTGGTTTTCATGTTGTTTAATTAATGTTTAGTATGTTGAAAATATATTTATATAATTATGTTATATACTAAGTGTACCAAAGCATTTTCTTTTTTGATGTTGGAGAAAAATATTAGGTATTGTGGAAGGTAAAAAATAAGAAGGCCAGATTCCATTGTGAAATTCTGCCGAATAAAGCAAGTCTATATTTTCCATAATAGGCTAAGTTTTTTTAATTTTAGTAAATATATTCATCTTCTGAGGAGTATTGAAAATACAAAAAATAAAGTAAATTAGCAAATGCATCTCTAACACTTGCTCAATTTAGGACCTATGGGTATCAAATCTGTAAACTGTGTTTCTGTTCCTGGTGGCTATAATAAAAGCTAGATTGAAAATGAGGCTGATTAACATTATATTGTAATCATTAAGAGTAGAGTTTGCTTTATTCTAGAATAACAAAAATCTCATCATGCCTCTAAGCTCAAAATTAGCACATATAAATATATATTTCTGAATATAATTAAAATCAAATTTAAAATACACTTGAAATCTCAGATCTATATCCAAATCATATGTATATAGACTTAATTAAAACCATAAAGTTGCTAAAGAAATACCCTAAGCTTATATTTTTGTTTAAATTTCTTTCCATTGGGTATTGAATGATATTTCATAAATATAATCATTATAGCTCTGAATTATACTTGTTGGATAAATTCAGCCACAAATTTTTAAACAGTGTCATTAAAGGGCCTTGTAATATATTTTCTTTCAAGACTCACAGTCACTTAAAACTTTAACTTATATTTATAATATGCACTAATTTTATTGAACTCTAAAATTAATTCAAATTATTCCTTCTCACTATACACTGCTCTTTTCCTCCTTAATTGTTTAAAAATAAATAAAGTTTCCATTAGACCATAATCTACAACATATCTTGTGTTTGATACCATAATTCTACGGTCAATAGTATAAACATCTTTAATAAATATTTGCTGAAAGTCAATTTTATTATGTAGAAGTGCTAAGAAGCTTTGGAACTTCATAAGCCATGCTAAGAAAATTGTAATTTATAATGAAAGTACAATATGAAGGTAACAGAGAATACCAAAAAAAGATATAAATGTATCAGTGACCAAAATCAGATCGGTGTGTTAGCACACCGTATAGGTAATATGGAGAATAGATCAAAGGAGATCAAACTAAGAGATAAAACTGGAAGCAAGGATATGTAATGGGATAGAGACTAGATCAATCTACTAGCGGCACTTAAGAGAACCAGTTGGAAAGAGACCTGCTGTTTTTGGGAAGATGCTCTGCTAAACTATTTTTGAGGATGGAGTCGGTGCCTTTCAGCCTGACAACTGGGAGTATCCTGTAGGTATGCTTTGTGTGAATTAAAGAAAGGAAGAAGACAAATGGGTCAGAATTTGGAGAAGAATGTGGCTTTGGGAAGGAAAGGAAAGCCCAGAAGACAAAGCAAATGAAACGACTGAATATTCCACATTTTCTCTCAGCTCCCTGTACTTTCAACGGCCATGCTCTTACCTGCACTAAGTAATAATTTCTCATGTCTTCAAAGTCTAAAATAAAGTCAACATTAATAATGGACATTTTTTGTGTGTGAGATAGAAAAATTTTATGGGGTAGGATAAGGAATTGGGAAACTGAAAGACACCTTAATTTCAGCATCATATCTGATGCTTAAAAAACAAAACAAAAACAAAGATGGCACTAATAGTCACTGGAGCCAGAAAAAAAGGGCCTCAAAACACCTATAGGGAAGAGAATTAAAGAAAAAAATGATGCTGGCTTAAATAAAGGTTGTAATAAGAATTGTGGTGAGAAGGATGTAAAGTCAAAAAAGCTAAAAAGTAGAAGGAATTAAAGACAGCAATACCTGATTTCAAATTTTGTAGTCCGCATGATATTGGTGTCATTCACCAAGAGATAATTAAACAAGACAATAACAAATTGTAAGGCAGAAAGAATAAGGTTTATTTTGAACCTATTAAATCTACAGCATATACCTGACAATTTTGGATGAAATTGCTGACTATTTAATATATGATATTATATCTGTACATCATGAGAGAGGCTTGAACGGAAGGTAGAAACTTTGGATTCCATTTCTGAGTAATGATTGAAATTGACCACTTATTTTCACAGAATGATAAAAACATAGAACATGAAATAAAAATATAATCAGTAACAGAATTATCTGAAAAGGTAGTATATTTAATATATAAGAATAATGAAGATCACAGTAGGTAGGGCTAGGAAAAATATAAATGCACAAATGCATGGATAGGCACAAAATTGCAAAATATACTATAATCCACATACACAAGTAGATAAATGCTAGTATTGTTAATACTATGCTGAAGATGATAAATATTTTACTTTTGAAAATAATAAGGCAATTCAAAAAGAAACAAGATTCTGTTAAGGGTAATTGGTCAGAATGGAGGTGATTTCTGCATTCTTTACATTAATGAAATCTAGATAGATACAAAGGCTATGATCAAAAGTCATAGATACAAAGGCTACTATTTCACCCCTTATTTTCCTTAACTAATATTCTTTTTTTGTCTAAGGCATTATTGATTGTAAGACACAAATTTTATGTACCTCTTCAGAAGAGAAACAAAATTTGTTAATCTAGAACACAATTCTTAAAAATCTTCATTACAAACATATCAATATCAGATATTAAAATATGAAACATTGTGAATCATTAAATCATTAAAATATGTTATTTAAAATCAGCTGGTAAAATTGGCAATACCTCTCTTTACATTTTCCTTAGAATATTTTTCATTATTTTCCCCAAATAATATATATATATATTTGAATAATTTTCTAATCCATGAGTGCTCTAATTGAGGGAGCAGACCTAAGTTACAATCGGTGCCAATATATCAAAAAATGAGCCCAGATTCTTTAGTGCATCTGAGTGAAGATTAGTTAGCAGACAACATCTCAGAGAAACAACCAAAGAGACATTTAAGGGTCTCTCAATCATCTTCAAAATTGGACTAATTTACAATGACAAGCTGGTTTAACCCATCATTCAAATAATGTTCCTATATATCTTATTACTATTTTAGGATGTTAAGAACAGGTTTTACTTGAGACAAAGTTTTAAAATATTTTAGTCCATGAGATATTTCATATATATCTTTTTCAGAAATCCATGTGAGGCCTAGGCTAGAGAGCCTTTTGACCTCTTACACAAAGTACCCTTCCTAATAGCAAAAGACATCAGAAAATTAGGTAGTTTGGTTAACAACCCATAGCTAGTTTTGTATGCTCTTCAGATTGGGGATGGGATCTACTCTCATGTTTAATCTAGGTACTCAACTTTTGGCTGATAGTGAACAATAAATAATCTCTACTCAGAATTCCTCTTTTACTGTTTGTGTTGCAGTTAAAATGGGTCATCTCAGAGTCTTAAATGATATTACCAGCTGTTTCTCCTTCAAATGATCGAGCTGAGAAAAGCTCATTCAGCAGAAGAAAAAAATCTAACTTGTATGGATGATTAAACAACTTGGTATGTGACTGTGACACCTCAGTGATCATGCATTCAGTTGAAAATGTTCTTTCTGTCTCTCTCAATGGGGAGATTCAGACCTAAAACTACCAACCCCAAACAGGTGTCTATCTATACGAACATCATTTTACTATTTCATTATCTTTACTGGAATAACTTAACTACTCCACATAACTTTATTAGTCATTTCAAGAGTTCCCCAAAGACCCACTAGTTTTTCAGTAAAAAGCATCAACAGATAGCTATACCCTAAAAACCACAAAACCTTTCACTTTAAAATCTTCATCTTACTGCTTCCAAGCCTACTCTCCTAAACTATCAAATCATGATCTTTACCCAATCCCAATTAAGCTTCCAAAATGAAAGGTCTGCCTTAAACCAAATTTAAATCTCAATAAATCCTAACTTGTCTTTCCCTGTCTAACAAATGACCAGAGTTCAGTGGAGGTAACTTTTCCTCTTACCTCAGTAAAAAATAAGTTGAGCCCAGTCTTATCAAAAGGTTGGGGAGCCAGTATAAGACACTAATATCATGGCATCACTCAAATTTACGAGTTATTCAGACAAAATATGGTTGTATTTAAGTCATCCTAGCAGATCAAATTGTCTCTTTATAAAAAATGTGGTCCTCATAAGAATAAGAGAACCTCAATTCCACTGTAGATTCTTGGAAATTTTGATTAGGATGCACAATCAGAATATAAATAAAACGGGAAACATGCCATTGTAATACCTGATAAAATGATGCTATTAAATTTTTTATAATAAAAGGAATAGAAATTCTTTCCTTTTATTATAAAACTAATTGTTTTTAGTGTGTACAATTATAATTTAATTTATTGTAATACTGTGAAGTGTTCATTATTATTTCTCTCTTTTCTGCCTTAGGCACTGTAGAAAATTATGTTTCATGTCAGCAGTTATTTTTCTTGTTGGTGAACAATTTTAAATACATAAATATTCTACTTCTACAGAACAAAGACCAGCATTTGCTTTCTTATTTACTTGTTCATTTTGACAGTGACAGCTGATGTTGTTGGCATTATCCAAGCAATTGTATGGAGATGTCACTACATAATTGTGAGAGGCCATGAAATTTTATATTGAGACACATATTTTCTTTCTAATTGCTCTAGAAAAACCATGCTGAATGAAAGTAATCTTTCCTTTTGATTGTATCCTCTGATGAACTTGAGCCACTGACTGCCCTTCCGCACAGCAGAAAAGAGTTTGTAATAGTAGAAAATGCTACCATTGCCAGTTTCAAGCCAGTTCTCTGACTTCATTATAATTATTATTATTTAATATTGAGTTAGGTCAGAATATGTAAACATTTTTCAACTATAGTTGATTAAGTTTTGAAAACTATTCTACCTGAAAGGCTTCCCTATAGCTAAGTGATCCTCCTGAAGTCTAGCCAAAGTCTGACAGGCAAAAGAGCCAAGAGCCACAGATACTTTGAAAACCACAAATACAAGTGATTCACTCTGTTGACAATTACATACAAAATAAAATAATTAATTGCAGTTGTGCTTAGGAAATGAAGCTAGTTAATTTCTTATGAACAGGTCTGTTGGCAATACAAAATAACAGCATGTCCTTGAGCATGACCTTTAAAACACCGAATATTCATAAAGAGCAGACACAGAACTGGTCTATTTCATACTGTCTAAAATTCTTCCAGCTACGTCCATTCTTCTGTCATTTAAGTACACTATTTGACACAGTGAACTGAATACAGAAAAGAATGTGCCCAGGCAAATGTCATGTTTTGAACAAGGTTAATATTTAAAAAATATTTTAAAAACTCAATATAGAATTAATGAATTAATCAACTAGTCAATTAGTGAACTGATTAAGCAAAAACAACGAATATACTTCTCACCAAAATTAGGGGATATTTCAAAATGAATATGAAGTTATAAAATATCCCCTAATTTTGGTGAGCAGTATAAACAAAAGCCATTAAAATTTTGAAATATCTACCCTGAAAATAAATATTACTGACAATTGTACAGTCTTGCATTTAAGGAATAATCATGATTTCTATACCCTATTAGTAGAACATAAATAAATTACTGCTTTTTCAAGGACTACAATTAGCAAACATTTTACAAAACTTTTCTTTTTTTTTTTTGCATTTTTCTGAAGCTGGAAACAGGGAGAGACAGTCAAACAGACTCCCGCATGCGCCCGACCGGGATCCACCCGGCACGCCCACCAGGGGGCGACGCTCTGCCCACCAGGGGGCGATGCTCTGCCCATCCTGGGCGTCGCCATGTTGCGACCAGAGCCACTCTAGCGCCTGAGGCAGAGGCCACAGAGCCATCCCCAGCGCCCGGGCCATCTTTGCTCCAATGGAGCCTTGGCTGCAGGAGGGGAAGAGAGAGACAGAGAGGAAAGCGCGGAGAAGCAAATGGGCGCTTCTCCTGTGTGCCCTGGCCGGGAATCGAACCCGGGTCCTCCGCACGCTAGGCCGACGCTCTACCACTGAGCCAACCGGCCAGGGCAACAAAACTTTTCTTATTTCCATTCAGTCATTTGCAATAACTTGGAGGAAGAAATATGAGAAAAAAATATAAAAATTATATAAAAATTTAACAATGTATTTCAAAATATATTTAAGTTTTTACAATACAAAATCCTTACAAAATGATCCTTCTGGACAGCTAAAGTTTATGAACATCTAGAAACTTTTTTCTCTTAACATATTAAAGAGTAAAAATAACAGTTTAGATAGATACACTTCCAAAGTGAATTATACAGTTTCCCATCTTATCAGAGTAGGCACAATATAACTTTTTTCTTGATGATGCAGGGCTACAATAATTTTTAAAATGCTATGGAGTAATATATTGCAATACAATAATTTCATGACCTGCTGATACAGATGGAAATGTCTGTTATTACATTAAATGATCCCACACTGTTGTGCTACTTCATGACTTTAATTACTTTTCAAAGCTTTTTGCCTTTTCCTTCTAGGTTAGCAGTCCTTATATATATTTCAGCACATTTGGCATGTTTGTTTGAGCCAAACCTTTCCTGTTCTTCTAAGATGTTATTTCCTCTTCTTCTAAGAATTGTATGTAAAATTATAAGCAGCCAGGTCCAGAAAGATAGTGAAAAGAAACTGTCATTTAATGTTAAGATCTGGGTTAATATTAGCTGTGTGAACTTCAATAAATATTTTAACCAAAAAAAATTTTGCTTCCTCCTATGTATTTGGGATATATTGACACCCATTTCAAAGTGTTATTGTTATAATTTAATGAGACAAAAACATATCTGGTATCCCTTGTAAACTATAAAGCAGATTCCAAATGTTTGATAGGATTACTATCAGCATTATCAGGGCAAGATTGCCATCTAATGGCATCCAAGCAGATAACAGGCACTCTACCCCTTTTAAAGTAGGAATGAAAATGCAATAGCTCCAGCTGATCGAAACTTCCAAAAAATAACTAATGCCACAATTGCATCTTAACTACATCTGTTACCCAAAGAGTGTATCACAGTAGAACATTATGCACCTTTATTATAACGGCTTTTTCAAGAAACTAAACATCATCAAGAGCTTTATATAGTGAAACAGTGGGTAGGCATCAAGTAACATCAGTATAATTTAAACCCTAGTTCTGCCACTCAACTAAATTGTAGTTCTATACCAATGAAAATGCTCTTCTGTGTTCCTATCCCTTCATCCATGAAGCAAAAATATAATACATGCACTTTCTAGAGACTTGTTGATAGAATTAAATGAGATCATCTAAAGCAGTGGTCCCCAACCTTTTTTGGGCCACGGACCGGTTTAATGTCAGAAAATATTTTCACAGACTGGCTTTCAGGGTGGGACAGATAAATGTATCACGTGACCGGGACAAGCATCAAGAGTGAGTCTTAGACGGATGTAACAGAGGCAATCTGATCATTTTTTAAAAATAAAACATCATTCAGACTTAAATATAGATAAAGTGGAAATAATGTAAGTTATTTATTCTTGCTCTGCGGACCGGTACCAAATGGCCCATGGACAGGCACCAGTCCGCGGCCCGGGGTTTGGGGACCACTGATCTAAAGTACCTACATATTACTGCTTAAAAACAAGCAATAATAGAAACAAGTGCCTAGATCAGTCCTTGGCACAACATAGATGCTTCAGTAAATAAATGGAAGTTAATTTTAGTTTCTTGGATGAAGTCAAAGGCAGATATATATAAGCAATGCCAATTACTGAAAAAGTTAATAGAAGAGACAGTTTGAAACAAAAGTTTCAGTGTAACTATGATTTTAAAATGTTGTATAAATTAATTTTATTAGTCAAAAAAATCATTAAATACAAAGCCTTCAAACTTAGAAAAACTTTGGGTGGGTACAGGTGAGACATCTACTGCCTGTAATATTTTATCATTGAAAGTTCAATTTTCTCAAATCTAAAAGTTATTATTTAGCTCATTAAATTGGCATTTAAATAAAAAATGTTATTCTCTTATTATTTTACTTAATGCTATATTGTATAACTTTTAAAATACAGTGTGTCCGTAAAGTCATGGTGCACTTTTGACCGGTCACAGGAAAGCAACAAAAGACGATAGAAATGTGAAATCTGCACCAAATAAAAGGAAAACCCTCCCAGTTTCTGTAGGATGATGTGGCAGCATGTGTGCATGTGCAGATGATGACATAACACCATTTATACAGTGGAGCAGCCCACGGCCATGCCAGTCGAGATGTGGACAGTACAAAGGAAAGTTCAGTGTGTTCTGTGGCTCGCTAAATTCGAATCTGTGACCAAAGTGCAACGTGAATATTGGCGCATTTGTGAGGAAGCACCACCACATAGGAATAACATTACTCGGTGGGATAAGCAGTTGAAGGAAACCAGCAGTTTGGTGGAGAAACCCCGTTCTGGTTGGCCATCAGTCAGTGATGAGTCTGTAGAGGCTATATGGGATAGCTACCTAAGAAGCCCTAAAAAATCTGTGTGTGAGCCCACATTGAACTGCACTGAATAGGTATGAAATTGGGAGAGTTTTCCTTTTATTTGGTGCAGATTTCACATTTCTATCATCTTTTGTTGCTTTCCTGTAACCGGTCTAAAGTGCACCATGACTTTACGGACACACTGTACATGATAGTCACAAAATTAATTGCATGCATTGTGGCATTCTACAGTTAAAATTTGAGAAATACTATACTTGAAAATGTGGTTGAGATATTCCATTAAAAGTGACTGGAAGAATCACCAAAATTTGCAAGATTGGATTCTTATTAATCCTCAGGTACATCATATTTTATCATGCATATTATAAAAAGTGTATTAGCAAAAGTTCTGTTTTGCCTATTTTAAACATTGAATTTATTGGGGTGACATGGGTTAATAAAATTATGTTTCAGGTGTACAATTCTATAATCCACCACCTGTATATTGTACTGTGTGTTCACCACCCCAAGTCAAGTTTCCTTCCATCTCCATTTATCCCCCCTCTACCCTCTTCTGCCACCTCCTAATGCCCATCCCTCTGCTAATCACCATACTATTGTCCCTGTCTATGAAGGGTTCTATTTTGTTTTGATTTTTGCTTAATCCCTTTACCTGTTTCACACAGCCCCTCAACCCCCTGCCCCCTGACAGCTGTAAGTCTGTTCTTTACCTCTATGAATCTGTTTCTATTTTGTTTGTTAGTTTACATTGTTCATTAATTTCCACATGTAAGTGAAATTATATGGTTTTTGTCTTTTTTCTGACTGGTTCACTTCACTTAATATAATATTCTCTAGGTCCATCCATGCAGGCGCAAAGAGTAAGATTTCCTTCTTTGTTACAGCCAAATAGTATTTTATTGTATAAATGTACCACAGTTCTTTAGTCCATTCATCTATCAATGAACACTTTAAAAATGTCATATGCCAGACATGAAACAGAGCTGTCAACTGGACTTTTATACTTAGTATTCCTCACAACAAGTTTTTTAGGTAGACATTTTTGTTGTTCCTTCTGATGAAGAACGAGAAAATGAGAGAGATTAAATAATTTGTACAAATTTACACAGCTTGGTTGTTGGCTGAGTTTTGTGCAGAGTCCAGATTTCTAGCTAGTATATTATACTTCCAAATTGTGCTGTCATGTATTTCTTAGCTTTATATAATATTTTAAGATACCTTACACTCATTTTGTATGACCTAGACATACCAAAGTTTTAAAAACCTATAGTTTATTTTTGTAATTTTCTGCATGATGTTGCACTTTCTACATTACCAATCATATTAGCAAAGCCACTAGGGTTGCATCTCTGCTCTGCTGTGATAGAATCCATTAAAAATTAATAACAAAAATTAGCACCTTAATTAATGGAGTTAATGGCACTGGAGTTTCTAACTCACTGCAGAATTTTTTCTTACTTGTTCATCATTCTCAAAATAATTTAGCAGCTACCTAATTAACTTCTAATTAATAACATTGGGCCATTACTTCCTTATTTGCATCTAGACATATACCAACAGATACTGCCCTAGGTGTTTTTAGACTAATGTCTATGACAAAGAAATAAAACTAACATTTCAAGAAAATAATAAACTTTTACTGGGCTCCTATTTTATTCTAGGCAACTGTGAAAGGTACTTTACTTATAATTATGTCACTCAGGTAGGATGATATTTTAAATAGATATTATTACTGTCATTTTACAAATGAAGAAAGTAAGCTCAGAAAGATTGGATCAATTGCCCAAGGCCACTTAGATTAAGCTGGAATTCTAACTTGGATTTATCTGTCTCCAAAGCAGCTATTCTCTTTTACATTAATTTGTAGTTTCTTTAATTTGCATGGTTCTTTAAAATAAAATTTCCTCTCTGAGAGTTATTATAAGAATTAACTTGAGAAAGCTAAAAAAAAAAAGAGTACAACTCATTACAAGCATTTAGTTTTCCTTCTCATCAACTTACATCTTTGTGAACTAATTGTTAAACCTTATATATTGAATACAACCCACTTATGGGATTAACATAGGAATGAAAAAAGAATTGCAGAAATAGTATTTAAATGAATATGTTCCAAACTGATAACACCAACATGTGTTTCAGCCTTCTTTCCCTTTCTTTAACTCATATAATTAATTACAATGCTTCACTGTCAAATTAGACAGGTATATGTTTCCCATCAGCTCTGGTCACTATGATGGTTCTACTTACTATGAGCAGCCTAAATAGAAATATCACCTTGTTCTAGTTTACTGTGGAAAAGAATAGCTAGACAGTAAGCATTCCAAAATTCAAACTCAATTCTTATTCTTATTTCTTTACAGAACAGAATGTACTGTGTGATGTTTAACTGGCGTTTGGACTATGACTATTTATAGAAAAATTATTTTATTCATTTACACAAAGGTTACATTTTTCAAAGAGGTCATTTTGGAGGACTCATTAGGAAGTAACACTGCTGAACATAAGATATTCTAATAGGCTTTATGGTATTTATCTTATATCTGAGGACAATGCTTGACAACATGTACTTAATTCTCAACATTGAAATTATTCAAAAAATATGAACTATGAACAAAAAATTGAGGTTTATTTTTGGATTAAGCAAAATCCTTATAAAGCTCTGAGCTTTGGTTACACAGGTGCGTCATCATGTAAAATTGCTTCTAATGAGCATGATGCTACTTGCTTGTACTGAAAGTAGTTATTGAAGAAATAATTCTTGACATCAAATTATTGATGTCTTATGAAGATGTGAGCAAAATTATCTTTCAGTTCTTAGTAATAAGAATTTCTTTACTTAGAAGAATGCATTGATTGGTTGGCTGAATGATAACATATAATTTTAATCATATAACTGGTTGGGTTTCCTTCTTCACATATGTTGGTAGAACACTCCAAGAAACATTTCCACTCATTGTGGTAATACTAGTAAACATTCTATAAGTCAACCTTATCTATGACTTTATTTTATTATTCATATCCTTCTTTTATTGTTACCCTATTTTCTTCAAATGATTATTATTTTGCAAGATGTTTCAATAAATAGATAAAAATCTTAAATACAAAAATGTAAAACTACATAAAAAATTAAGCAAAAATATATTGCCGGTATTTTTCTTTGACAAATTATAGACTGCATAACATATTTCTCTACAAATAAATTCTTCAGATGACTTATTTGGATCTTAGATATATTAAATTTTGTTAGTACTGTTTTTTTATTCAAAACACTGTTGAGGTATATCTAACCAACATCACTACTAACATCTTCCATTCTCATTTGTGACAAAAACATCACCCTTGCAACACAAACAAGAGAGATATAGATAATTGAGTAGAGTCAGTAATAAATTTTTTTATTTATCAAACTATAAATGATAACATCTCATATTTTTAATTAAAAATAACTATTTGGCCATATATGTATTATAAATGATTTATTAAATAAAGATACAATAAATATAATATTTTACTGCAAGAAAAATAAAATTTCTGGTTTTAAACAAATTTATAATCCTGCATTTGAAACATAATGCATATTATTATTCATAAATAAAATTATTCAGAAGAGTAATTTAAGCATTAATGCAAGAAAATATAATAAAAGACATCTGGGAGGCTTATCCAAAGGCTATTGAATTTAAAAGCTTGGCTTTTAGGTTAGAATTTACAATGATAAAAATCAGATAATGCGAAGATCAGAGTAAATTATTTAGAACAGTTGCTTTATTTTTTTCTCTCAAGGCAAGTTTTCTGGTGGGAATTTGCTTTGAGTTCATATGCCTTCCTTTCTCCTTTGTTGCTTGTATTAAGAAATTAATAATATCCACTTACAGCATTATAAAACAGATATTTTATTTGCACTATTGTTTGCACTACCTCTCCATTTACAGAGGAATTGTTAATGTAGGACTCTGCAGATACATTTCTATTCTTAGAGGATCCCTGGGGCTATATTCAAATTGTCCCTTCTACTTACTAAAACACACATTTTTAAAAGCCTAACTGTCAACTTACAATTCTCTTTTAAATAAAAGTACAGATAGAAAAGAATGAAATAAAAACATATTGGAGATATCCAAAATAATTATGACTATAAAAATTAATAGTCACATTTACCAAAGTAGGTACAGTCATAAACACAAAATTTGACAAAATGATGAAACATGCAGATACCTACCCAAATGTTTAAGTATCTGAGCATTTCTATGACACAGACCTGGAACCACACAACTCAAACTGGCTTTTTCTCTTTTGTTTGTGGAGTTCTGATATTTTACTTGTCTGGTTGACATACTTCAGCTCATGTTGCTCATAATATAGGTAACATATATATTATGTACACTGTTGTACTTCAGAATGTCTCTTTCCATGTTAAATCACTCAATATACACAGTATCCAATACAAACATTTTGAAAAATGCAAGGCAATAATATATATATATATATGTATGAGGGAGGGGAAGAGACAGACACACACACACACACACACACACAGGAAGGGAGAGAGATGAGAAGCATCAACTTGTTGCAGCACAGTAGTTGTTCATTGATTGTTTTCTCATATGTGCCTTGATTGGGGGGAGGGGGTTCAGCTGAGCGAGTAACCACTTGCTGAAGCCTTAGGCTCAAGCCAGCGACCTCTGGGCTCAAGCCAGCAACCTTTGGCCTCAAGCCAGCTAGCCTGTGCTAAAGCTGGTGAGCCTGTGCTCAAGCCAGTGACCCTTGGGTTACAAACCTGGGTCCTCAACATTCCAGGTCAACACTCTATCCAGTGTGCCACTGCCTGGTCAGCACAAGTCAATTTTTTAATTAGAGATTTTTAAACTGTTCATTAAAATAATTTTTTTAATTAAAGGTGTTTGATTTTCTATAAAGAAAAATATTAAATTTTACTAAGTTTTGCTTTTAAAATCTATCTACCTATCTATCTACTTATCTATTTATCTGTCTATCTCCAAATATGTCTGACTATATATTTTTATTGTTGTTCAATTTATTGGGGTGATATTGGTTCAAAAAACTATACAGGTTTCAAGTACACAACTCAATACAACATAATCTACACATTGCATTCTGCTCTCAGTGCCCAAACAAAGATCCTTTCCATTCCCCATTCTGCCTACATCCACCCAGCCCCACACCCCTTTCCCTCTGGCTATCACCACACTCTTGTCTGTGTCTGTGTGTTACAAATATGTAATTTTTCAGTCAATCCCTTCTCCTTCTTTCATCCAGTCCCCCAGCACTCCTCCCCTCTGACAGCTGTCAGTTTGCTTCACCTGTCAATGCCTCTGTTTCCATTTTGTTTGTCATTTTATTTTGTACATTAGATTTCACATATAAGTGAGATCATATGGTATTTGTTTTTGGCTGACTTGTTTCACTTAGCATAAAAATCTATAAGTCTATTAATGGTGTCACAAAAGGTAAGATTTCTTTCTTTTTTAAAATAGTTCAATAATATTTCTTTGTATAAATGTACCACAGCTTTATTTATCCACTCACTTACTGATGGGCACTTGGGCTGTGTCAGATCTTGACTACTGTAACACTGTAATACTTTTTCAAATTAGTGTTTCAGGTTTATTAGGATATATTCCCAGAAGTAGGATCACTGGGTCATAAAAAGTTCCATTTTTATTTTTTTTTATTTTATTTTTTTTAATAATTTTATTTTTTTAATGGGGTGACATCAATAAATCAGGATACATATATTCAAAGATAACAAGTCCAGGTTATCTTGTCATTCAATTATGTTGCATACCCACCACCCAAAGTCAGATTGTCCTCTGTCACCTTCTATCTTGTTTTCTTTGTGCCCCTCCCCACCCCCTTTCCCTCTCCCATTCCCCCCTCCCCCCCGTAACCACCACACTCTTATCAATGTCTCTTAGTTTCACTATTATGTCCCACCTACGTATGGAATAATACAGTTCCTGGTTTTTTCTGATTTACTTATTTCGCTTCGTATCATGTTATCAAGATCCCACCATTTTGCTGTAAATGATGACATCGGACCATTTTTATTTTTTTGAGGCAACTACATACTGCTTCCTCAGTGGTTGCACCAATCTGCATCCCACCAACAGTGTACAAGCTTTTCATTTTCTGCACATACTGAACAGCACTTATCATTTATTGATTTATTGATTATAGCACTTCTGACAGGTGTCAGGTGGTATCCCATTGTGGTTTTAAGTTGTTTCTCTGATGATTAGTGACATCATCATTTGTCACTTTTCATTTCTCTATTGTCCATCATTATGTGCTCTTTGGAGAAGTGTCCATTCAGGTCTTTTGCCCATTTTTTAATTGGGTTATCTTTCTGGTGTTGAATTATATAAGTTCTTTATATATTTTAGAAATTAACCCCTTATCACATATATTATTGGCAAATATGTATGTTCACCCATTGAGCAGGTTCACTTTTCATTTTGTTGATGGATTATTTTGCTGTGGAAAGGCCTTTTAGTTTGATGTAGTGCCATTTGTTTATTTTTTTCTTTGTTATCCTTGCACAAGGAGAGATATCAGAAAAAATATTGCTATAAGAGATGTCTGAGATTTTACTGCCTATATAATCTTCTCAGATTCTTATGCTTTTGCAGCTTACATTTAAGTCTTTTATCTACTTTGAGTTTATTCTTCTGTATGATGTAAGAAGGTGGTTTAGTTTCTTTCTCTTTCTTTTTCTTTCTTTTTCTCTCGCTCTTTCTTTCTCTCTTTCTCCCTCCCTCCCTTCCTTCCTCCCTTCCTTCCTTCCTTCCTTCCTTCCTTCCTTCCTTCCTTCCTTCCTTCCTTCCTCCCTCCCTCCCTTCTTTCCTTCCTTCCTTCCTTCCTTTCCCTCTCCAATTTTCCTAATACCATTTTTGGAATAGAATGTCTTCGTTTTATGTCCATACCAAACATTAACTGACCATAAAGGTGTGGGTTATTGATGGGCCCTCTGTTCTGTTCCATTGACTTATGCTTTTGTTCTTATGCCAGTACCAAGCTGTTTTTTTATTACAATGGCCTTGCAGTATAGTTCAATATCAGGTTTCGTGATACCTCCAACTTTGGTCTTCTTTCTCAAGATTTCTGAGGCAATTCAGGGTTTTTGTGGTTCCATATAAATTTTGGAAATTATATTCTGGATCTGTGAAATACTGCATTGGTATTTTAATGTGAATTGCACTGAATTTATAGGTTGCTTTGGGTAGTATAAATATTTTAATTATGTTAATTTGGCTTTCTTTTAAATAAAAATTATATACATTTATAGATAACAACTGAGTATTTCCAATGTGCAAATTACTGTAGTAGAAAGCACAGCAGAGTTTCTACACTTTCTACACATGGTTATTTCTCTAGTCTTTGCAAATCTGACCATTAATAATTGTATGTTAAACTAAAGAAAATTTACAAATGCCACACATGATAATTACTACAATATTTGTTTAATAGTTTTAATACAAAAACACTTCTGTGGTATTTTTAAAATTAATCTTGGTCATTATATTACATAAGTCATCTTGTCCTCATTAAAAACTCCAATGAATTTTTGCTTTAATAAGACTCTATAGCAAAAAATAAATGTCTTGTCCTAAGAAAGCTTTTTAAAACCTTTTAATGATTTATAGTAACTTAAGTTGTAGAATTTAATGTTATCATTATCTCAGTTTTGAGACTTTTAAAAATAACTTTAATTTTTTAAAAAATTTACTAATTTTAGATGACAGAAGAAGGGAGAGAAAGAGAGAGAAACATATATTTTGTTGTTCTACTTATTTATGTATACATTGGTGATTCTCTTATATGCCCTAAGTGAGAACAGAATGCAACCTTGGTGCATTGGGACAACACTCTAATCCAGCATTTTTCAATCTTCTGCATTTCATGACACACATAAATTCACTACTAAGATTCTGTGGCACACAAACAATATCTTATATTTTTTGCTGATCTGATAAAAAAAAATAGGTAAAATTT
The DNA here is from genome assembly GCF_036850995.1 of Saccopteryx leptura. Classification (NCBI taxonomy): domain Eukaryota; kingdom Metazoa; phylum Chordata; class Mammalia; order Chiroptera; family Emballonuridae; genus Saccopteryx; species Saccopteryx leptura. The sequence goes on along the minus strand of NC_089507.1, from coordinate 72,649,006 downwards.
TGATAATTCAAACCAAACAGCTATTGATGTGTTGGCTATTGTCATTTTTTGCCAGTCTAAAGAAAAAGAAGTCATTGCCCCTGAATAAATAGTCAGGTATTGTATATTTAAAAAGTGCTTGCAACATACCAGTGTGCTGAGGCATACTGGCTGAAAATCACTCCTCTAACTATTGAAGTATATATTTATAAAAGAAAAATTAAAAGATGTTCATTCTTTGTTCTTGCTTCAACAACACGTATACTAAAAATGTATACTTTTTGTTCCCTATCAAATAGTTGAGCTAAGTTTTTATATATTCTTTAAAGATTTTATTTATTCATCTGGGGAAGAGTAAAAGATAGAGAGAGAGAAGGGGGGAGGGGCAGGAAGCATCAATTCCCATATATGCTTTGACCAGACAAGCCCAGGGTTTTGAACCAGTGACTTTAGCATTCCAAGTCAATGTTTTATCCACTGCACCACCATAGGTAAGGCAAGTCTTTATATTTTTAAGTAATTTTTTGCTATTTATTATGGTTGCCTACCAACACAACTGAGTGAGCTAAATTATCTATAATAATTATTATTTGATTTTATTTGTATTATGAAAATCTTTTAAAATACATAAAATAGAAAATATATTATAACTAATCAATAAACCTTTTACTACATGCATACTCAGTAATGGTAACTTTCAACAGTTTTCCAACTTTGCTTCATCTATTTCTACCTCCACATTTGTAGGTGAAACAAATGTTAGATATATTATTTAAACTATGTATCTTTTTAGAGTTTTCCTTATAAAACAAAAACAATGATATTCCATCCCTCACATAAATAACTGTAATAATTCAGTTATTTCTCAAATTTATCTGAAATATTTTTACAGTGATTTTATGTTTTTCATAGGTATGCCAACAACATCACATTCCATTTACCACTTTTAAACTATGATATAACACCTATTCTCTTTGTATAGTGTCATTTGTTTGTTGAAGAGACCAGACAAATTATGCTGCAGAATTCCCTGTGTCCTACATTTGGTTGCTAAAGATTTCACCATGCCATTTAATATTCCCTCTCCCCTCAACACAGTAATTCCTATCAAATCTCATGTTTTCATCAAGAGACTAAAGGAGACTCAGGTACTTGTGAGCAAAAGTGGTGAGACTATGTACTTCTCTAGGCATTAAGAAAGACAAAATATCTAGTTGTTACACTTTTAGTGACATTAAGATTGATCAGTGGGTTTAGGTATTGCCAATTTAATCCATTATTGCAAAATTTGCCAACATCAAAACATTTTTACAATCTTGCTACAACACATACAGAAACTTCTATTTTGCAGCTCACAAATCTTAGGGGATATTTCAAAATGAATATGAAGCTATAAAATATCCCAATTTCTATGAGCATTATATTTCTTGTAATGACTGATTACTATAACACTGTATATTCAACATGTCTTGTTTCCAATATTTTTATTACACGTATTTTGTTATGAGTAGTTATTTTTTTATATTATTTTATATATCTCTACTAATATAAGATTAACTTCATGAATAGTTTTGCTAGAGATTGACAAATACCCCTCCAAATGTTGTACATCCTCACCATGTGTAACTCTTTTATGATAAACATGAATGTCAGAATTATATAAGGTATTTGCATAAAAGTGAGAAAAATATATATATATATTTTTAAATCTTTCAAATCAACTTCAGGAAAATGTCTCAAGAAACAGTTACTCTGTTTGTATTCAACTTAAAAAATTAATTAGCTTTTGTTGATATTAACCTAAAATAAAGTATAAAAAATATAAATACTGTTATTGCCTTCTTTTGATAATTATTATTATGACATTATCAAAAATACTAAACTACTGCATGAAAAAAATTCATCACAAAATAGAACTGGAAATTAAATCTAAATCTTTATATTTAAAAATATGGACACTAAAATCCAAGAGGTTGATTTTCTTAAATGTATGTAGTAGGACCGAAAATTTCTCTGTTCCAAATTAATTTTATTTTTACTTTGACTTGAAAATGACTATGTTGAAGGTGTTATTTACAATAAAAAATGTAAATAAAGCTTGTCTTTGTAATAAGTATCTAAATTTGAATGAACAATTTACTCCTCTAACAGTTTTAATTTTGGCATTTGGAAACATGACATTGTATGTTTTAATATATGCATTTAAATTATTACAAATATAATGGGCTTCCTTATTAATCCATTCAACAAAAATTTACTTATACTATAATTCTTTGTATGTGTGTATGTGTTTATGAGCATGTATTTGTGGTTGCTATTGGAAATTATTAAGTTTTTGGTCAATTTTATTACATCAACATGAATCCTCACAGTTACTATGAAAGTGACTAAGATTTGAAATGGTAATTCTTGATTCTGAAACTTTCCATTTGGTTATAGAAAGTAAATTAAAAAATTGGGTTTTTAATTATTATTTTCTTCCATATATATTAACTATTTCATTAAGTGTTTACTTAGGATTTCATTCTTTGTGTGTGTGTGTATGACAGAGAGAGACAGAGAGAGGCACAGATAGGGACAGACAGAGAGAAAGGGAGAGAGATGAGAAGCATCAATTTTTCATTGTGGTACCTTAGTTGTTCATTGATTGCTTTCTCATATGTGCCTGGATGGGGGAGGGGACATTACAGCAGAGTGAGTGACCCTTTGCTCAAGCCAGTGTCTGTGGGTTCAAGCTAGCAACCTTTGGGCTCAAGCCAGTGACTGTGCTCAAGCTAGTGAGCCTGCGCTCAAGCGAGATGAGCCTGTGCTCAAGCCTGAGATCTCAGGGTTTCAAATTTGGATCCCCTGCATCCCAGCCCGATGCTCTATCCACTGTGCCTCCACTTTGTCAGGGAGGATTTCATTCTTTTAAACAACTTTTGCTTTACAGGTAATTTTTTTAAATTTATAATTATCTTCCAACAAAATTTATATTTGTATCATAGAGTTTAAGATCACCAGAATGATGAGTCTATGATACTTAGCAAGTGCCTTGCACATCTGCAAACTGGGGATGAATAGGACTGAATGCAGTGTCAACAATACTGAGCTTATCAATGAAAGCTAAAAGACTAGGATTAGAGTTGTAAAATATTATGCATTTATTCAATACTTACCAGAAGGGTGAATATTCTGTTCCTCTAACAATTCTAGATCAAGCATTAGATCATCTTCATCTAATTCACAAGATCCCAAATTATTCAAAACATCCTGAAGAAAAAGCAAAATCAAAAGTTAAAGACCAAAACGCTGTGATACAGAAAGTATTTATATGCAGATGTCATGAAGCAAAAGAGAACTCAAATTAGAAGTTTCAACTGATAACCAGGTAGTATATGACTATCTCTAAGATTATCAGGTCAATAAAAATTCTAAATTTATAAAAATCTTAAATTTTCCAATTATTTCCATGTTAGGTTTATAAAAGGGTATGTATAATTAAACAGAAATATATGTGTGAGCAGGTATCACATATATTAGAATACAGAAAAGCATTTATTTTAATCAAAACTACTTTTATGATCATGAGAAAAGATAAGACTTTACTTATTAAAATACACAAAGAGAATATAGAGATTTTTCAAATACATAGAAGTCTGAAAACTGAAACTTTTCATTATTTTTCTAGTGTTTATGTTTCCATTCTGTGGAACATTCTTCTAACACAATTAATCTTTTTTTTTCTCAAACAAATTATGTACAGTGCCAACTGAGAAACATTAATTTAGACCACACTTGGAAGTGGAGATCCAGTTATCATTTCTCAATTATTTAAATTAAATAACTCAATACTAATTAGATTAAAATTAACTGTTGATGTTTGTAATACCATAAATATCACAGCTACAGAATCTCTTTCTTTCTTTCCTTCTCTCTCTATCTCTCTTTCTCTATCTCCCTCTTTCAGAGAATAGCAAAGTAAACGATAAGGGTATATTGAGAAATCTTAAAGAAAAAGTGATATGCAAAAGCAGAGAATCTTGAGGGAAAAATAAAGAATTCATTTGTGTACATAGACCAGCAGTAAACACATTAAGAAAGCAAGAACTTACATTCAGAGACTAAGATTGAAATAACAAAAGTACAAAAGAATAGGACAAGAGAAAGAAACTAAATACTAAATGAATGAACTATGTCCCCAGTCACTTTTTCTATTGATTTGAATGTTATCATAATTCATAAAGTAAATATGTATTAAGAAAAGTCAAATGGACACTGAATACCTTAGTTATTGGAATTAAAATAAATGACACTATAATTTATTTTAAAAAAACTACTCTCACTGTAAAAAAAATAGAATTAAACATTAAACTTTAGAAATGTGTTATTTATGAATACTACACAATAATTTCAAAGGTAATAAGTATACCCAAATCTAAATGCTTCTTTCTGCAAATGAAAGTTAGAAGGAACAATTTTGTGTTGTATTACATTATACAGGGGGTCTTTGGGTTATGACACAGTTCCGTTCCCATGACAGCGATGTAACCCGACTTTTGGTGTAAGTTGAAACACATCCCAGCCTAACACAAATGGAACACTTGCATTTTTAACAGTCCAAAATGGCATATAACTCACTTTGTTGTTGTTACACCAAGTACGAACATCTCTCACATTGTAAGCTTTTATGGTTTGCACAGGATTTCTTCCTTTTATTTGGAACCCCCCCTCCCCCCATTCCATCCAGATATAGTAAAAGGTACCAGTGTCTTCCATGAGCCAAATCTTCTATTTGGATGCAGTTTATTTGTGGATGGTCCAAGATGGGCACCTCAGCCAAAATTGCTGATCAGAGCCCTTTCATAGAAATGAGAAATAGCTTTTCTTGGTGATTGATAATACAACATGCAAAATGCAGACCTTGGAGTTTACTGCATGGATAAAACCAATGTAAGTCTAATTGAAAATTCAAAAATGTCATATTAGTATGTAACCTGGTTCCTGGTTCCCACAGTTCCTCAAGTACAAAGGAATACTTGATATTTTCAGTATTTTCAGGACTGGCTTGTTCAACCTTGTTTTACATTTTGACATTTAATACATCTATTCAATGTTAACAAGAAAATAATTTAAAACCCTGGCACTTCACTTCCAACATTTAAGAAAATAACACCAACAAAATGCACAACTTAAATTTAGAGAACTCACACTGTTCCAATTTTATTCTTATTTTGTAGGTGACCTTGACATTTAGACTACTAGGGGTCCATTTGTTAGTGGTCTAGAAAACCTATCTTTAAACCTAATCATTTGGAATTTGGTTTGTTCCAATATCTTGCTTACTAAGCAACTTTCTTCCTAGTGTGGGGAAGAGTCATTTAAACTGTTTAAACCTCATAATTAAAGGAAAAAAAAGATGTAGCAACATGATATATTATATAAGGAAAATCAATGTAAATTCAAAAACCTAAAAAGAAACACTATTTTCCAGATCTGTCCTTAAAAGAGACAAATAGCAGAAATATTATGCTTGCCCTCTCCCAGCCCTCATGGGCAATCCAGATACTTGCTGCACAATATCCACCAACAAAAAAAGAACTATGCTCCTTAGATATTTCAGAATGTTTAAAATTTAAAAAAAATCAGGGGTAGTTTCGAATGGCTAAGGAAAGTAACTTAGATGGCTTCTCCCTGGCTAATTTCTGACACTATGAACACCAAAAAACAAAAATCGTTATGACTAAACAAAACAATTTAAGTCTGTCAAAGGATAAGCGCTCATAATAATTAAACAGAAAAGTTAATACGAAGGTTATACATAGGCACCAATGATGTACACATAATATCATAAACAGTAGAATCTGTTTAATTTCTATTGCTTTTAATATATAAATACTTAATATAGAGAGTTTTTTTCTAAGTATGTGTACATTTAGGAAGACACGTATTTCCATCTGTAAGAGGAAAAACTTATAAGTAAAGTAATAGCATCTAATATGGTAGCTCCGAATTAGTAATAGAAAAGACAGATCAACACTGATGGTCCCACTTCACAAACAAGTGGAAGAGGAGTCCAGAATTTAATTAAAACTAATGATCAACCCTGTATCGAAGAGGGTACAACTGTGTGTCTCAGACATTTGATGAATTACCAAACTATCTGGAAGTGGTAACTAAGCAGAAATAGTTTCTCATTTCCCGGTAGATAAATACTTCATAGCTCTATATAATAAAGATATAATAATAAAAGTTCAGGAGGTTTTTTTTGTTTTGTTTTGTTTTTTTTACATGGACAGAGAGAGTCAGAGAGAGGGATAGACAGGGACAGACAGGAACAAAGAGAGATGAGAAGCATCAATCATCAGTTTTTTGTTGCGACAACTTAGTTGTTCATTAATTGCTTTCTCATATGTGCCATGACCGCGGGCCTTCATCAGACCAAGTAACCCAGGGGTCAGGAACCTTTCTGGCTGAGAGAGACATGAAAGCCACATATTTTAAAATGTAATTCCGTGAGAGCCATACAATATGTTTAACACTAAATACAAGTAAATGTGTGCATTTTATTTAAGACCAACACTTATAAAGTACAATAAGTCTCTGAATTATTTTTAATAACTGTTATGCTGTTGCTAACCAATGATGAATAAAGTACTTCTTACCATTAATGTGACTTCTGGTGCTGCATGGTTTTGCTGATGGCTTTGTAGTCTGGTTGATATGTGGTGAGGTTAAGCTTCATGCAGGCATTGAGACTTCCATCCATTAAATGTGATCGTAGGTTGGTCGTAACGTTCTTTAGATGAGATGAAGACTGCTCACATGCATGCATAGAGCCAAACATTGTCAGTACAGCAATACTCACACAATGCAGTGTGTGGTATGTGACGGGAAGCGTGTTCCAAGTTTTGACATCAGCTGGTCCGCAGGTTGAAATTTTTCCATTTCTCCCCACTTGTGTTTGCTTGCCAACTCTGCTTTCTGTCATGCAAGTCTTTCCAAATCTTCATTTAGTGACTTGAACTTATTCACCCACATGTCTGAGGCCTTCAGGTCAGCAGCTTGTAGCTAAAATCTCTGACAGAGACACCAGGGATGTAACTCAGATCAGAGCTGTCCACTGCACACTCATGTGGATGGGTGATGAAATTAAAAAGATGAGTGCACTCACGAAATTCTCCAAAGTGCACTTTGAATGACTGCAGGAGATTATGAAGCCCGCTAGCCACTGGAGATCAAGATGTTGAGCAGGGTCACTTGCTGTGCATGCATCTTTAAACTCTTCAAGTTTTTCAAAGTATAGTAAATGACCTGTTTCAATGTCAGCAATGAAGAGTTCCAGCTTGTTTTCAAATGCAAACACTGTTTGTTGAAGGGATAAGACTGTATTTCCAACACCTTGCATTTTCACATTGAGCTGGTTCAGATGTTCAGTCATGTCCACGAGATAGTAGAACTTCAGGAGCAACTCGGTGTTAGCTAACTCAGGATGCTCGATGTTTTTCATTTCAAGAAAAGTCCAGATTTCGCTCAGACAAGCCGCAAAGTGGCTAAGCACCTTCCCTCTTGACAACCAACACACATTGCTGAGCAGAAGCAGAACAGGATAATTATTCCCAACTTCATCCAGCAGTGTTTTAAACGGTGATCATTTAAAGCTCGGGCAACAATAAAGTTGACCACCCAAATGACCAGTGACATCACCTCACCAAGCTGCTCGCCACACATCTGAGCACAAAGCACCTCCTGATGTAGGATGCAATGAAATCTTAGGATGGGTCTCTTTTCTTGTTCACAAAGAAGCGCTACGAATCCTCTGATTTCCCCACCATGCATGGAGCACCATCAGTACACAATGAAATAAGTGTATCTATCGGCAGATTTTTTCTTTAGCGAACTCAGGGAAAGACTTGAATAAATCCTCCCCTCTTTTTGTCTCTTTTATAGGCAAAACAGCAAGACTTTCCTCACGTAGTGTATCACCGACAGCATACCTTGCAATCACGCTGAACTAGGATAAATGGCTTACATTTGTTTACTCATCCAAACCGAGAGAAAAGAATGGTGCTGCATTTATGTCCTTCACTTGTGTTGCCTCAATTTGATTTGCCATTATGATGGTACGTTCATGAATAGTTCTTGCCAACAGAGGCATGTCTTTTATTCGTTTGATTATCTTGTCTTTATCCGAAAAGTAGTCATAAAGTTCATTGGCATCATCAAGCATGAATGTTTTGGCATACTCCCCATCTGTGAATGGCTTTCTGTTTCTCACAATTGCTAAAGCACCAGCAAAGCTAGCTGAATTCCAGTCACCTTGTTGGGTCCAAACAAGGAGTTGCTGCTGACTAGCTTGCACTCTGCACAGTAGCTCTTGACATACTTTCTTCCTGCTATCCCCCGCTGGATATTTTGATGCAAATGTAACAGGGCATGTGTTGAAGTGCCGCTTTTTATTTGACCATTTCATCGATGCAATTTTATCATTGCATATTAGACACACTGCAGAACCTGCTCTGTCCACAAAGGCAAATTCCTCTGTCCATTCCTGCTGAAAAGTACGATACTCCTCATCTTTTTTTCTTTTAGCCATCTTCTTTGTCAAGAGGGTTTCTGCAATTAGTTAGCTGACTACTTGATTAAAAGGAGGGATGTTTACTTCCTGACCTCACAACAACCTGTGTACATTACACATTAACCATTAAAAATTTGGTGTTGTCCTGGAGGACAGCTGTGATTGGCTCTAGTCACCCGCAACCAAGAACATGAGAGTAGGAAATGAATGGATTGTATGTAATACATGAGAATGTTTTATATTTTTAGCGTTATTTTTTTTTTTTCTTTTTGTATCCCTCTGAAGCTGGAAACGGGGAGAGACAGCCAGACAGACTCCCACATGCGCCCGACTGGGATCCACTCGGCACGCCCACCAGGGGCCAAGCTCTGCCCACCAGGGGGTGACGCTCCGCCCCTCTAGGCCATCGCTCCGCTGCGACCAGAGCCACTCCAGCGCCTGGGGCAGAGGCCAAGGAGCCATCCCCAGCGCCCGGGCCACTCCTGCTCCAATGGAGCCCCAGCTGCGGGAGGGGAAGAGAGAGACAGAGAGGAAGGAGGGGGGGTGGAGAAGCAAATGGGCGCCTCTCCCATGTGCCCTGGCTGGGAATCGAACCCGGGTCCCCCGCACGCCAGGCCGACCCTCCACCGCTGAGCCAACCGGCCAGGGCCTAGCGTTATTTTATTTATTTTTTCTTTTTTTCATTTTTCTGAAGCTGGAAACAGGGAGAGACAGTCAGACAGACTCCTGCATGCGCCCGACCGGGATCCACCCGGCACCCCACCAGGGGCTACGCTCTGCCCACCAGGGGGCGATGCTCTGCCCATCCTGGGCGTCGCCATGTTGCGACCAGAGCCACTCTAGCACCTGAGGCAGAGGCCACAGAGCCATCCCCAGCGCCCGGGCCATCTTTGCTCCAATGGAGCCTTGGCTGCGGGAGGGGAAGAGAGAGACAGAGAGGAAAGCTTGGCAGAGGGGTGGAGAAGCAAATGGGCGCTTCTCCTGTGTGCCCTGGCCGGGAATCGAACCCGGGTCCTCCGCACGCTAGGCCGACGCTCTACCGCTGAGCCAACCGGCCAGGGCAGCGTTATTTTTTTAATTAAAGATTTGTCTCTATGAGCCAGATGCAGCCATCAAAAGAGCCACATCTGGCTCACGAGCCATAGGTTCCCGACCCCTGAAGTAACCCCTTGCTCAAGTAGCAACCTTGGGTCCAAGCTGGTGAGCTATTTTTTCAAGCCAGATGAGTCCGTGCTCAAGCTTGTGACCTCAGGATCTCAAACCTGGGTCCTCCACATCCCATTCCGAAGCTCTATCCACTGCACCTCCTGTTTAGGCGAAGTCCAGGAGGTTTTAATACCAATAATATACCAGGTGTATACTATAGCATAATAACTGGAATATTTGTATGTACCACAAGCAAGTGGAACTTAGCAAATGATTTTGTGAGTGGACGCTAATATGGAACAAAATTAAAAGCTGGGGTTAAGCCTGACTAGGCAGTGGAGCAGAGGATAGAGCGTCGGACTGGGATGCCGAGGACCCAGGTTCGAGACCCCAAGGTCGCCAGCTTGAGCGCGGGCTCATTTGGTTTGTGCAAAGCTCACCAGCTTAGACCCAAGGTCGCTGGCTTAAGCAAGGGGTCACTCGGTCTGCTGAAGGCCCACAGTCAAGGCACATATGAGAAAGCAATCAATGAACAACTAAGGTGTTGCAATGAGCAACGAGAAACTGATGATTGATGCTTCTCATCTCTCCATTCCTGTCTGTCTGTCCCTGTCTATCCCTCTATCTAACTCTCTGTCCCTATAAACAAAAATAAAAATAAAAATAAAAAAGCTGGGGTTGAACTTAAAAAATAAATATTCAATAAATAAAGACCTAACAGTATATAACAAGTAAAGTTTAATTGAAAAAATAAAGTCCAATCTGATGGCCAGTTTCAAATCATCTCTGAATATATAGCATATCCCATATCTAGTTAACAACTCAGAATATGCTAATTTAAGAGATGACTTTTTTTTTTCTTTTAAGTCTGGTATACTTACTAAATCCTAGGGAAAATGCAAAACTAGACTTAAGTATTAGTAAAATCCCAGGAAAATATAAAAATTTCCACATCAACAAAGTTTAAGAAGAAAAAAATTAAAAATCTAAATCCTTTGTATAAACACATTTGTAACCAGTTTTGGGGAAAGCATATTGTTTTGGGTTTTTTTATTTTTTTTAATTTTATTTATTCATTTTTATTAGAGAGAAGAGAGAGAGAGTAAGAGAAGAAAGAGATAGAGAGAACAGGGGGAGAAGCAGGAAGCATCAACTCCCATATGTGCCTTGACCAGGCAAGCCCAGGGCTTCGAACTGGCGACCTCAGCATTTCCAGGACGATGTCTTATCCACTGCGCCACCACAGGTCAGGGGCATATTGTTTTTCTTTGAGATCACTGTAATATGTATAATTTTCTTCTTTAAAACTGGCTAAAGAATTTAAGATAAATTGATATTTTAAACTTGATACTTTAATAAATGATTAAGAACAATACCATTACATAAAATTTCAACAAATGAATAAATAGCATAAAAAATTTAATACATATTCCAATTTTGGTATATAGAATTTACATGAATATTTTGAGACCATTAATTGTTTAATCATAAGGAAATATTAATTATATACTAAATTCATAAGAGTACTAAGCAGGGTATTAAATTAAGCACAATTATTACTAAATATTCACTAAGCACACATTTAGAAATCTGTCAACAATACTGATTACTCACATAATCTCCTAAATGAGTTGTAGGCATTTACAGTATAAATGATTAATAAAAAAATTAATTTTCTAAACTCTAGGAGTATAACAATGAACTTAATAAGCATATTTGTTCATCATAGACCATTCAGATAATTGTACTCTAGTAAAGAAATTCTAATCACTTTCATATGTAAATAAAATATGTATTATAATTTATAATAGATCTGTACATTTATAAGTGAGTCTCTTGTGTTTAGTTAGTATGAATTAATTCTCCAGAGCCTGGTTGCTATGAGCTGAAATAATAAAATTGAATTTCTGAAACTACAAAGGAGAATAAAGAAGCTCTGATCACTGCACTAATATGTAACCATTCAATAAAGCCTATTCTAAATGCTTTAGCCTTAGTTGTCTTTTATTGAAATAAAAAATAATAATTATGATTCTGTCAAAAAGCTAAGACATGTCTCTACATAAGAAAGTATTACTTAAAAAAGAAAGAAGTTTTTCAAAGGAATTTATTCAATTATTAAAATACTCTTAGTGGTGGTATTATAAAGATGCTATTAATTGCATTTCTATAGTGGTATATTTTAGTCAAGGACTTTCAAACAGGCTTTTTTTTATTTAGAAAATTATATTTAACAGGGTGATGTTAATCAACAAGAGTATATAGATTTGGGGTAAACATCTCCACATCATTTGGACAGTTGATTTTGTTTTACACCCATCACCCAAAGTCTAATCATCTTCTATCACAAACAGGCTTAAAACACCTACAAGCAAGCTGTGGCATCCTGGTCTGAACTTCAGTAGTTGTTTATGTAATATTTAATGACATAAAAGAACTATTCTGATCATTATTTGATCAAAAAGTAATGAGAGAATTATTCAAATTAATAAGGAATAGTAAATTTATTCTGCATTCTTCTAGTTATTCTACATTACAATCAGATGCTGCTATGGTATACTAGTCTAATCATAGGCATTTCCATAGATTGACTTATAAATATTATTTTATTATTGACAATGTATGATGTAGCTACTACAGAAGACCTTCAAAAACTTCTCTATGTAAATCTAAAAATACATTCTGAGACTTGCATTACGACTAGTTATATTTGCTGTTTATTTCGGGAAAAAGATAAAGTCAACTAACTTGTTGTCTTTAAATAACACATACCACCCCCCAAAAAATAAATTACATGAATTGTAAAAAACGAGAGACATAAATGTGACAAGGTATACACAGCATCAAAAACAGGCATTGAAACAGACAGGGTATATACAATTTGTTAATAGTTGAGCTGCATACACCTATAGATGCAATGGAGAAGAGGAGATGATATAGGAATATGTGCATATCTTCTTAATGACATAATTTCATTGTTTTTTTTGGAAAAAATTAGCATGATAATAGTTCATAATTATTGTTCTAAGAATAATAATTTGCTTTTGATTTTCTGGTTGGATGAAGAAAGGATACTTAATCATTATGATAGTTACCTTTACCATTCAACAAGGAAGCCATAAAGTATTTACAAACACTGCTTGTTCATTGCTACGTACTGATTTACCTTATGGATATTTATAGTTCAAAATATGCTTTTAAAAAATATTTTCAAAAATGTGTGTTAATTCTTAATATACCCTCACTCATAAGGCTTCCCACTACAAGTCCAAAAACATACATTATGCAAAAATGAATGGCATTTTTGTGCTATTCATTTTTTAAAATACTGCCAATATAAATATGTACATAGAACAATATTTTGTTTGGATTGTTATGTATTTTTTTATTTGTGAAATATTTAGCAAATGAGATTCATACAGATATACCAAGTTGCTAATTCTTCCCTTCATACTAACAGAGGGTAAATAATCCTGAAAATATTCCAAGTAGCACAGCACTAAAATGCTAAAACTAAAATCTCATGCTGTAATGTTATATACTTTTTAAGAAAAATTAATATCTATATAGATTCATAACACCATAGATTTTAAATGAATTTTAAACCAATATGTGGATTCCTACAAAATTTAAAATTAAAATCAAAATATTTTTAAACTATGAGAATAAATTAATATTTGTTTTTAAATAATAAAAACCAGAAAGCTAGGTATTGTAAATATATTACACAATTGGCAATCTTCATCATTCAATGTTGAAATTTAATGATTGCTGTTAGTTTAAAAATGGAGCAGGAAATAAAATGAAGTCTTTTGCATTCTATTATCCTCAAAAAATAGAACCAATGTCATAGATACCATGACCTTGAGTCTAAACCTGATCACTTCAGTTTGTGTCGTTGTCAAAAGCAACACAAATAATTAAATTTAAAAGACGTGAGAGACATCATTATTTCTAGCCTCCAATCTTCTTTGTTGCCGAGACAATGACTACTTGGAGACCACATGAAGTGTACTGAGGGACCTAGGGGAGACTGCCTCACAATCCCCTATACGGGTTTCATGAGATGGCCTTGACCTCCAGTCCTTACAAATATTTATTGATACACACAAAATAGAAGCAGGGACAAGAATGAGGAAGTCAGGATGGAAATTCCTTTAGAGCAGACAAAAGGGCAAGGGAGTAGCTTAAATGCCCTCACCTCTATTAATCAGATTGCTGATTCTACTCTACTGTGCTGCATTCTGCACAGAACTGCTTTCAGTACTCAGGACCTGCTCTCATTTTCGCCACTGTGGCTTTTGCCTCAGGACACTGAGCTGTGTCCCTGTACTATGTTCCCATTCAGGTCCTCTACAGCTCTTTCTTTGTTGTTTGATCTGTCTAACAATGGTACAAATCTCCAAAAGGTTTGGGAGGGCATTTTCCTACAGGCAGGGATAGTTTCAGTAGAAGGTGAAGAAAAAATATATAGAGAAAAAGGTTTGCAGGGGTCACATGCATGCCTGTTTTGCAAAACTTCTTCAGCATGCCCAGTTAGATGCTGCAAAGCATCACAGGTGATGCCAGGTACTCCATTAATGCTTGGGAGTGAGTTAGGTCTCCTCCTCTCTTTCCAGTTCATTTCTGGAGATGGACTCACTATCCGCTTTTGGATCTCTGGAACTCTGTTGCTTCCTAGGGGCCAATGCCAACTCATGACAAGGCCTCACATTCATTGCTGGCAGCCAAAGAGGACTTGCTGATGACAAAATTACAATGCACCCTCACCCCCAGATTAGCAATTCAACTGGACCCTGCCACTCAGGGCCAGCTAGTTCATCCCAGTACAACACCAGAGGCTTTGGTCATTGCTTGGCTGTTACAAAATGCCTCTCGGCTGCAGTAAGTCCAGATGAGGAAATGTTCAAAAAATTAAGTGTAAAAAGAGCCTTATATAGTTGTTCTTCTGGGGTGAGCATCTTCTCCTGACTTCCCCTTTTTTGTTTGTTCAGTTGATGCTTAAGAAGGCCATTGGCTCTTTCTACAATACTTGTAAGTTTGGGTGAATTCCTCAAACTCCTGAGGCCCCCAAGAAAATGTTCCTTTCTATTTTCCTTTCAGGACAATCCTTCTTCTGAAGTCCTTCCTTCCTCCCCTTTCTTCACCTTTGTTCACTTTCTTAGTTCCTTCTCTTTTTGTTTCTTCCCTCTGCACAAACCTTCTACAACCTATACAACCGTTCTACGACTTATACAGAAATCCTTCTTCATTCAGAAATAACCAATTTTCAGAACAGCTTTTTTCCTTTTTCTTTCAAAAATTCCTCCATACCTTATACTTTTTACCATTAAAACCATACAATTCTTTTTCATATAATCAGAATTCTCAATTTCCAAAAACCTTAACTTTCAGTAAGGACTAAGTTAGTAATTAGCAATATTAGATTAATACTTTTATAAATATATATCCTGAACTTTAGAAAGTTTCTTTCATTAGCAAATAAACATATTTTCAAATATAACAGATATAAGAGACCTTCCGTCCAAAACATTCAAGAAAATCAGAAAATTTCAGGAACTAGTTTTTGATATTCATAAATGCATGTTAATGGATTTTAATGAAATATAATTTTCTTTCTAAAATTAGATTTTTTTAAAGAGCCAAATTAAGATTATCCTCATTACAGTATTAAGTCCAGTTTTAAGTTGGTCTGATAATTTGCATAAACACAGCAAGAATAGAAATTGATCATACTGGCTTTTTATAATCTGTTTTACTGAAACTTTATAAGGAATTTTCAAATTGAGTTTTAATTAGCTACTCAGGGCACTCACAAATGCCAAACTACACAGCTGCCATTATTCAGTGTAATTCAGTACCTACACTTTGACAAGGAGCAATCGTCTGGGCTATGTTAGGGTTCTGTCCTTGTAAAGGGGCTAAGACTCTGACAATCTGCATTTGCATTCTCATAATCCAATTGGAAGGTCAGCATTTTTGCTGCTTGTTCTACCTATGGCAAGATGGCAGTTTGCAGGCCATTACTGAAATCAATGTAGGGTTAGTTAGGTCTCTGACGGATGTTTGCGAAACAGCCCGTAAGGGCCTTGGCATCTGGAATGCAAACACATGCCTTAAAAACCATCATTGCAAAAACCTGAGAAAAAGTGGCATTGTTCATGCAGGCCTGAGCCTGGGGAGTGCCATAAACCCAGGCTCCTGTGAGCATACCAACACCAGTTAAAACTCCCACATTCAGATTCTCTACACCTAGTGTGTGAACTGCGTCCTGATATTCTTGTAGCCAGACACTGTGTTGAGCAGTGATGTCACTGCTTTCACTAACCCCTTTCAGTCCCATGGGGTCTTTTCATCTCCTGCCCCTGTAGCCTCTACAATTCCCTTGGTGAATGTACTCTGTACTCCACCTTCAGCACCAGCCCCCTGTTAGGTTAGGTAGGTAGTTAGGCAAGAGTCAGGACAAGCAAAAGAGAGGAAGTGCAAGTTGCCCCATGCATTCCATGCATGCAGGATCTACCACACCACATCCAGAATGGTGGTCTCCAGTTCCCTGACATGGTACCAGTCACACAGCAGTACAATGAAGACAGATCAATGAGAAGAAGCCGAAAGGAAAAAAAGGGGGAAAGGAATAGGAAATCCAGGAAGTAAAGCCCATAAATACCTCAATTCTGTGACTAATCGGGACACTCATTCTCACAAGGTCTGAGCAGGCCTTCCTGAGTGTATTTCTGCATGGCCAATAAACCCTTGCTTGCTATATTTTGTATGTTGGTTAAATTCTTTTCTCAAACAAGACAGAATCAAGGTTCTGTTGCTTCACCAGTAACATCTTTTCGGCGCCTGGACTTGGATCTCCTCATTTCTGGTAAGATCGCTTGTCCTCACTGCCTTGGCTTTAACCACCTGACCAAGTGTGCCGTCTTTCCTTCTTCTGCTTTTTCATCTGGCCCCAGGGTTTTCTCTCTGCGGATCCCACACCTGTGTGAACGGGTTGAGCACCTAAGAGCCACTAGGGAGCTCGCTGCTAGAAGACTCCCATGACAGAATAAGCCAGTCATGTACCAAGGAAGTTTGCTCTGGTTGCCGCACCAACTGCAAGACAAAGTCCATGAACCAGGAACACCTTAAAACCACATAAGGTCCTTCCCATGGCTTTTCGCAGGAAGGCTACTAGTTCCAACAGCGAGAGAGATAAGGATATTCTTTGCCTTCCTTTCCTTTCTCACATCTGGAGTTGAACTCAGGCTGACTCACTGATGAGGTTGTTTTCCTCCAGCAAGAGTCATTTTCTGTCCCCCTTTCCCATTGGCACACTTAAGAGCTGTTAGGGTACTAGCTGCTAGAAGACTCCCGGGACAGGATGAGATAAGCTGGACACGGACGGGGAAGGATGCTCTAGGCACCCTGCCAGCCGCTAGAAAATGTCCATGCAACAGGGACACTGTATAACCAATAAATCCCACTCCTGTGACATTTCCCAAGCTAGGAAATAAATAGTGATGGAAAATGACCTCTCAGAGATATAACCCAGCCTACTTGCCAACGCCAGACTTGCTTGCATTCCACATGCCACAATACTTTTTCAGTGTTCGGTGTCATATTCTTCAGTCCTGCCTGTACAGTCCCTATGAATCTTGCTGTGTTTGTTCCTCTATCAAGGGGGGGGGGGTCATCCCAGGAATGCCTGCCCTTATTCCACTATAAAATGGAATACTGGCTCACCCCATTAACAGGTACTAATTCATCTCTAGCCTGCTGTGCCAGGAGATCATGCCTTTATTGGCTCACAAACCATGGAACTGAACCTTAGCTCCACCAGTGCCACCATGGTTGTTGACCACGCAGGGCCTCCCAATTCTTCTGGATGAGGGCCAAGAAATCAAGGGAATGGGACATTAGAGAGGCTTAGGGGACATTAGAGAGGCTTAAGGGAGAAACGGGGGAAAAGTAACAAATATTTCTGTGCATTGGTAGTCATATTTACTGGGTCTGCTACCTTCTCTGGAAATTCCAGAAATTAATGAAACACTTAGAAGTGAAGTCCCTATCCCTGCTCTGTTAACTGCATCTTGGGGAATGAGAATGGGAAAGACAAGGCACGCACTGGTGCTCAAAATAAGGGGTCGAAGAGGAGGAGGTCCTGTTGGTGCATTTAGAGATGACAATCTGTAGTGGATGAGACCAGGAACAAGTTGCATGGTAAGGCTAGCTGAGTCTGGGAACCCAGGAACAAAGTAGAGGATACTCTCTTCAGACCTACTATCGGCTGGAAAAAATAGGGACACTCCAATCCTCAGGACTCACACATAGAATGCCAAAATTTGATCCCCAAACCTTAAAGTGACCACATGTAAATTAGGGGATCAGGAGGTTTGGCCAGAAAATGGTAGCTTGAATTACAGCACCATTCTCCAAATAAATCTTTTTGTCACCATCAGGGCAAATGGACTGAAGACCCATGTCCAAGCTGCTTTAAGAGACAACTCAGACCTTTATAAGACCTGTAGACTAGATCTTGCTATAATTAGCCAACCACCCTAGGAACAACAAACCCCAAAGAAGATAGAGCCCCTGAAAGAGCCAGGGGCTACGGAAAAGAGAATAAAAAAGGAAGCTCTATTCATCCCAAACTGCCAGAACAGGCTCTATTCATCCCAAGGTACCAGAACAGGCACCTCCATGTCCTGGGACCAATCTTCTTCCTGCCCAGAGCTTCTAGACTATGCCCACTCCAAGAGGCAAGTGGTCATAGAGGCCCCAGCAAAGTACAGGTTCCCTTTTCAATGCAGGATCTCCTTCAAATCAAAAACAAGCTACGGAAGATCTCAGATGACTCTGATGAATTCATAACAGGGTTTCAAAAAGTCTAACCTTTGACCTAACTAGAAAAGATATTACTCTTCTCTTTAATACAGTTTTCTCTCTTGGGGAATGCTGAACCATAGCCGAGGCAGCTTTACAATTTGCAAACAGTTTACATATCGCCAATCACTGATACCAACAAGGTACTGCTGCCATGCCCCAACATGAAGCAAAGTGGGATTACAACTCCCCAGATGACATCTAGGTGAGAGATCATAAGTTACATTGCATACTTGAAGGTATGAGGGCTACCAAGACTA
The DNA here is from genome assembly GCF_036850995.1 of Saccopteryx leptura. NCBI lineage: Eukaryota > Metazoa > Chordata > Mammalia > Chiroptera > Emballonuridae > Saccopteryx > Saccopteryx leptura. Next base: position 72,630,196 of record NC_089507.1, on the reverse strand, counting down.
AACCAGTGGACCTTAATAAATTAGCCACCACTGACCAAGGGCCAAATGAAAATCCCAACACCTTTGTAGAAAGGTTGCAGGAGGCCCTCCTAAAATATACAAATCCTAACCCCAATTCACCTGAAGGGGATCTGATCGTGAAGGTTTGGTTTTTAACAGAAGCAGCCCCTGACATTCAAAAGAAACTTCAAAAATTAGAAATGGGGCAAGGTACCCCCTTCCCTGACATCCTAAAGGCTGCCACCTCAGTATTTTATAATCGAGAGGAGGAAGAGAAGAGAGAATACAGAATAAGACAAAACATAAGAAGAATGGCAGGCAGAGTTTATAGCTGCTTTACAAAGCCATCTGCCCCCAGAAAACCTAAAGCAGGCCCATCCTGGTAACTGCCACTGCTGTGGGAAGCCCAGCCATTGTGCAAGAGAATGCTCAGGCAGGGGAAAGCCTCCCATAAGCCCTTCCCCCTCTGCCAGAAACTTGGCCATTGGAAGTGGGACTGTATCAAGGGCTGGAGGGCTTCCGGGTCAGAATCCCAGGCTTTGTTGACCTCGAAGTAAAGGGGTTCTATGTTCTGTCCAGCTCCCAAATCAACTATCAGCACTGAATGGATGGAGCCAAGGGTAACCTGGATGTGGCAAGTAAAGCCATAAATTTTCTTTTGGATACGGGAGCTGCCTACTCTGTGCTAACCTCCTTTTCTCGACAGCTCTCCCCCAGGACTAGCCAGGTGATTGGAGTAAATGGGCTGCCTACCCACAGAAACGTTACTCCACCATTATGTTGTCTCTGGGGCTAGTTTACATTCTCACATCAGTTCCTAGTAATGGTGGAATGCCTCACTCCCTTTCCTGGGATAGATATTTTAAACAAATTAGGCACCCAAATTGATAGATACATGAATTCCAAACTGCCCTCTTGATGTTCCGCTTATCTGTCAGACCTCACTCTTACTGGACTAATGACCCTGAGACAGAGGAATTCCAAAAAAGCTGAGAAGCCGCCCCAAGGAGGGACTCCGGACATACCAGGACTATTGATTCAACACCCACATGCTCGAAGCCCCCCAAGGAGAAGCATTCCGGACATACCAGGACTTTTGCCTCAGTATCCCCTCAGGCTCTCCCAAACACTACATAACTCGCTGCTAGTCTGTAACCCGGTGCACTTCTCCTGGAGGGGTGCCCCAGCAGGTCTTTCTCCTCTAATAAAGCCTACACATCTGGTGATCGAGTGCCGTCTCATTCTTACACAAATAACTTTCTCCTCAGCTCTAGGATTAACACCTCCCATATTGGCTTTATGCCTTGAGGAGAGTCCAAACACCTGCAAAGACAATATAAACCCTAAAGCAGACTCCCAGCTTTGGGTCTCTGGGATACCTGGGTGATCTCAAATAGCACATCCTATGATTATTAAACTTAAAGACTCCACCAGTTTCCCTAATCACCGACAATACTCCATTAAACTGGAAGCGAGAGAGACACTACGTCCCTTAATTTCAAAATTCCTTCAGTATGTGTTATTAACTCCCTGCAACTCACCTTGTAGCACACCAATTATGCCAATCCAAAAAAAAAAAAGAGGGGGGGAATATACACTAGTTGAAGACTTATGAGCCATAAACAAGGCTAAAATATCCATTCATCCTATGGTCCAAAATCCAGATACAATTTTGGGGGAAATTCCCCCAGAGACATGATAGTTTTTAGTTTTGGACCTTAAGTATGCTTTCTTTTGCATTCTGTTACACCCATCTTGCCGATTTTTATTTGCTTTTGAATGTACAGATAAACAGGGAATAAAACAACTTATCTGGACTGTACTGCACCAAGGCTTTGGGACAACACCCACCTGTTTGGGCAGGCCTTCACAAGGGACTTAAGTGACATATCTCTTCATTCAATATATCAATAATTTACTCATCTGCTCCACCACCAAAGAGCTAGGCCTCCAGCATATTACTAAGACTCTAAATTTTCTTGCAGAATGGGGATACAAGGTAACTAGAGAGAAGGCACAAATATTATAGCAGTAAGTAAATTATTTGGGACTCATTCTCACCCCTGGAGAAAGAAGGTTATCTCCAGAAAGCACGCAGATCATATAACAGATCCTGGTTCCCACTAGGAAGGGGAACTTCTTTAGGGCAGACAAAAGGGCAAGGGAGGTAGCACAGATGTCCCCATCTATTGTTTAATCAGAATTGCTAATTCTATTCCTATTGTGCTATGTTCAACACAGTACTACATTCAGTACTTTCTGTCAGTGATGCTACTGTGACTTTTGCCTCAGGGCACTGAACTTTGTCCCCGTTCTGTGTTGCTATTCAGGGCCTCTACAGTGTACTAGGGTAACTGAACATTACACAGTTATGAAATACACTTCATTTTCTCCAAATCGATATCAACATCAACATTTTACAAAGTGATAGATATATGAATTTACCAGAAATTCCAACTGCCCTTTGGTTGTTCCACCTGGCTGCCTGACCTCACCCTTACTTACTGGACAATCACCTCTGAGGCAGAAAAGTTCCAGAAATCTGATCAACCACCCAAGGAGGAGCATTCCAGAAAGCTGAAATCCTAAAACAGTAAAAAGGAACATACCAGAACTTCTGAATCAGTACCACCTCAGACTCTCCCAAGCCCTATAAAATTCACCTCATAGTCTATAACAGGTACCCTTCTTCCCAGAGGAAATGCCCAGAAGAGTTCCTTTCTTACATTCAATACAGCCTGTTACTCTGGTCTTTTGGACTCCCATGGATTCCAACATTTGGTGCTGAAACCCGGGACAGGGTACTAACTGCCTGAACGATTCCTCTTTGCTGTCCAAACTTACAACCAGGGAAGCAATGGGCAGCGGCAGCTCATCCCGGGCTTACTCCCTGATTCTGTTTGGACGTGTAATTGTAGGTCGATTGGCCAGTGATCTGTTCCTGTCCTGAACCCCTGCCAGACCAGAAAGGTAAGGTGTTTCTCCCTTCCCTCTCCCAGCTGGCTTTAATTTGACCCATAAATCCCTAATCCATCGTCGGACAGCTTTCTCCTGTCAGCCTCACATTTTGAGGGCTTTGCCATTTTTCTGTCTCAGGGACAGCACATTCCAAAAGTCTAAGTGCTTAGCCAAATCCCTCCACATTCTCTTTGAGCTCCTTGTTAGGTGGTGACGACCCCTAAGTAGGATGACTCCACATCCCCAGGAGAGCTTTCTCCTTTGAGATTGTGATTAGAGGCAGGGACGCCCTCTCTAGATCACTAATCACCACAATGGGCTCTTCAGAGTCAAAGCCATCTGACCAAACCCCATTGGGCTGTCTTCTAAAAATCTTACTATATTAAGTCTCTCTGACCTCAAGCCAAAGAAACTCATTTTTCTTTGCAACACAGCCTGGCCTCAATAAAGGCTCGACAATGACTCCCATTTGGCCTGAAAATGGGACCTTTGATTTCAACATACTGAGAGATCTAGATAATCTTTGCCACCGGACAGGAAAGGCTTCTGAAATTCCTTACATGCAGGCTTCCTTTTACTTTTGTTACTGTCCTTAATTTCTGTGCCACTTGTTGTACATGCAGGCCGTTTTTGGCCAGAGAAACCTCACCTAAAAAAATCTCTGCTCCTAATCTTTCCTTCTCCGTGGACTCCCAACTCTCTCCCCATCCTGCCTGACCCCCAGGGGGCACCCCTCTCTCAGGACCCCTCTCTGGTCCTTTTTCAGGCCTCTTCTACTTGAGTCTCTTCCCTCCAGGAGCCCCCTCCTTTCGCAAAATCCTGTTTTTCATTCACCTGCAAATACCATTCTCTCTTTCTCCTCCCCTTCTGGCCAGGGGCCCCTCCTTTCTCCACTGTGTTCTTTTTTTTTTCCTCTTTTTTTTTTCTTTTTTTTTTTTTTTTCATTTTTCTGAAGCTGGAAACAGGGAGAGACAGTCAGACAGACTCCCACATGCGCCCGACCGGGATCTACCCGGCACGCCCACCAGGGGCGGTGCTCTGCCCACCAGGGGGCGATGCTCTGCCCATCCTGGGCGTCGCCATATTGCGACCAGAGCCACTCTAGCGCCTGAGGCAGAGGCCACAGAGCCATGCCCAGTGCCCGGGCCATCTTTGCTCCAATGGAGCCTTGGCTGCGGGAGGGGAAGAGAGAGAGAGGAAAGTGCGGCGGAGGGGTGGAGAAGCAAATGGGCGCTTCTCCTATGTGCCCTGGCCGGGAATCGAACCCGGGTCCTCCGCACGCTAGGCCGACGCTCTACCGCTGAGCCAACCGGCCAGGGCTCCACTGTGTTCTTAAACCCCTCCTCCTTCCTTACAGTCAGGCGGCTCTGTCTCTTTTTCTTCTTCGACCCATCCTTCCCCCTCCTCAGAGACTGACTGTGCCTTCCACTACCCCTCGTCCTCTCCCCTCTCTTCATCTTTTGACTCCTCTGATCACAAGGAGCCACCAAAAGCAATTTAATCTCCTCCCCCTCCTCCTGCAGATTCTGACCCTCCTTCTTTCCATCCAGCTGCTCACACTGTCCATCCATCTGCTTTCTCTCTTCCTCCCCTCTATGCTGACAACTCCCTGCCATCTCAAAAAAACTTTAAAAAGAAAGCAGAGTTGTCTAGTAAGTAATCTGTTTTGTCTCTTTGTTTGTCATAAAATATCTCTAGTATAATTTTAATTAAAACAAGTAAAGCATGCTCATTTAAATTGCTTAATTAATAATTTGTATGTGAAGTCTATGTTTATTGTTTAACTGTGTCTGTTTCTAAGGCCTTAAACCAATAATTACCCACCTCTTAAACCAGGCTTACTCATCCCCACGGACTCTCCCTGCAATACCTCCATCCTTCCTGTTCAAAAACCTTCACGGGCTTATCGCCTCATACAAATCTTATGCCTAATCAATGAGGCAGTAGTTCCCCTCCATCCAGTAGTCCCTAATCTCTACAGGTTACTGTCACACATTCTCTTAAACACCACTCACTTCATGGTCCTAGATCTCAAGAATGCCTTCTTTACCATTCCTCTACATCATGACTCTTACTTTCTGTTTACCTTTATTTAAACTGAGCCAGACACTAATGCAGCCTTGCAACTTACATAGACTATCTTACCCCAGAGGATCAACAACAACCCACACCTGTTTGGGTAAGCACTAGCTCAGGATTTAGCAGCATGCAATCTTAAAAACTAGTACTCTCTTACAATATGTAAATAAACTACTCCTCTGCAGCCCCTCCCTGCCTGCCTTAAGGAGACATACTGCCATCCTTCTTAACCTCCTCACCATAAAGAGATATTGTGTCTTCTCTACTAAGGCTCAACTTCACTCTCAGTCCATAGTCTATCTGGGCATCGCCTTAACCCCCACCACCTGAGGTTTCATCCTAGATCAAACTGAGACCCTCCGCAGTCTCCAACCACCTACCACTGCAAATCAAATTATTTCTTTCCTTAATATAATAGGCTTATTTAGACACTGGATTCCCAATTTTACTCTCTTAGTCAAGCCCCTCAGTGAGATCTGCTGAGCATGGCTTTTAAGGTCTATAATGACCACAGAAGTAACAGAAAAGGCAAATACGGCCCAAAAGAAGTCAGAAAATAACAGCTTTTGGCATACACTCTTAAAGACTCCAGTGTCCTAAAGGGCTTCATAGGATTCCATCAGGGCCCTGCTCCAGAGTGGAAAGAAAGGTCATTGAATTGAAGCCTGCCAGGCTTCCCAGCCCCACCGGTTGACACGTCTGTGCTGTGGAAGGAGGGACACGAAAAGCTAAGCTCCCCCTTGCTCCATAGAGAGAGGGTTCAGTCTCTTCTAGCCATGCTCCAGCTACCTGTGACCTGACCTTGCCCAGCATGCTGGGAATTGCCACTGAAGGCCCAAGGACATCGTTCATGAGCCTAAGGTATTTCTTCCAAGTAGCAGATAAGCTGATCTCATTTCTTATAAACACAAGGGCCATCTACTATGCCTTGCCTGAATATTTGAATTTTATTTATCCCTCGAAGATCTCTACTGTGGGTATTGACAGTCTAATTTTGTTGCTTTATTTAATGTATAATATCTTCTTTATTCCTCCTGTCTCAATGCCCCGTGCCTATTGTAGGTTGGGACCTGCTGCTAATTCCAGCTAGAAGCAGTGGTTCTAGGACTTAAACTCTAACTGAAAAGTGTAGAAATGTAACCATACTTTTCCTAAGTACTTGCAGGATTTACAGGTTACTCAGCAAACTGTTCAAAGACTGTCCAAGAGACGTTTCCAGCATTACTTCACCCAAAGACTGACTTTCATGTGGATAGGTCACACACCATCATCCTGACAGCTCCCACTGCCACCCCATGAGCCTCTTTCAATTCCTAGTACAGTAACCATCAATCTAAGGACCAAACGAGCTGTACAGGTAATCCCTCTTCTTGTTGCTTTAAGAATTTCTATAAAAATAGGTCTAGGGACAGGGGGACTAGCCACTGCCCTGTCTTATTCTCTCTCTCTCTTTCTCTCTCTCTCTCTTTCTGAAGCCCAGCGAATTCGTAAACATGGAATCAGTGGTTTCTCACAAACTGGGTGTCTTGACTATTGCCTTTCATTAGTCCACTCACTCTCCTATTTATTTTTCTAACTTTTGGACCCTGCCTCTTACGTTTGTTCACTAGTTTCTTACAGAACTGCATGCAGACCTTCGGCAATCAGAAAATTGGAAAAATCTACCTAACCAACACTGAAACCTGCCCTCACAAAACAGAAAAATCTGGAACCCTATAAATACACCCCTACTCCAACTGCCCCAGGGAGAGGTCCATGAAGGAGGCCCCCAATAGGGATAACAGCAGGAAGTAGCTCCAGAAGATAGCCAGTCTGAGACAAACCTCCTTCCTGAACCCCATTCCCTTTCCTTCCCCCCACCTCTTTTCCTTTTTTTATTATACCACAGAGTTGAGAAATGACAGATATATGAATTTACTAGAAATTCTAACTGCCTTTTGGTTGTTCCACCTGGCTGCCTGACTTCACCCTTACTTACTGGACAATCACCCCTGAGGCAGAAAAGTTCCAGAAAGCTGATCAACCACCCAAGGAGGAGCATTCCAGAAAGCTGAAATCCTAAAACCATAAAAGGGAACATACCAGAACTTTTGACTCAGTACCCCCTCAGGCTCTCCCAAGCCCTATAAAATTCATCTCATAGTCTGTAACCAGTGCCCTTCTCCCCAGGAGAAGTGCCCGGCAGGGTTCCTTTCCTCCTTTTAATAAAGCCTGTTACTCATGTCTTTTCGAACTCCCATGGATTCCAACACAAAGAACCACTCAAAACCTTCAACTTTTACTTATAATTCTTTCTACACACAAGTCTGCGATTACTCTCATTAAATTATTCATTTGTATACATTCTCCTCATTGTCTTAGCATGCGCGCGCGCACGCGCACACACACACACACACACACACAAATGTCAGTGGTATGTCTCTACAGAATAAATACTAATTCTCTTTTCATTCAAAACCCCACTATACAATCTCTATCTTCCTCTCCAAAATTGACTCTTGCAAACTTTCTATAATCAAACTCACTTACTGTTTTCTGAAAATTCTATTTGCATTTCTTACATTGCACCAAGTCTATTACCTTGTTCCAAATGCATAAATAGCAAATACTAGGTAACTTATTCATACTTTATTATATCACAGATGTTTGTTACACTAATTACAACAGGTGCTAAAAAGTACTTCTTGATAATGTTAAGAACATTTAGAAGCCCTTCTCTAAAAAATTCCCTTTATAAGCAGTATGTGCTGGTTCTCACAGAACATAAGACCACTAATCGTATCCACACTAAGCAGAGTGCATATGCTTAGACAAAAATTTGGACTATTCATTGTATTTCCTGCTAGAGAAGTCCAGAAAAACATATATGACTATCTCTTCGAGCAGAATTCTAAGCAGAGTTCTTGTGCTTTCAGAACCTCTAGTGTTGTTTCATTACAGCATATGTAAAATATCTCATTTATCTAATAATATATTATTTATATGATACTATAACAATACCTCATTTAATTATAAGAAAATGTGTATAATTCCTAAACTATTTGAATGAAGAACATTACTGTTTATTTCAGAACTCAATTTTACAAGACTATTACAAATTTTGAGGAAACTATATTATCCAGAAAAAGTCCTCATGTAATTAATAGAAATAATTAAATGTTCTTAATTACTAGCTTAATATTAATTTCTGAGATATGGTTTTGGTTTGTTTATTTGTTTGTTTTAGTGAGAAAGAGAGACAGACTGACAGGCAGGAAGAGAAAGAAATGAGAAGCATCAACTATTAGTTTCAAAGTGTGTCACTGCAGTTTTTCATTGACTGCTTCTTATACATGCCTTGAGGAGTGGGAATGGTTCCAGCCAAGTCAGTGACCCTGGGCTTCAAACCAGCAACCTTTGTGCTCAAGAAAATGACAATGGGATCATGCCTATTGTCCCACACTCAAGCAAATGACCCCACACTCAACCTGTATGAGCCTGCGCTCAAGATGGTGACCTCAGGGTTTTGAACCTGGGTCAGGTCCTCAGCATCCCAGGTTGATGCTCTAGCTACTGTGCCACCACATAGTCAGGCTCCGACCTATTTTGTTTTAAGCTGTCATTGTAGCCTTACTGAAAATGCTTATTTTTTCATCATAATCAGTATATATGATTCTAAAAATTACAACAGTTTTTCATCATTTTGCTATTCTAATATATGCTGAATTAGAATTAGCAAAAGAAAATCTAATACGTGGGCTTGTTAAACCAGTGAAAATACTGTTAATCACAAAGTAAATTAATACTTTCCAGATGAAGACAGTGGCTCCGGAGAAAACTAGGTATGTTTAGTCACACATAGTTTTTCTATAATTAAGCCTAAAGTTTTATTCTAGGTTTATCTTTGTATATAGGATACTATGAAATTAATATTTTATTCATTTATAAATTAATAATTGTCATAATTTTATTTTTCAAATAGAAATCAAATATAGTCAATACTACTTATAATGTTAACTTTATATTAAATATTCCAGAACAGTGGAAAACTCAAAAGGCTAGGATTCATAATCCTTACACAGCCACCAAACCATGTCTGTGACCAACGTGAATTATTACCTATCTGATGTCCTTTCCACAAATAAAATATTAGAATAGTCATTCTCTTTAATTCCATCCAGATTTAAAATATTAAAATTTATGAGAAACTATGGACTTCTTTTTCAAGATAATATACTACCTAGATTTAGCCAAACTTCAAAGTCTAAAGGCTCAGTCCCCAAAACTGCTCTTATTTTGACAGCAACACCAAGTCTGCAGTATTCACAAAAACACCTTCAAATGCAATAATTCACTGGAAGAACTTACAGAAGTCATTGAAAGTTATATTCACTATTATGATTTATTACAGAAAAAAATGTACAGGTCAAAAATCAGTCAAAAGAAGAGACAGAGTCTAGGAAGGTTCCAAGTACAAAGTTTCCTTTGTACGTGTAATTTATTACTTTCCTAGCAGTGATATATGACAACACACGTAGTGCTGCCAACAACCAAATCTCACCCAAGCTTCTACATCAAGAGGTTTTAATTGGAATTTTATTACATAGGTATTATTGATTGACTGCCTACATGGTTTATCTTAGCCATCAGATAGTGTAATATCAAATGACCTAAAGCTTCCACCATACATCACACGTTTTTAGTCTTTCTAGCATGCCAGCCCCACTCTAAGACGGTAGGGTATTTGCAGCCTCATGCAAAGATTCTTTGTGGCTACCACATACCCTAAACAAAAACACTTCTATCAGGTATAACAGATTAACTCACCGAAGTGGAGGGGAAAGGCCAGACTTCTCTTTGGGCACGGCACAACTCTTTACTATACTTACATGATGTTTCCATAGACAGTGCATAGCTCCTGATCTAGTTAGTCGTTAAATTATTTAAGGCCTGGCTGGGTGGCTTAATGGATAAAGAATCTTCCTAGTGCTGAGGTCACGGGTTTGATCACCAGCCAGAGCACATACAAAAAGCAATTGATGAGTACAAAACTAAATGGAACAATTAAGTGGAACAAGTTGATGCTTCTCTCTATCTTTCCTTTCACTCTCTCTATTCCTGCTCTCTCACATCAATGAAAAAAAATTAATAAAATTATTTAAACCTAACTTAAATACAAAAAATTTTAAAATCATATCATATGAATTTTTCTCTACTTTGCCAGGTTCCAGAAGACTTATTGGTTATTCTCAACATTTTTCCCCAAGTTTCCCATATTGGACTTATCCTTCTGGTAACAAAATTAATTTATGTCCTTACTTAATATTTATTGAAGGCTTACAAATTGCCAGGTACAGTACTAAATTATGAACAATAAATAAGTGTGAAAAATTTTCTAACCTAGACAATCAATATACAAAAGAAAAAATAAGCAAGGTAATTTCAACTACTAAATAATACTATTTTAAATAAAGATGAATATCATCTCTATTGGTTATAGGAGGCAGCTAATTTACATGAGGTAGGCAGGAAAGACCCATTTGGGCTAAGTCATGAAATGATAAGCAGCCATATGAAAATCAGAAGGAAAAACATTCTAAAAGAGAAACAGTATATATAAATCATCTAAAGGGGTTTGGAGGTTGGTACGTTAGTAGGACAAGAGGAGGCTAGATATGGTTGGAACACAGAGGTGAGGTGACAGTGGTAAAAGAAGAGATGAGAGAGGTATGCAATATTAGGTCATGTGATAACACTTTTGGGAATTTAGAAATCATTGGAGAATGACATGATTAAATATACATTTTAAGAAAATCATCCCACCCACTCTGTGAAGAATGCATTATAAGGAAACATTTTCTAATGGATCCTAACAGCCGAAAAGGCATGCATTATTTTACAGATGAAAAACTTAAGCTCCTCCTTTTAAAGCCTTTTGGCGCAAAAGTCTCTCCCCCAACACACATTAGCATAACCAAGCCCCTTCCCAAGCAAGAAGGGCAATTAGCTATATCACGTGACAGCATCACCACATGAGAGCAGCAGTTTATTCTTTAACAATAAAAGTGAGCAAAAAATAAATTATCTGCTTAACAGTAAAAAAAAATTAAATAACTTGTGTAAACCCTGACACAAAAGAAGTAAAACCAATATTTAAAAATACATTCACCTGAGGTAAATGTTGCTCCACTAAGTTCGCCTTCACATGACAAGAATATGCCTAGCAAAGATGGAGAGTAGGTGGAGCAGGGGGTATTTAGTGATATTGAGGGTAATCCTGTCAAATACTAAGAACTGTATTTATGAAAGGGCTAATAAGCATTTTACTAGGTGTTTGGATATAAATGAACATATATAATTATACTATCTGGAGGCTGATAGTGAGTATGTATAATTATGAAAAAAAGCCTGACCAGGCAGTGGCGCAGTGGATCGAGCAATGGACTGGGAGGCAAAAGACCCAGGTTCAAAAACCTGAGGTCACCGGCTTGATTGCGAGCTCATCCAGCTTCAGTGGCTTGAGTGAGGGGTCACTGGCTCAAGTCCCCAGTCAAGGCACATATGAGAAAGCAAACAATGAACAACTAAAGTGCCGCAATGAAGAATTGATGCTTCTCATCTCTCTCCCTTCCTGTCTGTCCCTGTCTGTCCCTCTCTCTCTCTCTCTGTCTCTGTCACACACACACACACACACACACACACACACACACACACACACAAAAAAAAAAAATTATAAAAAAGAGGTCTAGATTGTTTATCTTAAAATTTCCCAAACACGTATGCTCCTATTTTTGCTATTTATAGTGGAATGTCAAACAAGTCAACTAATCTCATTGAGCCATAGCTCTTTTTTAAAATTTATTTAAGATTTTATTTTCTCATTTTTAGAGAGATGAGACAGACAGAGAGAAGAGGGGAGGAACAGGAAGCATCACATTCCATATATGCCTTGACCAGGCAAGCCTGGGGTTTTGAACTGGCAACCTCAGTGTTCCAGGTCAATGCTTTATCCACTGAGCCATCACAGGTCAGGTAGTCATAATTCAGTTTTACTGTAAAATGAGGGCAAATCAGCCCTGATAATCTACTTTCCCTATCTGTAATTCCTTTCACATTCAAAGGATCCTTCACTATGCTGTAAGATAATGTTAAAAAAAACTCTAACCTTTCAAATTTTGTTTGACTTTTTCTGTTTTTCACAGTTGTAAACTGAACCATATTTCAACCTTTTTATTTACACTTCCATCAAGGTCTAACAAAGAATCCATTCCCTTTATAAAGACACCTTCATTTTCATGTGGTTAACATTAATTTATGTTAATCATATCAATTACTAACATTCATTTCTTCCCACGTGGCTGAGGAAGAAAAAGGGTCACATACTAAACCTGACATGCTCAGAAGAGGCCTACAAGGAGGTCTTACAAACTCAGACACCAAAAGTAACCACATAGCATGGTTTAAAATTAAAACTTTCTGTCCCTTGCCAGTTGACGCAGTGGTAGAGCACCGGCCCGGTAGGTGGATATCCCTAGCTCAATTCTAGGTCAGGGTACACAAGAGAAGCAAATATCTGCTTCTCTATCCCTCCCCCTCTCTCTATCTTTCTCTTCCTCTCCTGCAGCCATGGCTTAGTTGGAACAAGTTGGCCCCGAGCACTGAGGATGGTTCCATGGCCTCACCTTTGGTACTAAAATAGCTTTGTTGCCAAGCAATGGAGCAGCATCCCCAGATAGGCAGAGCATTGTTCCATAGGGATCTTGCCAGGTGGATCTACCTCAGGGTTAATGCAATAGTCTCTCTGTCTCCCTGCTTCTTACTTAAGAAAAAAAAAAGTAAGACCTTAAAACTTTCTAACTAAAAGCAGTTCAAGGTTGGTAGTCATGTCCTAGGGTGGCATTTTTCTTAAAAAAAAAGTCAATTGTCACCTTGACAGAGCCTGTCTGTAGATATATTGTATCTACAATAATATACCTGATATACCTTTGAAATGCAAGAGTTATCTTTTCCAGACCTCTCATGGAAAAGCCACCATACTAAAGCATATCCCACCAATATAGTTCAGTAATTAAAATCCATCAATACAAGCCCATCAATTCAACTTCATTAATATACAAATTAATAGGATTTATAACATAATGATGGAAGTTATACAAATAATGAGTAAGAATAAAAACTAAGTGTAGAGAAACATCAATTAAACAAATGAAATTTTAAAATAAAATTATACTTGCTTTATAATAGAATATTACTATAAACCTTTTTTACTCTGGTAACTCATTTTTCTTTTATTCTTATGTTTACAGACTAAGACTTATTTTAATGAGTATTATCCTAAAATGCATTCATTAAGTGCATTCCACCTTCTTCCTTTTTGTCCTTCATAGCAACAAGGTCATTATGTTTGTGAAATAAAATAAGAAGTTTTCAAATTTATTCATTCATTCATTCATTCATTTTAGGTGAGAGGAGGGGAGACATTGTGGCAGAATCCCGTATGTGCCCTGACAGGGATTTTCCCAGCAACCCCATCTGGGGCCAAAGCTCGAGGTCCAAGCCACTTTCAGCACCTGAGACTAATGTGCTCCAAAGGGGCCAATCTTAGTGCCCAGGGCCTCTCTTGAACCAATAGAGCCACTGGGCTATGGGAGGGGAAGAAGGATAAAAGGGGGAGAGGGTGGGTGGAATAAAGCACATGGCCACTTTTCCTGCGTACCCTGAGCAGCCATCAAACCCAAGACGTCCATATACTGGGTCAACGCTCTATTCACTAAGATAACGCCCAGGATCCTTTTTATTATTATTAATTTTAAGAGAGATAAAGAAAGGGAAGAGGAAGAGAAAGAGACACTGACTTGTTGTCCTACTTCACTTATCTATCCATTCATTGGTTTATTCTTGTCTATGCCCTGACCAAGGGTTAAACCCACAACTTGGGCATATTGTGACAATGCTCTAGCTCAGGGGTCCCCAAACTACAGCCCACGGGCCGCATGTGGCCCCCTGAGGCCATTTATCCGACCCCTACCGCACTTCCGGAAGGGGCACCTCTTTCATTGGTGGTCAGTGAGAGGAGCATAGTTCCCATTGAAATACTATACTGGTCAGTTTGTTGATTTAAATTTACTTGTTATTGCCTGACCTGTGGTGGCGCAGTGGATAAAGTGTCGACCTGGAAATGCTGAGGTTGCCGGTTCGAAACCCTGGGCTTGACTGGTCAAGGTACATATGGGTGTTGATGCTTCCAGCTCCTCCCCCCTGTCTCTCTCTCCCCCCCTCTCTCCTCTCTAAAATGAATAAATAAAATAAAATTTAAAAAATAAATAAATAAAAATAAATAAATTTACTTGTTCTTTATTTTAAATATTGTATTTGTTCCCATTTTGTTTTTTTACTTTAAAATAAGATATGTGCAGTGTGCATAGGGATTTGTTCATAGTTTTTTTATAGTCTGGCCCTCCAACGGTCTGAGGGACAATGAACTGGCCCCCTGGGTAAAAAGTTTGGGGACCCCTGCTCTAGCTAATGGGCCAGGAAAATAAACAGTGTTAATTTTATGAACACCATGATATTCTCTGGAGTAAAAGTATTTAAAGTATTGATATAATTACATGCTGATTTGTTTGCATTTTATAAACACGCCTATACATAATGAAAAGCATGAAATCAGCCTTTATATGTTATAAAGCTGTTTTCATTATTTTCCTACAAAATATGCCATTGTTTCTAAAAGAGCCAGACTTTTCAAATTTGCTTCAAAAATTTGAGAGAAGTCTTAGAAAATAATGAAATAAAAACTCTTCTATACCTAAAAATAAATAACCCGAAGTAATTTAGGATGTCACAGTGAAGTTCTACCTGGAAGGTCCTTTCTGCCTGAATTGCCCCATGTCCTCATTACCACGGGGGTGTGGAGTGGTGCCCAGGTAGAACTGGTTTCCCTAACTTTCTCTCAGGCTGCAACTGTTCTGCCCTCCTATAATAATCGTTGCCCATAGGATGCACATATTTTATCATTGTCAATTCGTCTTTCTACTGCATTCTTTGAAGATTTTGACCCTGGTTTGGCAAACAGTTCTGGTCCTATTATTGTCAAACCCTCTGGTCGGGGGTAGGTGTCTTGTTTTGTGTTCTCATATGATTTATGCTCACTTCCGTTTTTGTGCTTTGTACTGCATTGCACTCAGTTCTTGGGTTATTTGGTGCCCCTACTGGACTAGAAATTCTTTAAGAGTAGGAGCATGGTCACAGTATCTCACATTTCTTAAATGAATTGGCTATTTATTAGATGTCTGTTCCTAAGGAGGTTACTCCATCAGAAATGAAACTGCTTCTCACCTAGAAAAATGGAGGAGATTGGGAAAGCTTGTCCAAAGTTCTAAAGGCATGAACCAGGGGACCCCAAACTTTTTACACAGGGGGCCAGTTCACTGTACCTCAGACTGTTGGAGGGCCAGACTATATAAAAAAAAACTATGAACAAATCCCTATGCACACTGCACATATCTTATTTTAAAGTAAAAATAACAAAATGGGAACAAATACAATATTTAAAATAAAGAACAAGTAAATTTAAATCAACAAACTGACCAGTATTTCAATGGGAACTATGGGCCTGCTTTTGGCTAATGAGATGGTCAATGTGCTCCTCTCACTGACCACCAATGAAAGAGGTGCCCCTTCTGGAAGTGCGGCAGGGGCTGGATAAATGGCCTCAGGGAGCTGCATGTGGCCCGCGGGCCGTAGTTTGGGGACCCCTGGCATGAACAGTGACAACTTTTCCACACATGGCTAGACCAAGATAAGAGAAACCTTAAATTTCTTGACTTACTTCAAAATTCTAAGCTGCAAAATTGAGATACACAACCTTATGCATATTTCAGATATCACAAAATTGAGAATTAAATGAGCTTATGTCCCAAAGTTGTTTCAGTCAGACTCAGTCCTAAAAAGTAATTTTCAAAAGACACTAAAGGTATAAAGATCAACTTCATGTTGCAATAGAAATCTTTTAACCCAAACTATCATTTGCCAAATACAGTATACAAAGTACAGTGAAAATGCAAACAAATTTTTTGTAAAATTCTGACTGTGCAACCTGGATTTGATCACTTCCTCTTAGAGAGTTATGTTCTTTCTCTGGAAATGAAAACAGTCTATTCTGCTTACCTATCTCACACTTGTCAGCATAAAAATTTGGGGCAAAAACTGTATATTTTACAAATATTACTTATTATTAATTTGAGATACCAAGTCAGGTATGCATTTTAGTTGTGTTAAAGCTAAAAATATCTGGGCCATAACAGTATTGTTTATTATAGGCAGTGGGGTACTGCACACAGAGCATAGGTGGAGGAGTTGGTCAAAGGTTCAAGGTCTACCAGCAGTGGGAGGGAACAATGTTCCGTATAATGGGACTATCTTTACCGCACAAGAAAAGCACATCAACTTTGACGAGTCACAAGTCTTGCATGCAACAGCAACCTCTGCATAGGAATCCTCAGGTTTTATTTTGTATCTAGTTTGCAATGGCAGATGTTATGTCATGTTTCCTACAATGATGGATCCAGAAATGGTAGCAAACTGGGCAGTTTAGATTGGACCAACAGCTTGATTCCAGTAATTCTTGCCAGAGAAGAGGCCCTTGCCATGGATATCTGCATCAGTGACCAGATTGTTTGATCAGACACTACAATTTACCTCTATTTTTCATTGCCCAAGAAGGGTATCTTTAAATTTCCAGACTTTAATTTTCCAAATGGCAGATCAAACAGACCACAAGCAACTGCCAAGGGTAGCAAAAACATAATAATATTCATCAAAGAGAATACTGGCAAGAGTTATGAGATCAGGTGTGTTCTGCCTATTTAAGAGAATGGCCATATGCATTTTGGTTTTGCTTAACCAGACCCAAGTTTATACAACTTTAAAAGTCCAGGAGATTTTACTGGGTTTAAATTAAGTCTAACTAACAGTGTTTCAAGCCCCAGCATTTATGGGAAATTCTAAATCAAGTCTCTATAAAGTCAAAAGATTTGCTTTTAGGCAATAGAGTGGGACAGAAAGATTCCCCCAGTAGATTAAGTGCTGTTAAGTGCTACTTCTTCATTTAAAGCTGAGATGTCCTAGGGTCAGTGGCATTCTTGAATACAATATTTTCATTGACAGGCAAGGCTTGCTGGTCCTTCTCATCTAATTAGTTTTTGAGTTGATCCATCACAAAATGGAAATATCAGGCCGAAGAGTTACAAGAATCACAAGAGTTAAGGAGCACCTGGTAACCCTATCAGGCAGCGATAAGACTAAGATCCTAAGGAGTGCTTGTCAAATGGAGGCTGCTTCCCTTTGCAAGATCCTCTACTTGGCAAAGTCATCAGTAATAGATTTTCAGCTTAGAGCAGTAAACAAATCTGTGGGGCTCCAGAGGGAGGAACTCTTCTGCATGCGCTATTCCTATAGGGAGACTCTTCCTGTCACTTATGGTACAGAAGAGTACATGCAAATCAATTCTCTACTGTATATTCAGAAGTGGCAACCACAAAGCCACATACTGAATTTTCCCAAAGGGCCTTACTTAAAAGATCACTTTAGCTCCCGTGCTCCTCTGAGAACCTTGTCCAAATCTCAATTGTTGAATTTTGTGTCCCTTCCCCATATGACCAAGAAAAGAAAAATGACTTGAATATCTATATCCAATATAACCATAATATTAGGGGTCCCTTTCCTCTTTGAAGTTCTTCAGTATACCAAGATGGATCATCATGATCTTTGTTCTCCCCTGGGCACAGGAAGATTTTTTAGTCTCAGACATAGTTATCTTTCTCCTTAAAGCTACTTGAGACTGGGTCTAGGTTCCATGCCATTAAACAAAACTTCTCACTCACTTTCAATTTTTAGTGGTTTGGCAGTGGCTTGTGGATTAACTAAACAAACTTCCAAAATCCAATATTGAGTGTCAGGATCAACAATACTGGACCATCTCTTTCAGAACAAATGACTCTGTATGTTTTTTTTTTATTAAGTGAAAGGCAGAGAGGCTGACAGACTCCCACATGCACCCCAACCGGGATTGATAAGGCAAGCCCCCTACCAGGGCATACTCTGCTCATCTGGGGCCTCTGCTCCACTGCTCAGCAACTGAGCTATTTTACCAGAGGCCATGAAGCCATCCTCGGCACCAGGACCAATTTTCTCAAACCATTTGAGCCAGGGCTGCAGGAGGAGAAGAGAGAGAGAGAAAGAGAAAGAAAGAGAAAGAAGGGGCAGAGGTAGAGGTAGAGAAGCAGATGGTTGTTTCTGTGTGCCCCGACCAGGAATCAAACCCAGGACTTCCACATGCCAGGCTGATGCTCTACTACTGAGCCAACCAGCCAGGGCCTAAATCAACCTTTAATAGTCATAGTCACATCATGTTCATGCACGGGCAATGGGTATGTGTGGTTTTGTTGTTTGTTGGTTAGTTTTTATTTTTTGGCAGACCGAGGCTTTACTCCAGAACACCAAACTTTTTAAGTCCACATTATTCCATAATATTTGATGCTGCACTGTCATAACATCCCCTATGTTCTTACTTGGTTTCATTATAAAGGCTAGAATTATCTTGGGGAGCACGACAGAGTGCAAGAATTTATTTAGAATTTTTTGAGTCAGTGTCTCATTGTCCAGTGGACCACCTTCATTAGAATTGTAAATTCAGTCCACAGCAGTATGAGCCTGAGTACTTGTCACTGCTTCATCTATGGTCTTCCATGAAAGTCTCTCTGAGTCAAAACACCTTTATAGCCTGTAGAAATCATTAAAAAATACTCTGATATCATTTCCCGTCATGTTTGAATAAAATCTAAGGTTGGCAGACTACAAAGGAATTGAGCCTTAAAAGAAGAGTGTTACCATTTTTTGTTTTTAATTTTTTAATTTATTTATAGATCTTTTTAGATAGAAGGGAATGAAGGGAGCGAGAAAGATACAGGAACATTGATCTTAAAAAACCCTCATCTCTCAAGTAAACTAGTCAAAGCTGAAATAATTCACCTGCTTTATGCCTATAACAGTCATGAATTCCACAACCTTCATCTTCATTGTATGTAAAAAATTTGGTAACATTTCTCAAAGAGGGTGGAATTTTGTTAATCTAGCAAACATTTTAGTTCTAGCTGCTTTAAGAATGGTGGTCTTTAGGGACCATATTTTTCAATCCCTCCTTATTAAAAAGCAATGAAGTAGAGGACCATTAATTGCCTAGTGGACTATAAAATCCAGTCAACACATTTGCTACTAATTCCTACAGACTATCTTCAAATCTTATTCATTCATTGATCCTCACTCATCGTCTTCCAGATATAGTTTTCATCAGCATTTACTCTTTATACCACAAGTGCCAAGAACTTTGAAAAGTCTGAGATTTTATACTACTTACAAGCTAACAAGCTAGCCTTGTACAGTTTCATAAATGCTCATAGAAGCCACTAGTCTCCTAGCAGAGAAAAAGGGCTTTATCACTCACAGCTTCAACTATATCTACAGTATCTGCATTTCTAATATTACTTAGACATTTCTCCTCTGTACAGCCATTCATATCACCATCCTCATAAAATTGCTTTCTTCTCCCATTACCTTCTATTTCATCTCTACTCAAATTTTAAACTTTCCTATTGCTCCATTCAAGCTGAGGCATACTATTTTCAAATTTTGATTGGCCAAATTACCTAGCCTAGAACATAGACTTACATGGATATATAAGCTTTAAGTTGTGCATATTAATTTTTGATTTACACATGCTTTTTCCCAGGAAGACATAGAGCTCCCTGATGACAGAAACCAGATAATTTAGTCCTTTGTACCCCAGAAAGTACACTGCTCACAAAAATTAGAGGACCAGGAGACGTGCAGATCCTCCAGTACATTTTCACCAATGAAATAAAAGTTGGTTTTGCATCTCATTTGTGTAATCAAACAACTTTCTCTGACTTGTCATTTGCTTTTCTGATGTTCTTGTTTAATAAAAGAAACCAAACAAACAAATGATTCTCTTTTTTATTGCTTTTTATTCATTTTGAAATAGCCCCTAATTTTTGTAATCCATATATATGGCCATTGAAGAAAACAAGCATAAGCAAAGAGTTCAAAATGAATATTGACTAATAGTTGAACAAATCAGACTTCAGAGACCCATATGTATGGGTTTATATACAAAAGCATTCTTAAATACTTAATTTACTTTTATGTTTTCTCTTTCAGATATATAGTTCAGGGTAAACAGTTTATTCATTAGTATCCTAAATTAATTCCGATCATATTCTTTTTTTTTCTAGGTTATCCACATTAATTTACAGAAAACTGATAAGCAATCATCTAAGGATGATTTTTCTCATTAGTTCTCTTCAAAAAATTACCAGCAAGGAAAACTTTGCTATCATTTGACCTGTGATATGACCTTGATCCTAACACTGGTTTCAGTTTATGGTACTGTTAAGTTAAGCAGGTCTATTCATTCATAATAAAAACAGATTAAAGTAAATGATCTTTAAGACCTCCTGTAACTCTAAATTATTCCCAGTCATAAAATTGATAATAAAAACAACATTATTTTTTGTTGCTATGGTACCTTTACATTAATGTCTCATAATAGCTTTCTTTCTTGGCTAATTACTAGTTTTCAAAATGTGTAAACTCCAGTTCATATTTTGGATAAGGAAGTTATCCTACTATAATATATAAAGTTAAGTAAAATTTTTAAAATATTATATATTTTATTAAAGCATAGCAATTATTTATAAATAAATTTCATTTACATATTTATGCATGCTAACATATTAAAAACTTAACCCCAAAAGGTTAAGTCATAAAGGACATAATATCTCTAAACTTTACAAATTTGTTATTTTAAAAAGTCAAGATAAGAATTATTTTCTGAGAGGACAATGAATTTCTTGAAATGGGGATGTATGAAGAAGATGGATCAGATTAATTTGTTCCCATTATAAACCCAATAAAACAGTATACAGCTCTACCTGATAGAATGTAATAAAATCAGATTAAAATTAGACAGTTATTTATAGTCAGGGTCTGGGTTTATTTCCTGCAAAAGCTTGTAGCAGCAAATTCATTAAGCTTTGTAGTAGAGAAGAAATTTAACTTTATGTGCAGCATTAAAAAAAATCTAAGAATCACTAAAGGAAAATGTTATGCTATTTAAACATGTCAATTTTGAAAAACAAATATAAATAATTCATGGTCAAAATTAAATGTTTCATCTTCTGCAATTTCACATGCTTCAAAGAAAAAAATGAGTATATAAAAAAATAAATAAGAGGAAAAACAGTAGAACCTGCAAACCTGCAGTATCCTTTGAAACTATGATTAAAATGCTATGTGCATAAGGTAAAGCTTTTGAAAATATTTTCTACAAGAAATAAACCTGAAAAGCTTTTATCCTTTACAAAGAATAATTTAAAAAAATTATTTGCTAAAATAATGTGTGTAATAAGCCAGAAAAGAAAATGCCGGCTCTGTGATTTTTCAAATTCCCCACAAAAGACAGGCAAAACAAGCTAAATGTTGAATAATGCTCAATTTTACTCTTAAAACAGAAATGCTGATAATCAAAATATAAAACTCCTAAGGTTAAATAAAATTTTTAAGAAAAAGACATTGTCGATTCCAAGATGGTGATAGAGTAGGCAGACATTCTACTGCTACCCCTAGGACCAAATTGTATTACAACTTAATTTAGGAACAATCATCTTGAAAAAACCACTTTGGACTAAAGGAAGAGGAGTCTATAACCAAGCAGCGAAGGGTCCAGAGGGATTCTCACTGCAGGGAGAGTCACCCTGAGAGGTGAAAGTCCTAAGTCCCAGGCTGGGTGCCCCAGCCTAGAGCCCCAGAGCCAAGAAGAGGTGCCCACACAGCATTTGTTGGTGAAAAGAGCTGAGGTTTCTGCCTGTGAAAAAGAGACAGGAGCTCTCAGAGATGCAGGCTCTGTGTAAAAGGGCCAGCACAGAAAATCTCATTCTCAGCCACTTATCCGGAACTCTGGTGGAGGGAGGGCTGACAGGACTAGAGTTGTGTGAGGAGTGTGAAGCTGGAGGCCCAGGGAGAGACACCATGGAGGATGGCCCCTGGAAACCCTGTGCTGAGTCATTCTTCAATACTTCAGTCACCATTTTTCTTGGACGGAGCAGTCACCCCACTACTCTGTGTGGCATCAGCTTGGGGAAAAGCAAATGCACCACCCTGAGAAACTTACTTGCCCCACCCTTTGGAAACTGGGTTGTTCTGAGAAGCCAGGAAGCAGAGAGTGCATTAGTGATTCAGTTTTCTGGTGTTGTGACCACAACTTTCCCCCCTATGCTCTTGAGACTATGACTGGTACATCTGTCTCATGGGAGACTCAGTAGAAACTGTCCAGATTGTGGGCAGACCACATCTCTGGGTTTTAGAGGCCACACCACTGGACTCCTATAGTCACACCCACTGAGGTGAAAAAGGTCTGGACAGACTGACACCTGGGGCTGAGAAGCAGAGCCACATGCACCACTTTTCTCAATACCTGAATTGTCGCAGGCTCCAGGCTCTAACAAAGGTTTTTTCAGTGGCTGAGCCTAACAAACACCCAGCAGACAGAGGCTGCAGGAGGTGGGGCTCTGGGAACCTTGGCATTTTGCAGACCTTCCCCCAGGCCCGGTGTGGGTAAAAGCCAGCCTAGGTGTGTGGCTTGGTATTTCCATGTTCAGCTGGGACCAGCAGAGGCAGCCACAAACTCTGGCTTGCTTTTACCTCCAAGAGGGTTGGTGCAGTCCAAACACAAGCAGTGTCCCTCATTGGTCTGTCCCAGGTTCTCTCCAGTGAGGCCCATGGCCGGCACATCCAGAGGCCAGCTGCAGAAAATGCTGGTTCAGGACCTAACAACCCCTGCTGGAGACATGTCCTAAGGTAGAGTTTGTCAGACACCATGCCCAACTAAGGCGAGTTCTACTATCTGTGATCAGCACAGGAACAGCAGCTCATGTGCATTGGACAGGGTAGAGCTTCACAGTCTGCTTATCTGGGTGCTGGATTTCCTGCCCCACTGGGCTAGGTTCTATAGGGGGAAGGGAGAGAGGCTTACAGCATGGACATTTAAAATGTGGGTCCCCACAAGCCTATTGTTGGGTCTGGTCAAGGTGCTTAGCAACTTTCTGAAGGGGTACAGTCGGCCCCAGGGGAGGACTCTCGCAGTCTTCCTTCCTGAGACAAGGGCCTCACCAGCTGTAAGAACTTTTGTAGAGGGGACTTCTGGCCCCACTCAATCTGAACCTGCTACTCACCTCGCTGGGAAGAAATAAAATTTGAGTATGCAGAAGTGGCTGAGGGATTAGGCTCTGGAGTAGGCCCCACTTTCCCTGTGTTGAGCTCCTGACCAAGAGAGCTTTGAAGTAGACGGTCCCACTAACATAGTATTCCCAACTGTAGCTGCCCTAACCCTTTAAGCTTGCAACCTATAGAGGAGGTGGTTGGGTTAGGTCAATCTGAACCTACATCACAGTCTTTCTACATTAAGATTCTGTAGGAAGACCATGCAGCTGCAAAAGGAGATGGAGCAGCTGAAAAGTGAAGGCAAACCTTATGGAACTTAGGGTTTTTATGGAACTGCTGTCATTTCTAAGCAGGAGAAACCTGATCCTTATACACAGGTTGGCCCCTCCCACACTATCCAGGCACAGAAAATGCAGGCACAAACAACAAACAGAGAAGTAGCTCCAGACAGGTAGCCCACAGCAGTTACAAACAACTGCTGTTCCAACTCAAGAAGAGTCAGAACCAACACAACCAGTAGTGGGTAGCAGATGACACTCATGCTAGATTCAGCTAGCTACACAAGCAGCACACCCAAAGGTGGAGTCTAGCAGGCACCAGACACACGGAGATTAAATATAACCAACAAACAGACACTGCACAAAGTCTAATACACACAATCAAGACTGACCCGTAGAGCCAGACAGCTTGAAGGGATAACTGCACTCATGAAAAGATAGACTGCATCCAATACTCACATACAACAGGAGAGAAAATACTACCCTCAAGAAGCATTCTGAGAGCAAGAAACTCAGGTGGCCTGGATTTCAGGACCACTGAGCCCATTTTTTTCATAAAGACACCACAACAAATTTCAAATTCAGACAGTACTACCTAATAAACAGACAAAATAGGCAGACAAAGAAATATGACCCAAATGAATCAACAAAAGAAACCCCCAGAAAAAAGAACTAAACAAAATGAAAGTAACCAAACTACCAGATGCAGAGTTTAAAATAATGACTTATAGGATGCTCAAGGATCTTACAGCAATAGTGGATGATCACAATTAGAACTTAAACAAAGATATAGCAAGCATAAAGCGAACACTGAAATCATTAAAAAAGAATGAGTCAGAAATGACAGGGAGTGACGTCACGGAAATGGCGCCGTGAGCAGCGCGTCCGACAGATCTCCCCAAAATCACAACAAATTTACCAACTAGAAACAGGAAAATTTATCTTCGGAGCAAACTGAAAGCAATAGGACTGTTATCACTCGAATCTGAAAGACGAGGGTGTGGAGGAAGCTACCCCAGGGACGTTCACTCAAGCCGCGAGAAAGTGCGCCTGGGGTAAGTCATCCCGCACTCGGAAGCCGCTGCCGGCCGCTGCCGCCAGCCGCCGCGAACAGCGCCCGGGTCGGTTGCAGAACGAGCGGCGAGCAGCTGCTGGCGCGCTCCCGGTCTGGTTGCAGACCGAGCATTGCAGACCGAGCACCGCTAACGTTCCCAGCGGCCCGCGCACGGGGAGCGGGAGAGGCCCCAGGGCGGTATTCCCTACTTGGGAGATTCTCTCCGCGGGCGGGGCACCTCACCCAGCCATTCAAGCTAACAATCAAGCGTTGGGGGAGGGGCGCGCGCAGGCAGCCTGAAATACCTTCGGGAGCACAGCTGCGACCCAATTACTAAAATTAACTTAACCCGTGAAATCTGCGCACCCTCGGTTCTAATTGATAAGATCTCTCTCAGTTCACCGACCCAAGACAAGAGGCTTGATATTTTTTGGTGCCTCTCGCTAAAGGGGCGGGGGCAACTTCTGATTGATAGAGCCTCCGTATTCAGGGATAAACGCTAACAAGAAGGACTTGGCAGATAATAAGATCTATACCACACTAGTCGCAAGCAGAGACTAGTCCCTTTTCTTACCGGCCAAAACAGGCTACAAAGTGTGGAAAGCCTGGGTTGAGAGGTCCAACGGAATGCTAGGCGCTGAACAATCACCTTGACAACAATTGACTCCCACCCCCGCCTGATTACACTGGAGGCCCTGACTGTCAGAGCCCTTCCCAGAGCCTTGCACTGAGTGGGGATAGAGTGGGGATTTCCCAGCTTTTTGAGCCTCTTACTCCCCAGACAGAAGCAGTGGCAGCCTTGTGGCTGGATCGCCAGGCTGCTGGTTCGGGAAGGGGGGACTGGGAGAGAGAATCCACGAAGGCGAACTCTCTCGTCGGTAGACCGTGCAGACGCCGGCAGGCCTTGACTACCAGCAAGACTAAAGCCAATTGTGTGACATTGCCGTAGAACTCCATCAATTGCAAGTCCCTGCCTGGGTGTGGCGCAGGGGCAGGGCCTGGGGTGCAGAGTCGCCGACCGGGAAGAGGGAGAGAGGAGAAGGAGGAAGAGGTTGACATCTCAAAATCAGGAAAAATCCACAGACTTTGCAGCTTGTTCCACTGTTTGTTTTTTTTTTTTTTTTTTTGTTTTTTTTTTGTTTTTTTTTTGTTGTTGTTGTTGTTTGCTCCTTCTATCTTATTGCCTTTATTTCCTCCACCTCAGTCCTTCTATTCTCTGCCCATCTTATGCTTCCCTTTTCTTGAACTACACTACCCATAAGTGTTACATTTTATTTCTCTTCTTCATCCTCACCCTCCTTTGGGGTTATACTCCAGGACACTTAATTCTCACTCTCTCCTCTTTTGTTTTTTTTTTTATTGCCTAATTTTGTTTTTTTCTCTTCCTTTTTTATTTCTTCCTTCGTTTTTCTCTTTCTCTTATTTTTTCCTTTCTATTCGTTTTTTCTTTTCTCGTTTTACTTTCCTCCCATTTAATCCTCAATCACGAACAAATTAGTTAATTTGGGACTCAAGGTTTTTTTTGGCTTTGTTTTTCTTTTTCGGTTTTGTTTTTGTTTTTTTCTGGTTGGTTTGTTTTTGTGGCATTTTGGGTCCTCCCAACCCAAGGTCTCCATTGTATTTGGTCTTTGCTCCACTTAATACAAAGTATTTTTACTTATTATTTTTATTTTTTCTTCTTGATTATTCCTTTTTTTGTCCTTTTTTCTGGTTCCCTCTTATCCCTCTCATTATATCTCTTGGTTGACCGTCACCCGCAGGCAGATCAACTTATGCTTGTCTAAGATTTTCTTTTTTTTTTTTTTTTTTTAATTTATTTTTTTATTTTTTGCCCCCTTGAACTCTACACCGCAAACCAGGCCCTCCATTATAGGCACGATATTTCCCTGAGGAGGGGAGAGGAGGGAAGGAGAACAAAGAAAAAAAAAAGGGGGAAATAATAAATTATTACTGCTTTTTTTTGTGGGGTGTTTTACCCTTTGTTTTTTGGGTTTTTTTTTGTTTTTGTTTTTGTTTTTTTTGTTTTTTTGTTTTTTTTGTTTTTTTGTTTTTTACTTTTTACTCTTTATTAATTCTAATTAGTGCTATCAACAAGACCACCCTCAGATGCCAATAAGAAAGAGGAAATCGAATATTATGGATACAAAAGATAGAGAGGTAACACAAATAGATGTGGAAAAATCTATGGAGAAAAGACTTAACATATTGGAAGCCTTGGAGCTAAATGACAGAGAATTTAAAATAGAAATCTTAAAAATACTCAGAGATATACAAGAAAACACGGAAAGGCAATATAGGGAGATCAGAAAACAACTCAATGAACACAAAGAATATATTACCAAGGAAATTGAAACTATAAAAACAAATCAAACAGAAATGAAAAACTCAATTCACGAGCTGAAAAACGAGGTAACAAGCTTAGCTAGCAGAACAACCCAGATTGAAGATAGGATTAGTGAAATAGAAGACAAACAACTTGAGGCACAACAGAGAGAAGAAGAAAGAGACTCAAAAATAATAAAAAACGAGAAAGCCCTACAGGAATTATCTGACTCCATCAGAAAGAATAACATAAGAATAATAGGTATATCAGAGGGAGAAGAGAAAGAAAATGGAATGGAGAATATACTCAAACAAATAATAGACGAGAACTTCCCAAGCCTGTGGAAAGAACTAAAGCCTCAAATTCAAGAAGCAAACAGAACACCGAGTTTTCTTAACCCCAACAAACCCACTCCAAGGCACATCATAATAAAGATGACACAAACCAATGACAAAGAAAAAATTCTCAAGGCAGCCAGGGAAAAGAAGAGTACAACATATAAAGGAAGGCCTATTAGATTATCATCAGATTTCTCAGCAGAAACTCTACAAGCTAGAAGAGAGTGGACCCCAATATTTAAAGCCCTGAAAGAGAGGAACTTTCAGCCAAGAATACTATACCCATCAAAGCTATCCTTCAAGTATGAAGGAGATATAAAAACATTTACAAATACAGAAAAGATGAGAGAATTTATCACCAGAAAGCCCCCACTCCAGGAAATACTAAAGGGGGTTTTCCAACCAGATTCAAAGAACAAAAGAAAACAACACCACAAGTAACAGCTCCACCAAGAACACAATAAAACCAAACTTAAACTGTGACAACAAAGGAAAAAAAAGGGGGGAGAGAATGGAGATTAACAGTAGCAAAGGACGATGAAGTGCAGAAATACTTATAAGATAGGGTACTACAATGAATATGGTAGGTACCCTTTTCATTACTTAATGGTAACCACCCTAGAAAAAACCACCACAAAAACACATGACTTAAAAAAGGTAGCAACAGAGGAAAGAAGTATGGAACACAAACAAACAGAAACAAATGATAGAAAAACAAAAGAGAAGAATCAAACTAGATACAAAACTAACAGAAAGCAATTTATAAAATGGCAGTAGGGAACCCACAAGTGTCAATAATTACACTAAATGTAAATGGATTAAACTTACCAATAAAAAGACACAGAGTAGCAGAATGGATTAAAAAAGAAAATCCAACTATATGCTGCCTACAAGAAACACATCTAAGCAACAAGGATAAAAACAAATTCAAAGTGAAAGGCTGGAAAACAATACTCCAAGCAAACAACACCCAAAAAAAAGCAGGTGTAGCAATACTCATATCTGATAATGCTGACTACAAGACAGAAAAAGTACTCAAAGACAAAAATGGTCACTTCATAATGATTAAGGGGACACTGAATCAAGAAGACATAACAATCCTTAATATATATGCACCAAACCAAGGAGCACCAAAATATATAAGACAGCTACTTATTGACCTTAAAACAAAAACTAACAAAAATACAATCATACTTGGAGACCTCAATACTCCGCTGACGGCTCTAGATCGGTCATCCAAACAGAGAATCAATAAAGATATAGTGGCCTTGAATGAAATACTAGAACACCTGGATATGATAGACATCTACAGGACACTTCATCCCAAAGCGACAGAGTATACATTTTTCTCTAGTGTACATGGAACATTCTCAAGAATTGACCATATGTTGGGCCACAAAGACAATATCAGCAAATTTAGAAAAATTGAAATTGTACCAAGCATATTTTCTGATCATAAAGCCTTGAAACTAGAATTCAACTGTAAAAAAGAGGGGGAAAAATCCACAAAAATGTGGAAACTAAACAACATACTTCTAAAAAATGAATGGGTCAAAGAAGAAATAAGCGCAGAGATCAAAAGATACATACAGACAAATGAAAATGAAAATACGACATATCAGAATCTCTGGGATGCAGCAAAAGCAGTAATAAGAGGAAAGTTCATATCACTTCAGGCCTATATGAACAAACAAGAGAGAGCCAAAATAAACCACTTAACTTCACACCTTAAGGAACTAGAAAAAGAAGAACAAAGACAACCCAAAACCAGCCGAAGAAAGGAGATAATAAAAATCAGAGCAGAAATAAATGAAATAGAGAACAGAAAAACTATAGAAAAAATCAATAAAACAAGGAGCTGGTTCTTTGAAAAGATCAACAAAATTGACAAACCCTTAGCAAGACTCACCAAGGAAAAAAGGCACAGGACTCAAATAAATAAAATCCAAAATGAAAGAGGAGAGATCACCACAGACATCATAGATATACAAAGAATTATTGTAGAATACTATGAAAAATTATATGCCACCAAATACAACAATCTAGAAGAAATGGATAAATTCCTAGAACAATACAACCTTCCTAGACTGAGTCATGAAGAAGCAGAAAGCCTAAACAGACCAATCAGCAGGGAGGAAATAGAAAAAACTATTAAAAACCTCCCCAAAAATAAAAGTCCAGGCCCAGACGGTTATACCAGTGAATTCTATCAAACATTCAAAGAAGACTTGGTTCCTATTCTACTCAAAGTCTTCCAAAAAATTGAAGAAGAAGCAATACTTCCAAACACATTTTATGAGGCCAACATAACCCTCATACCAAAACCTGGCAAGGATGGCACAAAGAAAGAAAACTACAGACCAATATCTCTAATGAATACAGATGCTAAAATTCTAAACAAAATACTGGCAAACCGAATACAACAACATATTAAAAAAATAATACATCATGATCAAGTGGGATTCATCCCAGAATCTCAAGGATGGTTCAACATACGCAAAACGGTTAACGTAATACACCATATCAACAAAACAAAGAACAAAAACCACATGATCTTATCAATAGATGCAGAAAAGGCTTTTGATAAAATACAACACAATTTTATGTTTAAGACTCTCAGCAAAATGGGTATAGAAGGAAAATATCTCAACATGATAAAGGCCATATATGATAAACCATCAGCCAACATCATTTTAAACGGCAAAAAACTGAGGACTTTCTACCTTAAATCAGGAACAAGACAGGGTTGTCCACTCTCTCCACTCTTATTTAACGTGGTGCTAGAAGTTCTGGCCAGAGCAATCAGACAAGACAAAGAAATAAAAGGCATCCATATTGGAAAAGAAGAAGTAAAGGTATCACTTTTTGCTGATGATATGATCCTATACATCGAAAACCCGAAGGACTCCACAAAAAGATTATTAGAAACAATAAACCAATACAGTAAGGTCGCAGGATACAAAATTAACATACAGAAGTCCATAGCCTTTCTCTATGCCAACAATGAAATATTAGAAAACGAACTCAAAAAAATAATCCCCTTCACGATTGCAACAAAAAAAATAAAATACCTAGGAATAAACATAACAAAGAATGTAAAGGACCTATATAATGAAAATTACAAAGCATTGTTAAGGGAAATCGAAAAAGATACAATGAGATGGAAAAATATTCCTTGTTCTTGGATAGGAAGAATAAATATAATCAAAATGGCCATATTACCCAAAGCAATATACAAATTTAATGCAATTCCCATCAAAATCCCTATGAGAATTTTTAAAGAAATGGAACAAAAAATCATCAGATTTATATGGAACTATAAAAAACCCCGAATAGCCAAAACAATCCTAAGGAAAAAGAATGAAGCTGGGGGCATTACAATACCTGACTTTAAACTATATTATAGGGCCACAATAATCAAAACAGCATGGTATTGGCAGAAAAATAGACACTCAGACCAATGGAACAGAATAGAAAGCCCAGAAATAAAACCACATATATATGGTCAAATAATCTTTGATAAAGGGGCCAACAACACACAATGGAGAAAAGAAAGCCTCTTCAACAAATGGTGTTGGGAAAACTGGAAAGCCACATGCAAAAGAATGAAACTCGACTACAGCCTGTCCCCGTGTACTAAAATTAATTCAAAATGGATCAAAGACCTAAATATAAGACCTGAAACAATAAAGTACATAGAAGAAGACATAGGTACTAAACTCATGGACCTGGGTTTTAAAGAACATTTTATGAACTTGACTCCAATGGCAAGAGAAGTGAAGGCAAAGATAAATGAATGGGACTACATCAGAATAAAAAGTTTTTGCTCGGCAAGAGAAACTGATATCAAAATAAACAGACAGCCAACTAAATGGGAAATGATATTTTCAAACAACAGCTCAGATAAGGGCCTAATTTCCAAAATTTACAAAGAACTCATAAAACTCAACAACAAACAAACAAACAATCCAATAAAAAAATGGGAAGAAGACATGAATAGACACTTCTCCCAGGAAGAGATACAAATGGCCAACAGATATATGAAAAAATGCTCAGCTTCATTAGTTATTAGGGAAATGCAAATCAAAACTACAATGAGATACCACCTCACCCCTGTTAGATTAGCTATGATCAACAAGACGGGTAATAGCAAATGTTGGAGAGGCTGTGGAGAAAAAGGAACCCTCATTCACTGTTGGTGGGACTGTAAAGTAGTACAACCATTATGGAGGAAAGTATGGTGGTTCCTCAAAAAACTGCAAATAGAACTACCTTATGACCCAGCAATCCCTCTACTGGGTATATACCCCAAAACCTCAGAAACATTGATACGTGAAGACACATGTAGCCCCATGTTCATTGCAGCACTGTTCACAGTGGCCAAGACATGGAAACAACCAAAAAGCCCTTCAATAGAAGACTGGATAAAGAAGATGTGGCACATATACACTATGGAATACTACTCAGCCATAAGAAACGATGACATCAGATCATTTACAGCAAAATGGTGGGATCTTGATAACATTATAAGGAGTGAAATAAGTAAATCAGAAAAAAACAAGAACTACATGATTCCATACATTGGTGGAACATAAAAATGAGACTAAGAGACATGGACAAGAGTGTGGTGGTTACCAGGGGTGGGGGGAGGGGGGACAGGGGGAGGGTTGGGGGGAGGGGGAGGGGCACAGAGAACTAGATGGAGGGTGGCGAAGGACAATCTGACTTTGGGCGAGGGGTATGCAACATAGTTTAATGACAAGATAACCTGGACATGTTTTCTTTGAATATATGTACCCTGATTTATTAATGTCATCCCATTACCATTAATAAAAATTTATTTAAAAAAAAAAAAAAAAAAAAAAGAAATGACAAGTACAATTTTGGAAATGAAGACTGCACTAAAAGGAATCAACAGCTGGTGGAATGAAGCAGAGAATCAAACCAGCAATTTCAAGGACAGGATAAATGAAAGTGCAGAAGAGCTGCAAAAAAAAAAAAAAAAAAAAAAGACTGAGGAAATTCTAAGAGACCTCTGCAACAACATAAAGAGAAACATCTGTCTCATAGGGGTTCCTGAAGGAGAAAAGAACAAACAAGGGATAGAGAACCTATTTGAAGAAATCATAGCTGAAAAATTCTCTAAATTCATAATGAAAATGTCATACAAGTTCAAGAAGCACAGAGAATCCCATTAAAGATGAACCCAAGGAGGTCTACACCAAGACAAATCAATTAAAACACTAAAGTTAAAAGACAAAGAAAGAACACTAAAAGCTGTAGGAAAGAGCAGTTAATTACCCACAGAGAAACCCCCATAAGGATGACATTTGATTTCTCAACAGTAACACTCCATGCCAGAAGTTGGCAAAAAGTATTCAAAGTTATGCAAAACAAAAAATTATAATGAAGACTGATTTATTTGGCAAGGCTATCATTTAAAATTGAAGGAGAAATAAAAAGCTTCCCAGACAAAAAAAGACTCAAGAAATTCATTACAACCAAACCAGTACTGCAAGAAATGTTAAGCGGGTTGCTATAAAACAGCAAAGAAAAAAAAAGAAATCGAGAGAAAGAGGACTGTAGGTTTAAATAATAAAATAGCAATAAATAAGTACATATCAATAACCATAAATGTAAGTAGATTAAAATCTCCAATCAAAAGACACAGGGTAGAAGCCTGGATAAGAAAACAGGACCTATACATATGTTGTCTATAAGAGATCCACCTCAGAACAAAAGACAAACATAGACTAAAAGTGAAGGGATGGAAAAAAAGTATTTCATGCAAATGGAATGAAAAAAATTCTAAGGCAGCAATACTTATATCTGATGAAATAGCCTTTAAAACAAAGGCTATAGTAATATATAAAGGAAGTCACTACATAATGATAAATGGAGCAATCCAACAGGAAGATATAACTATTGTAAATATTTATGCACCTAATATAGGAGCACCTAAATATATTTACATAAAGCAGATTTTGATTAACATAAAGGGTGAGATTAACAGTAATACTATAATAGTAGGGAACTTTAATACCCCACTAACATCAATGAATAGATCCTTCAGACAAAAAATTAACAAAGAAACAGTGGCCTTAAATGACAAACTAGATAAACTGGATTTGATTGAAATATTCAGAAACTTTCACCACAAAGCAACAGAATATACATTCTTTTCAAGTGCTCACATTACATTTTCTAGGGTAGACCATGTGTAAGGACACAAAACATGTCTCATTAAATTTAAGAAGACTGAAATCATATCAAGCATCTTCTCTATTCAGAATGACATAAAAATAGAAATCAACTACAATAGAAAAATGGGAAAACATTCAAACAGGGGCTAAATAGCATGTTATTAAATAACAAATGGGTTAACAATGAGATCAAGGAAGAAATCAAAAATTTCCTTGAAGCAAATGAAAATGAACATACAATAACCCAAAATCTATGGGACACAGCAAAAGCAGTTCTGAGATGGAAGTTTATATAGCATTAAAAGAACCTTAAGAAGCCAGAAAAACCTCAAATAAACAACCTAACCCTGCACCTAAATGAACTAGAATAAGAACCACAAATAAAGCCCTGAGGACATATAAGGAAGTAAATTATAAAAATCAGAATGGAAATAAATGACATAAAGGCTAAAAAGAAAAAATACAAATCAATGAAACCAAGAGCTGGTTCTGTGAAAAGGTAAACAAGATTGACAAAACTCTAACCAGACTCACCAAAAAGAAAAGAGAGAGGACCCAAATAAATAAAATTAGAAATGAAAGTAGAGAAGTGACAAATGACACCAGAGAAATACAAAGAATTATAAAAATATACCATGAAGACTATATGCCAAAAAAATGGACAACCTTGACAAAATGAGTAAATTACTAGAAACACACACTCTACAAAAACTCAATCTGGAAGAATCAGAAATCCTAAATAGACCAATTACAACAAATAAAATTCAAATACTTATCAAAATCACTCAGCAAAAAAAAAGTCCTGAACAAATTGGCTTCACAGACAAATTTTACTAAAAGTTCAAAGAACTAACACCTGTCCTTCTCAAGCAATTCTAAAAAACTCAAGAGGAGGGAATACTTTCCAGCTCATTTTATGAGGTGAGCATTAACCCCATTCCAAAACCAGATAAAGACACTACAAAGAAAGAAAAATATAGGCCAATATCCCCGATAAAAATAGATGCTAAAATTCTCAACAAAATATTAGCAAACTGGATCTAGCAATACATTAAAAAGATCATTCCTCATGAGCAAGTGTGATTTATTCTAGGGAGGGAAGGCTGGTAAAATATTTGCAAATCAATAAATGTAGTTTATCACATTAACAAAATGAAGGACTATAATCAAATGATGCAGGAAAAGTATTTGATAAAATCCAGCACCCATTTATGATCAAAACTCTCAGCAACGTGGAAATACAGGGAACATACCTCAACATGATAAGGCCTTATATGACAAAACGACAGCCAACATCATACTCAATGGGCAAAATTTAAAAGCAATCCCTTAAGATGAGAAAAAAGACAAGGGTTCCCCCTTTCACCACTCTTATTCAACACAGATCTGGAAGTCCTAGCCACAGCAATAACACAAGAAGAGAAAATATAAGGCATCCAAATTAAAAAGAA
The DNA here is from genome assembly GCF_036850995.1 of Saccopteryx leptura. Taxonomy (NCBI): domain Eukaryota; kingdom Metazoa; phylum Chordata; class Mammalia; order Chiroptera; family Emballonuridae; genus Saccopteryx; species Saccopteryx leptura. The sequence continues at coordinate 72,595,236 of NC_089507.1, read as the reverse complement.
AGAAGTAAGACTGTTATTATTTGCTGATGACATAATACTGTACATGAAAAACCCTATAGTCTCAGTTAAAAAACTACTAAACCTGATAATTGAATTTGGCAAGGTGGTAGGATATAAAATTAATATTTAAAAATCAGTGGCGTTTTTATACACCAACAATAAACTATCAGACAGAGAAATTAAGGAAAAAATCCTCTTCACTATTGAAACAACAACAACAACAAAAATGTACCTAGGAATAAATTTAACCAAGGAGGTAAAAGACTTGTACCCAGGAAATTATAAGACATTGAAAACAAATCAAGAAAGATATAAAAAAGTGGAATCATATACCGTGTTCATGGAAACAAAGAATAAATATTATTAAAATGTCTCTATAACCCAAATCATTTGTAGATTCAATGCAATTCCTATTAAAATGCCAATGGCATATTTCATATATCTAGAATAAATATTGTAAAGATGTATATGGATCCAAAAAACAACCCGAATAGCCTCAGCAATCTTGAAAATTAAGAACAAAGTGAGGTATCAAACACACTTCCTGAAATAAAGTTATACTACAAGGCCATTTTAATCAAAACAGCATGATACTGGTATAAGAACAGGCATATAGACCAAACAGAATGGTAAAGCCAAAAATAAACCCATGCCTTTATGGTCAATTGATATTTAACAATGAAGGCAAGAGTGTACAATGGAGTAAAGACAGGCTCTTAATAAATGGTGTTGGGAAAATCAGATAGGTACATGCAAAAACAATGAAACTAGAACACCAAGGTACTGCATTCACAAAAATAAACTCAAAATGGATAAAAGACCTAAATATTAGACGTGAAATCATAAAAATCTTGGATGAAAACATAGGCAATAAACTCTCTGATATCTCTCATAGCAATATTTTGACTGATATATCTTCACAGGCAAGTGAAATAAAGGACAAAAGAAACAAATGGGACTATAACAAACTAAAGAGTTTTTGTACAACAAAAAACACCATTAACAAAATAAAAAGACAACCCACACAATGGGAGAATATATTCACTGATACATCTAATAAAGGGTAAATAACCAATATTTATAAAGAACTTTTAAAACTCAACTCTGTGCAGGCAAACGATCAAATTACAAAATGGGCAAAGGAACTGAATCGACACTTCTCCAAAGAGAACATATAGATGGTCAATAGGCATATGAAAAAATGTTCAACATCACTAATCAGAGAAATGCAAATTAAAATTACAATCATATACTACCTCACACCTGTCAAAATGGCTCTCATTAATCAATCAACACACAAATGTTGGCAACGGTGTACAGAAAAGGGAATCCTCCTGCACTACTGATGGGAATGCAGACTTGTGCAGGCCCTGTGAATAAGAGTAAGGCATTTCCTCAAAAAATTGTAAATGGAATTGCCTTTTGACCCATACATCCCACTCTTAGGAATATATCCTAAGAATCCCAAACCACTGATTCAAAAAAAAGGAACGCACCCCAATGTTTATTGCAGCATTGTTTACAATAGACAAGACCTGGAAATAGCCCAAGTGTCTGTCAGTGGACCAGTGGATTAAAAAGCTATGGTACATATATACAATGGAATACTATGGGGCCATGAAAAAAAAAGGAAATCTTACCTTTTGTGATAACATGGATGAACCTGGAGATTATTATGTTAAGTGAAATAAGCCAGGCAGAGAAAGAAAAATATCATATGATCTCACTTAAATTTGAAATCTAAGAAACACGGTGAACTGAGAAATGGAATAGATGCAGAGGTGGGTTCACAGGGAACAGAGGACCAGCTGTCAGAGGGAAGGGGGGTGAGGGGATGGGACCAGAGAAAGTGAGGGGGTTAGTGAATTAATATATACATAACACAGATACAGATACAGATAACAGAACAGCCAATCCCAGAGGAAAGTGGGGAAGGGAGTCAGGCAGTGGGGGGCTAAAGTGGTGTGATGGGGGCATGTTGTTGGGGGGTGAGGGTGTTACATTGAGAGGGACACTTGAATCCATGTTAAAACAATACATATAAAAATTAAAAAAGATGATATTGTTACATTTCTTTAATTTGCATCAAATAAACTAAAAAAGTTTTCATTACACCATATCATCCCCAAATTTTTAAAAGTATATAGTCATATTAAGTTTAGAAGTGTATCAACCAAATATTTCTTAATAGTAAAAAATATATATATATACACATACATACATTTTTCTATAACAAGTAGGGTAGTTACTATGGTCAGGTAAGAATTCTAAAAATTGTTATTTGACCAACCATCACTTTTCTATAACTTTATATAACATTTTAATGGCTCTGCTCCCCCATGTTCCCAGACTTGAGTTCTTTCAAAGATACCAGGAATCCTAATATTCCAAAACAACTCTCTCTTAAATGAATAACAATAAATTCACAAATTATTCAAACTCATCACAAGATATTAGGAGGAAAATTTATAATTATGTTGTAAAATAACTCATCTTAATAATTGTTATAGATTAAATTAGTCTGTTACATAATTATAGTTTGAAAGTGGTAACTTTGAAATAACACATGTAGACAAAGTATGTGATAGCCAAACAGATAGACACTATAAACACTGTATTTTTCCTTAACTTCCAAAATAACTCTTACATAGCACAAAGAGTCTAAAATTACATAACTAGGCACTCAGAGTTTCTTATTATGGCAAGAAGAAAGGTAAGACTTTTCAATGTTGTCAGTTATCTGGTACAACTGAAAATTAAAAGTGCACACATTTATAGTGTATGACAAGATGCTTTTATATACATATTCATTGTGAAATGATTATTACTATTAAGTAATTAAATATCTACCATCTCAGTTACATTTTTTTTTGTGTGTGTGATGAAAACACTAAATCTAATCTCTTAGCAATTTTCAAGTATATAATGCATATGGTATTATTAACTTTAGTCACCATCAAGTTTTTAAGGCTTTGCCATAAAAAAAAAAATTATAGAACGTATTTTTAAAATTCAATACTTTACTTGTGTGAGAGAATTACAGAGCACAATAAAAAGAGTCTAAACCAAATAGCAGTAAGGTTAGCTCACTGGATCCTCACTCTTTTCCCTGAAAATGTCATGTGATTAAGAAATGTTTCTGAACGTAATAAAGGCCAAATATAACAAGCCCACAGATAATAATGTACTCTATGATGAAAAGCTAAAAGTTATTCTGCTAAGATTAGAAAAAAATAAGGGTGCTCATTCTTACCATTTATATTAAACATATTACTAGAAGTCCTAGGCAGAGCAATTAGAAAAGAAAATGAAATTAAGGGCATCCAAATTGAAAAAGAAGACATAAAATTGTTTGTTTGCAGAGGACATTGTCTCAATAATTCTACCCTAAAAATGTTAAAATTAACAAATGATCTTAGTAAAGTCACAGGACACTAAATCAATATCCAAATATCTGTTGCGTTTCCATATAATAACAGTAAACTACCCAAAAAAAAAAAGAAATAAAGAAAAATCCAATTTAAAATAGCATTAAAAGCAATGAAATACTTAAGAACAAATTTAACAAAGTAGATGAAAGATCTCTACATTGAAAAATGTAAGACACTAATGAAAAAAAAACCGAAGACACAAAAAAATGGAGAGGTAGCCTATACTTATAGATTAGAAGAAATAATATTGTCAAAATGTTTATAGTACACAAAATGATCTACCAATTCAATGCAGTGCCAATCAAAATTCAAATAACATTTTTTCATAGAAAAATAAAAAAAGGTAAAATTCAAATTGAACCACAAAAGAACCTAAATAACCTAAATAGTTAATCTTGAGAAAGAAGAATCGAGAGGCATCACAATTCCTGATTACAAACTATTTTATAAATCTATAGTAATCAAAACAGCATGGTACTGACATAAAACTGGACACATCAAATTTCAGTAAAACATAATTTTAAATTTTTAGGATATTTATAAATTGACAAAATTCATACTGTTATTTTGGAATTGTCAAATTTAAGGAGTATGTGATAACTTCTATAAAAGATGAAAAAGAATACTGGATTGTTTTTTTTTTTTGCTTCTCCCCTATAACTCACAATTTTGAATTTATATTTGTTATTATCATTATATTATTGTGGTTAATTTCATTACATTGTCCAAATTTATACCTTCAGTATTATCTTCTGATAATAAAGTACTGTAAAACTAATACGAAGAGAGAAAGCGACAGAAAAAAAAAAGAATTAGCTTTAAAGACATGCAGTTAGACACATGCATGCACACAAACACATGTATGACAATACACATACATTTTTTTTCTTTGTATTTTTCTGAAGCTGGAAACCGGGAGAGACAGTCAGACAGACTCCTGCATGCGCCCAACCAGGATCCACCCAGCACGCCCACCAGGGGCAACCACTCTGCCCACCAGGGGGCGATGCTCTGCCCCTCTGGGGCATCGCTCTGCCACGACCAGAGCCACTCTAGCGCCTGGGGTAGAGGCCAAGGAGCCATCCCCAGTGCCCAGGCCATCTTTGCTCCAATGAAGCTTTGGCTGCAGGAGGGGAAGAGAGAGACAGAGAGGAAGGGGGGGGGGGTGGAGAAGCAAATGGGCACTTCTCCTATGTGCCCTGGCCAGGAATCAAACTCGGGTCCCCCGCACGCCAGGCCGACGCTCTACCGCTGAGCCAACCCGCCAGGGCCTCACATACATTTTTAATCTAATCCATTTCCCTCTTTTAAAAACAAACTCTTATCCACTCATGACCTGGTTGACAGGATTTCATTTATTTTTAGTTTTCTCTTTTTTTCATAAGTGACCATGAGTGTCTTCTTGCCTGAGTTTCTTACTGTTTGAATATTTTGACTTCCTCTATTTGAATGACAATTTTTTGTTCTGCAAAACTTCATATTTGTTAATTCATTAGCTTATGTCATTAGACCTTCTTTAGACATGTGAGGACCATCAGAAATCTTTCTCCTTTGAAAGAAATTTGAGCTTAATGTCTAAAAACTTGTTCAATTCTTTATTCTCGCATTTCAGAAATTTTACAGGTAATCACTGTTAATCATTTTGTACCCAATTTATTAAAATACTGTGTAACATTTTTATTCATACTCTTTTTTTTTCTTTATTTTATTAATTTCCTACCATAGTCTGTTCACAAAAATTAGGGGATCAAGCAACACGCAGATAGATACTCCAGTACTTTCAACCTTTTGTATAGTGCATTTTTACCAATGAAATAAGAGTTAGTTTTGCATCTTATTTGCATAATCAAACAACTTTCTTTGACTTGTCATTTGCCTTTCTGATGTTCTTAATAAAAAAAAATCACATGCTTTTTATATCACTTCATATTCATTTTAAAATATCCCCTAATTTTTTGTGAGTAGTATAATAATATGAAGACTTTATTTCTGTTGAAATGTGCTAACTTCTTTACTCCATAAACCATATCATACTCATATCAAATGTCTGCTGAGTTGGTCTTTTCTAGGGGTTTCAATTGCTGATATTTTTCTTTGTATTCAATTGAACAATTCCTTTCATTTGCATTACCAAGTCAGTTTCTTGCCATAACTTTCATATTCTATGTTATGTTTAATAAAGTAATTTTGCAAAGGCCTTGCTGTTTTATTATATTTTTCTTATTTTTATACTTAGCACCACAAATTGTTTTTTGTCTATTGATACATTCTTTTATCTTTGATATATCTTATTTTAATTACTTTTTTTTAGATTTTATTTATTTTTGAAGAAAGGGGAGAGAGAGAATAAGAGAGAGGGAGAGAGAGCAAGAGAAGGAGAGTGAGAAAGAGGAGGAAGAAGGAATCAATTACTTTCAGTAGTTGCTTCCTATATGTGTCTTGACCAGGCAAGCCCAAGGATTCAAACTGGTGATCTCAGCATTTAGGGTCAATGCCTCATCCACTGAGCCATCACAGGTCAGGCAGATGACTTATTTTAAATAAATTTCTCCTTTGAATTTCTTTTTTCAGTTCTTGTTTTTACTTAAGCTTTTCTAAAGACAAAATTTAGTTAGCTAAAACCTAATAAGCACCAACTGCCAGGCACAGTTATTCATACTTAATTTTCTAGAAAAATTCTAGAGGAAATGCTATTATTACCCTCATATTAGACATGAGAAAACTAAAAAAACAGAAAGATTAATTTACTTGCCCAGCATCACACTAAATCCGGCATTAACCCCATTAGCTTCGTTTATGGAGCCTCTGTGCTTATTCACTACACTAAAATGCATGGTTCATCTAATGTGAAATTTTTTTCTGGTTATTGTTGTTGTTTTTTTCACAACAAAGTATCATTTATCCAGAATGCATTTGTGGATATTTATTTATCTTTTGTTTATTTCATTCTTTCCTTCATCTTTTTGATTAAGCAATAGTAGATAATTAGAATATTCCCATTTACTTTTGTCTCACTTTTTAATGGTGACAATTCTGTAAATATTATATAACTGCTCCAATACAGTATATAAATTTTCATTGGCTTTTCATAGTCCTTACTTGTCCTTTCCAAAAGCATTAGTTTAAAGACATAGTATTGTATGCTAATAGATTAAGAAAAATGTTTTGTTTGTTTTGATTTGCTGATTTATATACACCTTTCACTAAATTTTATAGAAAGAAAATACTATGATCTTTCATCATTCAGTCATTTTACTACAGAAGAGTCCTAATTGTCTATATGTGTTTTCAGGAACATCTACTTTCTGTTCAGCTAGTTAAATTGCTATATATAAAAATTTATAAAATAGCCTGGATCCTGTCATTTAATTTATTTTGTACTGAGCATAAAAGTATTAAGTAATTAAACCCTTACTTCAAATGCATTGTAAAAATATATTCCCCCTTCTCTTTCTTCCCCTCCCACAGCCAATGGCTTGATTGGTTTGAGTATGGCCCCAGGCACTGAGGATAGCTTCTTTGTAATTCATCAGCCTCAAGCACTAAAAATAGCTCAGTACTGAAGCATTGACCCAAGATAAGATTGCCAGTAGATCCCAATGAGAGTACATGTGGGAGTCTGCCTCACCATCACCCCTTCTCTCACTGTAAAGCCAGTAGCCAAGTCCAGGGCCACTATCACAGCAGCCTGGTCCATGCAGGTTCGCATTGGATTCGGACAGTCGGTAAAGAAACCATGGAGCCAAAAACTGGTGGGCCATAGTCTTTAATCTAGCTTGCACCCGGCGGGCAAGTAAAAATACACACTGGGCTCCAAAACCCAGTCACATTCAGTGCTCACAAAGCTACTGATTTATCCGAGTTTCCTAGAATCAAAGGTTTCTAGCTCACCAGCCTTATTTCCCTCAGTTCCCCATCTTCTTCCTTATCCCAGATACAAACTCTGTACAAACTGGCATCTCACTCAGCACTCCGCCATCTTGGCTGCTTCTCCTGGCCTCCTCCACGTGGCCTCCTTTAGCTGCTGGCTCTACTCTCTCCACTCTCTCATGCTAACCTCAGGAACCAAGAAGCCGAGTCCCGTTCTGCCTCCCTTTTATAGTGTAGAAATCCAAACCCTTAATCCAATATACATAATAGGGAAGTCTCTTAATACAAAGTCACTTCTCTGAGGCATGATAGGATTGTACCACCTTACACCAAAAAGGGTAGGAAAGGCTTAATCCCAAAACCAAGCCCCAGGCTACAAGGATTCTGCCTGCCTTTAGCCCACCCCAACACACATTAATATCACCTGGGCAACGGCCTCTTTAACAAAGTGAGCATAATACATTTTATCTGCCCAACACTCACATAAAAAAAAATACACAAATTCTAAAGTGATTAAATTACTGATGTCTTTACCTTCAGTTAGTACTGAGGAAACTGAATAGAAAGTTGTCTTTGTACTTGAAAATAGAATTGTAATTTTATAAAAGTAATGGCTAACAATGTATGACAATAACACTCTGAATGTCATAATAAATGTTATTTCCATTACTTTAATTCTTATTTTTACCATAGCTATGAGTACTAAATGCATTTACTAATAACCAAGGTTGAAATCATTATTTAATCATACTATTTGTAGAAACATTGAACCTTATAAATTTGGAATTTGAAATTTAACCTTTTGGCTAAGAATATTAAAAAAAACTTAGATTAAAATGCTGTATTATTCATGAAAACTATTATCTGACATACTATCAATCTCATATTATGTAAAAATAATTAATGCAAAGAGAGTTTCACAAGTATAATTAGATGTTCTCAATGTCTTTATTATTTTTTTAATTATTACTATTTTATTTATTTATATTTTTCAAAGAGAGGAGGGGATATAGTGAGACAGACTCCAGCATGTGCTCTGTTGGGCAGATAAAATGTATTATGCTCACTTTGTTGAGAATGGCGGTGCCCACATGAGGCCTTCCCCCAGGTGATATTAATGTGTGTTGAGAATCCTTGTAGCCTGGGGCTTGGTTTTGGGATTAAGCCTTTCCCACCCTTTTTGATGTGGGGTGGTACAATCCAATCATGCCTTGGAGAAGTGACTTTGTATTAGAGACTTCCCTATTTTGTATATTGGATTAAAGGTTGTGAAGCTACAATATAAAATGGGGGCGGAACGAGAGTTTGGGCGCTTGGTTCCTGAGATTATCATTAGAAGAGAGAGCAGAGGAGAGCAGAGAAAGGCCACGTGGAGGAGGCCAGGAGAAGCAGCCAAGATGGTGGAGTGCTAAGTGAGATGCCAGTTTGTGTAGAGTTTGTATTTGGGATAAGGAAGGAGATAGGGAACAGAGGTGAATAAGTCTGGTGAGCTAGAAACCTTTGATTCTAGGAAACTCGGATAAGTCAGTGGCTTTGTGAGCACTGAATGTGACTGGGTTTTGGAGCCCTGTGTGTATTTTTACTTGCCCGCCGGGTGCAAGCTAGAATTAAAGACTATGGCCCACCAGTTTTTGGCTCCGCTGTTTCTTTACCGACTGTCTGAATCCAATGTGAACCTGCATGTGAATGGCCACAATGGCGGTTCCTGGCTTTACATGCTCCAAATAGGATCCACCTGGCCACCCAGCCTGGGGCTGATGCTTGAATCAACCAACCTATCTTCAGCACCCGGGGTCCATGCTCAACCCAATTGAGCCACTGGCTAGAGGAGGGAAATGGGGAAAGAAGCAAATCATTGCTTTTCTTGTGTGACCTGTCTGGGAATCAAACCCTGAATGTTCATACACTGGGCCAACATTATATTCACTGAGCCACCAGCCACGGCTAAAAAAACTTGCCTCAAACATTTTATTTCACAGCTTGTATTTTCACTATCTAACAGGTCAAATGCTAAAGTTTTTAAACTCAATTTTTCTTCTATCTTCTAATAATAGAATACCATTGATTTTAGTGGTTCTCAACCTTTAATTTCATCTGACAATTCATATAATCTTCAAATTTCTCTCACTAAAGACAGTGAACTTTAACCCTTGGTATAAAAAACAAATGGGGTTTGTGTGAAAAATGTGAGCAGAGGGAAATATAGGACTACTTGAGTTTGGAAGAGAAAGATAATTCAAAAAGGCTTACATTTTTTAATGAACTCACCTCACTTATATCCCAAGGAATCAATTTTATTGTCTATTAAAAGGTAAAACTGGGCTCTGGCCAGTTTGTTCAGTGGATAGAGCATCACCTTGGCACATGGACTTCCCAGATTCAATCCCTGGTCAGATCACACAGGAGAAGTGACCATCTGTTTCTCTTATCCTTCTCCCTCTTCCCGTTTTCTCTCCGCCCCCCCTACAGCTAATGGATCCATTGCTTCAAGCATCAGACCTGGGCATTGAGGATAGCTTGATTGGTTGAAGCATGGCCCTAAGTGCTGTCTGAGTGTGTTAAAAATAGCTCAGTACTCGAGCATTGACCCAAGACAGAGATTCCTGGGTGTATCCTAGCCAGGTGCATGTGAAAGTCTGTCTCCCTATTTCCCCTCCTCTCAATTAAAAGAAAAAAAAAAAGAAGAAAAAGGTAAAAATGTAGATGTCTCACAGATTTTTTTTTTTTAGTTTGGGAATAAAGCTCTTTCCTCCTATGTCACAAAAGAAAAAGAAAAATTTTATAAACTCAATTCACTAAATAAAATTACTTTCTACTTTTGTTCTTCTACTTACTTTCCAACATGGAAACAATGTTTACAAGGAGCAAACATTAAAATAACAAATGCTAATTTTGAAAAGTAACAAAAAATGTATGCCTTAAAACTGGAATAAATAAAACTTGACCATGCATTTTATTTTACATTAAAAAATATTATCTTACAAAATTGGAGGTTCCAAGATGGTCACAGAGTAGGCAGACTCTCAACAACCATTTCCCAGAACCAAGGTAGATTACAACTTAAATCTGAGAACACTCATCATGAAAGACAAAATTTGAACTAAACTGTTGGTCAAATAAGTTTGTAAATGTGATATATATGTTTGCTTGCTTGTGACTTATATTGGGTGTGGGGGACAGGCTGTGGGCAGGCCGGGTCGTTGTGGCCTGGGGTTTGGTTTTGGGACTAAGCTTTTCCCCACACCCTTGACTGATTGTATGATCTGGGTGGTGCACTCTCATGAGGAATCCAATTATGCCTTGGATGAGTGACTTTGTATCGGAGACTTCCTTGTTTGTATATTGGATTAAGGGATTTTGGTTTTCTACACTATAAAGTGGGACAGACCAGGAGCTTGGACACACAGTTCCTGCTATCACAATTGCAGGGGCTTCCCTGATCCCTTGCCCTTCATGGGAAGAGCTGGTTTTCTGCTTTTCCCTTGTCTTCTTTTGTGGTTTGCCTGTCTTGGTGAGACACCAATAAATAGGATGGCCCCCCCGTCCTCTGACTCCGCCATTTCTTTATTGTCTGCCTGAATCCAATGGGAACCTGCATGTGAATGGCCACGATGGCGGCTCCGGGCCTTACATAAACTAAGAAGATTCTACAGTCAACGAACACCAAAAAACCCACACTGAGACTGGTAGGAAAGGCAGAGATGAAAAAAGGGCTGGCCCTCTCCCGGGAGCAAGTGGCGGACGGGTCTATCGAGATGGAGAGGGCTGCCAAAAAGTTGTAGGTCCTTATCGCCAAAACCGGAATCCCAGCCTAGAGCCCTGGAGTCTGTAAGGGGCTTAACACTATATTTGGCTGAGGAAAAAAAAACCTAGACATGGTCTGAGAGAAGGAGGCAGGCCTCTCTCAGACCCAGGCTCTGTAGTAAAGAAACAGCACAGAGAGGCTCACTCACAGCCACTTTCCCGGAGCTCCAGAACACCCAAACACCTGGGCTGAGTAACTCCTCAAATTTATTTATTTATTTACAGAGACAGAGAGAGTCAGAGAGAGGGATAGATATGGACAGACAGACAGAAAAGGAAAGAGATGAGAAGCATCAATCATCAGGTTTTTGTTGAGATGCCTTAGTTGTTCATTGACTGCTTTCTCATATGTGCCTTGACCATGGGGCCTCAGCAGATAGAGTAACCTTTTGCTCAAGCCAGCTTAGGTCCAAGCTGGTGAGCTTTGCTCAAACCAGATGAGCCGGCACTCAAGCTGGCAACCTCGGGGTCTTAAACCTGGATCCTCCACATCTCAGTCCAATGTCTATCCACTGCGCCACCGCCTGGTCAGGCAGTTACTCCCCAAATTTAAAGTAAGCATTTTTTCTTGGGAACAGCATCACGAGCAAAGGTAAGACAGTGCCCCATCCACCAGAGGCTCCCCTACCCTAGCTAGACCAAAGACACTTAGAGCCAGGCACCATGTTAGGATGCCTGGGAGTGCAGGGTCTAAGCTACACCATCCCCTGCACTGATGAATGCTCGCCTGGGGCAGGCAGCCTGGAGGCAGTAGGGCGTGGGTGTGGAAGTTCAAGGGATTATGCGCAAGCCGGACACAGAGCCAGGAACTGCTGCTGCCACTGCGGAAGCCTGGGCTCACACACAGTCCTGCTCACTGAGTAGGCACACCCTTGCCTTGGATGGAGACTGTTGGGCAGATAAAATATATTATGCTCACTTTGTTAAAGACGGTACTGCCCATGAGGAGGCCGTCACCCAGGTGATATTAATGTGTGTCTCTAAAGGCAGGCAGAATCCTTGTAGCCTGGGGCTTGGTTTTGGGATTAAGCCTTTCCTACCCTTTTTGATGCGGGGCAGTACAATCCAATCATGCCTCAGAGAAGTGACTTTGTATTAGAGACTTCCCTATTTTGTATATTGGATTAGAGGTTGTGAAGCTACACTATAAAATGGGGGCAGAACGGGACTTGGCTCTTGGTTCCTGGGATGATTAGAGGAGAGAGCAGAGCAGAGAGCAGAAGGAGGCCACGTGGAGGAGGCCAGGAGAAGCAGCCAAGATGGCGGAGGGCTGAATGAGATGCCAGTCTGTGCAGAGTTTGATGCTGGAGAAGGAAGGAGATGGGGAACTGAGGAGAATAAGGCTGGTGAGCTAGAAACCTTTGATTCTAGGAAACTCGGATAAATCAGTAGCTTTGTGAGCACTGAATGTGACTGGGTTTTGGAGCCCAGTGTGTGTTTTTACTTGCCCGCCGGGTGCAAGCTAGGATTAAAGATGAAGGCCCATCAGTTCTTGGCTCCGTTGTTTCTTTACCGACTATCCGAATCCAATGCGAACCTGCGTGAGCCGGGCTGCTGTGATGGTGGCCCTGGCCATGCCTCCTGGCTTTACAGAGACCCAACTGTCTGCAGAGGGGGTACACACGGGCATACATGAGCCCGCCAGCAAGGGCAGAAGTAGGGGCGGCTGTCACTGGAATCCAGTCCGGCGTGTAAACCTGCCTGGGGTGGGGCACGCCCTCAGCATGTAAACCTGCCAGGGGTAGGGTGCACACTCAGGGATGATCTGAGCAGGCACATACGACCCCTCCACGGTGGCTGACAAAGTCTGAGCCATGCAGACCTCCAGAGACGAGGCAGCCACGGAAGTGGTCTGAGAAGGTATGCGAGGCCTCACCTGCAGGGGTGAAAGCTGAGACAGATGCCCAAGCCCATGAGCAAAAGTGCCCATGGCGCACATTGGCTCTCAGAAGTAGTGTCACCTGGGGTGGCCACAGAAGCAGTCCAAATGGGCTCGTGGGCATGCACGAGCCTGACCAGGGCAGCAGTGGTCAAGGAAGTGGGTTGCACCAGCAGCACCTGAGCCCAAAAGCCCCAGACAGTAACAGTGGTGGGAGCCTGGTAGACAGACCACACAATGAGAGCACAGGGGTCATACACACTGGATCCTTGTGACTACATCCTACTAGTGCTGGAAAAGAGCAAAAAAACCCCAAAATAAAATAAAATAAAATAAGTAAATAAAATGTCTGGATAGAATGACACCTGAGGCTAAGGAGTAGGCCACATCTAACACCATACCTAATCACTGAATTACAGTACTGAGCCCAAAAATTAGCCAGCAATAAGAGGCAACAGAAAGCGAATCTTAGGGAAACTTGAACTTTGAAAGGAACTTCTCCAAGACCAAGAGTAGATAAAAGCAAGCCTAGGTGTGCAGCTGATATTTATAATGGCACCTGGACTCAGCAGAGGATGCCAAAACATTTGGATAACTTGTAGCTCCCAAAAGGTGGATAAGAACCAGTCATAGGCAGTGACCACCACTGATCTGTGCCAGGCCCTGGTCAGGGAGGTCCAGAGCAACACAGACGAAATGGGAAGACAGAGAAGTTCAATCCAAATGAATAAACAAGAGAAACCCACAGAAAATGAACTGAATGACATGGAAATAAGCAAACTACAGGATGCAGAGTTTAAAATAATTATTATTAGAATGCTGAAAGATCTTAGAACAACAGTATATGGAAACAGTGATCACATAAATAAAGAGACATTTGGATAACGTGTAGCTCCCAAAAGATGGATAAGAACCAGTCACAGGCAGTGACCCCCGATGATCTGTGCCAGGCCCTGGTCAGGAAGGTCCAGGGCAACACAGACAAAATGGAAAGACAGAGAAGTGCAATCAAAGTGAATAAACAAGAGAAACCCCCAGAAAAAGAACTGAGTGAGATGGAAATAAGCAAACTACCAGATGCAGTGTTTAAAATAATAATTATTAGAATGCTGAAAGATCTTAGAATAACAGTATTTGGACACAGTGAGCCCATAAATAAGGAGATAACAAGTATCAAAAAGGATATTGAAATAACAAAATAAAAGAACCAGATAGAAATGACAAATACAATATCAGAAATGAAGACTACACTACAAGAAATTAAAAGCAAGCTGGATGAAGCAGAGGATAGAATCAGTGATTTAGTAGACAAGATAAACAAAAACATGGAAGTGGAGTAGCAAAAAAGAAAAGAGGTTGAAAAATCTGAGGAAACTCTAAGAGAGCTCTATGACAATCTGAAAAGAAACAACATTTGCATCATAAAAGTTCCAGAAGAAGAAAAAGAGCAAGGGTTAGAGACTTTGTTTAATCAAATCATAGCTGAAAACTTCCCTAAATTGATGCAGGAAAAAGTAACACAAGTTCAAGAAGCACAGAGAATTCCATTAAAGACAAACCCAAAGAAATCTACACCAAGACACATCATAATTAAAATACCAAAGCTAAGAGATAAAGAGAAAATATTAAAAACTGCTAGAGAGCCTGACCAGGCAGTGGCGCAGTGGATAGAACATCAAACTGGGATGCGGAGAACCCAGGTTCAAGACACTGAGGTTGCCAGCTTCAGCAAGAACCCATCTGGTATGAGCAAGGCTCACCAGCTTGAGCCCAAGGTTGCTGGCTCAAGCAAGGGATTACTCGGTCTGCTATAGCCCACCAGTCAAGGCATATATGAGAAATCAATCAATGAACAACTAAGGAACTTCAAAAAAGAATTGATGTTTCTCATCTCTCTTTTCCTGTCTGTCTGTCTCTATCTGTCCCGCTCTCTGACTCTCTCTCTGTCACTACCACAAGAAAAAAGAAACTAGAGAAAAAAAGAATATCACCTACAAAGGAGCCCCCATAAGGATGACATCCTACTTCTCAACAAAAACACTTGAGGCCAGAATGGAAAGGCAAGAAATATTCAAAATAATACCAAACAAGAGCCTACAACCAAGACTACTTTATCCAGCAAGGCTATCGTTTATAAATGAAAAAGAAATAAAAAGCTTCCCAGACAAAAAACAAACAAAAAAAATAAAAAAACCTCAAGAATTCATTACAACCAAACCAATGCTGAAAGAAATGCTAAGGGGCATGTTGTAAATAGAACAAAAGAGGAAAAGTATATAGTAAAAGAGGAATATAGCTTTAAAGAATAAAATGGAATTGAACAACTACATATCAATATAACCATAAATATAAATGAATTAAATGATCTAATCAAAAGACATAGGGTAGAGACATGGATAAGAAAACAGGACTCATACATATGCTGTCTACAAGAGACACAACTCAAAACAAAAGATACACATAGACTGAAGGCAAAAGGATGGAAAAAAATATTTCATGCAAATGGAAATGAAAAAAAAAAGCTGGGGTAACAATACTTACATCAGAAAAAATGGACTTTAAAACAAAGGCTATAGTAAGAGATAAAGAAGGTCACTTCATAATGATTAAGGGAGCAATTGAACAGAAAGATATAACCATTATAAATACTTATGCACCTAATATAGGAGCACCTAAATATATAAAGCAGACTTTGATGGATATAAAGGGTGAGATCAACAGCAATACCATAATAGTAGGGGATTCCAATACCCCACTAATATCACTAGATAGACCCTCAAGTAAGAAAATTAACAAAGAAACAGCAGACTTAAAGGACATATTAGATGAACTAGATTTAATAGATATCTTCAGAACCGTTCACCCTAAAGCAGCAGAATATATATTCTTTTCAAGTGCTTATAGTACGTTCTCTAGGTTAGACCACATGATAGGGCACAAAAGCAATCTCAAAAAATTTAAGAAGATTGAAATCATATCAAGCATTTTTTTTCTGATAACAATGGCTTGAAAGTGAAAATTCACCACAACAGAAAATATGAAATATACTAAAAACCATGGAAACTAAATAGAATGTTAATAAATAACAAATGGGTAAACTAAAGATCAAAGAAGAAATAAAAAATTTTATAGAAACAAATGATAATGAGCATACAACAACTCAAAATTTATGGGACACAGAAAAAGTAGTTCTGACAGGAAAGTTTATACCAATACAGGCATAACTTAGTAGATAGAGCTCAAATAAACAACTTAATCCTGCATCTAAAAGAACTAGAAAAAGACAGCAAGTAAAGTCCAGAGGTAGTAAAGAAGAAAATAATACAGACTAGAGCAGAAATAAATGACATAGAGGCTAAAGAAACAATACACAGGATCAATGAAACCAGGAGCTGGTTCACTGAAAGGATAAAAAAGATCGATAATTTTTAACCAGAATCACCAAGAAAAAAACAAGAAGACTCAAATAAATAAAATTAAAAATGAGAGTGGAGGAATAACAACTGACACAACAGAAATACACAATATTGTAAGAAAATACTATGAAGAACTCTATGCCAAAAAATTAGAAAACCTAGGTAATATGGACAAATTTCTTGAAACATATAATCTTTCAAAAATCAATCTGGAAGAATCAGAAAACCTAAACAGACTGATGACAACAAATAAGATTAAAAAAAAAACAAAACTCCAAACAAACAAAAGCCCTGGGACAGATGAATGCAGTGGTGAAATATACCAAATATTCAAAGAAAAACTAACTCCTATCCTTCTCAAGCTATTTCAAAAAATTCAAGAGGAAGGAAGACTTCCAAGCTCCTGTTATGAGGTGAGCATAATTCTGATTCTAAAACCAGGCAAAGACAACACAAAAAAAGAAAATTATAGGCCAATATCCCTGATGAATTTAGATGTTAAAATCCTCAACAAAGTACTAGCAAACCGAATCCAGCAATACATAAAAACAATCATACATTATGATCAAGTGGAATATATTCCAGGTTGGCAATGATGGTACAATATTTGTAAATCAATCAATGTGATTCATCACATAAACAAAAAGAAGGAGAAAAAAATGATAATTTTAATAGATGCAGAAAAAGCATTTGATAAAATCCAGCACCCATTATGATCAAAACTCTCAGCAAAGTGGGAATACAGAGAACATACCCCAATAGGAAAGGAATTAAATTATTAGAGAACATGTAGTTTAGATTCTTTCCTAACTAACTTGGTCCCTTTCTAATATTCTTTTTTTTTTTTTTTTTTTTTTTTTTTACAGAGAGAGAGAGTCAGAGAGAGGGATAGACAGGGACAGACAGACAGGAACGGAGAGATGAGAAGCACCAATCATTAGTTTCTCGTTGCGCATTGTGACACCTTAGTTGTTCATTGATTGCTTTCTCATATGTGCCTTGACCGTGGGCCTTCAGCAGACCGAGTGACCCCTTGCTTAAGCCAGCAACCTTGGGTCTAAGCTGGTGAGCTTTACTCAAACCAAATGAGCCCACGCTCAAGCTGGCTGCCTCGGGGTCTTGAACCTGGGTCCTCGGCATCCCAGTTCGATGCTCTATCCTCTGCGCCACCACCTGGTGAGGCGCTTTTCTAATATTCTTTTTTTTTTTTTTTTTTTTTATTTATTCATTTTTAGAGAGGAGAGAGACAGAGAGGGAGAGAGGAGAGAGAGAGAGTGGGGAGGAGCTGGAAGCATCAACTCCCATATGTGCCTTGACCAGGCAAGCCCAGGGTTTCGAACCGGCGACCTCAGCATTTCCAGGTCGACGCTTTATCCACTGCGCCACCACAGGTCAGGCACTCTAATATTCTTATAAAAAATATTTAAGAACTGGAGAACAACAGGTGACTACTTTCAATAAATGCTAGACACTGGCATTTTTAAATCAAGCAATTTATGTACTGATTGATGATTATAAACCATTTTACTAGCATCATTTTTACAGTTTAGGTGATAATTGAAAAGCACTAAGTGTTTTCTTAATTTGTGGATATAATTTTAACTAGATGAATTTATGCTAAATACTTTTTGGTTGCCATTTGGCATTCTTAGTTGATCTTCACCAAACCTCCTCCATTCTACTAAACCCTTTCAAGAACTGTAAAAGGTCCAAGATTTTACTATACGTTGCTAATATTGTGTGGCAAAAATTTTGCTTTATGAATGCTAACATAAGACACAGTATCCGTGCATCAGAGAGAAAGAAGACTTTAATACTCATGGCAATAGCAGTCACCAGAGTGTCAGCATTATACAGTGAGGTGTACACAAGAGAGACTGTTGAGCATAGAGCTCCTGAACCTTTTAAACTGGGAAGTAAGTCGGCCTAAATTTTGCCACAGAGGGAGACATTATCACAGTGAAGATTGAACAAATCTGCTTTATGTTCAGGAGAAGGACACTAAATATATTTCACAAGGTAGGCTGTTCATTATTCAAATACCCTTGAAAAAGTAGTCTAAAATCAAAGGCGGTCAATGCCTCTGCTCACAAGAAACAGGAATGATCCATACAATGGTATCTCCCAACATCCTCTGAGACCATAATACTGACTGTGAGTTTATTCTAAATTTATCTTGAGGCATAGCCTGTCTTTTTCTATTTGGAGGTAATCCCAATTTCCCAGACAAACAGTCAAAGAGCACAAGTAGAAAAACTGTTGTAAATTATATAAGCCAAATATTATAAAGACAATGGGAAAAGAGAGGACAAGAAGGATTAGAAATAAATAACGGAGACTGATGGGACTCATACCACTTAGAATGGTTGCTGACAATTACAGAGCGTTATAGACACTTCCTACATTCTGAGACCTGAAGTAACATTAAAGCCATTAACAATTATTATCTCATCTAATCCTCAAAAGTGTACACATGCATTTTTCACACACATATTAGTGCTCTTTCTGCTTTAAGAATGAAGAAACTGAGGCTGACTGTGTTTTAAATTATACCATGGAAAAGCTAGAATTTAAAACCTAAATTTTAATAATTTACCTCTTCACTACTATTATATCTCCCTACTGCTAAAGAAAACACTATTGTCTGAAGAGTATCTGTCTTTGAAAATAAAAAGTACAGATTTTCTTGATTTAGGAAAACTGCATTTGATTTGAGAAACTTAGATTCTAGCTTTTTTTTTTTTTTTTTTTTTTTTTTTTACAGAGACAGACAGAGATGAGAAGCATAAATTATCAGTTTTTTGTTGCAACACCTTAGTTATTCATTGATTGTTTTCTCACATGTGCCTTGTCAGGGGCTACAGCAGACCGAGTGACCCCTTGCTTGAGCAAGTGACCCTGGCTCGCCAAGCTGGCGAGCTTTGCTCAAACCAGATGAGCCCACGCTCAATCTGGTGACCTCGGGGTCCGAACCTGGGTCCTCCACATCCCAGTCTGACACTCTAGCCACTGCGCCACTGCCTGGTCAGGCAGATTCTAGCATTTTAAGATAAAGACACCTGTACATTCTTTAAGATGTCACTGCACAAAATTAACTATGGATATATCAATATGTAGAGTTATGGAAATTAATATAGTAAAAGTCATTATGTTGTTTATCTTGAATATTGTCTCAGAATAAATAAAAATATTATGATGAAAATAGGGCAAGATAAACTTAATCAACATTTAATGAAGAGTACTGCATCAAAATATACATAATTTATATCAGAAGAAAACAATATTTTATGTGTAGTAATTCATATGCATTAAATTGACTATTATCAGGTAGGTTTAGATGAACACTGACAGAAACACAGCTATGAAGAGCTCTTTTCTGCCAAATGCATTCCTGGCTCTCACTAGGTGAAAAAACAGAAAAGAATGAGGAACCCCCTACATCACTGCTTTACAAATGTGTGTATACACACACACACACACACACACACACACACACACATCCTGTTTGTAAACTAAGTGAAAATTATTGATTGCACAATTTATCTACCACCAAACTATAGTCGGACAATGATCTTATCCTATAAACCAGCATATTCTCATGTTCTCTAGAAGTTATGTGCTTAAAAATATAAACTAGTCATTCTAGCAAATAAATAAGGCATCCTTTACAGAGTGTAATGTTGTTTTTCTAAAGTACATAGTGATAACTAATTTTTATAGTGGTTTACAATTTTAAAGTTCTTTATACAATGTATTTTTTATTGATTTCAGAAGAAGAGAAAGGAGGAGAGAGAGAGAGAAATATTGATTTGTTATTCCACTTCTTTATGCATTCAATGATTTATTCTTGCATGTTCCCTGCTGGGGATAGAACCTGTAACTTTGGTGTAGTGGGATGATGCTTTAATCAACTAGCTACAGACTAGGACATTATACTTTTATTCAAAACTGTTTGATTAGCATTACTCCCCTTTTTGAGATAAATTATCAGATAATTGCTACACTGTTCCTCTCCCTGTATGATCTTTCCTTTTTTTTCTTATCCAAGTTTTACTCAATGTTTAAGGCTCAAGTAAACCTCTTCCATTCATTCTTTTTTAGCAGTATTCAGTCATGTTGTATCTTCTCTCAATTCATAATACAGTTGTCCCTCACCATATCACAGTTCATTTTGCAGTCTCACTGTATTGCAAATTTTAAAATTATATATATCTAATTTTGTATTGAGGATTTTTTGCTACATCGTAGAATTTTGTGTTATATAAATATATTTTTATTTACTTATTATTTTAATTATTTTTGTGGTAAAATAAGCATTTCTAGCCTAAAAAATGAAAATATAAAAATATATAAAAATATTAATTAAAAGAATATTAAAACAAAATAAAATATGTATAATATATTCACCGGTGAGTACACATATAGAATTTTATATGTTGTTAAAATTATGTAGGTTTAAGAGTATAGAAAGTGTTTAAAAGCACAGGAAGTGTTTATAAAAGAGTGTGTGAAAGGTTAGTAACAGTATGAGAAAAGTTTATAAGAGTGTGGGGAGGGTTTATAAAGCCTTAAAATATATATATAAATAATAAAAGCAATATAAGGTCGTTACTTTGCGGACTTTCGCCTATCATGTGGGGTTCTGGAACCTAACCCTCGTGATAGACAAGGAACTACTGTATACCTGTCTTATAATGCTTATTTTGCAATAGAACACATGTGGCCATGTGACACTAAATTAGTTAAAGCATTTTATTTAACTTTCCTTTCATGAGTTTTAGAGAACATTCTCCAACATTTTGTGAGTATCTTACGAATGAAGTGATCATTTATAGTTTCATAATGACCTAAATACCTTATAAAGTATTCAGTAAGTGTTCATTATTTTTTATTTAACACTCATAACCTGCATATAAGCAATACAGTCAAGAATGATAATGTCTCTGTCACCTCTTTTCAACTTATTAACTGCAAAGATAGGCATTTTATAAAAAAATTTGCTTTTGCTGTTATAAAATCTTCAAATTTGTTTCTCCTCCAAGTTAATTTTCTGAATAAAACAACATATATTCTATATTTTAATAATATAATTTATATATGGTATGATAAATTAGGTGATAAAGATCAACACAAAATATAAATTTAATCTTTTTTCCTACTAAAATAAAAAAAATTAAATGCACTTCTAGTAATAGATACTTTCTCTTTACATTATTAGAAAAGATAAAATAACTAAGATACTGTATTTAATAGTATGGGAAGAGAAATTTTTTTCTCTTTCCAATTAAAGTATTTTGGGCATCATTATACAGGACTTGGTTTCAATAAAGCTTTAAAAGTTAAGAAGCAAGAAATGCCTTTTTACTTTTTCTTGCTACTGAAGGAGATGACCTGCTAGTTTCAACAGGCCTGTTGTATCACATCAGTAGGACAAAAGTAGAAATATCTATCCTGCCATTATTTTTGGGACACAGCATATTTCTTCTCATTTTAAGCGTATTGCTTGTCCCTTTAACCAATAAATGTGCATTCTTTTTTTGATTGTAATCCCTACTTACTTTTTTCTACAAGTGAAAGTACTATTAAGAATGATGAAAGCTAAAACTCTTTCAGAGCCATCAATGTTAAATACTTTATTATTTTTTAAATTTATTGATTTTGGAGAGAGGGAATGGGGTGGCATCAATTTGCTTTTCCAATTGTTTATGCATTCTTCGGTTCTTATATGTACCCTGACCATGGATCAAGCCCACAACCTTGGTGAACTGGGAAGATGCTCTAACCAACTGAGTGAGCTACCCAGGCAGGGCTCAGAGCCATGACTTTTACATCCCAGAAAACATCAATTTCCTCTTTTCTCAGGAGTACCTTTTGTCTGGCATGCAACAGTCTTCATATCCAGTTTGGTTTATCCACAAAACATTTCTGAATTATTACTACTTAGGTATTAGAAGAAAACCAGTCTCTCGTACTTAATGGTTTAATTGAAAGGCTTACCTTACAGTATTACATAGGAAACAAGAGAATTAAAAAAAAAAAAATCACCTAAGACTGACTTTACCAAGTGCAATACTGCCATCATGTGGATCACAATAAGATTAACTATACAGAATACTGAAGCCAAGCACCATGCGAAGATGGCCAATACCTGATGTGGGGAATTAAAATATGATTACATAAAATAAATTTATAAACCACATAAGAAATGATTATTAAATAAAACTATAAATTAATTATATTTTATATATTTTATTTTAGTATAGCACTATAATTTGGCAATTAGATAAATTTATTCTGCAATTGAATAATTTGGATAAAATGGTAAATATGTATACATATATATACAGCACACAACTCAGAATATGCTAAAGGAAGTATAGAAAGAAAACTATATTCCATTCCTACTCTGCCCCTGTGCAATCATTTATTTTCTTCAGAGTCAACCTCTGTTACCTCTTTTTTGTTTGTTTGTTTTCATCTCATAATAAATATACTCACATTTTATTTTTCTTCCACAAACTGACACACACTAATGAAATTATTCCTTTTTTTTTTTTCAGTTTATTTAGAACTTTCTGGAAGTTACTTTGCTGTTGTTATTAAAAGTGGAGTTCTGTTTTATTTGTATGTACTCATGTTTATTATGTTTTATGTCTTTAAGCATGTAATATAATTGAAAATGTTTTCCATCTTCAGATATATTTTTTAGAAATCTTACATGTTTGCTTTCATGGTTTCATGTTTGCCTTCTCTGTAAAATTAGTTTGGTGTAAAGCACTATAGAGGAGAGAAGGAACTTTAATTTGGGGGGGGTGACCACCAAGAAATCCCAAACTATTAATATTTACTTGAAATTTTTCTTTGTCCACTGATTACAAATGCCACCTTTATTACTATATATTAAATTTCTCTGCATATTTGGACCTGTCATTTGAACTTTTATTTTTTTCCAACAGAACTAACTATACATGAACCAGTACCAAACTTTAATTTCTGTAGCTTTGCAATGTATTTTAATATTTGTTAAGAGTAGCATTCCTTTTAATTACTGTAGTTTTATATGTTTTAATATCTGACAGGATTAGTATAATTATTAGTAACTAAAAATTACTGTAGTTTTATTAGTTTTAATATCCTCTTATTATTCTTCCTTTTCAAAAGTTTCCTGGCTTATTTGTTCATTATCTCTAAGAGCTATAAATTATCTATTATAGTTCTTTTAAAAACCTGTTATTCATTAAAGTGTAATTATTTTATAGGTTAACTTGGGGAAACAACATAATTATAAAACTGATTGTTTATATACAGACTTGTGGTCTACTATTCTATTTCTTCAAGATTAGTTTTGTGTACCAAAAAAACTTTCAAACAAAATTTTAAATAATTTTGTACACTTTATGTATGTTTATTCTATTATTTGTTGGTGCCTATTCTAAATGGAGTATTTACTTCTATTATGTCCGCCAAATACTTTTTATTGAAGCCCTGTCCTATTAGCTCAGTTAGCATTGCCCCAATATTCCAAGGTTTTGAGTTCAATCACAGGTCAGAACATATATAAGAATCAACCAATGAATGCATAAATAAATGGAGCAAAAAATCAGTGTTTCTCTCTCTCTCATCCTTCCTCTCTCTCTAAACATATCATAAAAAATAGTTTTAATGGAGTATAACAATGCAACTAAGTTATTTCTATATATTAATATTTTATATTTCCATAAGAAATAAATTTTTCTTTTTTTTCCAATAACTCTCTTCAGTTTTTCTATATAAATAATTATATCATGGGAAAATAATAATTTATCTCTTTCTTTATCTTATTGGCACAGACCTTCAGAATAATGTTAAACGATAGTTATGATCAAGATTACCATTTGCTTTGCTCCTCTTTGTAATGATACCTTCTCAATTTTTCCTGATCATTGCCAGGATTCCAAGAATTTTCCCATGTTTCTTTTATTCCCCTTTCAGATAATATGCTAGGTTTACCTCCCTCTCTTTTGTCCATGCATATACTTCAAGGCTTAGTTTACTCTTCTCTATTCTTTAAGACTTTCTTCAGCCATTCCACCCAGCAGGTTCATCCTGTACTGATCCTTCTAACATGTATTCTTTGATATATTTTCTTACTGACTGACTTATTCATTAATTCAGTAATGATTTATTACCCACTATGTAGCAGGCCCTGAATGAGGCAATTTTGTTTTAAAACCTAAAAAGGCATAGTCCTTCTCTTTAAAGGACTAAAAGTACAATGGAAGAGCAGAACTATTTGTTTGTTGTTTGAGTATCTTTGAAGACAGTATAAAGTAGTTTTTATGAATATGAACTATGGATTGAGACATTTAGGGCTTTTAATATTTACCACCTATGGGACCATGAACAAATTACTTCAACTCACTAAGCCTCATTTACCACAACATGAGTAAAGGATGTGTCTCATAAAGGTTTTTATGATTGTATATGACAACACTTGAACAGCTCTGAGCAAAGAACCAGAACATAGTTAGATCTCAATATATGTTAGTTATTGTTATTACTATAACCATTGTTATAATTAATAAAGTTAAATACTTTAGAGGTTTACAAAATGTGTCATAGGAGACAAGTAGGAATCTTTCAGAAAGTGTAAAGAAATGGGCTGAACAGAAGAAAATGAGATTTCTGAAGATAAAGATGGAGAAAAATTTTAAAGGGGGAAATATTTCAGAGAAGTAAAAAGTACATACAAGGTGATTAGGCTATATAAGTTAGTGCCTGGCATGCTGAAAACAAGACGTGTTTCAGTAAAACTACCGTCCAGCACCAGCAGACAAGCTGGAAAGGCGGACTCTAGATCATATACTACTGTTTCAACTCTACTTCTTAAGCAATTACACACATATGCTTTTGTGTAACTACTTAACCATTTCATTATCTCTAATATCATTTGACTGCTAAGATTATATGACTAGAAATCTAAAAAGCAGATTTTATTTTTTTCTTTTTCTTTTTTTAACAGAGTCAGAGAGAGAGTCAGAGAGAGGGATAGATAGGGACAGACAGACAGGAATGGAGAGAGATGAGAAGCATCAATCATCAGTTTTTCGCTGCAACACCTTAGTTGTTCATTGATTGCTTTCTCATATGTGCCTTGACCGTGGGCCTTCAGCAGACCAAGTAACCCCTTGCTGAAGCCAGTGACCTTGAGTCCAAGCTGGTGAGCTTTGCTCAAGCCAGTGACCTTGGGTCCAAGCTGGTGAGCTTTGCTCAAGCCAGATGAGCCCGCATTCTAGCTGGCAACCTTGGGGTCTCGAACCTGGGTCCTCCTCATCCCAGTCCAACGCTCTATCTACTGCGCCACTGCCTGGTCAGGCAAAAAAAAACAAAAACAGATTTTCTATATTTTACATTTACTTTGCCAAGTATCTGCATTAGTGCTTCATATTAAAATCTGCTAAACAAATAAATTCAAGTACAGTATATGACTTTAAAAAATAATTTTGTCTCCTAGATAAGTGGTCATCTAAAAGTAAAAAATATATATACTTAACACGATTTAAATTTCACCTTCACTATACCCCAATTCATGTGTACTGCCTTTGTGACTCTTAAACAAAGAAGAGGGAATTTCTCACAGCTTGTCTTTAATGTTATATTAGCGGGAAACTATTACAATTTCATATATGGTGGAACTTATTCTTTAAAAGGCACAATCACACATTTACTAACCTGCAGGTACAGTACTGGCCAAATAGATGAACAAAAAATGGTATCTACTTTCTATAAACTTAGAGATTATCAGGGGAAAAAAGGAGATTTAATTTATATATAACCAAATATATAGTGATATCCCCAACAGTTAAAATATTGAGAGTTATGATGAGTGGAGTAGTTTAGGAACACTAACCTGGCAGTGATATGCATCATGGTTTCGGGTAGGGAAGACGTTGACCAAAGGGGCCAGCTAGGAAACTAATACAACAATCCTGATGTCCTTGTAAGGGACATAAAAAGTTCACTCTATTCTATCCATGAAGATATTTTTTTAATGTTAATACTTGTCACTGAATATTTTAAAACTGGTAGTCTTCAGTTTCCCAAAATGAAATTAATTTCTCATAACTTTGCAGCCTCATAAAGAAGAAAAAAGTTCTAGATAAATCTTTCTTTTAACCCTAAAACACAGATCTTCAAAAAGATCAGAGCTGTGTTATTCTGAAAAAAAAAACCAAGTATTATTTTGATTAAGTAGAGAACAAAATAAATTGATATTCATTTTTGTAAGAAATTTTAAAACCCTATAAAATTTTCTACATTACATGACAGAATTTTTACTGTCTCTTCTTTTTACAGTAATTGAATTGTCTACTATAGCCTGAATTAAGGGTTATTGGGTAAAAAATTTATATGATCATTTCAGAGTTGTTGATCATTTACATTATTACTTTTTACTAGTAAAATGCAATGTTATAAGCAATAAATCTGAAAATTTCCACAGTTCTTTGTATTTCCATTAACAGGTCAAATACGACTGGAGGCCAGTATGTTTTTTAACCTGTACTTAGATGCATGAGAGTATCATAATAGACATACACATTCCCACATATTTTTGAGTAACGCTAAACCATAACCATTTGATGCTTTCAAATAAAATTTCATCAGGCATTTCAAAACTCCTTCAAATTTAGACAAATTAAAAATAAAACATTACTTAATAATTGGAAGAACTCAGAGTTAAAAAGCATTCAGGTTTAGTATTCAATTTAAGTTTTTATCTTAAATGAAATAATGTTGAGTGTAATCTAAGCATTCACTGGAACTTAACTTATTATTGCTATATCTTGTAATTATATAAAGTGACTAAAAACAAAATGAATATAAATTATCATAATTTTACCATTGTGGATAAAGAGGAGACATGCACGTGGTAACAAGAAATATATTACTGCCTAGCGTGCGGAGGACCCGGGTTCGATTCCCGGCCAGGGCACACAGGAGAAGCGCCCATTTGCTTCTCCACCCCTCCGCCGCACTTTCCTCTCTGTCTCTCTCTTCCCCTCCCGCAGCCGAGGCTCCATTGGACCAAAGATGGCCCGGGCGCTGGGGATGGCTCTGTGGCCTCTGCCTCAGGCGCTAGAGTGGCTCTG
This sequence comes from Saccopteryx leptura, assembly GCF_036850995.1. Taxonomy (NCBI): domain Eukaryota; kingdom Metazoa; phylum Chordata; class Mammalia; order Chiroptera; family Emballonuridae; genus Saccopteryx; species Saccopteryx leptura. The sequence continues at coordinate 72,567,707 of NC_089507.1, read as the reverse complement.
GTCGCAACATGGCGACGCCCAGGATGGGCAGAGCATCGCCCCCTGGTGGGCAGAGCGTCTCCCCATGGTGGGCATGCCGGGTGGATCCCGGTCGGGCGCATGTGGGAGTCTGTCTGACTGTCTTTCCCTGTTTCCAGCTTCAGAAAAATGAAAAAAAAAAAAAAGAAAGAAATATATTACTGACTAGAAAATATAAAATATAGATAAAATTTAAGGTTTATGCATACAGTTTTAAATATACTTTACAATCACATTGTACTTATTTCTATTTCTGCATAAAATTCCTTTGTTAAAGAATAACATTTCTGTAAGTTTTACAAATAATTCTTTATATAACTTTAAATGACCATTGGTACAGTGGTGTTTGTTAAAAGGATTGCTTTTAACCTTATTAACAGCATTTCATACAGATAAAACACCATGTGCAAAGGTCCTATGGCAAAAGAAAGTAAAAAATTCAAAGAAATTAAGGAAAGAAAGTACGACTAGACAAAAGGAAAAACGGAGAAGGTCAGTATGAAATGGGATAGCAAGGACAGGTGAACCCAGTCCATCATAGCCTTCAGAGAGAAAAAAAATGTTGTTCTTTATTCTAGGACAATGATTAATCTTTGAAACAGTTTAACGAGGGAGACAATATGACAAAATGTAATTTGTAATGACAGCCTTGTTGGAAATATGGTTTGGAAAATAGTGAGAGAAACATGGAGAGATCATGTGGGAAACTATTTTAATTTAATCTAAGAGAGAAATGCTGCTGCTGGGTCTAGAAAAGGTCAAGACCATGTGTCTTGTTCATGGTTGAACTCTTAGGGCCTTTAGCATAAATTCAGTAAATGTTTTTGTTTATTCCCTTGTTTATTATACAGTTATATGTTACTCTTGCAAGCAGAATTAATTGTATCTTCTGTATTAGACACCCTTAATTTAAGACTTTCAACCAGCCTGCCTGACCAGGCAGTAGTGCAGTGGATAGAGCATCGGACTGGTATGCAGAGAACCCAGGTCACCAGCTTGAGCACTGGCCCATCCGGTTTGAACAAGGTTCACCAGCTTGAGCTCAAAGTTGCTGGTTCAAGCAAGGGGTCACTCAGTCTGCTGTAGCCCCCTGGTCAAGGCACATATGAGAAAGCAATCAATAAATAACTAAGGTGCTGCAATGAAGAACTGATGCTTCTCATCTCTCTCCCTTTCTGTCTGTCTGTCCCTCTCTCTGTCTCTCTCTGACTCTGTTACAAAAAAGTTTTAAATAGCCCAAGCACCCCTCAGTAGATGAGTAAATAAAAAAATAAAAAATAAAAAAGGTGTGGTACATTTACACAATGAAATACTACAAGGCCATAAAATGTAAAGATCTTATCTTTAGTGACAGTATGGATAGACCGGGAGATAATATGCTAAGTGAAATAAGCCAGTCAGAGAAAGACAAGTACTATATGATTCTACTCATATGTGGAATCAAATGAGTAAAATGAACTAACAAGCAAAATAGAGACAGACTCATACATAGAAAGTAGGCTGACAGCTATTGGTGGGGATCTGCATTGGGTAGTAGAGAGACTGAGCCAGAAAGCATACACACAAAAAAAGACAGAAGGAAAAGAATTCATGAACACAGACAATAGTACGGAGATTGCCAGGAGGAAGGGGGACCTGAAGAAGGATATAGGGAGGATAAATGGTGACGGACAAAGACTGGACTTGGAGGAGCGAACACTGTACAGTGTACTGAGATGTACTGTAGAATTGTGTGCCTGGAACCTACATAATGAAGCTAACCAGTGCCGCCCCAATAAATTTCAATGAAAAATTTTGATTTTAAAATAAAGTCTGAAAAAATGAATGAATTAATTAAATAAAATAAATTCTGTTTTTGCCTTAGAAAGGTTTCCTACTGCACATTTTCCAAGTCACAAAAATTTCTTATTTTTCCATCCTAAAAATAACTAAAAAAAAGAACATAAAATTTGTGTTATATAGTATTATATTGGGAAGAATTAGCATCAGTATCCAAGTTTTTTTAAGGTACTCTTTGCTCAACACTTGACATCAAAATATGATAGCTGTTTCTTAAAAATTTTCAACTCCAAAACATTTAAACTGCAGAATGTACCTATAGTATTGATACAGTTTAGAACCTGTACTGTTTTTGTTTCATCAATTCAAGTACTTTGTTGGTAGCCTGGCAATCAATAACTTCAACCTCTGTGGTTCCGACATTCATTCCTACACATATATTTCTGTTAATTTTTTTTTTTTTTACCTTTTTTGTATTTCTCTGAAGTTGGAAACGGGGAGGCAGTCAGACAGACTCCCGCATGCGCCCGACCGGGATCCACCCGGCATTGCCCACCAGAGGGCGATGCTCTGTCCATCTTGGGGTGTCACTCTGCCGCAATCAGAGCCATTCTAGCGCCTGAGGCAGAGGCCACAGAGCCATCCTCAGCGTCCGGGCAAACTTTGCTCCAATGGAGCCTTGACTGCAGGAGGGGAAGAGAGAGACAGAGAGGAAGGAGAGGGGGAGGGGTGGAGAAGCAGATGGGCGCTTCTCCTGTGTGCCCTGGCCTGGAATCGAACCCGGGACTCCCGCACACCAGGCCGACACTCTACCACTGAGCCAACCGTCCAAGGCCTTAATTGTTTTTTTAAAGGTCAGCCTGCATGCAAGCAAAACACTTCAAATGTAACTATCATTATTAAAATCATATTTTATTTTGACAATAAACCATATGATAGTGCCAAAGTTTTTATTACAGAAAACATGATTTCATTTTTCTTTCTTCCTTTTTGGCAGATGAATAGACAGTTAGAGATGGGAATCATGTATTGTCTGACTAGAGTTTGTCAAGTAAATATTACATGGAAATTGAATTTGTAAATATTTAATATTTTCTGTACACAATAAGAAAGTGATCTCATTGAATATAAATTCTACAAAAATAAATCAATATATTTCATACACACAAGTCCTCTTTTGAAGTTACTCCTTCTGTTCCTATTTGGTTATGTCTATTAGAATGTTCATACACACATTCATTCAAGTGTTTATTGAGTATTGTTAAGCACAAATTACTGTGATTGACATGAGGGCGGATGAATAAAATATACTGTTTACATTTATCTGTACTAATCATAATGTAAGTAGTATTTACATTTATACAAATAAATGAAAATAAGTATGGTCATAACTATAAAAAGAATGTGTTAAGAACACAATACCTTGGAAGAAGGTCTTTCAGTTAAATCTCAAAGTGTGATATGAAATAGACACATTGTATGTCAAGAGTACATTAGGCAGAAGATAAATTATTGCAAAGTAAAATAAATTAACTTGTCCTCAGATAATTTGTCTGGGTATGATTGTCACACATGTTGTAAAGGGAATATATTTAGATGTGAGAATGACATAAAGACAATTTTAAGGTCCTAAAGGGTCTAATAAACAATACGGATTTCATTTTGACTCGTTTTAAAAAATAGAAAAGTAATATAACACCCTCTGTCTTAAAAAAAAATTTATGACAAAAATGTCATAAGAATATACCAGAGCAAATCAAAACTAAAAAAACAGAGTCTATGGTAATTTGAAGGCTATTGCAGCTACCGACGTGGTAAATAATAGGTAATAATTACTTATTTCATTATCTAAACTCAGATGATGGTAGTGAGAATGAAAAAAAAAAAGCAGTTTGAAGTGTTAATTAAGAATCTATTAATATTTAAAAGGTATGACAAATGACTTTAATTAGTGAGCTGATAAAGACCTCAAGAATATAGGAGAAAAGAAAGTTTGTAAGATAATAAGGACGGGCCATGTGAAACATATTAACAATGGCATGTCTGTGAGTTGCCCATCCAGTTAAAGAGGTTGAGCTCAAGTCTAATTAATTATTCTCAAATAAAAGAGTATTTACTAACTTCATTTGGTGTAATAGTAAATCAAGTTCAGCCTGGGGGTGGAGGGACTAAATTTATTGTCTAAACAGCCTAATAGTCATGCCAATAAGTTAAAGCTTTATCCATTGACCATCAGATTTAATGCAGTAATGCTGCAGTAATATAATGTTATAGTAATTAAATATATAGAAGTATAGAAAAATATAGAAGATATATAGAAATAATTAGGATATAATATTAAAAGCATAAGGAAAGTAAATAAAGTTATGCCGTCCGGATAGGAATTAATATACAGCATACAGATATGATAAACAGACTCCATCTTTCATGCAGGGCCCATTTAGTGTGTGTGTGAAGTTACATATAGATAAGAAGTGGCTTGATGTCATAACTTTGTAGGTTAACATAAAAAAGAAGCTTCCCTGAGAACACCTTGAAAGTGGCTTGATGTGACATTTCCGTAGATTAACATAAAAAGGCCTTCCTTCCAGGAACTCCGGAAAACGTGGTTTGAGGTGATAATCCTGTATATTGACAATGTTAGAAGGCCTAGGCCAGAAAAGGTACCAAAGCTAAGGGGCGCCCCTGCTGCTGTAGACTCCAATGTTGAACATGGACTGTCTCCACACCGCTCTGACCAAGGACAGCCTAGAGGAGCACATGGATGGGGCCCCCTTAAGCTGTACTCACGCACACCAAAAGGATTTGTGAATAATAAACTGCTTGTGTGATTTTTGCAACTAACTTGTGTGTCAGAAATGTTTTTCCTCCAGTGGCAGTTGGTGTCAGCACTGATAAGTAGAATCCTCATAGCCGCCTCAAGAAGAGTCTCAAAGAGGCTGCCAGCCCTGCTATTAAACAGGAGTGTCCCACTGAATGGGAAGTCAAATGAGGGACACCTGATTGACATAGAGCTCAGGCTCTACTGGGTCAAGTGAAATGTAAATAAGTTAGTAACTAAATATTACAATAGAGTGGTGATTTTATTTCACTCATCTAAACTGGTAAAAATAAATATAATAACAAAAATAGGCCCTGGCTGATTGGCTCAGTGGTAGAGCTTTGGCCTGGCCTGTGAATGTCCTGGGTTCAATTCCCAGTCAGGGATCAAAGGAGAAGCAACCATCTGCTTCTCCTCCTACCCTTCTGTCTTACTCTCTCTCTTCCTCTCCCACAGCCATGGCTTGATTGGTTCAAGTTGGTTGGGCTTGGGAGCTGAGGATTGCTCTGTGGCCTCGGCACTAATGAAATGGCTTCATTGCTGAGCAATGGAGCATCGCCCCCTAGAGGGCTTTCTGGGTGAACCCGAGTCACGGTGCCTGTATATATAAATAAATAATATTTGGAGTTTTGGGGATAATGTAAAAATTAATTTTTAGTTCTCAAAAATTTGGCCCTGGCTGGTTGGCTCAGTGGTAGAGCGTCAGCCTGGCGTGCAGAAGTCCCGGGTTCGATTCCCGGCCAGGGCACATAGGAGAAGTGCCCATCTGCTTCTTCACCCCTCCCCTTCTCCTTCCTCTCTGTCTCTCTTCCCCTCCCGCAGTCGAGGCTCCACTGGAGCAAAGATGACCCGGGCGCTGGGGATGGCTCCTCGGCCTCTGCCCCAGGCACTAGAGTGGCTCTGGTCGTGACAGAGTGATGCCCCAGAGAGCCAGAGCATCACCCCCTGGTGGGCAGAGCGTCACCCCTGGTGGGCGTGCCAGGTGGATCCCGGTGGGGCGCATGCGGGAGTCTGTCTGACTGTCTCTCCCCGTTTCCGGCTTCAGAAAAATACAGAAAAAAAAATTTTACTAAAAATGTATTACCCTAGAAAATGTTTCTTTTTTATTTATACACTTCAAAGAGTCATAAATTTGCATGTGTTACTGTAAGGTCAGTGGATAACGGGGGATGGTCACGTGGGGAACCCAGGCCCATGAACTTTGGCTGGGACCACCCACAACCAAGCGCGCCAAAAGAGGCTTCACAGGAGCCCTTTTGAAAAAAAGCGACCATCTGCCAGCCAGTGAGATTTCACCATGTCATATTAGCCCGACTTCCCAAGAGGGACCCTTTAAATATCTCCCATGTGGTTTAATCCTTGCGACTTCCTTGGCCTCCATCTTATCTCGGGGCCAGGGAACCTCGTCAGGCGGAATGTGCTGTACTCAATAAAGCCTTTTGTTATTCCACACTTGGTGGCTCTTCCCCCCCCTTCCTTCCTTCTTGGTGGGGAAAAATACCTTACATTTTGGTGCCAAAACCCAGGAGGAGTTAGAAGTCCGCAATGACTACTCCTCTTTCCGTCCCCTCCGAGAAAGAACCAGGATCTCTGACATTCCACCCACTTCAGCGCACATTGCCATAAGGCCCCTGCCTCCAGCCACCTTTGAGTTCTTTCCTCCAAGACTCCCTGTCCGAAACCGTAGCTACGTCAGGGAAGTCTTTTCCATTCTGAGTAAGTGCTTGCGGAGACATTCCAAGCATATCCACTTTATCTTTTCCATCTGTGGCCAGACCTTGAGTTTTAGGACACTAATACTCAAATCTGACCACTCCGAGGACTGAGGGCGGCTGTGGGGACACAGGAATCTCCCTCCATAAAGAAGAAGAAACTATTCTTCTTCTCCGCTGTGGCCAGGCCACAGAACCCACTGAACTAGCCTCCTGAAGGGACTTTCGGTTTGAACACCCTCACCAATTTAACTATCGCCAAAAAAGCTGGGAACTGATTGGAGATCTCTTACATTCACGGCTTCTAATTATTTGCGCACCCATCCTTAATCTCTTTGCCGCCTGTTCCACCACGCAGGCCTTTTTCTGGCCAGAGTAACCTCACATAAAACCTCCACTCCTAATCTTTCCTTCTCCGCGGACTCCCAACTCTCTCTCCCTCCTGTCTGACCCCCGGGGTGCCCCTCTCTTGGGACTTCTCTGGTCCCTCTGCAGACCTCTTTTGTGCTCAGGTCTCTTCCCTCTGAGAGCCCCCTCCCCTCCCTTTGCAAAATCCTGTTTCTTATTCACCACAACCATTTCTCTTTCTTCTCCCCTGCTGGCCAGGGGCCCTTCCCTTCTCCACTGTGTTTTTAAACCCCTTCTCCGTCAGGCCATTCTCAGCCTGGCATTGGCTCTTACACTGGTTTTCAGGATGTCCAACCCCAATTTTCCTGCAGGAAGTTCTGGCCCTGTCCTGCCTTTGGCTCCAGTGTTTCCTGCGGGACTTGGGTGCCAGGCTCCCCACAAGCCCCCCTCCTCTTATTCCCAATCCCCCAAACTCCTATCCGGAACCTGTGAACATGGCATTTAAAGTTTTTAACGGTACCAACTAGTAGAAACAGGCCAAGCTGTTTGTCAGGCCCACATGCAACAGAAGGTAACACTCCAAACCCCGGCTCTTGTGGCAGCCCTGAGGCCAGTAGAACAACAGGGGCAAGGCACAGGAAGTGCCCGACCCAAGTTCAAGCCACAAAGAGAAACCACACCAGCAGCTTGCTTTAAGTGTGGCAAGCAAGACCACTGGTCCTGGCAGGGCTCCTGCTGGTGGCTACCCACTGAGCCCTGCCCTGACTGCAAGCAGCCCAGTCACTGGCGGAGTGATTGCCCCTTTGGGCAACAGGCTTTTCCTCAGCGCCTCTACGTGTGGGACAAGCCGCCCGAATGGGAGGCCAATCCAGCCAGGTGGGCGCATTGCTCAAACTCCTAGGACACAGCCGGGACTCGGAGAACCCAGGGTATGCTGCAACAAGTGGGTAAGTCCATCTCATTTCTTGTGGACACGGGGGCTACCTTCTCTTTTTGCCATCACACTCTGGACCTCTAATTCCCTCACAGGTTTCAGTTATGGGAATGGATGGGACCCCTTCCTTTCCCCTTTTTACGCCACTCCTGACATGCAATTTTGCCTCCAACTTGCCTCCTTACAGGACCACTGGCAGTCGGAACCACTGGACTCCATCCATCTCCAGCTCACCAAAAGGCTGGACCCTACAAATCCCCCTATTACTCCTTCTTTTTTTTAAATCCTTACAGGACTGAATCCGCGAAGTTTCTCCAATCATGGCCACACAGATGTTCCTCCTGACACCCCTCAAAGCCACCACCTTCCGATCTCCCCCTCCCCACGATGCCCCTAATCAGCAGGAAGTAGCCAGACAAATAAACGGCACCCCTTTTTCTATTTAACACAAAAGGTCAGAATGTAAGGTCGGTGGATAATGGGGGATGGTCATGTGGGGAACCCAGGCCCTTGAACTTTGGCTAGGACCACCCATAACCAAGCACGCCAAAAGAGGCTTCACAGGAGCCCTTTGGAAAAAAAGCGACCGTCTGCCAGCCAGTGAGATTTCACCACATCATATTAGCTCGACTTCCCTAGAGGGACCCTTTAAATATCTCCCACGTGGTTTAATCCTTGCGGCTTCCTTGACCTCCATCTTACCTTGGGTCCAGGAAACCTCGAAGGGCAGGATGTGCTCAATAAAGCCTTTTGTTATTCCATACTTGGTGGCTCTGGCCCCCCCTTCCTTCCTTCTCAGCGGGGGAAAATACCTTACATTTACATATTTGTTATATCATAGTCTGTTATATATATTTTATAAACCTTAGCAAGTTAATGTTAAAGATAAATACTAACAAGAGATATTTTTCTCACAGGAAGAAGTTAGTAAAAGTCTTATAACCTCAATGCTAAACACTTTAACAAGTAGCACTCTCAGTGATTTTACTTTAAATGCAAGGGTAAAGATATTTTAAATTTTTAAATGTGAGGTAATAGATATTTCATCTGATCTTTTAAATGTAGTGATTTTCAAAAATATCATAAAATTGTCAATCTTACAGTGACAGCAACAGTTCTCAAAATTGTATTACTTGAAATATGCACAATTTCTCCTGCATTATATTGTAACTCTATATGTAAACCCATTAATGATATTCAAGTTTTGGCATTTTTCAAGTCATATGCTAAAATAGGTTTATAACTGTGGGTTTGTGAAACAGTTTTTATTATTGGATTATTATTTATTATTTTATTATTTTCAATATAAAACAACTGTAAACCTACTTTTGCCCCAAAATACATATTGTAAATTTCCTCAAAACTTTATTGTTATTAAAAATATCCAAACATTTGGTTAAATTTTCACTGTTTCAGGTTGGTACCTTATTCCAAGATAAATCAGCTATTCATTTTGAGAAATGTCACTTGGCTGTATTGTCAATACTTCTCTGAAGTGAATGAATAACTACAATTAACAATCAAATTTCAAATTAATATAAAGTGTACTCTGAATGATATTAGTATTTCCAAGAATTGAATGAATCTTATGGGAATGGATAGAAATAAAATGGGAAAAACTATTAAATCACTTGAAATTGCCAAGTTGTAAAGCAAAGTTAAGCATGTCAAATTAACTTAATTACTGAGTCCAAAATTACAAATTATGTAATATGCACAATAGCTGATTCAACTGTTTTTAATTTTTTCATAACTTTTAACTACTGTTATTATAATTCCCTCTGAATCCATAAAGTATTAAACTACTACAAATTCGCAAATAAAATTCAATTTGACAGAAACAATCTGAGTAACATTGACTATTCTCTAAGGACTTTTTGTTTTAAGTAATTCTCTTTCCTTACACAAGAAATTTACTAACAAAGAACAGACAAATCAAACTCCCATTGCTTTTAGTGCTGAGGATGAATGTAAATCAATGCTTCAGAATAAACAAATACAGCTGGAGCCTTAAAACCATGCATTGATATGTATATATTAATATAAAAATGTCCTTGTACCACCTGAAGTAATTCTCATTTTCTGTGGCCAAGAGAGAAATTAAATGTAATTTGGGGATTCAGGAAAAAGTCTGCTTTAGCAAATTCTTATTACAGTGGCATAAAATCATTTGACTTGTGTAGGGGGTAAATAGTAGTAAGTATTCTTTTTAATGTCATGGAGAAATTATAAATTAACAAAGGGCTACTACAAATTGGTAAATCTTCATCACCTCAATTATTCATTTATTTTTCTTTTATTCAGATATATTATGTCTTCTTGAGCAGGAACCTGATCTAGGACTTGGAGTTATTTCACTGAAAAAAATAAAGGACCCTTGTACTCAAAAAAATGTTTTATTCCAATATGGGTGAGGCCAATAATAAACAGGTAAACAAAAGCATAACATGTAAAATGGTTAAAAGCGAAATGAAGGAAAAAATTAAGGGTAAGAATAGTATTCTATATAAAATGTCAGGGATGAACCAACGATATTTGAGTAGAAATTCAAAGGAAATTAGAGATAACAACATGAACAAATCAGGAGAAAAAGTGTTCTAAGCAGCAGGAACTACAAGTGTGAAAAGACTGAGGTGAAAAATTCCTTGACAAGCTTGAGAAATATTTATCAGGGAGAATAAAGTGAGTAGTGGAGTGAGCCAAAGGTAAATGGAAGATTATTGAAGCATGAAAGGAAGGAACAAAATCATTTCAGGAAGTATAGGCCATTCATTGTAAACCCTGTGCTTTTTCTTTGGAGAAATGAAACAATGGAAAATGTTAAGAATACACATAACACAATTTAATTTAGATATTAAGAGATCACTTTAGTGACTATAAAGAAAATAGGCTATAAATGAGCAAGAAAAGAACTGAAGTAGGAGAAACAGTTGGGAGGCTATTGCAATAATTTAACCAAGAAGACAGGCTGGAAACATGGTGGTGTAGATAAGGAAACTGGTCAGATTCTGAATATCTTATGACAAAAGAAACAAAGGAGTATATAAATGGAAATTCCTCAGAGCAGGAACATGGGCAAGGAAGAGCTCACATATTTTGGCATGAGTAACAGAAGGAGAGTCATAAACTCAGTAATCTGGAATTCTGTATAAAGAAAAGGATTATTTGCCAAATTATTATAAATTATATAAATATATGGTAATTTTTAATAAAAAATTACAACAAATATTTTAAATTTAGAAAAGCACACATCTAGTTATTTACTCAACAGATACTGCTTTTAATCACAACCCCTTGCCTACCACATATATATACATGGGCTACTATTGAAAACAACTGCACAAATTTATTTTATTATATTATGTGGCTAGGTCTGGGTTTTTTAATGATATGACTACAATAATAAGATAGCCATCATTTGAACACCGGAACACTTATATACATAGATATAGGAGAAAGCTTTTGTTCCTGTCTCTGCAACTACAGAAAAAAAAATAGAAATTTATCTGAAACAGATAGCTAGTACATCCAATTTAAATCAGTAATGCCTGATTTAAATAATGTAGTCTCAGTATTTCAACATATTTTCAGTATTCTTAGTTTAGTAAAATAAATCACAGAATCAGAAAGTAGTCAATAAAGTAAAACTGAACAAAATTCCTTGGCTGAACACTATGTTTAGGTACTTCACTGCAAATAAAACAACCCTCAAATTCTCAGAGAGTAATCAGAATGAAATAATTTTTTATTTCCCTACAAAAGATGGCATATTTTTGCTTTGCTTGTTTTTCTTGTGTAAGGTACATGAGAACAAAAATGGCTAGAAAGTTGTTGAAAAAAGATACTAACATAATTGCAACTTTTTTTAAAAAAGCAGAAAAAAAATGTATCAATAGATGTAAAGCAATGGAAAAAAGGAAAACAATCAAAAAAATGATTTGAAAAACATACGAGACTTCTTAAACTTATTAATTCACTTTTCTGTCAATTGAGTGTCATATGAAGAATGGGAGCATTATCAGGCCTCCAATAGTTCAATACAGGTATATATATTTTTTATTTAGAAAATTAAATTTAACAAGGTGACACTGATCACCAAGGGTACACAGATTACTGGTAAACATCTCCACAGCATTTGAACAGTTGCTTATGTTGTATACCCAACACTTAAACTCAAATCATTTTCCATCACCTTATATTTGTCCCTCTTTATACTCTTCCCCTAATCCCCTCACCTTCCCCAAATACTTCTCCCACTGGTAACCACTGCACTCTTATCTATGTCCATAAGTCTCAGGTTTTTATCCTACCTATGTGTGAAATCATACAGTTTTTAGCTTTTTCTAATTTACTTATTTCACTCAGTATAATGTTCTCAAGGTCGATCCATGTTGTCATAAATGACACTATGGCATCATTTCTAATGGCTGAATAGTATTTCATTGTATATATGTAAAACATCATCTTTATCCAATCCTCTATCGAGAGGCACTTTGGTTGTTTCCATGACTTGGCCACTGTGAACAATGCTACGATAAACATGGGGGTGCATGTGTCTTTACATACCAATGTTTTAGAGTTTTGGGGGTAGATACCAAGTAGAAGGATTGTTGGTTCATATGGTAGTTCTATTATTAATTTTTTAAGGAACCACATACTTTCTTCCATAATGGTTGTACTACATACTTTACATTTACTACCACCAGCAGTGAATGAGGGTACCTTTTCTTCACAGCCTCTCCAACAAATGTTATTACCTGTCTTGTTGATAGTAGCCAATCTAACAGGTGTCAGGTGGTATCACATTGTAGTTTGATTTGCATTTCTCTAATAGCTCATGAAGATGAGTAATTTTCATATATCTTTTGGCTATTTATATGTCTTCTCAGGAGAAGTGTCTGTTCAGATCCTCTCTATTTTTTAATTGGATTGCTTGCTTGTTGCCGAGCTTTGTGAGTTCTTTGTATATTTTGGATATTAACTTCTTATCAAAGCTGTTATTTACAAATATAATCTTCCATTTCGTTGGCTGTCTATTTATTTGTTGTCAGTTGTTGTTGTTTTTTCAACATTTAGTATAATATTAGCTGATGGTTTGTCATGTATATGGCCTTTATTATGTTGAAGTACTTTCCTTCTATACCCATTTTATTATGTGTTTTTTAACATAAAGCGATGTTGTATCTTATCGAATGCCTTCTCTGCGTCTATTGATATAATTGTATAATTTTTCTTCTTTGTTTTGTTCATAGGTATTATATTAATTGTATTAATATAATTGATTATATTATATTAATTATATAATTATAATTATATCAATTGTATTACATTAATTGATTTCCACATTTTGAACCATCCTTGTGCTCCTGGAATAAATCTCACTTTATCAAGAAGTATTATTTTTTAAATGTGTTGTATTTGATTTGCTAATATTTTGTTTATAATTTTTGCATCTGTATTCATTAGAGATATTGGTCTATAGTTTTCTTATTTGTATTGTCCTTGTCAGGTTTTGGTATAAAGGTTATGTTGTCCTCATAAAATGTGTTAGGATGTATTGTTTCTTCTTACATTTTTTGGAAAACTTTCAGAAGAATATAAACCAAATTTTCTTTGAATGTTTGGTAGAATTCACTAATGTAGCCATCTGGTCCTGGACATTTATTTATGGGGAGGTTTTTAATACTTGTTTCTATTTCCTCCCTGATTATAGGTCTGTTTAGGTTTTTCACTTCTTTATGGCTCAGTCTAGGAAGATTATATAGTTCTAGAAATTTATCCATTTCCTCTAGGTTGTTGAATTTGGTAGCATATAATTTTTCATAGTATTCTACAATTATCCTTTGTATGTCTCTATCTGTGGTAATTTCTCAACTTTCATTTCAGATTTGTTTATATAAATCCTTTCTCTCTTTTTCTTTAATGAGTCTAGCCAGGGGTTTGTCAATTTTATTTAGTTTTTCAAAGAACCAGCTTTTTTTTTTTTTTAATTGAGAGGAGGGGAGACAGAGAGAGAGACTTCCACATGTGTCATCACAGGTATCCACCAAGCAAGTTCCTTAGGGGGTTATGTTTTGACCATCAGGGGCCACATTCACAACCAACCCATTCCAGTGCCAGAGACAGAGGCTCACAACAGAGCCATTCTCGGTACCCAAGGCCAACTCACTTAAACCAATCAAACCATGCCTGCAGGAGGAGAAGGGGGGTGTGGAGAAGAAGATGGTTGCTTCTCCTGTGTGACCTGACCAGGAATCAAACCTGGGACATCACAGGCTGAGGTGAAGCTCTACCACTGAGCAAACCAGCCAGGGCCGAACCAGCTCATGGTTGTATTAATTTTTTCTATACTTTTGATGTTCTCTATTTCATTTATTTCTGGTCTAATTTTTACTATTTCCTTTCTTTACTGTTTTTGGGTTGCCTTTGTTCTTCTTTTTCTAGTTCCTTATGGTGTGATTGTTAGGTTGTTTACTTGGGATGTCTCTTGTTTCTTGATACGAGCCTATAATAATACAAACTTGCCTCTTATTACTGCATTTGCTGCATCCCAGAAATTTTGATATGGCATGTTGTCATTTTCCTTTGTCTGTATATATATTTTTATCTCTGCTTTTATTTCTTCTTTGACCCAGTCATTTTTTGAAGTATACTGTTTAATTTCCACAAGTTTGTGGTTTTCTTTACTTCTTTTTTGCAGTTGAACTTTAATTTTAAAGCCCTATGATCAGAGAATATATTTGGTATAATTTCAATAGTCCTGAATTTGTTGATGTTAGTTTTGTGGCCCAAACTATGGTCTATTCTTGAAAATGTTCTGTGTACACTGGAGAAAAATCTATATTCTGAAGTTCTGGGATGAAATAACCTGTAACTGTCTATTATATCCATTTGCTCTAGTTGGTCATTAAAGGCCATTATTTCTTTATTATTTTTCTATTTGGATGATCAATCTAAAGCCGTCAATAGTGTGTTGAGATATTTAAGTATGAATGTGTTTTTATCTGTTTCTATTTTTAGATCAGTTGGTAGATGTCTCATATGTTTTGGTGCTCCCTGGTTTAGTGCATGGCTTGAGTGCCGCCTCACCATCTTGAGCATGGGGTCACTGGCTTAAGCATGGGATCATAAACATGACCCCATGGTCACTTGCTTGAGCCCCATGGTTGCTAGCTTGAAGCCCAGAGTCACTGGCTTGAGCCCAGGGTTGCTGGCTTGAGCAAGGATTCACTGGCTCAGTGGCAGCTCCCCAGTCAAGGCACATATGAGAAAGGAGGCAATGAACAACTAAGGTGCTGCAACAAAAAATTAATGCATCTCTTCTCTTTTCCTTCCTGTCTGATGATACTTCTTTCCATCTCTGTCTTTTTCTCTCTCTTAAAAAAAAAAAGAAGTATATGTCTTCTTGATACAATGTCCCCTTTATCATTATAAAATGACTATATTTGTCTTTGGTTACCAGTGGTGTTGTCTTGAAGTTAGCATTGTCAGATATGAGTATAGCTACATCTCCTTTACTTTGGGTATTATTTGCTTGGAGAATTTTTTTTCAACCTTTCATTTTGAATATACTTTTGTCCTTGCAGCTTAGATTTGTCTCTTGAAGGCAGCACAGGTTTGGGTTTTGCTTTTTGATACAATCTGCTGCTCTGTGCCTCTTTATTGGTGAGTTCAATCCATTTATATTTAGGGTAATTTTTGACACCTGAAGATTTCCTATTGCCATTTTATGTGTTGCATTCTGATAGTGCTATATCTCATTTGGTTATTCTCTTTTGTTTCTCAGTCAGTTTTTGTTTGGAGGTATTCCATAATTCTTTCCTCTGTTTCTTCTTCTTTTAAGCTATGTTTTTAAGTAGTGGCATTTTTGTGGGTGGTTACCATTAGGTTATTAAGAGAAGAATGTTCATTTCTCCAAGAGTCCTTTGTCTTATAAAAGCTTCTGCACATCATCCTATGCTACTGCTGATCTTTATCCTCTCTACTTTTATGTTATTATTGTCACTGATTATCACTGCCTTTATTCTGATCTTGTTGGGTCTTTTACTTGTAGTTATGTTTTGTTTTGTTTTGGTATCTGGTTGAATAACCTCCTTTAGTAGTTCCAAAAGTGGGGGTTTTCTGGTGATAATTTCTCTCAGCTTCTCTTTGTCTGTAAAACTTTTTTTTTCTCCTTCATATTTGAAGGATAGCTTTGATGGATATAGTATTCTTGGCTGATAATTCCTCTTTTAGTATTTTAAATGTTTAGATCCACTCTCTTTTGGCTTGTAAGGTTTAATCTAAGAAATCTGATGATACCCTAATGGGTCTTCCCCTATCCATTATATTCTTCTTTTCCCTAGCTGCCTTGATGATTCTTTGTCATTAACTTGTGACAATTTCATTATGATGTGCCTTGAGTAGGTCTGTTTGGGTTGAGGTAACTTGGTGTTCTGTTTTTTCTTGGATTCAGGGTTCGCTTTGCAGTCTTGGGAAGTACTCATCAATTATTTGTTTAAATAGGTTTTCCATTCCCTTTTCATGCTCATCTTCTTCTGATCTAACCATTATTCTTATATTGTTCTTTCTGATGGAGTCAGACAGTTCTTACAGAGCTCTCTCATTTTTTTAAATTTGTGAGTCTCTCTCTTCTCTCTGAAGAATCTCTAGTTGCCTGTCTTTGGTGTCACTGATTCTCTCCTCCTTCTGTTCTTTTCTATTAGCTAAACTTGTTACCTCATTTTTCAGTTCATGTATTGAGTTCTTCATCTCTGTTTAGTTATTTTTTAAGATTTCATTCTTCTTAGTGAAGTACTATTTTTGTTCATAATTTGGTTTTTTTTAGCTCATTAAATTGCTTAGCAGTATTTTCTCACATCTCATTGAGTACTTTTAGGACTTCCATTTTGAATTCTCTGTCATTTAATTCCAAGGTTTCCATGTAATTGAGATATTTTTTCTGAATATTTTTCATTATCTACTGAATTATGTATCTGTCTTGTGTATCCACAGTATTTGATTTTCTCTCTCTTGATGGTATTTGAGAGTAGGATTGTTAAGAACTCTAACAAGAAACAACTAAAAAATAAAAATTTAAAAAATAGAGTGAAAAGATGAAAATTGTAAAAATAATAAGTAGGAAAAAAAACTTCAGAATACAAAGAGCAAGAACTGAGAAAAAAGTGAAATAATAAAATCAAAGACAAACTAAGCCACTAAAAAAAGAGTAAAATATATAAAAATTTGAATAAAAATAAAATTTAAATTAAAAGAGGAAAAGGGGGAAAATGAAGAAAAAAAGTTAAAAAAAATATCAGAAATAAAATAAAGAATGTAAAAATTAAGGATAATAAAATTCAAATGGGAAAACAGAAAGAGGAAAAAATGAGAAAAAGAAAGAAAAAGTATTTTTTTCAGTTTTGTGAGTTACTTTTTTTTTTTCCAGTAGGTATTGTTGTACTACAGGTTTTAGCTCTGTGAAATTCTTGGGCAGAGTTCTGTGAGACATTGCTGTCATAATGATGTAGTCAGGGCCACAGTCACATTGATGGGTGGGCCATGTTGTGAGGGCTTTAGTTTCAGCTTTACAGCTTTGCAGTTTTAAGGCTCTAACAATGGCAGACTCAGCTCTCTGGCACTCCTACCCACATCTAAACAGCCCAGGGGATCACACACAGAGCACCTCTGCCTCTCTGAGGAGAGAGTGGCCCCAGAAAGTATACTGTGCGGGGTCCACCACTGCCATTCTTCCTGCCATGATGGGATGTCAGTGGGATCTGGGGGGCTGGGGGGTTGCATTTTGGTCTTCTCTGTGACTGTGCAGAGTGTGGGCCATGGGCAGAGTGCAGGCTGCAGGCTTAACCCTTGCTGTGCGCTGCATGGGCTGAACTCTGTGGGCAAAGCCTGACCTGAATGACCATGTGTTGAGCACTGCACGAGTCGAGTACTGTGGGCTCAATGTGCACCAATCAAGCATGCACCAAATGTTGCTGGCTGAGCATGTGCCAAAAGCCAAGTGCTTCAGGCAGTCCATGGGAACCCAGGCCATGATCTTTTGCTCAGTTGCACCCATCTTAATTCAGCACTTTCCCTTTTTCCCCTCAATCTCTCTGCATTTCCTCGCTCAAAATAAAACTTAAGTATAACAAGCCTCCCTCCCTAGTCCAGCAAGGTAAAAGAAAAATATCGTCACTCCAGCCTCTCCTTTCCAGAGGCCATCGCAAAAATGTTTTATCTTCCACCCCCCTTTCCATCCATCCTACCTTCAGTCCATTCAGTGTATGGGTCTTTCAGGAATGCCAGCAATCCCAGCTGGGGTTCCTTCACTGTGTTATAGTTGTTCAATTTGTTGAAATCTTAAGGGGAGAGATCAGGAGTATCTCCCACACCTCCATTTCTCTGACGTCATACCAATAGTTCAATATTTTACTTTCACTCTATTCATACTTTACTTCTCAATAAAGGTCTCTCTTTCATAACACACACAACAGATACTTAACATGGCTGCTATCAATTTGTGTAAAAAATACCCCAATTTTAATTTAAGCTTCATTTAATTTTCACAGCTACTATATGATATAGACATTAAAAACATGTTTTTCAGCTCGGAGATAGGAAAATACAAATGAGTAAGTGCCTCGCTAAGTCCAAACTATATGATTACAAGTTCTATTTTCTTTCCATTTTATCTCATTTTCTGCACTATGTATTACATGTTTTGCATTTTATAATGTTATATCATTAAATCATCTATTGTGTGTGATGGACTTTTCATTCTAGATATGGAGCCACCCTGTTGATAGACCTTAATAAATTTCTTTTATTGCTGCTGATGATGAATGCAAAAGAGAGATTTGTTATTGAGGGTACTTACAATAAATCTCATACAAAACAACACAACTACCAAATTCATTTGTTTTATAAATGCATAATTTTCCTTATTGGATTTTCAGTTTGCAAAGTATACATATACACATCATCATCAGAAATGACTCCTCTACTCCAAAACATAAATCTAGGGCACATGTCATCAAGGATAGAAACTGGGATGATGTAATACCTCTTGAATAATGATAATGTGCAACTGGAAATTTACAAAAGTCTTTAACAGACTTTTTCAATTCTTACTTAAAGGCAATCTTTTCAAATTAACCCTAAGAAGAACAGAGGTAAAATGTAGTTGAGGTTAAACAATAGTCTATGAATAAAAGTAAAAAGAAGGCCCTGGCCGGTTGGCTCAGCGGTAGAGCGTCAGCCTGGCGTGCGGGGGACCTGGGTTCGATTCCCGGCCAGGGCACACAAGAGAAGCGCCCATTTGCTTCTCCACGCCCCCCTCCTTCCTCTCTGTCTCTCTCTTCCCCTCCCACAGCCAAGGCTCCATTGGAGCAAAGATGGCCCGGGCGCTGGGGATGGCTCCTTGGCCTCTGCCCCAGGTGCTGGAGTGGCTCTGGTTGCGGCAGAGCGACACCCTGGAATGGCAGAGCATCGCCCCCTGGTGGGCAGAGCATCGCCCCTGGTGGGCGTGCCGGGTGGATCCCGGTCGGGCGCATGCGGGAGTCTGTCTGACTGTCTCTCCCCATTTCCAGCTTCAGAAAAATACAAAAAAAAAAAAAATTAAAAGTAAAAAGAACTTGTTAGTTCAATTTAGTCACAAGCATCTTTTTCATCTTACATTTTTTTATATAACACATATGTAGGATACTAGGTTTGGAATCTAAAACATCATTCCACATATCAGTCATACAAGGAGAAATCTTTAACGAAATCTACACAATTAACAATAATTCTGGTATTGTCCCTTTGGTCCTTTATCCCCATGACATAATTGTCAGTTAAGTTAATCAAGCCAATAGACAAAATAATTATTCTGTGCAAATTTCAAGAGATAAAGAACAATCTCTAAAAATAAAATAAAATAAATAATTTCTTAACTTAAAGATATTCTGGGGTCTGGTGTCCAGAAAAAGAGAGCATTAATTATTTCTCCACTCAGTGTACAGATATGTGATTAATGCTATTTGTCAGTGTATAGTACATGCTTTTAATTTTTTCCCCTAAAACCTAGACTATAAGTAGAATAGAAAGAAAAAGTGAGGGTCTTGACTGTTCAAAATGTATATAGGTTCTAGGCTTCCTTATTTTTTAAAAAATGCCATATTTTTAAAGGCTCTAAAATATCTAAAGAACTAGAATTGAGAGGAGCATTAGAGAACTAGATAGAAGTTAGAAGAAGGTAGAATTCAGGTCAATATGTAAAGAGACTTTTAAAAACTATAGCTCTTTTACAAAAGTGTAGAGTTCTTTAGTGAAAATTTTTCTTCTTAAAAGGGTTGTAAATACATAATATTTTCTACATGAAAAGTGACTATGGAATATATTATACACAATAAATGTTAACTTCCCAATTTCCTTATCCCTGAATATGAACTAATTTGTGAAATAAATATTTGTTCTGATAAATATTAAAAAGCAGCAAAAGACACATTATAAAATCTTTAATTATAAAAATTATAGGTGAAAATAGTCATATATATTTTTAGGCATTAGGAAAAAAATAAGAGCTGTACATCTCCTAATAATAAATCTTTGAAATAATGACCTGCAAGCTTATATATAATCACTACTTTATTCTTCTTTTCATACATAGTTGCTAGTATTTATTTCTAATTCACTTATCATTAGTCAATTAGTTTGGTGCCTTTAAGTTCACTTACTAAAGTTGTTTAGAAAATGGTACAGAAAGAGAGTATGGCATGTCTTTTTCTATCAATTAAGAAACCTACAATAATGCAATAGTTAATTTTACTTTGTTAATTGTCACACAGAATTTTGGTTAGAAGAGAATCTTGTAATCAGCTAAGATTACATATCTAGTCACTCGTTCCTTCATGTACAACACATTTAGTAAAAAAGATGCATTTTGAAGAAGATAGCTGATTCCAGAAAGAGCACACAGAAAAACAAAAACAAAAATGAAAGGCACTGCTAATTATGATGCAGAGTATCAATTCTTACAGACACAACCACCACTGCTTAGATATAATATGTATTTTCTATTTCTATAAACATCTCCTCTTACCTCATATCACCCTCCATAGTACCCTATGTGCAAAATATGGGTATATTACAGGTTGACAGTTGAGTTAGAAAATATAGAAAATGGCTTGGCTAGAAAATGAGTTGTTTGTATATTAGCTCGTGTGATTACAGTAGCTAATCAATTATGGTACTTTATAACTGAGTATAATTATATACTTTATAATGTGAGAAAGGTAAATAAATTGCAAAATAAATAAAAATAGCCAAAATAGGCAAAATTCAGTGCTTTCCTTCTTCTAGAAATATCTTTATTGCTATTCTCCATAGAGGTTTAATCAATGTTAGTAATTATTCTGTATTATTCACTAATGGAAAAGCTTTTATCTATACAATTTTTAGAAACAAGAAAAAGTAAAACTTAACACATAATTAAATAAATAAAATCAAACTTTGATCAAATCCTGAGGGAATAGTTTTAATTTAGTAGCAAAGTGTCTCTACCAAATTTAAATATAAGGTTTACCTCAAATGTCAACCAGAAAAAGTAATATGCTATTTTACATTGACATAGTAATACAAAACACTGCAGTTTTTTCATGTAACGTTTTTATCACTATATCCCACAGTCACCTACTGAATTCAATTAATCCATTTAAAATTAGGTGCATAATAATTTCAAAACTTATTTTCATACTATTATCCTTCTTAAAACCATAAATGCCTCCTGACTGCCTACAAAATTAGTACATAATGCATGACTCTCTGACCTATCTCTTCCCTTTTTCCTAATATCTATTTTAAGAACCCACCTCTGTTCCAACACTCTTGTCTCACAGATCTGTTTAGGTGTTAAATTCAACTCATGAATTGTAGCTCTAAGTATAAATTGCTGTTCTCTTGAGTTCACCATGAAGTAAAAGCTGTGTTAAAAACCATTATAAAGTATTTAATTTTTTCTTTTGGCTGAGTAGTATCCCATTCTATATATGTGCTATATCTTCTTTAGCCAATAATCTATTAAACGACACTTTGGTTGTTTTTATGTCTTGGCCACTGTGAATAATGCTACAATAAATGTAGGGGTGCATATATTTTTGCAAATAAATGTTTTTACGCTTTTTGGGTAGATACCCATAAGAGGGGTTGCTGAGTTATATGGTAACTCTCCTTAAATGTTTCAGATGAAATACTGCTATTTGTGACAGCATGAATGGATCTTGAAGAGTATTATGCTAAGAAAAAATAGTTAGAAAAATTTAAGAACCATATGATTTCACTCATATATGGGATATAAAACTGAAAGTAATAAATGAACAATCAAGAAAAACAAACAAACAAAAACTCGTTGACACAGACAATAGTATGGTGGTTACCAGAGGGAAAAGGAGCTGGGAGTGGTAAGGGGTAAAGGAGGTCAAATATACAGTGACAGAAGAAGGTCTGACATGGTGATGGGTACACAATGCAGTATACAGATGATGTATCATAGAACTGTACAATTTTACCCTTGAAACCTATATCATCGTATTAACCAATGTCACTCCAATAAATTTAATTTTTAAAAAAGAAAAAAAAGTATCATTATCCAAAAAACTCAGAAACAAGACCAGAAAGTTTCAAAGGAACATCAATTAAACTACAACAACACCAGAAAAGTCACTTTACTGTTTAAGTGCAAACATCTCTTCTTAGGTCCCAAACTGATTTCCAAGTGGCAATAGCATTTTACCCTTGATGACTTTCTGTTTTTCTGGGGTTTTTTTTTCTTTCTTCTGATTTTACATGAATTTTATTGTTTTAGTTTTGTTTGTTTTGCTGCTGAAAAATTCTGTTATCTTGTCTGTTTCTTGTCTAAATCCTGGTTTAGGGCTGTGATCCTATGAACAACCAAGGCTGTTGAATCTGTCTGTTGTTTCAAATCACTAAATTAGACAATTGTATAGTTCAGAAATCACCCTATGTAAGACATGCCTTCAGCTGTATTCCTTCCCACAGCCAAGTGAGGGACTAAGCCAGAGGACCTAAACTAGCTTCCATTTCATGGTCCAAAAAGCATCTGTGTTTATGTGAGCATGGTTTTACATGACCAGTAATTCCCTATTCATGAGGTATCTAATTTAATAGTCTAGTCATTTGATCATCTCTACTGTGATGATGATAGATATTTAGTCTCTATCGAGTGAGAGACAATAGAGAATCGATTTATTAGGTATTTTGTTGTTGTCTAGTTGGGAACTCAAATTAATTCCAATTTTGTAGCCACTAAACAGGAGAGCTAATCTTAAAACCTGGACATACATAAACCAAAAACCAGGCTCTCAAAAAATAGAGTCTTAGAGTCTCACAGAAAGAATTGTACTCTATACTCTTAAAACAAGTAACTTCCTGGAAGAACGGGAACCTTAGCAAATTTTGGAGACCTCTGAAGAAAGAAATTCACCCGAATTATAGGTGTCACAAGTGATATCTAATGGAGAGGCTGGCTTAGTATCCTAGCTTCAGGATTGAAGAGCAAGTAATAAAGCTTTTAAAACATCTATTATTGACTGACTAGGCGGTGGCGCAGTGGATAGAACATAGGACTGAGATGTGGAGGACCCAGGTTCAAGACCCCGAGGTCGCCAGCTTGAGTGCGGGCTTATCTGGTTTGAGCAAGGCTCACCAGCTTGAAACCAAGGTTGCTGGCTCGAGCAGGGGGTTACTCGGTCTGCTGTAGCCCACCGGTCAAGGTACATATGAGAAAGCAATCAATGAACAACTAAGAAATGGAAATGAAGAATTGATGTTTCTCATCTCTCTCCCCTCCTGTCTGTCTGTCCCTATCTGTCCCTCTCTCTGTCACTCCCACAAGAAAAGAAAAATCTATTCCTATATTTTTATTGACAATTAAGAAAATAGTTATTCAATACTCCATGCTCAAGGAGACACATAACATTAATTAACATCTCATACTGCCCAAATATAATTAGTCTATAATAAAAATCAAGACCAGCCTTTTTTCTGATATTAATAATAATCTTAATATGTTATAATAAATTTATAATAAATATATTTCTAATATAACATAAAAATATACAAAAAATTCAAATATTAAGAATAAGGCCAAGATGACCACATCTTATCAATGTCATTCTGAAATATTATATAATTCACAAGAGGACTGTCCTGCTTTTAATTTTGCTATTTGCTATTAATTAAAGGTTCAGACTCTGTGAAGTTATGTGTCAACTTGTACAATTGTCCCAATAAAATTACAAATGTTTTGTGGGAAAGATAACCTCAAATATTACAATTTATGGCTTTGCAAGACATTAATCTGCTTTATAATCACACAAAATCTTATTCGAATATTTCTTTATTAAACGTCCTATAAATAATCTGCTCTCCAAGTACTCTTTGAGCCAGCTTTAAGTTTTGTAGGTTCCCTTAATAATTAATTTGAATAAGTCTTTGACGTGTATAAAGGTAATCTTTAAAACTTTAAAAATTATAGTTTTACAGTAACTGCTCATTTTAAGACACTAGCTACTACATAAAATCTTTTGTAAATACTAAAGAATTTACAAGACAGTTTGTGCCACTACTGTGCCCTGCTAATAGTAACTTAAAGGACATATAACGTCATTTTACGTAAACTTACTTACTTCTCTGTCTGCCCTGCTACACTTAAAAGTTCTAGAAGCCTAGATCCTTTTGATATTTTTAATCTAAGGGCTTAACAAAATCCAATACTGGGCCACAAATTAATAGTTGTTAAATAAGAATATATGAATAAATTTAAAATAATAATTTATTTACCTATTTTATTTAGTTACCGGAAAAGAATTACTCAAGCCAAAATAAAATGCAAGATATAGTTCATTTTATTAAATGTATGACAGAGTGTAACAGTAAAACTTTCATGGCCAATTAGTTTTCTTTGAAACCATTAGGAATGCATAGATATTATGAAATTTAAAATACTAATGTAAAGTATAAAGTGTTAAAAAAATTGTTAGTATCAAGACCTGGGAGGTCGGCCAGACATATACTCATAGTTCTTGCTGAAAGGTAGCTTCACTCAGCCTTCCAGTATCACTGATCATCTTTCTTTAGCTTATTCAAGACTACACATTGATTAGTTGATGTTTAAAGGAATGAAGAAGCTTCTTTAAGAGGTTCCCTCAAAATCAACTCTGAAATAATTTAAGCATCAAAATAAATAATGATGATAACAAATTATAATCCATTAAATAAAATAGGAACACATGAATCACATCTGATAAATCAGACATGTGTATATGCACACATACTTACCCAAACAGAGAAAAGGAGAAAATACTTTCCTATACTAGAATACCAATTAATAAATATAGAATGGTTGATGTCATTATAAAATCACTATTGTGCAGGTATCATAGGAAATAATTTCAGGGAGGGAATCATCAATGGATACTAAAACTTCTAAATAAAAGTTGATGAGAAATGTGATATTCAAATAGCTTCAAAAAAGTTTTCCACAAAATAACTGGCATGAGATAAAGAATGGTGAGGAACCTTCCAGATTAAGAAAAAATAAGGTAAGCATAACATATGATTTTGGATTGAAGCCTGGACTGAAAATAATTGCAACAGTAAAAATTGAATATGAATATATGTTAAATAAGATATTGTATCAAAGTCAAATATCCTGATTTTGATACATACACTGTGGTAAAAGAGAATATTTTTGTTTTTAGAAAATATATGCTAAAGTATTTAGGAGTAAAAGGTTTTCATGTGTATAACTATCACTCTCAGTTATTATATATCAAGAAGATAATATAAATAATGTGTGTATGAATGTATCATGGTAAAAAAAAAGTGAGAGATTTTGTATTAACAATTAACTTACTGATGAATCTATGAAGAGCAGTGGTTTTTAACCTTTTTATACTTGCGGAGTGGTGAAAATATCAATAGGAAAATTACTTCAGGGACTACTGAGGCAGAAATCACCCTGATCATAAGCAAATTCGACTAAGATCATTGGTTCTATAATCTCCACACAACATCAGGGTGGTAAAGTCTTTCACAGATTGGCTCAAAATTTCTGGTGGGCTGGTCCACGAACAGACAGTTGAAGAACACTGATGTAGAGGATATATGGGTGTTTCTTGGACAATTCTTCTAACTTTGCCATAAATATGAAATTATTAAAAATATAAAAAATGTAATAAGTTTAAAGTAACATGTTGTAACCAAAGTGATGCTGGTGCTGTGTAGCCTCAAAGGAAATTTGGTTACCATTTTTTTAAGTGAAGGTTTCACATGAGGGCATAGCAGTGAGAAGCAATGCCTAGTTTACCGGTTTTTTTGAATCTGAAACTATTAATACCCAACTGCATTGCATTATTTTAAGTCATGTTTTACCATATTTTTGAGAACAGAATTGAAGCCAAAAAGAGACAGAACAAACAGGATAGAGGGGAAAAGGAAAAAACAGAGAGGAGGACAGCCAACTCTCCGTATCTGAGTTCTACTTTGAACAAGTTCCATTCTGTGAATTAACTGAATAAAAATATAATGTAACCATATAAAGAAAAAAAACACTACATTTATTTGAACACACCATGCTTATCCCAGTTCTTGATTCACTGTAGACAGTATACATTTGAGGGTTTTCTTTATTTAGTATTTTTGTCCTTCCACCGCCTTTTAAGTTCCCATTTTCCCATTCCTCTCCCTTTGGCAACTATCAGTGTGTAAGAATTCTAGGATCTGCACAGGAAATCTAGAGTTTTTTAAAAGCAAAACTTTGTCATTTTTTAATATTGTACAACTCAGCTACCATGAGTAAGCAAATCTTCTCTTCCTGTTTACCATGGCATCTCTATCCCCTTCAAACAATGTCTAATATGTCCTGGACACTGTGTTCAACAGAGAATTCACTTTGCTTGGCCACAAATTGCATTTAATAGAAATTTGGGCTGCTTTACCCTAAGCAATTCTGTGATACTACTATGCAATCCTATTTTGGTAAAAAAAACAAACAACTATTCTTTAACAAACTTTTGTCTATTGCTTTATTAAAATAAGCTTGTTTATTGAACCAGAATAATTTTTTATATTATAGTAAAAGAATTCTTACTTTTAATGAATGTAGAAATTTTTAGCCAATTTGTAGTATCAAAATTAGGAAATCACTTTGCTTTATGTTATTTTATAAGAACAAACAACAGTTTTTGTAAAAATTGTGTGTGTATGAATTGTTCTGATTTATTTAAAGTTACCTAATGATTTACCTATAACGGCTAAAATTAGAAACATGAAAAACTGAAGATTTTAACATCATTTATGTTCAATCTCTGTACAGTGAATCAAAAAATAGAAAACAAAACTATACACTGAACAACAGCAGCAATCTTTGAACTTCTTTAGTTAACAGACCTTACATGCTTCCAGCTGCAGAACAGTTCCCTTCAAGAAATCATGGTTTAACTTCATAAAATTTAACGGTGTCCTAACTCCCTTTTGTTATACAGAACTTCCTAGAGTGATGACTGGTATTGGGAAAACGCATGCATTAACAGTTCCTTTCTCTTTAAATATAGGCCTAGCATCTCTGCTTCACTTATTTTTTTCTCAGCTTCTGCAGTTTACAATGAACAATGTACAGTGGCACTCCCTTGGCTCAGTGATAGTTTATATATACTGTTATTATTATTAAAAAATAAAAGAGATAATTACTGTGATTCATGAACCATAACTAGGTGGCTGATCTTTTCATTGAAAATCCCAATTTGTATTACTGTACCCACATTTCTTTGGCACATAAATCTAACAAAAACAATTGAGTTATAATGTCTCATCCCAACCAGGACCTAATGAATGATATGAATTATCAAACAGCTGGTAACCCCCATTCAAATTCATATAGTTTAAATACTCAAACAAAAAACCTTACTGGCAGATATATTCTTCCAACAGAATTAAGAAATAAGAAAGAAGCAAAAACTTAAGGGAAAATACAAGCTGCTTAACCCAGGCACTAAATACAAAGGTTAAACACTCTCCTCAAGCTCTCTATCCTGTTCTTGCCACTCACTCAAAAAAATTTCTATTTTTACCCATTAATTCTTTATATCCCTTAATCTTAGAGATATGTGTCCCTGCATTCTCAAAGTACTCTTTTCTACTAGCCTTCCTGATTTCAACATACCTCACTTATTTATTTGTTTGTTTGTTTATTTGTTTATTGTTGATTCTGAGAGGAGAAACATGAATTTTGTTGTTACACTTATTCATGCTGTCATTGGTTGATTCTTGTATGTACCCTGACTGGATATCGAACCCACAACTTTGGCATGTCGGGATGATTCATTCTCTCACCTCCTTTAGAACTTCATCAGTATGTGTCAAGCCTGAGAGGGAACTAAAAATATCAGACTCAGGCTGCTTTAAGTTGGATGTAGCAACCTCAGCACAACAGAATATATACACAAAGGAGACATTTCCAAGCAAAATTTTAAACCTAGAGTACAATGATCACTGAACTAAATTATAAAAATGATAAAATGACAGCCTGACCAGGCGGTGGCACAGTGGATAGAGTGTAAGACTGGGATGCGGAAGGACCCAAGTTCGAGACCCCGAGGTCGCCAACTTGAGCACGGGCTCATCTGGCTTGAGCAAAAAAAAAGCTCACCAGCTTGGACTCAAGGTCGCTGGCTCGAACAAGGGGTTACTCGGTCTGCTGAAGGCCCACAGTTAAGGCACATACGAGAAAGCAATCAATGAACAACTAAGGAGTCCCAACAAAAAACTGATGATTGATGCTTCTCATCTCTCTCCATTCCTGTCTATTCCTCTCTCTGACTCTCTCTCTCTCTGTCCCTGTAAAAAAGATAAAATGACAGTTGCTCTAATTTAGAAATGATTAACTTAAAAACATCATTGGATTGGAAAAGTGTGTAATGTATATGTGTGATTCATTTCTAAGTCACACATTTTTATCCTGACTTTACAAATATGATGATTTGTGATATAATTATAAATGTTTGTCTCAATTTTAACATTATTTCAAAAAACAATATTAATATGTTAACATATTTATATTTTTATAAACTGACTGTAATGCTTAATATTAGATATAATTCTACCACTATATTTCTTGACCTTGGAATTAAAAAAATAATTATTTAATATACTAAAATAAACTTATTATGCTATATTTAAGTTTCAGAATAGTAGATTCTAAGAATAAATTTTGCTTCACTAACTTGAATAACGTAAAAACTGCAAAGTCCAGTGATCATTCCCTGAGGAAAGGTAGTTATTTTACTCAAGGTCAATTCTGTCTTCTAAATTATATAGCTGTTCAAATGGTCAGAGATTTTTCATAAATCCTGAATCAATAAATATTTTCTCTCATGCTATGAAAGCTATGCCAGCCCACAGGGTTACCTAAATAAGGCATAAAACAGCTTCATCTCACAGAAAACTGATATAACTTGATGCAGTTAGAAATAAAATTGTCAGTTTATTTTAACTCCTAGAATAAAAGGTAAATGACCTTAATTATCCAATTTATTAATCTTAGAAAAATATAAACTGTCTAACAGGTATGCCTAATTGAGTATGATTAGAGAAAAAAAATTTTCATTTTTTCTGTAACTGTCATTCTTATTTCCCTGATAAATAATAAATTAATTAAAATATGTACTTTTTTAATGAAGTTTTTAATATATATTATTTACTCCTATTGTTACAACATGGATGTGTAAATAATAAATTAATTAAAATATGTACTTTTTTAATGAAGTTTTTAATATATATTGTTTACTCCTATTGTTACAACATGAATGTTTATTGCTGTGGTCTAAATGTCTGCTCCCTGCCCGTTCATGTGTTGAAATCCTAATCCCCTAAAATGATGGTATTAGGAGGTAGGTTCTTTGGGAGGCACATAGGACATGAAGGTCCAGATCTCAGGACAGGGATTAGTGCCTGTATAAGGGAGACTGCAGAAAGATTCCAGCCCCTTCGAGCATGTAAGACACAAAGAAAAGGTGCTGACTACGAGCCAGGAATGGCGCTGGCACCTCGATCTTGGATTTCCAGCCTTCAGAATTGTGAGACATAAATTGCTGCCATTTATAAGCAATCCAGTCTGTGTTATTTTGTTAAAGCTGCCTAAGGGGCTAGACAAATATTAAATTTTAAGAATGTAATCATAGAGGAAAATATTAGGTACTATGCACAATCTCATGTGAACTGTATGAAGAGATAGGTAATAATTGTGATACTGAAACTTGATTTACTCAAACTGATCTAAAGGTCATTGAAGACGAAGCTCTATAAATAAACTACTCCTAATTTTATGCACTAAACATACTAACTGTGACAGCTGCTAAATAAGAATGACTCATCCTAAAAGCTAAAAAGAAAAAAAAAGGTGTATTTCATCCAATTCTGCTTCCTTTGAAGTAATTCTGAATCTTCAATTTATAAGAAACAAAGTGACTTAAACTAGATAAAATATGCACAGGAGTTTTAAAATATCACCTTAGACATACTTGACCGAGAACTTGTATTTTTAATGGATTCTCCAATAAATATCACAAATAATTAATTATTTCTTATCTTCTTTGTATGGCAAGTCTATAACTATTGTATCGCTATGATAAACCATTCATTCTATAAGGCTGATTATTCTAAAATAAATTATATTTCTACTGAAACAATGTCATCATTGGTATGGCTTTCATGTTCAAGGACTTAGCATCAAACCCAAAGCTTCATCAAAAAACGCTTCCAGAAAACATCTGTACATTTGTATAATAAATTAAAATATCAAAATACGTGCATAAGCACATCACACATGATGACTGTACTAAAAGTATATGTCATAAATTAATCAGCAATTTTACTTTTAATTCACCCATATTTTTTGTGTACCAGGCACTATAATAAATGCTGTAATAAGTGCTAATACATACAAAATTTCTTCCATTTAAAAAACAAAAGTCTAACAGGTAAAATGAGACACATTCAAATCACTTAAGTGGTGGTTGCCATACGAGTGACATAACTGAGAAGGAAATTGATAGAAAAAGTATCATTAGTAACTATAAAATCAATGAAGGCATTATGAATTAGGACTATTAACTACAATTAATATATTAGTTTATCACTTAGTGTAATTTCATGTTGAACAAGTGATACTTGTGATTTTCCTTTTTCAAGCATATGAGAATTGAGGAGAATAATTTGTGTTGTGTATTCCTTAAAAATATTAAGAACTCCTTTTTCTCATTAGATGTCCTTACAGCAAGCAATGATATTTGCTTTAATTCTATTAACAATGAGTTACACTAAAAGCTGAGGTTATTATTGTAACCCTCAATAAGCCACCAATATTTTTAATATTTAAAAGTCTCATTTAGAATTTCTGCAGTCAGATTTTCCAATCGTCTTTCTTTTTCTCTTAATTTTGAGCATGAAGAAATTTCATGCCACAAACAGAAGTGTGAAGGTGCCTATAACAAACAAGGCCAGTAGAGTTCTTTTGCCTGGTACAGGTGGGGTGGTTTGAAACATTCTTCAAAACTTAACGTGGCGTTTTATTCTTTACTGTCCCACAGACTCTCAGTGTCCCTGCTCATTAGCATATAGGCCTCAGTGGTAGTACTTAGTAAAGGACACAAGAATTTACATATATATTCAACACTGTCAATTAAGCAGGTGAGATAGACTCCATGTAAATTATAGACACAGAAGTTCATGTCCTTTCTTAATCCTTTTAACATCCGATATCAAAAGACACAATCCAAATCAAGTCCCACCCATTCAGAATTTTAAGATAGTCAAAATGGTTATTAAATCTGTTGTTGTATCTTCCCAAGATGGGACTCTGAATTCAAGAGCAGTTGCTTTCATCTTTGCATCTTCAGAATAGTTTCTCAATAAATATTCTTTGAAAGAAATTGTGAATGTATGGATGAATGGATAAATTAATAAAGGAGAAGTTAATAAATGAGACTACAGAGGCCTCAGGAGAAAAGAGAATGGATAGCAAAGTGCCAGTGCTTCGCCATTTAACATAGGCCTTAATTCATATTAAATTATTTAACTATTATTACTAATAACCTCAATTCTTAGCTTTGACACACCAAATAATTAAAATATTTGACATGAGATGCTAATGATTGGGAAGTAACAACTTTTGCTTAAATATAAATCTGGTCTGTTCTTCTCACAAAGAAGTCCTACAGCTTATGTTTTCACTATGCAATTCACAGTTTCCACACAAAGACAGGAGGATGCCAAACTGCAAATGAGAGAAATTATGTTGTATCAGAGTAAGACTGTCCATAAATGAATGCTGTCAGAATCACTTGGCACAAATAGTTCAGCATAACGCTGTGGATGCATTTGCTGAGTTTTGCTGAGTCATCTAAAGATAACACAACTTTCTAAATCAGCTTCTAAATGTAATAAAAATAAATACTTCCAAATATAGCAGGATTCCCAGAAATAGAATCAAGTAGTTTTTTGATACACATTTCAAGTCCTTGAAGTCAGGAAGAAAGCACATGGCAAAGATAAAACTTTTGATTATGGATCAATCCTTTGATTTCAAAAATGTCTTCAACTTTTTCAGCCACCATGACCAGCGCAGTGTAAGGCACAAAGTCGGGGCCATTAAGTGATTGTGGACAGAAGGGAGGGAATAGGCAAGCAGGAAAATTTGTTTAAATTAAAGAATTGAAATACAGTAAATTATTTGAAAATATGAGAGTCATCAAAGCTAACCAGGCATATCTGGGTCTACACATTCCAGACACAATAAAGAAACTATTTTCTGATGTCTTTTGTGGCTAATTTGAGCCACGTGATTAGATCTAGACAATGAGTTGGGAGAGAAAGTACAGTGAGTCTCTCATGGATCAGAGCATTTGTTACTGAGATAATGACTTCCAGACAGTTCTTTTTGCCATGGTAAAAGGAAATATTTACAATGGTAGCTGCTTCAACAACCCAGAAACAAAATGAGATGTTGAACAGAACTTTTAGCATCTTCCACAATGAACATATAGACTATGGCCCTGGCCAGTTGGTTCAGTGGTAGAGCACTGGCCAGGCACGTGGATGTTCCAGGTTCGATTCCTAGTCAGGACACAAAGGAGAAGCAATCATATGCTTCTCCACCCCTCCCCCTCTCATTTTTTTCTCTCTCTCCTCCTCCTGCAGCCATGGCTCAATTGGAGCAAGTTGGCCCCAGGTACAGAGGATGGCTCCATGGTTTCTGTCTCAGGTGCTATGAAGAGCTCCATTGCTGAGCAATGGGGAAACACCCCAGATGGGTAGAGCATCTCTCCCTAGTAGGCTTGTCAGGTGGATCTTAGTCAGGGCGCATGTGATAGTCTGTCTCTCTGCCTCCCCTTTTCTTACTGAATTAAAAAATAATAAAAGACTTTTTTTGTAAAGCTGTTGAAAAAACCATAATAAATCCTTACATTTATTCATTGATATACTATAATCTGGAAGGAAAGTTCCTAGAAAAAAAGAGCCTATTTCTAGAAAAGCTTTTTAAAATATTTAGACCCTCCTAAGAAAAGTATCAAGCAAATTACTCATTAGAGAAAAATTAAGAAAAGTTTTCATTGAAAGCAGTTTTAACATACAGAGTTAAATGAATGGAAAACTGTTCCTGATCTATTTTGGTTTCTTGTAATAAATGTGAGCAAACCAATTTCTTCTGTGACACTAATATTCAAAGAATTAATACATCCTATCATTTCCATTTCAGACTAAAATATCCCCAAATTACACAGAAAACACTAGAATCACAGTCTATCTAACCTATTAAGGCATATATTTGGTCACTCAGGAATCCTCAGCATCTTAATTAACAGAGCCATCCATCTACATTTTGTAAAATTAAATCCTCATGAACTACACTGCTCACAAAAAAGTAGGGAATATTTCAAAATGAATTTGAAATGATAAAAAAAAGCATTTTATTTTTTTTATTAAACAAGAACATGAGAAAAGGAAATGACTAGTCAAAGAAAGTTGTTCAATTATGCAAATGAGATACAAAACCAACTTTTATTTCATTGGTGGAAATGCACTATACAAAAAGCTGAAAGTACTGGAGTGCCTGCACGCTCACTTATCCCCTATATTTTGTGAACAGTATATATAAGTACTCCAGCTCTTTCTAAATGTGAATATCTTCTTTTGTGACAAAGTTCATTTTTGAATGAGCTATCTCTCAGTACATAGATACTATGCATCAGCATATCAAGAAATATACCGAGATGACGTCAGATTAATGGCAAGGTAGGAAGCGATACCGATAAATCTCCCCCAAAACTCAACAAGATCTTCAACCAGAAACAGAAAAACCTATCCTTGGAGCCTCCAGATGTTTTGCAATACACCCGAAGGTATGGTCGAGTGAAAAATTGACTAAATATATAACCAAACCCCGAAGGAAATAGGGACTAAGAAATGCTCTGCCATCCTTACTAACCTAAACAGGGCGGCTTTCACTGGGAACTGAGAATATAGAAACTAAGGCGGGCAAAGGGGGTGAATAGATCCAGCCGTGGCACAAATGGCCGAACCAGGCTGTGGCATGGAGATCCAAGCCGAGGATAAACTGTTCCTGTGGCAACCCGGGCAATACAAGCTAACACTCGCTCTAAACCCAGACAAAGAAAGACAAGCCGGGAAGCTATTTTCTCCGATCCCCTGGTCGGTGCGCACAGATAGTGGGCAAGAGATTCCTCCCAGCGCCTCAGGGGTGGGCGCTCGTGTTACCTCACAGAGAGGCAGAGTCAGAAGCCTTTGTATGGGCTGAAAGCGGAATCTCCGGGCTGCCCCAGCGCCCTGAAAAAGCCGAGCACGGGGAGGGAATGAGAGCCAATTCCAACGCTGCAACTTTTCCGTGCAGGTGGGAGTTTCACTCAGAGGGTGAGGTAGCCGGCCTTATATCCTGGTCTGTGTGCGTAGATAGTGAGCGAGAGATTCCTCCGAATGCCTTGGCGGTGCACGCCTGTGTTATCCCACAGAGGGGCAGAGTCAGGGGCCTTTGTGTGGGCCAAAAGCGGAATCTCGGGCCGCCCCAGAGCCTTGAAAAAGCCACGCACGGGGATGGAGCGAGAGCCAATTCCAACGCTGCAACTTTTCCGTGCAGGTGGGGGTTTCACTCAGAGTGTAAGACCATCAGCCTGATATCCTGGTCTGTGCACACAGATAATGAGCGAGAGTTTCCTCCAATCGCCCCGGGAGTGGGTGCCCACCCATGTTACCGGACAAAGTGGCAGAGCCAGAGGTCTTTGAGTGGGTGAAAGCCCTGCCTGATTATGCTAGCAGCTCTGACTGACTGAGCCTTAACCAGAGCCCTGTGCTGAGTGGGAATAGAGTGGGGAGTTGCCAGCTCTTTGAGCCTCTTAGTATCCAGGCAGAGGCAGCAGCAACCCCATAGCTGGATTATCAGGCTACTAATTGAGGAAGGAAAGACTAGGAGAAAGGCTCCAGGAACACGGACTCTCTCACTGTCAGAGCCTATAAATGCTAATGAGCCTCGACTGCCAACGAGACTAAAGCACAATACATGACATCGCCATAGAGACTTATCAACTGCAAACCTCTACCTGAGCGTGCCAAAGTGGCAGAACCCGGGGTACAGAGTCACCGACCAGGAAAATACAGAGAAAAAAAAAAGCAAGAAGAAAGCCTATCAAAATCAAGAATAATCCACAGACTTTATAACCTATCCCATTTTATTATATTTGTTCGTTTGTTTCTCTTATCTTCATTCTTGATATTTTTTTTCCTCCTCCAATTTGGTCGTTTAACTCTCTGCCGGTCTTACTCTCTCCTCTCCTTGAACTACACTACCCATAAGTGTTACATCTCCCATTATCTTTTCTTTCCTCTTCCTTTCTCTCTATGAGGTTTGCACTCCAAAACCCTTAACTCTCTCTCTCTCTCTCTCTTTTTTCTTTTATCTTCTTTTAGTGGTTCACTCTTTTTTTCTCTCTCTCTCTCTTTCTTTTCTCCCTCTATATTAGTTTCTTCCTTTCTCCTTTATGTCTCCTCTCATTCAAACCTCAATAACGAACAAATTATCTTATTTGCGACTCAAACTTATGTTTGTGGCATTTTGGGGGGTTTTTACTTCACCTTTTTAACACATTAGCAGTGCTCCCATCCCTGGCTCTCCTTTTATCTAGTTCTTGTTCCACTAAATACAATAGAAATTTTTTGATTTGTCCCCCCACTTTCCTGTTTCCCTCTTATTCCTCTCATCATAACTCTTAGTCAACCAACACCTAAAAGCAAATCATTTTATTCTTGACCCAAATTTTTTCCTTATTTGCTTTTTGTGGGTCCATACCCCCTTTTTTTTCTTTTTATTTTTATTTTTGCCACTTTATTACGTTTCCCCAATTCAGGCCCTCCATTACAGGCATTGTTTGTTCTTTTTAATACAATATAATTCACAGTTCACCACAAGATTTTCTCAAGAAAGAGGGAAGAGGAGAGGAGAGGAAAAAAGGAGGGGGAATAATTTCCTTTTTTTTATTTTTATTTTATTTTATTTTTCTTTATTTCATTATTAATTTTTAAAAAAAAAACTTTTTTGATTTTTTATTTTATTAACTTTTTATTTTTTATTAAATCTAATTAATACTATCAACAAAACCACCCTCAGATGCCATTAAGGAAGAGAAAATTGAATATCATAGATACAAAAGAAAGAGAGGTAACACAGCTAGATGAGGAAAAATCTATGGAGAAAAAATTTAATATATTGGAAATCTTGGAGCTAAATGACAGAGAATTCAAGATAGAAATCCTAAAAATACTCAGAGATATACAAGAAAACACAAAAAGGCAATTTAGGGAGCTCAGAAAACAACTCAATGAACACAAAGAATATATTTCCAAGGAAATTGAAACTATAAAAACAAATCAAACAGAGATGAAAAACTCAATTCATGAGCTGAAAAACGAGGTAACAAGCTTAGCTAATAGAACAGGCCAGATAGAAGAGAGGATTAGTGAAATAGAAGACAAGCAACTTGAGGCACAACAGAGAGAAGAAGAAAGAGACTCAAAAATTAAAAAAAAAATGAGATGGCCCTACAAGAATTATCTGACTCCATCAAAAAGAATAACATAAGAATAATAGGTATATCAGAGGGAGAAGAGAGAGAAAATGGAATGGAGAACATATTCAAACAAATAATAGATGAGAACTTCCCAAACCTGTGGAAAGAACTAAAGCCTCAAATTCAAGAAGCAAACAGAACTCCGAGTTTTCTTAACCCCAACAAACCTACTCCAAGGCACATCATAATGAAATTGGCACAAAACAACAGCAAAGAAAAAATTCTCAAGGCAGCCAGGGAAAAGAAGAATACAACATATAAAGGAAGGCCCATTAGATTATCATCAGATTTCTCAGCAGAAACTCTACAAGCTAGAAGAGAGTGGACCCCAATATTTAAAGTCCTGAAAGAGAGGAACTTTCAGCCACGAATACTATACCCATCAAAGCTATCCTTCAAATATGAAGGAGAAATAAAAACATTCACAAATACAGAAAAGATGAGGGAATTTATCATCAGAAAACCCCCACTCCAGGAATTACTAAAGGGGGTTCTCCAATCAGATACAAAGAACAAAAAAAACAAAGCCACAAGTAAAAGCTCCAAAAAGAACACAATAAAACCAAATTTAAACTCTGATAACAACAAAAAAAAGGGGGGGAGAGGATGGAGATTAACAGTAGCAAAGGACGATGCAGTGCAAAAGTACTCACAAAATATTGCGCTACAATGAACAGTGTAGGAACCTTTTTCATTAATTAAAGGTAACCACCATTGAAAAAACCACCACAGAAGCACATGAGATAAAAAAGATAGCAACAGAGGAAAGATGTATGGAATACAACCAAATAAAAACAAAAAATAGAAAAACTAAAGAGAAGGATCAAACAAGACACAAAACTAACAGAAAGCAAGATATAAAATGGCAATAGGGAACTCACAAGTGTCAATGATTACACTAAATGTAAACGGAATAAACTCACCAATAAAAAGGCACAGAGTAGCAGAATGGATTAAAAAAGAAAATCCAACTGTATGCTGCCTACAGGAAACTCATCTAAGTAACAAGGATAAAAACAAATTCAAAGTGAAAGGCTGGAAAACAATACTCCAAGCAAATAACATCCAAAAAAAGCAGGCATAGCAATACTCATATCTGATAATGCTGACTACAAGACAGCAAAAGTACTCAGAGACAAAAATGGCCATTTCATAATGGCTAAGGGGACACTGAATCAAGAAGACATAACAATTCTTAATATATATGCACCAAACCAAGGAGCACCAAAATATATAAGACAGCTACTTATTGACCTTAAAACAAAACACCGCTGATGGCTCTAGATCAGTCATCCAAACAGAGAATCAACAAAGACATAGTGGCCTTAAACAAAACACTAGAACACCTGGATATGATAGACATCTACAGGACATTTCATCCCAAAGTGACTGAGTATACATTTTTCTCCAGTGTACATGGATCATTCTCAAGAATTGACCATATTTGGGCCACAAAAACAATATCAGCAAATTCAGAAAAATCGAAGTGGTACCAATCATATTTTCTGATCATAAAGCCTTGAAACTAGAATTCAACTGCAAAAAAGAGGAAAAAATCCCACAAAAATGTGGAAACTAAACAACATACTTTTAAAAAATGAATGGGTCAAAGAAGAAATAAGTGCAGAGATCAAAAGACATATACAGACTAATGAAAATGACAATACGACATATCAGAATCTATGGGATGCAGCAAAAGTAGTAATAAGAGGGAAGTTCATATCCCTTCAGGCATATATGAACAAACAAGAGAGAGCCAAAGTGAACCACCTAACTTCACACCTTAAGGAAATAGAAAAAGAAGAACAAAGACAACTCAAAACCAGCTGAAGAAAGGAGATAATAAAAATCAGAGCAGAAATAAATGAAATAGAGAACAGAAAAACTATAGAAAAAATTAATAGAACAAGGAGCTGGTTCTTTGAAAAGATCAACAAAATCGACAAACCCTTGGCAAAACTTAACAAGGAAAAAAGAGAAAGAACTCATATTAACAAAATCCAAAATGAAAGAGGAGAAATCACCACGGACACCGTAGATATACAAAGAATTATTGTAGAATACTATGAAAAACTTTATGCCACTAAATTCAACAACCTAGAAGAAATGGATAAATTCCTAGAACAATACAACCTTCCTAGACTGAGTCAAGAAGAAGCAGAAAGCCTAAACAGACCTATTAGTAGAGAAGAAATAGAAAAAACCATTATAAACCTCCTCAAAAATAAAAGTCCAGGCCCTGACGGCTATACCAGCGAATTTTATCAAACATTCAAAGAAGACTTGGTTCCTATTCTACTGAAAGTCTTCCAAAAAATTGAAGAAGAAGCAATACTTCCACACACATTTTATGAGGCCAACATAACCCTCATACCAAAACCAGGCAAAGATGGCACAAAAAAAGAAAACTAAAAACCAATATCTCTAATGAATACAGATGCTAAAATACTAAACAAAATACTAGCAAATCGAATACAGCAACATATTAAAAAAATAATACATCATGATCAAGTGGGATTCATCCCAGAATCTCAAGGAAAGTTCAACATACGTAAAACGGTTAACGTAATACACCATATCAACAAAACAAAGAACAAAAACCACATGATCTTATCAATAGACACAGAAAAGGCTTTTGATAAAATACAACACAAGTTTATGTTTAAGACTCTCAACAAAATGGGTATAGAAGGAAAATATCTCAACATGATAAAGGCCATATATGATAAACCATCAGCTAACATCATATTAAATGGCACTAAACTGAAGGCTTTCCCCCTTAAATCAGGAACAAGACAGGGTTGTCCACTCTCTCCACTCTTATTTAATGTGGTACTAGAGGTTCTAGCCAGAGCAATCAGACAAGACAAAGAAATAAAAGGCATCCATATCGGAAAAGAAGAAGTAAAGGTATCACTTTTTGCAGATGATATGATCCTATACATCGAAAACCCCAAAGAATCCACAAAAAGACTACTAGAATCAATAAGCCAATACAGTAAGGTCGCAGGATACAAAATTAACACACAGAAGTCAATAGCCTTTCTATATGCCAACAATGAAACAATTGAGAACGAACTCAAAAGAATAATCCCCTTCACGATTGCAACAAAAAAAATAAAATACTTAGGAATAAACATAACAAAGAATGTAAAGGACTTATATAATGAAAACTATAAACCATTGTTAAGGGAAATCGTAAAAGATATAATGAGATGGAAGAATATACCTTGTTCTTGGTTAGGAAGAATAAATATAATCAAGATGGCCATATTACCCAAAGCAATATACAAATTTAATGCAATTCCCATCAAAATTCCAATGACATTTTTTAAAGAAATAGAGCAAAAAATCATCAGATTTATATGGAACTATAAAAAACCCCGAATAGCCAAAGCAATCCTAAAGAAAAAAGAATGAAGCTGGGGGCATTACAATACCCGACTTCAAACTATATTATAGGGCCACGACAATCAAAACAGCATGGTATTGGCAGAAAAATAGACACTCAGACCAATGGAACAGAATAGAAAATCCAGAAATAAAACCACATATATATAGTCAAATAATCTTTGATAAAGGGACCAACAACACACAATGGAGAAAAGAAAACCTCTTCAATAAATGGTGCTGGGAAAACTGGAAAGCCACATGCAAAAGAATGAAACTGGGCTACAGTTTGTCCCCTGTACTAAAATTAACTCAAAATGGATCAAAGATTTAAACATAAGACCTGAAACAATTAAGTACATAGAAGAAGACATAGATACTAAACTCATGGACCTGGGTTTTAAAGAGCATTTTATGAATTTGACTCCAAAGGCAAGAGAAATGAGGCAAAAATTAATGAATGGGACTACATCAGACTAAGTAGTTTTTGCTCAGCAAGAGAAGCTGTAACAAAATAAACAGACAGCCAACTAAATGGGAAATGATATTTTCAAACAACAGCTCAGATAAGGGCCTAATATCCAAAATAAACAAAGAACTCATAAAACTCAACAACAAACAATCCAATAAAAAAATGGGAAGCGGACATGAACAGACACTTCTCCCAGGAAGAAATACAAATGGCCAACAGATATATGAAAAGATGCTCATCTTCTTTAGTTATTAGAGAAATGCAAATCAAAACTGCAATGAGATACCACCTCACACCTCTTAGATTAGCTATTATTAACAAGACAGGTAATAGCAAATGTTGGAGAGGCTGTGGAGAAAAAGGAACCCTCATACACTGTTGGTGGGAATGTAAAGTAGTACAACGATTATGGAAGAAAGTATGGTGGTTCCTCAAAAAACTGAAAATAGAACTACCTTATGACCCAGCAATCCCTCTACTGGGTATATACCCCCAAAACTCAGAAACATTGATACGTAAAGACACATGCAGCCCCATGTTCATTGCAGCATTGTTCACAGTGGCCAGGACATGGAAACAACCAAAAAGCCCGTCAATAGATGACTGGATAAAGAAGATGTGGCACATATACACTATGGAATACTACTTAGCCATAAGAAATGGTGACATCGGAACATTTACAGCAAAATGGTTGGATCTTGATAACATTATATGAAGTGAAATAAGTAAATCAGAAAAAAACAGGAACTGCATTATTCCATACGTAGGTGGGATATAAAAGTGAAACTAAGAGACATTGATAAGAGTGTGGAGGTTATGGGGGAAGGGGGGAAAGGGAGAGGGAAAGGGGGAGGGGTAGGGGCACAAAGAAAACTAGATAGAAGATGACAGAGGACAATCTGACTTTGGGTGATGGGTATGCAACATAATTGAACGACAAGATAACCTGGACTTGTTATCTTTGAATATATGTATCCTGATTTATTGATGTCGCCCCATTAAAAAAATAAAATTATTTTAAAAAAAAAGAAATACTACCAATTTTAAGTCCAGAATAAGTAATATATTTTATTTATTTTTCTGTACCCTTTACAAAGGGTCTCAGTCTACACTTAGAGCAAGCTGGAAAAATAAAATATTAATTTAAATCTATTGCATCTCCCCAAAGCGTGTATGGTTTAAAGTTAGACATCTAGGGTTCAAACCTAAATGCTGTCTCTGCATCTTACTGTGTTTGGGGGCAAGTGCTTTCCTTCTTACTTCCTCATTTTTCTATTTTGCAAACTGTGATGATCAATAATAGCATCACTTTGTTCATAGTTTTGTGAGACCAACTGAGATAATATTATACATGTGCAGCATTAAGAATAATCCCTTAAGCCTGAACAAGTACAATGAATAGAGCACCCACCTGGGATGCAGAGGACCCAGGTTCAAGATCCCAAGGTCCCGATCTTGAGCACAGGCTCAGCAGCTTGAGCAAGGGGTCACTAGCTTAGCTGGAACCCCTGAACCAAGGCAATCAATGAACAATTAAAGGTGCTGTAACAACGAGTTGATGATTGTCATCTCTTTCCTTTCCTGTCTGTCTATCCCTGTATGTCTGTCTTTCTTTAAAAAAAAAATTAAAAATAATCTCTTCATTTAAATTAGCCTTAAAAATACATCCTACTATTATTATTGCTCCAAGAGAAAAGAAAAATCAAACTATAAGTAAATTTTCAAAAAATTTTTTTTGACTGATTGATTTTATAGAGAAAGAGTGGTAGAGGGAGGGAAAGTGAGAGAAACAGAAACATCATTGTGTTGTCTCACTGTTTATTCATTGGTTGACTCTTCTATGTGCCCTGACCCAGGACGAGCGGCAAACCTTGACATATGGGGATGATGGTCTAACAAACTGACCTACCCAGCCAGGGCTTGCTTTAAATATATATATTCACTTCAATTATGTTGGAAAAGTAATATAGAAAGTGTGTGTCACTTTTCACACAAAAAACTGCAATTTCCTAACTATCTGTCACTTGTTTCAAAAATAGCTACACTTGCCTAAAGAATTCTAACATTTCTTCCTTATATTGCTATAAGTTAAAAAACATACTTTATGCATTTTGAATTCAATATTAAACTTTAAATTAATTAAAGGATGAGATATTAGTTGCAAATAAAAAAAAACACAGTAAAGTTATAAAATAATTTTTATAGGTTTTGTGTGTAAATCCAGTGAAATGTACCGTATTTTAACCAAGTTCCTATCTAAACCTTTGTACTTTATAGCAGCACTTTCAACCAGTGTGCCACAAGAGGCTCACGGGTATGCTGCAAAAATTTTTAAAACATGCAATACATGACTATTTAGTCAGGGGCACTGACTTCTTTTCCTACAGATTGTCAAATACAAACATGAGAACAGCCAACATAATAAAAGCTGTCGATGTGAATAAGTCAAAATTACGCCTATATTTTGTCATATCAGTAAAAAAGTACAAAATATTTTTTGGTGTAATACAGAATTTAAGTAATTAAAGTGTGCCATGAGATGAAAGAGTTTCAAAATCACTGCCTTACAGCCTTTCCCTCATCGTGGTTATGGTGTGACCCTGCCATCTAGTGGAAGATCTGCAGCACTTCAGGGCCACTTTGAAAATACATGAAAAGCCTAAAATAAAAGAACAAATTACATTTTTGTGCTTTTTTAAAAATTTAAACAATGATTATTTTATTAAATTAATGAAGTCTTAAACATCATATATTTAGGTAGAAAACTAGAAGATCAATGCAATAACTAACTCATCAGTTGCTCAAAATATAGGATTAAAAGATCATTGTGAGCAATAGGGCATCCTAATATATTTACTGACATTTCAACTTTTATCATTTTACATTTTTTCTATTGTTTTAAATTAAACTTAGTAGGGTGACTTTGACCAATAAGAATACATAGGTTTCATGTAAACATCTCCATAGCATTTCAACCATTGATTGTGCTTTGACATTTGAAATTTGAAATCTTGAATTTGAAAGTATATCTTAGAGAAAAAGTAATTTTTTATATTACAATGGTAATTATTTAAGTATAGTATGAAAATGAGATATAAATAATGCATAGAAGTCCTAGCTTTGGGTAACT
Source organism: Saccopteryx leptura (assembly GCF_036850995.1). Lineage (NCBI taxonomy): Eukaryota > Metazoa > Chordata > Mammalia > Chiroptera > Emballonuridae > Saccopteryx > Saccopteryx leptura. Next base: position 72,523,932 of record NC_089507.1, on the reverse strand, counting down.
GTATTAAACAGTACATAATTAAAAATACCATTCTATGAAAGAATAATAACAATTTTGTTAAGAAAAATGTTTCATAATAATTAATCATCCATAACTTTTAATGATGCATCAATTGGAAATCTTTCTTAAAATGTTATTTTGTCTGATTGTTTGATTTTGTGTGTTTTTTTAATTTATATATGTGGATATATATTATTTTTTATTCAAATATTAAACATTTTTTTTATTTAGAAATTAAATTTAGTGGGGTGACATTCATCAATAAGAGTACATAATTTTCAGGTGAACATCTCTGTAGCATTTGAACTGTTGATTGCATTGTGTACCCATCACCCAAAGTCAAATCATTTTCCATTGCCATATAATTCATCTTTCTTTACCACTCTCCCCCCGGTTCCTCCTCCCATAATAACCACTTCACTTTTATCTATGTTCTTAACTTAGACAAAACTTAACATATACCTAAACATAGACAAAAAATATTAATTGCCACAATAACATTTTCAAAGCACAAAAAACCCAAAAATATAATATAAAATATATTTCTTTATATATAAATGTAACCACACCCACAATCGTTTTTTAGTATAACAGAAACAAGGAATCCATTATCATCTGTTGCTCTGTAGTTCTGATTTGCTCAATATTAAACTCTGGCAAGGCCTGACCTAATGGCTAGAGCTTCTAACTTCAAGTACAATGGTTTTGTTATCACTCAATAGTGCCTCTGCAACTTACGTCTCTTCACAACATGTTTCTCTGAACTATATAGCTAATGATATTTTCATTTGAAACAATTATCCAACTTACATGGAGATTTCATAAAGTATGTAGTTTTGTCCATTTTTTCACATATATACATGAATAGATAGATGGGTAGGTAGATAGGTCATCTGAAAGAAACACTGTTAAATATTAGGGATCAAAGACACTAATGAAAAAGAACACATTTGTGAGAAAATGAGTAAAGTGAACTCCAAAAGGCAAGCCCACCCCAATGTTTGTGAGACCTGAGGCCTCCTGGACATCTTGGCTGCAGTCCACTAGTCAGCTCTTACCACGTCTGGATCCCTCTCATATTACCAAGAAGCTCCACGCAGCTCCCTCCAAGATACGCAGTCCACAGATGCAAGCCCAGACCAGTTCCCCCCAACCACCTCACCTCCACCTGTATCAGCAGGCTCCCAGAGTTTGTTTGGACCAAGAATCTGGAATCTCTGTTATCTAGAATATGTGAAAGCTCTGGATTTCACTTTGACCACCAGGCCCCTCATGTTGTGCGGAGAGACAACTGTAAAAGTACAGGCAGAGGAGGGGGCACTAAAGAGTCTAAGGGTGGTACTGGCCTAGCTTACAAGTGACATTTCATAATGTCTATAGGGTGAGGAGACTGCACGGTGTGTCAGAGGGAATCCTAGTGATCCGCATTTTCCTTAGCTTGTTTATCCCAAGGTTTTGTTCCAGAATGTAGAACTTCGAGCTTTCCAGGGAAACAAGATGGACAGGAATTAAGGAGAACTATCATGGTGTGCTCTTATCTGTCATGAGAGTCTTAAGTGAAAACCTAGCATCTCTGACTTGTGACATCAACTATGGAGATCCATTTCCCCTTGAGTAGAAAAGGTCTATTCTTCAGTCTGTTTCCATTTTGCATCCAAGAATATACCAGCTATAAGATGAAACTTTTGTCATATGCAGGCATATGCATTTACTTACCATGCTGTTCATTTTTGAAGATGACGAACCTGTTCTTTGCTTCCTTAGACTATTAACTTCTTCTACATTTCCATCTTTTGGTTTCAAAATCATCCTGCTACTCCCTGCAGTTCCTTCTGACGATGACCGCAGTCGCCTCTCTATAAATCTTCCTTCACGATAGGGACTGAGGCTACTGGCAAGAACTATTGAAAAAACCAAATACATAAAAATTAATATATATGTTTAAATGTAGTTTTTATAAATGTTCCATTGAAAGCATATGGGAAACCCCTAGTGTCATTCAAAATTTCTCTATCACAGATAACTTTTTGGTTTGCTGATTCATGCAATCACTTTGAAGCCCAAAACTTTTGGAATCATCCATACCTCACATAAATTGCATAAGCAAATTCTGCCCTTATTACCTTCAATTTGTAAATAGAACCTGATCACTTCGTTTATAATAAAATATATTGGGATGACATTGGTTAATAAAATTATATAGGTTTCAAATGCACAATTCTATGATACATCATCAGTCTATTGCACTATGTGCCCACCACCCAAAGTCAAGTCTTTTTTATCATATACCATATATGTATTTGACTGCTTTACACTTTAGTACTCCCTGCTCCTCTTCCCTCTGGACTGTGTCTTTGAGTTTTTGTTTTTCTTATTGGTTCATTTGTTGCTTTCAGTTTTATATCTCACGTACGAGTGCAACTATATGGTTCATGACTTTTTATGCCTGACTTATTTCATTTAACCTAATATTCTCAAAACCCATTCATGTCACAAATGGCATTATCTCATCTTTTCTTATGGCTGAGTAATATTTCACTATATATATATATATATGCCACATCTTCTTTACCCAATCCTTATCACTTCTTACTACCTCCCTCACTAATATCCTTGACTGAACGCCATCAATATTAGCCGAGATTACTGTAATACTTTGAATAATCTCCTGCCCCTGCCTACTCCAACCTCTTTTCCCCCATCAACATACAATCTACTTTGGACATGGTATCAAGAATGATGTACTTGGCCCTGGCCAGTGGGCTTAGTGGTAGAATGTCAGCCCAACATGTAGATGTCCCTGGTTTGATTCCTGGTCTGGTCAGGGCACACAGGAGAAGCAACCAACTGCTTCTCTATCCCTCCCCCTCTCCCTTTTCTTTATATATATCTCTCTTTCCCTCCAGCAGTCATGGCTCGGTTGGAGCAACTTGGCTCCGGGTGCTAAGGATGGCTCCATAGTCTTGACTCAGGTGCTAAAGTAGCTTGGTTGCTGAGCAATGGAGCAATGGCCTGAGATGGGCAGAGCATTGCACCATAGGGGGCTTGTCAGGTAGATCCCAGTTGGGGTGCATGCAGGAGACTTTCTGCCTTCCTGCCTCTCACTTCAAAAAAAAAAAAGAAATTATGCACTTAAAACATAAGTGAGATGAATCACAAACACTCCTCTAGTCAGAGCTGATGTATTCCCAATGGTCACTTAGGTTCCCCATGATATGCACCTACACTCCACTTTACACCAGAAGTGTAGCCATCACTTATATGTTCACATTTCTAACTTCATCTTCCACTGCTCCATCTCACCCTTCACTCTGCACATGCCACACTGGACCTCTTGTCATCCCTAGAAAATAGCAGGCATGCTCCAACCAAGGACCATTACATGATAGCCTTTGCACTGAAAAACGTCTCTAGGCCGTGGCTGGTTGGCTCAGTGGTAGAGCGTCGGCCCGGCGTATGAAAGTCCTGGGTTTGATTCCTGGCCAGGGAATGCAGGAGAAGCACCCATCTGCTTCTTCACCCTCCCCTTCTCCTTTCTCTCTACCTCTCTCTTCCCCTCCCACAGCCAAGACTCCATTGGAGCAAAGTTGGCCTGGGTGCTGAGGATGGCTCTATGGCCTCCGCCTCAGGTGCTAGAATGGCTCTGGTTGCAATGAAGCAATGCCCCAGATGGGCGGAACATCAGCCCCTGGTGGGCATGCCAGGTGGAATCCAGTTGGGCACATGCCAGAGTCTGCTGTCTGACTCTCTGCTTCTAAATTCTAAAAAATACAAAAACAAACAAACAAAAAAAACAAAACAAAACTTCTCTCAAATATTTGTATAACTTACTTCCTAATCACCTTCAAGTCTTTGCCAATATGCTACATAAGTAATACTCTGCTTATATTTAAAAATGCAAATTATAAAGGATCCAAGATGATAGCAGAGTTGGTGGATATTACACTCACTTTCTCCCAATATCAAACTGGAGTTATAATTAAATTTAAGAACAATCATCCTAAAAATTCAACTGAAGACTAAAAGAGTGGAAGTATTATAACCAAAGATTCACAGAAGAAGAAGTCACACTGAAACTAGTAGGACAGGCAGAGATATGAAAAGGGCTGGCTCCACTACTGCTAGAGGGGACTGAGGTTCTGGAAAAATAAAAGATATTTCAGCTGTACGGGAATGAACCCTGAGAAGTGCAGGGCCTAAATCCCAGCTGGGCTCCCCAGCCTACAGCACCAGACCTGCAGCCAGACCTGAGAAGAGGCTTCCAAATAACATTCGGCTGTGAAAAGCAGCAAGACTTCTGTCTGCCAAAAAGAGACAAAAGGTCCACCGAGTTTAAAATTGTCATGATTCCTGACATTATAATATATAATTTGATTTACAAATCTTATTTTATATGTCAGTATTATTCTTTTTTTTAATGTTTAGAAAATTATATTTAACAGGGTGACATTGATAATAAGAGTACACAGGTTTCAGGCAAACATTTCTATAGCATTTGAACTGTTGATTATGTTATATACCCATCACCCAAAGTCAATTCATTTTTCATCACCTTATATTTCTTTCTCTTTACACCCTTCTTCCCTACATCTCCCTCCCTCTTGTAACCACTTTAATTTTATCTACGTCCATAAGACTCAGTTTTATATTTCACCTATGTGTAAAAACATATAGTTCTTAGCTTTTTCTGATTTACTTATTTCACTCACTATAATGTTCTCAAGGTCCATTCATGTTGTCATAAATGGAACTATGTCATCATTTCTTATGGCTGAGTAGTACTCTACTGTATACATGTATCACATCTCTTTTATCCAATCCTTTATCAAGGGACATCTTGGTTGTTTCCATGTTTGGGCCACTGTGAATAATGGTGTGATGAACATGGGGGGTGCATGTTCTTTACATACCAATGTTTTTGAGTTTTAGGGGTAGATACCCAGTAGAGCAGGGGTCCCCAAACTTTTTACACAGGGGGCCAGTTCACTGTCCCTCAGACTGTTGGAGGGCCGGACTGTAAAAAAAACTATGAACAAATTCCTATGTACACTGCACATATCTTATTTTAAAGTAAAAAAAAAAAAAAACGGGAACAAATACAATATTTAAAATAAAGAACAAGTAAATTTAAATCAACAAACTGACAAATATTTCAGTGGGAACTATGCTCCTCTCACTGACCACCAATGAGGTCAGTGCCCTTTCAGAAGTGCGGCGGGGGCCGGATAAATGTCCTCAGGGGGCTGCATGTGGCCCACGAGCCGTAGTTTGGGGACCCCTGCAGTAGAGGGATTGCTGGGTCATATGGTAATTCTATTCTTAATTTTTTGAGAAATCACAATACTTTCTTCCATAGTGGCTGTACTAAATTGCATTCCCACCAGCAGTGAATGAAGGTTCCTTTTTCTCCATAGCCTCCCCAACATTTGTTATTTCATGTATTGTTGATTATAGCCAATCTAACAGGTGTGAGGTGGTATCTCATTGTAATTTTGATTTGCATTTCTCAAATAGCTAGTGAAGATGAGCATCCTCTCATATATCTGTTGGCTATTTGTATGTCCTCTTGGGAGAAGTGTCTGTTCTTGGTGTCTGGTCAAATAACCCCCTTGAGTAGTTCCTGCAGTGGGAGTTTTCTGGTGATAAAATCTCTCAGCTCCATATGTCTGCAAAAGTTTTTATTTCTCCTTATTTGAAGGATAACTTTGATGGATACAGTATTCTTGGCTGGTAATTCCTCTCTTTCAGAACTTTGAATGTTTGAGTCCACTGTCTTCTTGCTTGCAGAGTTTCTGCTGAGAATTCTGATGATAATCTAATGGGCTTTACTTTATATGTTATATTCTTCTTTTCCTTAGCTGCCTTGAGGATTCATTCTTTGTCATTGAATTTTTCACAATTTTATTACAATGTACCTTGGAGTAGGTGGGTTTGGGTTGAGGTAACTGGGTGTTCTGTTTGCTTCTTGGACTTGAAGCTCTCTTTCCATAGGCTTGGGAAATTCTCACCAATTATTTGTTTGAAAAGGCTCTCCATCCCTTCCCATTATCTTTTTCTTCTGATATACCCATTATGTTTATATTGCTCTTTCTGATGAAGTCATACAATTCTTGTATAGCTCTCTCAGTTTTATTAGTTTGTGATAGTCACTCTCCTTTTCTCTCTATAACATCTCTCTAGTTGCCTGTCTTCAATGTCACTGATTCTTTCCTATATCTGGCTTGTTCTATTAGCTAAACTTGCTACCTCAGTTTTCAATTCATGTACTTCATGAGTTCTTCATCTCTGTTTTTAAAGTTTCAATCTCCTTGCTAATGTATTTGTTTTGTTTTCTGAGCTCATTAAGTTGCCTAGTAGTGTCTTCTTTGCATCTCATTGAGTATTTTCAGAACTTTAGTTTTAAATTCTCTATTGAACTCCAAGTTTTCCATGTGATTGAGATTTCTTTCTGGAGATTATTCATTTTCTTTCTGAACTACATGTCTGTCTTGTGTAGCCATGGTATTCGATTTCTTCTTTCTTGATGGCATTTGAGAGTGGTGATGTTAAGAACCCTAACAAAAACACAGCTTAAAAAAATGAAAAATACAAAAAATATAAACATTTTAAAAATTATGACAAGAAAAACTACAGAAAAAAGATTATAAAGCAAAAAAACACACACAAAAGAATAAGAATAAAATATATAAAAATTTATGAAAATGAAATTCAATGGAATAAAAGGAGAAGAAAAAAAATGAGAAAAAAATGAATTTTGGTTTTGAGAAGTTTCTTCCAGTAGGTGTTGCTGTATTATAAGTTTTATGTCTGTGGAGTTCCTGGGCTGTCCTCCGCTGATCTGTTGCTGTCACAATGATGTAGGTGGGGCGTGTCGTGAGGACTTTACGACTTTAGCTTTCCACCTTTTACAACTCTAACAATGGCAATCTCAATCTTCCAAGCACTCCTCCCCACGTCTCAACAGAACAGGGAACCAGACGCAGAGCACACTGTTCTTCAGGGAAGAGAGTGGTTCTGGAGCTCGCTGTCCAGAGGGGTCTGTCTCTGCCACTCTCTGTAGCGTGTAGTGAGGGAGGCAGGATCTGGGAGCCTGGGGCTGCAGTTTAGTTTTTCCTGTCTTTGCTGAGTGTGGGCTACAGGCTGACTGCAGGAACGCTGACGTAACCCCATGCTCTGGCCACTTTGGTTTATCTCCTGCTCTGCCTCTCCATCTGACAGCTGCTCCTGACAGGAGACCCAGTCACTCCAGGTTTCCCTCTGTATACCCCTCAGACAAAATCCAAATGGCCTGTGCTTCCTGTCCTCCCAGTAGTCCAGTAGAGAAAAAAAAAAAACTCAGTCACTCTGGCTTTGTCTCCTCCCCAGAGCTGAACATAAATGTATTTTATCTTCCACCCTCTTTTCAACCTATCCCACCTTTAGTCCCTTGGTGCATGTATCTTTCAGGTGTGCACCTGCAAGCCCAGCTGGTGTTCCTTCACATTATAGTTCAATTTAAAGGGGAGAGATCAGCAGTATCTTTCACACTGCCATTCCGCTGACCTTTCTTTCAGTATTTCAGTATTATTCTTAATGTTTTGGAAAGAGGATGGCTCATGATGTGTATTAAAGCCTAACCATTAAGAACTTGAGCTTTGGATTCAAATAGCTGTAATATGGTTGTGCTACTTACCAGTTGTATGATTTCTTAGTCTCAGTTTTCACATTTGTTAAGTGGAAATATACTAGTACCTACCTCATGAGATTAGTGTCTCAAACATTTATGTACAACTTTGTAATTTTAGACAATTTACTTAACTTACCTGTGTTCTAGCTGTCTTGCCTGTACAGTGGGTTACAACAATAGGGGTGATTTTAATCGTTTGAGGATTAAATGAATTAATGTATTCAAAGAGCAAAGAACAGTAAATGGAACATAAAAATCATTCAATATTGGGAGAACCAGTAGTAGTAGTATTAGTAATAGTGAAATATATTTCATTACCTAGGGAATGCCAAAACTATATCCTAAACTCTAAACATGATACTCCATGTTTTAGATAAAGCCACATTGAAAACAATATTAATTTCTTTCCACTTTCTTCTGAAGTTCAGATTCTGGATAACACAACTAAGAAAAATGAGTAATACTACCGAATTACATTTTCAGCATAATACAATTGAAATACATTTAAGATAAAGTAGTGAAAAGATTTCAAAGTATAAATATGAAAGAATATTAGAGAGTAAAAAATAAGGAAGGAAAATGTGGTTTTAATGAGATGATGTAATAAAATTGAATTAAAATAAAAGTTATAATTTATATTTATTATATTAAAAAATCAACATACCTTTGACAGGATTTGCATCATATCCATATGTTCTGTTAAAAATATGATGGTCACCAGAAGAAGGTATTATTCTGGAATCTGATGTAGGATGGATCCCTTTAACACGTTCAGTTATTGCTTTTTGTTCATAAAATCCAAGTTTTCTTGGGGAGCTTGCTGGCAACATTGTATCACCATTTTGTAATGTCACGTGCTCTTCTCTTTGAATATCTGCTGATAGGTGAGTCTCTGAGTCACTCCCATTCATAAGAGGAAGTTCAGTGATTTGCAATAACACTTCCCTCTGATTAGCAGCAGAGGTTTCTGGTAAGGAACTAGGTTCAGTACTACATTTACCTTCTAACCTGTATTTCCCAGGAGACATAATTGCACAGGGAACAGTTCCCATAAGGTCTATTGTTGCCTTTGTAACAGCAGCAGGATTGGGAGAGATTTGAGAGGTAGAATCATTGTGGCCAATGTTGTCACAGTGGGATGCCATGCTTCCACTCTTAGGAAATGCATCTGCTTCAGACACAGAATCTTCAGTCAAGGCTAAGAACTCTGAAGGTGTCTGAGCTGTGGTAAGATCCGCAGAAAGCAATGGAGATTGTAAAGAGCTACCTGCACGTTCTGTTATATCCACAGAACAAGATGGAGAAGCTCGTACTAATCCAGGTTCTCTCTCTTGGTACTGTGTAATTTCCAATGAGAACTCAGACTGTTGGACCAATGAAATGGACTGGCTCTGTGAAACTGGCTTAGAAAATTTATAGTGAGACGAGAAAGATTTAGTCAGCAGCCTCTTTGTTGACTGCTTAACAGAACGGCGAGTTTGTTCTTCTGTGAATCCAGAATCATCCCCTTCACTTTTGCCAGAACTTAGGCAATTTATAAAGACATTCTTATTAGTAGAGTGCTCCTTTTCTCTTTCAAAATCCTCTGTCAAAGATCTTGTTATCTTCTTATTTCGTGAACTACTGAAACCAACAGAATGTCTTCCCCTGGTTTTAATATGTTCTCCCAAACTCAGTTTTTGCATACTGCTGTGACCAGGTTGAGCACCATTGGAAATACTAAGGTTCTGGTTGGAAGGTTCTTGCTTAGGGTCACTCCCCTTCTTATGGTGGAAGCTAATGGAAGGAGTACGGAATATGCTCCTGCGTTTACCTGTGCTACCTGAGCTTGAGTTAGTGCTGGAAGGAGAGGAACTGTGGACACCAACTGTATTACTGGGGGAGGGTGAAGAAGGAAGAGAATCATGTCTTCTGTTAATACTTCTTCTGAATATCGGCAACCGGGAGACCAGGGTAGATCGTCTTGATCCAGAGTCCCCCATTGGGACCCCAAAAGTTGCACTGTGATAGCCAACTTAGCAGCCTGGGAAAAATTAAGAAAAAATAAAGTCAATAGAATCCAATTATAAATAAGACACTTTAAAACAAATCATTGTTTTGCAACATAAAGGATACAATTGGGTTCATATTAAAACAATAAATAATAAAATTCCAATACTTAAGATTTTATGAAAAAATAAATAAGTAGCAAAATTATCCAAAACTTTGCATAAATATTTTATAATGGTGCAAAAATTTCAAGATTACCCAGAATATTTAAAGTCTAAAGTCTATTCAAAAGAGTGTTGGGTAGGAAGACACAGATCATTCATTATTCAAGACCCAGCCTTACTACTCACACTGGATCTATAATTTGGTAGTGTATGGCCAGGGGCCGCCACTGTCATGGCCACGCACATGCAGGTTTCCAATGAATTCAGACAGATGGTAAAGAAACAGTGGAGCCAAAAAATGGTAGGCCATCTTTTTTTTTTTTTTTTTTGGTATTTTTCTGAAGTTGGAAACGGGGAGGCAGTCAGACAGACTCCTGCATGCGCCCAACCGGGATCCACCCAGCACGCCCACCAGGAGGCAATGCTCTGCCCATCTGGGGCGTCACTCTGTTGCAACCAGAGCCATTCTAGCACCTGAGGCAGAGGCCACAGAGCCATCCTCAGCTCCCGGGCCAACTTTTGCTCCAATGGAGCCTTGGCTGCGGGAGGGGAAGAGAGAGACAGAGAGGAAGGAGAGGGGGAGGAGTGGAGAGGCAGATGGGCACTTCTCCTGTGTGCCCTGGCCAGGAATCAAACCCGGGACTCCTGCCGCCAGGCCAACGCTCTACCACTGAGCCAACTGGCCAGGGCCAGGCCATCTTTTATTAAAGTCTCACACCAGCCGATGAGCAAACACACAGGGAAAATGCTTCCCACCAGTTCCACAACCAGGAGAATCTTCTTTGGTTCCTCCTAGAATCAAAGTCCCCACCAGTCTCAGTGGAGCTCAAAAAGCCCCTCACCTCTGCTTCCCCATCTGCACACCTTCTCTCTCTTTCCCTGCTATCATGGCTTCTTTCTCAGAATGCTGCATTCTCTCTGCTCTCATTCTGCAAAAAACATGACTTCTCTTCACTTCTTCTCCTTCTTCTCTCTCCTTTTCAAAACTTTCTGGCACAAAACCCTCTCCTTCAGGAAACATTAGCAAGACAATGGCCCCTCCCAAGCAGGAAGGTAATTTGCAATTTCACAGACATATACCTGGGGCTGCCCAGCATCATTTTCTAACAATAAAAGTGAGCAAACTCGCCCTGACCGGTTGGCTCAGTGGTAGAGCGTTGGCCTGGTGTGCAGGAGTCCCAGTTTCGATTTCCGGCCAAGGCACACAGGAGAAGCGCCCATCTATCTGCTTCTCCACCCCTCCCCCTCTCCATCCTCTCTGTCTCTCTCTTCTCCTCCCGCAGCCAAGGCTCCATTGGAGCAAAGTTGGCCCAGGCGCTGAGGATGGCTCTATGGCCTCTGCCTCAGGCGCTAGAATGTCTCTGGTTGCAACAGAGTAATGCCCCAGATGAGCAGAGCATCGCCCCCTGGTGGGCATGCCGGTTAGATCCCGTTTGGGTGCATGCGGGAGTCTGTCTGACTGCCTCCCCGTTTCCAACTTCAGAAAAATAGAAAAAGAAAACAAAAGTGAGCAAACTCAAAAAACACAAATTTTACAAACTCATTTGCCCAACAGGTAAGTTGTTTAATTTTAACTTTTATGTCTATTTATTTAGATGTAGTAGGCATGTGACAGCCATGATCATTGCCCTCTGAGTAAAATGGCCTGCCACTGCCTCTGTTAGCCAGCAGCAGATAAACCATGGGAATCAACAAATAATTAACCTGAGCTTAAAATAATCACTGACCAGCCTAAGGTATATGTCCTGATAATAGAAACTTCACTCAAAGAATAATTAACTAGGACACATTCCTCACCTTGATGTTTGATTTTGAATTTTTAGAAATAATAAGGCCATTGGCAGAGGCAAGAAAACCACAAAGAATATTGTGTAGAACTTTTAGCATAATGAAATTATGAGGAAACCATAACTATGAGTTGAAGACAAGACTTGATTGAAAGCTAATTCAACTGGTAATGTTGAGACAAATAAGACTACAGACTGAGAGAAGGAGAAGCACATAAAATGTCTAAACCATATTAATATCAGGGTACTGATAATGGACAAAAAGAAGGAAGAGGAGAACATGGCAGCTATAGTTCATCAACTCTGCTGTGCCAAGTACTTAGACACAATTTATCTCTTTTAATGCTTCTGACTGTGGAAGTAGATAATAATACTATGAACATTTTACAGCAGAAAGGTAACTTGCCTAATGTAACTCAGCTAATTAGTGGTAAAACAGGAACAAGAAGCTAAGCCTTACCTAACCACAGAGTAAGTTCATAACCACCAGGGTATATGCTGCTTCCACTAGAGTGAACAGCCAAAAACCTGTGCTACTCAAGCCTCAGATATGCCTCCACATCAAAGATTCCTGGTATGGTCACTCTAGCTATTCTGGTGACTGTTAGTTTTCATAAGGTAGCACCTGGTTTTCATAATATGTATGATTTGGTTCCTGTTTTGTTTTGCTTTGTTTCTAAATTTTACTTAATACCTTAACTATAATGTGCACAGCTCCTTTATCAATTTCACTGAGACTGTTTCATTTTGTTGCTCTTTGCAACCAAAACTAAACAATAACAAATACCATATAAAATGACAAGCCATCCATTTTATCATCCTTTTTGATATATCATGAGATTGAGCAAGTAAAATACTTTCATGTCCTTAAAGAAGTATGTGAAAAAAAATGGAAAATATTTTCTTTCAGATGTGCATTCATACATATTTAATATTTATTCCATATGGTATAAAATCTAACAGTTTTGCATATGATATTTTGGATGATTTTCAATTGAATCACTTAATTTGAATTTAAATCATACTATGTGTGAACCACTCCCAATATATTTAAGTATTGTAAAACTTTGGATGAAGAAAGTTTAAAATATAAATAAAATCATTTTAGTTCTTGTAGTCTTAATTTTTCCAAAGTGAATACAATATACATTTTTTTCTCATAATTTCACTCTCAATAATGCTTTAACATCATTCTCAGGGTGATTTTTCATTTATATGTAAGATTTATTTCCATCCAATGCCCAATGAAGATTTTGTCCTAATTAGAGCATTATCAACCATAATGATTTGCAGCTATGGTCTTCAGTACATTAATGTCAATATATATATTTTTATTGAGATAGTTTCAGAATTTATATATACTGAAATATTTCTTGGCCTCTTCTTCAGTACTTCTTGCATTTGTATCAGCGTTTATAAACAAAAGAGTGACTCAATTCCATATCTCTTTAGTAAGTATTCAAAAAATTTCACTAACAAAAAATTTAAAGAAAATATAATAATTTATTCCTTTTCCTAAACACTTAATAAAAATGACTAGGTTACTAATATATTTTTCATAATTTATTTAATTAAAACTCCATAGAAATACCAAGATACTTGCACACTGAATGGATCACATGAAGTGAATATAAAATCTGTTAGAGATAAAAATCCTTTAGATTTTACTTTGTCTACTGATAGCCTTTTAAATGAAGTTCTTTATTTACTACTGAGAGCTTCCCAGCTAAACAAGAGATAGATAAAATATTATAGTTTTGAATTATCCGTATTTTTTTGGAAGATTCTTTAAGGCAGTGGCTCTCAATCTTTCTAATGCTGTGACCCCGCAATACAGTTCCTCATGTTGCGGTGACCCCAAACCAAAAAATAATTTAGGTGGCTACTTCATAACTGTAATTTTGCTACAGTTATGATTCGGAATGTAAATACCTGATATGCATTATGTATTTTCCAATGGCTTTAGGCGACCCCGCTGGGGTCGCGACCCACAGGTTGAGAACTGCTGCTTTAAGGTATGGATGTCATCTACATCTCCTGATTCATCATTCCCCTCCTCACATTTCATTCTCTAATTGCACAGATTGCAGTGGATTTTCTGTCCGCTTTCACCTTTTGGGCATTTACAGAGGTGAGTCCATCTGCTTAGAATGCCCTTCCTGGAACTCTGATGTGACAATATGCCTATTTCTATAACATCATCCCTTCCAGAATGCCATGCCTCAAATTCCCTTCCCCTTCCTACCCTCTTCCATTTGAGATGTAACACTCCTTTATAAATTCTCAAGTATTACTTTATATAGCAAACATCTGTTTTTTTACTTCATCATTTTACTGTAAGTTTCTCAGTAGCAAAAGCCATCTCTGCTTTGCCTTGAGACCCCGATGCCTAATATAATACACAATTAATACCTATAGACTGAATGGATTTCAGAAAACAAAATTTTAACTTGAACACATCAGTATTTAAAACATAAATAAAAATATTTTCTGCCTCACTACCATAAATGCTATAGTCTAAGTTAATTATGCTGCATTACAACTTTTAGAGATTCATAAGTTAATTGAAAGCATTTCAACTATAATATTATTTAATAATCTAAAATCTGCTAACATGAAAATACAACACTGAACAAATTTAATAAAACAGAATGCCATTATATCAACTTCAATTATTAATAAAAGACAAATATAACAATATATCATGTTAATTTTATTTTCATTATAATCAGAAATTACCTTTAATACCTTTGCAAACTTTGTATATATATATATTCTTATTTTTTTTTATAAATTTCCAAGTCAGATAAAATAAACATATTTTCTCAATTACCTTCCAATGTTTCTTGGTTCAGAAGTTATAGTCTTACTTCAAACATAACAGGTCCTAAAAATATATGGGTTGGACCAGACCTTCACATTGTCCAGGGGCCTTTACAATCATAAACATATTCTTTGGAAAAGCACATTCACTATATAAAAAGAGCATTTTCTAATTATCCCTTTTAAACTGTAGAGATAAACCAAATATACTGACTTATAAGCAATATCACTGCACAGATGCATACTGACTTTATTAGAAGTGTGAAACTCAGTGTGATCTCAACTGAAGAAACAGTATTTCTTTGTTCCTTAGCACCAAAATTTAACAAACATCTCCCAGAAAGTATTTTATTCAGTGATCTCCTAGCAAACATCATCGTTATTCTTATAGAATGCAGCATCATATGGCATATCTATTCTGAATAAAATGAGAAGGGACTTTCTTGCTTGGCATGGTTGAGGAAGATATGGATTCTAGTTGAAGGGGTTATATGAATTCTTAATATGTCACCTATTTAAAATTAGAGTCAAAATAAAGTACATTAAAGATGTAAGAATTCCTGAAAAAATAAAATAAAATAAACTTCCATGATTCCAAAGGCATTATCCAAAGGCATAAACCAACCTTTCAGGGTTTCAGACCTATCCTTGAAACTGATTACCATATATACACACAGATATGTCTTTCTGTGCAGGTAAAAGAAGCAAAACAAAACACTTCTCAACTTTTCCTTTCCCAACATTTTTTAAATATTTCCTTAGAATTTTGACAGCCATCATTATTTTTTCACTATGAGCCAAAGGTGATAGAGTCACCTGATGTTTTCACTTCTGAGAGAGTATAAAGTATCTTCTGTTTGTCTCCCAAAACTGATGGTGTTTGGTCATGGCCAGGTAGCTCAATAGTTAGAGCATCATCCCTATATGCCAAGGCTGTAAGTTCAATCCCAGGTGAAGGTACATACAAGAATCAACCAGTGAATGCATAAATAAGAGGAACAACAAATCCATGTTTCTGTCTCTGTCTCTCTCCCCTTCTTCTCTCTAAAGTAAAAAAATAAACTAAAATAAAATAAAATAAAAACCTCATAGTGGTGTTTTATGAAAATAGCAAAATTAAACAAAAAAATACATCTGACACACGTGTAATTAGCAAAAAAAGAAAAGAAAGATTTCAAATCAAATTCTGTGGCATGCCAGTAGCATTAAATAGAACAGGGGTAACAATTATTTTTATAGTGATTTCTTTTAAGGATGAGAAGGTACAACATAGAAATTTAACATTCTGCTTGATATTAGAGCATTTGTGCATTTTCTTCCTTTTTGATGAAATGCATTCAAACAAGTAGTCCTGAGGTGTAGCACATATATATACAGGGATTATGAAAATGAACTACTTTTCATAATTTGTCCCAAACATTCTATTTAAGAAAATCACCTAAAAATAATAAGGAGAGAGATATAATTTGATATCAGTATTCTAACCACAGATGAATCTCCCCAAGGTATACATTTTTATTGGAATTTAAATGTTTATGAAATAAATGTTGTATGAGATAAATCCTGTCCCAGCTCTATTCTTTCTCAGAAAAGATTTTAGAGAATAATCCAGTAAAGCCTAAATGACCACAATGAAAAGTTTGTGATACATGGTAAAATGGAACCAAATATTCTCTAGGTAACAATTTTTCAACATGAAGAAAGTGATGGCAGAAAATAAATCATATGTAAACATCAAAAGGCATTGATCAATTTTTATCAAAATTAAATAGGATAATAGCTTGAAGGAATTTCTAAAACAATCTTATCTAATTGTGTCATTTATCCACAAATTTAAATGAGGCTCACACCTGTTAGGTGGTTAGTGTTTAGCTGGAAAGCCTTCCAGAGTCTATTACAAAAGCCACACAATTTCACCTCCACATTTTTATACTTTATACTGTAATGTATCCTTAAATGTTTTTCCAACATGTTTTATTGTTTTCCCTTACATGAACTGAGAACTAATGAAAATATTTTTAACAGATAAATCACCTGCACAACATGATGAAGGGCCACTTTAGCCAGTAGGGTCAGTGAGGACAAGATGAGACACATTAAAAGAATGACTCATGGTGATCATGTGGGTGATTGGTCACAGGAAAGAGAATGAGATTATCAGTATAAGGTAGAGTCAGAAATCATATCATTGATTGGATGTGTTTAATTACCAATTTTTTATATTTGCATTTAATTTAGCCACACTGAATACAGGTTTTTTTAAGTGAACAGAAAATAACCCAGAAAAATTCTTGATTACATCAGAATGTCTAACTTTACATGACTACTAAAAATGATTTAGTATGGTATATAAGCAGTGATAGATTGCCCCTTATTACATTTGTATAAATCAATCCCTAGGTAAAAAGAGAGTGGGAGGGATGACAAATTAGCATGATAATGGGAAATGTTACCATAGGGAAGGAGAATACATTTCAAAGAGATTATTCTAGTAGAATTTAGGAAAGCAGATGAGTCCCATCTCTGAATTAATGGAAGGATATGGGTCATGATACATATTTAACAAAACATGTAATCTTGAGACCCAGGCAGATATGATCTTAGTTCTTTAGTGACCAGAAATGAATGATAACAGAGAAAGCAGAGAAATAAAGAATGCATTTTTTTTTTTTTTTACAGAAACAGAGAGTCAGAGAGAGGGATAGATAGGGACAGACAGTCAGGAACGAAGAGAGATGATAAGCATCAATCATCAGTTTCTTGTTGCGACACTTTAGTTGTTCATTGATTGCTTTCTTATATGTGCCTTGAGCGCAGGCCTTCAGCAGACCAAGTGACCCCTTGCTCGAGCCAGCGACCTTGGGTCCAAACTGGTGAGCTTTGCTCAAACCAGATGAGCCCGCACTCAAGCTGGCGACCTTGGGGTCTCGAACCTGGGTCCTCAGCATCCCAGTCCAATGCTCCAACCGCTGCACCACCACCTGGTCAGGCAAGAATAGCTTTTGACTAGAGATTAGACAGAAGTTCACAGTGACAGAACAAAGAAATCTAAAAGCCATATATATAAATACATGTGACTAGGCTTCAGTATATACCGAGACTGCATTTATATTTAAAGAGCAATATATATAAATATATTCTGGGGTTTACATACAATGAATGTGTAACTGTTAAGAATGTAATTCTGAGGCAAGATTATCTAGATTTAAATTCATCTCTACACATAAGAGTAGACTGGCTTAAAAAGTTACTTAAAGTCTGAGCCTGTGGATAATAGTTGTACTGTCTTAAAGAATTTTTATGAGAATCAAGTAAATGCAATAAGGCACATAGCACAGGGTCTATCCTATGACAACTGCTTAATAACTATAATTTATAAGGAACAATTAATCATACTTGTGCTGTTTCACAGAAAATGTATTTTAATTTAGTTTGTAACTTCCCAACTTCTTTCAACTGGAAATTTTAACTTTGTCTATGTCAGACTAATACTTTCATTTCCTGAGTTAATCCTGAAAAGCATAGAAAGGTTATTAGAGCAGCAGTACTTATATGTCAATGGGGCTTGGAATTAGTACAACTATCTATCTATCTACCTATCTATATAATCTATATACCTATCACTGAATAGTGATGTAGCCAATATTGCATACACTTTTTAAATTGTCTCTTAGAGGTCCTGGCCAGTTGGCCTAGCAGTAAAGCATCAGCCTGGTGTGTGGAAGTCCCAGGTTCAATTCTGGTCAGGGCACACAGGAGAAGCAACCATCTGCTTCTCCACCCCTCTCCCCTCCCTATTTCTTTCTCTCTTTTCCCCTCCTGCAGCCATGACTCAAATAGTTTGACTAAAGTTGGCCCCCAATGCTGAGGATGGCTCCAAGGTCTTGGTCTCAGGTGCTAAAATATAAAATAGCTCAGCTGCCAAGCAATGGAGTTGCAGCCCACCGGGCAGAGCATCGCACCTTAAAGGACTTGCTGGGTGGATCCAGGTCAGGGCACATATGAAACTCTGTCTCTGACTCCTCACTTCTCACTTAATAATAAAAATTTTTTTAAATAAAATAAATAAAAAATTGTCTCTTAAAATAGTTTCATTTAACTTGCTTTTGACCCAAAATATTATTGACCTGTTGATATCCTTCCTGAATACAAGTTCAGCTCAATTTCATATTAAATAAATAAATAGTTTAATTATTCAGTTTTAGCATTTTATTTTTTTTTTTAATTTTTTTTTTTTTTTGGATTTTTCCGAAGCTGGAAATGGGGAGTCAGTCAAACAGACTCCCGCATGCGCCCGACTGGGATCCACCCAGCATGCCCACCAGGGGGTGATGCTCTGCCCATCTGGGGTGTTGCTCTGTTGCAACCAGAGCCATTCTAGTGTCTGAGGCAGAGGCCATAGAGCCATCCTCAGCGCCTGGGCCAACTTTGCTCCAATGGAGCTTTGGCTGCGGGAAGGGAAGAGAGAGGCAGAGAAGAAGGAGAGGGGGAGGGGTGGAGAAGCAGATGGGCGCTTCTCCTGTGTGCCCTGGCCAGGAACCGAACCCGGGACTCCTGCACGCTAGGCCGACGCTCTACCACTGAGCAAAACGGCTAGGGCCAGCATTTAATTTTTAACAAAATAATCCAGAGTTTAAAGAGAAATAAGTAAAAATATTATGAAAAATCCAAACTGCCTCAGACCCTGAACATGATTCCCAAAAGGTGATTCTGATACATTTGTTGAACACCACCAATGTCAATATAACAAATATACCACTTTAAGCAGGATAGCACACATTTAAAAGTATATATTTTTAATTGATAAATAATTGTATTATGTTTAATACTCACATCTTACAATGGAAATTTTGATTAGGTTTTTATAAATATCATTTTGGGAAAAAAAAATCCTCTCAGTTTCTTAGGTTCGGTTTTCTAGAAGCAGAGCCTGAGCAAAGAATTCTTCTTCAAGCAATTTATTACAAAATTACTCTCAGGAGAAGTAAGGAAAGAAGGTGTGGCAGGACATGGGGAATGGCTAACTAAAGATATGGTCCCAAAAAGAGACCAGCTGCAGACTGATCCCGTGGGATCTGGAGCACTAACTGAGATCTTGAGAGAGAGGCTGGTCCTTGTAACCTCATGCCAGTCAACCATTTGTAGACTTCACTAAGGAATGGGGGGAAAAAATTTGAAACATATAAAACAGGATTAATATCTGGAGTATATAAATAATTTTTATAAATCCATAAAAAAATCCAAAAGGAAAAATAAATGAGTAAAGAATATGGACAAGCAATGTTTAAATGCATAGAAAAATATAATACAATATATGAAATGATATATTTCAAAGTTGTCCTTGAAGAGGGCCTTAGTCATCAATGGGGATATTAATGATATATGTAATACGAAGTTTTAAAAATGAGAGTAAATTCATGAAACATTTTCATAATTAAGACTTTTAAAATGTTAAATTATGGTAGTATAAAAATACATGCATTATCAAAAAGTTACATAATGTTGAAGGATATAGGCATGTAAATGTGTTAAAAGTAATTTGAAGTATATACAAAAAATTAAAATAGTTGCTGACTCTAGAAAAAAAAAAGAGAATAAGTACCTGGGGAAAATGTTATTTCTAATTATATTTTAAAAACTCTGACAAATACAAATATTCATACTGAGTGTTTCAATAATTTCTTTAAATGTTTTATAGTTTAATGTGATATACTTAAATAAATAAAACTTATTAAAGTGTCAAGAATCCTTACAATAATATAAAGATTTGGCATATTTCACAAACTGACATTTTTAACACGAAAATTCATATTTTATGTAACTGTCAGTCAAAACTGCATCTGTTTATGAATCGAGATTTACTTTCCTAATAGCTGGATGCTATTTAGTTTCACTATTAAAAGATATTTTCTCCTTCTTAAAAAATCTTTCATTATTTCTTTACTACATGATAATTCATTTCTACATATTGTCAGTGATAAAGTCAAGTGATTCATTTCAGATTTTTCATAAACTTTTAGATATTTTGGTATTTCCATAGTACAAACATTAAACTTCCATAGATAACTTTATACAGGTGGCTAAGAAATTTGAGTCATGTGATGATTCGGAAGCATGTTAGCTCTATGACTTTTTGTCATTAATAATAAATTGATGCCACTCTTTTCAAGGCTAGTAAACTAACCAGAAAGGTCAGTTTTATATTTTCTTGATCAAAAATGCATGCTTCTTTTAAACATTTATAATAGTTTGTGTACTAAATATTAAAATAGCTGGATTTGCCTTACATTTTATTTTCTTCACTAAAAATAAAGGACCACTTGATAACAAATAACCTGCAGTGGCGTCTACCTGTCAGCAGAGGGTGCAGGAGCTCCTCCTCTTTAACAATCGAGTCAATTGTTTTTTTCTTTTAACTTTCTAACCCAATTTACGATTTATTAGGTAGTAAATTATTTAAAAAATCACAAAGTTCTTTATGTAAATAAAAAGTGAAAGTCTCCAAATACACTTGAAATTTCAATGTCTGGTTTATTAAAACAATTAGTGTCTTAGAAAAATAACTTGCCTTTAAGAATTAAATGAAAACTTTTGAACTAATAAGCAAAATAGAGGCAGAACTCATGGATAGAGATCAGGCTGACAGCTGTCCAGGGGAAAGGTGTCTGACGGGAGGAATTAAGCAATACAGAAAAAAAAGGAGAAACAATTCATGGACTTGGACAACAGTGTGGTGACTGGGGACGAGGTGGGGGAAGGCGGAGGAAGGTGGAGGAGGTATAGGGGAGATACATGGTGATGGAAGGAGACTTGTCTTGGGTTGGCGAACACACAGTACACTGTAGAATTGTGTATCTGAAACCTGTAAGATTTTGTTAACCAGTTCTATCGTAATAAATCCAATAAAAAAGAAAAATGTTTTAAAAAAGAAAAGGTTACTAATGCATTTTAACAATGTTTTAAACAATAGTTAGAATATATAAATATTTTTTAGTATATAAGTCATAAATATATATAGGGTTTATATTTTTAAAGTAATTCAGATTCATATATATTAATTCAAATTTATTATTTATTTTCCAATAGTTTCTTCTTATTGTTTTTGGAACAATAGAACATAGGCACTGCTTTGTAAGAAATATATTAGTGCAAAAGATGTATAAATATAGTAGCATATCTTGTTCTTACTATATATTGTAAATATATAGCACTTTAGTTTAAGAATTTATTGGTCATATTTCATAGGAAGCTCATGGTCACATACAATTATAAATAAGAAAATAAAAATACCATTAATATGCCAATATAAAATGATACAAAAATAGGAGAAAAAAATTTAAATACAAATTAAAATACGTATTAGGAGATTAAGTTGAAAGGTGGCTATGCTCAATATTTATAATTACATGTATGTCTGTGTCTATATTTATATCATCAGTAATACAAACATCTGATAATACAAATCAGCATAGGAACTAATATGAAGTCCAACACTGTTAATTTATGCACCAGTTCAATTATAAACTGGATCAACATAAATATAAATTTAGATTAATATAATGGAAAGTCAGCATTAGTGGCTTGAGAGGTATAAAAGAAATGAGTACATCCAAACATCATTCTCATCTTGCTTCTATTCTGTTATAAATACTATCGTAGTTGTATCTATTGTAATGCTAATGGAAGCATGTTAAAGAATATACTAATTTCCATTCAGTCATGTGCAAGTTCTGTCAGAGTCATTTTAAAAACAGAATCTTAAATTTGTTATTTTTAAGTGTTGTCTTTAAACTCAACAGATAATGATCAAATTTGTCAATGATATTGTTTCATAATATATCTGTGGATACAAATTCTTTTGTCCTCTGTTTCCTCACTCATAAAATTTGATCAACTGAATAGATGACTTCTGAGTTCCTCTAATTTATTAAGATATTTTCTTTCATACAATCT
This sequence comes from Saccopteryx leptura, assembly GCF_036850995.1. Lineage (NCBI taxonomy): Eukaryota > Metazoa > Chordata > Mammalia > Chiroptera > Emballonuridae > Saccopteryx > Saccopteryx leptura. The sequence goes on along the minus strand of NC_089507.1, from coordinate 72,501,550 downwards.
GTGAAATTTAGAAAACACACTCTCTAACACACATACACATATCTGATAATAAAATGTCATTTTGAATATGATTGTTTCCCAGCTCAAAATTAATAACAAACTAGATTAGATTCAGAATCGTTCCATAGGTAGAAAGGTAAAAATAATGTTCTATATGCTATTACCACAAACACAGATGTAGTGTGTCTTACAAAAAGAGAACAAAAGCAGTTTATTGTTACATGATAAAATTAGAAATGTGAAACTTTTGTCTTCCCCTTATATTGTGTTTGTTTATATAATCAATAAATGACCAAATTATATAAATATTTTTACTTTTCTCTTACTATTTAAAATTGTAGTTTATAATTAATAAAATAGAATATAGGTTTAGTTTTTAGAATCTAAAAAGGAAGGCATGGCTGATATTTAACATAGTTTGAAAATAAAAATCTCTGATGTAATACAGTAGCAAATTAAAATTATTTCAAATTATATTGAGATAAATTTTAAATTGGTAGAAAGCCCAATATTAACCCAATGACTAATAGATTTACTCTATATACATAAAATATAATTAAAAGTAAATTTTATTAAAGTATATTTTATTACTTATATTATTCTTTGAGTTAAAATTTCATTTATTTTTAAGAGGAATTAACATACATTACAATAAAGAAAATATAATAAATTCAGTTCTTAAAAAAAAACACCTTAAACTTTGTTACTAAATTTACTAAGTTTGTCTTCTTATGAGGTTATGGTTCTGCACCAAAGACCACTCTAAGGAATGGCTGCCTTTTATTTAGTTTATAATGAGTCATATACTGTCAATTTGTTAGAATAATTATGAAGAATGAAATCTTGAGAGAAGGACCTGCGTGTATGTCAAATGGCCATAGTGTTTTTTAGCCGTACTTGATAATGTGCCTGACTTGAGCTGCCACTAGGGGGAGATTTTGCATCTTGGAACATTTAAGGAGTTCTGCCTTGATAAACAACAATTGCATAGAATTTTACATTTGATAGACTTTATTATTACTATTATTATTTATTATTATTATTATTTATTGGTTCAAGTGTACAGCTTAGTGGTTAGATGACCATATAATATTCAAAGTATTCCCCTTGAAAGATGGCTTCTTTTTGAGAATGAAAAAATCAAACCCAGATTGGTTAGGTATCTCACAGGAAAAGTGGCATTCATAAAACTCAGTGTTCCTGAAATGGAATTAACTCTAATCCAATCAAATAAAAGCAGAGACTGTCACTGCCAGAAACTTCTAACTTCAGAAAAGCAAAACACTCTTGATCTGTACACAGCTGATATATCTGTATAATTGAATATTGTTCCCATTTTTGTAGAATTTAATACACAATTTATTTTTCAAGGAGCTACATTAATATAATATTTTCTCTTGTTTCCCTTTTTTTTGCTTTTTTTTAAACTTAATTACAAATTCACTAAAAAGGATGAGCTCATATTTAATGAATACAAAAATTATACCATCTTAATGTTCTTAACAGCTTTGTTAGATAATTGTAAATGTTCTTCTGATTATTACTTGCCATTGAGTCAGCTCCCACCCCTGATGACCCTTTGACTGAGTTATGTCCATTCCACAATGTCCTGTCCTCAACAGTTCTGCTCAGCTCCTATAGACTCATGCTTATAGCTTTTTTTATGGAGTCAGTCTATCCCATATTTGGTCTTCCTCTTTTCCTGCTGACTTCTATTTTCCCCAGAACTATTGTCTTTTGCAAAGAACCCTGCCTTCTCATGATGTCCCCAAAGTAGGACAGCTTCAGTTTTGTCATTTTTGCCTCCAGTAATATTTCAGGCTTTATTTACTCTGGGACCCACTTGTTTGTCTTTCGGGTGGTCCAGGGTACCTGTACACCTCTCCTATAACACCACATTTCCTATCATCATCATATTATTCCTAAATGGTAAATAAACAAATTTGGGATCCGAGATGAGAGCTGAAATTTGAGTCCAAGTATTTCTGATGCTACAAGCAAATTTTGAAATTATATCACTCTGCCTGAGTGCACAAAATAGATAATAGTGATTATAACATTACACAATATTAAATAATAATATTCTTAATGTTACTGCCACCCTAAAAATATGTAATTGGGAGTGATTTAGTATTCCAAATTAGTATTCCAATAGTATTCCAATCTATTGCCAGGGAATCAGGAAGAGTTTTAAATGACTCTTCAACCATATTAGGACACAGAGAATATTAATTCTTTAGAACACAGTATGCACCTACTAGCAAAAAAAAAACAAACGTGCAGAATGTTGAGTTTAACAGCAAGGAGTGAGCAGGGAGAGAAGGACAGAAATGGTTGTGTCATCCTACAGACTTAACTAACCTAACAGTTGCATGTCCAAGTCTGAGTATTAAACAGGACATAAGTGGGACCTAAGAACATTTTGTGACTCATAATACAATGTTCAAAGAACAAAGAAGGTAAAAGAAAGCATATTATGCAACAGAAAAGACGGTTACCAGAAACTACATAGAAGAGCCTTCAGGTTGCTGAGCTAGCTTTTTTTGTGGAGAAACTACATAATGGTAATGGAATACCATTTATACATTTTATACTAAACAGTATATGCTATATAAATACTTTAATAATATAATAAAATAATTACAGAATGAGGGTTATGATTGTCTTAATTTTTTTGTTTTCTTCAGAACAATTCAATATTGTCATTCTGGTTTTGTCCTGTATAATCTATGGGTTAGATTTTTTTATCCCCATTTTCTGGGTATGACTTAAGAATTCTACACTCATTAAGTCTGGATTAACTACTATTCTCTTTCTTAGCCTCAGTTTCACTATGTGTGAAATGGAGAAATAAATAGCACCTACCATAATTGAGCTAACTATTCTGAAGATTAAATGAACTAATGTGTGTAAAGTGCTTAGACCTGTACCCAACACAGAGTAAGCACACAATAAATGTTATCTAATTTTATTATCACAAAATTAAGTAAAGTGTTTCTGATTTTTACATTTTCAGAATCTGAAAAAGAAATCGGTCAAGAATTTAATGCCTCAAATGAGAAAAATAATTGAAGTAGCACCCTGTCCATATTTTTTCTTAATAAGGCTTTGCATCTATGTGAGCTACAGGTAAAGCCTGTGTATATTTGGATAGAGAGGGATAGTATCCCTCCACATATCCTTAAGGTAAAGAACTGCACTGGTAGCCTAGAGAGGAGGAAAGATGGAGGCAATAACCTTAACATTCTGAATGAATGAAAAACTCTCTTTTTAGTTTTCTATTCAAGTTTATTTTGTGCTGACACCTTAGAAAATTTTCTTTTGTTCACATTACCTAAAACAATAAATCAAATGTGTTTTACTAAAATAACTGAAAATCTATGTAACCCTATCACACTTAAAAAGCTAACCACTAGGCCTGACCTGTGGTGGCGCAGTGGATAAAACGTCGACCTGGAAATGCTGAGATCACCGGTTCGAAACTCTGGGCTTGCCTGGTCAAGGCACATATGGGAGTTGATGCTTCCAGCTCCTCCCCCCATCTCTCTCTCTCTGTCTCTCTCTCTCCCTCTCTCTGTCCTCTCTAAAAATAAATAAATTAATTAATTAATTAAAAAAAACAAACACAACATGTGGCCCTGGCTGGTTGGCTCAGTGGTATAGTGTTGGCCTGGCGTGCTGGGGACCTGGGTTCGGTTCCCGGCCAGGGCACATAGGAGAAGCGCCCATTTGCTTCTCCACCCCCACCCCCTCCTCCCTCTCTGTCTCTCTCTTCCCCTCCTGCAGCCAAGGCTCCATTGGAGCAAAGATGGCCCGGGCGCTGGGGATGGCTCCTTGGCCTCTGCCCCAGGCGCTAGAGTGGCTCTGGTTGCGGCAGAGCGACGCCCCGGAGGGGCAGAGCATCGCCCCTTGGTGGGCAGAGCGTCGCCCCTGGTGGGCGTGCCGGGTGGATCCCGGTCGGGAGCATGCGGGAGTCTGTCTGACTGTCTCTCCCCGTTTCCAGCTTTGGAAAAATACAAAAAAAAAAAAAAAAAAAAAAAAAAAAAAGAAAAAAAATGTACCAAAAAGTAGTTTATTAAAAAAAAGCTAACCACTAACAATTCTTCCACTTGTTTAAAAACAGAAAAACATATATTTTTGTGGCATGTTTTATATTCTATATGTGCTTTAAATATTTTCATTAATACTGTCTAGAGTCATATTTAGCTTATCTAAGAAAAAGATAAGTAAATGTATGTTGTTTTAATTTTAAAAAGCAATTCTCACAGTCAAACCAAACAGACAATGAAAAATCTTCAGAACAAGAAAAGATTTAAACTATCAAATAAACCTGTTAATAGTCCAAGTCAACATTCTCACTTAGCCATTTCTGGAATCTAATAGAAAAAGAGGGAACGGCCTGACCTGTGGTGGTGCAGTGGATAAAGCGTCGACCTGGAAATGCTGAGGTCGCCGGTTCGAAACCCTAGGCTTGCCTGGTCAAGGCACATATGGGAGTTGATGCTTCCAGCTCCTCCCCCCTGTCTCTCTCTTCTCCCTCTCTCTCTCTCTCTCTCTCTCTCTCTCCCTCTCTCTCTCCTCTCTGAAATGAATAAATAAAATAAAATAAAAAATTTAAAAAAAAAAAAAAGAAAAAGAAGGAAGGAAGTGAAGGAAGGAAAGAGGAACAACTCAAAATATTGCTTCTATGAAATAAGGCACCATCTCCTCCAATATTTCTTTAGGAAGTACTCAAGGACTCCCTGAGAAATTAAGTCTATGATGTATACCATGGAGATTTTTATAGACTGGATAATCAATGCATCCTAGAAAAGATGAGGTCTTTTTTTTTTTTTTTAGTGGGAGACTGAAACGCGAGATAAAGAAGATGAACTGACAATTCTCAAAAGCTTCTCAAGTAAGAAAATCGAATGGAAAATCACAACTGGTACCTGACGAGGCAGTGGCGCAATAGACAGAGCATTGGACTGGGATGCGGAGGACCCAGGTTTGAGACCACGAGGTTGCCAGCTTGAGCACGGGCTACTCTGGCTTGAGCGAAAAGCTCACCAGCTTGGACCCAAGGTCGCTGGCTCGAGCAAGAGGTTACTCGGTCTGCTAAAGGCCTACTGTCAAGGCACATATGAGAAAGCAATCAATGAACAACTAAGGTGTTGCAACAAAAAACTGAAGATTGATGCTTCTCATCTCTCTCCATTCCTGTCTGTCCCTGTCTTTCCCTCTCTCTGACTCTCTCTCCGTCCCTGAAATAAATAAATAAATAAATAAATAAATAAATAAATAAATAAATAAATAAAATATTAAAAAAGAAAAGACAATCACAACTGGAAATTAAGAGTTAAGAAATTAATTCTCTTAAAGGTATACGTGCTTATATAGGTTGGAGGAGTCCTCAAGACCCTGGGTTATTACACTACAATCTGAATCTAGCATACACGCAGTGCTCAGTGGATTCTCTCACTCACATAATTCCAACACAGGAACCATATTCTCTTCTGGGCACAGAGGATTCAAAAGAGAGTAAGAGATACTTGGTCTCCTTTTAGTGGAGTATCTGTTTCAGTGAGGGAGACAGAATGTTAAATAAGAAGTGAAATAAACATGATCATCTCCAACACTGATATATGACATATAAGAAAGAATGAGATAAAAAAGGAAGGGGAAGTGTGGAGGTGTGCATATTTGTAAATGAATGAAGATCCATGGGAAGAGCATTTCCAACAGGGCAACATCAAGTGCAAACTCCTTGTGGCAGGACTACATTTCGTCTATGCAGGTGAGTGTGAGTTAAGGAAGTAAGTGTACAAGATGAGGCAGATAAGGTAGGATGTAGAGGGACAGATCCTGTGGGGCCTCATAGGCCACTGTAACATGCTTATTCCAATTGCTAAAAGAAAAAAAAAATGTTATCAGTAAGCTAAGTTAAAAGAGATATCTTCTTTGTAGAGAAGGAACTGCAGTAGTAGCTGGCCGGTTAAGAAAGTCTCCAACAGTTAAAAGAAAAGATGGGATTAGTCTAGCTTTGATAGTCAGACTTTCTGGGCAGTACCAACAATAACTGCTGATGGATGGGATGTGAGGAGTGAGAAAAAGAGAAGAATCAGAGAAAATGCTGAAGGTTTTGACTTTTTTTATTAATACCGTTATTTGCTTCTTATTTGTTTTAACTGGGTGAAGAAGTGCTACTTAAAATGACCATCTTAACAGTAAAGGCAATACGGACTTGATAAATGAAAAACAGACACCCAAAGTTTTAAATTGTGATTAAATATTGACTCCTAAGTATTAAGTGTTTTTTCATATTAAAAGCAAAGTTTTCCTGTAACATAGCCTTTAAAAATAAGTTTATTTTTGATCTCAGAGTTAGAAAATTTGGAAAATAACAGGAAAAGATAAAAAATGAAAAGTATCCAATCCTATCAATGGTACTTATATGTAGGAGTCTCTGCTTTTCATGGTACTATGTTAACTGAGACGTGCATATGGGAACTGCATCCTAGTTTTTTATAATTCCGTGGTACTTAAATCTCATGAGTCTGCTAATACAGTAAATAATCAGTGAGGAGTACCTTTTCTTTTCAATAAATTTTACATCTTTGAGATAAAATGCCTATATACTGTATATATATATATATATTTAGCGATTTCTTATATAGTATCAACTTTTGAAAAAAGTTTTAACAATTGGATGGTATTTCTTAAAGAGAGTTACCATAAATTACATAAGGTGAAACGTGTAGGTAGTTTCAATTATTTCTGCTAAAAAACATAGCAATTTTATACCATTATAAAAGTAACTAATCCATTTTATTCCTAAATACAGTAATAATTTGAAAGCATTAAATGCCTCTGTTTTTGGCTGGCCCAGTTTTAGGAATCTTTATTAATGATAGAACCCTAAGTGATGTTTTGGATTTCAGCCCATTGGCTACATTTCTTCTATGATCAGTGTAGCTGGACCAAAGTTCTGTGTGTAAATCCTTTCTTGGTAATAAATGAAGCTGTTCTGAAGCCTACAAACTCTTCCAGGCCACTAGGATCCCATTTAGTAAATCACCACAGTAACACACTATAGCTGCAGCCACCAGAGGCAAAAGTGTCTTAGCATACTACAGTTATTTGTCCTCACGGTGTCTCTCTGCCATTCTGCAATGATTAATTCACTTGAAGTCTTATAGACAATGTAAGAGCACCTCTCTGCAGTACTTTAATTTGAGAAATAAAGTTAAGAAAGCAGACAACAGGGTGAAAAACACTGACACTAAGATAGGACATGTACAAAGAGTGTAAATCAATTTACAAGTAAATGATTCAGCATACTTTATTCAAATTTCCTACAAAGGGGGATTAGAATCTGTACTAGGCATAAAGGGAAAATGCAAAATAAATGTAGTCTGGTTCTCTGGCCTTCAAAATTATATAACCTAATTAATCTAACATAAAAGTAAACAGAGGCCAAATGTGAATGATACTGTGGTATTAAGTATAAATGCAATTATAGTTCTGAGAAGAAAAAATTACGCAGACTGGAGAAAACTCTTAATAAAGGAGAAAACTAAGGCATGATCATTTGGAATAAAAGATTTTTCACGCTATTTTTGAGTTTTTAAGGAGTTGAGGCATTCATTTACTCATTACATATCCGTTGAAAAGTCTATCTGTTTCAGGCAGTACACTGAGGGAGCTCTTCCTTCTTCCCTCTCCCTCATCTACTTGTCATTAGACATGGAATGCAAGAGCTATAAAGTACTGACCTAAGTCATGATGTTATCAGAGCCAGGATGCCAGTGATTATAAAAGTACAGGAAGTCCTCACTTAATGTCTTGGAAAGGTTCTTGGAAACTGTGACGTTAAGCAAAACAATGTATAACACAATCAATTTGACCATAGGCTAATTTATAAGTTCCTATGCCATATGACATCACCAAACTTTTAAATGAAGACTCAAAACACTTCTAATACTAAACACTGAAACATGTGAGCTATACAAAAAATTTTTAAATTAATTAAAAAAGTAAAATGATGATTTTTCAACCTGCTTATTCCAGTGTAGAGTTGGGAGTGGCTGAAGCTTCTCCCGCAGCTCAGGACAGTCAGGTACCATCCTTCTAACGGCACACCCACACCCTCACGCACACCCACATGCACACTGCCAGTCAGACACACCAACTCACCTCAGGTATGCATTTTTGCGATGTGGGGGAAACCAAAATCTCTGGAGAAAACTCATGTAAATTTGGGGAGAATATGCAAACTCCACACAGACAGCAATCCTGGCCTGGGAATCTAATTTTTTTTCTCATCATTATAACAAAACAACATTATTCCAGGCCCTATTGTATAGTTCCCAGTTCAGCAGCATCAGTATCACCTAGGAAATCATTAAAAATGAAAATTGTTGGACCACACCTTCCAAAATGCTCCATCAGAAATCGTGGGTGTCTCACCAAGCAATCTATGCCTTACCTAGACACTTATATATATGACCCTGATCACTGCAGCATGCTGGGGGTGGAACGCCACTGATCTAAACTAATCAAAGAAGAATGTGAAGAATTCATTTGCTAGTTAACTGCAGAACAAAACAAGAAACATGATTTCTGACTCACCAGAGATCATTATTTTTTATTTCATTTTAAGATGAATGCACGTTTTCTCTTGGTTCCAGTAATTTATTTTTCCCCCTTGCCCAATATAAGCCTTGCAAAATTTAGCTGCTGCTTATAATTAATTAGTGTGTATTTTATTTATAAAATTATTTCCTTTTTTACTTGGTGATAAAATAAGCAAACTAAGGCTCTAGATGTAAAATCTCATATTTTTTTACTTTAAAAGTAAAATAGAATTGTTTCAAAAATATAGTAAGAACCATACAAATAAGAAAACTGTTTTTCAATGTTCTTTTTCTATTTTTCTGTAGACATTTTCTTCTCTTATTTGTTATTTCTCTTTACATATAAGGATATAGGTCTTTATCATGTTTATTATAAATATCTCCCTATTTCATTTTTGTATTTTTATATTTTGAAGATTTCATTTTTGTAATATGAAACATTCACATTTTTTATTATTTTTCATTACTTTATGCTTTGAGAAGTTTTATCTTTTCTAAGAGAAGATGAACATTTACCTATTTTTTCTTCAAATGTTTGTAAGTTCATTTTTATGTTTAACTCATTAAATCATTTATATTTTTTAAGTGTTAGTCTCAAATTTTAGCATTCATGAGAATCACTCAGTGGGCTTGTTAACACTCACAGTATTGGATCTCATTCTCAGTTTTTGGGGTTTTTTTTCATGACAGAGACAGAGAGAGGGACAGGTAGGGACAGACCAACAGAAAGGGAGTCAGATGAGAAGCACCAATTCTTTGTTGTGGACCCTTAGTTGTTCATTGATTGCTTTCTTATATGTGCCTTGACCAGGGGGGCTACAGCAGACCAAGTAACCCCTTGCTCAAGCCAGCGAACTTGGGCTCAAGTTGGTGCGTCCGCGCTCAAGCTGGCAACCTCAGGGTCTCAAATCTGGGTCCTCTGCTCTCTGCTTCCCAGTCCAACACTATCCACTGCACCACCACCCGGTCAAGCAGATCTCATTCTCTAGTTTTTGAAATAGTTGGTCTGACAAAGTAGGTTTAGCATTTTTAACAAGACCCCAGTTGTTGCTGATGCTGCTGTTCTATACCAACCACACTTTGGTAAGCACTAGATAAAGAAACCAATCAGCCAACAAAACACTTTCTATGAGCATATAAGATTTGGGTATTGTGCACTGTACTAGGTTAGTGATATAAAGGGGTGAAATCAGAATGAAATAAAGAGCAGATTTGGGACTAGTGTACAAATATCTTTGAATGTTATGAGAGTTCATTTTTTTCTGAGACAAAATACCCCTGTCCAAAATTGAAGAAATATAATGAAGGCTCAGTGAACTTAAATTAATTAAAGCTTCCAAATTCACCCTGCCTTAGAAACAGTGTTTTTTAATTATAAACTAATTACTTCTCTTTATGTTATGTTAACTTTCATCACTGGGGGAAAAAATTATGAAGAAATCATCTGTAGCCCTGAATGGTTGTCTCAGTGGATAGAGCGTTGGCCAGGCCTGCAGAAGTCCCGGGTTTGATCCTTGGGCAGGGCACACATGAGAAATGACCATCTGCTTCTCTCCCCTTTCTTTCCCTTCTCCTCTCACAGCCAGTGGCTAGATTGGTCCAAGCATCAGACTGGGTGCTGAGAATAGCTTGATTTGAGCATCAGACTTAGATGTGGATTGCCAGGGGAGGGGGGGTATCCCAGTCTGAGTGCATGCAGAAGTCTGTCTTACTATCTCCCTTCCTCTCAATTGAAAAGAAAAGAAAGAAAGAAAGCATCTGTCAAGGAATGCATATGATACAATCAGAGAATTCTATAATTATGTTTAATAAACCAAGCTAATCATTCTTTGAAGTCATTGAAATTTAATTATCAAGTTTAATAAAATCATAAGTCCTGCTTCATTTTCTTTTCTAAACAAGGAAATTGCTAAAAATAAGAAAAGGGGAAATCAAAAATCAAATAGATTTAACCTAAAAGTTATAAATTCAATTAAATAGAGAATACTTAGTAATATTCTCTAAGTATTCCCTATTTAATTGAATTTATAATGGAACATAATCATTTAAAATGTAACATAATCCACAGCACTGATACTATGGAATCTGAATTTAAAGTCACACAAAAATGGGATACTTTTAAATCACAAAATACTGTGAAATATTAGAGTTTCTATGAGACAGAGTCTTCTCTAAAATATTTACTTAAAATATAATGTCAATAGAATAATACGTTATCACTAGATCATGGTCACCCACTGTTACAGAAGGCAGATTGCAGGGAAGAAATAAATGGGAAATAAAAATCCAGGTAAAGCAAAACCATTTATTTTCAAGACAGGATAAAACCAATCTACAGTAATTCTGTATGACAATCATTTTACTGCCTTATTTCAAATGCCATGATGTAACTTTGATCACTTAGCACTTATCTATCCTTTTTATTTTCAGGGGTAGATAACTCTTATCAGCATCAATAGGATCTAAGAGTGGATTGAATAGAATAACAGACCTTAATCTGACTGTATGACCCATAACATCTCCTCACTAAATTATGTAACTCCTTTAAATAGTTATGTCTAAGCACTCATAAAGAGTGTTGCCTCTGAAGTAGTCTAATAAGGACACAGTACATGACTTTGGTGGATTAGATAATAATGTGGGATTTGTTACAGAGTTCTGATGATACAGTAATTTGGGTAAATTGAGATGAGCATCTGAAACATCAATTATTTAAAAGTTTATAAATCTCAAGTTTCAGTTCTATACTTGTACTTATATTTACTTAACCATTCAAAATGCTTAAAAACACCAATGCCAACAAGTTAAAAGTTCAATCATATTCTAGATTGCATTATAGAAATTAGCTAATAACAAAAAATATAAATCTATGCTTACATGAATTATATATAATATATATAAATAATTTAACCTAGTTCATAGAGGGATTGCTTACTTTTTATATCATTTTTATACTAATAACCATATCCAAAATAGTGTTCTTATTAGGCAACGAAAGAAATAATATGACATATGATGTATACTAATATAAAATAGCAATCCATTTAACAAACTAAGTATAGTTAGAAATGTTTTTATTGAAACTCAAATAAATGCTTTATAACAAATTATCAACAACTAGGAAACACTCAAACATATTTATTCCAATCTAATTGGTATGCAGCCGCAATTCAGCTGATTCTTGAAATATAAAACTAAGATACCATATGGTATTTAGTTCTCCAAAACTGCAGACATAAATGTGTGTTTAATACATTGGCATCTGAGCACAGCACTGTTGATAACAAAATGCTTTGCTCAGTCATTCTTAATGCCTTCAAAATCTGGTTTAGAAAATATAGTATTTTTATCCCATCAAAATGTGTAAAAGCAAAATGCAGCCAGATATGCAAGTCAATCATGGGTATCCCCATGGTGACTCAAGTCGGAGTTTTTTCAATGAGGAAACTAATTCTATCCCAGTTACACAATTCTGCTTATGTTCCAGTTTAAATGTTCAGGATCATAACTCTAAAATGGTTTGCATTTATCTATCTATATGAATATTTTGAATGGATTGGTTACTATTCATAGTTTTCAGAATTCTCTACATCATTAAATGAGAAAAGCTAACAGAGATAAAGACAGATTTGAGAATGTCAGTGACTCATTCCTATGAACTGCTTTCCTAGGCATGAATATAGTGTTTTTCTATATTTTCTCATTAAAATATAAACAAAATACATTACCTGGTAGGGCAGAGCAAGGGGCATTATACAACCCAAATCTGCAATAGTCAAAATACATTACCTGGTAGGGCAGAGCAAGGGGCATTATACAACCCAAATCTGCAATAGTCAAAATATATTTAAAATATGCAGGAAATTCTGAATATGTGTACTATCACATAGCTAAATTTGTTTAGTAAACATAATGAGACCACTGTGTTTAAAATAGTTCTCAAGTTGAAAAATAGTACAGATATATGTAAATAGCAAATGTTTTTGGCCTTAATGTCAAATAACTTTATACATGAACAAACACTGGGCTGTGTAATGTGAGTGTGTGATTTGCAAAGCAACAGGAATGGAACTGAGATAATCATCTGTGCTGAAACCTAACTCTAGAGCTTTAGCTCGACTGTACTGGAAGTCTTCCAATGGTTCTTCAACCAGTGTGATAAAATATTCAGACTAATGGGTTAAAGACATTCTCAGGTGTCAAGAGAGCCTAGCTTTCTTATTCTAAATTTCTAACTTGGCAAGGAGACATTCTGGTAATTCTCAGTGAAGGAGGAGGTGGATAGTTGGGAAATTTATACCTACATGTAAATGAGGGCCTAGGTTATATCTGATTTAGAACCTCTAGATTTCTACTGTCTTGATTATCTGTGTGAGTCCATAGACCTCAATTCTTAAAACAGAGGCCCATTGATTGGGAGTCCAGCAACCACATAAGAAACATCCAAGTCCTCCCATCCTCTTTCCTTCCTCCTAGGCAAAGCTATATGGCATTGCTTCATGGTGGGCTGAATTAGATATTGCAACTCAAAAAAAAGAAAGAAAGAAAGACCTCTTTATTTGTCCATGAAAATATTTTATGGAGGCCAGAAGATTCATCATCAAAATTTGTCCACCAGCCTGACCTGTGGTGGTGCAGGGGATAAAGCATCGACCTGGAAATGCTGAGGTCACCGGTTCGAAACCCTGGGCCTGCCTGGTCAAGGCACGTATGGGAGTTGATGCTTCCAGCTCCTCCCCCCTTTCTCTCTGTCTGTCTTTCCTTTCTCTCTCTCCCTCTCCTCTCTAAAAAAAAACAAAAAAAAACAAAAAAAAAACAAAAAAAAAATTTGTCCACCAGATTTAGGATAGCAGATCAACTCCTTCAGTCCTCAGGTTCTTTAAATCAAACATGAAAAATAATAAGATTGGTGAGTTTGTAATCCTCCTCATACCAAATCCTTAGAATTTTTTTCTTGATGTTTAGCAAATTCCTCTTTACTTCATATTTTATTAATATGGGCTTCCAAAGTATATTTGTCCCTACCTCTGATACCAGTTTACTTGGAACAAATTTACTTGGAACAAAGTCTCTTAACTCTTCTCATTTTTATATAGTATGAAAAATTTCAATTCTTTGCTTGAATTGTCTTCACAGAGAAAATGTCAAAGATTAATTTCAAACTAAGCTCTTAATATCTGACTAGCATTCATAAACCACATACTTACATTTAAAAACATTATAAAATTTTCATTCACAGCACACATTAATATAAGACACAGTTACTTCAAAGAGCTAGTCACATCTACAGAGTGAGTTCCTAAAGCATTTTATACTATTACAGCCAATGAATTACACTAACCACTGGGAACAACAGGTAGGTAGTTATGGCTATCTGAGTATTAGTTGAATAAGAAACCATTTCCCCTAAGTGGTGTGTCCTGATATGTTTCAGATACTTGCACGTAATGAAATATATATTTTTTCGTATATATGTGTCTGTGTACACACACATGCGTGCATACACACACACATAAACAGTACAACAAGGAACAGAAAAAGAGTCTAACACAAGATTTTTCTTCATCATAGTGATTCCATAGGTAGTTGCTAGATCTTTCATTCAGTTTCTATTCCATTCTCATCTTTGGCACCCTCATCTTGGGGCTGCCAAATTTTCCCAGCTAATTTTATGTTTTTGACTCTGTATCACTGCCAAGTGGCTACTTTTTCTAGAATATGATGACTATTACAAACCCTTAGGTTTAGCTTCCATATTTTATTCTGTAGATTGGCATTATGATCCACGCTCTTTTTACTATATCTGGCTCCAATTCACACCACACTCACAAACACTATTTACATATAATCTATTTTTAGTCCAGAGGATTTCAGAATATAAGCATCCAGCATAATACAAGCATCGATATATCATTATATTCACCTAAGTTTTATACAGTCCAGTAATGACTAGATTACATGACACCAAAATGGTAAGCGGGTTTCATCTGAAGCCTAACTGAAGTTAATTAGTGGGCTTACTTTGAGTGAAGCACAGAGTACACTTGTGAGGTCCATTCAATCTCAGCAGTTTAAAAAAATGCCTGAAATAGAATATAATATGTGACATGGGCAATGGAGGGAAAGTTGGCAACCTATGTGCTTAGCATTTTCTGCCATAACTTGAACTTTCCCAGATATAAACCTACTCTTATGGAAAAACCCTATGGTCATTAAAGTTATAAAACATCTGATTTGTTCCACAGCTACTGGTCTGCAGCTGTTCTGATGGTGGCAGTTGTGGCATTCCTCTGTGGGAAAGAAATTGTTACGTGGTTAAAGACCTCTTTCTTAGCAAAATGGAAAGTGGGCATATATGTGACAAACACAAGGAAAAAAAAAAACACCGATTTGCCAGCCATCAACTAAAAACATCAAATTTTCACTTCCTTGACCTACATCCTATCACCTCCCTTTTTAAAAAAAATCTCTGTTAATCTTCCTTCCTTCTCCTTTTCCTCAGTTCTGAATTCATGAAAGAGAATTCTTCAAGTGCAATCTAAATTAGAAAACACTTTTCGCCTAACCAGGCGCAGTGGATAGAGCGTCGGACTCGGATGCCTAGGACCCAGGTTCGAGACCCTGAGGTCGTCAGCTTGAGCTGGTTTGAGCAAACACCAGCTTGGACCCAAGGTCGCTGGCTCGAACAAGGGGTTACTCAGTCTGCTGAAGGCTCGCAGTCAAGGCACATATGAGAAAGCAATCAATGAACAACTAAGGCATCGCAATGCGCAACAAAAAACGAATGATTGATGCTTCTCATCTCTCTGTTCCTGTCTGTCTATCCCTCTCTCTGACTCTCTCTGTTTCTGTAAAAAAAAAAAAAAAACCCCAAAAACTTTTCAAGACATTTTCTACTAGATAATCAAAGATTAAAGACACACACACACACACACACACACACACACACACATCAAGGACGATCAGTAAAAATGTTGGGATGGACTCAGTTGTGAGCTAGAATGCTATAGAATTAATAAAGATATTGAATCAGGTTTAAGATGTTATAAAGACTACTGGTGGCAGATCACATTTTCCCCCAAACTTTCAATGCTCTCTGTGAATTGTATGGGTTTGGACAAATTTTTAGTAACATGTATCCATCATTAGGGCATCATTCAATGTATTTTCATTGCCCAAAAAACCCTCTGTGTGTTCTGCCTCATCATCCCTCCCTTTCTCCACATTTACTTTGTCATGTCTTAGTTTCCTCAAAAGGAAACTGATGTAATGACAACTGTTAAAGCTAACACAGTAGCAAAGTAATACAAAAATATATCACAGTATGGAAGCAATTGCTCAATGTATCTCTAATTAACTACAGTTTTAAGTCCAGTACTGTACTCTACAGTAACTGGTAGCTTTCTTTCTATTATTTTTTTTTTGCCACCATGACTTCTATAACTGATGACATGAATTTACCAAACTGTTAAGATTAGTCTCATGTGCCCTCCATGTTCTTTTTGAAGGTTGAATAAAGCTCTCCCATAGGGCGTTGGAGAGAGACGAGTGGGAACTCACAAAAATGAAGCTTCCATAACAGAATTCTTGTTGGAGGTAGTAGACACAAGTGGTGTATTTTTTTTCTCTAAAGTTAAGAAACATCTATTATGCCACACCGGCTGGAAGTAATGCAGACATTCAATTTCCAATTTAGATTTTAAATGTAATAAGCAAAGAACAGCCATGCTGCTTGCTATTAAGATTTCGCTTCACTGGCTCAAATTTTGCACTCTACCAAAAGATAGGGCACAGGCACCCTATCAAGCTATGTTTGCTGAGACAAACTAATTCAAAGTCAGATGCAGTGGAAGGTAGGGACAGCAGAGTTTGGAAGCAAAATAATGTTGAAGACTTGGATTCATTGGACTCAATGTATCAAAAATATTTGGGTAATATCTATTCACAGATTATTTTCATTTATATTACTTTTAAAAATGAAGGGAGGGCTATCTTACTAAGGGACATCTTCTCTGCTCTCATCACAGCACAGTTGATAAGACCCAGCAACCTTAAAGAATGACAAAATGTACAAATGGCTCTCTTCCTTTCTTCCTTTTGGGTTTTTCTTGTCCGTGGAGTATTACTTTTGTTGTTCTGGAGTGCACAAGAAGAAATCACTATTCCTTCTAGGTTGGATTGTGTAATTAAGGAGAATTCCCCTCATGTTTTGAACTTAACTTCTGAATGTGTTTTTCAATAGAGAGTCAAAGTTATGCATATTCAGGAGATAATGTAATATGATGTTGCTGCATTGTCTTAACAACCCAAATTGGTTATTGTTAGATAGTCTAAAAAAGTCATTACTATAAAATAAAATCTCTAAAGAAAAATATTTGATATGATTCAGAAACCCAATTTCAAAAATCTCTTCTGGAATACATAGATGAGAAAATTGAAATCAACAATGATATACAAACAATGTAGAAGAAATAATTTCTAGCACTTTCTAAGCCACATGACAATCAGTTTTATTCTATAATGATAATTACTAACATTAAGTTCTCAAATGACAATTATCAAGGAAAGAGCGGAGGGAGACAGGAAGAAAGGAGAATTTATTTTAGAATGTTTTAAAAATCTGTTCTAATAGTTTTATAATGGATATTTGAGATGAACAATCTGAGTCCTTATCTGTTTAATTATTGCACTAATTATTCTATTAGAGCTGTGTTTTATCAGATGATTGCAGTTTTCAATATTTAGCTAAAGTCATACGTGAAATAATTTAAAGGAGAATATTAAAGTCACAGGTTCCTCATATCATGGACTCCTGAACAACCAATGACCTTAAGTATGTTGCTGCAAAATATGTGAGGGCTACAGCAGATCTAGACCTGAATTCGAAAGGCTAAAAATATTATAAGGTTATAAGAGAAGTATTTAATCAGAAGCATCAGCATGTGACTACCAGATGACAGTGCATTTTCTTCTATGCATCTCTTCAGTCAAGAAAATAAAATACAATCATGACCAAATTTTTCTCTTATGGAAGTACTGTAAAAAAAGATTCTTATCCTTAAGATCATGTAATTAATATATCACAGAATAAAACAGCTGGATTCAGCATTAAGCATAAAATATCCTCTGCTCACTATACCCAGAAAGATATATTTGATTTTGAACTAACCCTGAAGATAGCACCTCATTACAGAATATAAAATATTTTATTTTAATTTCTGATAGTTTCTTTCACTGGCATTCTTTAAAATACAGCAATATGAGTAAAGATGTATTTAAAATGATCTGATGCTATCACCTAATAAACTCATTTAAATTTCTGTATCTTATTCAAGAATAAAATTATTATTAACCAACTCCAATTTTACATTTACATTAAACATTCACCACCAATTCATTAGGTTAGCTTTTAAATACCTGATTAGTCATGATTGTCATCTAACTGGATAAGCATACACACACACACACAAACAAACAAATAAATAAGTTATTGTAAATGTTAAAACAACCCTTCTTAAATAAATATATTAAATATAAATATCCATCTTGAAATCAATTCAAAGAATAAAATTTGAAAAATGAAATTATATCATACTGTCCTAGAAAAATAGGCAGGTATTATAATTATTTTGTTGAAATTATTATATACCAGTTATGCTAGGTTTTTGTTTTTTTGTTTGATTTTGTTTGTTTGTTTGTTTGTTTGTATTTTTCTGAAGTTGGAAACGGGGAGGCAGTCAGACAGACTCCCGCATGCGCCTGACCAGGATCCACCCAGCATGCCCACCAGGGGGTGATGCTCTGCCTATCTGGGGCGTCGCTCTGTTGCAACCAGAGTCGTTCTAGCACCTGAGGCAGAGGCCATAGAGCCATCCTCAGCGCCTGGGCCAACCTTGCTCCAATGGAGCCTTGGCTGCGGGAGGGGAAGAGAGAGACAGAGAGGAAGGAGAGGGGGAAGGATGGAGAAGGAGGTGGGCACTTCTCCTGTATGCCCTGGCCGGGAATCGAACTCAGGACTCCTGCACAACAGTCCGATGCTCTACCACTGGGCCAACTGGCCAGGGCCTATGCTAGTTTTATATAAGTACTTTAACAACTAGAAAATGGTCAAATAAGATATTACAAGTAGTTCATATACTTTGCATCTCAACATAAATCCTATAAACATTTACCTGTTCACAAAGGTAAGGATTATAATATGCAAGCTGAGTGAAATTCCAGAATATTCTTTACTAAATATTACCTGTATGTCTGTTATGAAAATAAAAAATACATATATCCTTTCTTTAAAATAAAGTGGATAAACAGAGATATCCTAAAATGAGTTATATTTACTAGAAAAATATAATTTAAAATGTATTATTTTTGAAGGAATAACTAGAGTTAATAGACCAACTTAGAGAATGAAAAAATTAAAAATCTTCAATTAATAACGATTAAAATAATCTTATGAAAGTATGGTGGTTCCTCAAAAAACTGAAAATAGAACTACCTTATGACCCAGCAATCCCTCTACTGGGTATATACCCCAAAACCTCAGAAACATTGATACGTAAAGACACATGTAGCCCCATGTTCATTGCAGCACTGTTCACAGTGGCCAAGACATGGAAACAACCAAAAAGCCCTTCAATAGAAGACTGGATAAAGAAGATGTGGCACATATACACTATGGAATACTACTCAGCCATAAGAAATGATGACACCAGATCATTTACAGCAAAATGGTGGGATCTTGATAACATTATATGGAGTGAAATAAGTAAATCAGAAAAAAACAAGAACTACATGATTCCATACATTGGTGGAACATAAAAACGAGACTAAGAGACATGGACAAGAGTGTGGTGGTTACCAGGGGTGGGGGGAGGGAGGACGCAGGAGGGAAGGAGGGAGAGAGTTAGGGGGAGGGGGAGGGGCACAGAGAAAACTAGATAGAGGGTGACGGAGGACAATCTGACTCTGGGCGAGGGGTATGCAACATAATTTAATGACAAGATAACCTAGACATGTTTTCTTTGAATATATGTACCCTGATTTATTAATGTCATCCCATTAACATTAATAAAAATTTATTAAAAAAATTTTTATTTTATTTTTTGATGGAGACAGAGAGAGAGAGAGGGATAGATAGAGACAGACAGACAGGATGGGAGAGAGATGAAAAGAATCAATTCTTCATTGCGGCACCTTAGTTGTTCATTGATTGCTTTCTCATATGTGTCTTGATGGGGGGGGGGGGAGCATACAGCACAGTGAGTGACACCTTGCTCAAGCCAGCGACCTTGGGCTTCATGCCAGCAACATTTGGGCTTAAGCCAGCAACCACGGGGTCATGACTATGATCTCACACAATTCCATGCTCAAGCCGATGAGCCCATGCTCAAGCTGGTGACCTCAGGGTTTCCAACCTGGGTCCTCCGTGTCCCAGGCTGACGCTTTATCCACTGCACTGTGCCACCACCTGCTAAGGCTAAGATAACCTTAACATTCTTGAGTGTAATATTATGCATACACTGACTAAAGTAGTGGACTTGTTAACTAACATCAAAAGAGGAAAAGAAAGCTCAGAAACATACAAAATGCTCTATAAAAAGTGTTAGAGGCCCTGGCTGGTTGGCTCAGTGGTAGAGCGTCGGCCTGGTGTGCAGGGGTCCCGGGTTCTATTCCCGGCCAGGGCACACAGGAGAAGCGCCCATCTGCTTTTCCACCCCTCCCCCTCTCCTTCCTCTCTGTCTCTCTCTTCCCCTCCCACAGCCGAGGCTCCATTGGAGCAAAGATGGCCCGGGCGCTGGGGATGGCTCCTTGGACTCTGCCCCAGGCGCTAGACTGGCTCTGGTCATGACAGAGCGATGCCCCGGAGGGGCAGAGCATCGCCCCCTGGTGGGCAGAGCGTCGCCCCCTGGTGGGCGTGCCGGGTGGATCCCAGTCGGGTGCATGTGGGAGTCTGACCGTCTCTCCCCGTTTCCAGCTTCAGAAAAATACAAAAAAAAAAAAAAAAAGTGTTAGAGTAAATAAAGTGTCTGTAAAGTCATGATGCACTTTTGACTGGTCACGGGAAAGCAACAAAAGATGATAGAAATGTGAAATCTACACCAAATAAAAGGAAAACTCTCCCAGTTTCATACCCATTCAGTGCAGTTCAATGTGGGTTCCATTTATTGCTGCAATTTGTACCCCATAAAACAGAGACATTTCTTTAACACCTTATGAACTATAGTCTTGCTTAATTGTCAAGGACACGCATGCACAGATTTTTTAGGGCTCCTTAGGTAGCTATCCCGTATAGCCTCTATAGATTCGTCACTGACTGATGGCCTACCAGAATGGAGTTTCTCCACCAAACTGCCGGTTTTCTTCAACTGCTTATCCCACCAAGTAATGTTATTCCTATGTGGTGGCGCTTCATTATAAACGTGCCAATATTCACGTTGCACTTTGGTCACAGATTCGAATTTAGCGAGCCACAGAACACACTGAACTTTCCTCTGTACCATCCACATCTCGACTGGCATGGCCGTGGGCTGCTCCACTGTATACATGGTGTTACATCATCATCCTACAGAAACTGGGTTTTCCTTTTCTTTGGTGCAGATTTCACATTTCTATCATCTTTTGTTGCTTTCCTATGACCGGTCAAAATTGCACCATGACTTTACGAACACACTGTAAAAAAGAATTACAATTTAAGAATGTTCTTGTTCTAATACTGTTACCTGGTGTTGCATGGGTGTATAGAGTAACAAAAATAATCCTAACATAAAAATATTCTGTAAAAAACTAACCTTTTCTAAAGTTCATAGTCAATAAAATTTCTGATCTATCAGTTAATAATAGAGTGACTCCCCAGAAATCATGTCAGTATTTTTGGAAGTTATGCTTTCATTGTAAATAACCAAAAAATTTCAATGCAAATGAAATAAACACAAAGTGAAATTGAAAAGCATACAAAAATTTCAGGATTTCACTAATTCATGAACGGGAGGTAGAAAACTGCTCAAAACACATACAAAGCCATTGATGAATCAGAATCATAAGATAGAGACTTATGAAAGGAGAGAAAATTAAAAAGAATAGCTGCAGAATTGAATTTGTGCAAGAAAAAAAATTCTTTGAATCCACAGATTGTGTTCTTAGAAGAAATTGATGAAACCCTTAAATATTCTTCTAAAGATTCTCATTATGTCGCTGCTCTAAAAGTTACATGAGAGTTGAAGCTGCAACATCCTTCTATTAGATCTTTATGACTGCAAAATCGCCCCCCCCCATCAACACTTGATCATAATTTTCCATTCCCTGTGTTGAAGCCATCATTGCAATTATCATCTAAAATAAATTTATATTTTATTTCTTTTTTCTTCTTTCTGACAAAATTCTAAACTTTTCTTTTTCCTCCAAAGTATTTACTATGAATTTTGCACCCCCATTTCATATGTATTTATCTAAAGTTTTGGGGGTTTTTTTGCCAGAAACAATCATCTGCCCCAGAACCAATTATCTAATGTTAAGTGTTTCCTTAAAAGGCTACATTTTAGTAAATTTGAAAGAAATCACTTACAGCCTGACCAGGTATCGGCACAGTGAATAGAGAGCATCAGACTGTGACGTGGAGGACCAGGTTCAAAACCCAGAGGTCGCAGCTTGAGCACGGGCTCATCTGGTTTGAGCAAGGCTCACCAGCTTGAGCCCAAGGTAGCTGGCCTTAGAAAGGGGTCACTCGGTATGCTGTAGCCCCTGGTCAAAGCACGTATGGGAAAGCAATCAATGAACAACTAAGGTGCTGCAACAAAGAATTGATGCTTTTCATCTCTCTCCCTTCTTGTTTGTCTGTCCCTATCTGTCCCTCTCTCTGTCTCTGTCTGTCAGAAAAAAATAAAAAAAAATTCACTTACAGTAAGAATACATCTTATTTCTTCCTATGAAACTATCTTCCAAGCTATGACCAAACCTTTAGTAACCAATATTACTTGCCAAGTCAACCCAAAAGTCTACAACTGGACTCCCTGCTTCCATCACTGTCACTGCACAATCTCTTCTGCACACTAAAAATATTTCTATCATACCTTCACTTAAGATCTTTGAAAGACTTACCAATATATTTAAATTTAAATCCTAATAAAATATATACAGTGTGTCCATAAAGTCATGGTGCACTTTTGACCGGTCACAGGAAAGCAACAAAAGACGATAGAAATATGAAATCTGTACCAAATAAAAGGAAAACTCTCCCAGTTTCATACCAATTCAGTGCAGTTTGATGTGGGCTCACGCAGAGATTTTTTAGGGCTCCTAAGGTAGCTATCCCGCATAGCCTCTACAGACTTGTCACTGACTGATTGCCTACCAGAATGGGGCTTCTCCACCAAACTGCCGGTTTCCTTGAACTGCTTATCCCACAGAGTAGTGTTATTCCTATGTGGTGGCTCTTCGTTATGAATGTGCCGATATTCACGTTGCACTTTGGTCACAGATTCAAATTTAGCAAGCCACAGAACACAATGAACTTTCCTCTGTACCGTCCACATCTTGACTGGCATGGCTATGGGCTGCTCTGCTGTATATACGGTGTTACGTCATTATCTGCGCACGCACACATGCTGCCACATCATCCTACAGAAACTGGGAGGGTTTTCCTTTTATTTGGTGCAGGTTTCACATTTCTAGCATCTTTTGTTGCTTTCCTGTGACCGGTCAAAAGTGCACTGTCACCATATATATATATATTTGATGAAGCCCCACTTCTTCATTCTTTATAGCAGGTTATCCTCCCTACTTGCTCTGGTTCAGCCACACTGACCATTTTTTTCTCTTTATTGACCATACCAAAGGCCTTATATTTACTCTTGCCTTTCTTGTTCCTGCATTTGTGCATAGCTGGCTCATTCTTGTTATCCAGGTCTTACTTCACATTTCACCTCCTCAAAGAGTCTTCTCAATCCCTCTTTATATCAAATTATGTCCTCCTACCTCATCACTGTTAAATCACATCTCCCTCTAGCCCCCACTTCCTAATTCATTTTATTCATTCACCTCTCAAACAGTCTCACTAATCTATTTCTTTCCTTGCCTGCTGTCTGCCTCTCCAGACAGGCATATGAGCTCCAAGTGGGCAGTGACTTTATCTGTCTTGCTCTCTATGTACTCTATCATTCAGAATAATGCCTAGATTTTAAAAAGCATTAAAATATTCATCTAAAAGGTTAATAAACAAAGTAGAAAATGATTTAAAACTATCTCTAATGTTTATATTAGAGGTACATTTCCAAAGTTTAAGCAATTATAAGCTACATGTATTTTCTTATCCACAAATTAGTAATTTTTTTCTGTTCATTGAAAATCATTTAAGTGCCCTACCATCAAGTTAAATTCCTAGATACATTAATTCCTTATTTATATGCTAGCATGACTGCCAAATTAACATTAAAAGAAGTCTCCTGTGCTCTCTCAAGAGCTAAATGTTCTACAAAATATCTATAACCCAAGAAAATTGCACTATCTTAGAAACAACCATAAAAACAGTTCAAAACAGAATAGAATAATAGAGACAACAGTGGGCCCTACACATTTGAGTTTAGCTTAATGTTAATCCAGAATCTCTGAAAACAATTTAAAATTATATCAGATAAATATTGAAAACAAAAAGATCCCAAGATTAACATTAGAGTTTCATTTTATCATCCAATTTTGTGTGGAAATGAAAATATTTTTCTGATAGTCTATGAGCCATCTGCTGCATGCGCACACACATGCACACACACAACCCCACAAAAATAGGAAGGAAAAGGTTTTGGGCCCTGGCCAGTTGGCTCAGTGGTAGAGCATCAGCCCAGCATGTAGAAGCCCCAAGTTTGATTCCTGGTGACGGCACACGGGAGAAGCAACCATCTGCTTCTCCACCCCTCTCCCCCCTCTTTCTACCCTTCTCTCGCAGCCATAGCTCAAGAGGTTTGAGCAAGTTGGCCCCAGGTGCTGAGGATCACTCCATGGCCTTCACCTCAGGCACTAAAAAGTGGCTCAATTGCAACCAATAGAGCAGCACCCTAGATGGGCAGAACATAGTCCCCTAGTGGGCTTGCCGTATAGATCCAGGTCGGGGTGCATGCTGGTGTCTCTCTGCCTTCCCTCTCTCACTAAAAAATTAAAATAAATAAAAAATAAAAATGAAGGGTTTGGCCTTGTTGTTTATAAATAGGGTACTGGTATATACTAGTCAAAATATGGCTGTTTCTAAATATATTTATATAATTGATTCCATTGTTTTTATCTATCAACATCAACTTTATTTTCACAAATAAAGTTTGTGAAATAACAAACTTGAAATGATCAGAATTCAACTATCCAACTTTAGAGTTTTGGGGTTTTTTTTTTGTATTTTTCTGAAGTTAGAAATGGGGAGGCAGTCAGACAGACTCCCACATGCGCCAGACCGGAATCCACCCAGCACGCCCACCAAGGGGCGATGCTCTGCCCATCTGGGGCGTCGCTCTGTTGCAACCAGAGCCATTCTAGTGCCTGAGGCAGAGGCCACAGAGTCATCCTCAGTGCTTGGGCCAACTTTGCTCCAATGGAGCCTTGGCTGCAGGACAGGAAGAGAGAAACACAGAGGAAGGAAAGGGGGAGGGGTGGAGAAGCAGATGGTCACCTCTCCTGTGTGCCCTGACCGGGAATCGAACCTGGGACTCCTGCATGCTAGGTCGACACTTTACCACTGAGCCAACCGACCAGGGCCTCAACTATCCAACTGTAATGAATTCATATATATCAACCTAAACATGGTTTAATGTATTTTTATAAATTATAATTCTAAACATTTCAATTTAATGCATTTAGTAACAAGGCCACTTTTAGATTTGAAGATTACTTACCGTAATTTACTTTTTTTTAATTTCAAAAGATCTTATCACAAAATAAATACAATTCCGTCTAAGTTCAAAGTTTCAGTTTTAGGGTAGTGTCCACATCATAAAATGCTTTTAGTATAATAAAATGGTCCACTGTGGTGGCACTGTAGATAAAGTATTGACTTGGAATGGTAAAGTCACTAGTTTGAAACCTTGGGCTTGCCTGGCCAAGGCAAATATAGGAGTTGATACTTCCTGTTCTTACCCCCTTCTCTCTCTCTCCTCTCTAAAAAAAATGAATAAATAAAATCTTAAAAATAAAAAAATAAGATGGTCCAATTTAGCTTATTCCAGAGGCAAGAAACTCATACAGAAACATAGAAACAATGAATATGTAGTTTGGAAATTTCTTCAAGTTCATCTTATTCTATATATGTAACTAAAGACCCAGGGGCTCAAATTATATTAAAATTACAAAATTTTCTCTAAGCAGAGGATTCTTATATGCAAATCTTTTCAGAAGCTCCTAGTAATCATCAGAAATTTCCTACTGCTCCTATAATACTCAAGTATGATGTTATTGTTTCATATAAGTGTATCAAGAGAGATTTATTCAGACATTATCTTAAATATCTTAAAGATACACAAAGGATAAAATAAAAACCCCTATCTATTTAAAAAAGATACCACCCTGATCATTTCTATCCTACTGAAATAAACCTACAGAAAAATCACAGTAAGACAATGAGAGTACATTCTTCTTTAAACAACCACTAATATCTGCTTCAGAGAGTAAGATTATGCCCAACCATTATGAATTAGCATAGGCACATCAGGCTTTCACTGTATCTCATACAGTAAGAGGCATACTGGATGAATAATATGTGTGAAAATTTTGAAAAATAAAATGTATACCTATATTACTATGATTTATATTACTTGTGAATTAAAAATCAAATATTATAATACTATATCAGTCTACACAGTTGATATAAAATAGTTTTCAAGTAAATCAGATATTAAATTGGCTGGGTAATTTGGACACATACATATGAATACTAATCATCACTGAGAAAGATTATGGAAGTATTTCATGACAAATTTTGAAGTGTCAAGAACATATTATAAAAATTTATACTATGTCCCTATTGCGTAAAACATGGTATGCATACGAGAGGTAGCCATATAGTTACTCTGCTGAGATCTTCCTTTAAGAGAACCAGCTGTGGGGAACTTCTGTGACTGACAGCCTCTAGCTGCCGCACCTTTATACCCACATTGATGTTCACGTTGAGGTCCCACTTCCCCAATTTGTTCCCCATTAATGAATGAGCACGCAGGGGCTCCTAGAATCAGGTCATTCCTATCAGACATGGGATTCCTATTGGGGGCAACTTTCATTTGAGGACTTCTTTCTCATTGGACTGGCTGAGATTTTCTTTAAATGATTTTGCTGCCTGAGGTTCTTCCTACCCAATTCTTCTTCCCCTCTTTTTTACAGATGTCAGATCATCATAGCCTGAAAACTCTCCAAGAGTACTTCTGATCCCTCCCCTTTATCCATCACAGGTGTCTCCTCCATTAAACCTCTTGCAAATCTGGTTCTATTCTAATGTCTGCTTCTTGGAGACCAAAACTACATCGCATATATAATTAATTTCATTTGTATAGAAAAAAGGCTAGAAAGAAATTTATCAATCATTATAACTATAAATATTTACCTCTGAGAAATGCAGGTATAAAAGAGGAAATTTTATTTTTTTAAATCATAGTCACTTATTTTTTTTAATTTTCATATTTCACTTTTATAAATTTTTAAATCAATAAATCATTTGCTAATAATCAGTTTTCTATAATGTCATGTCAGCAGTCAACAAAAACAGACTGAAATGATGGAGTCATTATTTTATAAACTTTATAATAATATATTTTACTAGCTACCAAATCTATAT
Source organism: Saccopteryx leptura (assembly GCF_036850995.1). NCBI lineage: Eukaryota > Metazoa > Chordata > Mammalia > Chiroptera > Emballonuridae > Saccopteryx > Saccopteryx leptura. The sequence continues at coordinate 72,474,142 of NC_089507.1, read as the reverse complement.
CATCTCACCATCAGTCTGGAGCCTTAACTGCAAGATCACCTCCCTTCACATGACTAGAGTTAACAGAAAATTGAACAGTAGGATAATTTTATGTGTCAATTTAATCAGGTAACAGACTGTCCAGATATTTGGTGGGCCTCATCAAATCTGGTGAAGGCCTTAAAAGAGAAAAAGGCAGAGTAAGAGAGAATTTTCTCAGTTCTGCCTGTCTTAAAGCTTGGACACTGGTCTTCTCCTGCCTTGTAGTGGGACTCAGACTGGAACTCACACCACAGGCTTTCCTGGGTATCAACTTGCCAACTGCCAATCTTGCAATGTCAGCCTCCAAAATTACGTGAGCCAATTCCTTATTCCTCCCTTTCTCTCTCCTATTGGTTCTGTTTCTTTGGAGAACCCAGACTAATAAAGGCTATATGTTATCTAGCACACCATGAATCTTTTTTCTACCACCACAACCGACATAAGTTCCTGTTTTGTTTATTTCAGTTTTAATTACACCAAAATATATTTTGTTTATCCCTTATGCACATTTACTGAGTGTCCATTATGTGTAATGTTTTAGAAATTAAAAAAAAAAAAATTGTACCTAGTTTCTGTCCTAGGATCATAAGTGCTCATTTTGATAACTGATATTTGATAATAATTAGCAATACTACACTATTGATAGGTTATATTTTATGACAAAGAACACTGGTATTTCATGCTGTCTCTTTTCTTTCAATTGCTAAAATCATGTTCAAGAAAGTCTTATATCTATTAATACCGTTACTATTTTTTACAACAATGAATAAAAAACTCTTACTGACTTACTTTTAAATTGTACTGTTTTTAATCTTCTGTAGCAATCTCAAGGTGAATATGTAAATTTATTTCTTATAACTAGACATTTTATTTTCTTAGTTTCTCATTCTTGAGAAAGTGTGAATAATAACTACCTCCATAGAAACATTCTGACAATAGCTTACTCAAAAAACCCGAAATGTCAAGCACTCAAGGGATCATCTGAGTATATGACAGGGACTATAGGAAAAGAGCACTGTTTTCAGAACAAATGGACAAAATTCAGATCCAATACTTATTAACTATAATACATAGCCAAAAGCATGTTAGTTAGCCTCATTGACTCCAAGCTTCTTTACCTGTAAAACTGGAGACAACAACGCTCATTCCACAGAATTCTACCATAGATTAAATAAGATAACATGCAGATGGCACCAGAATAATGCCTGGAACACTATGCTTTTGCCTGGCTCTTACAGCCTTCATTTTAGTAATCCAGCAAATTATGTATTTTTGCAGTAGAGAGAATAAGCCAGGTCTTATGACTTACTCTTCTCGTCTGCTGAAAAACTCTATGACCCTAAGGAATGGCTTCCTCCAGTATCCTAATTAGCCAAGTTAAAAGAACAGAGAGAACTTTTGTTGGATCTGGAAGATTGTCAATAAACATGTTTTTCAAATCTGTGAAGCCTAAGGAAATAAACTAAATAAGATGAGAAAGAAGTCTTTATGTAATTTCAGATGTGATGTGGCAGAGCTGGAGTTAGGCTGAAAAGGTAAATGCCACAGACCCATCATTAACTAGCTGCAAAATTTCAATGTTACATACACACCGACAGTTTTATTTCCTCTTCCATAAAATAAGTTCCTACCTATTATGACAATTAAACAACAATATACATGTAAAGTGGGCAGTATCTGAAACACAGAAAGCAAACAGATATAATCATATTTGTGCAATGGCTTTCAGTGATCTATTTTCTAAAGACTTCTACTTAAACTGTTCTTTTTTACTCTTTCAGCAATTTGTAACAGTTATAATTTCAGCATAATATACTGCATTTAAAATCCAGAAAATTATTCTGTAATCAGTATATTCTGTAGTTTATTATAGGAATACAGATTCAAAATTTTTAGAAAGTCCAATTGTTAAAATTGTAAAATATTTTAGTAAATGGCAAAATTTTGCATTTATCATTTTGAATTGTACTGTAAGTTTTTAGAATTATTATTTGTATGTTTGAAGTGCCCTAATTTTTTATAGCCTATATTCTTATAAATTGAAGAAAAATTATTGACAGTAGAAAGGAGAGGGTGAAAATGCAAAAATATAATAAAAAACAAAATGGCTTGATACTATGAATCATTCCAATTATCAAAGGTTAACTATTATTCAGATCCCATGGTCACTAAGCAACCTTCTGATTGTAATTTCCTTTCCATGTAGATCTCTCTAATGAAAAAAAATGTGTGATGATCATGCTGATTCAAGTAGTTCTGTCTATGTAATGATTATAATTATCATCATAAATTAATAAATTGAAATTCTGGTGGTATTTTTAATGGGACTGTGTTACAGTGCTTATTAAAGTATTGTCACTTAGTGATGAAAAGCAATAGGGTAATTTTTTCTGACATGGCCTTTGAAAAACTCTATTATTTCAATGAAATAAAAAGGGACACTTACTGGTAGAGGCAGAATAAATACAGATAGGAAAAATATATTCAAAAAGGAAATATATATATATATCAATGTATACTTTTTTATAAACAAACACATTATTTTTGTAAAAAGAAAAACAGTAAATGTTAAGAAAATGCTACAGGGGGATCTACTTGAAATAACTCCCCTAAAATTCCTTATTTTTTTAATAACACTTGACATTCAACAGGATATTTTTATTTTAAAAATTAATATTTTCAGGAATGTATCTATTCTAAATTTCATTATAATATACAATTATATTTGCTTTGCTTAAAATGCAGTATGACTGCAGACCTCCACCTTTCATCTATAAGCCACAGTTTAAAATTTCATAAGGATACTAGTAATGTTCAGTTATATATTCCCATGTTGGACTCCTGTGACTAGTGACCCTTTAAAAATAGCATTATTCATATTGAAGTGTCCAACTTTTTTCTCAAAAACACAGAGCTTTGTTAGGTTAATCAGGAGTTTCCAAAATTTAGATCAGACTTTCACTTTCCACATGTCTTTGTTAAACATTACAAAGCAATAATAAACTCTTGAGATTCCTAGAATAAAAAGGTATTTCACAAATCCAAGGGATAACTAATCCATATTAAATCGCTGTGAAACTTCTTGGTTTTTCACACCCATCTAAAGTCCCATTAACATACAGAATATTTTGACTTCACAATGATCATTTGGAGAGATAGCACACTATATAGAAAAGAATAAAAATAGAATAGAAAGCTTCCAGAATGGAGGTTTAATGAAATACGTGGGCCTTCTCTCTGGGGAAACAATCACAACAGGTAAAAACTATGTAAAATAGCCACTTAAAATATCTAGAAATTGTCCTAAGGACATGCAAGATGAGAAATGTTTATTTAACAAAAGCTAATAAATTGTAATAAAAACAGTGAAAGTCAATGACATTTAAGCCATGACCAATTTTCCCCTACCCAGCTCAGCCTGATGGAAGCTCTACTACAAGCATGTGCAGCCAAGAACACAGGGATCTCTTTCAAGATTCTACTCTAGGGCTATTGTTTCTCCCCAAGAGGAGCAAGTCACCAGCATTCCTTACCCTGTACAGCTCATTGTTGCCAAAACTCTATTCCAGGGGTCACGAACCTTTTTAGCTGAGAGAGCCATGAACGCCACATATTTTAAAATGTAATTCTGTGAGAGCCATACAACAAACCATGTCCGTTACGCATTATCCGATAAAAATTTAGTGTTGTCCCGGAGGACAGCTGTGATTGGCTCCAGCCACCCACAATCATGAACATGAGCGGTAGGAAATGAATAGATTGTATACATGAGAATGTTTTATATTTTTAATGTCATTATTTTTTTTATTAAAGATTTGTCTGCAAGCCAGATGCAGCCATCAAAAGAGCCACATCTGGCTCACGAGCCATAGGTTCCCAACCCCTGCTTTAGTCCAAGCAAAAACAACAAAATGATCTGGGTTCCTTTCACTCAACTCCCACACTAAACTAATAAATTACAATGAGAACATGAGAAAATCTCAAAAACAGCAAGAAAAAAACAAGTTGGTACATACAAAGGAACCTCAGAGGACTTTTTTTTTATAAAAAACAAACAAACAATGGAGAACATAAGGCAGTGGGATGAGAAATCCAAAGTGGTGGAAAGAAAAAAAAAGTGCCAGTCAATATTTTCATACTCAGCACAATAATCTTTCAAATAAGAAGACAAATATATTATCAGATCAACAAAACTGAGAGAATTTATTACTTAGCATACCTACATTCCAAGAAATACTAAAGGAACTTCAAGACTGAAAGCAGATGACACCCAAAAGTAATATGAACTCACATTAAGAAAGTGTGTCACATGTCCTTGCCCAGCTGGCTCAGTGGATAGAACATTGGCCCAGCAAGTGGACATCCTGGGTTCAATCCCCAGTCAAGGTACACATGAGAAACAATCATCTTCTTCTCTTTTCCTTCCTCTCCCCCTTCTCTCTCTCTTCTCCTCTCACAGTCAGTGGCTCAACAGATTTAAGTATTGGCCTCAGATGCTGAGAATAGCTTTGTTGGTCCAAGCATCAGCCTCAGGTGCTAAGGATAACTTGGCTGATTCAAACATTGGCCCAAGATGGGGGTTGCCAGGTGGATCCAAGTCCAGATGCATGTGGGAGTCTGTCTCTCTATCTCCTGTCCTCTCACTTAAAAAAGAGAAACAAAGACCATCAGAAAAAAAAAAGTGTGTCAGTAAAGGTGATTATTTAAAAATTATAAAAGACCAGATAGCTTGACCAGGCAGTGGTGCAATGGATATAGCATCAGACTGGGAGGCAGAGGACCCAGGTTTGAAACCCCAAGGTTGCCAACTTGAGTACGGGATCATCTGGTTTAAGCAAAGCTCACAAGCTTGGACTCAAGCAAGGGGTTACTCGGTCTGCTGAAGGCCCACGGTCAAGGCACATATGAGAAAGCAATCAATGAACAACTAAGGTGTCGCAGTGAAAAACTGATGATTGATGCTTCTCATCTCTCTCCATTCCTGTCTGTCTGTCCCTATCTATCCCTCTCTGTCTCTGTAAAAAAAAAAACAAAAAAAAAAAACAAAAAAAAAACAAAACCTTTTCATTGCATCTTCTCCTTTCTTCTCTTGACTGATTTTTATGTAGTTGTATAAAACAAAATCTATATAATTATACTAGCTGTACCTGACCACACGTTGCTGTGGCTCAGACTGGTTAAATGGAAAAGAAAGAAAAAAGAAAGCGCACGTTTCTAATATGTTTAATTTCACAATGCTTGTGGGTATACAATATTTTTTGTTGTTCCATTGTCTGTGCAGATATAGAGATCGTCCAGTTTGCCAACTCTAGAACACACAACATATAATCGTAAAATATTTAGTATAGCATGTGTTGCTTTTACATCCAACAGATGGTGCTGTTTTTAAAAAAAGCATGTTTTTACTTGTCACAGGAGTGACATCTATATAATAGTAGGTATATAAAAACACGCACATATATAAAAACGTGCATATTCAAATGTAATGTGTCAAAATTTCAAAGCAATCAGTGAAGAACTTTCGGAGATTTAAGATTTTAAACAAATGAACATTTACATTTTTATTTATATAAATCGTTGGAACTGTAACATGTAGAAATGTAATATATATTGCTCACAAAAATTAGGGGATATTTCAAAATGAATATGTAGCAATAAAAAAGCATTTGATTTTCTTTTTATTAAAGAAGAACATCAGAAAAGCAAACTACAAGTCAAAAAAAGTTCAGTTATGCAAATGAGATGGAAAATCACTGTTATTTTATTGGTGAAAATGCACTATACAAAAGGCTGAAAGTACTGGAGTATCTGCACATTTCCCGTTTCCCTAATTTTTGTGAGCAGTGTATTTATAAAACCACAAAGAAAGTAAGTGGAGAAAAAAGCTGTGTTGAATTCAGAAAATGACACCATATGGTAAAGTGAATCCACAGGAAGTGTGAAAAAGTTAACATAACAAAACTCTAAAAATATACACTGGCTTTCTTTTACTCTCAGCGTTCTTAAAAGACATAATCATTTCAATTAATAATTATAATAATGTATTATCTGTTTTGTAACATAAACTATCTTTCTATAGCTTTCTCTCACCCTCTCCATACATACATATGCATGTGCATACTTATGTATGTTTCTTTATATATACACAAAATAATATTACAAAATAGGAAGCAAATATTGGGCCATATCGGAGTAACAATTCTATAACTCACAGGAATTCTGTTAACATAAATGAGGGAGACTATTGTAAATTATGATGTATACTATAAACCCTAGACCAATTAGTAAGAAAACAATTAATATAAGGTCTACCAGAAAGTTCTGTCCATTTTTGGAATAAAACAAAATACAAATTTTTCTTGCCATCAATAAACTTTATTAAATAATATAATTGCCATTATTATTAATGATTTCTTGCCAGCATGAGAGCAATTTGTATATCCCATTTTTGAAAAATGGTTTATCTTTTGATGCGAAAAATTGAACCAGTGCTTGTTTGATATCTTCTTCATTTTTGAATTTTTTGCCCTTCAAAAAATTTTGTAAGGACAAAAACAAGTGATAGTCAGAGGGTGCTAAATCCGGGGAATATGGTGGATGCGACAGAATTTCCTAGCCTAGTTCTGCAATTTTTTGACGAGTCCCCAAAGCAGCATGTGGCCTGGCATTATCATGATGCAGTATGATGTTCTTCCTATTGAACATTGCCGGCCTCTTTTCTAAACTTTGTTTTAGTTAATTTGCTACGTCAGTATGTATACATTAAGTGATAAAAATAGAGAGGCACACATGCGTCAAATAAACATGTGCTTACGTGTCCAAACTTGTTGTGATAGAAATGGACAGAACTTTCTGGTAGACTATATATATATACATATATATATATATATGTATATATATATGTATATATGTATGTATGTATATATAGTGTGCGTGTGTAAAACAAAAAGTTAAATGGCAAACATAAATTCAACCACATTATCAATAGGATCAAATATAGATGTATTTAACAATCCAATCAAAAAGAGAATCTTAGCCTAGATAAAAACAACAAATAATATCCAAAATATGCTGTCTATGGGAGAGACTTCAGATTCAAAAACACAAACAGAATAAAAAAATGATGCCAAGAAAGAGGGAAGATTCAATTTATTACAATAAAAGTTAAAGAGAAAACTTCACTACCAATCTTATAAAAATAAAAATAATTGTAAAGAATACCATGAACTTAGATGAAATGCACCAATTCCTAAAAGAAAAAATTAAAAATAAAGGAAAATACAAATGACCAAATTCAATTCAGAAATATATGAAAAATCTGAATAGACCTACAATAAAAATATATAATTAATTAGTAATTTAAAAACTTCACAAAGGAAGACCAGGCCCAGATAGTTTCACTGGAGAATTCTACCTAACATTTATAGAATAATTAATGCTCACCATTCCAAAAGATAGAAAGAAATGCTTCTTAATTCATTCTACAAGGCCAGTATTATCCTGATACCAATACAAGACAATGACATGAGAAAAAAAAAACTAAAGACTAATATCTCTTATGAATTTATATGCAAAATGCTCAACAAAAATATTAACAATCATAATAAAAAGTTTCTACACCATGATGAAAGGCAACTTTTCCTGATTACAAGGTTGGTTTAACATCCCAAAATTAATTAATACAATACACTATCAACACACAATACTTTATCAACAAAATAAAGAACAAAACCACATGATTATCTCAGAAATGCTGCAAAAATATGTGAAAAGATCAAGATAAAAACTCTCAAGAAAGTAAGAATAGAAGGAAACTCCTCAATCTGATAATGTACATGTACAAAACATTCATAGTAATCATTATACTTTGTGATGAATGCCTGAATGCTTTCTATCTAAAATTGGGAACCATTAAGGATGTCTACTCTCATCATGTCTATTCAACATTATTTTGAAGGTTCTAGCCCAGGACAAGTAGGCTAAAATTAAAATTAAAATTAAAAATGCATACAGATTGAAAGAGTTAATCTATTTCTGCTTTCATATATGACCTAGCATTTAGAAAATCTTAAGAGATACGCACATGCATGCATATACATACATGCACACACACACATTAGTGGTATGCTTTCCTCACTGAACATGACAAGTAAAAAGGCTCAAATGTAACAAAGATCAACTTTCCCTCTGAGCTTTACTTTATCTCTCCAATTTCCCTGATGGGTTAATTTGATTAGAGATGTGAAATACAAATTATATTATTAAGAGGAATTAGAAAGAAGTACATCATGTCTTCACCAGAGAAGGATGCTTTCACTTCCCTGTAATTAGAAATTTGTTACCACAGTCAGTGACTCAAGAAAAGTAACCAGGAATTTAAAAAGGCTACAAGTCAGTCAGACAAGAGTGAAAGAGTTCATCTGAATCTACCCTCAGCAGATTCAGGTGGCATACACGATCTAGCAGAGGAGTGGGACCTAAGTCCCTAGGTATTTAATGCAATACATATCCAAGAGTTAAGTAAGAACCTGAAAAGATCAGTGTTAAGTGCCCAACATTTTTAAGTTCTCTTTTTATTAATGAGTAAATTACACACTATATCATGATTCTGAGATGGAATGTGTAATACAGGGCTAGCAATGCCAAATCCAATTAGGAAGAGGGGAGCAAGCAGTAGTCAAGTAAAATAGAAGCCACTATGCAAAACTAACATCAAGAATTGTTTATTTTTGCCCAAATCTTCATCTTTAACCCTTGTAATTTAATGTCTTAACTCATTCAATACATATTTATTAAGAATCTATTATGTGTCAGGCTCTAGGAAAAAAATGGTAGGCCAGAGACAAGGTCCTTCTACCAGTGTTATATATACCTGTTTCTAGGTCCATTCATCAATTTACCATATTTTTCACTTTTCAATTCTTATATATAGAAGAATTCTAAAACCCATCAATCTAATCAACAGGAAAACAACTAAATATAGTTTCCAATTTATTCAAGCTAAGCTATAATATAATATACAACTCCTGCCAGTATTTTACTTGGCAAATGTAGACAACGAAAATAATTTTTATGTTTTCTTTTCTCTGTTATACTTTTTAACCCAAAAAGATATATTGGCAGCATTGAAAATTTTACAGTAAATTATATCCTCAACTCCACAATGGGAAACTGCTACACTATCAAAATCAGGTTCCACATGCTTTCCCTCAAGGCAAGAAAAACACAAATAGGAATTAGATGGTTTCAAAACTAAAGAAAAGAAAAAGAAGTTTTCATATATACAAAATCATATAAAAATACATTATGAAAATAACTGTATAATTTATTGAGTATCCTAGATATCTCCCTATAAATATGTAACATATTTAGTATATATTCACAGTTATACATGGTTATCTTGTCTGCATTAACATTATGCTAAAATAGTCACTTCCCTTTTTTCTTGGTATAAAAGCAAAAGTTTTAAAAATTTACCATAAATATGGAAAAGTAATAATTCCAATTCTAAATTACCTATATATGTTTTCAGTTACTTTTCAGATAGAAATCCCATTTTTACAGCAAAGAGTTAGTTTAATTCTATGCAAAATTATACTTTAAAATAAAATCTCACGGTGTGAAATGTGTTGATCGCTTTAATATTCTTATCACTCCGTCTCACAGAAAGTGTTTTCTTCAACTTTCTCAAAGTTATATTTTCTATCTATATTTTCCTGAGATGATGATAAATTATATTATACAGATAATTACCAGCATGTATCAACAATTATAAAGATCTCCCCTTTACCTGTCAATTCTGTACTAGGTCAGAATTTGATAGCACTCTTACCCAATGTTTGCTAAGGTATATATAAGTTTTGGTAAGTGTAGTATTATGTAGTTAAAAGATTTATATGTAAACTATAACGGTCACCTCATAAAATGCTTTCCATTTTATCTGTATCTAATATATTTTTCAGTTTCTAATCCTGATTAATGTATACATACTTTATTTAAAAAAATATCCCAAATACACTATCTGATTGAAACAAAACATTCAAAAGTTTTATTGACTTTTAAGTCCATGTTTTTGCTGATTCATGCATGTATGTGTATGGAAGTAAATGCATACTGACAAGCTGGAAAGATACACTTTCGGGGGGAGGGGGGGAAGGGGGTATCAGAGACCCATTTATCTGTGAAAGTTCTATCACTTCCACCAACTGTTTATTCCTCTGACTCTATTATACCAAATATGGGCTTTAAAAAACAAAAGAAAAGAAAAGAAACTTCAGACCAGTCCAAGGTTCACTTAACCAATAGGATACAAAATGTGTAAGAAGACAGAGGTTCCACATTCAGATTCCAACAAAGATACACACCAGTAACATGGTTATGATAATAGCAGCAAATAAAAAGAGCTCACTGGCAACTTTCCACATCTTGCCAAGCAACATAATTCCTCTTGCTTCCACTTTGGATTATCCTGGAACTTGTATCTTGCTCTATATTCACACTCCTTTTTTCTTCTCATCTGGTCCCTCTGTGATGATTCTCAACTCTGTGTATTCATCCCAGACTGCTTCCTGGTACTTCAGACTTATGTGTACTATGACCTATTTGATATCTCCACGAGGATGCCTAATAGGTATGTGGTTGAACTATATAAAATTATATTTTGAGGGTCAAAAGTTAAATATAGGCAATTTCACAAGGCTTAAACTAATATTTAAATTTAATTCAGTCCTAACAAAACCCTTAATTTCTTACTCCCACCATTTAATCTGTTCTACCTCCTGTTCTCTTTTCTCAATATTCTGCACCATTATCCACCAGCATACACAACAAAAATTGAAAGGCTATCCAAGATTCCTCTTTTTATCCACCATCCACATCCAACTCATTGCAGTGGAAGTCACATGATTTCACCACAGTTTGGTAATGGCACATCTATCTCTTTTCTGAGACCTTCACTCCTATCCTTACCAACACCCTTCCCAACACTATAGTACAAACACTACAAGCCACAAGAGCTACCTTGTCTATCCTCTAATTAACCCCTTATTGTAGCTTCCTTCTGAACATAAATTATGTACTCCACTCCTATGTGATCTGACCCAGGTCTGCCTTCCAACCTCATCACTCTCCACTCTGCAATTACTGCCAGAATTCAGGTCCTTTGACCTAGGTAACAATGTACATCAATGAATAAATAAAATTTTATTGAGAACAAGACACAAATATATTAATTTGTATTTCAGTCAGCAAGGCACTTAAAATTATAATGAAGTACAGAAATAGTCACAATATAGCAAAGATTGGAAATTGAAATGAGAGGACATTGGGTTGAAATTCCATTTGCCAATTTTAAACTACAAGGCCCTAAAAAAATTTTCACTTTTCTAAGCCTTAATTTTCTCATGTGCAAAGTGAATATAAAAACATACATCATTTTAAAGTATAAAAAATATGAAAATCAAAATTGTTATTATGAAATATCACTGTAAAACTGTCAATGTGTAAAAAAGGCTTTTTGCTTTTCCTTACCAATCCAAATCAGCCACAGGAGGCCAGGTGATCAATTTGGTTTGTAATACTAGTAAATTACAATGCTCCCTCCTGTAAGAATGATAACTATTTCAGAATGACCAAATATTTAGAAAACAATACTAATACGTTCTCTATAATTTGATTAAATTTATTCCCTAACAAGGAAAAAAAAAAGGAAAGCTATTTATTCTGTTGAATTGAATTGTCCTAGGCTACTAGAGTCCTTGTGGATACTCATATGTTATAATATATTCTGAGACATCTTAATAAAATTGATAATCTTAACATTTCAAAAGTAAACATCATCATTGTAAGGTCGGTAGATAATGGGGGATGGTCATGTGGGAAACTCAGGAACTTTGGCTAGGACCGCCTACAACCAAGCACGCCAAAAGAAACTTCCCAGGCACCCTTTGGAAAAAAACGACACCTCCATCAGCCAGTGAGATTTCACCATGTCATATTAGCTAGACCACTCTAGGGACCCTTTAAGTATCTCTTACACGGGTCACAACTTGCGACTTCGTTGGCCTCATTTCCTCAGGGCCAGGGAACCTCGTCAGGCGGGATGCGCACTCTGTACTCAATAAAGCCTTTATTATTCTACACTTCGTGGTTCTGGCCCCTTCCTTCTTTCTCGGTGGGGAAAAATACCTTACATTTTGGTGCCAAAACCTGGGAGAAGTTGAAGTCTGCAAGGACCGCTCCTCTTCCCTTCCCCTCCAAGAAAGAATCAGGATCTCTGACCTTCCACCCACTTCGGCACACATTGCAGTAAGTCTCCTGCCTCCAGCCACCCTTGAGTTCTTTTGGCCGAGACGCCCTGTCTGGAAACCGTAGCTATGTCAGGAAAGTCTCTTTGTTCTGAGTGCGTGTGCCCATGGAGATGTCCTGAGCACATCCACTTTACCTTATCCATTCGTGGCCAGAGTTTGAGTTTTAGGACACCAGTTCTCAAATCTGATCACTCCAAGACTGAGGTCAGCTGTGGGGGCACAGGAATCTCCCTCCCTAAAGAAGAAGAAACTGTTCTTCTCTGGGAGCTGGTTGGAGATCCCTTACATACAAGGCTTCTAGTTATTTGCACACCCATCCTTAATCTCTGTGCCGCCTGTTCCACCGCATAGGCCTTTTTTTTGGCCAGAGAAACCTCATCTAAAACCTCTACTCCTAATCTTTCCTCCTCCACTGACTCCCAACTTTCTTTCTCTCCTGCCTGACCCCTGCAGGCACCCCTCTCTCTGGACTTCTCTCTGGTCCTTCTGCAGACCTCTTTGCTTGGGTCTCTTCCCTCTGAGAACCCCCTCCCCTCCCTTCGCAAAATCCTGTTTCTTATTCACCACTACCAGTCTCTCTTTCTCCTCCCCTGCTGGTCAGGGGCCCCTCCCTTCTCCACTGTATTCTTAAGTCCCTCCTCCATCAGGCCTTTCTCCACCTACTATTGCCTCTTACACTGGTTTGCAGGACCCCAAGGCCCAACACCAATTTTCTTACAGGAAGTTCAGGCCCTGTCCTGCCTTTGGCTCCAGCGTTTCCTGCTGGATCTGGGTGCCGGGTTCCCCACAAGCCCCCCTCCTCTTATTCTCAACCCTCAAACCACTATCTAGAACCTGTGAACACGGCATTTAAAGTTTTTAAAGGTCCCAACTAGTAGAAACAGGCCAAGGCTGTTTTCCAGGCCTGCATGCAGCAGAAGATAATGCTCCAAACCCAAACTCTTGTGGCAACCCTGAGGCCAGCACAGCAACAGAGGCAAGGCACAGGAGGTGCCCTGACCCAAGTCCAAGCCACAAAGAGGAATCCCACCAGCAACTTGCTTTAAGTGTGGCAAGCAGGGTCACTGGACTGGCAAGGCCCCTGCCCGCAGCTGCCCACTGAGCCCTGCCCTGAATGTAAACAGCCCGGTCACTGGTGGGACAATTGCCCTTTTGGGCAACAGGCTTTTCCTCAGAGCCTCTACGTGGAGGACAAGCCACCCAAATGGGAGGCCAATCCAGCCAGGTGGGTACATCGCTCAAACTCCTAGGACATGGCCTGCACTTGGAGAACCCAGAGTATGCTGCAACAAGTGGGTAAGTCCATCTCATTTCTTGTGGACATGGGGGCTACCTTCTCTGTTTTGCCATCACACTCTGGACCTCTAGTTCCCTCACAGGTCTCGGTTATGGGAATGGATGGGACCCCTTCCTTTCCCCTTTTTACACCACTCCTGACATGCAATTTTGCCTCAAGTTTGCCTCCTTACAGGACCACTGGCAGTTGGAACCACTAGACTCCATCCATCTCCAGGGCACCAAAAGGCTAAACCCTGCAAATCCTCCTATTACTCCTTTTTTTTTTAAATCCTTACAGGACCACATCCACAAAGTTTCTCCAGTCACAGCCAAGCAGATGTTCCTCCTGACACTCCTCAAAACCACCAACTTCTGATCTCCCCCTCCCCACAATGCCCATAATCAGCAGGAAGTAGCCAGACGAATAAACGGCACCCCGATTCTATTTAACACAGAAAGTCAGAATGTAAGGTCGTGGATAATGGGGGATAATCATGTGGGAAACTCAGGAACTTTGGCTAGGACCGCCTACAACCAAGCACACCAAAAGAAACTTCCCAGGAACCCTTTGGAAAAAAGCGACACCTCCATCAGCCAGTGAGATTTCACCACGTCATATTAGCTTGACCACCCTAGGGACCCTTTAAATATCTCTCATGTGGGTCACACCTTGCGACTTCCTTGGCCTCCATATTTCCTCGGGGCCAGGGAACCTCGTCGGGCGGGGTGCGCACTCTGTACTCAATAAAGCCTTTATTATTCTACACTTCGTGGCTCTGGCCCCTTCCTTCTTTCTCGGTGGGGAAAAATACCTTACAATCATTGCAACTGACCATTTTACAAACACCAGAAAATAAATGGCTTGAAGTAATGAAACTGGCTTGAAGGAACTCAGTTAACAAAGGGTCAAAATCAGTACCACTAAACAACTATTTTAACTGAAAAATCACATATAGATTGATCTATTTACTTGCAAATGAAGCATAAATGTCACCTTGATGTGTAATGCTCATTTCTGTACAATTGTTCTGATTTGTACAATGCATAGGAATAAAAACTCTACAGTTAATTTTCAACAACAATGGGCTGTTATAAGAGCATGTAATAAACACAACTACTAAGAATGTCTTTTTCCTGAACTCTGACTTAAGAGAAGGAAGCTAAAAGGAAATAGATTAAAGAACCTAACACACCCATTAGTCTAGAGAAAGGGTCAGTCATAGGCAGTTTAACTCTTTCAGATGAGAAAATTAATTACACCATGAAAGAACCAAAAACATCAAGCTAAATTTTCTTAGGAATTAAGTCATTTCACATGTTTATCAGAAAAAAGAATTTAAAATGTTTTTTAAATGCTATTCAGAGATTTAACTAGTCAACCTTTTGTAAGTTAAAACCCCTGCGATTTTTTCTTCACAATATTCAGATTATTAATAATCTTATTCAAATAATCTACAAATAGATTTTGATATTTAAAATAGTAGATACACTTGTTGAGCATCTTATTTGAACATTTCATTTATTATTCTAGTTAATCCTCATGAAAGTCTTACCTAAAAGAGGCTACTATTTTTATTTTATAGGTGAAGAGACATAGCTAAATAAGATTAACCAACCTGCCTAAATTCATAGAGCTAATGATAGAGCAGGAATCCAAACTCAGCTCTAAAGCTCATTCTCTAGTCACTCGGTTATGATGCCTCTATGCACATTTCTAGCAACCTTTTGAACTTAGACTTGTTTCTAAATCTCTCTGGCAAAGTTTTTAACCTTTGCCCAATGATATCACACCTCCTCACTACAAAACATTTGATTAATTTGTCTAATGCCAGACCATGTCTCAGGGCTTTTACTAATAATAATGCAATTCTTCTTACTCTAAATATGCAAAACATGCATATAATCATAATAGACTAATCTTGCTAAGAAGTTGGGAAATCTGAGTCTATCTAGCATCTGTTTAGAATGAGTAAAACCTTATTTTATAATTGTCTCTCCAACCAGAATAATCAGGTGTTTATGCTATACCATTTATTATATAAATAGCCCTGTATTCAGCCTCCCTCATTAAAAGAAAATAGTGATACAAACTTTAAAAAGTTTATTTTTCTCCTTATATATTTAAAAATAAACCTGAAAACACTCAAAATATTTATTGGTATAATGAGATTATAGGAAGAAAAAGAAATCTGATAATTTACTACTGTGATAGCTATTATTTCCATTACCACATAAATAAGAATTAATGTTAGAAAAATAAGAATCTATAAAAGGAAATCAACACTTAGTTTTGTTATGTGAGCCAGGAGTGAAACATGAAACTACCAGTAAAATCCTCAATAGCAAAAAGAAGTTTCCCAGGTATAGAAAAAAATTATTTTTTAAAAATTATAACATATTCACCTTGATCACTCATATCACACTGTAGGCTTCAACTATGTTTATACTTTAGGGAAAACAGATGTAAAAGTTGAGTGACTACAGAACTAATAAAATTACCAGTTGAATTTTCAGTCTTTAAATTCAACATAAAAGTTGATAAAATGATCAAGTTCTTAATATCTAAAAAATGAAACACCTTAATTATTTTTTACTTTTAGGAGCCACAATATATAATAAAAAAAGCCTGGCCATTGGGGATGTACAATCCAGGATATGTATCTCAGTTCATTATTTTGGATTGTGTAACCACGTGCAACAAGTCTATTGTGTCTGAACTTCCATGTAAAACAAGAGGACCTCAATAATGTGTATTTTAGAGCAGTGGTCCCCAACCTTTTTTGGGTCACGGACAGGTTTAATGTCAGAAAATATTTTCACGGACCTTCCTTTAGGGTGGGATGGATAAATGTATCACGTGACTGAGACAAGCATCAAGAATGAGTCTTAGATGGATGTAACAAAGGGAATCTGGTCATTTTTTAAAAATAAAACATTGTTCAGACTTAAATATAAGTAAAACGGAAATAATGTAAGTTATTTATTCTTTCTCTGCGGACCGGCCCACGGACCAGTACTGGTCCGTGGCCCGGGGGTTGGGGACCACTGTTTTAGAGGACTATATAAGGATGGGTAAAGACAACCAATTCTCTATGTAACAGTCATCTACTTAGAGTAACCTCAATAAATGCTAGCTATCATGACTTGTTACCCTTTTATATAAAAGAAAAAAACTAAATTTAATGTTTTCAAGCTTAATTTTCACAGAGACATAGAAATGATGCATTTTATGAATGTCTATTAATTGGTAACCTACCATATCATTTCTTAGCTCTAAGTTCTTGTCCATCCTCTTATATTCTTTTTACATTTCTTAGTTCTAAATGAAGTATGCATTTTGACTCAACTATTTGGTACATTTCTTGTTAGTGTTACAAAAACAAAATATCTACAGTTAAAGATCTATTTTAAGTTCATTAAAGTCAGGAATAGTACCTTACTCCTACATCCACTACAACATGTAATGCTTAGCTATATTCACGATAGATAGGGATAAATTAATTCATAGAATTTGTTATCATGCATTAAAAGCAGGGTTCCTAGATTTTAACTAAATGTTAGGAGTTTCTGGGCAATAATTTCATACCAACGGCATATGTTTTGTCCTATAATTATTCATTACTCACTTTATACATGTAGGTTATAATGTTTTTTATAGCATCACCTATTTTCCACACAACAAATAAACCATTTGTACTTAAGTACTAGTTTTTCAATGCTCATGATCCTGTAATATTCTTTTAAAAAGGTAATTGCAAACAACTTATCTGTTGGACTTCCTCCTTTGGAATTTTTTAAAACTGTATAATGAAATACCCCCCCACTCCCATCTTCTTTTACCGAAAGGGGAGGAAAAAAACACCTTGAGGAAAGATTATAAATCCAAAGCAAATTGTCAAAGCAATTATAGTATTTCCATCAAAGGCTTTCTTTCCCTTTAATATAAGAAAATTAAAACATTTATAACAAAACCATTGTATGCTCTGGCTGCTAGAAAAAATTTGCTTGCCACTGATAATTTGTACGTGAAAGTAACAGACATATATATTTTGAGTGACCTAGCATCTGGTTGTTACTGTGGTTCATAATAAACCACATTTATCAAGGAATTATTAACTAATGTGTGTGTGTGTGTGTGTGTGTGTGCATCTCTTTTGAAACACTGTGTTTAACACCTGTATGCCTGGACCCCTGTCTCTTACATATATACTGCTCACAAAAATTAGGAGATATTTCAAAATGAATATGAAGCACTAAAATATCCCCTAATTTTTTTGAGTAGTAATATACATAATATATAATAGGTGATAATTCATTGACATATGGTTACAACAGTATATTAATATAAATGTAAATGATAGCATCTACAGAAAACTAGGAAGCAGTCACTAATTATAACCTTTTTTCACCTAACAGCCACAATAATGGCTGTACTAATAGCGGAGAGAGAAAAATGACTGACTAGTAACAAATTGATCTATGCACTTGCATGTTCCTCAGTTCCTCAAAATCAATATTGCTCTTTAGCTTTGCCAAATGAACTGTGTGCTATTTCTAGTGCAGACTCTAGGGGTAAACAGTTTCTTCACTTGCTTATAAAAGAGATATGAATGGCTCTAATTAGAATAGGGTTTACTGGTACTGCATGGGTTTCTTACACTAAGGTTACTCAAACACTTAATCTAAAGAATTTAGGCTGATCTACAGTGGAATAAACAGGCTTCCTATCTCACTGCAAAAACTAGCTGTAGTGTGGGTGAAAGATATAGTGAAAAATAAGCACAATCCTATGGTCAGCTACTGAAAGCAAGGAGCATGTGACTAATCAGAATAGACACATACAAGGGGCTAAAATTAAGGTACCAGTAAACAACACAATATTCTTAAGGAAATCAGAATTGTAGGTTTTGTTGTAACATTAGCTACACTACCATCTAAATATGAATCAGCCTGTTATGAATTACAATTCACCTCTGAATAATGCACGGTTAAGGGTACCAACTCCCACGTGGAAAATTCAAGTATGACTTTTAACTCCCCCAAAACTTTACTTGTGTCATCCTTCAGTATCTGTGGCAAATTGGTCCCAGGACCTCTGCAGATAAATGATGCTGGGGTCTTATATATAAAATGGTGTATAGAACAATATATCCTCAAATTCCCAACGACAGATCAAAAATTCTGTTTTCTAGCTACAGATGGTTGAATCCACTGATGTGAAAAACTGGAGATATGGAGGGACAACTTGCATATTAATTGGAAAAAAATATACATATAAGTAGAGCTGAGCACTTCAAACCCATGTTGTTCACAGGTCAACTCTAACTGCCTCCCAGCTCTGGTTGCACGCTTCAATAAATATATGCTTTGTGAACACAGATGGAAATCCTTTAAGAACTTCCTCACAATGAGCATGATTAAACTTCCTAGCTGAATAAGCTGGAGTGACACTGCAGGACAAAGGGGCTTTCCACAGTTTCTTTTGCCAGAGGATCCAAACACTCTCTTTGGCTGTCACCAGAGTGATCGCTGAAACCCTGTGTCTGCTCTCTAACACGAGCTTGTCCAGTGACTGCAGAACATCTCTAGATGCAGGGCCATACCATTAAAATTACCTGCTATCCAGTAGAATGAATTACTATACCTATTCCCCAAAGATCTGAACTCTTTCTAAGTTTGTCCTTCCTTAGTATACTCCCTCAGATCTAGGGTATAGTGTATGTTTCCCTGTATTTCTTAGTTTACTCTTGTCATACTTTAATATTTTTTTATGTTAACTCACTTATTTAACCTAACATGGTTCCCATCTCCTGACTGGACTTGATGGATATACAATTCTACCAAAACCTGGTATCAAAAAAATTTTGTTCTATGTCAATTTTTTAAAATAATTATAAGCTATACCTAAGAATAAACAAAAATATAAACTTGATTGATTTGTTAAAAGGTAAATTAGAAATTGACTACATATAACAATACCAAGTAAATAAGTTATTTTAATTCTTAGCAAAAAGTATGACAGAAATTAAATATGTAGCAGTAATCAATTAATCACTTTTTTACATTAATGTGCCCATCTTTCTATGTCAAAAATCAATGCATAAAGTGCAGTCTATATCTCAGTATCACTAAAATAATCAATATTATTGGCTGTAGCTTACAAAAAGATTGTTATTGCCTGACCTGTGGTGGCGCAGTGGATAAAGCGTTGACCTGGAATGCTGAGGTTGCCGGTTCAAAACCCTGGGCTTGCCCAGTCAAGGCACATATGGGAGTTGAAGCTTCCTGCTTCTCCCCCCTTCTCTCTCTCTCTCTCTCTCTCTCTCTCAATCTCTCTGTCTCTCTCCTCTAAAATGAATAAATAAATAAAAAATTTTAAAAAAAAAGATTGTTATTGATGAAGATTAACTCCTGTGGGATGCAAGTGCACTGTTTCTTAATGAATATCCAAAATTTGCTTTTCTTATGTGAAATGGTTTCCCAAAAAGTGTTTTCATTATTAAATGTTTGAATTCTAGAGGAAAAACCACCAAGATAATAATTAAACTAAACTGTTAGCAGAAGACATCATCCCTCATAAAGCTCCATTAGAGACAAAACAAAAATCAAAACAAATGTCATTTGCAGTAGTATAGGGACATATTTTGCAAACAATGTATCCTTGATTACAAAAGAGAGAGAGAGAGAGCGAGAGAGAGAGAGAGACAGCACTACTACTATTGGCTCAAAAGGTCACATCTAACAGGATAGTTCTGCTTGCAGGGCAGAATCACTGTATCATCAGGCAATAGAAAATAATTTGAGATTAAAAATAAAAGAAGTAATAAAATATGCATCTTAGTCACAGTATTTCATGGAAAATGTTAGCTGTTGCATTATTTTACTTTTGTCAAAACTTCCTTTTCTCACAAGAGCTATCAATTCCATTCAAAGAATGCCAAACTAAGCTCTCTAATGCTCACCCACCCCGCAGCGCCCAAGTATTACTTCATTAATAACTTTCTGTAATCTAAAGGAAACAGGTCGTAAGGAGCCTTTAATCAGCCATCCAACAGAAGCAAAGATGAATAGACCCCCAGACTATTTGATCACTGGCATGCCAATACTGGAGTTTGTAGTAGAATATCACCATACTCCTGCTGCCCCATTATTCTGGATAAGCAAGGTTATATAAGTATAAGGGCTTCAAAGAAAGATTTGACTTTTGAGCTACAGTTATTTTTTTCTACATTTATTTATTTACTTATTTATTTATTTTAGAGAAGAGAGAGAGCAGGAAGGGGGAGGAGCAGGAAGCATCAACTCCCATATGTGCATTGACCAGGCAAGCCCAGTGTTTTGAATTTTTTTTTTTAATAAACTGCATTTTGACAGCATTTTCTGATTCTTATCGGCACCCTGGTATAATATAGGTTCTAATTTCCATCACCATGTTCAGAAACATGTTGTTTCTTCTGTTGAAGGCTCTGATACACATAAAATCACTTTAACAAGCACTCTAGGAAGCAGTACACACACTATTGGTTAAGAAAACTGTTGAATATTAACCAGCATTGCTCAACGAAACAATAGCTGATCAACTTGTCCTTGAAAAACACACTAAACCTATTCTAAGGGGAAAATGGTAGTGTTTGACAGCTGCTACTGTTCCACAAACTGAGAATGCATCTTATTATTACAGTAGTAAGTTTTCAATAAAATCACTATAATTAAGATACTGTCATTATTTTCAGTTTGAAAGTTCTCCTTTCACAGGTTAAAAATTCATACATTAAAAAAAAATCTACTCAATACTAACTTTCAGGAGCATTTCCATTTCTTCTGAGACTCCTTGAATAGTTTATAGTTTTAATTAATTATTTTCTATCTATTTTTTTGTTTTAATTTTCTAAAGACATGAATTATAGTTTCCTCTGGTTGTATATAGTAAATAAAAATTATTTAAATCTATTTAATGACTAGCTAATACTTCCTTGAAAAAGTTAAGAAAAATGTTCATTAGCTTTCTCATCATAGAACTAACTCTGCATTTAAGTACTTTTAAATCTCATCTGCTTAAACAGATTGGTAACATATTAAAATATTAAGTACAGATGATAAAAGGATACTCAATACTCATAAACATTAATATTTATAAATGCCATTTCTCCACCTTCAAACTTTTAAAAGCTCTCCCTCCACAACTTTAACTACATTAGGAGAACATTAGTATCTTCAGGAAACAGAATGAATTCTGTTAAAAACTAAAAAATAAGGAGAATCAAAAAAGTAAGGCAACTATAACTTAATTCTCTTTGCATTGCTTTTAGATCTTAATTTTATCCATAAAATATACACTGGCATGGAACTCAGAAAATAATAAAACACGTATCTAGGTATGATGTTTAAACACAACAACATTATTAGCTTTTTTTTTTTTTTTTTTTGTATTTTTCTGAAGCTAGAAACCCGGAGAGACAGTCAGACAGACTCCGGCATGCGCCCGACCGGGATCCACCCGGCACGCCCACCAGGGAGCGATGCTCTGCCCCTCCGGGGCGTCGCTCTGCCACGACCAGAACCACTCTAGCGCCTGGGGCAGAGGCCAAGGAGCCATCCCCAGTGCCCGGGCCATCTTTGCTCCAATGGAGCCTCTGCTGCAGGAGGGGAAGAGACAGACAGAGAGGAAGGAGAGGGGGAGGGGTGAAGCAGATGGGCGCTTCTCCTGTGTGCCCTGGCCGGGAATCGAACCCGGGACTTCTACACGCCAGGCCGACACTCTACCACTGAGCCAACTGGCCAAGGCTATGCATCATATATATACTAATCTATTTTTCTTTCACTCCAAATTTATAATTAAAAAAAAACACTCAAAACCAAAACATGCACATTAAATACACACACAACAATACCCACACTTGTATGTTAGGATAACTAAATAGATAAACACATTCCAGAATTAACATATTTACATCTCTTAAATAAAATTCTATTTTCATGCAATTTACTGGAGGAAAACATAGCATTCTGGATGCACATTCATTCTATAACACCATCGGTATGACACATCGAAAAGCTTACCCTGTCTAAAATGCATGTGTTTAAAGTATTATTAACCAGTCCACACTTTCTTAATTAAAAATAAAACACAAAATTTTCAATCATTATTGCAGGAGGAATGGAAATATAAACTTTCATTGCACTCAAACAGAAATATGACTGCCTTATCCTTAAAGAAAAAAGAAAGTCCTTGACAAGGAGGATCTTGACCAGGATCTTGATACAAGTATTCTTTTTCTTGCTAGACTACTTGTAGCAATAAAAGAAAAAGAGCTGTTTGCATAGGACTAAAAGTTCTCTCAAACTAAGTGCTCTTCCCCTCCCACAAGATTTTCTCAATTAAAAAATTCAAACAAACTTTTATTTTTAATTAAGATGACAAAGAATTCAGCAATTTGACCGTATTTTCCCCCAATCAAAAATTCCTTATTTTGCATGTCCTTAAGAGTAGAGGTTTGTAAATTTTCATGCTATTTCCTTATTTTCCAGATTTTTTCTTAATTTAAGTAGAGGCAGGAAGGCAGAGAAACAGACACCCACATGTGCCCTGACAGGGTTCTGCCAGGCAAGTCCCTACCAGGGCAATGCTCTGCCCACCTGGGCCGCTGTTCTGTTGCTTGGCAACCGAGCTATTTTAGCACCTGAGGAGAGACCACAAGCCATCCTCAGCACCTGAAGCCAACTTTGTTCGAACCATTCAAGCCATGGCTGCGGGAAGTGGAGAGAAGGAGAGAGAGAAAAACAGAAGTGGAGAAGCAGATGGTCGCTTCTCCTGTGTGCCCTGACTGGGAATTGAACCCAAAACATCCATATGCTGGTCTAACGCCCTACCACTGAACCAACAGGCAAGGGCCTATTTTCTAGCTTTGAGACAATGTTGGCTTTCTTGTGAGTTAGGGTTGGAAGCAAAAGTAAAAACAAATCACTCCCACCAACAAAATCACCTTTTCGCTGAAAGCCTTTTGATACAAGTTGCATGAATTATTGCCTGGACTTCAGAGAAAGATTTGACTTTCTGAGCTCTAGTAGTTATTCTCTTTTACATATAATATAAATCACACTACCACCCTGCCTAGATTGCAAAATTGCATATACTTCCATAGTAATTGTTTAATAATTAACATGTTCAATTCTTACACAGATACTATATTTTCATGATTATAAAATTTAAGTGTTTTTTTTTTTTTCAAAGTAAAATATCTCATGTGGTGGGGCTTTCAGGCTTTCATAATAAGACAAAGTTATATTCATTCTAAGGTTCATGTGTTTATGCTCATGTTTCCAAGTCTAGTGGGGCACTGCAAGAGAGAAGAGCCTCTCAGGAAAAGAAATGTCTAGGTAAGAAGAAAACAGAAAGGAGGTGCATGTATTTGGATCAAGGCCAGCTGTCCCAGATGCTAGGGGAGATAAAACATACCTCTTCCATCATCTTCTAGCCCAAACTCCACGGATTTAAGCCTGAGTCCTAAGGCAAAGGATCTATAGGTAATGAGCAAGTGAAATGTAAAAACAGCTGCTTGTCTACAGAATCTCCCTGGGACACTCAGAGCCCAAGGCATCAACAGCACTGGCCCTGGCACGGGCAACAGCAGGGCTGGCAGTGTTGGCAGCAGCACTAGCAGCAGCAGTGCAGTTAGTGATAACAGCAAGTCTGGCAGCAACAAGAGTTTCTTTAGCCCCCTGCACATCAGCTACCTGCACCTTGAGCATCCACTACCCAGTCTCGATGGCAGCAGAACTTGTAGACAACAGCAGAGAAGCAGCGGCAGCACCTTCCATGCCAACGAGTTGCACTTTTAGTTCTCAGTGACCGACAGCACAGCAAAGTAAGTAGGAGAATAGAAAAGCCTAGCTAACACAATGGTTATGTCAGCACACACCCTGCACTCAGCCAGAGCTGGGTTAAATCCCAGGTACTGCCATTTATGAGCTATAGTGACATTGGTCAAATTATTTAACCTCTTTAAAGTCAGATTTCTTGTGTATAAAATTGAAATAATATTTCCTATCTAATATGACTGTGGTGATAATTAATGAGATGATTTACCTAAGAAACAATACAGTATCTGAAAGATGATAAAGGCTCAATAAAGGTAGCTTTAAAAAATAGGAGGCAAATCAGAGACTCCATGTGGAATAAGGAATATGTCTATTTTTTTTTAAGCAAGAGAAAGAGAGAGAGAAGGGACATACAGAAAAGGAAAGAGATGGGAAGCATCAATTCTCCACTGCAGTACCTTAGTTGTTCATTGATTACTTTCTTATATGTGCCTTAACCAAAAGACTCCAGTTGAGCCAGTGACCCCTTGCTCACACCATTAACTTTGGGGTCATGTTTATGACCCCACACTCAAGCCAGCGACCCCATGCTCAAGCCAGATGAGTCTGCGCTCAAGCTGGCAACTTCAGGGTTTCAAACTTGGGTCCTCTGTGTCCCAGGTCGACACTCTATCCACTGTGCTACAGCCTGGTCAGACAGCAGCACTTATTACCAAGTCTCACACAGTATACTCAGGGATTCCAAAATTTATCTCAAAAGAACATGAGAGATATTTCTGTATGCATAGCCACAAAGAAATGTTATATTTTGTGAAAATTGCATATGAATCAAGAATTAGCTCAATAAAAATTTCAATTAAAAAAAACACAGAGTAGGTTTTCATAAGTCCCAGTAGAAAATGATGTAAGTATGAAAGATATCCATGTAAATATGAAAGATATAAATGTGAATGATATATGAATACCAAATTTAATATTTTTAAATGCTTTAGTGACACATAAAAATATTAATTTACATTTAATTTTACTTTGAAATTTAAATACCAATTTAAATATTTTGTGAGAGTTATATAATCTGTTCCTTTGTTCTAATTCTGTTATTTTCATTTGAAAACAATATGCTATTTCAAATTTTCAAATCAACTCCAAAAATCAGCCAAGCCCAAATTTGTCTTTAAGTAAATAAGCAATGCTATTACAACAATTCATTCTTTCAACTATGCACATACTTCTACTATCAACAATGAGAAATGTTTAACTGTGGTGCCATGAATTATGAGGTAAGAGAGAAGTAAGGAAAATTAGTTACCATATGTCCCCATGTATAACATGCACCCTTATTCAAAATATTGAGGGTCTTAAAACTGGGTGCGTCTTATACAATGGTTTTCGTTTTTTTCTTGCGTTTCCCGTTTCTTTGTGCGAATGAGGAGTTGTATGAATTTTATGATGAATAAAAACGAGTTCAATAACTTTATGGAATACACTTTTTTTTCCAATTTCAGGACCCAAAACTAAGGTGTGTCTTATACATGGGAGCATCTTATACATGGGGAAATATGGAGACAGAGGAATAAAAAATAGGAATGAATGGATCAAATTATATTTTAAACTCCAAATCTTTTATGCAAGACCACCTCTTAGCAAAAGAAAGTCCTAAAAAGTTCCAAAATATGTCCCTATCCAAATATGGGACATGTCTGTCTGATCATGTATCTTAGAACAGTGTTGCTTATTCATTCACCTGACTACTAACTTTCAATAAAATGAAGGCTTAGTCAAGTCATCTAGCATTTGTCTCAAGAGTTATATTACTTATACCATTAGGGTAACTATATGCCCCAGTTCACTTGTGACATTCCTAATTTATACATGTTGTTCCGCTACTATTATTAACAATGTTCTCTTTCACTCTCAAAGTGTTCCTTTTTGGACTGTATTTTGTACAATCACCTTATCTACTATGTATGGATAATGTTTATATTCTGCTTGTGGCCCTGCTTTTTTTTTTTTTTTTTTGTATTTTTTCTGAAGTTGGAAACAGGGAGGCAGTCAGACAGACTCCCGCATGCGCCCAACCAGGATCCACCCGGCATGCCCACCAGGGGGCAATGCTATGTCCATCTGGGGCACTGTTCTGCTGTGACCAGAGCCATTCTAGCATCTAAAGCAGAGGCCATGGAGCCACCCCCAGTGCCCAGGCCAACTTTGCTCCAAATGAATGGAGCCTCGGCTGCAGGAGGGGAAGAGAGAGACAGAGAGGAAGGAGAGGGGGAGGGGTGGAGAAGCAGATGAGCGCTTCTCCTGTGTGCCCTGGCCTGGAATCGAACCCGGGACTCCTGCATGCCAGGCTGACACTCTACCACTGAGCCAGCCGGCCAGGGCCATGTGGCCCTGCTTTTTAACCCTGACCTCTACTACTCAAATCTGGCATTGCCCAGTGGGTGGGAAGTGCCCAGTAAAGAGTAATCAGACTAGTGTGATAAAACAGTGAACCAATTCACTTATTAATAAATTAAATTATACTACTTTAAGCAAAAATTCACACAGTTTTCAGCATCAGTATCTATTCCAGTCCCAAGCCCAGAGACCTAAATAATAAAAGAAGGTGAAGAACAAGCTTTCTTGGACTGAAAGAAAAATCTTTGGAGAGATTGTTCATACAACCAGGAAATGATGTTTACTTAACTTGACAGGAAAAGTCGTGATTGAGGTGTCACAGACAATGTTTAAAATGGGCGTTGTGAATACAAAGTGCCAAAAAAGTATTGAATGCACAAAACTTCCTGTCCTAAGTGGATAAATTGTCAGTGTTACCTTTCTTTCCACAACCATACAACCAGTTTCCAACTTGCCACAGAGGGGTATACAGCAAACGAAAGCACACAAAAATGGCGAGACTTGGAATTCTCAAATTAGGAGGTTTCATGAAGCCATTCACAACTTTCTCTGTTGATTCAGATGCAGTTCTCCTGCACGTTCCCACCTCAAAAATCATCCCATGTACCCACTTACTTTGTTACGCTTGCCAGAGAAATTTATTCATCTGATGTTTTGGTGTGTCTGCATTACTGTTACGAAATAAAAACATGTAAGTCACTGTTGGAGCCTGACCAGGCGGTGGCACAGTGGATAGAGTGTTGGACTGGGATGTGGAGGATCCAGGTTTGAGACACTGAGGTCGCCAGCTTGAGTGCAGGCTCATTTGGTTTGAGCAAAGCTCACCAGCTTGGACTCAATGTCACTGGCTCGAGCAAGGGGTTACTTGGTCTGCAGTAGCCTCATAGTCAAGGCACATATGAGAAAGCAATCAATGAACAACTAAGGTGTTGCAACAAAAAACTAATGATTGATGCTTCTCATCTCTGTTTCTGTCTGTCTGCCCCTGTCTATCCCTCTCTCTGACTCTCTCTCTGTCTCTGTAAAAAAAAAAAAAAAAAAAAAGTCACTGTTGGAGTATTACACAGAAAAAAACAATAACTTAGGATTTTTGAATATGGATTTGATTTATTTAATATAAAGCTATATTTTATTCAATTAACCATAGTAAAAGCAGCCAAGACCAGTTCTACTAGATATATAGATAATATAGGCAAAACAAATAAACAAACCACTGTTTATCAGTTGGCCCTTATTTCTTATATTATACCAACTCAGTTCAAATAGTCAAGGCTTCTAAAATCATTTCCACTTCCTCTATCAAAGCCTACTTGCTGAAGAGACGTAAACATTCACACCAAAGGGTGAATACTTATGAATACAAAGAATAACTCCTCCCAGTAATTTTTATGTGTTTTAATAGTGATAAAGTTTTAAGTTTTGAGGTTTATTCAGTAGAATTTCAGAGACCAAAATGTGGCAATAGGATCCATTTGAAGGATATCAGACTGCACTGTGTGCTATAATATTCTGTCTAATGTATGGTTTGCTGTGAGAATTGCAGGTACAGCTCTTGGCATATGATAAATGCTATGTAAACATGCTGAATTTTTTAAATTTTGTAATAACATAAAATATCATGAACAAGCTATCTAGTCCAAATATGGTAGATCTTAATTTATTTTAAAAAGATATAACTTGCATATATGACTTTTCATATTACATGTAATTAACTTCTCTCATCACAGTTTTCACAAGATTATCTTTCTTATACCACTATTAGGTACATCTTCACTAGAAATCTATAATACTTTGAGATTTCATATATTCTATTTTCTGATCTTCACGTAAGGTTGAAACTTTTTAAGATAAAAATTGATAACAACTTATTATTGTCAAAATAATGGTCTCTTAAAAATATATAAAGTTGAACAAAGAAAAATTTTTCTAAAAATCAATTTCTGATATTACAAATATAATTTAAAAATCATCATTAATAGCCTGACCAGGCGGTTGACACAGTGGATACAACATCAGCCTGGGACGCTGAGGATCCAGGTTCAAAACCCAAAGGTCACTGGCTTGAGTGCAGGCTCACCCGGCTTGAGCATGGGTTTACCAGCTTGAATGTGGGGTTGCTGTTTTGAGCATGGGATCATAGACATGACCCCACATGTCCATGTCGCTGGCTTCAGCCCAAAGGTTGCTGGCTTGAAGCTCAAGGTTGCTGGCTTGAAGCCCAATGTCACTGGCTTAAGCAAACAGTCACTGGCTCGGCTGAATCCGCCAACCCCAGTACAAAAGTCATCTCCAATATTTTAAAAAGCCAAATTATATCACAATCTATTTAACCAAATATCTAAATTAGCATATACATATATAGGTATTTATTTTTCCATTATAAAACGGTGAGAGAAAAATAAAAATCAAAAGGATACTAAAAAATATATTTTGATATATTTATGGTCCAAGAACATATCTAAATTGCTTCTGATCAGTTACATTTTTTTGAAACAGTACACGTATCTATAACGATCGGGACCAGCTCTAGCTGGCTTTTACAGATAGTCTCAGCAAACTGTCTGTTGCCTGGAAAATTAAAGTGATTCATCAATGTCGATGCTGTCGCAAATATACAAGATTGGCTAGCACAGATGGATACACAGTATAGGAAAGATGCCAGCTGTACTGGAGGCTTGAACTTTTTTTCAGACAGGATAAATACTTCAGATATGTTAAAGTCTATCAAACCTGATTTCTGTTTTGTTATGTTGTCAAAAATCCTTTTTATTAAAATCTTTCTAGGAATAATAGCTCCACTCACTAAAAAAATACATAGCACATGGATATCCTTATAGTTAGTTATCTGTATATTCTTTCCAAATCAAAAATAAATTTAAAAAATCTAAATAGATATTCATGTTCAGGGAAAACTATATCGATGAAATAGGCAAAAAAGAGAATTCATGGGAAAACAAGTACTAAAGAAGTTCAGTTTTACACTTCTTTTTCACAAGTGCTAACGTGAAACTATGCACTAACATTTTCCGTATTTAGTCATCATTACATCGCTCATACATCCGTTTCCTCATTCCTAATTTGTAGAAGCAATTTGAAAATTCAGATTTCCAGTGTTTAATGCCACAACTATTTGAGCATGGAATATTTATAAGATATTGTTTTGAGATACAAAAATGACAATGACACTAAAATATGTTCCATCACTATCCTTGCCTCAAAATAATGGCATTTCTCACAATCTGGAAGTGAGTAAAGTTCCATTTGCCATATGAAAGTATTCAGATCTAAAACATCTCCACTTGTGCTTTCAATGGCTATGACAGCATAACTTTCATTGAAAGTATGTAAAGCTCATAGTTATATTTGGGATTTGAGTCCCAGTGAGACTGTACTTATGAAAGCATTTACATATATAATAATTTGGATAACGAGAATGAATGATATGGAAAGTATAATTACCTCAAGATAGTTAAATAGTTAAGGAATGAATACCAGATGTCTGTTTATCAGGCTTCTCTAACTGGATGTTCATTATAAAAAAACATATAAAAAATAAAATAACTTGATATAAATAAAATTGTTCAATTCCTTCCAAACCTACTTCCCCTACTTTATTTCCTGTAAGGTTTTTAAGGCCCAACCATAGAAATTAGCAATGACATTTTCCTCCTTACCAACCACCAATAATCAGTAAGTGCATCCTATAGATTTCTCTTCCTAAGTAATTCATTTCTCCCCACCCCTATTTCTCCATGTCTACTTCATTTTACCATGGTATTTGCCTATATTCAAATAGATTCTAGTTTGTGTCTCATCTGTGGTCTTCCTGACCCCTCCTTTGCATCAGTCATCTAAAATGCCGACTTCACTCCTTTTCCGAAGTCCTTCAACAACTTCTTTTAACTTTCAGCTAAATTCCAAACTCTTTCAGAGGGTAAATAACACCAACCTCACCAATATAACCCCTTTCCCCATCACTAACATCATACAAACACATTTATAGACACCTTACACTCTAGGCATGCTACTCGATTTTCATTTATTCAAAAGTGTCAGGTTTGTTTTTCACCTTTACTTTTATTTGCATAATCTATGCCTTTGTCTGGAGTTCCAACATCACTTTCAACCCATGTATAGTAAATTACTCTTCAGAAATCAAAATCCTGTGAGGTTATCACTTGCCTTTATTATGTAGCTAATTGCACATAACTAGATAATTAAAGCCAGATCTCCACACAGTAAGTTTAATGTTATTTCTTCTTTAAACTGTTTTTTTAATTTAGCAGCAGAAATCTCTTACAAATGTAAAACTCTAATGTGCACATCTTAAAAATAAGGTGCTCTGACTGTTGCAATTTTGAGGTTGTAGGATCTAAAAATAGCTCTTTTCCTGGAATCTCCTGGGCTATTTCAAAAGCACTCAAGACTTGATAATGGAAGGGTATGAATTCCAACTATAAGTTGAAATCCTTCTACTCCTTCCCTACATTATGCCTTAGTTCACAGAAGGAATTTACAGCAACATTTCTGGCTTCTAGAGAAGTGCTTTTGAAATTCAATGCACAAACTGGTCACTTATGGTAGAGAGGAATTCCTGTTAAAAAGCACATTCTGATTGTGAAGATCAGGGTTGGAGTCTAAGATTCTGCATTTCTGACAAGCCTCCAAGGTGAGGCAGCTGCTGAGGATCCAAGGACCAACGTCCATTTGAGTAGCAAGTGTCTGCATTATGAAAAAATTCTACTCCTTTCTACCAACTTAGTCATATCTCTTCAGAGATAAGGGTAACAATTTTTTTCATCAGAATTTTCCCCAAATGAGTGGATATAACTCATGGAAATTATCCATACTTACACAGAACACACAAAGGCGCACAGACACCACAGAGCCTTCTGTGTCCTGACCCTGCAGCATGCTGGTCCTGAGAGGGCTCCCAGCTCTGCCCCTGCCCTCTCGCCTGCTTTATGTTCCCGTGTAGTAAAGCCACCCGAGAGTGCTCCCAGATTAGATCGAGGGCAGGAGTGCTAGGCTTCCATCTTGGCCTCCATGCGTGTGAATCGTACAACTTGAGAGCCTGACTGGATTATATAGCTTTCAGAATTGTTTCTTTGAAGAAGAAGAGCTTTTTTAAAAGCCATGTTTTCATTATACCTTTGCCAGAAAGTTCTATATTTGGGATACTACTGGGAAGTGCCTGGCCCATTGTTAAAGCAGATACTTTGATCCCCACTTGACTGCTAAGTGTCCTGTGTCTATTTTCTCTGATAAATAGAGCAAAAGTGTGGAGAGTTTTAGGCCTCCCTAACCACCTACACTAACCTAGATCATATCTTTAAATTTAGTATTTAAGAATTTCTGATGTATTTTGGTTCTCGTTGGTTGGCTCTGTGGTAAAGCGTCAGCTGGGCATGTGGAAGTCCTGGGTTCAATTCCCAGCCAGAGCACACAGGAACAGCGACCATCTGCTTCTCCACACTTGCCCCTCTCCTGCCTCTCTATCTCTCTCTTCCTCTCCTGCAGCCATGGCTCAATTGGTTTGAGAGCACATCAGCCCCAGGCACTGAGGATGGCTTTGTGGAGCCTCACCTCAGATGCTAAAAATAGCTCAGTTGTGAGCACAGCCCCAGATGGGCAGAGCATCAGCCCCAGATGGGAGTTGCAGGGTGAATGCGGTCAAGGCGCATGCGTGAGTCTATCTCCCCTCCTCTCACTTGGAAAAGAAGAAGAAGAAAAAAGAACATCTGATATATTTTACTATATAAACATACTTCTAAAATGTATATTTTCTATCCAAGTAGACAAAATATTGATTTTGAAAAGTGGGCATGCACAAGTATTGCTGCATATTTTTTTAATGGGATCAATTATGTTTTTCCTGAACTTCAGGAAAAGTCAGCTCACATTAATATCTGTACAGTGATAGCTTACTCACTAATCATTAAATTGCTATTATGCTTTAGGTAACTATTTCTATTTCTTGTAAGTAACTAGGTCAAGAACATTCTTTTTCCAGTCAGTATGCTTAAGAAATGTATACTGTACATTGATGAGAGGACTTTAATTTAATAAATGCTCAACCAAGTGAAAGACACTTTGAAAATGCTTTAAAAATATAACATTTTTTATAGCTAGCTTTGTAAAGAAGGGTTACAATGTAATCTCATATTGTTAATGATAATGTTTCACTAGCTGAGTATTATATACAACCTATTTCTCAGGAACAGTACACATGAATTTTATATAACTCTTATCTAATCATTTTTAAATAACCAGTTTCTTTGATAGAATTCTATTCACCCAGAAGAAAAAGTGTAAAAAGAAGAATATAGCTCTCAAAATATTAATGCAAAGCACATTTCTTTAAAATTAATGAGCTTTTTAAACTAGAAATCCTACTCAGCTTCCTCCCCTTAATAATAAATCTGTCAAAAAGAATTCAGATAACTATGCAATCAAATGTAAACTGGAAAAACCAAACAAGAATGCTCTATCAGAAAGAATAAAAATAGAATAAATTTAACACTCCTAGGAGAATATATCTACTATATATAGTACAATCTTCAAAATTCTAAGAAATAAGATTCCCAGATGTCAAAGAATGCTTCTAACCTTTCCGGATCTCAGTTTCTTCACTTATAAAATTAGGAAAATATTCTAAATATTTTCTCTGAAGTCCATTATCTCAAGTCTATAGAAAAGTTCACAAGTCAGAGTTTACTTCACCCAAAACTGAATTAATAAGAACTCTGATGGTGCCTTTGCTACATATCAAATAGTGGACTTGGCTGCATCTCCCAATGTGACGCTCTTCTTTAGAAAATAACACCTGCTTTCCATTGCCTTGTAATGACCTAGCAACTGCCAGGCTAGGTGCTATTAAAAGAATAGAAAATTAGGCCCTGACAAGTTGGCTCGGCAGTAGAGTATTGGCCCGGTGTATGGATAATCCCGGGTTCAATTCCTGGTCAGGCACACAGGAGAAGAGACCACCTGCTCCTCTCCCCACCCATCATTCTATTTCTCTGTCTCTCTCTTCCCCTCCTGCAGCCATGGCTCAAAAGGTTCCAGCAAGTTGGCCCCGGGTGCTGAGGATGGCTCCATGGCCTCAGCCTCAGATGCTAAAATAGCTTGGATGCCAAGCAA
The DNA here is from genome assembly GCF_036850995.1 of Saccopteryx leptura. Lineage (NCBI taxonomy): Eukaryota > Metazoa > Chordata > Mammalia > Chiroptera > Emballonuridae > Saccopteryx > Saccopteryx leptura. Next base: position 72,440,174 of record NC_089507.1, on the reverse strand, counting down.
TGGAGCAGTGGCCCCAGATGGGTAGAGCATCACCCTATAGGGGGCTTGCCAGGTAGATCCTGGTTGGGGTGCATATAGGAGTCTGTCTGCCCCCCTGCCTCTTAGTTAATAAAAACAAAAAAGAACTGAAAAATATACAGTGTACTTCTATGAACAAATACTTATTGTCTGCTGATTTTAGACTCATGGGATTTAACCTCCAGTGTGTCACTGGGTGCTCTCTAGCAATCTTGTTTGTCTATTCCTCCCCAACTCACATAGTCTTATTCATACCTTTTCCTCTTCACTAAAACCTTCAATTCCTTCTCCTACAGCCTCATTCTCAGATTTGTCTATCACTAAAAACAGAAGCACTTTGAAAAGAACTTGCCCAGACTTCCAGTCTCATATTCCGAACCCACTCATCCCTGTGCCCACATAATCTCTCATCCATCCCATTACTAATGATAAACAATTAATGTGTTTATCCAAAGCCAAGTCATCCCTATTTGCATTTCATTCCATACCCCTATAGGACATTCAGTGGCCTTGCTTCAAAAATAATCGTGCTCTTTCAAATTGCATGGTTAATTTTCTCTTCTGGATTACTGCATTAGATTATTCCCTGCAAGTATAATGTACAGTATTCAGCCTTAAAAACAAACAAACAGAAATCTCTAATCACTCCCTCCTTTTAGCTATTGCCCAATTTTTCTTCTCTTTTTAATAGCAAAACAACTCCAAAGAGTTGCTCATACTTGCAGTCTCCAATTCTACTTCTCCCAATTTCTTAAACATAGCTCAGTTTTTTTTATCACCCCCATTTCAATCCAGCAGCTTGTCAAAAAGAGAATGATATTTATATTGTTATATCACCGTCAAATTCATCTCTCATCTTACTTGAGATCCGTCAACAGCATTTGTCAGAGTTGACTAATCCCTTCCTGACTGAGCCCTTTCTTTACTCTGAAATCCAGATTCACATATTCTACAGCCAACTCAACCTTCCCACTTCACTGTCTAAAAGGGCAGCTCAACCTTAACATGTCCTTAACTAAACACCTGGTTTCCTCATATACCTGCTCATCTCACAAACCTCTCCATATCAGTAAATGGCAACTGCATCTCTACAGTCCACCCTACAAACCAGTCATCCTTGAAGTCTGTTTTGCTCACACCTCGCATCAATTGTCTAGCAATTCAATACGATGCCATTACCACAGCTACCACCCTCATAAAGCCACCGTCTGCATTATCCTGATTACCCTGCTACCAGGGTGCTTCCCACACTGAGGCCAGGATGCTCTTGTTAAATATGATCTTCTCATGCCTCTTTAAAACACACATGAGCTTTCCTATATCGTACAGAATAAAAGCCAAGTTCCTTACAAAGGCCTTCATCATCCAACATCTTCCAATACAGGTTGGGCCTCATCTCTCATGAGGCTGCTCCACTTCAGACACTTTCTCCTCTCTGCTCATCTCCCACAGACCAAGAACTCTCCTGCCTGCCAAGGGGACTGTGCACTTGATATTCTCTTTGACTGAAATAGTCTTCCCACAGATTTGATCTCCAAATACCTCTGATCAAAACTTAGTTATCTTTTCAGAAAGACCTTCCCTGAACATCTTATATAAAAATATCACTGCCATTGCACACCCATTTGCCATCATCCTGCCTTAATTTTCTTCTTAGTGCTCGTCACTCTCAGATATATTAGATAGTCACACTCTTTTGGAATTAAGAATTTAAAACTCTCCAATATTATCATGTCAGGGTTGTCTAAAATAATTAAATGTTTAATATGGTTTATTTAGGATTGAAATTATTTTTCACTTTGTTTTCTGATTTCCTATCAAACTGTATAAGGTCAGTCCTCCAAATGTACTTTGAGTGATACAAAGAAAGTAAGCCTGATATAAACAGAAAATGTAGAGTGCCTTAACATGGAGTAATAGAAATATTTCCTAATGAAAATGCTATAAATATTAGATACTCCAATGTATCAGTTTCCATCAATAAATGCAATTAATTGGTATACTGACATATCTGACAACCCAAATACAGCTTCTTTTCGTGTAATCTTCAGAATGTGGGCTCCTTGCAGTGGCTAGCTTTCAAAATAACAATATCTTGTGGTAATTTAAAAATCTTTGCAATATATAGAAGATACTTTGATTAGGGTTTTATAGACAAATCAGAGTCCCCAGAAGAAAGTGGCCAATTAGATGATACATCCTAAAATTTTTCTACTTAATAAAAGCAGGTATTTGATGAGAGTTGTATTAAAATAGCCAAGGGGCTGACATGTGCTTGATGCCTGCATTTAAACTGGGCATTTCACCAAGATAAGTTAGGTAAATTATTAGGAGTCTGCCTTATTAAAGAAGTATTCTGTGTTCCCTTCTACCTTTAAGATTCTTTGATACTTTTTTCATTTCTACTTCTTTCCATTCTGTCTATAGACATGCTCAAAATACTCTTGACTTTTTTGAAGAAAGCAAAAACCAAAACAATGAACTTTCTTGATTATCTTATTTCTCTCAAAAATTCATCAGTGAACTTGCAAAATATATTTCTGATTATATTATTATCCCTATAAATCACCTATAAAATGAAAGTCAAGATTCTTAGGGTAACCTATTGTGGCAGATTATATTTTCACCGATAGCTGTCAGAACACTCTCATACTACCATCTCTTCCTCAGTGTGATTTTGCCACTCTTTTCATTTTGGAGGCAGAATCATTTTTTGAATCTAGACTGGCCTTAGTGGCTTGTTTTCCATTCAACAGAATACAAGAGATTCCTAAGGGAATGCCATAGTCAAAAGTTTAGCTTTTTGAACAACACCCAAGAATCTCACTTTAAATGTAAGTATACCAGTTTTGTAACCGTTCTCCTTCCCTAGAATTGTAGCACAAGCAATGATGCTGAATGGTGCAGGACTAGCCACAGCTTGGATGAACCCCAGAGGCATCAACAATAGAGACATGACTCTTAGAGTTGGTTAAAAACACAGGATGGATTTGAGAAACCCAAATATTTCCAGGCTTGCAGCATTGAAGATAGAACTGTAGTTCTGCTCATCTTGTAATACATGGAGATTTCAGATGTTCTATTCTTTCTAAGAGTGGTTTAAAAGAATTCCTCAAGAAGGGTATTTTTGATCCCAATGACATACAGAAAAGCTACTATATTCATTGTCATATTGTTATAAAAAAAATCTATGAAACTGAAGTTATTTGTAACAGTGGACCATTTAAGGAAAATGTAAAATGTTGAATGTATGAGAATACACACAAGACAATTTATATTTTAAAAACACATCTCAGCCCTGGCCAGTGGGTTCAGTGGATAGAGTGTCACCAGCATATGGACATTCCAAGTTCAATTCCCAGACAGGGGACACAAGAGATACGATCATCTGCTTCTCTCATCCCCCTCCCTCTCTTTTTAAAACATATGTATACTTTAAATAGATATATATCTCCCATAAGACAATATAATTATAATGTTAATTAAGTCACAAATAAAAGCATACTGGTGAAAAATAGAATTATTTTAATAGTAATTTTGGGAATAAATATTTCTCTTCTAGAACATAATATTTAAATAATGTTTATATAGCAATTTAATCTATAAAAATAAAATTTGAAAATTTATAATTGTTAATATAATCATGCATATATTTCTCATTATTTATGAGGCTCATGAAAGAATCTGTTTTTTCTTTTGTTTTGTTTTTAAATGAAAGGAGGGGAGATAAAGAGACAGAACCCCGCATGTGCCCCAACTGGGATCCATCCGGCAACCCCATCTGGGACAGATGCTCGAATCAACCAAGCTATACTCAGTGCCAGAGCTGATGCTTGAACCAATGGAGCCCCTGGCTGTGCGAGGGGTAGGAGGAGAAGAAGGGGAAGTAAAGCAGATGGTCACTTCTCATGTGTGCCCTGATTGGGGATTGAACCTGGGATGTCTATACAACAGGCTAATGCTGTATCCACTGAACCAACCAGCCAGGGCCTCACTAAAGATTATAAAAGGATTAATTAAATATTGTTTCTATAAAACCAAATGTTTACTTTTAATGTCAATGGGATTTGAATATCACTTCTTTGTTAAAGTTAATTCTTATTAGGTGTCCAAGCTTCACAAAAACAACTTAATTTTACATGCTTTACCTTTTATTCATTAACTAAAGCTTAATATAAATAATGCAAAATTTAAATAATAATTTTAAATATTCTACATTTATTAAAAGCACTGCCTAACAAAATCACTGAGTTTTGGCATGTTATTTAATTTTAATAGAAATGATAGCAGAATACCTGATACTACATACAGAAAACAGATATAAGCAATGCAGATGAAGACGACAACTATTTATACTTTATAATTCAATTTTAAGAAACAACATATTCTTAACAATCAATTTTATACCATTAATTTTTTCATTATTTCTATGTAGATTTTTAAAGGTAAGTTCTCTGAAATAATTATTCTTTTTAAATAGTTTTTAATTGAATTTCTTGAGGTAACAGTGGTTAATAAAATTATATAGGTTATAGGTTTCAGGTGTACAATTCTATAATACCTCGTTTATATAATGTACTGTGAATTAATCACCCAGAGTCAAGTTTCCTTCTGTTACCCTCATTTCCCTTCTAACCTCTTCTGCCTCCCCCCACCTCCCTTCCCCTCTGGTAATCACCATACTGTTCTATGTCTATGCATTCTTTTAAAACAACGTAAACAGAAAAGATTGAAGCATAGACCATTTGCTCGCAGGTGCAGGTCAAAGAAGGAAAGGGGAAATGGCTGCTAAATTTCCTTCGTTTTAACAAAAGACCTTTCCCTGACGTAACTGCTCCTCGGGATACTGAAAGCAGTGCAAAGAGAACACGGAAGAGCAAAGAAGAGGTTGCCCCGGTTAACAGTAAGCAGGAAGTCTAATGTTGTACTCTGTTAAGATGAAGGCATAGAAAAACTACAAAACACTGACAGAAAAAGGCCACAGCCATTTTTATACTAGACAAACAGATTAGGAGAAATTACAACTAAGTAAAGTACTGCGTGCACACACACACACAGAATGAGATTGGTCTACTGGTTTGACTCAATCTTCACAGGGGAAAAATAAAATACGGTAGGCTTTTAACAACAATTAAATATTAATTCTTAATGTGATTAAAACAAGACTACACAAATGTTTTTAACAAAGCACTAGACAAACAAACACAATACACTTAATCATGCAGAGAAATTTCATTTGGAGAGGAAGTTCTAAGAATGCAGTGTGACCCAAAATAAAGGAAAACTGAACTTCAAAGTTGAAAACCATTATCCTTAAGTAAAATTAGAACTGTTTTAGCATCCTACGGATTAGATCCATGGACAAGGTAGTACTATACCTGCATTGAACAAGGTTCTTAAATAAAGGCTAGGGTATTTCTGTATCATGGACCCCTCAGGTCATCGGGAAACACGCTGTTCAAAGAGAAGCATGGCTAGACTTCCTTTTCATATTGGTGATCCTGGTGTAGTCAGGCTGCTGCCTCTCCCACTTAACCTCAGAGCTGGATGTTGTTGAAGTCTTCTCCTCCACCATCTGCCTGACCCTGCTGTGAACTGCTCAACCTTGGTTTCATTTACTCACATCTCTATCCATGCCAGTACCGAAAAGAAGGTGCTCCAAACGTAAATCCATTCTTTTGTGCCATATTTGACTCGGGAAGTCCCTCACTTGAGTTTCTATGACCAGAACACTTCCTATATGTTTCTGTGGATCAACCTTTACAGCCTCTTTACACAGTGAAGGGAAGAGATAAGGAATAGAAGACTCTCTCCTTATGGGCACTTTAACTGACCCCATGTCTTATGCACAGGTAGGTCTCTGGGCATCTTCTGGGAGGACAAAACTAGGAAGATCTGAAGTTGGTATCAGGCAAATAATTTTACTTATAATCAATAAAAACTCTAACAAAAGCAATACATAAGAAAGAAATATCAACTTCTGTACTTTGGAATAAATTGTTAAATAAATATTTAAAGCACAGTTATATGGCAAATTATTTTATCTTCTGTGTCTACTAATGAATATCTATAGAAACCATGGTTGTTTCTGGAGATAAAATATAAGCAAGTGGAGACACCAAATCTTTTTCTCCTGCAAACTACTAACTTCTTTATTTGATCCAGCTAATAACACTGTTTTGTCTTTTTCCAAATAGCCGCAGATATATGGAAAAGATTTATATAGGCGAATAGGGATCCTTAAAGCCCTCAGCGAGATCTTCTGAGCATGGCTTTTAAGATACCAAGAGGCAGAAAAAGCCCAATAGAGATCAGGGGAACTACCAGCTTTTAGGATACACCCTTAAAGGCTCCAACACCCCAAAGGGGTCTCATAGGATGCCATCTGGGTCCTGCTTCAATAGTGGAAAGGAAGGTCATTGAGCTAAAGCCTGCCAGACTTACATGCCTCTGCTGTGAGGAAACAGGGACACTGGAAGGTGGGCTTCCCCCTCGCTCCTCTAAGGGAGGGTTCAGTCTCTTCCAGCCCTGCTCCAGCCACCTATGACCTAACCTTGTCCAGAAAGCTGGGGTTTGCCACTGAAGGCTGAAGGTGCCCAGGGCCGTCAGCCCCATCTATGACACTGGACGAGCCTAGGGTATTTCTTCCAAGAAGCAGGTAAACTGATCTCATTTGCACAAGGGCCACTTAACTATGTCTTGCCTGAATAGTCAGGTTTTTTATTCTTCCCTCGAAGATCACTGTTGTGGGTGTTGATAGTCCTATTTTCTGCTGCTTTGTTTAATATATAGTGTTTCCTTTATTCCTCCTACCTCAATGCCCCACTCATATTTCAGGCTGGGACCTACTCCTAATTTAGAGCTCTCTTTCCCCCTTTTGCCAACTTCTATTATGAATCTACCTTTGCCACCCAGCTTAGTGTATCCCAAGGTTCTCTTTACCAAGCCACAGTCACAGAGCTCCAGGGAAAAGCAACCTGGTCTCATCTCTCCAGACAGAGGAGAACAGAAGCTCCATCTCCACACATGCTGCAGATGGCTTTTCCAGTCTACCTGAATCATTACCAGCTAGAAGCAGCGGTCACTGGGACTTGGATGTGAGCTGAAAAGTATAGAATTGTGACAACAATTCCAGTGCCATGCAGACTTTTTCTGGATGTGGACTTTTCCTGGACTCCTGCTCCTTGGGACAGCTCCTAACAGACTGAACTGGGGTTGGGTTGCATTTATCAGGGACTTGGCATGGTGTTGGGGCCAACTTGGACTTGGTGAACTTGTTAAGGACACTACTCTTTTACAGATTCTTGCTGTATTGGCCAAGAGTTTGCTTAAAGGCTTTAATCACTGTAAAAAAAAAATAGAAGACTGGATAAAGAAGATGTGGCACATATACACCATGGTATACTATTCAGCCATAAGAAATGATGACATCGGATCACTTAACAACAAAATGGTGGGATCTTGATAACATTATACGGAGTGAAATAAGTAAATCAGAAAACAACAAGAACTGCAGGATTCCACACATTGGTGGGACATAAAAATGAGACTAAGAGACATGGACAAGAGTGTGGTGGTTACGGGGGGCAGGGGGAGGGAAGGAGGGAGAGGGAGAGGGAGAGGGAGAGGGAGAGGGAGAGGGGGAGGGGGAGGGGCACAAAGAAAACTAGATAGAAGGTGACAGAGGACAATCTGACTTTGGGTAATGGGTATGCAACATAACTGAATGACAAGATAACCTAGACATGTTTTCTTTGACTATATGTATCCTGATTTATTGATGTCACCCCATTAAAATTAATAAAAATTTATTTATTAAAATATATATATATATATAAGCAAGTAATATGACAGTCTTAGGTAATTAAACATTTTTTTTAAAAAATTAATGATGAAAAATTTAGAGTTCCCCACAAATTTCTGAAAATCAGTTACAAATCAATAGAAAATCAAACACACAGACTAGAAATATTCCAGGGCCTTTTGAATTCAGAACATTCAATGAGGTACAAAAAAAGTGTGGTGCTGGCCTGACCTGTGGTGGCGCAGTGGATAAAGCGTCGACCTGGAATACTGAGGTCGCCGGTTCAAAACCCTGGGCTTGCCTGGTCAAGGCACATATGGGAGTTGATGCTTCCTGCTCCTCCCCCTGTTCTCTCTTTATCTCTCCCTCTCTCTCTCTCTCTCCCCTCTCTCTCTAATAAAAATGAATAAATAAAATCTAAAAAAGTAAATAAATAAAAAAATTAAAAAAAAAAAAAAAAAAAAAAAAGTGGTGCTTATCATTTATCAATTTAAATGAGTCATTAGAAACCACATAAGACACTCTGGCTTTCAAAAAATGTACTTCCAAAGATAAGGAGATAGATAGTAATTTCAGTGAATAAATGAGTGTCATCATCTAACTAAATGTGATAGATTGACTAAGTAATTAGAAAGACATAATTAAAGTACTCCTAAGTTCTGGAAGTAGTAAAAAAAGAAACCCCTCTCCATACACATTTTATGCAGACCTGTAAAAATAGAAAATACTGTAGAACAATGCTCCCCAGCATATGTTCCATGGGACCAGATGCATGAATGTTACAGTGGTACTATAAAAATAAGACCCTAGTCAAGCAAGTTTGAGAAGACTGGATTAAACAAAATCAAAAAGGTTTATTTACAAGACATTACAAAAAACTTACTATGCTGGGTGTTGGGCAAATAAGGTTGTAAAATCTGTATTTTGGGGGTTTGCTCACTTTTATTGTTAAAGATGGCCACTGCCCAGTGAAATGACTAATTACCTTTCTGCTTGGGAAGGGGCTCTGTTATGCTAATGTGTGCTGGAGGAGGGGTTTTCCTGCCAAAAAGTTTTAAAGCGGAGAAGGAGGGGAAAGAGGCCACGTTTTTTGCAGAGAGGCAGCCAAGATGGAGGGGTGCTGAAGGAGAAGCCAGTTTGTGCAGAGAGAAGGGAGATGGGGAACAAAGGTGAGGACTCTTGAGAGCTCCACTGAGACTGGTGGAGGCCTTTGATTCTAGGAAAACCCGGATGTAGCAGCAGCTTTGTGAGCGCTAAATGAGTGGGTTTTGGAGCCCAGTGTGTTTTTGACTCGCCGGCCGTGTGTGAGGCTACAATAAAAGGGATGGCCCACCATTTCTTGGCTGTCTTGTTTCTTTACCATCTGTCTGAATCTAATGGGAACCAGCACGTGCCTGGCGGCTGTGACAGCCCTGATTACTGGCCTTACCCTAGGGTTCACTGTGAATCACCAAGCAGGGTTATTTGGTTTCTGAATACTATTTAAACCAAAAAATTCTATTTGCACATAATATTTTGAGAGATTACTATTCAACTGAATACCCTTTGGGAAATGTTCTTAGAAAATAAATTAAGAGTAACAAATTGACTATTACACACTCCTTAAATTATATCCTGATCTTAACATTAATATGAAGTATATTATAAACTAAAAATCTGCTCAACAGCTAGAACTATTATGATCATTTTCAATAAGTTATGTTTTAAAATCTAGCATTCCTTCTTATTGTTATTCTTTCTTTCTATCTCCATAAATTCCATTGAGCTTTCAAAACACAGAATAAGTTTTACATAGGTATTCTATATACTCCTACACTTGTTTGATCTAAACTTTCTTTGAACATCTGTAATGCTAATTTATCCAGTAATGTTGAATACAGTAGCTTCTAGCCATATATGGGTATTTGGCACTTCAAATATGGTTCAAATTGAGGTGTGTATAAATGTAAATACACATAGATTTCAGATTCAGTAAAAAGAAAATGTTGCATCAATAATATTTATATTGATTATTTGTTGAAATATTATAGATATAGTAGGTTAAATAAACTTATAACTAAAGTTAATTACACCTGTTTCCATATTTAAATATAGCTACTGGAAAACAAAATCACAATAGTGGTTTGCGCATTATAGTTGTGTTAAACAACTCTGGTCTGTATCACCCATTTTTATTCATTCACTATATAAAATTCTGTGTTAATTATATAATAATTTATAAAATCCTCAATAGAATGTAGTGAGCACTGTCAGAAGGAATTAAATACATATGGGGTAGGAAAATTCTGTTTACTTTGAGAAAATATTTTCAGTGTGTGATGGTTCTGGATGTGGACTGTGGAAAGGAGATAGACACCACATATGCTATCATGGCTTCAGCACTGAGAAGACTAAGTGCCAGAAATAAGGCTACCAGCAGTGAGAAAGAAAAGAAAAGGGGTGTGTGTGTGTGTGTGTGTGTGTGTGTGTGTGTGTGTGTGTGAAGATGGAAGTGGAGGACATTAATTATTAATATAATGGGAAAAAAATCTGGCCCTGGCTAGTTTGTTCAGTGGTAGAGCATCAGCCGGGTATGCGGAAGTCCCCAGTTCAATTCCCTGTCAGGGCACACAGGAAAAGTGACCATCTGCTTTTCCACCTCTTCCTCTTCTCCCTCTTCTCTCTCTCTCTCTCTCTCTCTCTCTTCCTGCAGACATGTCTCAACTGGCTCCAGCAAGTTGGCCTCGGGCACTGAGGATGGCTCCATGGCCTCACCTCAGGCACTAAAAAAAAAAAAAAATGGCTCCAGTTGCAAGAGAGCAAGGACCTCAGATGGGCAGAGCATCACCCCCTAGTGAATTTGCTGGGTAGATTCCGGTTGGGCACATGTGGGAATCTGTCTCTCTGCCTCCCATCCTCTCACTAAAAAAAAAAAAAAAAAAAAAAAAAAAAAATTAATGGGAAAAAATCTGCGCTAGAGTCAGAAACCAGAATTTGAACCCTAATTCTTCACTTACGTGCTATGTGATACTCTGCAAATAATTTAATTGGATGTAGATTTTTTTTTTCTGTAAGAAATGAATACCAAGACTTGTAAGCATTAGAAAGAATATATGTAAGGAGACTGGCACATTAAGATTTCCAACATATGCTAACTATTATTATTATAAAAAATGTGAAAAAAAATACAAAAATCAACGGCAACCCAAGTTCACATTTTACAACAGAACTTGATAATCCTATGGTTCTAAAAAGCACTGCTTTGTTATTGCTCTCAATTTCTTAAAAATCAAACTCAAAAAATTACATCCCAGTATATATAATAAAGAGGAAACTACAGCAACATTATATGAGTGGCTTACTCTGTGACCAATACATATGTATACATACAAATCCACAAAGTATAGTGCTCCAAAACTATCATGACTTTCAAAAACAACACATAATTAATTCTAACAGTCTTTAAAGCAAAACAACACAGGTATAGAAAACTATGAAGAGGTTTTTCATTTATACAGGAGCTAGAGGATATGTCAAAATAGACAAATGTTGTGTCTTACACCAACTCAAACTTTAAGCTTTACAAAGAATACTGGTGGTTAAGATTCTTGGAAACCAAAGCCTTACCTGTTATCAATTAGTAAGCAAATTTATTTCATTGTTTAGGAGAAATTATTATATCAAATAAATTAAGCACTGATAACAAAAATTTTCCTCACACTTTTTTTGTTTTCTCATTCAGTTTTACTTTCCTTGAGCAAAGAGTCTAGAAAAGTTATACTATAACTCAGTTTGTGTAAACTTTTAATTATAAAGTGATTTGTTCTATTATAATAGTTTGAAAAACTGTTTCATTTCAACAAAATTATTATCATGATAGCAATTATAGAGTGATTTATTAGACCTAGGTTTGATAATACTTTAGGTAAAAATAGAAGGGCAAATTAAATGGTTAAATCAAATTTTCAGCAAATATTACCATAACTTGTAAATGTTCCTTATTTGAAGAAGAGGAAAATAAAAAGAAGATGTACAATATGGCCTATAGATTAATTCTTCTGTTCTAATATTAATAAAATGTTAAAATATTTATAGATTTGGTTCATGTGCTAAATTTTCTTTGTGACACTGTTCTCTTTAAAGTATTTTAAGTTTGGAAATCTCATTAAAAATAGCAAAATTTAAAACCTACTTCAAAATCAGTATTTGTAAAGCTGAACTTTATCTCAGAAGATATAGCAATGGGTTCTTTACAAAAGATCATAATATCTGAATTTCTGTATAACAGACACTCTTGTAAAACTTAAAGCCAGATATAAGATTAGTAAAAAGACCAACAATTTGTTTTTATATAAGAGAAAGATAAATCTGTTAAAAAATGGGCTTAAAGTTGTAACCAAACTAAACGTAACCTAATGATAGTCACAATAAATAGAAAAATCAGAATAATCTAAAAGATATCAAGGCATTTGTGCTAGCAAAACTATCCTGCTCATACAAAGCCCTGAGGATACATATTTCTGAAAAGAATCTTTATTGATTCTTCATCCTGGTTTTTCAAAGAAGCTCTTTTCGGACTGATGGGTTTGTATATTACCATCAAATGTTCTCTTACATGATTGATTTGAAATAATTCCTTTGAAATTTAAAGGTCAATAAGCATCTCTTTAAGTGTTGACTGTACAAGATGAATTGAAGTTATTCACAAAAGCTGAATCCTTCTAGAGTTGAAACTCACCAAGATGAAGTTAACTGAAATTTCATGTTAGATCCAAGATAAGGTCTCAATGTGCAACAGCAAAAATCAAAACACATTTTACCTTGATATAGAGTTGTTTTTAAATCTGTTTCTATTTATATTATGACTTAGCATCAACCCTGTAAGTTATAGTAACTCATATTTCACTGTTGCCTCAAAAAAAAGTTATTTCAAATATTCTAATGATTTATATCCTATTGCTTGAAGATTCAAATGTATAAAACAGTGTGCTAAGATTACATAATTTTTTAAAACTTCACTTTTAGTAAAGTGTGAGAGGCAAACATGGATAGAAATTTTTTTTTGTGTGTGTGTGTGTGACAGAGATAGAAAGAAGGACAGATAGGGACAGACAAACAGGAAGGTAAAGAGATGAAAAGCATCAATTTTTCATTGCAGTACCTCAGTTGTTCATTGATTGCTCTCTCATATGTGCCTTAACCAGGGGGCTACAGCAGACTGAGTGACCACTTAACTCAAGCCAGTGACCTTGGGCTCAAGCTGATGAGCCTTGCTCAAACCAGATGAGCCTGCACTCAAGCTGGCGACCTCGAGGTTCGAATCTGGGTTCTCCGTGTCCCAGTCCAATGCTCTATGCACTGTGCCACCGCCTGGTCAGGTGATAGAAAACATTTTTTTTTTTTTAATCCAGAAAGTTCCACAAAGCAAAAGTTGAATTGGACACTCATGCCAAGTACTATACTGAATTCACATGAATAAAGTGATGTGTAGGCATACTCTCCTGTAGCCTATATACAAATATAAGTACAGGGGATCCTCAAGTTATGACAGTCTCGACATCCAATGTTTTGAGTTTACAATGCTCACTCCCATAAAAACTTATACTGTTAGCATTGTACTTAGGGACTACATGGGTGAACTAGTTTGCTTGCACACAGCAGAAGAATACACAGTAACGCAACATATGACTGAGGTGGTTGGCATCCTCCAGTACGCTTACCTACGCCATTTTGGACTGTTAAAAGCACAAGTGTTCCATTTGCGTTGCTTTGTTTGGTGACTTTTTGGCCCTTATCATGGCTCCTAAATGAAAGTCAGAATCTTCAGATGGTAGCACTTTGAAGAAGAGGGAAGCCATTGCAGTGGAAATGAAATAAGACTTTATAAAGAGGTCAAAAAAGGAGAATCAGCAATGAACATTGGTCACTTGCTAGGCCTTAGCAGCCCTACTCTAGCAACAATTATCAAGGATAAAGAACATATTCTATAGCACATAAAGAGATCATCCCCTATGAAATTGCTGTGTAGTAATCACAGGCAAAGTGGCATGATGACTGTGATGGAAAGATTGCTAGTTCCGTGACTGGAAGACCAGGATGAGCAGCATATATTGGTTAGTCTAATGTTGATTCAGGACAAGGTTAAATGATTGTTTGAAGCAATAAGAAGTAATAAAGAGAAGGGAATGAAGAGTTTGTGGCCAGTAGGGGTTGGTTCATGCATTTCAAAGCTCTTGCCAACTTGCATAAACTTAAGGTGCAAAGTGAAGCTGCTAATGGGAGTGAGAAAGCAGCAACAGAATTTCCTAGTAGGTTAGGTGAATTAATTAAAGAGGAGGGCTACTATGCTGAACAACTGTTCAATGTTGACAAGACATGCCTTTTATGGAGGCATATGCCCAAAAGGACCTACTTCATCAAGGAAGAGAAGACAGCGCAGGCCATAAAGCTGGCAAGGAGAGACTGACTTTGCTTCTTGGGGGGAATGCTGCCAGTACCTTTAAGTTAAGCCTCTGTTGGTGAACCAGGCAGAGATCCAAGGGCACTAAAGAGCATGCAAGGGTCAGCTGTCTGTTGTCTGGAGGTCTAACAAGAAGACATGGGTGACACTTCAGATTTTGAGGAGTGGTTTTCCAGCAATTTTGTGCCAGCAGTGAAGGACTACTGTATTATCAAGGGACTACCTTTTAAGGTGTTGCTAGTGCTGGAAAATGCCCCTGGTCACTCTGCCCACTTGAGTGACTTTAACCCTAATGTCAAGGTGGTTTCCTCCCACCTAATACCACTGCCCTTTTACAGCCCATGGACCAAGGTGTCATTGCCTCTATCAAGGTCTACAACCTCCAGAGGACATTTACTATGGCCCTTAATATACCTGAGAGGACAAGAACCTGACACTCAAAGACTTTTGGAAGTCTTATAACATTTACAATGCTACACAAGATATTGCTTTTGCCTGGGATGAAGTGAGGCGACAAAATTAAATGGTGTATAGAAAAATTGTGTCCCCAGTTTTGTGTATGACTTACATGGCTTTGAGGAGTCATTGGAGGCTGTAACAGAGAAGTTTGTTGCCATGGGAAAACAGCTTAATTTGGAGGTGGAGACTGTAGACGTCACAGAGCTACTGGCATCACATGGAGAAGATCTGTCTGTTGAGGACCTCATTCAGCTGAAGAAGCAGCTGATTGAAGAGGAAGAGATAGAAACCCCAGAACTCAAGAGATTTACTACTAAGAGTTTGGCAGAAGGTTTCCCTATGGTAGAGGATGGGTTGGCAAATTTTCAGGCTGAGGACCCCAGCGATGACAGATTCAGTAAGGTCTACAGAGCAGTTACGAATACCTTGCAATGCTAGAGGCAGATTTTGAAAGAGAAGTCACAACCTTTCAGAATAGCCTGGAACAATTCTTTAAGAAGGCAGAGAGGCCTGCAACAGATATTGTAGTCTCTACATCAGCTGCTTCTTGAGATGAAACACCTGTAGTACAGGTAGAATCATCTCCAGCATCTCCTGCATGTTCCTTAGGCAATCCTGATTCACCTGACCCAGTGTCTCCAGCTCCAGCTTCCTCCTCCCAATAGGTCACTCTCTCCCACCTTGCAATGCCCCTTCCAGTGTGCAAGTCAACCACAGGAATAAAGGTAAGAAATTTTTTCACACTCATTTTTTTGTTACTACAGTACAGTACAGTATATTTATGTCCTTTTCATTTTTCTGTGGCTTAGTTTTTTTTTTGTTCTAGATTATGATTTTACAACTGGGTTAGGATAGATAAGTAAATGAGGCTCAGGTGCATTTCAACTTACACCAAAATCCAAGTTCCATCACTGTCAAGGGAATAGAACTGTGTTGTAACCTGAGGACACCCTGTATATGCAAGTACTACACCATTTTATATAACAGACTTGATCCTGGGTTTTTATATTTGGGGGGGATATCCTGGAACCCATCTGCCCCCAACAGTTACCAAGGATACCTAAAAACTGGCTAAAGGGTATTCAATTTGGGACAGTACCATGATTATTTTAAGGTAGTTACACATAGATAACACATGCAAAGTTCTCCATGTCAGTCTTTCCCATATTTTATGTGAAAACATTTCCAATGCAACTGAAACTCACAGAAGAACTCAGTTTACTTTCAAAAAAACTGTTTCTACATTTTCTTCAGTACAGTAACCAAGTTACTAAGTGTTTTTCTCATCTGTTCTAGGTCTAGCTCAGGGGTCGGGAACCGTTTTGGCTGAGAGAGCCATGAACGCCACATATTTTAAAATGTAATTCCATGAGAGCCATACAATGACCTGTGTACGTTACGCATTATCCAATAAAAATTTGGTGTTGTCCTGGAAGACAGCTGTGATTGGCTCCAGCCACCTGCAACCATGAACATGAGCAGTAGGAAATGAATGGATTGTAACACATGAGAATGTTTTATATTTTTAACGTTATTATTTTTTTTATTAAAGATTTGTCTGTGAGCCAGATGCAGCCATCAAAAGAGCCACATTTGCCTCACGAGCCATAGGTTTCGACCCCTGGTTTAGCTAGTAAGGTCTGGGCTTCCTTGTTGTTTTCAAGTTTTGAAAAATAAAGTATATTTTTATTTAAACAGCCTGTTAAACTTTTGACCTCCAGCTATCCAAAAGAAGTGATAGGTCATAAAGTTACAGCAACAATCAAGACCACAAAACTGAGATAAAATATTCTACAGTCAATAAATTCCATATTTACATGGTCAACTTTGTATACACTCAGTATAAGCTATTTAGCAGAAAACAGACATTAACAAATCATAAGTTTTAAAGTTGGGGAAAATTATAAACACCATGAGGTCCAAACCTCTCATTAAAGTATAATAGGATATAATGAATCTAACTGATATATTGATATAGGTAACTATCACTAATAAAGTTCAAAGTAACAAGTACCTAAATAACAAGAGCTGCCAGCTACTGAGCATAGTTTATATGCTGAACACTGAACCAACTGCCCTCAAATCATAAGTTTGTTTAATCTTCAAAAGTAGTAGTATAATATAGACAATAGTTTGTCCACTTTATAGATGATAAAGTTAAGGCTTAGGTTAAATATTTTGCATAAAATTAAGTTACTGATAAGTAAATGGGCTGGGATTCTGATCAGGGCTATTTATTCTAAACTAATTTTCTAATCATAATATCACTGGCCTAGAAGAAAAGATAGGAGCTATTTCTATTTCTTCCTAAAGCATCCTATTATGACTACTAATCCATTGGACCTAAAAAGACAACCCAAATTAATAGGCCAACATATTCCAAAACAACTTAATGAATTTATCTGAATGAATGACTGAACATTTACTAAATATACAGTTAATTCAGTATATTTAATGTAAAAATATTTAAAATGTATATTATGACCATCAAATATGTTATATAAAGAATAAAATCGAAGTCCTTGATCTTAATATTTCTAATTATTTTTTAGGGGGGGTTTTGACAGTGACAGAGGCGGGGGGGGACAAATAGGGACAGACAGACAGAAAGGGAGAGAAATGAGAAGCATCAACTCTTTGTTGTAGCTCCTTAGTTGTTCAATGACTGCTTTCTCATCTGTGTCTTGATGGTGGGAGGTGTTACAGCTGAGCAAATGACCCATTGCTCAAGCCAGCGAACTTGGGCTTCAAGCCAGTGACGTTTGGGCTCAAGTCAGCAACCATGGGGTCATGTTTCTGTTCCCACGCTTGAGCCAGCAACCCCACACCCAAAATGGTGAGCCCACACTCATGCCAGATGAGCCCATGCTCAAGCCGATGACATCAGGGTTTTGAACCTGGGTCTTCCATGACCCAGTCTGATGCACTATTCATTGTGCCATTGCCTGGTCAGGTTTTAATTCATATTTTTAACTTTAGCTTCCTTGTCCTAGGAACTGGACTTTTATAGAATTTGTTGAATGTATCAATGGGCATTGTCCTCATCCATTTTTTTCTCTTATTTTTTCTTTATTGATTTGAGAGAGAAACATCAATTTGTTGTTCCACTTATTTATGCATTCATTGGTTGATTTTTGTGTGTACTGGACATGGAAGCAATGTTGGCATATTGGGATGATGCTCTAACCAACTGAGCTATTGTGCCAAGGCCTTCTTATTTTTTTATCCTTTTAATTAGGTGAGGTACATGTTAAAAATATATAAATGTCTTCCTTCAGATAGAAATGTGAACTTCTCAATGACCTATATTTAAAACTAACTAGAATATTACTTTTATTAAGTAAAAATAACTAATATTAAATGGCATTCTCAGGTTGTATCCAAGAGAGTACATGTAGAAATGAGATTAAAGAACTATGTGGTAGGTCAAACTATGTAATTAGGTGATCAAATAGAGCAATAACTTTCAATATGTATTGCAACTTTATAGTTTCCTGAATGATTTTTTCTTTCTTACTTAATTTGCAAAACAACTTCATGAGTAAAATCTGTTTCCAAGATCCGCTAAATCTCTTGTTTTCATATTTAGCTCTTAAATTCCAAATTCAATGTCTTTTCCACTATGTTAGGAAAGAGCCCTCTATTTTGTACAGTATATGAAGTATGACCACAGATTTAATACTCAAGTACTTCACAAATTTCCTGAACATCAACTATATGCCAGGAACATGTTATACACTTGAGGTCTGTCTGTAAATAAGACAGACATGATCTTGCCTTCAGAGTAGCTTTAAGAAGCTAGGTCTCTTATTTGACTCTTATAATCAGTCTTATTGTTCAGAATTATGCATCTAGGTTCTTGTACCTCCAGCTTAATATCAGACTGTGTTTTTCTCAAGTGATCATGAACATTAAAGATTAATTAATATGCCACTGCCCTTGATACATAGAAATTGCTCCTGGGATTCTTCAGCAGGGTGCCATCTGTATGCTGAGGTGATAATTGGCATTTTAATAAAATTTATTTTAAGATTTAGTTATTTGTGGTACACAAGCTGTTTTCTAGGAATAATGTTGTTTTGTCCTTGTTTTTATTATAAAGCTCTACCATTTCTATATTCTTCCATTACACGGGAGAAAATATTAGTGTATTGCAAGGGTTTGGCCAGCTATGTATTCTACTTTTCCTATAAAACCTACAGTTGACTAAGTTATAAATATAAGTAACTGCTCAATCAAAGTAGCCCAAAGAGAAACCAGAAATTAGAGGCAAAGTAATGTTTCTTAAATATGTTTAGACATGACACTCAATTCTCATTAGGTTCTTTTTAAGAATTTTAATGCTCTTTTAAAATTTATATTGGCTATATGTTTTTATTTCCAGTAATATTTTTATGTGTTTTAGTAGGAGAGTTTTAAAGTATCTATTTTCAAGTTGCTGCTGGCAATAAGCATTTTGTTCCAACTATGAGGAAGAACTCCCTGGTTTCATTAACAGCTGCACCTAGCATCTTACCCAAAGAAGTGTTCTTTCCTAATCATATAAGAGAGCTGACGAAAGATAACAGAGTTACCAGATGATGTTTTGAAAAAAGCAACAAGTACAGGACAAAATAGCATTTGGAATAAGGGAAATACCATCACTATTGTCAGGAGCAAGTGGCCAAGAATTGCCCGTCCTTTAAAATTTGTGAATGTGTTTGTTAGCAATCTCTCTCTCTCTCTCTCTCTCTCTCTCTCTCTCTCTCTCTCTCTCTCTCTCTCTCTCTCTCCCCCCTCCACACACACAAATCTGTGAATAGCTCTTGTGGTGTTGAGATGTGAGGAGAGATATTTGAGAGATGAAAATAAAAGTGAATGATTTTTCCTTTAATGTAAGTAAAAGTAGCAAACCAATTGTCTGCATTCTAATGAAATCTGTCTTCTGACCATGATCAGCTCCTTGTAGATCATTTCATTATCAAGACACTACTACTGAGGTTTTTTTTACCATAAATATGACCAAGACTTTGAACTTTCTCCACAATGACTGTTACAGAAGATTGTTTTTTTTATTGTGAATGCAAATATGGTTGCAAATGCTCATATTTACTTTTCGGGAGGAGTCCTTTCTGTAGATAGTGTCTGACCCAGATATGGGAGGTTTTATTCATTGTTCTAGATGTGGTTTGCGAAAGCAAATGGCATTTTTGCACTTTGGCTTCTTGACTAACTGTAGTTATTAATCATGAAAGCTAAATCATATGCCCTGACCAGGTGGTGGCGCAGCGGTAGGGCATCAGCTTTCAACACTGAGGACCCAGGTTCAAAACCCTGAGGTTGGCCCTGGCCGGTTGGCTCAGCGGTAGAGCATTGGCCTGGCGTGCGGGGGACCCGAGTTCGATTCCCGGCCAGGGCACATAGGAGAAGCGCCCATTTGCTTCTCCACCCCCCCTCCTCTCTGTCTCTCTCTTCCCCTCCTGCAGCCAAGGCTCCATTGGAGCAAAGATGGCCCGGGTGCTGGGGATGGGTCCTTGGCCTCTGCCCCAGGCGCTAGAGTGGCTCTGGTCGCGGCAGAGCGACAACCCGGAGGAGCAGAGCATCGCCCCCTGGTGGGCAGAGCATCGCCCCCTGGTGGGCGTGCCAGGTGGATCCCGGTCGGGCGCATGCGGGAGTCTGTCTGACTGTCTCTCCCCATTTCCAGCTTCAGAAAAATACAAAAAAAAAAAAAAAAAAAAAACCCTGAGGTTGTCAGCTTGAACATGGGCTCAGCAGCTTGAGCGCAAGGTCACTGGCTTGAGCATGGGATCATAGATATGTCCCCATGGTTGCTGGCTTGAGCAAAAGGTCACTAGCTCAGCTGGAGCCCTCCAGTCAAGCCACATTTGAGAAAGCAACCAAAGAACAACTAAAGTGCTGCAACTATGAGTTGAAGCTTCTCATCTCTCTCCATTCCTATCTTTCTGTCCCTGTTCCTCCTTCTCTCTCTCTCTCTCTCCCCTCTCTCTCAAAAAAAGGCTAACTCACAATGCATAAATGTTCAATTCTCTGTCATCTAATATCTCTATAAGAAATACTATATTTGAAAACACTTTATTAACAAAACAAAACAAAAAATTGATGTTGATTCCATTCCACACCCTCCTTCCCAGTGGTAACTGTAAATACTGTGTGCCGCCAAATTATACTATATGTTGTACATTTCTTTCTCTTCATAAATAAAACTTATACTAAATTGAAAATATGCCTTTCACTCTTGGTCAACAACATTCAAAATTAAACAGACACACAGCTCTCTATAAAGAAAATATCAGCAATAAAATTAAAAGAATATTTAATAAGAAAACTAAACCTTCAAGTACCACACATGCTTGTCATCCAACTACAAAAGCAATTATGTATATTTTTATATAATGCAAATATGAAATATATAGCAAGAGGGAGGTTGGGAAGGATTGAAAGCAATAAGAAATTTTGCACAGGGTTACAGAATAAGAAAAAAAGGAGCATAAAAATACTAACATAATTTTATCATGATATATATGTTTACATATACATATGTAAAGCCAGTAGCCACGGCCACCATCACAGCCACCTCGCCCATGCAGGTTTGCATTTGATTCGGACAGTAATGAAACAACAGAGCCAAGAACTGGTGGGCCATTACCTTTAATCCTAGCTTGCACCCGGTGGGCGAGAAATACGCACAGTGGGAAAACTTCCCTTTCCATTCAGGGCTCCCAAAGCCACTGACTCATCCAAGTATTCCTAGAATCAAAGGTTTTTACCTCACCAGCCTTATTCACCTCTGTTCCCCATCTCCTTCTTTCTGCACATACTCTGCACAAACTGGCTTCTCCTTCAGCACTCCACCATCTTGGCTGTCTCTCCTATGCAATGCTACTAGCAGGAACCGAGAGCGAGATCCCCTGGTCTGTCTCATTTTATAGTGTAGAAAATTAAAGCCTTTAAGCCAGGGGTCTCAAACTCAACTCAGCATGTGGGCCGCAGAGCAAGATCACAGCCATTAGGCGGGCCGCACTAGGTCTACAAAAGGCAACTGTTATGCAACACTTTTCTCACTGCAGTTGAAAAAAAAAAAAAATCAGTACAATAAGCACAATCGTACATGCAGTTTACTCAGTGTCACAAAACGACCAGAAACTGTAGTTCGCATCACAACTGCTGTTAACTAAGCTAATATCTAGCTAGGATGCTAGAGAAATGAAAAATACAAGTAGGCCCCTAGGCTTACTTAATTTTATCCAAAATATTTTGAACTTCATGTATTAGTCTGCGGGCCGCACAAAATTGTTTGGCGGGCCGCGAGTTTGAGACCCCTGCTTTAAGCCAATACTTGTATACAAATAAGGAAGTCTCTGATACAAAGCCACTTATCTGAGGCATAAATGGATTCCTCACAAGAATGCACCACCCCACATCATGCAACAGTCAAGGGTGTGGGGAAAAGCTTAGTGATGAGAAGATCTTAGTATATATTAAAAGGGTGGAAAAGGCTTAGTCTTAAAACTAAGCCTTAGGCTATAAGGACCCTGCCTGCTTACAGCCTGTCCCCCACACCCAATGCAAACTATAAGCAAGCAAACATATACATCGTATCTGCAAACTTATCTGACCCACAACATACATATACATTTATACAAACATATACATTGACACATATCTTTGTACACACACCAAATATACTTGCACATACTTGTATACTCATTGTAATTCAGAAGCCAAGTATCTCAGACTTGGAATTACAGAGCAGAAGGGGCAATTAAGAGGTTATCTGAAGATGTCCTTTCCTATAAGCAGGTCAGAGTTTAAACCATCCATAGACCTGGCTACCTATTCTATTTTTGGAGCTCTCTAGGGATGGAGAGTCATTATAGACTACATTGTTCTGTATTTGTAATACACTCACAGGCGCCTTTCTTGGCAAAAACACATTTCACAGATTTTGGCCCAACAGACTTTCTCTGCTACCTTCTACATACAGACCTCCTTCCTTATTGTGACAGCATGGCAGCTAAAGGACTTAGCTTTACATGAAAAGGCTGTCAAAGAGTTCAAAAGGTACAGATATGCGTGTAAAAATCGTGGTCATTTTTCCAATACTGCTGTCAGCCACAGGCTAGCCAACATTCTCAAAGCCCCTGGACTAACCCTAGGCAAAAATATAAAGGTAAAAATTGTTTTTCTGAGTCCACACCCTCTCAAATCATCTTTACTGCATTTGCTTGCAGCAGCCTTCTCTTGCCATTGGTTATCAACACTGAATGAATCAGGTTCATCAGGTTTTCCTGCTTGCATAATAACAGTCCTCTGTCCTACTTCTTACTCACCCAGGTCACTTCTCTTTGAAAACTTAATGAAAAACAGGATTAGTGAAAAACACTAATCCTGACTGACATACTAAGAAGGAGCTAATAGATTAACATGAATATTTCACAGTCACTAGATTTTATAATTTTACTGAATGGTATACATGCAAAAAATTCCATGAAAATAATGGGCCTTGATGTTTTCAAATTTCACCATTTGTTCGGCAACCTACTAATATTTATATAAGGTTCCCTGCAAAAACAAACACTACTTTCAAATCTCTGAAATACTTGTAAATAGAATGCAATGATAATAGAAGTTAAATTAAAACACCATTTATTCACAAAGAATACTGAAGAAATATATACTCATTGTCAATAGTGAAAACATGACAAGTAATATATTTTTTAAAGCCCTTAATTCCAAACTCCAAATTTTTAACTTAAAAGTTAATAAAAATTAAAAGATATCCTAGAGAAACATACATTAGTGTCCGTTCTTCAGAAACCACGCCAGTATATGAAGTGGGTGGTGCAGCATGGGCGATAAAGTAGAGTGGGAGGCAGAGAGAATAAATAAGCAGAAATTGCAAATAATTATTTAAATAAATGTTCTTCTTGCCAAGAACTGGTACTACTTAACTGCTTCAAAAGGGTAAACCAATCTAAAAGAAAGCAATGGATTTGCATGGTAGAAAATTGGAGAGCTTTCTTTCACCTACAGCTTTCAGTCTCAAGAGCACAAAGAGCTGAATTTTAGCCAATTTTCTGACTGATTTTTTGTTGTTGATGAGATTGCTTTTCATTCTGCAATTGTTTCTGATGTCTTCTAAAAAGAAAGAATGACACTAAGTCTTTTATTTGAAATTGTGTATCACATGATCAGTAATTACAGATACAAAGCCTTTTCATCTTACAAAGAACAGCCAATCCCTCAAGATGCTATATTCATCTGCGGTATTTACTCATATTGATCACTTCTCTCTCAAAGCACAGGGAGACAGAATAAAAGAAATCAAAGTATTATAAATGATATTAAAAATAGCAAATAGATGTGTAAGGCCAGGGGCCACCACCGCCATGGTAGCCATTCACATGCAGGTTCTCATTGAATTCAGGAAGACAGTTAAGAAATGGCGGAGTCAGAGGATGGTGGACCATTCTGTTTATTGGTGTCTCACCAAGACAGGCAAGCCACAAGATAAGACAAGAGAAGAGCAGAAAATCTGCTTTTCCCATGGAGGGTGAGGGACCAGGGAGGAGAGAAAAGAAATCCTCCTGCACCTCTAGGTGGTGGGGGCAAAATCTCTCTTTCGGTAAACATTAGCAAACAACGGCCCCTTCCAATCAGAAAGGCAACCTACAAGCTCACAGACCACTATATTTGGTATTGCCAGCCCCTAATGCAAACTATAAGCAAGCAAACATATACATCATATTTACAAACTTATTCGACCAACAAGATGTTATAAATATATATTTTCAATGTAGCTTTTTTACAACTGTTCTTAAACCAATTTGAGGAAGCTTCTTTAATATGGAAAAAACACTCTCAAATTTTAATTAAAGTTTCCACAGCAGCCAGTAAGGAAATATCCATGGTCCAATGGTGCTACAATATGTGTTTATTTACATGTGTTTAGTGTACATAGAAGTGTTTGTGAGTGAAGTATCTAAGAAGGGAAGTGGTTCCCACCTACTCCAAAGCATGGTATAGGTCAAATAAGTTTGAAATATGATGTTTATGTTTGCTCGCTTATAGTTTGCACTGGGTGTGAGAGATGGGCTGTAAGCTGACAAGATCCTTATAGCCTAAGACAGTGGTTCTCAAAGTGTGCACCCTAGAAGATATCCAGGTGCACCCGATGGTAATCCAGAGAAATATGTGCCTGTTGGGGACCAAAAAACCAACAGGGTTTTTGGAGTTTAGATTTTTGGAGGACAGAGGTGTGGGGAACTGGCTGTAAACTGACAGTCTGCCCAACCCCCCACCTCACTTGCAGGATTAGGTTGCAAATGACTGTTAAACTGTGGTGCTGGATTGTTTACACTACCCCCCATGTTCCCAAGAAAGACTGGAGGCAAGTTTCTTCTATTCTTTGTTTGGTGTAAAATTAAGATGATATGTATGGTGGGGGTTTTCTGCACTTGGTAAAATTCTTGGGTTACCTTGGAAACATGATCAGAGACCATTGATTTGCTAATGGCTTCACTTTGCCCTATAAATAAAGCAATATGCAGTTTGGGGGCATGCTTTGTTTTTGCCAGCAGCAATTACAGGGTCCTCCGACCTGTATTTTCTTAATTCTATGTATTTTCTTAATTCTGCACTGTTCCCAATCGGGACCTGGAATTACTAGCTGCGCTGGTTCACGGCATGTGCCCAGATATAAAAATACAGTTACTCTATCATACCATTTCATTAGGAAAATGCTGCTCTTTTTGTTAACATTAATAAGGCAACACTATATTATTTTTAGACAAATACACCAAAATAAAATGGATAGGTTTTTCAAAAAGAAGCGTGATATTGAAGAATCCCATTCTAGAAGTGAGAAAAAGTTTAAGTGTCAATAAAATAGGACTTGAAGGCTGACGGGCAGAATTTAATTTCTAGCATTTTCCATCACTTAACAGTGAACAATACGATTGGATTAGAAATGCATTAGTGGAAGCTTCAAGTAATTTTGGTTTAACATTTACAGAAGAAGAAGAACTGGTAGCTATATCCATTATCATGGATTGATGATTAAACATAAGGAATTGTCTCTGGAAGCCTTTTGGATTTCAATAAAGAATATGTGGCAATACCTAAAAAAGTCTTGAACATTTTACTACAATTTTCAACACCCTATTTATGTGAATTAGGATTTTCTACCTTCAACACAATTAGGAGTAAAAAGAGAGGAATTCTTCAAGGTATTGATGAGAAAATGAGAGTCTGCCTTTCAAATACATGCCCAAACATTGAAGAAATTGGTAGGACACATCAGATTCATGTTTCTCATAAACACAAGGATGAAAAAACTTAACACATTCACGGCAGGACCTGCTGAGTTTACTCAATCTTACTAAGAATGTATGTATGTGTGTATACATATATATAAAGATAACTTTTTGTCATTTGTTTTTATTTTTAAACCCCTCTTTTTTACAAATTCTAAAAAGCATAACTCAAAAAAATGTAACAAAAAAATGTTTTTAATGTCAGAATAAATTTAATTTTGTCGTATTTCATTAATTACCATAAAAGCATGCTTGGTCTTTATGTTTCTTTCTTTAATATTTGACTTAGTTATTATAATTTAGTTCTCAGAAATTTTTATATAGTGCGCCTACAATTATTTGTAGGATTTTAAATGTGCACTGACTTCAAAAAGTTTGAGAACCATTTTAATACTAAGATCTTTTAAACATCCTTCTAATACTAAGATCTTCTCAAAACTAAGCTTTTCCCCACACCCTTGACTGTTGCATGATGTGGGGGGGGTGCACTCTTATGAGGAATCCCATTTATGCCTCAGATAAGTGGCTTTGTATCAGAGACTTTATTTGTATATTGGCTTAAAGACTTTAATTTTCTACACTATAAAATGAAGCAGACTGGGGGCTCTCACTTGCTCAGATCCTGCCATCAGCATTGCAGAGTAGAGACAACCAAGATGGTAGAGTGTTGATGTAGAAGCCAGTTTGTGCAGAGTTTTTGCAGTGAGAAGAGATGGGGAACAGAGGTGAATAAGGGTGGTGGAGCCTTTGATTTTAGGAATACACAGATGAGTCAGTGGCTTTGGGAGCTCTGAATGGAAAGGGAACTGTTTTCCCTCTGTGTGTATTTACTTGCTTGCCAGATGCGAGCTAGGATTAAAGTTCTTGGTTCTGTTGTTTCATTACTGTCTGTTCGAATCACATGCGAATCTGCACGGGTCAGGAGGCTCTGATAGTGGCAGCAGCCCCTGGCCATACACATGATTTGAAGGATGGAAAAATATACAGCAACTGTATTTCATCAAATCTAGTATGGCATTGATTTTAAGACACATTATTATTTTATGCATCACTAAGAATGAAGAAGAGAATGTTTCCAATTAAACTATGACACAGTGTTTTATTATCATGCCTTTAAGAACATATCCTTGTTCTCAAGAGATATTACAATGTGAGGGGAAAAAATCTAACAGGGTACTTCTGCCTAGTAATTTGTCAACAGGTTTTAGATTTTCACACTGAGACATCTTTTTAAATTAGGTTAAGATTCTTAAAAGCCCTTTTAAAATGCAAATATTTTACTGAGAAGATATAGCTGATTAAACCATTAACAGTCCTTAACATGCATTCATCTGGTACCAGCCATTACAAATGTAAAAAATATTAATTTATCAGATTATCAGAGCAAAGAGAAGAAAAAAATGCAGAAACAGATACAAAGAAAGAAAAGGTGTTTAATTTATTTAGACTTATTCTAGGCTGCTACACAATAGAGGTGCACAATGAGGAAAGTTATGGTGCCAAGTTGAGGTAGAAGGATAAAAGCACAGATGCTGAGAGGAGCGAAAAAGAAAAAAGAAGCCAACTTCTCAGTGTTGCCTATATCCTAATGTGAAGACAATTAGAGACTCTTAAAATAGTGGGAGATACCGCTAAAGAAACCACGTTTCTATTAAGGCTACCAAGAACTTTCAAAATTTGGGTTTCCTAATGTTAGTTATGTGGTAGGCACCTAGACAGACATGATCAGAGCAAGGACAATGGCCAAGCACAGGTCACCAGAGCAGAAAGTCCCAAGTACATAGCAATGGGCAAAAGTGAGAACACAAGAACCTTGCCCCCACGGTAACCTTTCCTCCCCTAGTATACGCTGTCATGCTTTAGATCCTTCCCTGACCTTTCCTCCCCTAGCATGTTCCTAGCCATGAGGGTTAGACCCCCTTAGAGGGGGAACAACCAGGCCAGAGAATATCCCTTACGCATTAAGCCCACAGGAAAATGAGGTTCTGAGCCGCATCAAATACAACTAGGCCTCAGCTGTGTTTCGGCACCAGGGTCAGAAAAGCAGCAAAACGACATAAGCAATGCAATGGCTGACCTTAGGACCAGCTGCACTGACCCCCTAAAAAGCACACCTGAAAAGTTGATGAATATTCTATTGAGATCCTCTCCTGACACCTCTAGAGAAATACCCTCAAGAAGAAAGACCCAGCAGGGCTCTCTAGAGAGCAGCCTACTCCTTTCCCCACCAGTTTTCTTCCCTCAGGCAGGTTACCTTTCTCCCTCCTCTCAGCACCAAGGGCCCCTTCTTTGGTCTCTGTAACTTGTTTCCTGAGCCCTTTTCTTCTAACACTCACTTCTTCTACCTCTGAGACTTCCTAAATAAACTTTCTCCTATAGTTTGACTCTTGGCTCTAAATCCTTTCCTAACCAGAACTCAAAGTTCTAAGATTGCTGAACTAAGGTCCGGTGTGACCCCCCCCCCCAGCATACCACCTGGTGCCATTCTCACTGCCAACAGTTATATGTATCTGTGTGATTTTGATATTGTTAAATGATAAATACTTTAACTGTTCTCAAGACTAGGAAGCAGATTACTCGCTCACAGTTTCTATTTCATATTTTATGATCTGCAACACCTTTTCTCCTTAAGGCTTCAGGAAAAGACTGATTTATATTAAATTAAGTCACAGTGTTTGCTTTTGATACTAAGAGCTGAGTCAAATATCTTAGATTTTTATATACAGCTATGCCACTGACTTCCTGCAAGACATGTAGAAATAATTTAACCTTACCCCACAGGCGTATACCTATCTGAGAGACATATCCTTGGAGAAAGACAGCAGTATTCTTAGTTTACAATAGAAAGATCATAAAAGGATGAAATGTTCTATAGGGCCCGAGCAAGTTCTTAACCTTTTATCTGCCTCATCTCTAACGTAAAAGGTAATATTATCTTCCTAAAAACAGTCTTCTAAACAGAGTATTTCTTAATAATCAAGATCCAATATTTGTAGGTCTGTTCTACTCTTAGAATATCTATGATAATTGAGTTTTCGAATGTAATATATTCTTTGAAAATGGATAAGTCTGCAACTCAATATAAAAAGACCTAAAGTGAGGACAGGAATGACCATCTTGCCATTTCTGTTCAAATAGTACTGGAAGTCCCAGCCAAAGTAATTAAGAAAAAAAAAGGCATCCATAAAAAAATAAATTATCTGTGTTTGCAGATGGCATTATCTTTTATATTAAAAACCCTTAAGATTCTACTGAAAACCTGTTATAATAAATTCACAAAAATAGCAGGATACAAAATCAACATGTATAAATCAGTTGCATTTTTATCATTAACAATGGTCAACCTGAAAAATAATTATAAAAACAATTCCATTCACAATAGCTTCTAAAACAATGAAATACTTAATAAACTTGACCAAGAAAGTTAAAGATCTGGACAATAAAAACTATAAGACACTGATGAAAGAGATTAAAGAAGACATAAATAACAGGAAAGATAGCCCATGTTCTTAGGTTGAAAGAGTGATATTGTAAAAATCCACCTAAGAAATCTACACATTAAATGCAATCCAAATCAAAATATTGATGGCATTTTTTTTCAAAGAAATAAAACAAAATATTCTAAAATTCATTGGAAACCACAAAAGACCCTGAAAAGCCAAAGCAATCTTGAGAAAAGACAATAAAGCTGGTATATCAAATTACCTGATTTAAAGCTATATGACAAAGCTGTAGTGATCAAACCAGTATCATACTAGCATAAAAACAGGCATACGAATTAATGCAACAGAATAGAGAAACCAGACGCTGGCCCCCACATATATGGTCAACTAATTTTTGACAAAAGTGTCAAGAAAACACACTAGGGAAGGAAAATCTCTTCAATAAACAGTGTTGAAAAAACTAGATATCCACATGCATAAGAATAAAACTGGACCCATATGTTATACCACTCAAAACAATTAACATGAACTGGATCGAAGACTTAAATGTAAGAACATAAACCATAAAATTTCTAAAAGAAAGCACAGGGGAAAAGATCATTGACATTAGCCTTGGCAATCATTTCTTAAGAAACAAAAAGCACAGGTTACAAAAGCTGAAATAAACAAGTGGAACTACAACTAATTGAAACATTTCTGCACAGCAAAAGAAACAATCAATAAACTGAAAAGGCAACTTACATGATGGGAGAGAGTATTCACAAACCGTATATTTGATAAGGTGTTAATATCCAAAATTATAAAGAACTTATACAACCCAATAGCAAAAAAGTAAATAATCCCAATAAAAAATAGACCAAGGCCCTGAGTACAGTTGTCCCTCACCATATCGCAGTTCACATTTTGCGGTCTCACTGTATCGCAGATTTTTAAATTGTATGTATTAATTTCGTATTGTGGAATTTTCACTATATCACGGGATTTTCAGTACACAGGCATTTATAATTTTAATTCTTTTTGCTATAGAATAAGCATATTCTAGCCTAAAAAACTGTAAACAATATAAAAATATTAATTAAAACATATTAAAAGAATATTAAATCTTCATCATCATTCAAGTTGTAGTATATTCACTGTTGAGTACCCATATAGAATTTTATATGTTGTTAAAATTACATAGGTTTAAGACTGTAGAAAGTGTTTAAGAGCATAAAAGGGTTTATAAGAGTGTGGGAAAGGTTAATAACAGTGTGGGAAAAGGTTTATAAGAGTATGGGGAGGTATTATAAAGCCTTAAAATATATATAAATAATAAAATAAATATAAAGTCGCTACTTCACAGATTTTCACCTATTGCAGGAGGGGGGGTAGGAGGATTCTGGAACCTAAGCCCCATGATAGATGAAGAACCACTCCAGACATTTATCCGAAGAAGACATACAAATGGCCATGAAGAGTAACTCAATGTCACTAATCAGGGAAATGCAAATGAAAACCACAATGAGATATCACCTCATACCTGTTTAAATGGCTATTATCAAAAACACAAGAGATAACAAATGCTGATGACTTTATATAGAAAAAGGAACTCTTACACACACTGTTAGTGGAAATGTAAAATGGTCCAATCATTATGGAAAACAGCATATAGACTCCTCAATAAAATGAAAAATTGACCTCCTATATGATCCAGCAATCTAACTGCTAGATGTGTATCAGAAGGAATTTAATCGGTATTTCAAAGACACATCTGCATATGTATATTCATAGCAGCATCATTCACAATAACCAAGATATAGAAACAACCTAAGTGTCCATCAATGAATAAATGGATAAAAACAATAGAGACAAAGAAACAAAACTGAATGTTATCAGACATAAGAAAGAAGGAAATGCCGTCATTTGTAAGAACATGAATAAACCTTGAGGTCATTATGCTAAGGGAGGTAAGTCAGACAGAAAAAGGCAAATATGCAGAATCTAAAAACACTGACTTCATTAAAAATCCAGAGTAGAATGCCGGTTACCAGGGGCTAAGGGCTGAAGGAATTGGGGAGATGCTGTTTACGGGACAAAGTTGCAACTAGGAAATAAGGAAGTTCTGAAAATCTAATGAAGAGCATAGTGAATCTATTAAACAACACTATTAGTATAAAATACAAAGTTGCTGAGACTAGATCTTAATTTTTCTTACCATGAAAAGAAATAGTATGTGAGGTGACAGATGTGTTAGCTAAGGCTAAGGTGGCAATCATACTGCAATCACACTGCAATATATAAATGTATCAAGCCAAAACATTGTACATCTTTGTTGGGCAG
Source organism: Saccopteryx leptura (assembly GCF_036850995.1). NCBI lineage: Eukaryota > Metazoa > Chordata > Mammalia > Chiroptera > Emballonuridae > Saccopteryx > Saccopteryx leptura. Next base: position 72,408,377 of record NC_089507.1, on the reverse strand, counting down.
ATAAAATATATTATGCTCACTTTGTTAAAGATGGCGCTGCCCATATGGAAGCCTGTAGCCCAGGTGATTGCTTGGGATGGGCATGATTGTATTAATGTGTGTTGGGGGCGGCTATGGGCAGGCAGGATCCTTGTAGCCTGGGGCTTGGTTTTAGGACTAAGCCTTTCCCACCTTTTTTGATGTGGGGTGGACTTTGTATCAGAGACTTCCCTATTTGGTATATTGGATTAAAGAGGTTTTGATTTCTACACTATAAAATGGAGGCAGACTGGGAGCTTGCTCTCTCGGTTCCTGAGATTAGCATTAGAGGAGACAGCAGAAAGCAGAGAAAGGCCATGTGGAGGAGGCCAGGAGAGGTAGCCAAGATGGTGGAGTGCTGAGAGAGATAAGCCAGTTTGTGCAGAGTTTGTGCAGGGAGAAGGAGATGGGGAACAGAGGTGAATAAGGCTAGTGAGGTAGAAACCTTTGATTCTAGGAAACTCGGATAAGTCAGTAGCTTTGTGAGAACTGAATGAGTGGGTTTTGGAGCCCAGTGTGTGTTTTTAGTTGCCCACCAGGTACAAGCTAGGATTAAAGATAATGGCCCACCAGTTTTTGGCTCCATTGTTTCTTTACCGATAGTCCGAATCCAATGGGAACCTGCATGGGCCAGGCTGCTGTGATGGTGACTGTGTATACTGGCTTTACAATCTTAAACTTACACAGCGATACAAGTCAATTATATCTCCAATAAAAAAAAAAAAGGCATAGGAGGTTGTTGGGAAAATGAGTTTATAAAATTTGTATTTTTTGAATTTGCTCACTTTTATTATTAAAAAATGACACTGGGCAGCCACGTGTGTGCTTGCCCTCAGAGCAGGACAGTTGATTGCAAATAATGGATTTCATTCTTGCTTGGGAGGGGCCATTGTTTTAATAATGTTTGATGAAGGAGAGGTTTTCACACCAGAAAATTTTGAAAAGAGAAAGCAGAAGAAGAAGGAGAGAGAAGTCATGTTGGCAGGGAAGAAGAAGGAGTGAAGATATGCAACCAGAGCTGAGGGCTTTGGGAGTTCTACTGAGACTGGTGGGGCCTTTGATTCTAGGAGGAATCAGAGAAGATTCCCCTGGTTGTGGAACTGGAGAATGTGTCAGTGGCTTTGGGAGCCCTAAGTGAAAGAGAAGTGTTCTCCCTGTGTGTTTACTCATCAGCCAGCGTGAGACTTTAATAAAGGAATAGCCCACCATTTTTTGGCTCCACTGTTTCTTTACCATCTGCCCGAATCAATGGGAACCTGCATGTGCATGGCCATGACCGCGGCAGTCACCGGCCCTACAGAGGTCTTCAGAAAACATTTGTTGAATGAATGTATGTTGAAATCAGGCTTCAGAAAAATAAAAAGTAGTCTCTCTTCACAAAAGTTGGAGATGGCTAATCCGAACAAAGTGATGGTGTGAAGGTGTTCTCTCATGCTCCCTTCAAGTCAGCCTTCCACTCAATGCTGCTGACTGCCTGCCTTCTGCTTGACACCTGAAACATTGCTGGAGATCCAACAGTGAGTGACATGATGCTGATTAGCCTCATTCCCACTCCCTTTGGTCAAGCAATCTCAAATTCTTAACCCTAGGGAATAAAAACTTTGTGGCACAAAGACAGGAATTGCTGCTTTCTTTCCTCCTAGACTATGTGGAAAATCCAGAACTTCAGCGATAACAAAGTATCAATTCATTCTGATATGCAAAGCACATCATTCTTTTAGGTCTCTAAGGTCACATTCTAGTGCAATCCCTACTTCCACCTTCCCTCTGTCCTCACATTGCCCCACCTAACGGCACAAAAAAGCATACTGTAATTCCTTTTCAGCGTTTACACTTCTGCCAGGACTAGAAACTATGTCAGGTGTGTCAAAACTCTTCTCAGGCTGGATAAGAATTTTACCTGCTTAAATTCAGAATAATTTTTCAGCTTTGACTCTTCCAGCAGCTAATTAGAGCAGGGTTTTAAAAGCATAGGAAATTTCCACTTTTATTCAATTAATAAAAAGATTCAATGAAATACTCCTATGTCTCAGTCTGTTGCACTATCTCTTCGCAATATTATCTGCAGAAGGTACTATTGCCAGTTTCTCTATTTCCCATGCTTCAATGATACCTTTAAAAAAAAAAAGTTGGTATCTGTGTCCACAGAGTATTAAGTCCCTAAAGAAAAATTTTAAGAAGTCAAAGCCAGATCTTGAGCCATCCCTACGGATCACTTTGGATTTAATTGTAAATGTGTTTCTGGGTGCTAAATCTTTTGTCAAGTCCCAAGAGTAGATACTGGCACAGATCAATATGCTGTAGGATTGGCCAGTGCTGTGTTTGCTTCAAAACGGCCTCATGTTCCATGTCTTATCTTATTCCCTCAGTATTGATGTCTACTTTCTAATATGAAAATCAACTGTAAGCATTAAATACACACAAACGTGTTTCTTTATAGCCCTGATTAAATGTCTTACTGGTTTCAAGAAATACGGTCACAATTTAGCAGAACTTTTCCCCTATATATTCTTTCTAGACTACTGCTGGATATTTCAGGTACACAGCAACCATGAAGGGAGATATTTCCATTCAGATGTGCTTTATGATGCTCTTCAAAATACTGTTTTCTTTTTCTAGAGGGAGGCACAAACAACACCTAGAGTTCTACAATTTTACAATATTATTTATTGATTTTTCTCATTTTCATATGACAACTTGATAGCATATAAATAAAATGTAAATGAAGTTTTTCAAATTAATAAACAATTACTCTGAAAACAAAGTTTCATTCAAATGTCTGTAGAAATATCCTTCAGATATACTACAATATTTGCAGTAATATGAAATTGTGCTTGACAATGCCCCATCGTGACAATAGAAAACTTAATTTACAGTAATCCTAGTGTTGTCCTCATGAAAATGTTTAAAACGTGGCAAAAACTGCCTTTGAGGGTTAAAAATCTAGTTAATAAAAAAACTTGTCAGAATATTTGTTACAGCTGGGTGAGTACATTTTTAGAGGTGAGTTATAGCTGGATGAGTACATATTAGAAGCTCATTATTCACTCCGTGTGTGCGTGTGTGTGAATGGTGAATAGTAATGACACACCTTGGTAGTGAAAGAGAAAAACTTTGAAAAGTTTCCAAACAAAGAGAACTTCACTATGATATTATCATTCCAATCTTATTTTCTAACCTCTACATCCTTTTCCTTTTATAAATTGCAAATAAATTATCACAGAATCTTTGTACTGACAAAGATTCTATGCTTGGTCAAATATTAGTCCAGCTCCTAAACTTTCTCCTATGTCAACCTGTAATCTTTGCAAAATCCAATTTCTCTAAGAACTCTGCTAAATCATGAAGAACCCCCACCTTCAGTATGGAATCACATCTTCCACCATCCCCCACACACAGTGTTATCTGATCATCTGCCCTTTCCCTAACAACAATCTTGTTGGGTCAGTTTAGCCAGACCCCTTAACTCCTAATGTTCAGTAAGTTTCCAGCCACCAAACTCCACATTTCTCCTTGGCTCCAAATCCCCGCTTGTCCTTGTTGTAGTTGTAACTGAATAACAACATCTCTTTCCCCCTAGTCCAATAGTTCTGAATACATTCTGTTTTTACCACTTTTACTATCATCCAGCTCTGGTTTTCTGGGTTGTTTTGTTTTGTTTTGAGAGTACCCAAACCATGATCATTTTATTCCCGTAGTAAAATATTAGTTATTATTCCTCTTTGATGGTTAAGAGGCTACAGGGGAGAGAGAGAAAAAGAGAGAGAGAGAGAGAGAGAGAGAGAGAGTGTGTGTGTGTGTGTGTGTGTGTGTGTGTGTGTGTGTGTATGTGTGTTTGGAGGTCACAGGGACACAGGAATTAAACAAATGGGAAGGAAATCCTGCAAGATAAATTAAGACAAACCATTTACTTTGTAATTTAGCTTATGGAGAATATTGAATATTTGATTCAGTATCATCTTAGATATCATAAATATGTCCTCAAGATCCACCAATAATTTTTTAGATGTTTCCTATTTCACAATGAATATATATATATAATTCTTTGATGTTCTTCTTATATATCAAATGAGAATGTTCAGGATATAAAATTTTAAGAGCCTAACCAGCCTGTGGCGCAGTAGATAGAGCGTGGGACTGGGACGTGGAGGACCAAAGTTCCAAACCCCAAGATCATCAACTTGAGGGCAGGCTCATCAAGCTTGAGCATGGCTCACAAGCTTGAGTGTGATGTTGCTGGCTTGAGCATGGGATCATAGACAGGACCCCATGGTTGCTGGCTTGAGCCCAAAGGTTGCTGGCTTGAAGCCCAAGGTCACTGACTTGAGCAACGGGTCACTAGCTCTACTGTAGCCCCCCCACCATCAAGTCACATATGAGAAAGCAATCAATGAACAACTAAGGTGCCATAATGAAGAACTGATGCTTCCTATCTCTCTCCCTTCCTGTCTGTCTGTCCCTCTCTGTCCCTCTCTCTGATTCTTTCTCTGTCTCTGTCAAAACCTAAAAAAAAAAGAAAAACACAACTTAGAGAAATGAGAGATGAGTACTGAAAAAATAAATTGTTTAATTATGAATAATTTTTTTCATTTCAGCAATAAAATTTCAAATTTTTTTCATTTCAGCAATTAATAGCAAATAGGATTTAGTTAAATATAATTTTTATTAAAGCAAAAATCAGTAAAAAGAAAGTTAATACTTTCTCTTATTAAATAAATTTTTAGAAAATGATCTTCCAATCATATGTCAGTGATTAATGCAGGGGTCAGGAACCTATGGCTTGTGAGCCAGATGTAGCTCTTTTGATGGCTGCATCTGGCTCGCAGATAAATATTTAATAAAAAATAATAATGTTAAAAATATAAAACATTCTCATGTATTACAATCCATTCATTTTCTACCGCTCATGTTCATGGTTGCGGGTGGCTGGAGCCAATCACATCTGTCCTCCAGGACAACACCAAATTTTTATTGGATAATGCGTAACGTACATGGATTGTTGTATGGCTCTCATGGAATTACATTTTAAAATATGTGGCGTTCATGGCTCTCTCAGCCAAAAAGGTTCCCGACCCCTGGATTAATGCAATTTTCTTCCGGGATGAATATATTAGATGTATATTTCATCAAAGAGTTAAGTGCATATTTACTTTTTGAAAAGTCAATCGTTCTATTACTAAGTGAAAGAAGCAAATTTGAGAAGGCTGTATACTATATATTATTTCAACTGTAGGACAATTTGGATAAGACCAAACTATGGAGACAATAAAAATAAGTCAGTGTGTTGGAGATTATACCTGGGGGAGGAGGGGAGAGATAAATAGGCAGAGCACAAAGAATTTTTAGGGCAGTGCAAACATAGTAGATGATATTACACTGATGAATATATATCGTTATACATTTGTCTAAAGCCACTGAATGTATAAACTAGGAGTTGACCTAGTAAGCTACAGACTAGGTGTGGTGGTCAAAGGAAAATTTTCCACCAAATGTGGGAAATCTCCATACCCTCCTCTCAATTTTATTGTAAACCTAAATCTCTTCTAAAAAACAAAGTCTTAAAAAAATGTTTTAAGAGGTCAAGATTTCCTCCAAGCTTATATTGTTCCCTCTAACCTTTCTTTCCAAAATAGAGGTGGACTAAAAATTAACCAAGGATACTCAAAGATCTGCAATTGCCTAAATTAAAAAAAAAAAAAAAGCTTAAATAGTCAATTATTTCTCTGAAAAATTAGCCTCATACAGTGTAATTTTTATCAAGACTCTCATCATTATCCACAGTAATTCTCTGATCAATCCTGAAATGCCTCCTTCACCTCTGAGTAAGGCAAATTAACAATAATACCTGAGAGAGGTCAGTAAAGAATAACAGCAAGACTAGTTCTACTTCTTCTGGGCTCACAACAATGAAAAACAATAATTGCACTGATTAAACCAATTATGCTTTCCTGAAACTTCCATTCATCTGAATCACACATAATCTGATTTCTAACTCCTTTAGGTCAAGTGAAGTAAATTAAACCAAAAACAAGTATGTTCTTAGTATTTTAAAATACCCACTATTTTCTGAAGTATAAGAAGTCAAATTTAAAATATATAGGCAAAAGTAATTCAATTCCAACTCCTAATTTAAAGAAAAAATATATTAAAAATTTATTTGTAGTACATAATTAAAATTATATTTAGAAATTTTTTTACATTAATATAAAAAGGGTTTTTTATCTCCAAAATATCTGAGCATCAAAATGTCATTATTTTTCTTCTAGGCAAATTAACAGATTTATTTAAGAAATCCTGGAACTCACTTTTTAAGTACATAAAAAGATAATTGCTTTTTTTTTTTTTTTTTTTTTTTTTGAAAACTTCCCTTTGTGCTTCTGATGGTGAGAATAGAGGTGACCGAAAGGGAATATGCTAACACTGATTCAAAACAAGATTTTTAAGAAGATGACTAACTCATAATAATGAGAGCACAAAGGAAAGAGTTTTCAAAAAAGAACCCAGCAATTATCTCTTTACTCTTAATTTTGGCTTAATTTTGAGAGTTGTTTTATGTACTTAAAAAAGTGAGTTCCAACTCTAAAAAATATAAGCACAATTAAAAGAATTGAAAAATTTCCAAGGGTAACAAGAGCAAAAACAGAATATGATAATAGTAATATATATACTGTAATATATATAAACATATATAATTTCAAAATGAATATGAAGTGATAAAATATCCCCTCATTTCTGTGAGCAGTATATTTCATACCATGGAAAAATTGTTTAGTAGTCATAACAAACTTAACCTAATTAATATTACTTTCATTCTCTCTTCTTTCCCATCATACATTAGAGAGCCCTAATCTTTTCTAATTTGATAAAACAGGGTTATTGCATATTTAATTTAGATATGCCTTAAAAAAATGGTAAATTTATAAACAATGAAGGTTTTAGGTCTTTTGTGGAGAAACAAAATCGTGAAAGGCTTCTTAGTATGTTTATAATTATACCACTTAAAAATAATAGAGTTTAATTGGATAAAGAAAAACTGGATTAAACATCATGAAGTAATTTCTATTATTATTATTATTATAATTATTATTATTATTATTATTATTATTAAGTGAGATGCAGGAAGCCAAAGAGACTCTCGCATGTGGCATGTGCCCTACCGGATCCATCCAGCAAGTTTCCTACCAGGAGATGCTCTGCCCATCTGGGGCCATTGTTCCATTGCTCGGCAACTGAACTACTTTAGTGCCACAGGCAAGGCCATGGAGGCATCCTCAGCGCCTACAGCCAACTTGCTCCAACTGAGCCATGGCTGTGGGAGGGGAAGAGAGAGAGAAAGAGAGAGGAAGAGAGAAAAAGAGAGAGGTAGGGGTGAAGAAGCAGATGGTCACTTTCCCTGTGTGCCCTGACCGGGAATCAAACCTGGAACTTCCACACACCAGGCTGATGCTCTACTGCTGAGCCAACGGGCCAGGGCTAGTAATTTCTAAGAAAAACATTAATTAGTCTCTGTAAAAACAATTTAAAGAAAGTTACTGGACATTCATGATTGGAACCACTCATAGGAAATGGTTAAAATGCTTTTAGCTATACCTCAAGAAATTCCTTGTACATGTGTTGGCAAGGAGTTGCCTATCTTTCCATTCTTGCCAAGCTACTTATTTACTTTAGATACTACTCTTAGCTTATCTCTGGGCTATAACTAATTTCTTTTATTTTACTTTTACTTTTTTCTCTTAGACATACTGTATCAAAGGCTTTCACTCTAATACATTCAAAGAAAGAAAACTGACTACTTGCTCTGGTCGTTCCTAAGATGTCCCAGGTACTGTTTTCTTCACAACCAAAGCAATAGCTGCGTAGAACTAAAACAAATAACTATTTGTACCATAATCACTAGAATTCTGATAATCTACAGACACTAAAGAAACAATCTTGCTGAGGATGTGTATGTGTAAAAGTTTCTCTCACAGGATAAAGGGTAAGAAAAAACAATCCTAAGTAGTCAATGCTTCTTAGCTAAAGATTACTATTTATCTATGTATCAAAAGAATTTCACATTTTGAAAACATACAGAATTTAACTGAAAATTACAAGCACACCAATAATTTATTCACATCAATTTTTCTCCTTAAAAGCAAAACAATTGTTTCATAAGTCTTGGAAGAATTAAAATTGTCTTTCAAAGATGTATTATTTTGTCTTTACTATTGTTATTTCATAGTCCAATATCTTCATCTGGCATAGTTTATACCCCCCCCCAAGCTTTTCTCCTTTAGTGAGTGGGGATAAATTATTCTTCACAAACCACCCAGGACACTCATTAGCACTTATTCATATTCAATTTCCCTCAGTCAGGACACAATACTGTAATAAATGTCACATCTGGAACTCAGAGTTTTCTAGAAAAGCCTTCACTACTTCAAGCAAAAAATTGACCTTTCAGAAAAAGCCTACATAAAGTGCCTGATTAGAACACTGCCTTAAAAATAGGAGGAGGTTACAGAAACAGAGAAAAAAAAGTTTTTTCAATAGAGACAAACTGTTCCCATTCATTACAGCTGTCCAATTTTCCTGCCAGTCATTGTATTTTTACTATAATTTCAATAAGTTTTATTTTAGAGGGGAAAAAATTTCATAAATGCCAATATTGCAAATATCCTCAGAATTCTTTCTTATTTATGTTCTATTTTATACTAAATTGCTGTATTTTAGATTAAAACACACTGTCAAAATTAAATAATGTATTCAAAAAACTGTAACTGTTCAACATTTCTATTTAGGTGATCAGTGCTACTCTGGATGCCTGCCCTTACTGTGTAAAGAAGCCTGGTCAGAACACCCAGACCTGTGCATTCTCCTTGAAATGTAACATATTTTATGACCTATCAGGAATCTCATGTTTTCAGCGCAATTTATAATGTACAAAAAGAGCTACTCTTGTGAAGAAACGCAGTACAGTAATAGCTCCCTTGATTCTAGGTGTACAAATGCAATGACACCCTCAGAGTAATTGGGGGTGGGTGAAGAGGGGTGATGTTTTGAGGAGATCTGTGGGGAAGAGATATGAAAGGAATAAAAGAGTGGATGAGTTTTGATAACCACTTTGGTAAGACTTACAACGCATTCACAGAAGAACAGTCTACCCCATCCACAGTATTCTCCATATTTGAAATGATTACTGGGTCATTTCAGTCATGGCTGCCCACACCTGATTAGTGACCTGGAGGGGAAAATGACAACCAGGTCCATTCATCCCATAGTAATAGCACTTTAAATGTCCAAGAAACCTTTCAAATAAAAAGGAAAATGGGCAAATTTGTTGCCGCTGCTGCTATAGTTGGTGTCTTCACTTAGATTAAAAAGATCAGCTGTCAGAGATCAACACCTTCATCCCCTTTATAAACTATTTTCTCTCCTCTCACCTTGTAACTACAGGAAAACATGCTTATTTTAAAATGAACTGCTCTTTGACAGTTCAGCATACATCTATCATGACTTTCATATTCAGAGATGATGTTCACGATCTTGCCATTATCCATGTGTCCTGCACACACACTGTATCTGAAAATGTCATGGTAAATTTCACCAGAAGGCACTTTTAATATGCTTCTGATAAAGCCTGTCACTTCAACTCTGTACCATCACTTCATGCACTAGTACAACGCTGCAACCCCTTTGCTCATGTTTTGCTAATAAAGTAGTGCTAATTTATTTATCAACAGCATGTTGCTCTGTTATGAAGTAAAAGAATGTGACTTACAGCAGCCTAATTTGTACCCAGAGAATAACACATTTGATTTATTATACTCTTAAAAATTGCCTGGTTCCCATTGAAACTCAAAAAGGAAAATGACAGCCTCCCTCCTAATTTTAAGGTGCCCAAGTTATTTCTCATTCTGCAGTTTAAATATGTCAAAATAATTTTAAATCTATCACAATGTTAATACTTGGAATGGGTCTATTATTCCTCAGAGTTTCTTGACACCCACAGTATGTCCAAAATTAAGCCAATTTTTTTATGGAAAACAATATCCAGCCAATATGCCCTCCAGAAATAATCCTTATAAGAAATCACCAACCTCAACAGAGGATTCCTTTCTTTGTGTATTCTTACAGAAGACTTCTTAACCATTGGGTATATTTGACACAATTCCTTGTTGAGACACATCCATTGTGTTTACTAAAGAGACTAAAATCTTATTATGGACAAAACCATGGCCCTTTCATTCTTCCTCTTCTCTAGGAGTTCTCTTCCAAAGTTTCAAAAACTGTATCTTTGTTTCTGAAGCTTTCACCAAATTGGCCTCTTTGAAACTATAATAACTGCATGCTCCACTACATCCACTCTTTTTCAAGAACTAATCTTTACAACTCTTTTTCCTGAATTCATTTAACTCAACTGCTTCTGAAGACTAGTTTAATGCTATCTGCTCTTCTGACAAGCTCCTTCCCTCAGAGGGCTGATTTATTCTGATCATTCCAAGCATTCGTACTCTAATGATACTACCAAAACTCCTTAACCTATCATTCAAAAGCTCCAAGCCATCTCGCTACAATACTCTAGCTGTGATCACAGCTTATTCAACGCATGAAAATTTCTTCATTTTTTTCCACTTTGATGACTCTGTTTATATTGACCAAATTCCCATTTATCCTTCATCCCTACCAAAATGTTTACTTCTTTAGTTCTAACACATAACTCATCCGCTTTGTAGCTTTCTTTAGCTGAGAATGATTTATTCTCTATTTCTCTCTCACACTCTTCTAAATAACCATTGTATTTACTGTGTCTACATTTCATTTGGCAAATATCATTTGCTTATACTCTTTTATTATAGCTTTTTAAGCGATAACCATCATATAATAAACTGTACTTTCTGAGTTGTAGCAACTGATAAGTTTAGGCATGAACCTGTGAAACCATTACTACAATTAAGAGACTGAATATATCTATCACCACTTATTCTTCATGTAACCTCTCCTTCTCGTCATTCCTGGCCAGAGCACACCCCACTATTTCACCAGGAACCAGTGAACTGACTTTTATCACTATAGAATAGTTTTAGTCTCCTGAGTTTTATATAAATTGAACCAAATACTATACACTTTCTTAGTCTGGCTTCTTCCACTCAGCATAATTATTCTGACATTCAACGGATTATTATATCAATGGTCCGTTTGCTTATATTGCTTAGTAATATCTTTCAAGTGCGAAGAAGGGAGACAGTGATAGACTCCTGCATGCGCCCCGACCAGATCCACCCAGCAACACGTCTGGGGCTGATGCTCAAATCAACTGAGCTATTTTTACCACCTGCAGTTGATAAGCTCAATTTAACCAAGCTACCCTCAGCACCTGACACAACTTAAACCATTCCAGCCACTGGCTGCAGTAGGTAAAGAGGGAGAGAAAGGGGAGAGAAAGGGGAAAGAAAGGGGATAGGAAGAGGGGAGGAAGAGGAGAGAAAAGAGAAAAGAAGCAGATGGTCACTTTTCTTGTGTGCCCTGACTGGGAATCGATTCCAGAATATCCATATACCAGACTGATGCTCTATCCAACCAGCTAAGGCAGTAATACTCTATTGTATAAATATACCACCATTTGTTTATCTAGTCACTGGTTGATGGCCTTTCAGTTTATTCCCAGTTTCTGGGTCTTATAATTAATATTCTTTTGTGTGTGTGTGTGTGTGTGTGTGTGTGTGAGACAAAGAGAGAGAGAGAGAGTCAGAGAGAGGAACAGATAGAGACTGACAGGAAGGGAGAGAGATGAGAAGCATCAATTTCTCAATGCATCTCCTTAGTGGTTCATTGATTGCTTTCTCATATGTACCTTGACTGGGGTGGGGGGGTAACTACAGCAGAGTGAGTGACTCCTTGCTCAAGCCAGTGACTTTGGGCACCAGCCAGTGACCTTGGGCTTCAAGCTAGCAACTATGGGGTCAAGTCTATGATCCTACGCTCAAGCCAGTGACCCTGCGCTCAGGCTAGTGAGCCCACGCTCAAGACGGATGCGCCCAAGCTCAAGCTGGCAACCTCTGAATTTCAAACCTGGGTCCTCCACGTCCAAGTCCAATGCTCTATCCACTGTACCACCACCTGGTCAGGCTAAAATTAATATTCTTAAGACCACGGGTGTACAAGTCATTGTATGAATATATGCTTCCATTTCTTTCGTGTAAATACCTATGTTTGGGAATATAGCAGTCATAGGTAGATATATGTTTGACTTTTTAAGAATCTGATGAACTGTGTTCCAAAATGGTTGTACCATTTTACATTCCCACCAGCAGTGTATGAGGTTTCTAGCTGCCCACATTCTCATCAATACTTGATAATGGTCTTTTTAATAGTAGTCATCTAATAGGTGTGTGGCTGTAGGCAACAGGTACTATTCTGAGCCCTGTGTGAATAGCAGGCAGTGCTAGCTCTGTGCCTGGTAAAGTATTGCTTTTACTAGTCTTAGGTAGCTTCCTCACAAATGTACTACTTAGTACTCAGCTAAAGGGAGATCTCTGGGGTTCTTCCTCTGTGTGCAGCTCCCTTTTCCAGACTGTGTCCTGCAATCTCTAACTGCTGCTGTCTCCCTGAAATTTCAGTTCTGTCTCTTCATTACAGAAAATTGACCAAGCTCCACCTGAGTTTCTCCTACATGCACCAAGGCTTGGAAACTCTCAAGGCACTAAACCTGAGTGAAAATTTAAGGCCTACCTTATTTGTTCTCCACACTTTATGGCTCATTGCTCTTTGTTGGCTGATGTCTAGTGTCTAGTGCTTTATATATGTCATCTGTTATTTGCTGTTTCAGGTGTAAGGTCAAACTGAACCATCAAATGGCATTTGCCTATATTATTAATTATAGACTTTTGGTATGCTATATGCTATAAACTAGCTGTAAACTCCTAAGACATAGATTGTTCTTGTATGTTTGTATTCTTCCCATTGTGGAGCTTATGGCTTTCTAGACATCTCAGACCATCTATTAACAGAAGGCATTCTCTATACCCACTTCTTCTTGCCCTCTGCTCAGGATACAGAGAAACCTTAGCTATTAAACAAACCTATCAGCTACTTGGACCAAAAGAGATAGTTTAATAATATAGATATATTGTTTCTGACTTAAATAAAAGGAGAAAAAAGTGGGTGCATTTGCTCAGTCTTTCTGTTACCCATAGTTGGCTGATACAGTCCCTCTACCTGGAGCCTGTGCTTTTGTGTAGACCACCATACCACTGGGCCTCTACAGGGAACATCTGTGTTTGAAACCTTGAGTAATGGCCACTAGAAAGCGGCTGACCAGAAAGAAGGTGTTATCTCAGACCCCTGAGGACCCCAAAATACGCAAGGTCTTCAGAGAGAAGAACCGTTCTTCCACCATTCTACCTGGAAAGACAAGGGCTTAGGAGAGAGAACATCAATTAACTTTTGTTGTGGGAAAGTCTGCACTGTAACTGCTTTAAATAATGCATGTCCTGCCCACCCCAGTGCCTGACAGGCTTAGTCAAGCCTCCTCACAAAAGTCTCTCAAAGGCCTGAGAATTCTCAGGAAGCATAGCAATGATGCAGGTACAATTTAAGAAACATAAAGCAAGCCATCTTCATGCTAATGTTGAGTTAATCAAGTCTGGTGACTATCAGATAATAACTGTACAGTCTGACCAGGCAGTGGCACAGTGGGTAGAGCATTGGCCTGGGACTCTGATGACCCAGGTTCGAAATCCTGAGGTTGCTGGCTTGAGCACAGGCTCACCAGCTTCAGCACAGGGTCACTGGCTTGAGCGTGGAGTCATAGACATGAGCCCATGGTCGCTGGCTTGAGCCCAAGGTCACTGGCTTGAGCAAGGGGTCACTGGCTAGACTGGAGCCTCCCAGTCAAGGCACATATGAGAAAGCAATCAATGAACAACTGAAGAATGCTGCAACAAGTTAATGCTTCTCATCTCTCTCTCTTCCTGTCTGTCTCTCTCTCGCAAAAAAAAAAAAAGATAAGAACTGTACAGGTGTAATCAATGATCCTAAAAAAATCCATAACTGATCTATGAAACTGACTTTGGCTATTTTCTTAAGTCAAGAGAAAATTATTGTTTTCTTTCCTATTCTTTATTTTTAACCTTGTGGACTGACAACAGAGGGAAATGCTTTGTCTGGGTTGTCTGTGGTACCATTACAGGATTCTGCCCCCTGGCGTGTTCACTCGGACCACATAATACAGAAAAGCAATGTTCTTCCCCGGTACTTGTCTAAAACTCCTAAGACATTGCACTTCAGGATGAGATTAGTGACCCAGTCCCTACTTATCATGAGGGGGCATTGAAAGGGACAAAAGTGAATTCAATTGAGCTTAATCCTAAAATGCTAGAAATTGCCCCAGTCTGTCTGGGTGACCTTGATATTGAGCAGTTACAGTAAAGAAATGTAACCATCGAGAGAACTGCTTCTCAAATTATTTGTCATAAAGAACCAATTTTTAAATGCCAATTAAGATCAATACTATTGTCAAATAAAGTATGAATTAGTTTAAATTCTTACTGGTGATAGTTTGTGGCCTAATATAAACCCAGGGAATCCAGGTTTAGTAACAGTGTTTTAGCAACTTTTTACACTCATAAATATTTGTTAAATGTACTAGACAGCATAACTCCTGTTACTATCTCAATTTGTGTTTCACAATGGATTGTCTATCCTGTATTCTAAAATATGTCTTCCGGGTATAAATCTCTTGATGTTTCACAGTTGGCTCAACTCAGAACGGAAAACTAAGCTTTTCTTTCCAAACAGGTCTCAAAAACCTGTCTCTCTGTGATTGATGTGAATACAGTTCCAATCCTTAAAGTCTAGAACTTCATAAAAACCTTAATATTTCCTCACTTCTAATATCTATATCCAATCACAAATTATTTCAGATTCTACAATCTTCCTCTCTGATGCTATAGCATACCACCCATTATCTAACTCTAACCAAACCAGGCACACAGGTTGTTTCAATTCTAGGCCACTAATCCATTTTCCTGTTCTAAGTATAGCTGGTATGCCTGATTTTCAAGGTTGGATGCAATATTTTATCATTTTTCTAGAGCAATGAATAGTATACTGGTTAAGAATACATGATCTAGAACCAGAATGTCTGGTTTTGAATTTAATTCTCCACCCACTAACTATGATCTTGAGAACAGCTGTTTGACCTCTATGCAACCATATCTTCATCCATAAAATATTCACTGTGATATATGTCTGACACGGTTGTTCTGCAGGGTAAACAAATTAATATATTTAAAGCACTTAACTGTACCCATAACTAGTATATTATCAATCAATGTAGTTACAATTATGCCCTGTCCAATTTTATTCCCAAGCTTACTGAGTCATTCTGCTATAAATTGACAAAATCTGTTTATTGGCTTCCACATTTGAACACTACAAAGAACCTATTTCTATATACATGCCTTTGCATAAATTCTTTCTTTTATATTTTGATTTTCTCTATGCGTATCTTTATCCTAACTCCCTTCAAAATACAACTCAATTCTAATCTCCTCCAGAAAGCTTTGCTAGGTTACTTTAACCTGCTCTGAGTTCTTCTAAAGCAACTATACACTATACTCGCAATGGAACTCATCATCACAGAGACTCAATGTTATTTTACGAGTGATCACTTTTTTTATCCAGTTGATTTATCATGAAGAAAGAGCACAACCTTTCCAACCAGACAAATGTAAATTCCAACTCTTATCACTTCCCCCTGTATAACTTTTGGCAACTATTTTGACTTCTCTGATTCTCAGTTTCTTTCACTTTATTATTAAAATAATGCTGTTAATAAAATAACTTTATAAAATGTCTATATCAACATGTACAAAACCCTTCCTAAAAATTGGTTACAGAATTCGTGAGACTAGAAATCATGTCTTACATTTTTTTCTAGACACTACTGTAGAGCAGATACTATATACAGAGTAGTACTTAATAAAAATTAGTTGGTTGATGTTGTGTTTTAAAGAGTACACTGGAACATAACATGTTTATCCTGAACTTCTCTAATTGTACAACTCAAACACTTACTGCTCTGTATTCTCATGGTGAACCCTCTCTCATTGTGCTGCTAAGATGTCATGTAATCTCCTTACAGTATACTAATCCCCACAGGCTATAATAATTATAACAACTTCAAGGGACTTACACAGTGGAATTTATTTCTAAGTGAAAAAAAAAAACTTCTAAAGTGTTTTTAAACCCTGGCCGGTTGGCTCAGTGGTAGAGCGTTGGCCGGGCATGTGGCAATCTTGGGTTCAGTTCCCAGTCAGGGCACACAGGAGAAGCAATCATCTGCTTCTCTCTCTCTCTCTCTCTCTCTCTCTCCTCCCCTACATAGCTATGGCTCAAATGGTTCAAGCAATTTGTCCCTGGGAGTTGAGGATGGCTCTATGGCTTTACTTCAGGTGCTTAAATAGCTCAATTGCCAAGCAACGAAGCAGTGGCTCCTGATGGGCAGAGCATCACCTATAGGGGACTTGCTGGGTGGGTCCCGGTTGGGACGCCTGCAGGAGTCTGTCTCTGCTTCCCTGCCTCCGGCCTCTCAATTAAAAAGGTGTTTTTTTTAACTTAAAACACATATATTATTTGGAAGTTACACTAAAATACCATAAGAAACCCAAATTAATAAGGGTATGATTAAAAAGGCTTTTAAGATAAGAATATATAGTAGAGAAGAGAAAGTTGAGTGTTTAATAGTAGTAAATGCTTTTATTATGAATATTCTGTTTTTGTAAGGATAGATTAGCAATAATCATTTAGGTTAGGTGTTAGTAGAAATTTTTAAATAACTATTTTTGAAATTTTAGGTTGAGTAAACAACCAAAAGAAACTGAGAAACTTATTTTTTTAATGTTGAGTTTAGTGCCAGGCAGATGGTAAAAGAATGTTAGTTATTATTAAGTTGGGTATGCATGGGTTTAAAGAATAGAGAGATAGTTCAAGGTTCTTTTCACATAGCCATGGCTATGTATCAATAAATTAGTTCATAGGGGAAAAACAATGTAAATCTTATCCATGATATAACAGATATTGAATCTATTTATATGCCCAAGTACAATTTTTACAGAAATCTAACTTATGATATAGAAATAGTAGCAAGAGGCAAATTGTTTGTAGATACACTGTCTGCCAGAGAAAAGGTCTGACCACCTCTGACAGCAAACAGACAACATTTCAGTAGAGTGAAATGGGCAGCTGCTTAGGTATGAGCCAAGACGCAAGGACTGTGAGGATATCTGGAAACTTTCAGAGGAACCCGGAAGTAAGTAAGAGGCAAAGGAAATCTTGACTGATACGAAGCAGAATAGAGGCAAGTCATCACTACAGGGGAGAAAAAAACAGAGTGGAGAGAGGGTAGTGACAAAAGGAAAGGGAATAGGGATGCAGGTTAAGTGGGTTGTCATAGAAGGCTCAGCTGGAAAAATTAAACAAAGGGGTGTATGTTCAGAACTAAGGATAAAACATGAGAGGAACACTAGACAAATATACCCAGTAACCCTGTGTTCACACCAATATCAACAAGTAAAATAGCACAGACAAAGGTTAACTGATAAAGAAGGAAGAAATGTTGAGTATATACAGAGAATGGAAGAAGCTATTCTCATGCTCCACATTAAAACTTCAGCTGCAGTGTAGAACTTTAAAAATAATGCATTTCAGCAACATGACAGTTTATAGCAATGTCACATTTTTCAAATGGTATTCTTTTTTTTTCTAAGAGTAACCTGATTTTCTAAGATTTTTTTTCTTTATTTATTTATTTTAGAGAAGGGGCGTGGGGTGGAGCAGGAAGCAACATCTCCCATATGTGCCTTGACTGGACAAGCCCAGGGTTTCAAACCAGCAACCTCAGCATTCCAGGCCAACACTTTAGCCACTGTGCCACCACAGGTCAGGCCTACTTTTCTCATATCCAATTAAACTTGCCCCCAAATGTCTTTCCCATTATTGTTTTTGCATAAATGACTACTCATTATTTTATAGATAACTATTGACAAAATGACCATTTTTATTATTGAAAATTTTTTCCAATTCAGTGAGAGGACGGGAGGCAGAAAGACAGCCTCCCACATGTTCCCCAACCGGAATACACCTTGCAAGCCCACTAGGGGGCGATGTTCTGCTCATCTGGGAATTGCTCCATTGTTCAGCAACCAAGCTCTTCTTAGTGCCTGAGGTATGGAGCCATCCTCAAGACTTGAAACCAACTCACTCTAACAAAGCCATGGCTGCAGGACGGGAAATGAGAGAGAAGCAAGTGGGGGAGTGATACAAAAGCAGATGGGCACTTCTCCTGTGTGCCCTGATAGGGAATCAAGCTCAGGACATCCACATGCCAGGCTGACGCTCTGCCATTGAGCCAAACAGTCAGGGCCTGAAATGTTCTTGTAAATTTCTTAATTAGGATTTACCTTGGTAATAAAATTATTCAAATTAACACATTTATAATGACTGTGGTTGAAATATATATTTAGAAAGTACTACATATTTAAAATAAAACATGTATTTAAATGATTAACTTCATCGATATTTTAGTATTTAGCAGTTTTGCAATTCTTTGAGTTTGTATTTTTAACAGAGACAATTGGAAACTTCAAAGTTATATTGATGAATTTTATTTTACCAGGTTTTATTATGCTAGGTGAAGTCATTTTAATGACTATTGAGTACAATAAAACTATACATAAAATAACATAAGGTTATGTTTGATTGAAGTCTATGAATTCCAGCAGGCAACTGTCTCAGGAATTAAAAATATAACCCCAAAAAAACTAATTTAAAAAGTTATATGGTCTTAGTCCAAGAGACATCATGATCTCAAATTGCTTAAACACTGGTAAATTAATTAAACTGTCCATGTAAGTTAATTATATACTATTTAAATCAAGATGATGTACAATGACCCTTTAAATGAGTTTTAAAAGCTAATACTTAAAACTCCTAACATTTGCAAGAAAAATACCTGTATTTTGACTGCACTTTTATAATTAGGTCCTTTTGCCTTAGATTTGTTTTTTACTGAAGTGATTACTTTTGTGAAATTACTTTAGAAATCACTAAAGGAAGGTTTTATTGAATTATGTTCTTTAAACTTATACTTGCATTTCACTTTTACTGACATTAGCAGGAATAAAAATTTGTGAATTATTCTCACTTTGATTTTTAAAAAGGTATAAACTTTTAACGATCTAAACAAAATGCCTCCTTAAAAGTCCTATTTCCAAAACTGCTGTGTCAAGGTTCATGAGGTATCTGTTTTGTAATCTAGGATCACACACATATATATAATTCTATATGTAGTTATTATAGTCTTCCTATTATTTACCATATGAGTTATACTCATGAACTTATATCTTGAACCACAATTCTTAAATTCTGGAAATCAATATCTACAGCTTTATCCTGGCTTTCCAGAGAAATTTTAATATTGAACTAGTAAACCTGTAGTATCACCACTCATTCCTGGTTTATCATCTCAATTATATTTCTACTCCTTAAACTCACCTTGCCTCACCCACTATAAAATTTTCAACTCAATTAATCTTTACCATTCAGATTCCTTCCCTGTGTCAACCAGCCTTTTACGGTTAAAACAACTCTCAGATTATTGTTTTATGATTCCCTCTATTTTAGCAATTATCACATTTGTATGTCATTATAATGGAAAGAAGCATTTAATCTGTTTACATATCTGTCTTCTCCAATAATATAATACGATTCAAATTCTTATTCTTATTCATTTATGCATCTCTGGTAACAGAGTTATGAGGAGTTCTTTCTCCTTTCCAAAATAGTTTTGCCATCCTCAAAGGAATGGGTCAATAATAAGGTAATGCTAGTGTAGTGTCAGGAATTCTAATTCACAGCACATTTCCCAAACTAAATAGGTTGGGCATAACCAAATCAATAATCAAGTAAAGAAGAGTAGTCTATTATTACTAATATTTACTATTATTATTATTATTATTATTATTATTATTATTGCAGAGTTTAGAATAGTTTTAGGCACATTTTAAAGAATTAGGCCTTCACTGACTCTAAGTGTAGGTATAACACTGGCTACTGTGTTTAAGGAAACTTAATATTTGGCACAGTTAGTATCAGAGAAGATTCTATCAACTATGAGACACAAGCATTACACTAAGGTCAGGATTCTAGATAACAGATTTAGCTTGGGAGCTGAGGATTAGAATCCAGGGGAAAAAAACAAAAAATAAAAAGATGTAACTGGTGATTTTCAACATGATCAAATTATGAAACATCTATACGTCTTTGTGCTTTGGGAAAAACCACATTAAATACTATATTTTTTCCAGATCGTTCTGCTTTATGGTTTATGTCTATGTGCTATCTATAATATTCATAAAATACCAATCCACATCTAAAAGGCTCAAAAGAGAAAATCTAAAAACATACAAATTTTACCAATTGTCATGAGGATAGCAATGGGGGGATAAGAGAGTGGGTGGATGGGAGACTTTGTGTATACCACAAAGAGTAAAATATTAAAAATAAAAGACCTTAGACACTTGTCTTCAGGCAATGTCACATACAATAAGTAGCTGCTTCACAATATATTCTCTCTCCATTTCTGTAACATTCTAGACTACCTTTTATTTTCCTTTTATCTTTATTTCTGGACCTATTATTCCAAATTATTTTATTGAGTCTATTTTTTTTAATCCACTTCTAAAACTATCCAGTTAGCTGTCTGTTTGTTCTTATATAACTCAATATACCATCTTTGTTACTTCAGAATTCCTATCCATTACTCTGATTATCAAAAAAAGAACTCAAAAGCCCAGCAATATAAGTATAGATTCTTTTCTAGCCAACCACCACTGTAGAAAAAACAACTTAATCCTTGAACTTTGTGTGATTTTAACTGTATCTTCAAAAACTCAAGGTAAGATTTTTTGCCAATATATAATTGTACCACTAGAATAGATTCTTCCATAGGCAAGCAATAGCAAGAGTCAAGATTTAAAGAAAAAAATTAAATTTTAAGAGTTTAGGGAATTGTAGCTATAATTTTTCTTCATGATTTAAAAAATATTGTCCTTATTTAATTTGTACTACAGAATATCTTCATGTAGCTTCTGAAATGCTACTACTAAGCCATGGAAGACTGAGAACCATTAGGCTGATAGAAGGTGGTAATTCAGGAAGCAGTCACAGGTCCCATATAGCCTGTTGTTGACCTAAAGATGTGTGATATCTCACAGTGTTCTCAGCCCCTGACAAATATAAGCCATGACAGCAGCAGACATCCAGTTATGAAAACTCCCGTAAAGCTCATTGAAATTTGATCCTCTGCCAAAGAAGATGTTTAGGAGAAATGTCTACAAAACTTTCAAAATTTCAAAAGAAATGCTCTCCTTTTCAGTATGCCAACACCAACAAAGGAAATGTTCCTAGGGAACATAGTTTTCCCCCATTTTCACTCCCAGTACATTATTGACAAATCCAGAAAGTCAGGTATACTGAGGTTCTCAAATATACTTTAACTTAACAGCTTTAACCTTCTTTCAGAGGACAAATCTGGAATAAGAGAATTTATAGTAATTTAGCCCCCTTCCCATAACTTTGGTAAAGTTACTTAACCTTCCTTCATCTCAGAGCTCCCATTTTTAAATAAGAATAAAAATAGAAAATACTTCTAGTCATTGTTGCAAATTAATTTAGATTATATATAAAGTGCCTAGAAAAGTTTTGTTCAGCAAATATTTAATCAATAGTAATTAATAACATAGGAAAAGTATGGGTTTATAAACTAAAAGTTGAAGTCCTCTATTTCTCCATTTACTGATGAAAGGAACTATTAAATTCTTTGGTCAAAAGAAAAATATAATTTCCCTATATTTCTATCAATACAGGAAGGGTAATTATAGAAGATCAATATACAAATTAAACCAAATTCAAGACCTAGGGAGCTAAAATGTTAAATTCTGAATCAATTAATAATGCTGTTCTTTTTTTTTTTTTTTTTTTTTTGTATTTTTCTGAAGTGAGAAGTGGGGAGGCAGACAGACTCCCACATGTGCCCGACCAGGATCCACCTGGCATGCCCACCAGGGGGCGATGCTCTGCCCATCTGGGCTGTTTCTGTGTTGCAATTTGAGCCATTCTAGCATCTAAGACAGGGGTCATGGAGCCATCCTCAGCACCCAGGCCAGCTTTGCTCCAACAGAGCACTGGCTTTGGGAGGGGAAGAGAGAGACAGAGAGAAAAGAGTGGGGGAAGGGAGAAGAAGAAGATGGGCACTTCTCCTATGTGCCCTGACTGGGTATTGAACCCGGGACTTCCACAAGCCAGCCGACTCTCTACCGCTGAGCCAACCAGCCAGGGCAAGAATACTGTTCTTGATCTGTAGTGGCACAGTGGATGAAGTGTCAACCTGGAACGCTGAAGTTGCTGGTTCAAATCCCTGGGTTTACCCGGTCAAGGCTTATACAGGAAGAAACTACTATGGGTAGATGCTTCCCACTTTTCCCCTCTTTTTTTTCCTCTCTCTCTCTCCCCCGTCTCTTCAAAAAAAAAATCAATCAATCAAATCTTTAAAAAAAATAAAAAAGAATTCTGTTCTCTATCCACATAAGCTATTCACTCCATTGTTATAATTAGGAAATATTTTATTGTTCTATTTACGACACTAAAAAACTACCTTATGATATTTACCTGCCTTTACAATGCAATTATATTTGTACCATAAACTAAAAATGTCAGAAAATTCTTCAATATCAACGTATGAGAAAGCACCAATAAATTTAAAGATTTTATTTGAATGTGAGTAAACAGCTTACCTCAAAACTAAATGGCCAAACAGATGAAAAGCAATAATCATATGCTTCTCTTCTTTTGAAATACATCACAATATAATAAACCCAAACAAACACATGAATAAAAATAATCCTGAATTGTGACTTAACTGAATAATTTCCTCAGTTTCTTACTCCTTGGGCAAAGATTTAGATTATTCAATTAAGTGGTTCTCTAGTGACCAAAACACTTATCTAAGCCACTGTTGCTGACACACTGTAATCCACCATTTTTTAAATGAATATTGTTCTTCTTTCATATTCAAATACTGAACATTGTAAATTAAGTGGATAAAAGTTTCTAGAGGCTAACCTTATTATAAAAAAACAAAAGGAATTGTTTTTTGTCACAGATCAAAAGGTAGTCACAACATCTTGCAGCACCCTGCTTCTTCTGAATTAATATAATATCTCAAGCAAAGGTCATCAGCAAGAAGGAAAAGAACACAGAATGTGCAAATATATGAGAGGAACTTTGAAAATTTCACAAGTTTAGAGAAAAATTTCATTTTTATGGCAGCTAAATTTAAATTTTAAAAGTATTTCTTTCCAGGCATGACCTGTGGTGGTGCAGTGGATAGAGCATTGAGCTGGAACGATGAGGTCGCCGGTTCGAAACCCTGCACTTGTCCAGTTAAGGCACATATGGGAGTTGATGCTTTCTGATCCTCCCCCCTTTCTTTCTCTCACTCACTCTCTCTCTTCTCTAAAATGAATAAATAAAAAATTTTAAAGTATTTATTTCCAAGAAATTTATTGTGGTATATGTGGTATTTGACCAAAAAAATCACAGCAAAGCACAACGCTGCTTTAGCCACATACTTCACTGAGAGCATGAGCTCATCAATGAGACAATTCCCAATTTCATTTTACTGTAGAAAGTCTTTTTTTTCTAAATTTTCATCAATATTTTCTTTCTCTAGTCTTTCTGTTACAGCTATTTCTTTCCACTAGTGCTTTCCATTCTATTATTTCCCATACCCTCCAACATCAAGCCACATTACCTATTTTATCTCCCTTGTGATTCTTGAAGATTTCCCTCTCAAATGGAATATCCTTCCCACTATAAACAGCCACTGCACTTATTCATTAACTCTATTTCCAGTGCCTTCTGTAATTGCCACATGATAAAAACTAGTGTCCCAAGAGACCTCCAATGATCTCCTAGTCATCCAACCCTACCAAGTTTTTTCTTGTATCACTCAAGAGTTAGGTCATCTTTAAATTGAAAATCTCATCTCCACTGCATTCTTTGTCCCTGAACATTCTTGATGGACCTTCTAAATTTTTAGTTGCTTGGTCATATTCTTTGGCCCCAGATTCTGACTGTAGCCATTTTTTCTTCTTTCTCTTGTACATCCAACTCAACCTCAGAGCTTCAATTCCCATTGTAATGTACATTAATTACTTTGACATCTATATCATCAGCCCTGTTAGGCCTGACCTCTGGATGAATTTTCAGTCTCATCTTTCTAATTTCCAAATGCAAGTGCCTACTGTCTACTCTCACTCTTCCACTAATCTACAATACCAGTTTAAAGATTTACTTTGATGCCAACAATGTGCACTGGTGTATATAATAACAATTTCATGGAATCAAATCCTGTTCTGACCCTTTGGGTTGTATAACCTTAGGCATATTGCATAACATCTTCAAGCATAAATTTCCCAATCTGTGTAATGAAAATAATAACACTATTTACCATAACAGAGTTATTAAAAGCACAGTATATAATATCTGCAAATTGTTTTACAGGAAAGGTCATGTTTTAAGTATTCAGTAACACTAGATACTAAGATTTTCATTATCACACTTACCAAGTACATATTAATGAGTAAAAATTGCTTGGCACAATTCATGAAATAAAGTAACTTTATAATAACTTTTAAGAATTTTTATTCTAGGACAAATATATCAATCTGTATATCAATCATGAATGGAGCTATGTTATAATGGACAGAGTATGGAGCTTAGAGTCAAAAGAACTAGTTGTAAAATCTAGCTCCAAAAATGTAAACCAATGTGAATTGAGTAAATCACCATATTCTGTGAATATTAAATTATTTACTTGTAAAATAAAAAGCTCTGAAAAATCGAACTTCAAGGGTCCTAACATTTCCTGGCTCCCTGAGTAACTAGTTCAGTATATTCAAATATTGACTTCTCAATTCCTCCCTCAAATTTTTCCCTGCTGTGTTTGTTTTATCTAGTAAAGAAACAAACATCTTCCTAGACACTGAAGCTTGATGTTCGCACACTGCCTTATGTCTTCTTCTCTATGTCAGACTTATGACATCACCATTCAACCAGGTGTAAAGCCAAAACTATGATTCATGTGCAATACCTTAAAAAAAAATAAAATAAAAAAGCAGCCACTGACTGACAAATTTAAATACTAATAGCAACTCTAAGCTTCATTTGCCACTCAAAACACTGAGTGCTTTCCATCATCCACAAAATAAATCCCAATTTCACTTGCAGCTTTCAAGGTATTTTACCATCTGACCCCAATGTACCCTTTTGCTGTTACTTCCTATAACTTCCCTTCAGGCACGCTCTACCCAGTCAAATTGAAATCATCAGTGCTCTCTATATATACATGATACTTCCTTTCTTTTATTTGTTCACACAACCACTCTGCCTGCAATGTTCCTCCTGATATCTGACAGTCTAAACAAATCACCCTTCAGTAGACATTGCAGGTTTTCTATTAAAGATCCTTTCTTCCTTTCCGATCTCCAACAGTATTTACATTCTCAGTTCAGTATCCCAAAACTCTCTCCATGCAGATTAATATTCAGGAAAAAGCAAGCCCCATTTCCATTTCCAGAGATGAGTCTCGGTTCATTTATACCAATATGCAAATTCCTGTACCCTGGCCATAAAAAAAAATTGAATATGTATCCTAGGAATGCCAATCACTGTAGATCTTAGAACTCTTCCTTGAAATACTAGGTCAGTGTTTCCTCTTCTAGAGATTAAGTACAAGTTCTGCACCTCAGAATTCATATCTGCCACCCTTCTAGCAGTTAAGGAAAAGAGCAGAGCTAATAACATCAGGGAAAATAGTGCAGAAGCTCTGAACAAACTGTATCTGTTCACTTCTCTGCATGTGAACTTTTAGCTATATGACCTTTTAGCTAAATTCTGTGATGTTTAAAATACTTTGATTACTTACTAATAGGCAAAAACACTTCCAATTAATATGTATACACATACTTATGACCAAATTAAAATATAACATACAGATGAAGATAATCTCTCCTTTAAAATCATACAGGTTTTTTATATGCATTTTAATGGCATTTACATTCTCCGTACTTAATGCATTAGGATAAACAGTGTATTTGTCATAACTACTGCCTTAGAACACAAGCCCTTCAATATCAGATCCATGTCTAATTCATCTTGGTATCTTTCACAATGGCTTATACACAGTGAAGGTAGAATTAATTTTTAATCATACAAAATATTCTGAAACTTTTATTGTGTCCTATATTTTTAAAAGAATTAAGAGAAAGTACATACTAAGTATTAAATGACTGTTAATATATTTTGCTGCTTTAATATCAGTAATTTATTTTAAATGACTGATTTTAAATTTTTTAAACTTTTTACTTATTGATTTTTAAAGAAAACAGAAGAGAGAGAGAAAGAGAGAGATCCATCTATCTGTTTTTCTTTGTGCCCTGACCAGGGATCAAACCGGCAACCTCTGCACTTCTGCGCTTCCAGACGATACTCTAACCAACTGAGCTATCTGGCCAGGGCTGAATGATTTAAAAATCTAAACTTAAAGAATAAAGTCCCAAATAGTAGGTTTCTAAAATTCTATATTTAAGAATCACCTTAAAATTAATTTTCAAACAATTAGATATTCAGCATATTGTATCTAAATAAACATTTTTATAATAAAAAGCATTGTATATTTTATTTGTAATTTATATGCTACACATCCTCTATATTACTACAATTCATAACATATACCAGGTCGGTCTGTATCCTCAGCACCAAGCTCAGAGCTTGGCACACAACAGGACACTCAAATATTTTTTGAATGAATGAACCTGAGTTAGGACTTCAGTTTCTCCAACCACACAACAGAGCTGAAGTAATGGTATGCGCTTCCCAGGTGGGCCATATCAAATATTATAAATATATTTTCTTTTGTAGAAACCCTATATCATCATGTTTTTGTTTTGTTTTTTCTTTTTCTTCTCATGAGAGGGAGTTGTGGGGGCGACAGACAGGGAGTGAGATGAGAAGCATCAACTCATAATTGTGACACCCTGGTCATTCACTGATTGCTTCCTCACATGTGCCTTGAAGGGGGAGAGGGGGTTCAAGCCAAGCCAGTGAGACCTTGCTCAAGCCAGTGACCTTGGGCTCAAGCCAGAAACTATGGGTAATGTCTATGATCCCATGCTCAAGCCCATGGCCTCATGGCCAAGCTGGTGAGCCTGCGCTCAAGCCAGCAACCTCGGGCTTTTGAAACTTTGTCTTCAGTGTCCCAGGCCAATGCTCTATCCACTGCACCACCACCTGGTCATACCATCATTTTTTTTTTTTTTGATAAATCCAAAATATATGAAAATACATTAAAATGCTACACAAACAATTTTTTCTGTTTTTGGCTTCTATTATTCCATTTCTTTCATTAACTATCATTTTATTTTACATAAGTACAATTTTCTTAGGTACATTTGAAATGTTCCAGGCACAGATTTTCATTATTCAGTAATAGGAGAACTTTCGTTCTAATTTCTTTGACAGCTTTGCTTTTAAATCTTTCATATTTTCATGCATGCTAATCAACTGAGTAAGTTTTTGTCAATCCAGGGCATAATTGTGGAAGCTTTTATTGAATGAAATGCTTTACTTTTGTGAGGTGGATAAAAAACTAATAAAAAAACATCAGTAAGATTTTAATGATGATATTTTAAATAGACTCCAACCACAAAACAATAAAATACCAAAATGGTGAGAAATATTAAAGATATATATATATATGTATGTATGTATTTGTTCACTGCACTAATAACTATTTAGGATTTTTAACTAGACAAGGTATTAAAGATCACATCCTTTCCATTTGTTAAATTTAAACATGAAAAAAGCATAATTTGGGGAAACTTATTTTATACTGTATAAAAATTTAAAGCCACTTTACATATTAAAATATTCCTCTGATCTTCTATTCTTGCATCAGTGATTAAAATTCTCCCACAATAGAATTTGGTCCCGCTTTTCAAAAGAACATAAAATACATTATATTTTTATCATGCTACTTGGTGTCTGGAAGTTTATTGGTCATCAGGTTTTTCTCATCAAAATTATATGTATCCAGAAAATAGATTTTATTTACTGAAATAAACATAATAATGGTCCTAAAATTTTTCAGAAATATTACCTGAGCAGTAATTAATTTAAATAACCCAATCCTTTTGGTTGATCCTTTAAAACGTTAGATAATAACAGTTTGATTATTGGATGAAACAAAATGTATAACTGAACAAAATGAATAAATGGAACATTTGAGTTTTCAAAGGGAGAACTAATCCTTAGAATAAAATAATTTTTCCACAGGCATACTACTTAATAATTACAATAGTCTGCATATCTGAAATTGGGTTTATGTAATTATGCTATATAGAAAGTGTAAACATCTTAGGTGATCCTACTCTATTCTTTAAACACTCTAAAATGACCAAGGTCACCTACGAATTCAGTTGATATCCCATGCCTGAAATGCTGACTAGATATGTTGTAATTATATTCCACTATCTCATCATTTATTTTTCCTCCATACTTAAACAAGTTTTTACTCTGCTGCTTTACTATGTGCATTGACTAAATCAGAGTCCACATTCACAAAACTTCAACTAACTTATATCCAAGGCTGTGGCAGTGCAGCAAATATTAATGATTGGTGGTAAGATTAATGATGCAAGAGGTATATGGTGATCTACATGTAATCTACATGTACTTGACTTAATGATGTTTCACTTAAAATAATCAAGTCATGCCTGATCAGTGGTGGTGCAGTGGACAGAGCACCAACCTGGGATGTTGAGGTCCCAGGTTCAAAATCCCAAGGCTGCTGCCTTGAGCACATGCTCATCATGCTTGACCATGGGCTCATCAGGCTTGAGCACAGGCTCACCAGCTAGACCGCTGGGTTGCTGGCCTGAGCATGGGATCATTGATATGATCCAATGGTTGCTGGCTTGAGCCAGGTTGCTGGCTTGAAGCTCAAGGCACATATGAGAAGCAATCAATGAACAACTAAAGTGACACAATTATGAGATGATACTTCTCATCTCTCTCCCCCGTCAGTCTGTTCTTTCCTCTCTCTCTCTCGCTAAAAAAATAAAATAAAATAATCAAGTCACCTACTGATTGTATTAAATAAGAAACAGAAAAGATGCCTTTCACAAGGTTTAAAATTCCTACAATTAATCCAATGAGAAGTAAAAGATGCCTTCTACAATAAAGTTCCCCTGACAATAAGATGAACATAATCTATCTATAACTTTACCAGGCAAAGAATGAAAACAAGTTCAGGACAGCTATAAGCTATACTAAAGAGAAACTTCAAGAAACAAAATTAAACTGTTAAGTCAGGGGAGACCAACAATAGAAGGAATAAACTAACATTTAGTATCTATCTTTCATTTTTAAAAAAGATATCTTATAACTTGGGTGCTGAAGTGCTTTTATAAGCAATGGGTACACAGTTAACAGTGTTTGGGAGACTGCAATATGAAAATAATTTACAATTCAAATATACCAAAAATATCAGCAAACTGACATCAAACATGGGACCTGGTTAAGAGTCTTGATTTCTTGTCTGTGATTTGTCTGTTCACTTACTCTATAGTGCCTTTTTATGTTCAGATATTCTTAAATTTGATTTAAAATTTCAATAGTTGGCCTTGGCTGGTTGGCTCAGAGCTAGAATGTCGACCTGGTGTGTGGAAGTCCCAGGTCAAGGCACACAGGAGAGGCGACCATCTGCTTCTCAAACCCCCTTCTACTTTCTCTCTCTCTCTCTCTCTCTCTCTCTCTCTCTCTCTCTCTTCTCCTTCCACAGGCACAGCTCAATTGATTTGAGCACATCAGCCTCGGGTACTGAGGATGGCTCTGCTGAGCTTCTGCCTCAGGTACTAAAATTAGCTCGGTTGCCAGCATCAGCCCCAAATGGGGGTTGACAGGTGGATCCTAGTCAGGGTTCATGTAGGAATCTATCTCAGTATCCCCCCTACTCTCATTTTTTAAAAAAATCAATAGTTTCCTTCAAAACTTGTCAATTACTTCTTTTAAGTTTTTGCCTTTAGGACCTTATTAATGTTATCCTTCTGGCCTCAAGCATACTATAAATACTGTTCTATAATTTCTTCTCAAAGTTTTAAGATTTGTGAATTTTTAATTTTTCAATTTCTGGAAGATATAAATATAAGAAATTCTGAGGTCTATAACATTTTTCTTTCTATAATGTATTTAGTAAAAGTTTATAAAACAAAAATATAAGCCACAAACTTCTACTAATTCATATACTCTCAGGAAATGTGGTAGTAACAAAAATGATGGCGGTAGAAAAAGAACTGATTCTTTCTGGGAAGAATATTACAGGTTTAGCTGATAAAAAGAAAGAAAAAATTACTTTATCCATTCATCCATTCATGCAACTAAAACTTATTGAATAATTACCTGCTACATTTATATATATTATAAGTATATTATATATATTAGTACCTGCTGTGTGTAGGTATGTGTGTGTGTGTGCATGTGTGTGTATATGTTTAAGTTCTTGCTAGAAAATGGAAATACATTGATTGGAAAAACAAACATAAAATCTGTTTTCATTGAGCATACAAGTCTAAGTAAAAACAATTACTTAAATAATCTCACAAATAATTATAAAATTACAGCTACTTTATTTTTTTTTAATTTTTTTATTTATTTATTTTTTTTATTTATTTATTCATTTTTAGAGAGGAGAGAGACAGAGAGGAAGAGAGAGGAGAGAGAGATAGAGAAGGTGGGAGGAGCTGGAAGCATCAACTCCCATATGTGCCTTGACCAGGCAAGCCCAGGGTTTTGAACCGGCAACCTCAGCATTTCCAGGTCGACGCATTATCCACTGCGCCACCACAGGTCAGGCCTACAGCTACTTTAAAGAAAAGTGCTTAGCACTCTAACAATTTAAAATAGTATAAAGAAGTGACACAAGTTGAGAGAGGAAATTTGGGAAGAAATTGGCTAAATAAACAGGAATAAGAGAGCATTCCAGGCAGACATAGAAAAATAAACAAAAGTAATACTTAATTTTTATTGTCATCTTCCTCCTCATCTATTGAGCTAAGCAAGTGAAGCACCATCATACAGAATTTCTCTTAGTCTCCCTTGCTCATTTATCATATATCCAAATTTAACACTAGTATCTGGCACATAGTACATGTTCAATAAATACTGACTGATTTGATATAAATTTGTTCAATATCTGCTATTGCAGCATGTGTTCTTTCATTCTAAGAAATTGGAAAATAAACATAATAGAGTTTATAAACCCCCAAAATAGGGCTTGGCAGAAACACTCAAAATTGATACAACTAATAACACAAAGTTCTAAACAAAACCATAACCATTTTTATTTTAAAAAATACCTATATGCCTTAAAAATGTAAAATTCTTAATAAAATATACAGTAATACACAAACATTTTCTTAAAAAAAAATAAAAGTGAGGCCCTGGTCAGGTGGTTCAGTGGATAAAGCATCATCTTGGCACACTGAGGCTGCAGGTTTCATCCCCAGTCAGGGCAGGTACGAGAAGCAAACAATGAGTGCACAACTAAATGGAACAACTACCGGTAAGTGGAACAACGAGTTGATGCTTCTCTCACTCTCTCCTCCCTCCCTCTCCTATCCCTTCCTCCCCAATAATAAAATTTTTTTAAAGATCAAAGTAGATTAATAAAAAGGGTTATCCCTATAGTGTATTTTGTATTTGCCTATGGTAGTATACTCTGCATTCAGCTATAATTATTTGGTAAAGCTAAATATTAATATGGGGGGGAATCACACATTAACCAACTTACACACTTTGCTAACATAATTCCCCTATTTACTCATCATGTAGGAGCAATTCACATTACACAAAAATGCACTGTAGCAGAACAGACTGTACTTAGTTGTCTGGTGCCAACTAGATATTGCTCCCAACTCGGAGTAAAGCTAAGGAAACTCCCAGGCAAGTTAAAGTTGTTGTGGAAGGTTTTATGGAGCTAGGCCTGTAATGTCAGCTGAGATTTGCATAAACAGAAAGAATTAAATAGATATACTGCATGTGTGAGGGTGCTCTAAGTCACTTGACTTTAAAATGAAAGATCTATGTTTGGATTAATAAGGTGTGGTGAGTTTACAGAGAGACTCAAATGCCAGGCAGACAGTTCATATTCACTGAATAAGAAAAGAGAAACAAATGTAGTTTTGCAATGAGGAAGTGTCCTAATTTAGAGACAGTACAGAAAATGTTTACTGCTCTATGCTATATGAAGAACAAGATTACCAATAAAATATGACAGTCCAATTATCAGATCTGTTTCTGAATCATCTTTGCATAGGCTGAATACAAAGACAAATCCTTTGAAGTGCTAAAATAAATGTATTCATGGCCAATATTGTATAAATTGAAGTTGACCTGCAGTGCACAAACATACTTTTCATAATCCAATTTTATATGAGTTATACTTAAACTAATAAGTAGAGTAACTTAACTAATTAGCCAGTGATGTGATTTTGTTGTTGTTGTTGTTGTTGCTTATGGGAAAAATGACATTTAATTAACAAGGTTGAAAAACATTAACTCTTCAAATTTACTTATCTAATATATGTGTGGATCTTTCACTGGAATTAATACACTTTGGCCTCTGTCATTCATTTTCTGTAAATTACTTAATTATCTAACATTGTCGCTTGCCCAGAGTGCATGCTTAATAAATAAACAATTACAAAATGAATCAAGAACAAGTGAATGATGACCTATGCTTACAAATGCCAAGAGCTGAACAATACTATAGTATCTCTGGCCAAAGAAAACAATATGCATACACCAACTTATGTAAGCCAGAATGGGCTTGTTAACATATTACACCTTACCTCCTGTGATAGGTAAATTGTATAAGTCAATTTGGCTTAGCCATGTACTCAGTTGTTTGATCAAACACTAGTCTAGGTGTTGTTGTGAAAATATTTTATAGATGTGATTAGAATCTACAACTTAACTTTAAATAAGCAGATTATCCTCAATATTGGGAGTGGGTCTCATCCAATCAGTAAAGGTCTTAAGACAAAAACTAAAGTTTCTTGGAGAAAAAGGAATTCTGCTTCAAATTATTAGCTAGAAATTCTGTCTGAGTTTCCAGCCTACTGGCCTGTCCTACAGATTTCCAGCCTCTACAATCATGTGAACCAAATTCCTTAAAAGAAATCTTCTTATAAATAGATGATATAAATATATATACTATTCTGTGTTTCAAGAGAGCACTGACTGATCCATCCCTCCCTTTCAAAAAAACAAAAAAAACCCCAACTAACTAAAGACTAAAAACACCCACATTATTAGAAGAAATGCAGACAAGACAGGCCCCAAAAGAATGCATTACATCACCATATACATGCATATGTTTATAAATACGCAGATATAACAAAAATTGATCCAAGTGTTGACTTAATGTCAAATAATATTGTAGTAGAAACATTTTAATTTGGTAATATTTGTTCAGGACTTTAAACTGGTTTTGACGGCAGTGTAAACTGCATTCACAGCATTTTTCTGTTGAAGAAAAGACGAATGCAGTCACCACAGGACCCTATCTTTCCTGACCACACTCTAAGTCACATGCAGTCATCACTTTTGGACTCTTAGGTTAGACTAGATGCTGAGGATTCCAGGCGCTATGCTTACACAACACAAATGATTCACACGATTGCAAAAATTTATCCCTTTCCCTAACAGTTTTATCATAAAACCTAAATTATGACCTAACATCACACTCGTGCTTGAAACAGTTTTAAGGCAAAGTTTCTTTGCCTTAAAGATAGATTAAACACAGTTTTTGAAGAAGCATTTCATCTCTAGTATTCTTAGAAAAATGGCTCTAGTCATTTCTAATCTATAAAATTAATAATCATATTATTTGGCATAATTCAAAATATTTAGCAATGAATTGATTTGTTTTCCAAACAATGAGTTTGTTTGAAATTGTTACAGAAAACACTGCTTCATTTTTTTTTTTACACCTTGAAAATTCTTTGTTTTTACCTTGGCCAGTTAACTCAGTCAGTTAAGAGCACTGTCCTGAACAATAAATTTGTAGGTGCAATCCCTCGTCAGGGCACACATGAAGCAACCAAAAAATGCATGACTGAGTGGAACAACAAATGCTTGTCTTCCCTCTCCCTTCCTCTCTCTGTCTAAAAATCAATAAACTAAATTTAATCCCTGGCCTAATAGCTCAGTTGGTTGGAGTGTCATCTTGGAGTGTGGAGGTTACCTGTTTGATTCCCTGGTAGATCACATACAGGAACAGCTTAACGTTCCTGTCTCTCTCTCTCTCTCCCCCCCCCCCCAAATTATTTCTCTCACATTTAACATATTTTGAATACACATTATTTCTCTGAGCTATCTAACTAGGTTTCTAAGGGGGAAATCACTAAGAATTAGAGCCTTTCCTTTTATGTCATAATTGAAACATTAGGTAAAAGAAAAACAAGATGAGAATCATGACCTGCAGGATAAACAGTATATACACGTAACTGGTGTCACTCCAATAAATTCAGTAAAAAGAAAATAAAAAGAAAAAAATGTGAATGGTAGAAGCACAAATTGAAAATATCCCCCACATAAGACCACACAACCATTTCCTATGGTTCATGTACTTGAAATACACAGAATTTCTGACCAAAAGATGAACTATGGTATCTAAACTATTCTTGAAATGTCCCAATAAGGGAAAATAGAAACAAGGGCAAACAAATTATTAACATCATGTAAAAGTGATGAATAAGTCAACATCACACCAGTGACAGGATGTATTACATGTAATTAAAAGTGCTTTTCTATGACAATGTAGTAAATTGTTGCCACACTGGACATTCAGAACAACGGTGTATGTGAGGATAGAGCACTGGAAACAAAGCACACTTACTCTTTCTGGCTGTCCAGGAAATCACTAAAGTGGCTACAAAAAGACAGAAAAAAGGGTACCAACTTCTATTCTCACCAAGAAGCATGGATATGAGTTCTGCAAGTGGGAACTAGACTTTATGCTTCAGGAAGACAGGAATCATATATGTTTCGTTAGCCAACATGTACAAAGGACCTATTAACATATGTTTATTGAATGAAATAATTCTGCCAGCATCACCTGAGATTTGCAGACATTTTCAAATGGGGATCTGGGAAATGAAAGGAAAGGATATAGTCCAAAGGTTTTAAAAAGTGAACGTGAAGTAGATGTTCTAAATTCTGGTTCAAAGAAGTGAAAAGCCAGATTCTCCCTTTTTTGTTCCCCCCCACCCAGCTTTAACAAAGTCCTTTATTTCTATAAGAAATACTTTGGGATACAGAATGTGAAACATAGGACAGAGACAAGGAAAAACCAATAATACTGAAATATGGTGTCTCCCCCTTTCCTACTTCCCACATGCCACAAACTAGAGTGAGTGGACCAACGCTGGGATGGGGTGAGGAGCCTACAGTGAAGGTGAGTTGTTTTCACAGTTCTGCAGCCTCCTGGTGCCATTCCATAACTTGCAGGGAAAATTCCGGACATCATTCTGCTGATAGCTCTCTATGCAGATGGCACAGTGATCAATGTGTGGACTGTTTCCTTACCACTCTTCTGTTTTGATCCCCATTCTCCCTATCAACATGTACTGCTTCTTCTTGCTTCCTTAAGCTTTGCAGATCCCCTAATGGACAAGGTATATGCCAGATTCCCAGATTCCCTCCAGTCCTTTCATTTGTTTTCATGACGTTTAGCCATTTTAGGATATTCCGTTCCAAATTAAGAAAAATTTTTCAATCCATGAAGGGCGATATTCAAAGTGAACCTAAGTGTGATTCAGGATAGTGGTTAGCACTGGGAGTAGCTCACATAAGATGGACAAAATTCAAGTCATTCTTTATTTACTTATCAATTACTGAGGATTCTCACATCACTGATTTAGACCAGCTGTTTGAAAACAAGAGAATAAAATACTAAATCCCCACCCTCACAGAGCTCACAATCTAGTGGGCATAAAGCACAAGCAAGCTTTAAGCTACGATACTTTAAATGGAGATTTGATAGCAATATGCAGAGACTGTTACTAGAACTCAGAATAGGCTTCTTGCATGGGATGGGGTAGCCTTCTTTAAATTTACACTGAAATGAACCAAATGATAGGTCACTCCAGTAATTCCAAATGGATAATTTAATGTCTGTCAACAGCATGCCTTAGAATTACAAAAAGAAAAAAAAACAAAAAACCCACAAATTTTGTTGCGCAATTTTGTGATAAATTCATCAAGCGTCTAGTACCCTGGATAGCTCCCTGCCATCAAAGGTGATTGGGAAAACAGACCTAACAGATTGGAAGAGGGAGTAGAGGACCTCAAAAACATCAAATTTACCAATTTCTCCAACATTCAAACTAAAACTCTTTGGTTTTCAAAATACTTCATCTATTCCTTTCCTGCTCTAGACCTCTGGGGCTGTGTGTCTTTCCTATCATCATCCAATGAACCTGGCACTCCTTAGAAATATCATGTGTGGTAGTTGCTTCCTTCACTAAACAGTACTGTGGGCTCCTAATCACTTCCTGTTCTGAGCAGCACTTAAACTTGTGACCCTCAAAATTTCCCTAGAGATGCATCATATTACATTCTCCCTCCAATCAACTTAGACCTTCTCACTGAAGGAAGCTCCCCAATACCACCATATTTACATCTTGAGGTATGCTGTAGGAAATACCCTACAAAGTTCATTTTAGCCATAATGTTTCTATATGTCTATATCCTTGTTTTGCACAAATCTGCAATGCTTTTTTTTGATGACTCAATTTAGTAATCTATATTTTATTTCTATATATAATTACTACTATAGGAGGTGTTTTTTAACTTAACTGTTTTATTAACTTTTAGTGTTCTTAGGTCTGTTTGTACATGAATATAATATTAAAAATTAAAAACAAAATCAAATAAATGTCCTTGAGGTGTCTGCCCAATAAGTAACAGTCCTTTAAAAATTTTGGAGTCCTGATGTATACAGACCAATTGGTTTTGTTTTTGATAAGACATTCTGAAATTTTACCTGAAATAAGTACTTCTTAGTCTACATTTCTAATGTTGAATTCAAGTACGGTTTAGAGGTATTTTCTTTCTTTATCTAACCTTCTCATCTGATGTTTCTGGGATATTTGTATACTTTTATGGCTTCAAGCTTTTCTTAACTATCCTAAGAAGACTGAATGCTAGAAAGGAGTACTTACTAAACAGGTTTCATATATTCAGGCTTAATGCTCTGGTAATTTGTATTACAACAAACAAAAACTAGCCAAACAAACAAAAACAAAGGTAGTTTCTAAAGGGAGAATTTCCTAGAATGTTTAAGTCTGCATTTACACTTATTTTTTGCAATGCCTTTATTCATATATACTTGTTAGGTTTTGTTTATAAACCTGAAATGAGTTTATGATAAATTATTTCCTGCTGTTGTCAAAAACAAATCACACAAAACAATAACAGCTAATTAACAGAATCACAGTATTCACCTATTTCTAGGAAACAGCTAATTGTAAATGAATAGGCACATAAGAAATATGACATGCTAATCTAAATTTGATTGATCAGGAAGGTATGTCATTACGACTCTCACAAGAGTTGAATTAGTGTAGTACACCTGGCATAACAATCACTTCTCGAACACAAGACTATTGCTAGTTTTCATTTATGAATGAGGAAAATGAGAGAAGGCATCATACCTTCTGAAAAAATTTTTCCCTGTTTTACATTCCAAACATACCATGTACAAAAAAAGGTTATTAAGAAGAATAAAGAAGAGCCAGATCATCTAGAAACTGACTAGAAAAGGAGAAACAGGCAAATCCTAAAGAATTCATATGCACATTCTTCAAATATTTGTATACACACATCATATTTGGGTACCAAACAAGACATGAAAGAATGTATATCTCATTTATTGTGGATTATGCTGTTCAGGAACCTAAAGAGCCATAGGAGGTGCATTCTTTCTGAAAAAAGAATGGCTTATACATAATAAGCATTAGGAATTGCTTGTTGTCAACAACACTGAATGAGATAACTCTATAGTAGGAGTACAGCCATAGAAAGGAAAATTACATGTAGCAAAATGAGGCACTCAGGGTGATGGTCAGAACCTGGAAATAGACTTGTACTGTAGTCTGGGAAATGCTATAGAGACCCAGCTGTAAACAGTGCCAAGAAGTCCATCCAGACTGAGTATCTGGGGGTATGGCAATATGCCATAAATCACTGGAATCACAGAAGTCCAAGAGTACATACTGGAAATTTAGCATACCTCAAGGAGCTGGCAATGGATAAAGATCCAGGACAGCAGTGTGTTGGGAGGAGTCTTCTGGTATATAAAAGAACTCAGAAATGAGAAGGTTTCAGAAGAAGGATCCCAGTCTTTAAAGAAATAAAGAAGGCCCTGTCAGAAGAGCCTTACTCAAACAGTCAGAGAAATGGTAATATTGGGTAACTTATCAAGATATAGGGGAAAATATCTGGAGAGAACTCAGTTTCAACTATAAGAAAGAAGCATTACTATACAAATATATTAGAGCTGGACATCAAGGGCGGCGTAATGTCAAGTCCCAAAGTGTTGGGCTAGAAACCAGTCAACCTTCCCTCTTACACAGAAGGATTGGTTCTGAATCAAGGGTATGGTGGAGGCTCCCGTTAGTGATTCAATTATTCCAGCAACAGAAACACATTCTGACAAAAGCTATAAAATAGGGCATACTGAAAATACTCAGTTAGACAGCCAATTATTATTTTCTTCATGATAATATGAATCTACTGTAATTCATGTTGACTGATTTAAACACATTATAAAATATAACTCCCTGCAGTTAGTCTAATAGAGAGGTTCAGAATAACCAACGTAAACTGATTGTCCTGTGACTTCTAACGAATCAGCCTTTAAATATTACCTTTTCGACAAACATTTGAACATTGATTAAACCCACAATTAAATGAATTAATTGAAGATTAAAAGAAAAAAGAAACTGGCCCTGGCCGGTTGGCTCAGTGGCAGAGCGTTGGCCTGGCGTGCAAGAGTCCTGGGTTCAATTCTCGGCCAGGGCACACAGGAGAAGCGCCCATCTGCTTCTCCACCCCTCCCCCTCTCCTTCCTCTCTGTCTCTCTCTTCCCCTCCCACAGCAGAGGCTCCATTGGAGCAAAAGATGACCTGGGCACTGGGGATGGCTCCTTTGCCTCTGCCCCAGGCGCTAGAGTGGCTCTGGTCGCAACAGAGCGACGCCCTGGATGGGCAGAGCATCGCCCCCTGGTGGGCATGCTGGGTGGATCCCGGTCGGGTGCATGTGGGAGTCTGTCTGACTGCCTCCCGGTTTCCAGCTTCAGAAAAATAGAAAAAAAAAAAAAAAAAAAAAAAAGAAACTAAACTGATATTATCACATGGTATTTCCTTCTCATGGGAGAAAACCTGGATTAATTGACTGTACCTAAGCTCAACTTCGCTTAAGCAAGGTACTCAAAGCTGTGTGTGAGCTCTCCCAGATACGTATCTCCAAATATGAAGAATACTTGATGTTTGAACATTCTCTACATAAAAGCACTTATTCTTAAAATTATACTTACTACATATTAAATTTCCATTAATCAGTTGGGGGATTCTGACCAGACAAGATAAGAGAACTGTGCTTGCATGGCATTGAGGGTGTACAATATCAGTACTGAAAAAAGAACAAGAAGTTGGAAGCTTCAGCATTGCATGCAATTCCTTCATCACATGTTCAAGTTACACAAGAAGCAAGAACAGCATCACTGAGGATGGTGGCAAAGGGTCAGGTAATGCACAGACAGTGCTAGGCCCTGAGTTATATCAGGAACAAAGAGAAGATGCACTCCTTCACACTTTAGCTGTCTACTGATTTCCTAATTTTTATATCATTGTAATAAAAAAAGTGAAACTGGTTTAGCTAGCTTAGCAGGCCATAGAACAGAGCCTGTCTCCTCATCTCTAAAATATGCACAGAAATGTTTATATTTCTATATTAATCACATAGCACAACATATAAACTGCTTAGCATGTAGGGTATTCAGCACTTTATGGCTATTGCTATTGCTGTTAATAAAAAGAAAGACATCATCATTTGCAAAATAGAAAGGAAAGCAATACCTATGTTCACAAATGTTCTAGGACTCTATTTATTTTAAATAAATCTTACAGTGTCATTCTTTGGAAAACATAAAACATCCACAGAATGAGGACTTCCAGTGATTCAGCCAATATTTATTGGTTATCCACTATATATTCGGTACTATTAATCCCTGATGATACAATATTGAACCAGTTACACAAATATAAGGTTAAAACTGCAGTAGCTACCACAGGAAGAGGATTATGGAACTAAAACAATATATAACAGGGTAACTGTTATATATTGTTAGCATATATAACATCAAAGGAGTCCAAGAAAGGTTTCCTAAGGGAAGAGATTAATTGAGTTCATATCTGAAGCAGAGAAATGAGTGTGGGGTTGCAGGGAGAGCAGGGGAGAAGTGGAGGGAAAGAGAGAAGCAAGAAGGGAGGCAAAGGAGGGAGTGAGAGAAGAAAAGGAAGAGGGAAACTAACAGATATATAGGATGTGAATACATTATCTTTAATCTTGAAAGATGTAAAGATGTGGTGTAAAATTTATTTCAGCACTTTGAGTCCTAGAACATTCCATACATGTGATGCTATTGTTGTGCAGCTAAAATAACTGTAATCTTACGCAGAAAAATATGATTATTACATGCCAAGACCAAAAATATTACACAAGAGTCAACAAGACTAGGCCCTGGCCAGTTGGCTCAGCAGTAGAGTGTCGGCAGGGGCATGTGGAAGTCCTGGGATTGACTCCCAGTCAGGGCACACATGAGAAGCAACCATCTGCTTCTCCACCCCTCCCTACTCTTCCCTTTCCACAACTATGGCTCTACTGGTTCAAGCAAGTTGGCCCTGGGTGCTGGGGATGGCTACATGGTCTCTCCTTAGATGCTCGGTTGTCAAACAATGGAGTCGCGGTCCCAGATGGGCAGAGCATCGCCTTATAGGGGACTTGCTGGGTAGATCCCGGTCAAGGCACATGTGGGAGTCTGTCTCTGCCTCCCTGGCTCTCACTTAATTAAAACAAAAAAAAAGAGAGAACAAGAGAATCAACAAGTAAACAGAAAATGGTCAGCCTTTGTACACTGTGCTTATTTTTGGTCTTGTAAATGACTATCAATAAGGTTCAGCTGGGTTCATTACTGTCTAGTTAAATTCTGCACTTAGGTATTGCTTCCCCAACCAACATATGTACACAGGAATTAGAAACTAATTTAATTTTGTTTGTTTGTTTGTTTTGTGACAGAGATAGAGACAGAGAGAAAGACAGAGAGAGGAATAGTTAGGGACAGATAGGCAGGAAGGGAGAAAAACAAGCATCAATTCTTTGCAGCACCTTAGTTGTTCATTAATTGCTTTTTCATATGTGCCTTCACCCAAGGGGGCTACAGCAGAGCAAGTGACCCCTTGCTCAAGCCAGTGTTCTTAGGCTCAAGCCAGCGACCTTGGGCTTCAAGCCAGTGACCTTCGGGCTTAAACCAGCGACCATGGTGTCATGCCTATGATCACATGCTAAAGCCAGCGACCCTGTGCTCAAGCTGGTGAGCCTATGCTCAAGCAGG
Source organism: Saccopteryx leptura (assembly GCF_036850995.1). Lineage (NCBI taxonomy): Eukaryota > Metazoa > Chordata > Mammalia > Chiroptera > Emballonuridae > Saccopteryx > Saccopteryx leptura. Next base: position 72,366,520 of record NC_089507.1, on the reverse strand, counting down.
ATGTCCTCTGTGGCCCAGTCCAATGCTCTATCCACTGCACCACCGCCTGGTCAGGCTAATTTAATTTTTTAAAAATACACTTAAGAGGAAAATCATCTGATGGAGAGTATAATACAGTGTTTTTCAGGTCTAACCTTAGTTTTCTCTACCAATTGAGAAAAGTGCTTAGATACAAGAAGGTAGAAGACACAGTTTTCATGTTTCACTATATAATACTAGGTCAGCCACTTTTAACCAATGTTCCTCAAGAATTTTTAAAACATGCAATAGGGCCTGACTTGTGATGGCGCAGTGAATAAAGCGTCGACCTGGAACCCTGAGGTCGCCGGTTTGAAACTCCGGGCTTGCCTGGTCAAGGCACATATGGAAGTTGATGCTTCCTGCTCCTCCTCTGTTCTCTCTATCTCTTCCCCCCCTCCTCTCTCTCTAATAATAAAAATGAATAAAAAAATTAAAAGATAAAAAACAAAAAAACATGCAATAGCTCTTTTCCCTTAGTTGTCAAAAAAAATAAATAAATAACAAGAGCCAACACAAAAATAATTATCTGGTATAAATGAATCAAAATTATGCCTATTTTTTGTCAGATTGGCAAAAAAATATATTTTACAGTATATAACTAATTTTAGTAACTAGCTTATGTGTGCCAAGAGGTGAAAAAGGTTGAAAATCGCCACTCGGGATCAGTAATTCTCAAACTTTAGAGGGCATAAGAGCTACACAGAGGAGCCCAGCCCAGAGTTTCTGATGCAGTCTGTGATGGGTTTGGCATTTTAATAATTCACTGGTACTGCTGCTCACTGAACGCATTTTGAGAACTACAATTCAAGGTTAAGAATTCACCATTAAATAAGATATTTCCTTATAAATGACCTTTAGATTTTATCTAGTGTCAGAACAGAGTGATGGCATTCAAAAATTTAATCACTTTAACTGAAACTTAGAAATTGTTAATACAGTATAAATAATGCAAAACCAAAAGCTATATTTTAAACTAATCTAGGTACAGAACCACAATTTCACCAAACTTCATCTGTCAATTATCTAAAAAGAAAACTTTCTAAAATTTTTCAGTTCAAATCCAGGTGCCCTCTCCAAAAAATAAAAAAAAGAAAAGAAAATGTCAATATCGTATCACAGAACCTAGCCCAAATTTTCCAATAGTAATCTTTTGGGGGGGGGCACTTTATTTACCCCATATAAAACAATTTAAAATGTAATATGTCATTTAAAAATAAAAACTGGTAACAATATCTTGGTACTGTATCAACTGAAGTTTTGACTGGTCATTGTTACATTATATTATATATAGTTGAAGCTACACATTGAAGTATGTCTCTTTTGTTATAGTGTTTTTCACCAATCTCTTCATCTTTTCTCACTGTTTATCCCACTCAAGATTTTGTTTTATTGTTAACTGACATTCATGCATAGTAAAGATAATACTGCTGATAGAAGTGTATATTCTCAATATAAAGCCTACAGATTTTTGTCACTATCCAGTAGGGAAATCATGAAAAACTGTCAGTCATACAGTAGGAGAGACTACATTATCAAAATGATATACCTGTGACATACAGTCCAAAACCAAACTCAAAAGATACCAACTAACAGTCTGGTTTGCGCTCTGACTGCCTTGGAAACCATCCTCTTCCTGCATGGATATGAAACTGGTGATTTAATAGGTTGTTCACTTTTGTAATAACTCTCATCTATTCACTATCAACAAAAAATATATACTCTTTAATTCAACTAACCTAAGAGCAACTGTATTGTTATTTATTGATAGTCATATCTAATATTTGTACTGTTTCTTTACTACCACCATAACATACTTCCGAGTGTCATAGTGAAAGACAGGCTAAAAGTCGATTCAGATGCTTCCTTTTGTGTTTTTAAAATAGAGAAATGCATTTTAAACAATTTTGTGTACCCGAAGACAGTTAAAATATCTTTTAAATTGTTGCTACCATTCTAAAATTGTTTCCTGCAAGCCCTCCATGGAATATAATGTAGGAATAGATTAACTATTATGTGGATATGCTCGAATATTTAAAATAGAAATATTATGGAAAATGTTTCATAGTTATATATTTTATATGAATAATATAATAGTAAGCAGTCAATGAATGCTTGTGACCGTGTTCTTCTACACATCTCATATTCTACATTAAGAGCACTGCAGCACATACAACCTCTTCATACTGAGGTGTTTCACATACATCCTTAACCAATCCTCCTTAGATTTGCTCTAAGGAAAAAGTATAAGATATGTAGAAAAACAACTGTATAATATATAGTAAGCATTCATTGACTGCTTACTGCTATATTCTTCATATAAAATATATACAAACTAAAAAGGTTCTGTACAGTAAAAAACAAACAAACAACAACAACAAAGAGAAACCCCATCAACCATGAAAAGACAACCTGCTGAATAGGAGAATATATTTGTCAATATATCTACTAAGGGGTTAACATCCAGAATTTATAAAGAACTTATACAGATCAACACCAAAAAAAATAAAATTAAAATAACCAGCAAAGGACCTAAATAGACATTTCTGCAAAGACATACAGATAGCCAACAGACATAAGAAAAGATGCTCAATGTCACTAATCATCAGAGAAATGCAACTTAAAACCACAATAAGATATTACTTCACACCTATGAGAACGGCTAGCATCAATAAATACACAAAGAGTGTTGGCAAGGATATGGAGAAAAGGGAACCCTCATGCACTGTTGTTGGAAATGCAGATTGGTGCAGCCACTGTGGAAAGTAGTATGGAGTTACTCCAAAAAATTATAATGGAACTCTCTTATGACCCAGAGATTCTACTCTGGGAATTTATCCGAAGAAACTTGATATACTAGTTTGAAAGAATATATGCACCTCTATGTTCATTGAGCTGTTGGCCAAAAAAGTGTGCTACAAGTGTGTTAGGCTTACTTGCTTGCACTTTGCTGACCGGTGCATGGGCAGGAGGCAGCACCATGTGTGTGTAGTCTGTGGGTGCTTGCCCTTGGGGGTGGCAGATTATACACTGCAAACTGCCTGCCACCATTGGGAGGGGCCGTTGTTTGCTATTATTTGCAAGAGAAGCGCCCCCTCCCTACCTAGTTTTGCTAGTGAGTGCCGAGAGAGAGATAGAGAAGCAGTTTGCCCTGCCTGCTTGCTCATCGACCATTGCAAGATTCTAATAAAATGGAACGGCCCACCATTTTCCCGCTCCACAGTTCCTTTATTATCATCTGCCCAAATTCAATGTTAATTTGCATGGCCATGCCCACCCGCCTTATAGCAGTATTACTTACAATAGCCAAGATTTGGAAGTAGAACAAATGTCCATCAGCAGATGAGTAGATAAAAAGTGGTGGTACATTTACGCAATGGAATACTATTCAGCCATAAAAAGAAGGAAATTTTATCCTTTTCAACAGCATGGATGGAACTAGAGAGCATTATGCTAAGTGAAATAAGCCAAAGAAAGACAAGTAGCATATGATTTCACTCATGTGTGGAATCTAATGAACAAAATTAACTAACAAGCAAAATAGATACAGATTCACAGATAGAGAGCAGGCTGACAGCTGTTGTGAGTGGAGTGAAGAGGTGGAGTGATTGAGCAAATAAGAAAAAAAAAAGGAGAAGTCCAGAGAGTGTGGTGATTGCCCGGGGGGGGGGAAGGGTACAGGGGGATAAATGGTGGTGGACAGAGACTTGACTTGGGGTGGTGAACACATAATACAGTGTACAGATGACGTGATGTAGAATTGTGCACCTCAAACTTGTATAATTTTGTTAACTAGTACCACCCTAATAACTTTAACAAAAAGGAAAAAATATGCATTGACAATTAATTATAAAGCTAGAGTACAGAATGTTGTACATCAAAAACAGACGCACCTTGCACTTGGCATAACAAATTCAATCAGTTTTTAATATCTAAATCTATTTCAAAACACATTTACCTTCTCTCATATCTTACCTTCCCTCATATCTTTTGTTCTGTTCTATAATTCCAAGAGACTTGCATCTTACATCTCATTCCTTTCCATAAACCACTAATCCTATTTATCCTTTAAGATTAAGACCAAGCAAGTCTACCTACCCCTGAAGCCTTTCAAACAAAGCCCAGTATGAAATGTTATTAACATGCTCTGAACTCCTGCAGTCCTAATTAGGCGTGTACTCTCTCTTATTGTCATGAGTTGTTAACTCTGTTCAAGTATCAGCATCACATTCCTCCCAAATGGAGAGTTAAGTTCCTGAAGGGCAGAGAGCTAGGAAGTCATGTTTTTCACAATGCCTAGATAGTATTTTGCACCTGACAGGCCATCTATTATGAGTGCTATGCTGAATAATAAAACGCAATAAAGAGTTGAACAACTATAAAATATAATACATTTTTCATCTTCTACTTCATGGGTTTGATATAAATTTACATCCTATAGTATAAATAATGCACTATTAAAATAAAAAGTTGCTGATTCTCTGACAGCATCAAAGAACAAAATGTCCATAAATATAACTTTTTAATGATTATAATAATACAGTTTATCAAGTACATTTTAAAATTCCCTGTTATTTCTTCTGCATTATAATGACTCAGGAAAGTTAATGTAACAATACTCAGTGGGACTCTCAGAATACATCCATCCTAAGGTAAGATATAAAACTGTACATGTGCAGCCCTGGCAGGCTGGCTCAGCGGCAGGTCAGCCGGCGTGTGGAAGTCCCGGGTTCGATTCCTGGCCAGGGCACACAGAAGAAGTGACTATCTGCTTCTCCACCCTTCCCCCTCTCGTCTCTCTCTATCTCTCTCTTCCCTTCCCGCAGCCAAGGCAATGGAGCAATAGAGCAAAGTTGGCCCTGGCAATGAGAATGGCTCCATGGCCTCTGCCTCAGGCGCTAGAATGGATCCAATTGCAGTGGAGCAACGCCCCAGATGGGCAGAGCATCGCCCCCTGGTGGGCATGCCGGGTGGATCCCCATCAGGCACATGCGGAGGGTCTGACTGCCTCTCTACTTCTAACTTCAGAAAAATACAAAAGAATAAAATAAAACAAGAACAAAAAACTGCACGTGTCAATGTTGAAAATGTGTAATATTTTAAACCAATTCGAACATAACCAAATCAAAATAACAAATCCTTAATTCTACTCTGTCTTCAAAATGAACAGAACTGGTAAGGAAAGCTACTTTGGGGGGGGGGGTACTAAGACAGTTGACATGCTTTGATCAAAATAAGAAGGTCCTGAATTAATATCAAAGGAAGAAAATCACTCTGACAAGAGATTGACCAGTTGTTGTTTTTTTTCTTTCTTCTCTGAAATTATTGAAGGGGTGGTTGCAATACAGAATTCCAATGTTTTAAGGTAGGTCTCAGAGATATACCAATTTAAAATAATGACACTGTCCTACCATCTCAGTCACAATTCAGTTATCAGTTTTATAAAAGCACAGGCTGCTAACTTTTAAAAACAAACATAAATTCGCTAAAGCATAGTTGGTAGACATTGTCCCAAGTCACATCTAAACTTCAAGTATTGTCTTTGAAAATTGTACCTGTTAAAAAGTAAACAGGGCCCTAGTCGGGTGTCTCAGTGCATAAAGCATGGTCCTGTAGACACCAAGTCGTGGGTTCCAACCCAAGTCAGGGCATGCAGGAGAAGCAATCAATAATGAGCGGAACAGCGAGTTTATGCCTCTCTCTCTCTCTCTCATCAATGGAAAAATTTAAAAAACAAAACAGAAAGAGAAACCAAAACAAACTATGTTGTTGCCTAGATTAATAGTATTCCAGGTTTCCCCTTAATGTCCAGTTTTTAATCAGTAGTAATCAATATAAACTCAGATGTCTGCTTCACTTTCCTCTCCAACACTTTTAATAAAAGCAGCTTTACTATAAAATATATATATGGTTTTTAATAGACTTTATTCGGAGTAGAAATGGAGGGTGTGTGTTATATTTCAGTGGGAAAGTATTCAACTGCAAAGATATTAGAAATGAAAGCTGTTCAATCAAGTAGGTACTTTCTACCTTGTGGGTCCTATTGATGGCCTGAAGAGTTAAGAGGAGTGGCTAGTAAGTACACAAAAACATTAAAGAGCAAGAGATCTTCAAAGAAGCCTTTTTTTTTTCCACCTGTAAAAGACAAATTATTTTCTGACTTCATATTCCAGGTCTCACGAGAGAAGGGGGTAAAGCAAAATCGCTTCTAATTCTGTGAAAGAAGAGGGGAGACGTGGGAGAAAGGAGATGGGGAAGAGCAGGTAAATCTCAAGATACACTGAAAAAAAAAAAAAAAAAACCCTGAGAAATTTCACAACTCTTTGCCATAAATAGCCTTTCTTCTCACTCGGGATACCTCCTCCTTTACATCAGCAGGCTCACTCCACGCGCCGCGCGGCACCATTCACAAATCCCTCCGTCGCCCCTTGGCGCACCCCTACCCCGAGGTGGCACAGTGTGGAGTCCCAGGGAAACAAGCCCAGAGATAAGAGGCCCAAAGGGGCTACCTGCGGTTTCTGCACAGGAATGATTTTCTTTTCAGGTGAACCGACGAGCACACAGGAAAGAGCGTTCACACACACCTCCCTGGAGCCCTTGACGCGCCACCACAAAGCACTTGGCTCACACCAAGTCAGTGCCGTTCCTGCCACCGCTGGGGAGGGTCTCGCCTCCAATCCAGGAAGCCAGCGCCTGAGGACACGCAGGCGGGGGCAAAAGGCAGTCCGGCTCCGGCACTGCGGCTCCAGCGAGGAGCCCCGGCTCCCCGCCCCTTCCCACCCCCCCTCATTCCTCCTCCTCGCCGCCGCCGCCCCCGCCCCGGCGCCCGCAGCCCCGCTGCCCCTACCTGCGGGACGCGGGCGGCGACGGAGGGCAGCTGCCGGACCCTGCGCCAACTCTTGCCGCCTTGGCCGGCCACGCTCCGAGTCGCCCCGGAGCAGGGGCCGCGGCCTGGGGGAACAGAGCGATCGGAAGCACGGAGTGAAAGGCCACGCACCGCGCCGGGAGTCACGGACCAGCAGCTACCGAGCCCGTCCGCCTCCCTCCCACCCCGCCCGCAAGGCCGGGTCTCCGCGCGCCGCGCACGGGCCCGCTGCCGGCGCCCCGGGCCTGGGCGGGGGCTGCACCCAGGCGGCCCGAGCGCGGCGCGGTCACCTGCCGGGCGGTCATCCCGGCGTCCGCCCGGGGCTGGCCCCAGCGCAGCGGCGACGCAGCGCGCGACCCGAGGGGCGCTGGGGCACCGGGGGCGTTACTACCTTGAGGGCTCCGCGCTCCCGGTTAAGGATTCTCCAGGGCACTCAGGGATTTCTGTCTTCGGGGCACGGGGGTGTCTTTCCTAGACCCCTCCTCTGCCCTCCCTCCTCTTCTCAGCTCTGGGGCGCCTTCTCTCCACTCCCAGTTGCACAGAGTCGAGCTGCGTTATTTAATAATCCTCCTGCGCCTCTCGCCTGCGCCAGCAGAGCGGCTCTGCCTGAGCCACCGCTTCCCAGTCAGTCATGTTGTTGAGAGAGAGAGAGAGAGAGAGAGAGAGAGAGAGAGAGAGAGAGAGACACGGATTGGCAGTCGGTCGGCGACTGTTTGTGGTGAGAGAGAGAGAATAGCAGAGCTAGAGGAGGGCAGGGGAGGGACGTGGGGAGGCGCTTCCAAGTGTGTGAGCGCGCGGAGTGCGGTAGTGCGGGGAGCCCGGGAGCCGGGTCCCCAGCAGGCTGCGTTCTGACTGTGAGCAGGGCGGCGGCGAGCGCAATTTATAGGGATTTGGTGGGGGGAGGGGCCGGGGCGGCGCCGGGCCAACGGCGTCCGCGGGTTTCCACGCACGCTTACTCACATTAACGCGCGCACACCCACTGCCGGCCGGCTGCTGAGTTTTCATTTTCGGGGAGCTGGGTCCGACCGCGCTGACTTGGCTCTCCCCGTGGTCCATCCCGGTGCTCAAGTCGAATCCAAGTGCAGAGGCAGGTCAAGAGAAGATAGGAGCGAGAGTCTAAAGCGCAGCGAGGGGACCCTGAGGGTGCTGAAACGAACTGTATCTTTTCTTTCCAAACCACCGACGTTATCTTCTTTCTCTTCCTCCTCTCGGGGAGGAAATTGTGAGGATCTTTCTCCCCCTTTTCACTGTCACCCAACCTGTTCACATCCTGACGGATCCCTCTTCCCTTCAGGGCAGCAATGAAAGAAACCTGGCTTCTTTCCTCAAAGCAGGTCACATCTTCCAGGAACGGTTTATGGCATTCCATTTTTCTGTAGGATAATGGAAGCACTGGGACTGTGACCTGGACTGGAACTTTGGTTCCTACACGTAAGGTCCTCGACAACACGGGAATTTAAAAAAGAACCGGCTACCCCGTTCACATTATTTGACTGATGGCCCCAGAGAAAACTTATACCAGTTTAGAGATGGAGAAGACTTCTGATGCATGGTGCTGTTGCTTACCCAGTTTATATTCCCTTGATCTGTTCTCCCATTCCACTGCCTCGTTTCCTTTCAGGTTTACACTGGGCCCTGAACTCTTTCCCATCCATCCTCTTCTTTATATCCACTCCTATATATTTATGTCTATAGCAGGTAGTACAGCAGGTGGAGTGCATTTAACTGTGTGTATGTGAAACATTTTTCAAGCCATTACATTGGCATGTAAGACCATTTCTAGATAGACAGTACATCCCCAGTGTTAATTTGTACACCTCACATCACCTCCCTTATACCCTAACTCAGTGGTCCCCAACCCCTGGGCTGCGGACTGGTACCGGTCCACAGAAAAAGAATAAATAACTTACATTATTTACATTTTACTTATATTTAAGTCTGAACGATGTTTTATTTTTAAAAAATGACCAGATTCCCTCTGTTACATCTGTCTAAGACTCACTCTTGACACTTGTCTCGTAAGTTCGACACATATTTTAAAATACCACAGTTTTTACACTGGTTGCATAATTTCATTTTGTGCATTTATCCATCCCACCCTAAAGGCCGGTCCTTGAAAATATTTTTTTACCTTAAACTGATCCGTGGCCCAAAAACGGTTGGGGACCACTGCCCTAACCAACCTTCTGCCCAGATTACAGGTCTTTGTGATCTCATGCATTACTGTACTGGGAAACAGCCTTCAGGAATCAAGCAATCTATACTTCTCTCAAAGGTGTGTGTGTGTGTGTGTGTGTGTGTGTGTGTGTGTGTGTGTGTGTGTGTGTGTGTGTGTTTTCTAAATAATCTAACTGGCTATCATATGACTTCAGAAATGTGAATTTTCCCAATGTGCCTAAGTTGGGGTTTGATCCCCCTTCCAGACCCAACAGGAATCAATCAAGGAATACATTAATGGGTAGAAAAACAGATAAATATTTCTCTCCTTTCCTCTTACTCGCTCTCTCTTTTTAAGTGAGAGAAGGGTTAATAGAGACAGACTTACGCATGTGCCCTTATTGGGATTCACCTGGCAACCCCGTCTGAGGCTGATGCTCGAAACAACCATCCTCTGTCTCTTTAAAATCAATAAATAAAAAGTTTAAAATTTTTATTTTATTTTTTTATCATTATTCTTTTTTACAGAGACAGAGAGAGGGATAGATAGAGATAGACAGTAATAGAGAGAGATGAGAAGCATCAATCATCAGTTTTTTGTTGCGGCACCTTAGTTGTTCACTGATTGCTTTCTCATATGTGCCTTGACTCTGGGACTTCAGCAGACCGAGTAACCCCTTGCTCGAGCCAGTGACCTTGGGTCCAAGCTGGTGAGCTTTGCTCAAACCAGATGAGCCCCGCGCTCAAGCTGGCGACCTTGGGGGTCTCGAACCTGGATCCTCCGCATCCCAGTCCGACACTTCATCCACTGTGCCACCGCCTGGTCAGACAAAAAGTTTAAAAATTAAAAAAAAAAATGTGATCAATTGGGTGTAAAGATACATTGTATTTTTGAATGAGTATTAGTAGTTGATGTGTATTTGGCATGAGGACAACCCTGCTTTGGGGGTCAACTGTGGGAAACTGGGAAACTTTTTTTTTTATAATTGTGACAAAACAAAGTTAAGAATATTTAGGAGGCTAGCAAGGTGATGGAAAGGCTGATAACTCAGTTATTATATCTTCTCTCCTTACTAGTAGCTCATGACCATTGCTATGTCCTCAGATTTTTCTCATTAATTTTCCTATCTCTTGTCTCGTGTAAAGAATTTAGAGTTTATTTAAGTCCATTAATAATGGCATAAGCATATAATCAAGAAAGGGTAACAAGTGGGGACCAGCGGACAAATTTATCAACATATAAATATAGGACATTATAGCTTCTTTGATTAAGCATTGGAAAATGGATGCACTAACAAAGGATGTTGGGATTTAATGTTTGCGTGTTCAAATTTTTAAAAGTTATTATAATTTCTTCAATTTCACAGATCAAAAAAGTCAAGATTGGGGAGGGTTATGTAGTTAACCTTAGGTCACATACAGATCGAGTCTGAAGCTGGAACTCAACCTTAGGCTGTCTTCCTCTACGGGTCTATCCATACCGCCTCCCAGTCAGAACTCCTGGTTTAGTTGAAAATCTTAATACGTTCTTTAGAACTTTTGCTAATCAAGAAATAAGCTGATCTACAATCTTTTTTTCTAACTCCTTTCTTTTTCCATTGTAAGAGAGGCTTACAAAATGTTCATGTCTAAGAGTTGGGCAAGGACGTAGAAGAAGTCCTAACTATTCAGACTTAACAGATGAAAAAAGCAAACTTTTCTTTAAAGTCCTTACTACAGAATCCCACTATCATTGCAAAAGGAAATATTTTAGAAGAAATATTCCTGATCTGAACATTTGCACTTAGCAAATAAATATGTGGTTTATTTAAAAGCAATAAATAGATTTTTTTTAAGTTAAGGATAATACTCAATTATATTGGGCAAGTTTTTGGTGCTTTTATTGTTTTAGTTCTCTTTTCAATTGAAATCAATAATGATAATTAATAATGACTGTATTGCACACTTCAAAATTATACATTAGACTAGATATTTCAAGGGCATTTATGGTAACCACAACTGATTGTAATTTTCACACTTTCAATTGCATCTGTAATTAGTGAGAACCATGACACTCTGTCAAGTTGCTTTACTCATTAAGGTATTAAATAAAGCCAACATTTCTTGCTTAATTTTCTAACAATTTTGCTTGCCAAATAAAGTATAGAATTTATATACACTAGACAAAAAAAATAGAAAAACATACTTCTAGAAAGTTGATTCATTTTAACTACTTTGTATTTCTGTTTTAAAAAATCTGTACTAGAAACCTCATTTATAAATTATAATAATGTTTTAGAAGTTAAGTATATGAATTATTCTCTTTTAAGATTGTTACTGTTTCAAGTAGTCTCCCACATTACTGCCCTTCCATGATACAATTTTTGTTGTGATAGTAAAACAAAGTTAATGCCTGTCTCCAATTTGTTCATTTTCATCTCTTATGCTTGCTGCTGTTTGGTCCCCAAGTGCATTTAACTGGCAAGTTCAATGAAGATTTGGCATTGCACCATTTGATGAAAGCAGAAAAATTAGGTTGCCAATTACTATGTGCCCCTTATGTGCAATGAATTCCCATTGAAGTGATGAGCCAAATTAGAAATTCTTCACTAGTGGTACCTAAAAAGCAAAATTAGTGCCAAGGGAAGGTGAGGGAGAAATTTTTTTTCTTTCCAATCCTATTACGATAATGAAATTCATAAGATGTTGTAGAAAATGAATTAACTTAAAAACATTTGCAAACGATGTTTGTAGATGAAGTATCAGAAAGTAAATTTTTAAAACACATTTATTTTTTTCTGTTCTAGCTATATTATAGTTTTCTGAATAACCTCACAATTATCCAATCATTATAAAGGCTATTTTCCCCTTTGCTTTAAACTACTAGTAAAAAAAGAGATGAAAAAGTATATTAGTATGATATTAACATTCTGGATTTTTTCCGTATTACTACAACACTTACCTTTTTGTAACAACTGTTGCACGTGAAAGCAGAATTATACATACCTTAGAGCAGCAGGAACCTTTATTGGAGATGGAGGCTGAAACATGTACTTGGTTCAAGATGAAGCACTGATGAGAAAGTGTGAGATAGGAGACCGGAGGATTTCTCAGCTGCAGACCCGGGTCCAGAGAGGAGAGGAAAAACTCAATCTTAACATGGAGTTATTTGGGGCAGCCTACTGGTAGATAAGACACAGTGGTGACAATGCTTGGTAAATTGGTTTGTTTTTTGTTTGTTTTTTTGCAAGAGAAATCATGCCAGGTGTCAGAACAGCAAGATCTAGTCATGTCCTTGTTCTGTGAAGGAAACTGAAAGGCCATGCAGGTCAACTAACCAGGATTTCAAACAGGAATCCTTGGCAGAACCTAAGCCCAGATGCCTGAGTCAAAATATCCACCATATCAGCTGTCTTTCTTAGATCTGGGAACTACACAGATACCAAGGACTCATCCCATGAGACAAACATGATAGCAAGACTATTAAGGTGAATCTATGTCGCTGTCTTTGTCACTGGGCTACCAGGTTCCAGGCTTACAAAGGGATCTAGTTTAAGCCCATTTAATGGGCTGAGAGGAAGGAAAGCTGAGTGCATGGAGAGGTATTACTTTCTGAGCATCTGAGCTCAACCTGAATTTCCAGGGGAAACTATCTAGTTTAGAAATCTGAAAAAAGTAGAGGTAGTGAAAGGAGGTGAACTAACAACATCAATGTTCTCTGAACTTTTAAGGGAAATAAACTGTAGTTTATCAATATAAAACCAAAGGAGTCTTTATAAGTAGATCCCTAGTAATTTTATATAATTAATTTTGTTTCTGTTTTAAAATGTGATTAATGAGGTCTTTGGAGATTTGGGAATTTCTCAGCTTCACATGAGATAATTTTCATGTCTACTACTTGGTTTTTGTTTTTGTTATTCTGATTGCAATATTAAAGATGCATCTAACCCAATTAATTGGTTCATTTGTTGAAGTCTATGGGTTACACCTATCACTTGAATTGTTCTATTACAATTGTCCTCAGGCATCTATGTGTTTGTAAGCATTTCATTAAAGTAAATAGAACGTGACACATATATTTAGAGAAATTATTAAAGCATCTCTAAAAATAGTATAGAGGTAAAATATGAAAAAATAAATATGTATAAATCATATAAATAGATCTATTGTAATTATAACAACACAAGAATTGTAACATAACAATAATAGCACTCTGATACTTAAATATATAGTAAAAATAAACAATGCTAATAAAATAATCTAAACCATATTAAACCAGTATTTAAACAGGTTGGAAACTGGTCTTACCATCTGTCAGTTTCTATATTGGCAGTTTCACAAATGAGATCTCTTTAACAAAACATCACAGCAGGAGACACAGACATGTGAATTATAATTAAACTTTAGAAAATGCATTTTCTAGTTTTCATCATTTGTATAAAATTTCTTTCATATTGTGAAAATCTAGACTTATGAAGTTATGCAAATAGAAGTCATTTTTATTTTGCCAAATCTATACATTGACCAAAATTTTTACTTCAGTAATGAATGTATATGCTATCATGAACTAAAATGCATTTTCCTTATTTCTGGTTTACTTAGTAATGAGATTCAATTGTGTGTGTGTGTGTGTGTGTGACAGAGAAAGAGAAAGACAAAGAGAGGGACAGATAGGGACAGACAGACAGAAAGGGAGAGAAATGAGAAGCATAAATTCTTTGTTGTGGCACCTTAGTTTCTCATTGATTGCTGTCTCATATGTGCCTTGACTGGGGGCTACAGTAGACTGACTCCTTGCTCAAGCCAGATACCTTGGGCTCAAGTTGGTGAGCCTTGCTCAATCCAGATGAGCCCACGCTCAAGCTGGCAACCTCGGGGTTTCGAACCTGGGTCCTCTGCAGCCAGTCCGACGTTCTATCCACTGTGCAACTACCTGGTCAGGCGAGATTCAATTTTTAATTATCCAAATGTAGAAAATGCAAAGGAATCATTTGTATGTTTTTATGCAGCCTTGATTTGCTGAGGACTAAGGTTATTCCTTTATATTCACTTAACATTATATTCTGTAAATAAAAACAATATTGGATTTTGTTTACTTTCTGGAAAAATGAACCTAAACTAGATACTTAAGCCTCTACTGGAGAAGTTGCTTACATTTTATATCTGGGTGACTAATAGTTTCTCTGTTTTCTTATCATTTATATACCATACGAACCAAAATACTCAATGTATGAAATGTAACTATTATTAATGCTATATATTGCTATATGTTAAATAAGTGGTCAAGAAATCAATAGTGATGTAATCTGAGTTAAAAGCATGTAAATTACAGTTAAATAACTCATTTAGCTGTAGCCAGGTAGCTCAGTAGCACGTCCTAAAATGCCAACGTTGTGGTTCAACCCTAGTCAGGGCACATGCAAAAATCAATCTATGGGTGCTCAGTAGGTAAACAACAAATTGACATGTCTTCCTCTCTCTTTCTCTATCTCTAAAATAAATCAGCAAATTAAATTTTTTAATTTGCATTTAAATAGATCTTAATTTAGATTTTCACTCCCCATCTTCAACGTCTTGGATGCTTTCTAGAAATTAAAGTTAATGTTAAAGTTAGCAAGCATTCTTGACATTTGTCATTATAGGATTTAATATGTACAGGTGTATAAATCTAATCCAATCATATCCCTATCTTATCATTGAGGTATAACGATGTTTTTCTTTGCATTGTCCCAATTCCAACTTTTCCTTCAAATAGTAACATTTTAACATACAAAATGGGTATGAAGATAGGAGTGAATCGTTAAACTACCATGTAGTGGTATGTTTCAAATATGGCTGTCACAAAATATCCCATTTCATACTAACTTATTACAATGAGATGTTGAAACTCTTCTGATTGAATAGCAAGTGTCCTTTCTGGTTGAACCTGTGCAGACCTTTATTACTGACTCCACCAATAGAATATGGTCAAAATTATGTAATTTCCTGGGCTAGGTCATAAAATTGTCATTGACTTTACCTTCATTCTCTCAGGATGATTGCTTTTGGAACTTAGACTCCTGCTATAAAGAAGCTCTATATAGCCTATGTAACACTCACAGAGGGAAGAACTGCTGATGACCCCATCCCTTAACATCATCTAACAGATTCCACATGAAACCAGCACCAATTTCTCAGCCATGTAAGTAAGCCACTGTGGAAGTACTGGAACATCTTCCAGCTCCAAATCTCTCTACCTCCAGCCAGCCCTGTGGAGCAGAAACAAGCTTGAATTAGTTTTTTATTGCTGCATAACAAATTACAACAAACATAGTGATTTAGAATAAATACCAGTTTAGTAGATCACTGTTCTGTAGATCAGAATTCTTGTAAGGTGTGGCTAGTTTTCCACTAAATATCACAAGGCTGAATTCAAGGTGCTAGCCAGGCTGAGTTCTCATCTGAAGACTCTGAGACAGAAATCAACTTTCTAGCTCTTTTTGGTTGTTGGAATAATTCAGTTCTTGAAGTTGTAAGAAAGAGATCTCCATTTCCTTGTCACAAAGCTCCATCCTCTTCAAGCCAGCACCAGCAGCTTTGAATTAATCTCATGTTTCAGGTCCTTAAATTTATCTTCTTCCACCAACCAGAGAAAACTCTCCCACTAGACTATAAGCCAATGGTGAGCCCATGACTGATTTACTTCTCATAATATCCCTAGTCCCTAGTTGAATCAAAATAATCGATGAGACAAAAGGTGGTGCATCTGATTGAAGCTTTACTCTTTTTTATCATTTCCTAAAAATTATATGTATTGGAGAAGCCATATTGTTCATTATTCCTTCAAGAGTCTATTTTTACCCAAACTATTCGCAGCCTTTTGTTTTTGAACATATTTCATAAGTTATATTTCTTCTGAACTGACTTTGAAAATAAAAATATTGTCTGGCCATGGTAGTGCAGTGGATAAAGCATCAACCTGTATCACTGAGGTCTCCTTGTTTGAAATCCTAAGCTTGCCTGATCAAGGCACATATGAGAGTTGATGCTTCCTGCTCCTCCCCCTATCTAAAATGAATAAATAAAATCTAAAAAAAGAAAGAAAAGAAAAATATAAAGATGAGGAAATGCTTCCAAACTCATTTTACAATGTCAGTATTATCCTGGTACCAAAACCAGACTAAGATGCTATAGGAAAAAAGAAATTATAGGCCAATATCCCTGATGAGCATAGATGCAAAAATCTTCAACAAAATAGAAACAAACTCAATTCAACAATACATTAAAAGGATTATACTTTATCATCAAGCAGGTTTTATTCAAGGGTTGCAAGGATAGTTCAACATATGCAGATCAGTTCATATGAGCACCACATTAACAAAAGGAAGAATGAAAATTATATGATAACCTTAGTAGATGCAGAAAAAGAATTTGACAATATCCAATATCCATTTATGGTAGAAACTCTCAACAAAGCTGGTATACCTCAAAAATGAAAGTCAAATATATAATAATAAACTCATAGCTAACATTATACTCAATGGTGAAAAGTTGAAAAGCTTTTCTCCAAGATCATGAACAAGACAAAGATGCCCATTCTCACCACTTCCATTAAACCTAGTATTGGAAGTTTTATTAGGATCAGTTAGGCAAGAAAGAGAGATTAAAGGCATTCAAATTGGAACAGAAAAAGTAAAACTGTCACTATTATTTGCAGATGAAATGATATCATACATGAAAAATCCAAAAAACTATTAGAACTAGTAAACAAATTCAATAAAGTTTTAGTATACAAAAATTAATGAGTTAAAATTTATTACATTTCTATACACAAATAATAGAGTATCATAAAGTGAAATTAAGAAAATAATCCCAGCCCTGGCTATTTGGCTTAGCAGTAGAGCATCAGCCCGGCTTGTAGAAGTCCCCGGTATCCCCATCAGGGTATACAGGAGAAACAACCATCTGCTTCTCTACCCCCCTCTTCCCTCCCTCTCTCTCTCTCACTCTCTCTCTCTCTCCCTCTACTTCACATCCCCTCCCCAGCAGCCATGGCTCACTCAAGCAAGTTGGCCCTGGTGCTGAGGATGGGACCATGGCCTTGCCTTAGGTGCTAAAATAGCTCAGTTGCTGAGCAATAGAGTAACGACCCTAGATAGGCAGAGCATTGCCCCACAGGGAACTTGTTGGGTGGATCCTGATCAGGACGCATGTCAAAGTTTGTCTCGCTGCCTCCCAGGCTCTCACTTAATAATTAAAAAAAAGAAAGAAAGAAAATAATCCCATTTACAATAGTATTAAAATATTAAAAAAAATTCAATCAAAGAGGTAAAAGATTTGTAAAATGAAAACTACAATACATTAAAGAAAGAAAATGCAGATGTAAATAAATAAAAAGATATTTCTTGCTCATGGATTGAAAGAATTAACATTGTTAAAATTATCCAGACTAGCTAAAGCTATCCACAGATTCAATGCAATGTCTATCAGAATTATAATGTCATTTTTCACAGAAGTCAAACAAATAATCCTAAAATTTGTATAGAACTATAAAAGGCCCCAAAGCCAAAGCAATATTGAGAAACAAGGACAAAGTTAAAATCATCATGCTCCCAAATTTCAAACAAATTACAAAGCTATAGCAATTTTAAAAGTATAGTATCAGCATAAAACCAGACACTTAGATCAGTGAAACAAAATAGAGAATGCAGAAATAATCCCATGCATATATGGTAAATTAATTTATGAAAAAATAAAGAATATACAATGGAAAAGAACACTCTTCAAAAATGGTATTGGGAAAACTAGTCAACTACATGCAAAACAAAGAAACTGAACCACTATTTTACACCATACACAAAAATCAACTGAAAATAGATTAAAGACTTGAACCTAAGATCTGAAACCATAAAACACATAGAAGAAAACATAGGCAGTAAGCTTTTTGATTAAGTACTTGGAAATGATTTTTTAAAATCTGATACCAAAAGCAAAAGAAAGAAAAAGAAAAAGGAAAATAAACAAGTGGGACTACATCGAACTAAAATTTTATGAAGAGTAAAGGAAACCACCAACAAAATGAAAAAAAACAATCTGAAAGGAAGAAAATATTTTCAAATCATACCTCTGATAAGGGATTATGATCTCAAATATACAATGAATTCATAGAACTCAATAGCTAAAATATCTAATTAAAAATGCACAGAAGATCTGAGTAGACATTTTTCCAAAGAAGATATGCAGATGGCCAACAGGTACATGAAAATATGCTCTACATCATTAGGGAAATGCAAATGAAAACCACAATGTGATATCACCTCACATCTGTTAGAATGTCTATTGTGATATTAGAAAGACAAGAACTAACAATTGTTACAGAGGATGTTGAGAAAAAGAAACTGCTGTTGTTGAGAATGTAAATTGGTACAGCACTACATTATGGAGGGTCCTAAAAAAAATTAAAAATAGAATTACCCTATAATTGAGCAACTCCACTTCTGGGTATTTATTTGAAGAAAACAAAACTACTAACTCAGAAGGGTATGCACCCTCATGTTCGCTGCAGCATTATTTACAATAGCCAAGAATGGAAACAACCTAAGTGTCCATCAGTGGATAAACTGATAAAGAAAGCATGGTATATAGGTAATGGAGTATCATTCACACTTAAAAAAAAATTCTTTTTCCATTTGCAACAAGATTTATGAACCTTGAGGATATTATGCTAAGTGACATAAGTCAGAGAGAGAAAGACAAAAACTATATGGCTATCTCTCATGTATGGAATATAAAAAATGAGTAAGTAAATAAATAAAAGCAAGCTTTTAGATATAGAAAACATATTGGAGGTTTCCACAGGTGGGAAGTAGATGGGTGGGAGAAATGGTGAACTATTTTTTTTTTAGTTTAAATAAAAATAAATTTTATTTTAAAATAAAAATGAAATGTAAGGTTGCAGACTCTACTGGAACAACTAAGCAAGTAAAATTTAGTCATAGTAAGGTGTATGGTGAGCTTTGATGTAACAGCATGGCAGGTTGTCTTCATGCTCTTGGGCTATGATAACACAGTATCATAGACTGGGTGGCTTATAAATGGCAGTTTTTTTCTCAAAGTTCTGGAGGCTCGAAATTCTGAGATCAGGTGCCAGCATGCTCATGTTCTGATGAGAACTCTCTTTCTTGTTCATGGCCAGTGTCTTCTAGCTCTGTCCTCACTTGGTAGAAGGGACAAGGGACCTCTGTGGGGTCTCTTTTTACAACACTATTGTCATTCATAAGGATGGGCTCTGGTGACCAAGTACCTCCCAAAAGATCTACCTTCTAATATCATCACACTGGGCTTTAGAATATCAACATATGAATTTTGACGGGTTGGGGGTTACAACATAAACATTCAGACCATAGCACAGGTCAAGACTGAGGAAGATATAAAAGACCTTAAAATAAATTCAGCTTTTTCCAAGAACTTTAACGATGTTGGGGTTGAGATACAGTGGCTTTATTACTTGTTAGACTCAATAAATAATTAGTAACTACTTTCTCTCCTTTTCCATATATCATGGTCATGTTTATGGGTAAAAGTTCTAGCTGGTAGAATGCCACATTTCTGAAAAATAAGATTGGATTTTGGTGTGTCAGATCTTTGTGGTACTAGGTTGAATCATAGGAAGTAAACGCCAAACAAAATCTGAAGTAATAAAATAAAAGAGGTGAGAGAAAAATAAAAATAAGAGGTAAGGGAAACAACAAATTTCATCATGAAACAACTCCACAGGTACTCCTGGAGAGAGAAAATTTCTAGATAAATGAAACAACTATTTATGTAGTCATGTTGTGTAGTCAACAAAAGTTAAACAAGTGATGTATTAATTATTCTTTTCCTAGAAAAAACTGAAATGGAAGCAACAGACCAAGAGTCAGTCTAAGCCGATTAGAGGAGCATAATTCACAAACATGATACATAAGAATTATTTCAAGATATATATTAACTGTTAATGCATCACCAACCTTGTATTGTTAGTATTTACAAAACATCTCTATTTAAGCTCATAGAAAAGTAAAATTTAAAGGTATCTTAATTATTAAAAATATTTGTATTGATGATGTGAAATAAGCCTAATATTCTTGAGACCAAGAAGAAGAAAAAATTCTTTCTATTGAGACAGTCATGGATACAAACAATTAGGATACAGTGCAATAGAAAGGTACACAGGCAGTTAGCTACTTTTTGCCTTCAAGAAAGTAGCAATCCAATAATAGACATGCTACAACTGATTATTACAATAGTTAACTCTTAGTCTTCATTTTACTTTATTGGATTCTGGATTGAGTGACTTGTACTGTGTTGACCTAGCTAAACTGGAACTGTGCTTCCCAGAATTTTCTTCCCTGTATAGTTCTATACTGGGGTTGTCAGAAAAGAGATCTCCATAAGATTTGGGAGGAAGAAATGCAGCATCAGCCTTATTGTATGCTGAAGATTAGTGGAGGGAACGAGGTGTTGTTTCAGCTCATGCTCCTTATTGTTAAAATGCTAGCTTACCTAGTTGGTTTGTGGCAGCAGCTGAGTCTGCAGCTCCCTCAGTTCCTGCCAAAACTACTCCTTTATCTTCTTACAGTGTGCCTGTACACATATGGGAAGCTCTACTGTAAAGGGTTCTTCTACATATTACTTGTAATGTTGAGGTTGGAGGTAGAGAGAGGCAAATGTAGGTCAAGATTATCTTGAGGGGAAAGGGGGTCCAATTGATCCAGTCTGTCCTAACTGATGTGATTAAGGATTTTCTTTTGGAAGTCCAGCTTATTCTGAGGATTCCAGTTTGTCCCAGCTGACCCCAAGTGCACATAACTTTTCTTCCCAACTGCCATTTTATTGATCTCAGTGATTAAACCACCAGATATTGTGGCAATAAACTTCCACCAGATGTAGTAGCAATAAACTTCATCTCAGCTCCCATGCTTGAATAATGTCTAATCTCTGTAATAAATCCCTTAGTCCTATCACTTATATTAGTTCTGCTTCTCTTATGAAACACATACTTACATGGATAGAGTTTGTAAAAAGAACCAAAGGAGACCTGAGGATTAAATGTAGATTGTAAGCAAAGAAAAGAGTGACTAAATCATAAATTAATATGATAATTTTAGTCATTTTTTTTTCTATTCAGAACACTTCTTTCATTTGGTTTCTGGGACATCATAGTCCTGTTTTTATTCCTAGCTCTTTCTTTATACATTCTTGGTATCTTTTGCTGTATTCAGTTCACCTTCATGACCTCTACCTTTGAACTGTTCCAGGACTCAAGACTTAAACTTCTGTTTTCTATTTATACCTACTTTTTTGAGGGGGGGGGAGCTTATTTATGCTCAGAGTTTTAGTACCATCTGAATGCTGATGACATCCAGTTTTTTTCTCCATCCTTAAGCATCTAACTTTGTCTACCTGCCCACTTGACATCTCTGCTTGTATATAGAAGCAACTCAAGTTTAAAGTATACATAGCCTTCTAAATTCTTCTCAAAACCTGTTCTTTATGCAGTCTATTTTTTCAGTCTTTTGCATTGAAGACTTTTGAATCATTCTTAGTTTCTCTTCTTTTATAATGCACATCTAATATGCCAGTAAATCCTGTTCACTTTATCTTCACATAACATCAGATTACTCAACCATTTGCACTGCTATAACTACTTTAAGTCATCGTAACTATTCAGCTAGGTTATTGTGTTAGTCTTCTGATCTCTATAGTTTGCCCCCACAGTGTATTATTAACAAAGTAGGCAGCAGTATTATGTAAAAACTTTAAGACAGATTGTTCCACTGTTCTGCTTAAACTCCTGCAATGGCATCCCATTTCACTGAAAATGAAAGTGGTTAGAATAGACTATAGGTCCGACATTTCTTAACTCTCCTCACATACCACCACCACTATTTGCTGTTACATTTCTCTCTGTAGATTCTCTTTCTGGATATATGCAGAAATTCTTTCTTTTAGACTTTGCTCAAATGTCATTTCAGTGAAGGCTTCTCTGCCTGTTGTACTTAAAATACTGTAATAGCCCTAGCTAGTTAGCTAAGCAGGTTAAGAGCATCATCCTGAAACAACACGTGCACGTGGTGGGTTTGATCTCAGGTCAGGTCTACATAAGGAAGCAACCAATTACTGCAGGACTGAGTGAAACAACAAACGAATGCTTCCCTTTCCCCTCTCCTATCTCTCCCTTTCTTTCTGTCTTTCTGAAAATCAATGAAATTTAAACCACGGCAGGATGGGTTAGTTGGTTGGAGCAACGTCTTAGAGTGCAGAGATTGCCAATTCCATTCCCCAGTCAGGGCACATACAGGAGCAGCGCTATGTTTCTGTCTCTCTTTCTCTCTTTCCCTGCCTCTAAATAAATAATAAATAAATAAATAAATAACAAAATAAAATAAAATAAAATACTGGCACTCCACACAATCTCAATCATTTAGAGATCCCTTACCTGTTTTATTTTTCTTCAGCATTTATTTCTGTCTAAAATAATGTATATTCTGTGTTATTTATTCTTGTTTATTACCTCTTTTCCCCACCAACAATAAATCCAATGAAGATAAAGTTATTTCTATTCTCTCCCTTCTGCCCATGCCTTGAGCAGGGCTCTGTGCTTAGTGGCCCTCAATAAACATTTGTTAAATGAATAATAAAGCACTAAATACAAGTGCAATACTATCTATTCAATGATAGATGCACAACAGGGGAACAAAAAGGATTTCAACATTGTCTTCGCTGAGTTTTCTGAAAAACAACACAAATTCTTGCCATTCTGTAAAGATTTTATATGAAATTTTTTTCTAAGTAATCTCAGTATATTGGAGTCATGTGATAATTAAAAAATGTGTTTTTAAAGTGATTCTGAAATCACATTTTTTCACTTAGTCTAGAAATTTTTACCGAGTATCTACTTACTATGTGTCAGGAGTTAGATATAATGGTAAATAATGAAATAGTCACAAACGTCAATTAAGCATTGGCAATATGCAAGGCAGTGTCTTAAACCATGATGGTAGAGAAATAAATAAATATATATATATATATATATATATATATATATATATATATATATATATATGGAGAGCTGAGAATCTAACAGGAAAGATGAGTGAATAAAAGACAATTACTAAACTGTATGATAAGGGCAAAAATAGATGCAAAATGGCATGTTTTGTATTATATATAAAGTTATAAATCAACCAACTTTAAAGGGTGATTTGTCAGGGAAGGATTCCTATCAGATACTGTATCTAGCCTGAGTTCTAAAAAAAAATGTATTGATATTTTGCTTGATTACACAAACTTTGTTAAAAAAGTAGGAGCAAAATAATTATTCTACTCTTAAGTTTAATAATCTTTGTTATTTTATTTGTTAATAAATATTTCTTGTATTTTAATATTTGTTAATAAATAATAAATATTTGGTAATTTTTGAATAGTCAAATATCTGTTAATAATTTGTATTTAAATAATCTTGTGTTTGAAAATACTTTAATAAACATTATATTTTAAAAACTTTACACATTTTTAATCCTTATCTTTAATCTACATGTTTTATTTTTTATTTTTATATCTAATTTAAAATGAGATTGCTAACTCAGAGGTCTTCAATGTTTTGCTAGATACATATGGACATACTGGAAAATATATATGCCACTTATATATTTGAGAATCTCTGTTTGTGGAAAATAACACAGCGGACGCATATTTCTGAGAACAAAAAAAATAGTAGTTTTGCCTGACCTGTGGTGGCACAGTGGATAAAGCGTCAACCTGGAATGCTGAGGTCGCTGGTTCAAAACCCTGGGCTTGCCTGGTCAAGGCACATATGGGAGTTGAAACTTCCTGCTCCTCCCCCCTTCTCTCTCTCTCTCTCTCTCTCTCTCCCTCTTTCTCTCTCTCCTCTAAAATGAATGAATAAATAAAAATAATTAAAAAAATAGTTTTGTGATTCTTTTTTTTCTTGAGATTCAATAGATAAAAAACGTCACAAAAAATTTCTAGTCAATTTCTAATTTAGTTTTTAATTAATTTGGTATATAGTTGTTGACATCAAAACATCTACTTTAGTTTTGAAATCCTATGTTCAATTAAAATGTCTAAATAAAAAAATAATGTACTGTTTCACAAAAGAATTGTACATTGCAAAAACTTTAGGTTATATGTTTGGTGTACTACCTAGGGTAAGATACCAATTAGAAGTAGACTGGGAAAAAACTAGCAAGTTTAAATAAAATCATGATTCTTTCTGAACACAAATGGTTATTCTAATGTGCATATTTTACTCAATATTTTTATGTCATTCATTTTTTCAGGCAGTTCTATATTTTTCTATATCCTGCATAAAACAACCACTTCAAAATATAGGTCATGGTGTTACTGACTGCTAAGAGCAAGTACACACGGGAAATTTTTTTCCTAAAGATTTCTCTAAAGAAAGATGGGCAGTTAGACTTTCTGATATTAAGATATCATTATAAAATCCCTAAAGGTGTATATATTTTATATACAAACACATATGAACATTGAAAGTAAACAATGTAGATTTGCTTAATAGTTATTTATATCTAAATGTTTAAAGGTTATGTATTAACTAAGATCTTTTAGAAATACCACACCTTGATAAAAATCAGATCATACAGCTATAGAATTAGTTTCCCTATAAAAAACTACTTTTGTTTTGTAATTGTAATGTCCAGATCAATGCTTCATTCTTTGTAATAATATGACACACCTGATCTTCCAATTCAGGGCATGAGACTGATTTTTTTTTTTTTTTTTTGTATTTTTCTGAAGTGAGAAGCGGGGAGGCAGAGACACAGACTCCCGCATGCACCTGATGGGGATCGGGACAATGCTCTGTCCATCTGGACCGTTGCTCCATTACAACCAGTCATTCTAGAGCCTCAGGCAGAGCCCACGGAGCTATCCTCAGCGCCCAGGCCAACTTTGCTCCAATAGAGCCTTGGCTGAAGTAGGGGAAGAGAGAGACAGAGAGGAAGGAGAGGGGGAAGGGTAGAGAAGCAGATGGGCATTTCTCCTGTGTGCCCTGGGTGGGAATTGAACCCAGGACTTCCACATGCCAGGCCAATGCTCTACCACTGAGCAAACCAACCAGGTCCATAAGACTGTGATTTTTATGTTATCCATTCAACTTGGTATTTTTCTTTTAATAAAGGCATATCTGTCTTCTCCATGTTAATGTTTAATGTTCTCTTAGGAAAAGTATGCCTAAAGTCTAGACAATTAACTACCTCCTGATAAAAAAATTTTTTTACATTTTTTTTCTTTATTATTAATTTTAATGTGGTGACATTGATTAATTAGGGTACATAGATTCAGAGAAAACATCTCCAGGTTACTTTGACATTTGATTATGTTGTATACCCGTCACATAAAGTCAAATTGTCTCCCGTCACCTTCTATCTGGTTTTCTTTGTGCCCCTCCCCTCATCCCCTCTCTCTCCTCCCCCTGCCCTGTAACCACCACACTCTTGTCCATGTCCCTGAGTCTCATTTTTGTGTCCCACCTATGTATGGAATCATATAGTTCTTTGCTTTTTCTGATTTACTTATTTTACTTAGTATAATGATATCAAGGTACATCCATGTTGTTGTAAATGATCCAATGTCATCATTTCTTATGGCTGAGTAGTATTCCATAGTGTATATGTGCCACTTCTTTATCCAGTCTTCTATTTGAAGGGCTTTTTGGTTGTTTCCATTTCTTGGCCACGGTGAACAATGCTGCAATGAACATGGGGCTGCATGTGTCTTTACATATCAATGTTTCTGAGTTTTGGGGGTATATACCCAGTAGAGGGATTGCTAGGTCATATGGTAGTTCTATTTTTAATTTTTTGAGGAACCATCATACTTTCTTCCATAGTGGTTGTACTACTTTACATTCCCACCAACAGTGGATGAGGGTTCCTTTTTCTCCATAGCCTCTCCAAAACTTGTAATTACCTGTCTTGTTGATAATAGCTCATCAAACAGGTGTGAGGTGGTATCTCATTGTAGTTTTGATTTGCATTATTCTAATAGCTAATGAAGATGAGCATCTTTTCATTTATCTGTTAGCCATTTGTATTTCTTCCTATGAGAAGTGTCTGTTCATATCCTCTTCCCATTTCTTTTATTGGATTGTTTGCCTTTTTGTTGTTGAGTTTTATGACTTCTTTGTATATTTTGGATATTAGGCCCTTATCTGTGCTGTTGTTTGTAAATATCATCTTCCATTTAGTTGGCTGTTTGTTTTTTGTCAGTTTCTCTTGCTGTGAAAAAGCTTCTTAGTCTGATGTAGTCCCACTCATTTATCTTTGCCTTCACTTCCCTTGCCTTTGGAGTCAAATTCATAAAGTGCTCTTTATAACTAAGGTCCATCAGTTTAATACCTATGTTTTCTTCTATGTAATTTATTGTTTCAGGTCTTATATTTAGGTCTTTGATCTATTTTGAATTATTTTTAGTGCAGGGGACAAACTATAGTCGAGTATCATTCTTTTGCATGTGGCTTTCCAGTTTTCCTAGCACCATTTGTTGAAGAGGCTTTCTTTTCTCCATTGTATGTTGTTGGCCCCTTTATCAAAGATTATTTAACCATATATATGTGGTTTTATTTCTGGGCTCTCTATTCTGTTCCATTGGTCTAAGTGCCTATTTCTCTGTCAATACCATGCTGTTTTGATTGTCGTGGCTCTATAGTATAATTTGAAGTCAGGTATTGTAATGCCCCCAGCTTCATTCTTTTTCCTTAGAATTACTTTGGCTATTATGGGTTTTTTATAGTTCCATATAAACCTGATGATTTTTTTGTTCTATTTCTTTAAAAAATGACATTGAAATTTTGATGGGAATTGCATTAAATCTATATATTGCTTTGGGTAATATAGTCATTTTGACTATATTTATTCTTCCTATCCAAGAACAAGGAATATTTTTCCATTTCATAGTATCTTTTTCAAATTCCCTTAACAATGCTTTGTAGTTTTCATTATATAGGTCCTTTACATTCTTTGTTATGTTTATTCCTAGGTATTTTATTTTTTTGTTGTTGTTGCAACCATGAAGGAGATTTTTTTTTTGAGTTTGTTTTTTGATGTTTCATTGTTGGCATATAGGAAGGCAATAGACTTTATTATATTAATTACTGTATTGGTTTATTGTTTCTAATAGTCTTTTTGTGGAATCTTTGGGGTTTTCCATGTATAGGATCATATCATCTGCAAAAAGTGTAACCTTTACTTCTTCTTTCCCAATGTGAATGCCTTTTATTTCATTCTCTTGTCTGATTGCTCTGGCTAGAACTTCTAGCACTACATTGAGAGAGTGGAGAGAGTGGACAAACTTGTCTTGTTCCTGATTTTAGAGGAAAAGTTCTCATTTTTATGCCATTTAATATGATGTTAGCTGATGGTTTATCATAAATGGCCTTTATTATGTTGAGATATTTTCCTTCCATACCCATTTTGTTGAGTGTTTTAAACATAAAATGGTGTTGTATTTTATTGAATGCCTTTTCTGCATCTATTGATAGGATCATATGGTTTTTGTTCTTTATTTTGTTGATATGGTATATTACATTAACTGTTTTACATATGTTGAACTATTCTTTTGATTCTGGGATGAATCCCACTTGGTCATGATGAATTATTTTTTTAATATGTTGTTGTATTCAATTTGCTAGTATTTTGTTTAGTATTTTAGCATCTGTGTTCATTAGAGATATTGGTCTGTAGTTTTCTTTCTTTATGTTGTCCCTGCCAGGTTTTAATATGAGGGTTATGTTGGCCTCATAAAATATGTTTGGAAGTATTGCTTCTTCTTCAATTTATTGGAAGACTGAGTAGAATAGGAACCAAATTTTCTTCAAATGTTTGATAGAATTCATTGATATAGCCATCTGGCCCTAGACTTTTATTTTTTGGGAGGTTTTTGATAGTTGTTTCTATCTCCTCCCTGCTTATGGGTCTGTTTAGGCTTTCTGCTTCTTCATGACTCAGTTCTAGGAATTTATCCATTTCTCCTGGATTGTTAAATTAGGTGGTACATAGTTTTTCATAGTATTCTACAATAATTCTTTGTATATCTATGATATCTGTAGTGATTTCTCCTCTTTCATTTTTTATTTTGTTTATATGAGTATTTTCTCTTTATTTCTTAGTGAGTCTTTGTCAATGGTTTGTCAATTTTGTTGATCTTTTCAAAGAACCAGCTTCTGGTTTTATTGATTTTTTTTTTCTACAGTTTTTCTGTTCTCTATTTCATTTATTTCTGCTCTGATTTTTATTATTTCATTTCTTCTGCTGGTTTTGGGTTGCCTTTTTCTTCTTTTTCTACTTCCTTAAGATGTGAAGTTATGTTATTTACTTGGGCTCTCTCTTGTTTGTTCATATAGGCCTGTAGTGATATGAACTTTTCTCTTATTACTGCTTTTGCTGCATCCCAGATATTCTGATATGTCTTATTTTTATTTTCGTTTGTCTGTATGTATCTTTTGATCTCTATTTTTATTTTTTCTTTGACCCACACATTTTTTAAAAGTATATTGTTTAGTTTTCAAATTTTTGTGGGGGTTTTTTACCTCTTTTTTGCAGTTGAATTCTAGTTTCAAAGCTTTATGGTTAGAAAATATGCTTGGTATAATTTCAATTTTTTTGAATTTGTTGATGTTAGTTTTGTGGACCAACATATGGTCAATTCTTGAGAATGTTCCATGTACACTGGAGAAAAATGTATACTCTGGCGCTCTGGGATGAAATGTCCTGTAGATGTCTATTATATCCAATTATTTTAGTGTTTCATTTAAGGCTCATGTTTCTTTATTGATTTTCAATTTGGATGAACAATCTAGAGACATAAGCAGTGTATTTAGCTCTCCAAGTATGATTTTATTTTTGTCAGTTTTTATTTTTACTTCAGTCAGTAGCTGTCTTATATATTTTGGTGCTCCTTAGTTTGGTGCATATATATAAGAAGTGTTATGTCTTCTTGATACAATGTCCCCTTTATCATTATGAAATGTCCATCTTTATCTCAGATTACTTTTGCTGTCTTGTAGTCAGCATTGTTAGATATGAGTATGGCTACACCTGCTTTTCTTTAAATGTTATTTGCTTGGTGAATTGTTTTCCAACCTTTCACTTTGAATTTGTTTTTATCCTTGTAGTTTAGATGTGATTCTTGAAAGCAGCATACAGTTGGATTTTTTAAATCCAATCTGCTACTCTGTCTTTTTATTGGTGAGATAAAAATTTTTAAGGGAAGCCTAAATGCTAAAGAATGTAGAATGTGCTACCATATGTTTTCATTAATAAAAATAAATGTAAAATGAGAGCGGTTTTCAATCTTCAGGGCAATAGTAAGTTATTGACAACTATCTGTATGAATTTATGACCTAAATGTTCTTCTGCTTAGTACTCTATAAAACCTATAGAGCAGGGGTTGGGAACCTTTTTGGCTGAGAGAGCCATGAATGCCACATATTTAAAAATATAATTCCGTGAAAGCCATCCAATATGTTTAACACTAAATACAAGTAAATGTGTGCATTTTATATAAGAACAACACTTTTAAAGTACAATAAGTCTTTGAATTCTTTTTAATAACATTGTTATGCTATAGCTAACCAATGATGAATAAAGTACTTCTTACCATTAATGCAACTTTTGGTGCTGCATGGTTTTGCCGATGGCTTTGTAGTCTGGGTTGATACATGGTGAGGTTAAGCTTCATGTAGGCGTTGAGACTTCCATTTGTTAAAAAATGATCGTAGGTTGGTCTTAACATTCTTTAGATGTGAGAAAGACTGCTCACATGTATACGTAGAGCCAAACATTGTCAGTACAGCAATACTCACACGCTGCAGTGTGTGGTATGTGACAGGAAGCGCATTCCAACTTTTGACAATCAGCTGGTCCGTTGGTTGAAGTTTTTTATTTCTCCCCACTTGTGTTTGCTCGTCAACTCTGCTTGCTGTTGTGCAAGTCTTTTCAAATCTTCATTCAGTGACTTGAACTTATTCACCCACATGTCTGAGGCCTTCAGGTCAGCAGCTTGTAGCTCAAAATCTCTGACAGAGACACCGGGGATGTGGCTCAGGTTGGCACTGTCCAAAGCACACTGGTGTGGATGGGTGATGAACTTAAAAAGATAAGTGCGCTCACGAAATTCTGCAAAGTGCACTTTGAATGACTGCAGGAGATTAGATGTGAAGCCCGCTAGCTGCTGGAGATCAAGATGTTGAGCAGGGTCACTTGCTGTGCATACATCTTTAAACTCTTCCAGTTTTTCAAAGTATAGTAAACGACCTGTTTCAATGTTGGTGATGAAGAGTTCCAGCTTGTTTTTAAATGCAAACACTACTTGTTGAAGGGATAAGACTGTATTTCCAATGCCTTGCATTTTCACATTGAGCTGGTTCAGATGTTTAGTCATGTCCACGAGATAGTAGAACTTCAGGAGCCACTCAGTGTTAGCTAACTCAGGATTCTGGATGTTTTTCATGTCAAGAAAAGTCCTGATTTTGCTCAGACAAGCTGAAAAACAGCTGAGCCTTCCCTCTTGATAACCAACGCACATTGCTGTGCACAAGCAGATCAGGATAATTATTCCCAACTTCATCCAGCAGTGTTTTAAACTGGCAATCATTTAAGGCTTGGGCAACAATAAAGTTGACCACCTGAATGACCAGCGACATCACTTCACCAAGCTGTTTGCCACACATCTGAGCACAAAGCTCCTCCTGATGTAGGATGCAGTGAAAACTTAGGGTGGGTCTCTTTTCATATTCATGAAGAAGCACTACGAATCCTCTGTTTTTCCCCACCATACATGGAGCATCATCAGTACACACCAAGATAAGTTTATCCATCAGTACATTTTTTCTTTAGTGAACTCAATGAAAGACTTGAATAAATCCTTTCCTCTTGTCTCTTTTATAGGAAAAACAGCAAGACTTTCCTCACGTAGTGTGTCACTGACAGCATACCTTGCAATCATGCTAAACTGGGACAAATGGCTTATGTCTGTTGACTCATACAAAGTGAGAGAAAAGAATGGTGCTGCATTTATGTCCTTCACTTGTGTTGCCTCAATTTGATTTGCCATTATGATGGTACAATTGTCAACAGTTCTTGCCAATAGAGGCATGTCTTTTATTCATTTGATTATCTTGTCTTTATCCAAAAAGTCATCAAGTTCATTGGCAACATCAAGCATGAATGTTTTGGCATACTCCCCATCTGTGAATGGCTTTTTGTTTCTCACAATTGCTAGAGCATCAGCAAAGCTAGCTGAATTCCAGTCACCTTGTTGGATCCAAACACAGAGTTGTTGCTGACTAGCTTGCACTCTGCACAGTAGCTCTTGACATGCTTTTTTCTTGCTGTCCTTCGCTGGATATTTTGATGCAACCATTCCTGGAAAACTGGTATAGCAGCAGAGTCTGTGGATTTCCAAAATCATAATGCCTCACTTGCTTAGCAAGAGTAACTTTTTCATGGCCCACTCCTACCCTCGCTGAGTTGTTCCATCTTGCCAACCTTTTGATCTTCACTAGATTCCTTAACAACTCAGTGATCAGACTCAATTTTCATAAAATGAAGAGGAAAGTGCTTTTCATCTCCAATGTTTGGGTATCTAAATCTCTATTATACAGTAAAATTGTTCTCACTGATATGGGTTGATTTTATAAAAGTTATCATTTTCCCACTGTGCATTTTCCTGATTAAATTATGAGCTACACATTAACTTATGTTGGTCTATATGATTTAGAATAAATAATGTTTATGATTCAGCTCTCTCCAAATTGATAGTCAAATTTCAAATATCTACATTATTATTATAGATGAAAAACAAAAATTGTTCATTTGATCATTTTTTCTTTTTTAAATGTCTTCATCATAAATTGATTCTACAATATATATATCCTTGAATTTAAAAAGTATGAAATTTGCTTTTCATAATTACCAACTATAAAATGTACTGATTTAAAAAGTAAACTTGGAATAAGGTCTATATTCAATTCCATTTATTAGCTGTTGGTCTTGAGCAAGTTATTTAAATTGTCTTTCAGTTATAAAATAGAAATAAGATCATATGTACTTTATAGGTTTATGTTTATTTATTTATTTAATTACTACCTACTTACTTACTTACTTACTTATTTTTATAAGTGAGAGTACGGGAGATATAGAGACAGACTCTGGCATGCACCCCACCTGGAAACCCCTGTCTTGGGCTGATCCTCTGATTTTGGGCCATGCTTGCAACACAGCTAATTTTAGTGCCTGAGGCAGAGGCTCGAGGGAGCCATCCTCAATGCTAGGACTGATGTGCTCGAATCAATGGGGTCATGGCTGCAGGAGAGAAAGAAAGAGAAAGAGAAAGAAGGAGGCAGGTTGGAGGGGAGAAGCAGATAGTTGCCTCTCCTGTGTGCCCTGACCAGAAATTGAACCCAGGACTTTCACATGCCAGGTCATTGCTCTATCACTGAGACAACTAGCCAGGGCCATGAGTTTTTATTTTTTATTTTTGGGGTTTTTTTTTTTGTTATTGTTGTTTTTCTGTGATGGAGACAGAGTCAGAGAGGGGGACAGATAGGGACATACAGAGAGGAAAGGAGAGAGACGAGAAGCATCAATCTTCATTGCAGCACCTTAGTTTTTCATTGATTGCTTTCTCATATGTGCCTTGACCCAGGGGCTACAGCAGACTGAGTAACCCCTTGCTCGAGCCAGGACCTTGGGCTCAAGCTGGTGAGCCTTGCTCAAACCAGATGAGCCCACGCTCAAGCTTGCAACCTCAGGGTCTCGAAACTGGGTCCTCTGTGTCCCAGTCCAATGCTCTATCCACTGCACCACTGCCTGGTCAGGCCATGAGTTTATGTTTAGATGAAATAAAACAATATATATAAATTACTAGCCATAGTGCTTGTCAAACAGTAAGCACTCAGTAACAATTAGCTATTTTATATTATTATCTAAGAATTAGCTATATAAGTCTATAAATGGAACAGGAGAAATAAAAAGAGCAATAGCTGCATGAAAATGTGTGTGATGGATGTGCTTAGTTTCATTTTTATTGACCTCAGTTTCTAAATTGTGAAATTTTTGATGGTGAAACAAAGGTTTATGGATCTATAGTTTCTTCATTAAAGTCTCAAGGGTAATTCACATTCCTGGTTATGGAATGGCCTCTGTCATAATTTAAACCTGACCCTGCTTACTATTTGTGATGGAACATATTATCCTCAGGTTTTCTGAATGTAATCTTTGCCAATATTGAATAAGTAAAAAGAATAAAACTGACATTATTTTAATATTAACAAATGCCTCATAGTTATAGGTACTTATACAGATAATTTATGCAAAATCCAGAAATTTTATATACAAATAAAACAATAATCATATTGACTTGATAAAATCAGTGGTAGAAAGGAAAATTAATTTTACTTGGAAGAGATATGAGAAGGTATAATTAATGTAATGAACTTCTCATTATGAACTTCAAATGAACCATAAATGAATATGTTATGCTAAAAAATGGAAAGGTCTGGTATGAGCAATGTTCCTCCCCGAACAATAGTCAATTAAATTAAAATTAAAACTATGCATAATATATAATTTTATAGTATTTAATAGGGCATATTTTATATTTTAATATCTCCAATGTGGGTTTTTACTAACATGATTTTATATATGTGTATTAAGTACCTTGATTCATTTAATTATACCTATTCAGTAATTTTAAAATCTATATTCATGAACTGAATTTTTTTTTTCATGGACTGAAATTTAATGGAGAAAAAGAGTAAGTATCATTGTAATAGTTATTGATAAATGATCATAAAAATGTTGAAAGAGTTCTTGTTTTTCAAATTTTTTAATGGATTTTATCCTGGAAAATATTGTTACCCCAATATTGACTGCTAACCTTGATATAATGTATCCAAAAATTTTTATAAAAAGAAAAACTTGGGAATGTTTTGGACTCAGAAATGACTGGATCATTTTCAGATTGGAATTCCTATAAGAGCAGAAGTCCCAAATGTCTCATTACATTATAAAACATAAAGTAAGGAAGGTAGCATTCCTCTTTTTGGTGGTATAATTCTGGTTCCCAGAGGACAAATTTGGGGGATTATAAACTGCTCACAAAAATTAAAGGATATTTGATAGCTTCATGTTCATTTTGAAATACCCCCCTAATTTTTGTGAGCAGTATACATTGAATCTGCCTAAAATGTGACAAAAGACTATTTAGTACTGATGATTGATGGAGAACCAGAACCAAATGTGCAGGGTCCTGGCAACTGGAGATCTCAGACCAAGGAAGTGGGGAGGACTAGTGCAATGATTTCCCTCCTGTAATGGGAGTATAGATGCTTAGGTGGTTTTCTTTCCATTCACCGAAAAACCACAGGCATGACTGATCATAAATAAAGATAAGGCACCATTCCTTACTGAGAAAGAGCCTGAACAGTTTATAAAGTGTTTTTATTTAACATTTCAAAATATGCATATTTTTCAGCCATTCATTTGTTTTTATTCTTTCATTTACCAACTGCATCAAACTCCCATGTGGTTCATGTAACAGCTCTTCCTGATTGGTTTGAATCCCTTAACCCTACCAGAAGCATAAGGGCATGTGATATCTAGGATAACAAACTCTTTCCTTCTGGTTTTCTCAAAGGTTTTACAATTCCTATAGTACCAACAATGGAATTATATTTGCTCAAAACTATCAATGTTTTTCTAAGGGACTTTGAATTCTTACAGGATTTAAGAAGGGTCATTACTATACATGCTCTGGTTCTCAGTATCTATCTAAAAAGGAGTTCAAGAGTAGTTCTGGTGAATAGATGTAATTCTTCACATATCTAGGTAAAATTTTCATTCAGAAGTAGTGACTTCAAGATCTTATTTGAAAGAAAGTTAGGTTCAGGCATAATGTGTGACCAACAGAGGACCAGGAAAGGTGGGATTAATATCAAGGCTGGTCTGTGACTTTCCCACCATGGAATACATCAGTGCACCATAGTGGGGGAAGCACAATACATTCTAGAGGCCTTTAGGTTATAAGACCCTGAAACATAACAACCTGCAAATTATTTTGATCCTTTGATCAAGATCCCTAATTTGTAGTATACATCAATGTACACTATAATGTAGTACATCAATCAGATGAATGATGTAGTTAATGTTGACTTTTACACTATGTAGGAAAACAGCAAGAGGGAATGTTAAGGAAGCTAAAAGTAGGGGGAAGCTATGACGTTTTACAGGGCCATATAAATCTATATGCCAACAAAGAAAAGAAAGAAAGGTGGTGTGATAGTGAATGGACCTGGTAGAGGGAGATGGGGCTAGAAGAAAAGATTAGAGAACTGACTGAGATCTGAAAAGCATCTTTATCTGCTTTGAATTCTCTGTGCTTTTTTTTTTTTTTCATTTAATATGCACAGCCTTACAGTTTTGCAAAATTTGCCAAGTTTGGCAAATATCCCGAATAATGGTGGCCAGATACAGTATTCAAGGTCACTTTTCCAATGTGCTATTCTCACTGCTGAGAGGAACTAGAATGCTGATAATAGCAGTAGAGCAGCTTCCAGGACTGGCAGAGGCTCCACAATTACCCTTTTTTTAAACAAAGCCCTCACTTCCTGAGGTTCAGACCAGTGGAGGGGGAAAATAAAGGTTATCTTTAAGTTTGTTTGTTTCTAATTTAAAGTAAGACTGTACTATTGAATAGAAAAGCAGGTTTCCTTTGTTTTTTTAAATGTATGTTTAGATGACTTTTCCACTTAATATTTATGCTATACAAACATTTTTTATAAAATACAGCACTAAAATATCAAAAGGGCTTCATAATGTGTTTACCATTAACATTCATTTAATCAGAAAAAATAAACTGGGAACATGATACTTTTGGTCTAGAGTTAATAAATTCTTTATAAAAAAACACTTGGTTGCTAACAGTTCTATTACTTAAATAATTAGCCTAATGAAATTTCTGGCCTTTACGTTTTTATATAATTATATTACAGCATGACTGAAATTGTCAGTGTAAGAAATGTCCAAACCTGTAGGGAATTTTTACGAGATTATTTGAGCCAAAGTGACGACAATTACAGGGAAGCAAAAATTTCAACTGATTGAGAAAATGCTCAGGAAAATGGCAGTTTGCAGCTTATTTTATACATTAGACTGAAAGAAGGAACTGTCAGAAGGGCTACATGAAATCCAATGGTGGTAAATTTAGGATGTGGGAGAAAGCAAAGTGAGACTATCTCTAGTATTGGATATAAAGTAAAATAGAGAGACACACTTATTTTACATTGGTGGATACAGGGTAATTAATAATGAACATTTCCAGTACAGAGAGATAGTGTGCTGGAAACAAGATGACCATAAGGGTTTTGTGGCCTCCTGCTCTGGTAAAGTGGGTGTGCCCTGAGGATGCTGGAAAGGAGATTACTCTGCCACTTATGTTATTTTAGATGCAAAATTATAGTCTTATTTAAAGTAAAGATTGACTTTTGTCAAGTAAGCTATTGGTCCAAGATGTGACTACTTGCCATCACCTGCTTTTAGTAGAAATATTATGTTCAGACCACGCTGGGTGGTTACTTTAGGTCTCTGAGTTTGTAAGGCCCGCCATGCAGGCCTCCCTTGAGTTTGTGAAATTTAGTATGTGGCCCCTTTTTCATCCACAAAATGATAAATATTATTGCCTATTGGTAATACTGAAAACAAAGCTCAGTTTCATCTCAGATGTTTCCTTTTCACCTCTTTTTAACTCTTACCTAAGTTTAGCGGAAAGCTACATCTTCTAAATTTGAATTTTGCTTCTGTATATAAGGTGGGGCAAAAGAAGGTTAACAGTTGTGAGTAAAGGAAATAGTTTATTCTTGTATTATTGTTAATTATTGTATTAATTTCTATATGAACAACTGTAAACCTACTCTGCCCCACCTTGTATTTCTTAACTTTTTTGAACATTAGTGTTTTATTTATGAAACAGAGGCAAACATATCTTATACCTGGCTCTTGTGAAGATTTAATGGAACAACATTAACTAGATTTTTTCTGAGTAAAGCCTCCTGTTTTAACTAACATGCATACTCATACTATTGCTTCTCAATTTGTAGCCCTAGTAACTTCCATGAAGCCTCTCACTGAGAAAAAGAGGCAAAAAGTTTCATGAAGAAATGATTGTTTTCCTTACAGTGCTTGTTTACGCTAGATTATAAATTCTGTAAAGCAAATTCTAAGTGACATAAAAGGAAAGAAAGCACTTACTATTTAGAAAAAAAGAAATTCAGAAATAGATATTTATGAAAACTATTAATATTATCATTATAATAAAGAGTTCTAATTATCTTCTGCTGAAGGCAAAAAAGTAAGTCAAATGCAAATAATTAGAATCTTCTCCCCACACCCCCCCCACACACATGCACACATACACACACACACACTCACATACACATTGAGCAGTCTCCACAGGGAGAAATCCACCTTAGCTTTTACACATGCCTTCTAGGAACCAAACAGGATGTTGTTGATTGCTAAACAGATCTTATTTAAATTCAACTGATCCATTAGCACTATTAAAAAAATTATAATCTTGCCTGACCTGTGGTGGCGCAGTGGATAAAGTGTCGACCTGGAAATGCTGAGGTCGCCGGTTCGAAACCCTGGGCTTGCCTGGTCAGGGCACATATGGGAGTTGATGCTTCCAGCTCCTCCCCCCCTTCTCTCTCTCTGTCTCTCCCTCTCCTCTGTAAAAAAAAAAAAAAAAAAAAAAAATTATAATCTTGATATTAAAGGGAACATTCTGTTTTTTAGAAATCAGCACACACCAAAATGGAAAAGGAGAAAGTGATATTACATATATATATTACAAAATAATAATAATAGAAACCCCTTAAAATTCCACTTGTACTCTCAGTGATGCAATTTATTCTGGCATAATTCAGAATTTCTCATTTATTGTAATAGCCAAAAATTCACTCTGTTTCATGATGAACATCTCTTCTTTAAGCCTTTATATTTTAAAACATATTTTAATATTTTAGTCTTAATTGTGATGGAATTTCAACTCAATACAATAATGATTTGTTAATCACAAATTCATTCTGAAGGCAGCTACTTACATCTCTGGAATTTAAAGCCTTTTTGCCTACTCAGATCAGCTATGAAATATATAATGAGACAGCTTCAAAATCATTTGTAATAGTCATTTATACAATAATCTTTTATTTTAGATGTAAATGTAGTAACTTTCAAACTACATCACTAGTGTTATTTGGAGAGGTTTCAAAAAACTATATTACTTGGTCACTTTTTTTGCATTAAAATTGTCATCATACAGAACACAGAAAGGATTTTTCCTCTGGAGGCTTGTCTTTAAATTCAATAGCTAGTAGTATTAAAAGGCTGCTGGGAGCCGCCAGAGGGCTGAATATGTAGAGTGAATATAGGACTAAACCGAAGGTTGGGCACAGAAAAAACCTTCCTGTGTATAACAAATAAATGGTGGATGATCTCACTTGAACCTTAAGACCACTAAGACTTCTACTGAATAGGCAATGAAGGATTTAACTGTTTAGTTATGGAATTCACTGTGGCTATTTTAATATTTGTGGCAATTTTATTTGGAATATATATATATATATGGAAGCTTTTTTCTATGTATTGGCTTAGTATGTGTGAAACAGCTGTCATTTAAGATAGGAAGATTAAGCATCATATGGTGATATGTGAAAAACAAATTGTTCTTCTGGCTTCTAATAAAGTAAAAAAATTTTACCATAATAATAAGACTTTTAAACAAAGAGTTATAAAAATGAAGGCATATGTAAGAAGCATTTTCTTTTAGATCCACTTTCACTGTTTCAAATTGGCATTAATTTCCCAGTCATTTCGATGATATTTACATTCAGGTAGCTGAATCAGCAAAGGGGTTATTAGAACAGACTGGTAATGGAAGTGATTTGCTCAGGGACCCCTAGCAGTAAAAGCTTCAGTACAGTGAGAGTGCAGTGGTAAATGATTTGAACACTGGCAGGGGTAAGTATATTACAATTCTATTTTCTTCATTTCCCTCACTTCCTATTTCTGTTATTACAGATGGAAATGAACTTACTGGAACTTAAAACTGATAGATAATTATTCGTTTTTACATAAACTCTTTAAGTGTCTATGGAATGATACTTTCCAGCTTCTATAAAAACCCAGAATAATTCCCTTTCTGCCTCTGAAACATAAATTGTGTTGAATTTTTGTTTCCTGCTTAAGCGTATACACAGTAGTCATATTCTGAGATATAGTAAATATTTTGGATTAAAAGGAAATGTTTGCTCAGATAAGGGCCTAATATCCAAAATATACAAAGAACTCATAAAACTCAACAACAAACAAACAATCCAATAAAAAAATGGGAAGAGGATATGAACAGACACTTCTCCCAGGAAGAAATACAAATGGTCAACAGATATATGAAAAGATGCTCATCTTCTTTAGCTATTAGAGAAATGCAAATCAAAACTGCAATGAGATACCACCTCACACCTGTTCGATTAGCTATTATTAACAAGACAGGTAATAGCAAATGTTGGAGAGGCTGTGGTTAAAAAGGAACCCTCATACACTGTTGGTGGGAATGTAAAGTAGTACAACCATTATGGAAGAAAGTATGGTGGTTCCTCAAAAAATTGAAAATAGAACTACCTTATGACCCAGCAATCCCCCTACTGGGTATATACCCCCAAAACTCAGAAACATTGATACGTAAAGACACATGCAGCCCCATGTTTATTGCAGCATTGTTCACAGTGGCCAGGACATGGAAACAACCAAAAAGCCCGTCAATAGATGACTGGATAAAGAAGATGTGTCACATATACACTATGGAATACTACTCAGCCATAAGAAATGATGACATCAGAACATTTACAGCAAAATGGTGGGATCTTGATAACATGATACGAAGCGAAATAAGTAAATCAGAAAAAACCAAGAACTGCATTATTCCATACGTAGGTGGGACATAAAAGTGAAACTAAGAGACATTGATAAGAGTGTGGTGGTTACAGGGGGGAGGGGAGAATGGGAGAGGGAA
Organism: Saccopteryx leptura; assembly: GCF_036850995.1. Classification (NCBI taxonomy): domain Eukaryota; kingdom Metazoa; phylum Chordata; class Mammalia; order Chiroptera; family Emballonuridae; genus Saccopteryx; species Saccopteryx leptura. Next base: position 72,326,367 of record NC_089507.1, on the reverse strand, counting down.
AGGGGGAGGGGGAGGGGCACAAAGAAAACAAGATAGAAGGTGACAGAGGACAATCTGACTTTGGGTGATGGGTATGCAACATAATTGAATGACAAGATAACCTGGACTTGTTATCTTTGAATATATGTATCCTGATTTATTGATGTCACCCCATTAAAAAAATAAAATTATTATAAAAAAAAAAAGGAAATGTTTTTGTTCTAACATCAAGAATAAATATGTCAGTTAAATAGAATGGTCCAAGCAAGAAAAAACAAGTGAAAGCACAAAATAAAGTGTTCTAACATTACTCTTCCCCTAGACCAGCGATTATCAACTGATGTGCCACAAGAATTACAAAACAGGCAATACTTGACTATTGGGGCACCGGCCTCTTTTGCCTTAGATTGCCAAATAAAAAAGGAACAACAACTAACAAAACCATAGTTGTCTACTGTGAACAAATCAAAATTATGCCTATTTTTTTGTCAGATCGGCAAAAATATATATATATTTTTGGTGTGTCCCACGAGATAAAAATAGTTGAAAATTACTGCCCTAAACCACTAAGCTCTACATGCATTGCCCTACTTTTTGTTCCTCGTACTTAGGAATGTAGTAGACTTGTTCTCAGCGTCTTTAAACTAGCTGTAGCTTTTCCTTGTCTTTCAGATCTCAATTTAAATGTACTTTCAAAGAAAGTCCTCCATAGACACCCCAAACCAAAGAAGTCACTCATTATGTACTGCATATCATTTTGATTTCTTGGCCTCATAGTGTTTATTATTTCAGGAAATTATTCTATGTAATTGTTTACCTATTTGTTACCTTCCTACTTTCCTGCTCTACTCCATTCTTTTACCAACTAGAATGTAAACTCCAGAAAAACAAGAATCTTAACTTCCTTGTCCACTCTTTCTTCTTTAATTTGGTTGTAGAATATGATTGAAAAATCCTAGGCATCTAATAAATATTTTTTGAATACTTGGAAATATATTACTACTTGGTAGATATTTATATTATGTTTAGAAAATAAAGCTAGCCATATTCTTTTTTTAATTGATTCTTAATTTATTGTGTTTACATAGATTCTAGTGTTGCTCTAAATGCACCACCCCTCCCCTGTATCCCCCTCAACATCTCCCTTATGCCCTCCCCCCTTCCCTTCAGGTTTATCTCATCCTATCATCCCCTTTCCTTCTGTCCTCTTTTCCTCTGGTCCCTTTGATTTCTCCTCTGTCTCAATTTCATTCCTCAGTTCACATTGTTCATTGGATTCCTCAAATGAGTGAGGTCATATGATATTTTTCTTTTTCTGCCTGGCTTATTTCACTTAACATAATATAGTTTCCAGGTCCACCCATGTTGCCATAAAAGGTAAAATTTCCTTATTTTTCATGGCCTTATAGTATTCCATTGTATATATGTACCACTGCTTTTTAATCCACTCATCCACTGACAGACTTTTGGGCTGTTTCCAGATCCTCACTATTGTGAACAATGCTGCCATAAACATGGAGGTGCATTTCTCCTTTTGAAATAGTGCTATGGTGTTCGTGGGGTATATTCCTAACAATGGGATAGCTGGGTCAAAAGGCAGTTCAATTTTTTAATATTTTGAGGAATCTCCATACTGTTTTTCCACAGTGGCTACACCAGTCTGCATTCCTACCAGCAGTGCAGGAGGGTTCCCTTTTCTCCACATCCTCGCCAGCACTTACTCTGTGTTGTTTTGTTGATGAGCACCATTCTGACTGGTGTGAGGTGATATCTCATTGTGGTTTTAATTTGCATTTCTCTAATGATTAGTGATGTTGAGCATTTTTCATATGCTTATTGGCCATCTGTATGTCCTCTTTGGAGAAGTGTATTCATTTCTTTTGCCCATTTTTTGATTGGATTATTTATGTTCCTGGTATTGAGTTTTATAAGTTCTTTATAAATTTTGGTTATTAACCCCTTATCAGACGTATTGTCAAATATGTTCTCCCATTGTGTGGTTTGTCTTTTTATTCTGTTCATATTGTCTTTAGCTGTTCAAAAGCTTTTTAGTTTGATATACTCCCATTTGTTTATCTTATCTTTTATTTCACTTGCCTGTGGAGATAAGTCAGCAAATATTTTGCTGTGAGAGATGTTAGAGAGCATATTGCCTATGTTTTCTTCTAAGATGCTTATGGTTTCATGGCTTACATTTAAGTCTTTTATCCATTTTGAGTTTATTTTTGTGAATGGTGTAAGTTGGTGGTCTAGTTTCATTTTTTTGCAGGTAGCTGTCCAATTTTCCCAACACCATTTGTTGAAGAGGTTAAAGCTAACCATATTCTGACAAATTAAAAAAATGTAACTCATGTGTTTCACCACTTATTTCTATTAGGGAGGATAATTTGGAGTTATTTTTATGTCTTCAGTTGTACAGTAGGTTGGAAGAATTTACATAGTCACTGATTTAGTAATTTGGCTTCAATGTATATTAGTAATGTTAGATACCATACGCTGAATACTTGTTCAGGTACTGTGCTACGTATTACCATGCCCTCTCATTTACTTTCCTCAAACACCCAATGCTAGTGCCATACATACTATTATTGATGTCAGTTTACATATGTGGACACTGAGGACTAGTGAGGTTAATTAACTTACCCAAAGTTGCTCTGCTATTAAAATGTAGAACAAGATTTTGATGCCAGTTCTGTGGAACCTGCAAAACCAGTGATGTAAATCACTACACTTTATGGCCTCTTATTAAATAATCTGTTCTGTTTACATCTGTTCTCATTATTTATACAAAAGACCTATATTATTTTTTTTCATAAAATATGCCCTCTGTTTAAGCAATAGTCAGTTTTATAATTTTTTCCTCTGGTTTTTTTGTTATTTTTTCATTGTTTTGTTTTGTTGAATTAGACATGTGCACTGCCTACTCACACTTTTTCTCTCTTAACTAGGGGTAGAGTAGTCTGTGAATATAGATTGTGAAGAGAAATAATTCAAATGGTAACTTTACTTCTGTGATGCCATTTGCACGCTGCCTAACCTGCACACCTTCCTTGCAAAGCTTTGTCAGGTGTATTATACTATCTTATGAGAAACTAATTTGGAGGCAGACTTTGAGATGCTGGAAATAATATACTCATCACTAGAAACTTAATTCTTGAAAATGGAATCCCTTATATAACTCAAAGACTTAAAAAGAGTGGAGTTCATTTTATATTTGGTTTTATTTAAAAATGTATTCATTTTGATTAAGACATTTGAAAAAATAACAGCATCCACAGTTTAAGTAAGGCCGCAGTTGCAGGTAGTCATTATGATAAAGAAGAGAGGCCCTGGCCGGTTAGCTCAGTGGCAGAGCATCGGCCTGGCATGCGGGAGTCCCGGGTTTGATTCCCGGGCACACAGGAGAAGTGCCTATCTGCTTCTTCACCCCTCCCCTCTCCTTCCTCTCTGTCTCTCTCTTCCCCTCCCGCAGCCAAGGCTCCATTGGAGCAAAGTTGGCCTAAGCACTGAGGATGGTTCCATGGCCTCTGCCTCAGGTGCTAGAATGGCTCTGATTGCGGCAGAGCAACACCCCAAGATGGGCAGAGCATCGCCTCCTAGTAGGCATGCCGGGTGGATCCCGGTAGGGTGCATGCGGGGTTTGTCTCAGTGAAATCAGGACTTTTCTTGAAATGAAAAACGTCGAGTATCCTGAGTTAGCTAACACTGAGTGGCTCCTGAAGTTCTACTATCTCTTGGACATGACTGAACATCTGAACCAGGTCAATGTGAAAATGCAAGGCATTGGAAATACAGTCTTATCTCTTCAACAAGCAGTGTTTGCATTTGAAAACAAGCTGGAACTCTTCATCACCGACATTGAAACAGGTCAACAGGTCGTCTACTAAACTTTGAAAAACTGGGAGAGTTTAAAGATGCTTGCACAGCAAATGATACTGCTCAACATCTTGATCTCCAGCAGCTAGCAGGCTTCACATCTAATCTCCTGCAGTCATTCAAAGTGCACTTTGCAGAATTTCGTGAGCACACTCATCTTTTTAAGTTCATCATGTTGATGGACAGTGCCGACCTGAGCCACATCCCCGGTGTCTCTGTCAGAGATTTTGAGCTACAAGCTGCTGACCTGAAGGCCTCAGACATGTGGGTAAATAAGTTCAAGTCACTGAATGAAGATTTGGAAAGACTTGCCCGACAGCAAGCAGAGTTGGCGAGCAAACACAAGTGGGGAGAAATAAAAAACTTCAACCAACTGACCAGCTGATTGTCAAAAGTTGGAATGCGCTTCCTGTCACATACCACACACTGCAGTGTGTGAGTATTGCTGTACTGACAATGTTTGACTCTAGGTATGCATGTGAGCAGTCTTTCTCACAGCTAAAGAACGTTAAGATCAGCCCTGGCCGGTTGGCTCAGCGGTAGAGCGTCAGCCTGGCGTGCGGGGGACCCAGGTTTGATTCCTAGCCAGGGCACACAGGAGAAGCTCCCATCTGCTTCTCCACCCCCCCCCCTTCCTCTCTGTCTCTCTCTTCCCCTCCCGCAGCCGAGGCTCCACTGGAGCAAAGATGGCCCGGGCTCTGGGGATGGCTCCTTGGCCTCTGCCCCAGGCGCCAGAGTGGCTCTGGTCGCGGCAGAGCGACGCCCCGGAGGGGCAGAGCATCGCCCCCTGGTGGGCATAGCGTCACCCCCTGGTGGGCGTGCCGGGTGGATCCCGGTCGGGCGCATGCGGGAGTCTGTCCGACTGTCTCTCCCCATTTCCGGCTTCAGAATTAAAAAAAAAAAAAAAAAAAAAAAAAAAAAAGATCAACCTACAATCATGTTTAACGTTTAATGGATGGGAGTCTCAACGCCTGCATGAAGCTTAACCTCAGCACGTATCAACCAGACTACAAAGCCATCAGCAAAACCATGCAGCACCAGAAGTCGCATTAATGGTAAGAAGTACTTTGTTCATCATTGGTTAGCAACAGCATAACAACGTTATTAAAGAATTCAGAGACTTCTTGTACTTTAAAAGTGTTGGTCTTACATAAAATGCACACATTTACTTTTATTTAGTGTTAAACATATTGTATGGCTCTCACGGAATTACATTTTAGAATATGTGGCATTCAAGGCTCTCTTAGCCAAAATGGTTCCCAACCCCTGGTGTAGAGTCAAAACAGAGAGCAAAGAAAACGTGTTTTACAATTTTCTTGTTTGCTTAACTTTCTGTCTCACTTTCCTTATCATTTCTATATTGTTGAAACATTAACGTTTTTTGAATAATCCATTCATTCCCCAGAGTTAATAACTTTCTAAAAGTTATTTTAAGCACCTCTAATAAGAGAATCATTATCAGGTTATAAAAAACTAAACCAAAGAAGAATCTACAATAGCAATTGGAAATAATTCAAGGAATAGTTTTGAACATGACTAAAAAGAATAAATGAGAAATGAAGCTAAAACACAACTAAATCATTGTGTGTGTGCATGTGGTATTTGTGTTTACCTTTGGATTCATTGATATTATAGTTTTAAAAGACATTCTTTACATTTTCAAATATGGTTTTCATAATTTTTGGCACACAGATATCTTTTATATAGTATGAAAAAAATGATGCACTGAGAAAAATGCACAAGAATTTAATGTATCATATAATATCCATGTTTGCATTTTTATCTTCAAATTTTAAATTAAAGAAATTAACAAATTAAATTGTTCACTGGGGTTAAATTTTTTGAGCAAACTAAAAATAATTTTTATATACTTAATGTTTAAGGGAACAGTTTGTGGTTACAAAATTATGTACCATTGGTGTAATGTAAATACATTATTATTTTATTATATTTGCTTTAGGAAAGTACTCTAATTAATTAGAAAGATACTCTAATTTTTCAAAGAAATGTAACCAATTTTTTTTAAACCTTTCAAAAATGATGTTTGGCCTAAAAAGAACAGAAAATATTTCATTGGGTTGTGGTATTTTTGTTCTTAGTAACAAGTCTCCAAGGATTTTGATTTTAAATTTTCTACTCTCTTGTATCTTGCAAACCAATATTTGAAAAGAGTGTCTTTATTTTTCTCAATCTTCATCAACACAGACAACAATGTGCTGATTGTCAGGGTGGAGAGAGGTGGACGGGTGGGGGAGAACATAGGGGAGATAAAGGGTGATGGACGGGGAAATAAAAATGAATATCTTCAAAATATTTCAGAGAAAATATTTCTTATGAAGAGTCTAATCCTAGATTAATAAATTCCTATTTATCCCTTTGATCAATTATTTCTCAGTACCTAAATTGAACGAATCAACTGCAGCTGAGACAAAGAACTACAGCAGTGGGATTCAGCTGTTGCAGCAGAACCAATACCTTATTTTTGTTGAGTTCAGCGAACCAGTTCTTAAAATGGCACTTGCAATCAGGGTTCTCTCTAAGGTGGGCACCTGGGCAGCTGCTCAATGTGGAAATCACAAATTTACTCTTTTTTAATGATCATCTGTGCTACAGCATATTCTAAACACCCATAGTAATGTTCATTTCATCCATAGGTGAAAAACATTGCAAGTGACAATATGGAAATATTTTTTTTTTGTTTTGGTGACAGAGGGACAGACAGACAGAAAAGGAGAGAGATGAGAAGCATCAATTCTTTGTTGTTCATTGATTGTTTTTTCATATGTGCCTTGACCTGGAGTGAATGAATGACCCCTTGCTCAAGCCAGCGACCTTGGGCTTCAAGCCAGTGACCTTTGGGCTCAAGACAGCAACCATGGGGTCATGTCAATGATCCCATGCTCAAGCCAGTGACCCCACACTCAAGCTGGTAAGCCCACGTTCAAGTTGGTGAGCCCGTGCTGAAGCCGGCAACCTCGGGGTTTTGAACCTGGGTCCTCTGCATCCCAGTCTGATGCTCTATTCACTGTGCCACTGCCTGGTTTGGTATGGAAATATCTTAAATAACAGTTTTTCTGTTGTTTTTTTTTTATCAGATATTATTTAGTATTTTTTCATTAATATTTTAAAACTCTTATAACATAATCTAGTGTTGTGTACCTCTTTTATTGTTCTTATTTAAGTATTAAGTGCATGAAATAATAAACTACCTTTCAGTATATCATTTTTTATACTTAAAATCAGTGGTCACCAACCCCCAGGCTGCGGATTGGTACCGGTCCGTGGGCCATTTGGTACCAGTCTGCAGAGAAAGAATAAATAACTTACATTATTTTTGTTTTATTTATATTTAAGTCTGAACGATGTTTTATTTTTTAAAAATGACCAGATTTCCTCTGTTACATTTGTCTAAGACTCACTCTTGACTCTTGTCTCGGTCACGTGATACATTTATCTGTCCCACCCTAAAGGCCGGTCCGTGAAAATATTTTCTGACATTAAACCAGTCCGTGGCCCAAAAAAGATTGGAGACCACTGCTTAAAAGGGTCATTAGGGCAGAGAACCGGTTGTTAAATTATTTGAATCCCACCACTGAGGAACTAGGAAAACTACTTGGCAAGTAGTATGGAGAAACTGAGACAGAGAGCTAAATTCACCGGCTGAGCAACTTATAGCCAGATGCAGTGTTGCTTTTTCAGAGATAACATCTAGGCCTCAATTGTGTTTTGGTTCCAGGACAAGGCAATTATGAGGAACAGAACTGCAACAGGAGTTGATGACACCCTGCCCTGGGACTGGCCAATTAGTGGAGACTGCAGTCCTGTAGGGAAGGGGAGCACTCCTAGAAAAGCTGATGAATATTCTATTGAAATCTTCCCCTAAAATCCCTCTTTACCAAACCTCAAAGCAAAGGACCCAGCTCACTCTTCCCCCGCCTCACCCCCTCCGAGCATGCCTAGGGCTTTCACTCCTCCTTTCTCCACACTGCCATGCATCTCCTAAATGTTAAGGGATCTCATGAGACTGGCAACCAAGGGGAGCCGTGAGTGACAGCTCATCCGGCGTGACCCCCAATCCTGTTTCCATGGTCCCCTTTTCTCTGACTTCCCAGTGAACCAAAACAGCTCCACCTAAGCTCTGCTGTTGCTTCTTCTCTTTCAGGCCCTTCTTTGTTTCACTGTCCCCAGATTTAATAAACTTACTCTCAACATTATCTGGACACATGTTGTGAACTTTTTTCTGCACAAACTTAAGAACCCACATGTTACCAGCTGGCCCTGAGTTATACAACCATGAAAACAAGATTGGCACTCAAGGCATGAAACTACCATTTCTGGTAGAGGTCTGAGATGCTACTAAAACATCATACATTGCACAAACAGTCCACCATCTCAACAAAATTATCCAGCCCAAAATTTGAATAATGTTGTTGCTGAAAAATTTTACTCTAGATTATTGAAAACAAAATTGAAAGTAAAATTAAACAAAATAGGTAAAAAGTTGCTCCTATGGTGTGTAGTGACTACCTAGGTAAGCAGGGAGCACAATCCAAGATAGAAAGTATAAGGCATATAACTTTATTTAAGATGGCCACCATCCTGGTAAGAGCAACAATCTGCAGGAGAAGATGGACTGCTCTCCAAAAATAAAAAATGTGACACTGAGATGATTTATTTGGTCACCTTTTGGTACTCCCTTGTCCAGTAGCAACTGTGGATGGACAAGTGAAGTAATCAGCCAGACAACCTGACAGGGCACCATGTCTCTGCCAGTCTCAGAAAACACCTCATAACTTGAAGAAGAGAGAGGTTGTGACTGCTCACTTTATCTGTCTTCCTTGGGAGAAAAATCAAGCTATGCCACTAGTGTCAACTTTTTAAAAGGCTGGCACACTCTCCGTGGGTCAACTCCTCCTGCTGCCCACCTTCTCTTAATTCCAACCCCACACGACTTATTCTTCCCATCTCTCATCCATTCTCTCATTGTTCTCTTCTCTCTACAACACTTTCTTTTGTGGGGCCCTCTGATCTTTCTGCAGTAAGAAAATGCTTCTGCACACTAAATCTCTTTATAGCATACTTTACTTCAGTCTTGACTAAAACCTGGTTCATCCCTGAGGACACTTTTCCCACTGATGAACATTCTTGCAGGCCCTCCACCCTTCAGTGTCGAAAGTGGAAGTGGTCTTATCCTCATCTTCATTCTCAGTATTGCTGCCAGACAATTTGAATTCTCCCTTATGTCAAACCCTCTGTGCCACAGACACTCCTTCTCTCCATCTCTGCAATCTTCTGTTCCTCCCCACCATTGTCTGCCAGCCTCTAGTCCCTCACTTTCATTCACTGATATCATCATGATCTTGACACTAGCTTCTTCTAGCTCAGTTCTGTCATCTTTCTCAGTGAACACAAATAACACTACTGTTTCAAAGAATACAACACCTGTGACCATTTATAAACAAGACTATTGGATTCACACAGCTGTCCTGCTTAATAGAAGTCTTAGTGAGGTACCTTTCTCTGTAGAGAATGTTGTCAGGAGTAAGCCAATGTAGGAGTGACTAATGAGGAATATGCCACATAATTACAGGAGCTTAAAGACATATAGTACTTGCGAGGAATGTTCCAAAACTTGTATTTATGAAAGGCATGTCCAGAAGCAGACAAAAAAAGGAGGTGTGATATCATTGCTAAGACAACTCCATTTCTATTGTCAGGCTGGTTATGTTGGGGACATTTTACTTATATTTATTTAATTTCTCAGCAGCATTTGATGCCATTTATAGCAAATCTACCATGGGTCTGGCACTATTCTGTGCACTTTATAGATATTAACTAATTCATAGTAAATTATAACTTTATACTAGTAATTGTTTAAACTCATCAGTTTCCATATGCCATGATCTGGTTTATATATACCATTCAATATAGGCTTCTATTCTGCCTTATTATTAAATGTTTTCCAAGGTGTAATATTCAGCCTTTTTTAGATATCATTTTTCCTGCTCACCCTGGGTGATTTTTATTTTGTTTTCCTAGATTTAATTTTCTAACCCACACCATTTCTTCATCCCAGAGCCAGGGGAGGTCTCTACTTGACCTTCACACATTTCACACTGAATATAGCTAAAACAAAAATTGACATTCCCTCCATTCATTTTCCAAATACACTCCTGATTTGAAAGATTGATGTAGTCTACTCATTTGCCCAATTCAAAAGGCATGATATCATCAAATGACTCATTTTTCTTGATATCTTATACTCAACTGATTATCAAGAGCTAATAATTCTCTTTTTAGTATATTTTCTCTAAATATTATAATTCCTTTTTAATCTCTTTAATATATTTGTTGCTTTCAATTTCTATAGCAATTACCTTAGACTCTCTAGTAATCCTAACTAGCCTCTCATAGCAGTCTGACTCCCAATCCAAACTAGTCTTATTCTGTAGCTTATTTAGTTGTCTAAAATGAAAATCTAATCATATTGTTCCCTGATTAAAATCCTGTAAAGGATTCCCATCAAAATAAAGTCTAAACTCCAAACTTCTCAAAATAGCTTAGAAGGCCTTCAGAGCTGGCCTCTGATTATTGCTGTAGCTTCCTCGTTCACTGATCTTCCACTAGTCTCTACTCTCTACCCTTATTCTACCAACTGATAATTAACCAACCACTTATGGTCCTTCTTATAATTCTAACTTTGCACATTCTTCTTGTTCAGCTTTAGAACTACTTTACCATTCTTTCTTACCCTCTCATTTGACTTTATCATAGTTCACCACACACTACTAAACATATATGCACCACTACCACCTTTTGGCTAGCTTGCAATTTTGTTGTACAGTGTCAGGTAGCATATCCAGAAGCATCTCTCTGACTCTTCTAAGTTTGGGTAGATGTTCTGTCTTTACACTTTTAATGTATCCATTATACTATATTTAAATATACTCTTGACATTTTCAGGTTATCCTTTTATCTTCTCCATTAGAAAATAAGCTCCCTGAGAGCAAGAACTGTGCTTTTTCTTCTTTGAATTTTGGAGTTTGGCTTATTCTCAGAACATAGTAAGTGTTCTATAAATATGTGTTAAATAAATATCTGATGTTGATATCTGAGACAGAGTTTTGGAATGAAGTGGCTAGAATTCTTTTCTGACTAACTTCCATTTGTCTATGACCATGACCATAGCTTTCCTATGCCTAAGGGTGTGAAGACAAGACTTTGAGAATAGTGAAATTTAAAACAATACTGAAAAACTTTTTCAGATTTCCTAGACTAAAGTATGTATCTTTACTCTGCATATACTTAATCTGAGCTTCAATAATGTGAAATATCTCTGACAATATATACATTTCTTATATATATTTTTATATTTTTGTTTATGAGACTGTGAGAATTTAAAGAAATAACATTTTGTTATTTATCTTTCTATTTCTAGTGACTATCTTTAATTTATTGATTTAATTTATTTTCTATTAATTTTACATATATATGTAAATCTTATCTTCTAAAAATATTTAATTAATTATCACAATAATTTCCTAACTGATTTCCCTGTTCTGTCTTTGGCAGTTTATTCACAACAACATATAGAAAGCAATCATTTTAGAAGGTTAATCAAGTAATATCACTCTTCTCCTCAAAACCCTGCAATGAGTCCCTGCTGATGAACAAGTTCTGTCATATCCTGACCCTCTCACACCTCTGACTTTGTTCACCCAGACTCTCCTCCTAGCCTTCTACCTCACCCTGTTCCACCACACTGATGCCAGCTACAGTCCTGCCTCAAGGCATTTGTCCTTGGAGTGCCCTTGTGTCTGGAATGCTACTCCTCTAAAAATCACATGACTTTCTCACTCACTTCCTCCAGGTCTCTACTCAAAGGTCACCTTTTCAATAATAACTTCTACACACCATGTTTGAATTACCACTAGTCCCTGGGACCCTGCCCCATGCACATGTCTTTTCCTTACCCTCTCCCCTCTTTCTCACCATTTACCACAATCTAACATTATTATATTACAGTTATCTTTCCTGTTGTCTCATCATGAGAAAAGGGACCTTAGGGTTTTGTTTTTTCTTTCATTTTATGTGGTTATAAATTCCAGACCTAAAACAGGGCCTAGAATTTGATAGACCTTAAAAAATTGTCAAATTTATTATAAATGAATACTTCATAGCAGACACATTTTATTTTTACAGGAATAAAATATTCAACACTGACTGAGTATAATATTTTCTATCTTCAGACTGCTAACTGGCCTCTTAAAAGAAATAATTGTCTTTCTAATAGTGGTAATCCTAAAGTGTGCCTCTGTTTAATAAATATAAACATTTCTTCTACAAAATAGATTTCTAATGTAGATTACCAGAGGATTCAGATCACTAATAGTCAAATATTCATCTTTAAAACTACTTCATGAATTATAATATGTACCAAAGAAGTTTACATAAAGAGAACCAGCATTGACAATTTGTTTTTCACAAGCAAAGGGTCATGCTAAACACTAAAATGTAAGTCAATGTCACGACAGTAATGAATGCCTTTGTAAATTTAATCCATTTCCCAAGACAGTAAATGTGTTTTCAGTTTATCATAGAGTTTATGTGTGACATGAGAATCAGCTATGACCACCACATCATTAAATAGAGGCCACAAACTGGAAGCCAACAAACCGATTACGATGACTTCCAAAGATGGGGGAAAAACTTAGCTCACACACTGGCCCAACTCCCCATCTAGCCAGAGGGAAAGATAAAAAGATTGTAATTGGGCAAACTATAATTAGACTTCCTAAAATAGTCTAAAGATTTTTGTTTTGTTTTGAAAATGAATGGGTAAGAAAAAATATGTAGGTAGGAAGGATCTGAGTCAAGTGCACCATGTGTTTGCCGGGCTTCATGTCATTTAAAGCTTGTTTTTTATACCATCTCGATAATGAAAACAAGATGTGCATTCCTTCCAAATACCTAATCTCACCCTGTGACCTCAACCTGGTCAACAACCAAATCCCCTACCCTTAACCAAATAAATGCAAACCCTTTAAGGACAAATATGCCTTTGAGTCAGGCAGACCTTTAACATTATTGTGCAGAGTTATTTGATCCCTGTGCAGCTGAATATTAGTCATTAGTGCAATAGATTAACCCTTATCCTGCTTCTACAGGTAATGGCAGTGTTGAACTGATTTGTTTCAACACTTTGACAAACCCTGTCGTTTATCTCAACCCCCAATAGATAGTCAGAATATTACTTGGATCATATATACCGTTGATACTGGTGCTATTTTCTAGGCTCAGGTATATCATATTTCTTCATGCATGAGATGCACATTTTTTCTAAAAATGTGGGGTATAAAAACTGGGAGTGTCTTATATAGTGGTTGTAAATTTTTTTTATTTGCATTTCCTTTTTTTCCCCTGCTTGTTTATGTGCTCATTGTTGAAGACAGTGATTCATCATCAGACACAGATGAGGACAAGCTAATGGATGGGAATTTTTACAGTTATGAGGAGTTAAATGAATTTTATGATGAATAAAACTTGAGTTCAATAACTTTATGTAATACATTTTATTTCAAATTTTAGGCCCCAAAATTAAGGTGTGTCTTATACACGGGAGCGTCTTATACATGGGGAAATATGATACAATAACACAACAGAAAAATGATATAGTAAGTGTGCTATTGTACTTAGCTGCACTGCACTCTTTTTAAAATGGTATATGGCACTACTTTTTATTTTTTTGTGTCACATATAATAATATCTCTAAGACTTTCCATTTTTTTCTCCTTAAATATTACTGTCTTTTACTTAAACTATGGCTTTATTTCTTTTATATCTATTTCATTGTTTTTCTTCTTTTTTGAGAGTCTAAAGTTAGTTCTTTGGAATGTACTTGAATTTCAGAAATAACTACAGAAACTGAAATTTGATGAGCTGAAAGAAAATCATATTTACACTGAGGCAACAACTTGAAAATAAGAAATCATTTTCTGTTAAGAAACTGTCATTGTTTGAGTACTAGAAGATGTATTTCTTTATTCTGTTCTTATAGAGCAGTTATGAATAATCACCATCCTCATATGTCATCGATCTAGTGTTCTGTCCTGCTGCAATCCAGATTATGACTGGGACTAGGTGTCATTTTGAATAAAATTAAGCCCACAATCATGCCAATGGGCCTGGAAAAGTATTCTCTCAATTAAAAACTTGTTAAAGAAATATGCTTGGTAGTTGGTGCTTTCAGAAAAACACCTGCTTATTACTTTAGTAAATTTGTGGATGTATCAGAAAAAGACAATGATAGGCTAGAAATGATTAAACTTCTGGACTGCTTTGAATTGATAAAAATAAGGAAAATAGTTTTGGAGAAATAAAATGTTGAAGAAAATAGTTTGGACTCTGGCTGGTTAACTCAGTCAGTTAGAGCATTGTCCAGAAACAACAAGATTATGGGTTCAATTCCCAGTCAGGGCACACAGGAAAGTGACCAGTGAGTGTATGACTGAATGGAACAACAAATGAATGAATGCTTCCCTTCCCCCTCTCTTCTCTCTCCCTTCCTCTTTGTCTTTCTAAAAAAAAAAAAAAAAAAATCAGCCCTGGCTGGATAGTTTGGTCAGTTGGAGTGTCCTCCCTGAACCAGAGGTTGCTGGTTGGATTCCCCAGTGAGGGCACATGTGGGAGCAGCTCTATGTTCCTGTCTCTCTTTCTTTCCCTTCCTCATAAAAGAAAAGAATGAAAGAAAGAAAAGGAAAGAAAGAGAGAAAGAAAGAAAGAAAGAAAGAAATAAAGAAAGAAAGAAAGAAAGAAAGAAAAGAAGGAAGGAAAGGAAAGGAAAGGAAAGGAAAGGAAAGGAAAGGAAAGGAAAGGAAAGGAAAGGAAAGGAAAGGAAAGGAAAGGAAAGGAAAGGAGAAAAGGAAGGAAGGAAGGAAGGAAGGAAGGAAGGAAGGAAGGAAGGAAGGAAGGAAGGAAGGGAGGAAGAGAGGGAGGGAAAATAGTTTGTTCCTCATCTAAGGAGCAATTCTCAATGAGTTTGCAGAAATAAATAGTAAAGATTCCTGTATATTTGCTCTTAATCTAGTTTTCTTTACTGAGATTACATACATTCAAATATTAAATAGGAAGCACCACAAACATTTTCTTTTGTGTTATCCAACTATATATGGAAACTGAAATTGATTATTTTAAAAATATATATAAAAGTTGAATCTGCTTCTCTTGACCTCCAAATCCCACCTTTCAATATCATTGCCTATGTTTACAGCTGTATCATATATTTACCTTTATTATGATGACTAACTGCAACAGCCAAATATTTCTTTCATGTTGAGACATTAATCCTTGTCCTGTGCTCTAATATTGTTGGTAAGAACATATGAGTTTATATTGTTTCCCAACATCTCCAACTTGAAATGTTTTGCTAGTGGCTGCCAGCTCTTTTAATACAAATTCTGGCAACAAAGCACAGTATGACAACTATCCAGATAATTTTCTAAGCAGTTACCTTTGCGTTTGTAAATTCAGAGGTCATTCATCTGTAACAGATGAGTGACTTTTGCATTTTGTTTGAGGATGAGTCTTGCTTCAAGAATTTAGAGTACTTTTAAAGCACTCTAAATACCCCTTGGAAGACGGCTTTGGTGAAACTGTCTTGCTCATTGCAGTAGTATAAAATTATATCCATGATTTGTCTCTATAATTCATTCAAGAGCAAGATATATATATATATTGGTTTTATGTCAATACTGACTTTTATAAAATATTTGCTTCCATTTGTAGCCTAGTTCCTTCAGAATTCCATCCTTAGTATTTATAAAAGGTAATAGATAGTGATGTCTATTTCCCGACACTCCATGAGATCTATAAATCATTTCTGACACATATTTGCTCTCAAATTATGACCTTTTCTTCATATGGATTTAGATCAATAACACTATAGAGAAAACAACTCTCCAATATTAATACATTACATTTGTGATGCACAATTAACCTGTAAATTACACTAGATCTGAGAAAACAGAATGTTTGCCAATTTTCCCCATCAGAAAGAAAATCATGTTATTTCATGTATTACTACAAACAAACCAGGCATTATAGCATTTTATGAATGTCAATATTGTTTTTAAATCAGCAATGAACAGTATATTTGGGATAACACAGTGTCCATATTAAGCATATATATTTTTATTGATTTTAGAAAGACAGAGAAAGACATATTCTTTATTAGCACCTTAATTAGTTTTAGTAGCAATTCTGTAAGCAATAAGAAAAATATATTCCTTGCCTGATCAGGCAGTGGTGCAGAGGATACAGCGTCGAACTGAGACTAAGAGGACTCAGTTTGTAACCCCAAGGTCACCAGCTTGAGCGTTGTGTTCATCCAGCTTGAGCATGGTCTCACCAGCTTGAGCGCAGGGTCACTGGCTTGAGCACAGGATCATAGACATGACCTCATTGTTGCTAGCTTGAGCCCAAAGGTTGCTGGCTTGAAGCTCAAGGTTGCTGGCTTGAGCCCAAGGTCACTGGTTTGATCAAGGGGTCACTTGCTCTGCTGTAGCCCCCTGGTTAAGGCACATATGAGAAAGCAATTGACAAACAACTAAAGTGCTGCAACAAAGAATGGATGCTTCTCATCTCTCTCCCTTCTTATCTGTCTGTCCCTATTTGTCCCTCTCTGTCTCTCTCTGTCTCTGTCACAAAAAAAAAGAAAAATGTATTGTCTCTGTCACAAAAAAAAGAAAAATGTATTTCTCTAAGTCAGGGGTCCCCATACTATAGCCCACAGGCTGCATGCAGCCCCCTGAGGCCATTTATCCAGCCCCTGCCGCACTTCTGGAAGGGGCACCTCTTTCATTGGTGGTCAGTGAGAGGAGCATAGTTCCCATTGAAATACTGGTCACTTTGTTGATTTAAATTTACTTGTTCTGTATTTTAAATATTGTATTTGTTCCTTTTTTTTTTTTTTTTTTTTTTTGTATTTTTCTGAAGCTGGAAAAGGGGAGGCAGTCAGACAGACTCCCACATGCGCCTGACCGGGATCCACCCGGCACACCCACCAGGGGGCGATGCTCTGCCCATCCAGGGCATCACTCTGTCGTGACCAGAGCCATTCTAGCGCCTGGGGCAGAGGCCAAGGAGCCATCCCCAGCACCCAGGCCATCTTTTGCTCCAATGGAGCCTCAGCTGTGGGAGGGGAAGAGAGAGACAGAGAGGAAGAAGGGGGGGGTGGAGAAGCAGGTGGGCGCTTCTCCTGTGTGCCCTGGCCGGGAATCGAACCCGGGACTTCTGCACGCCAGGCCGACGCTCTACCACTGAGCCAACTGGCCAGGGCCTGTTCCCTTTTGTTTTTTTACTTTAAAATAAGATATGTGCAGTGTGCATAGGGATTTGTTCATAGTTTTTTTTTATAGTCCGGCCCTCCAACAGTCTGAGGAACAGTGAACTGGCCCCCTGTGTAAAAAGTTTGGGGACCCCTGCTCTAAGTCTTAGTAATGATTCTTTTTTTATTTTCTTATTTTAAATAATAAAGATAAAAATAATAAATGATATTGCAAAAGTTAATTAAGCATTATGCCTATATTTATTATTAATTAATTTTGTTTTTAAAAATAAGGTGGCTATGATTTCCTTGATATGAAACCAAACACCAGGGAAACAACAAAAAATAATAGATAATTAAGACTTCATCAAAACAAAAACATTCGAGCATCAGTAAACACTTTTAAGAGAGTAAGAAGACAACACACAGAATGAGAGAAAATATTTGCAAATGATATATCTGATAAAAGATTAATATTCAGAATATGTATAAAACTCCTGCAACTAAACAATAAAAAACCTCTCAACTAGCCTTCATTTTTTATGTGGTATATCCTATTAATTGACTTTTGAATATCGTACCAACTAGCATCCCAAAAACAAACCCCACTTGATCATGGCGTGTGATCTTTTGAATGTATTGCTGAACTCTTTTACTAATATTTTGTTGATTTTTGTATCTATGTTCATCAGGAATATTGGCTTATAAGTTTCTTTCTCTTTAATGTCTTTACCTGGTTTTGAAATTGGGATAATGTTGGCCTTGTATTATAAACTTGGAAGCCATCCTTCCTCTTAAATTGTTTGAAATAGTTTGAGAAGGATAAGTGTTAGTTCTTTGAATATTTGGTAAAATTCACCTGTGAAGCCATCTGGTCCAGGACTTGTTAGTTGGTAGTTTTCTAATTACTGCTTCAATATCTTTAGTTATAATCAGTTTGTTCAGACTTTTTGTTTCTTATTCATTCAGTTTTGCAAAAGTTTATGTTTCTAGAAATTTATCCATTTCTTCCAAATTGTCCAGTTTATTGCCATATATTTTTGTATAATTCTTTGTACTTCTGTGGTGTTGATTGTTACGTCTGTTTCATTTATGATTGTATTTATTTGAGTGCTCTTTTTTTCTTGATGAGTCTGTATCAGTGTTGCTTAATTTAAAAAAATACAGCTCTTGGAGTCATTAATCTTTTGTATTTTTTTAGATTCTATTTTGTGTATTTTCACTCTGATCTTTATTATTTCTTTCCTTCTCACTTTGGGCTTTGTTGTTCTTTTATGTTATATATATTTTACCACAATATGAAAATGTAAAAATCAAAACAAAACATAGTTATTAGAGAAACAAAAATTCAAGTGTAGCCAACTGTTCAGAGACAATATTTTGAAAGTTGTTTTCTATTTATGCTCTGTTAATGATCTTGTATACTTCTAGCACCAACATTTCCCCATAGCTGGATAATGGAAAATTTAAAGGTAGTGTGATGTGCCACACAGATCCATTTTTAGAAATGAATACTTTCCTCAGTTGCTGGGAATCTTGTGAGCTGATAATTCTCAGTTCTTAGCTCTATCAGAAATTACCTTTGCTGGAAAGCTGCTTGTCCAAAGTCACATCCTCTTCTTAAAGAAAGCCTCTATCTAATGAGTAGTGGAATATAAAGGCCTATCTCCTTACCATCATGTGGGGCAACTTGACAGGACTACCTTCAGAGCTCCATGTAGAGTCAGCTGTGGGCTTTGATGGAACTACATCATAGCCCATATTCTCCTTCGGCTGAATCTTGCTTCATTATCTGCCCTTTCATAGATGTTGATTCTAGAACTACCTACTACACTTCTTACATGCTCATTTCCACCTCAGAGTAACTATTCATTGAGGATAAGAGAATACCAAAACATTTCCTGGTCATTGGAAACAGAAATCTTTGTGTCCTCAGGACATCAAACTCTGAGGAACAAAATTGCCATGAAAGCCTCTTCTGAAAAAGGGGCACATAGGACCAGGTATTAAGTTGAGTCTTGGCCATGGTCTGGCCTACAATGGCCCACTCAGTTCATCAACCACCCAGTAACGTCCCTGTTCTCTGGTTTACACTTGAACTGGACATATTTAGCTATCAGCACAGCCTGTACATTGTTTCCCTTGCCTCAGTCCTGTCATGGTGTAGAAAGTTGAGCAAAGTTTCTGAAATTGACCTGCCAGCCAAGACTGTAAATCAAAACAAATATTATATTAAGTGTGGAATGGCAAAAGTTAGTGCCCCTAAAGGAGGCAAGCTAGTGATCCTGACCTATCTCTATTTAAATCACAAGTCTGCTCCTTACAAAAGTAAGATGTTTTATGAACAATGACAGTCAACTATTACAAACTCATTTAAGTAGTAGCTTTCATTGAGGTTGCTATGCTACATATGATATCTTTGCTAGCACAGATAAATACAGCCTCAGTACATAGTATAAAGCCTTTGATTCAGAGACTGGTTTTTTTTTCACCCTTTTCAAAAAGGAGGAATTAAACAATTAACATTAGCGTGGAAGTGGCAATATTATACATTGCAGTCTTGCCCCAGGGCTGTGTTAATGTTTTCTCCTTCTGTCAAAAAAATCTGGATTGGCTGCACATCAAGAAGAATATCCTGCTGGCACATTATACTGATGACATCATGTTAATAGAACCAAATAAACAAGAAATGATGTGTGTTGGAGATAGATTTTAGTAAGATAGATGTGCTCTAGAGGGTGAGAAATAAACTCAACAAAATTTCTGGGGCATGCTGAAGCCTCAAATTTGTAAAGGTCCTGTTGTCTGATGAACACTGACCCAATCTATTAAAAGAACAGAAGTATTGCACCTCACATCTCCCACTTAAAAGAAGAAAGCACAACACCAGGTGAGGCTCTTTATGTGTTTGAGGCAGCATATACCACACCTGGGAATATTATTACTCTCTGGCTCCTTTGCTGGATGACCTGAAAAGCTGCCGACTGTGATTAGAACAGAACACAACAGGAGTCCAACAGCAGATTGAGACTGGAGTGCAGGTATCATGGCTACGTGGACACACGCTTCAGTAGACCCTATGATATTGTATGTATCTGAGGTGAGAAAAGATGAGGTGTCGGATTTATGGCAAGCCTAAAAGGGTGATCATTGTAGCCTCCTATGATTTTGAAATGATATTCAGAGAAGAATGATCGACCTTCTGAAAAGAACAGTTCCTGATGTTTCTGGATCTTAGTAAAGATAGAATGCCTGACCATAGGTCTTTAAGTGATCATATATCCAGAGCTGTACAACATGAACTGATTCCGTCAGGTCAATCAATTCCATGAAGGTAATTGACTTTGATCATGAGAAAACATGGTTATGGTTACAATGAGGTTATAGAGAGAAATATGTTTAGCTCACAAGGAATTCCTTTGGAGAATTTTTGGTTAATTAGACAGTTCTTTAATTCTAGAGGCCCAAGAGCCAGCATGACCTGTTTATAAGCTGTTAGATGATAAAGTAATTTTTAAAATAAATGATCCACTTAATTCATAGAAAGCCATTCTTTTGATTTATTATACTTTACAGATAATAAGTACTACATTTAGAAAATCAATACTAGCACCCTCTTGCATTCCGATGGGTGGTGACAAAGCACAGTCTCAAAATAATCTGGTTTTTCTGAGTTTTTAATGTCAAAGTTAGATTAGTATTTTTGTTATTATTAGCTTTTGATTAAATTCCAAGTACCATTCTAGGTATTATATGTACAATAACCCTCTTCTCCAAATAATCTTGTAAAATAGACATCATTAACTCTAGCTAATAGGAATTGAGCCTCAGAGAGATTAAGCACTTAGCCTAAATTACCCAATTTGTAAGTGGCAGAACAAGTCAGAACCTGAATTTACAAATTATAAAATTTCCTAAAATTTTCATTTCTTATCAAAATAAAATTTTGTCCTAGCTAAGAACAACTGTAAAACAGTGCTGTGAAGGTATAAAATTTACTTAGATTAACCAGACCATCAGTTAGGATATAGTAGTAGAAGTAATGAAAGCAGAACCCAGATTTGTTGAAAGCCAGAACAAATAAAAGTTAATGAAGTAGCTACAGCATGAGTAGAAAACTCCTCCAAAAGTGTGGATTTTTAGAACTCAGATAGTAGCCAGAGATACAATTTAGACCCATGAAAGCTATCTGTAGGTATGTGTGCATTTAATAGGCAGAATAGGCCATGTGCTGTATGCTGATTCAAATGACTAACTGGAAAGAAAGAGATTGAAGTATAAAGAGAGAGAAGGAATACCTGAAACAGCAAGAGCTGTAAGAAAATGGAAGAGAATGGGATTTGGCCTATCTTTGACTCAGTCAAGCTTTCTCATTGCAGTGGTTCTCAAAGTGAGGTCCCTAGACCAGCAGCATTAGCATCCCTTGGGCAGGTTAACTATGCAAATTATCTGGCCCCACTTAAGACCCATTGAATCAGAAGCCCCATGATGGGACCCAGCAATCTTAGCTTTAACAAGCCCTCTAGGTGATTCTAACAACAGAAAAGAAAAATGTCAGGTGCAGAGGAAGGCAGGTTTGTGGATTTGGTAGGGGAAATTTGGCAACTTCCAGTTCTTAGGCAGTTTCTACCTTCAGGATTTCCTCTTTTTATACCCCTCCCACCAAAAAAGTAAGAATTTTTAGCTGGCTTGTATTTGGGAAAAACGATTAAAAAGAGGAAGGGAGCCAGTCATCATGATCATTGGGTAAACTGTTCAATAACACGTTATATACCCATGAGGTAAACAGAAGCAGAACAGATCCCAGAAACCAGGCAGGTCTGAGCTCCATTTATTTAAAAAAGTGCTGCCTTAGAGAAGTGAGGGGAGGTTGGTTAAATGACTGAACATATAAAAACTTTTATCTAAAGAAAGTAAGCACTATATAAAGAAAGTCAAAGTTTTGCTCAAATTAAATTTCAAAATCAGGCCCTGGCCGGTTGGCTCAGCGGTAGAGCGTCGGCCTGGCATGCGGGGGACCCGGGTTTGATTCCCGGCCAGGGCACATAGGAGAAGCGCCCATTTGCTTCTCCACCCCTTCCCCTCCTTCCTCTCTGTCTCTCTCTTCCCCTCCTGCAGCCAAGGCTCCATTGGAGCAAAGATGGCCCAGGCGCTGGGGATGGCTCCTTGGCCTCTGCCCCAGGCGCTAGAGTGGCTCTGGTCGCGGCAGAGCGACGCCCCAGAGGGGCAGAGCATCGCCCCCTGGTGGGCAGAGCGTGGCCCCTGGTGGGCGTGCCGGGTGGATCCCGGTTGGGCACATGCGGGAGTCTGTCTGACTGTCTCTCCCCGTTTCCAGCTTCAGAAAAATACAAAAAAAAAATAAATAAATAATTCAAAATTAATTACTGTATTTTTTGCTCCATAAGATGCATTTTTCCCCAAAAAAAAGTGTGTGTGGGGGATGCGTGTGTGTCTTATGGAGTGAAAAATATAGTATTTTATTAAATATTTTAACACATCATGTGGTTCAAAATATTTTTTTTCTTATTTTCCTCTTTAAAACCCTAGGTGTGTCTTATGGTTAGGTGCGTCTTATGGAGCAAAAAGTACGGTAAACAACTTTCCCTCCCACTACCCAGCAAGTCAAGGCTTTTAAGTTCATTCTGGTAACAGACAAAAAAAAAGGGACATATTTTCCCCAAACTTTTAACTTGCTGGGTAAATCTGTGATACCACTTTCTAAATTTAAGCAAGTAAATTCTTAATAAATTGGGTGCGGGGTGGGGGGGAGGCAATGTTCAAGTTAAGGCCCATTTTTACTGTGATAGTCTCAGTCAAATTATTAACATGAATTTAAATTTATTGTGTATTACATAATAAACCCAAAATATTATGGAGGATGGTAATAAATTTTTGCTTTATTTTGTGGCGGAAAAATAAATGTTAAAATACAGGGGAGGATAGAAACTGCCAAAATCAATAAAAGAAATTCAACTTAAAGGTTAAATGGTCAAATACTTTTTAAGGAAGAGAAATGGAATATAAATACTGTCTTATGCCTAACAAATTTGCTTATAACTAAAATACTTTATTTGTGTACTGTGATATTACATGTATATAAATAAATTCTTAGCATGCGAGACTATCTGGTTTAATACAATTTGTATATTTATTAAATACAGATATGATATGATACTAATTTAAATGTTACTCATTTTTGAATGTGTATGATACATGTTAGCATGTATCAAGTTCTACACAGAACTAAACAAGACTTAAAAGTGCTGCAAAAACTCATAAAAATGAATGAATGAATGTTGGTTTACAAAATTTAAGCAATTGTCTTTGTCTGAGAAAGAAACCTAGCATAGTAAAAACAAAACTCTAAAAAAAAATGTTTCTGTATCAGAACAGAGTATCTGTCTTTCAGGATAAGCAGGTATTCTTTGGAACCATAAGAGTAGGACCATGTACAACTTGGCTGCCATTTACTTTCTAACCCCCCTCTTTAACTCAATCAATTTGCTGCATTTGGAATTTTATCAGCTTGGGCAAATTTATAATGCATTTATAATTGCATTTGTGATGTAATGGGTTGAAGGAATTCTGATAACGGAAAAATTATGCTATCTAAAGAAGACAATAAAATTATATGTTGGTAATGAGAAGGGGATTTTGCTTGTACTATTTTGTTCCCTGCTGCAATCTTGCATGAAGCCCCTTTGAGCTACACATGCAACTCCTATTACCCCTAATTGCAGTTTCACAACACAGGCACATCAAAAGAACAGACACAGACCTCTTTTGTGCTGTGGATTTTGTAATCCTTTTTATATTATATAATGAGATCCAATTTGACTTTCCTATTTTAGGTACTGGTTTGTTCTTTTTTAATATTTACCCATTTTTAGTCATACTTGTTTTTTCTTTAGAATTCTTTGGGATTGTTTAGCTAGATACATTAAAACAAAAATAACTAATTATATTTGGGGGTTTATTATTCTTGATTCTAAAATGAAAAGAAAAACTCATAAAGGTGTATAATTTTTTATATTTAGTATTAGGATAGTTAAAAATACAATCTGGAACTTGACTTCTATGTAGGAATATATTTACTAACAAAATTTTTCGCAAATTAGTTCAAGATTTGTAGTTATGTGGATATAATCAGCCTTTTATATTCAAAGCACAATAATTAGTGAAAATAAGCAATACAATGTTCATGCACAGAGGGGACTAAAATGAAGTCACCTGAATTCTTTGGTGGCAGAGCCACCAAAAGTCTCTGAAAACTTTCAGGCTTTTAAATACAAATAATTATGCTCCACCACACTTTTCAAGACCAGGAGATAGCCCATATACAGGGAGGCAGAGATCCATGCTAACCCTCCCTGCTCCTATTACACTCAGTATCACCGTCCTTTCTACCACCCAGGCCAGATCCCCAGCACTCATCTCTTCCATTCCCATCTCTGCTGTTCTCTATTTCCTGTATCACAGATGGAATAGTTTCCTTGTAAGGAGCTCATGATTTCAATAACTCTTCCTCTTATTACTATCATCAGAGGTGATCCAACATGTTGTGGCGAGAATGAATACTTGGAGACCAGAAGGGGCAAAGGAGAGGCAACAGCCCCATTAAGCAGACAGAAAGACTGAAGCCCAGTCCCCAGCCTTACTCAGATATTTATTAGCAAGTACAAATAACTCAACGAAGCAGACAGCAGAAATTTTCAGGAGGTAAAGTAAAGGACAAGGAACATGCTGACTCCTAATTCCTGTTCTGAGAGCCTAAACATTTCTATTATTGTATCTTATCCTGCTGTTTTGCTGTTTCCTGCATGCACTGTGTCCAGTATGAGTCAGAGAGGCCCCTGGACTCTCGTCTGCTCAGGGCCTTTGCCCTAGGGTGCCTGGCTGTCTAATTGTTGTCCTAACTCTGCATGTTTTCACAGTATATTCCCACTTCTGCCCCTTATTTGTTTTAGTAAAGATTAACAGAGAGGAAGATGGTTAGGTGGTTGCAATGGAAGGTGAAGGGCAAACATAAAGGGAAATGGGTTTTTAGAGGTAAAGACAAGCATGTCTATATTTTGCAAAACTTCTTTAGCATACCTGGTTAAATGTTTTAATGTGTCCCAGGTGATGTCAGATGCTCCGAGTGCTCGGGAGCGGGCTAGCTGTCTTACTCTTTTTGGGTTCATTTCCAGAGATGGATTCACTATCAGCTTCTGGATCTCTGGAACCAGGTTTTATTTTATAGGGGCTGATGCCAACTCATGATAAGGCTTCATATTTCTCACCACTATCTAGAGGACCTGTTGATGACCAAAATGGAACATACTCTTGCTCCCAAGTTAGTAATTTGACTGGATTATGCCACTCAGGGCCAGCTAATGTATATCCTGGTACAACATGAGAGGCTTGGGCATTGCTCTGCTGGTACAAAATGCCTCTCAGCTGCAGTAAATCCCGATGAGAAAATGTTGAAAAAATTAAGTGAAAAGAGCCTTATACAATTATTTTTGTGAGTTGAGTCTCTCTTCCTGACTCCCCCTTTTTTGTTTGTGTAGCTGGGGCTTAAGAAGGCTTTTTCATGTAAGTAAGAAGCCTCTTACATGTAAGTTTGGGTGAATTTCTCAAGCTCCTGAGGCCCCTAAGAATGTTCTAATGTTCTTTTTTTCTTTTCTTTTCAGAAAAATCCTATTTCTAAAGTTTTTCCTTTTTTTTTCCTATTCTCATCTCATTGTCTACCTTCTCAGTGCCTTCTTCTTTTTTCTCTCTGCACCTTCTATAACCTGCCCAAACCTTCTGCAACTTATACAAACCTTCTTCAATTTACACAGACCTTTACTATTCAGAAATAACCAGTTTTCAGAACAACTTACTTCTTCCTTTTTCTTTCAAAAGTATTTCCATACCTTACACCTTTTATCACTAAAAGCATATAATTTCTTTCTAATTAATCAGAATTCTCTTCTAAAAACCTTAACTTTCAGTGACAACTAAGTCAATAATTAGCAATTTTAGATTGATACTTTTATGAACATATTTTATGACCTTTAGAAACAAGCTCTTTCATTGGCAAACAAACTCATATTTTAGAAGACATACCAGAGATAACAGATAACAGGAAACTTTTTTAAATCTAGAGAATACAAACATTTTTTGTTAAGAACTTTATTTTATTTTATTTTATTTTTTGTATTTTTCTGAAGCTGGAAATGGGGAGAGATAGACAGACTCCCGCATGCACCCGACCAGGAATCCTGGCACGCCCACCAGGGGGCGACGCTCTGCCCATCCTGGGCATCGCCATGTTGCGACCAGAGCCACTCTAGCGCCTGGGGCAGAGGCCACAGAGCCATCCCCAGCGCCCGGGCCATTTTTGCTCCAATGGAGCCTTGGCGCAGGAGGGGAAGAGAGAGACAGAGAGGAGGGCGCGGCGGAGGGGTGGAGAAGCAAATGGGCGCTTCTCCTGTGTGCCCTGGCCGGGAATCGAACCCGGGTCCTCCGCACGCTAGGCCGACGCTCTACCGCTGAGCCAACCGGCCAGGGCTTTTGTTAAGAACTTTAAAAGACATTAAGCAAATTTAAACTAGTAGTAATATCAAATGCTTTTTGAGACCACCTGATTAAAAAAGTTGGCATAACTTTATATTTTATAATATTATTAATAATTACAGAGAAGTCAAGACTCTGTCCTTGGCAGCCTTCCAGGATGACTGAAGAAAAGAAACAGGATGGGCTACTGAGACGCTTGGATTTTTTTTTTTTTTTTTTTTTTTTTTTATTTTTCTGAAGCTGGAAACGGGGAGAGATAGTCAGACAGACTCCCGCATGCGCTGGACCGGGATCCACCCGGCACGCCCACGAGGGGCAACGCTCTGCCCACCAGGGGGCGATGCTCTGCCCCTCCCGGGCATCGCTCTGCCGCGACCAGAGCCACTCTAGTGCCTGGGACAGAGGCCAAGGAGCCATCCCCAGCGCCCGGGCCATCTTTGCTCCAATGGAGCCTTGGCTGCGGGAGGGGAAGAGAGAGACAGAGAGGAAGGAGGGGGAGGGGTGGAGAAGCAAAATGGGCGCTTCTCCTATGTGCCCTGGCCGGGAATCGAACCCTGGTCCCCCGCAGGCCAGGCCGACGCTCTACCACTGAGCCAACCAGCCAGGGCTGAGACACTTGGATTTTAAAAGTGTTCCCCATCCCCCTTATTTTTCTCTTTACATTGAAGTCCTGGCATGACTTCTCCCATTAAGAGGTATTAATTCTCCTATTGTTCTCAGGATTACAATAGTTTCTAGGTCTCTAGGAGAAGGCTAAAAGATATTTAAATGACCTGATTTCTCTTTTTTTCTTCCTAAAGTTACCCTTAGTTTTTATTATTATTATTACTATTTTAAAAGAACCAAATTCAGATTATCTTAGTTATAGTATTAAGTCTAGTTTTAACTTGGCCTGGTGATTTGCATAAACACAACGAGAATAGTAATTGATAATATTGACTTTTTACAATCTGCTGGAATTTATAAGAAATTTTAAGATTGAGTTTTAATTAGCCTCTCAGGGCACACACACACACAAAAAGCCAAGCTACATAGTAGCTATTAGGCTCTGCCTGTAACCTTTCTGAAAATGTCCTTCTTTCCCATAATTGTAACAGGTTTGTGGCCTTGGTCACAAACTGTCTCACTTTCCCCACCCTCAAGTCCCTCCTGAAAGGCTTGTCCCAAGGATACTTCCTAGAACCTTCCCAGGGTGGGAGGAATTTCTTAAAAGGAGGGAGGGTTGGATGAGAGGAATTTAAATTTTTAAATGGGCTCTGGATTTAAAAGAGCCTTGGACTCAAACCTAACATTCTAACCTTTTGTTATTTAAGGAAAAGGGGTGAAGGTCTCTTCTGTAGCTACTTCTTGTGGGTTAGGTCCCATGAAACACCTAGGGGAGGGGCTGGTATGAGGTTCCAGTTAGGTGGTAAGAACAGGTTTGACAAGCCCATTCCAATCCTAAAGGATCATTTCATATCCTGTCCTGATTGCTTCAACCATCCCTGTGGTAAAAGTGCTTTCTCAATCTTCTAAGTCTAAACATTCCTCTTTCGCACACCAAGGGCATTGTTGTTGGATTGTGAGCAAGAGGGCAGTTAAATTTCGATTGGACACCCTGCAGCTTGAAGGAATCTCTGTAGCTGTAATTTGAGACTGCTGCTCAGAAGGAAGGGAATTCCCCATGATGAAGAGATAAATAAAAGGAAAGGGAAATTTCCTGGCTGGCCTGATCCTTAAAAGTGACCTTGCCACAAGCATTCAGGGGCTCTTCACCTGATGCTTGTGTCCCTTACCAAATGGGATGAGCAGATGTCCTTTTCCTTTGCCAGGCTTTGGGAGGTCATTTCATCTGGTTCCTCAGGTGGGGAACCACTTGTTACAGCAACAATGAACTACCCAGAGACCAGATGGAATGCTCCAAAAGGCTAAGGGGAGGCAACAGCAGGTCAGCAGACCAAAGAACTGAAGCCTCATCCCCAGGCTTACTCAGATATTTATTAGCAAATGCAAATAATTCAGGGAAGAAGACAGCAGAAGTTAAGTTTTCAGCGAGTGAAGTAAAAGGACAAGGAACATGCTGACTCCTTGTTGGGCAGATAAAATATATTATGCTCACTTTGTTAAAGATGGTGCTGCCCACGTGGAAGCCCATCACCCAGGTGATAATATTAGTTGCCCTTCTTGCTTGGCATGGGCATGATTATGTTAATATGTGTTGGGGGAGGGCTTTCGCACCAAAAGGTTTTAAAAAGGAAGATTGATTACATTCTAGGAGGAGCCCATGCTAGAGGAGAGCAGAGATAGGAGAACAGAGAAAGGCCATGTGGAGGGGAGGAGAGGCAGCCAAGATGGCAGAGTGCTGAAGGAGAAGCCAGTTAGTGCAGAGTTTGTGCAGAGAAAAGAAGATGAGGAACAGAGGTGAATAAAGCTAGTGAGCTAGAAACCTTTGATTCTAGGAAACTCTGATAAGTCAGTAGCTTTGTGAGCACTGAATGTGAGTGGGTTTTGGAGCCCAGTGTGTGTTTTTACTTGCCTGCCAGGTGCAAGCTAGGATTAAAGGTAATGGCCCACCAGTTATTTGCTCCGTTGTTTCATTACCATCTGTCCGAATCTAATGCGAACCTGCATGGGCCAGGCGGCTGTGATGGTGGCTGTGTCTACTGACTTTAAATCTCCTAATCTCTGTTCTGAGAGCCTAAACATTTTTGTTACTGAATCTTATCCTGCCGTTTGCTGTTTTCTGCATGCACTGTTTCTAGTATAGGTCAGAGGGCCCCTGGACTCTCATCTGCTCAGGGGTTTCGTCTTAGGGAGCCTTGCTGTCCTTAATTCTTTTTCTAACTCTGCATGTTTTTGTAGCATATTCCTACACCAACTCCTCTGGACTAATTTATAAACTATTGCAGACACTCCAAACTAGGATCTCTGCATCCACTCAGTCCTTTTTCACTCCTAAATTCACACACAAAAAATAAAAATAAAAAAGATATCACTGAAAATGCAAACATTATTATATTTTATTTCTCATTAGAATACATCAGTGGCTCCTCATTGCTCTTCAGATAAAGTCCTTAGTTCCATTTCTAGAGTGTGAAAAACTTTAAATTTTATCTTATTTTACTATTAAAAAAGTTTTCAGAGTACATAAGAAAAAAGACACTATAAAAATTCTCAGCATTATTATCAAACATTTAAAAAAATGATTTTGCTACGAAGAGAAAGAATTGATGTGTATATGCCTATTTAAGTATATGTATATATACACATATTGATGTTTGTGTACTTTCTGAGACAATATTTATATAGATTATTGTTTACAAAATACTTTTGTAACTATTCTAAGATTCTCAGTAACAAACCTGTGAGGCAGGTATTCCAAGTTATAAGAAACCCTCACGTGAAACAGCTAACAGGCTCTTGGGTTACACACCTTATCCAGTTACTAACAGTGAGCAGTACCCTGCTTTGTGGGCAGGTGTTGGTACAGAGGGCTCTAATTCTTAGCTGCCGGAGAAGTAACCTCATTGCTACTTCCAGAGTATGGCCCTGGGAACATGATCAGTTGGTGATGGAAGATAGATTATTTTACCCTCACATTTTCTTAGTCTTTTACAGTTCACTGCCTAAGCCTGCCTGGAACTCTACATTTATTTAATCCTTCCAGCAGAGAACAATCACTGTGAGTTTCCCCACTGACATACTTTCATTTGCCAAAAGCTCATTCTTTGCAGATTGAGCATATAAAAATTTAAAGAGGCAGTCTTAAAATTTAAGTAAATCACCTCTCTCACCCCATGGAAAAATAAAGTACCCAGCAGTAAAAATAGTGTAAAAGTGCTTCCAGGAAATATATTCTACCTAATATACAAACATTTAAAAAAATCAAAGAAAGAACTTAGCTTCTATTTTTACAGATCAAATGTTCATTCAAGTAGTATTTGCAGAAACATAGCTGGGTGCCTACGACCTAAATAATGCTACATTATCATGTTTTCCTCAGATCTGAAAAAAAAGGGCTGTGATATGAGTAAAATTGTTTGATTGACCTAATTTTGTTTCTTTATTGAGCTTTATGTCAATTAAGCTCAATGAAGCACTAGTTTCAAGATGTTGTAAATATTCCATTTAATACTGAATGCTTATATTATTTTATATTTATTTTTTATATTATTTGAACAATATAGATAATTCTATGATAGTGGTTTATGTGATTAAAATTTGTAAATGTTTTATGTTTTTGATAGATACCTCAATTTAGCTAAAAGATAAGAAATAATAATATTGTAATATTTTCTCCAACTTGACATCAGGGAGAAACTTTGAACAATTGATTTTTCTTTGGTCCAGGCTGAATTCTAAAATACCTTGCTGGGAGTATGGCAAAGGTGAAAGATTTCACAGATGTAATTGAGATCTCAAATTAGTTCGATTTTGAGTTAATCAAAATGGACATTATCTTAAGTAGACATGACTTAATCATATAAAGCCTTAAAGATAAACTATGCCGACAGCCTTGAAGAAATAGCTGCCAGGTTATGAGAGGGCCTGCAGGCATATGAGGTGAGAGGGGACCACCTGATGAGAGCAACCAAAGGAAGACCTCCATCCCACAACTGCATGGAGCTGAATTCTGCCAACAGCTACTCGAGCTTGGAAGAGGACCCTGAGTGCCTGCAAAGAATGTCACCTTCTCACACTTTGTCACCTTATGGGACCCATGACAAAGGACCCATAAGCCGCACCGGGATTCTGACAACAGAAAGTGTAAGATAATAAATGTATGTTGTTTTATTCTTCTAAAAAAATTAAAAAACCTGTCAATACACTGGATTCCATTAATTATACCCATATTAAAAACCTGGATTTAATTACCAGATATTTACCAAGTGGCCAATGTTTCAGGCAGTGTGCAAGATCAGACAATGTGACAGATACCAAAGCCTACATTTCCACGGGTGAGTGAAACTGTTTTTTTAAAAACGAGCATTTCTTCTCTGTTTCAGACAAACACAATATATATGAATGGTATTGTGACATAAGAGACATATATTCGGACCTTGAGAACATTAAGTGAAATAAGTAAATCAGAGAAAACTAAGAACTATATGATTTTACATATAGGCGGGATATAAAACTGAGACTCACGGCATAGATAAAAGTGAAGTGGTTACCGGGTGGAAGGGAACAGAGTAGAGGAGGGACAAATATACAGTGACCAAAAACAAGTTGACTTTGAGTGACGGCCACACAATGCAATCAACAGTACAAACACTATAGAAATCTTCCCTTAAAACCTTTGTATTCTTAGTGATCAATGTCACCCTATTAAATTTAATTTCTAAATAAAAAAAGAAAAAGGAAAAAAAAAAGAAGTAAACTTGTTTTTGGTCTCTTCTCTGGATTCCTGGCACAGAGCTCCTAAATCTCTTGGAATTTCCTGGGTGATAGGAGTGTATTTATTTCCCATGAAGTGACTCTTGGTAGGCTTCCAGATGAGGCCGGACACCAGAGAAACCAAGCAATGGCTAGAAGCTGGGAAATTTCAGCCTCATCCCTCCCCCACCATCCTTTGGGGAGGGGAAAGAGACTGGAGATTGAGTTGATCATTCGTCATGCCTACATAATGAAGTCTAAATAAAAATCCCTAAATGACAGGATTTTGAAGAGCTTTTTTTTTTTTTTTTTTTTTTTTGAAGAACTTTTTGGTTGACGTGGTGGAAATGTTTTGCATTCCAACTCCACAGGGACAGAAGTCCTGAGCTCAGCACCCTTCTGGACCTTCCCTATATATTTCTGGTGTTCATCTATCTATATCCAGTAAATATAAGTATGTGTTTCCCTGAATTTTGTGATTTGTTTAATAAACAAATTATTGAATCTGAGGAAAGGGTTTTGGAAATGCCCAATTTGTACCCAGGTCAGTCAGAAGTGTGAGGAGCAGTCTCATGGGACTGAGCTCTTAATCTGTGCTAACTCTAGGTCAGTGGTTTTCAAACTTTTTGAAGTTGGGGAGCATTTAAAATCCTACAAATAATTGTAGGCACACTATATAAAAATTTCTGAGAAGCATGTTATAATAATTAAATCAAATATTAAAGAAAAAATATATAAAGTCCAAGTGTGCTTTTATGGTAATTAAACAAAATAAATATAACAAAATTAAATTTATTCTGACATTAAAAAACATTTTTATGTTACATTTTTTTTTTCATTTTTCTGAAGCTGGAAACAGGGAGAGACACTCAGACAGACTCCCACATGTGCCCGACCAGGATCCACCCGGCACACCCACCATGGGGCGACGCTCTGCCCACCAGCGGGCGATGCTCTGCCCATCCTGGGCATCACCATGTTGTGACCAGAGCCACTCTAGCGCCTGAGGCAGAGGCCACAGAGCCATCCCCAGCGCCCGGGCCATCTTTGCTCTAATGGAGCCTTGGCTGTGGGAGGGGAAGAGAGAGACAGAGAGGAAAGCGCGGCGGAGGGGTGGAGAAGCAAATGGGCACTTCTCCTGTGTGCCCTGGCCGGGAATTGAACCCAGGTCCTCTGCACGCTAGGCCGACGCTCTACCGCTGAGCCAACCGGCCAGGGCTATGTTACATTTTTTGAGTTATGCTTTTTAGAATTCATAAAAAGGAGGGGTTAAAAAAATAAAGAAACGACAAAAAAGTTATCTTTTTATATATATAGATATATTCTTAGTAAGATATAATAAATTCAGCAGGTCCTGGTGCAAATGTGTTAATTTTTTTTCATTCTTGTGTTTATGAGAAACATGAGCCTGATGTGTCCTAGCGATTTCTTTTATGTTTGGGCATATATCTGAAAGGCAAACTCATTTCCTCATCAATACATTGAAGAGTTCTTCTCTTTCTTACTCTTAATTGTGTTGAGTACAGAAAAACCCCACCATATATAGCACCTTAACTTTACACCAAACAAAGGATAGAAGAAACTTGCCTCCAGTCTTTCTGGGGACCATGGGGGGTAGTGTAAACAATCCAGCACCACAGCTTAACAGCCTTTTGCAACCTAATCAGGCAAGTGAGGTGGGGGGGTTTGGCAGACTGTCAATTTACAGCCAATTCCCCACACCTCTGTCCCCCAAAATTTAAGCTCCAAAAACCTTGTTGGTTTTTTGGTCCCCAACAGGCACATATTTCTCTGGAATATCATTGGGCACACCTGAAAATCTTCTAGGGTGCATCAGTGCACCCTGGCACACACTTTGAGAACCACTGCTCTAGGTAATCAGTGTTAAAAGGAATTAAACTGTAGGACACCCACTTGCTGTCCACAGAGAACTGCTGAATTACTTAACGTTCTGCGTCAGAATTATTGTAAATAGAGAAATAGTTTTCCTTTAATTAGCCTATCTCTAACCTCCATTTTTCCACCACGTTTCACCACCAGCACATCTCAGTTCTCTGCCCTGGTATTGGTGAATGCCAACTTCTGGGGATCTTCTACCCTGATGCAATTACACAGAGTTTTATTAAGGGCTTGTGTCATGTATCATAACATGGATGTTTTATGACTTCTTATATTATTTTATCAAATTCTTAAAATTCTACATGTTATGGATTGCTCATGTGGACCTAAGATACTTTTTATCCTAATGTAATTTAAGTTCTTGACTTAAAGACTTGCTTCTTACACTAACAGCCCCAGATCTTCCTGTGAAGTTCAGTCTGTTGCCTTAAACTGTAAGTCTTACTGGCTGAATCCCACTGATCGTAACTCACCAGCCCAGAGCTTACTTGTTAAATCTATCTATTTGCCTCTATGCTGCCCCATGGTTGAAGGCTATTAATATGATTTATTCATTCCTTAGTTCTTTGTCCCTTGTCATTAGAAACTTCTCTCAACACTCTCAACATCTGTAGGAGATAGGAACAAAATATATCTCAGTAACATCAGTCATTTTTGGTTCTGATACTAATTTTGAAACAAGTTTTGGGAATTTGAGTGGACTATTTCTATGATAAAAGAGAATTTTGAGATATTAACCTAAATTTTATCTTTATTTTCTTCCTACATTTCCCTTTCTTCTTTTTGCCATAATCTACCCCAAATATGGAGATCCCTGAACTTCTTTGTCTTAGAGGGCATTTAAAACAGGCTAGGAAAAAAAAAAGATATTTACTTTCCCTTTTATTTATTTATTTTTCCCCCTGAAAGCTTATGCTTATCTTGCAATTTCTGAACATAGTAATATGAAGTAAAAAGGCTTTGTCTAAAATAGGAAGAAATTTTCCAGGGTTAAAGTCAGAATATCTAAGAAGGCAAAGAATATAAGTCTTGGGAGCTGAAGGAATAGGTGCCACCAAGAAATTGTCAAGTTCTTGTTGAGCAATGTGGGCAAAGGCATTTGGTAGATGGGACTAATTATAGCCTCACAAACTTCCTGTACTACTTCTAGAACAGCATAGAGACACAGCATACACATTCTCCTTAGAGCCTTGACCAAGCTCTTTCACCTGCCTTCTGTGCCCTTCCTTCTATTAGACTGTCCACAGCCCACTCCTCCTCAAACTCCTCCTCATTCACTCAGCTGTCCTCCTAACCTCATCCCCTTGTATATGCTCACTCCATTGAACATTCCCCAGTTTTATTTATGTCAATCATTCAACACTTAATCATACTACTTTCTAGCCTGCCATAAGATGCTTTATATTATTTAACACTTCATTCATTTAATTTGAATTAAATTGTAAATACTTTGAGTTCATAACAAGTCTTAAATCCTTACTTTGCTTTAGTAGTAACCACCAAAAATGTATAGAAATAATGTATAATGAGAGTATCAACTATGTTTTAAGAAGAAAAATCACAATATTCTAGACCTTAAATCAATCTTGAAATGTCTATAAAATACAATTTGTGCACAACATACAATTACATTAGAATTTCATACATAAAAGTGAAATATTACAGAATCTTTTCTAAAGACACAGGGTGTAGCACAAGGGATTTTCAGGGTAGTAAAAGTTTTCTGTATGGTAACTGTAATGGCAGATACCAGACATTATGCATTTATCAAAGCAACAAAATTATACCACACAAAGAATGAACCCTAATGTAAACTATGGACTTTAGTTAATAATAATGCATCAATACTGGTTCATCAATTGTTACAAATGTATCAATACTACACTAATGCATGATGTTAATCATGAAAAAACTATGTGGGAGGGCAGGGGATGGGGTATATGAAAACTGTATTTCCTGCTCAATTTTTCTGTAAATTTAAATTGCTCTAGAAAATTAAGTTTATTATATAAAATTAAAAATACAATATTGTAGAATCAATCTTCTCTAGTGGCATGTCATTCCAAATATATATATATATATATATATATATTCTCACTAATTATTATTTTATTTTTATTTATAGATTTTAGAATAAGAAGAAGGAAAAAAGAGAGAGAGAGAAACAATGATCTGTTTCTTCATGTGCCTTGACAGGGTATCGAATTGGCATCCTTTGCACATTGGGACAGTGCTCTAACCAATCAAGCCATCTGGCCAAGGCTAACTACTTTTTTAAGAGCAGCAAAATTTGAAATTTTTATATCCTGATTTTTTTCCATATTTTAAAAACCCTTTTTCATTGTATATTGAAACATATCTTTCATTACACCAACAAGATAGCAGCCAGTTCCTTCATGGCTAACCAAATGTGCACTACAGCAAGATCTTCATATCTTATTTCTACTTAAAGACCATGCCTATTACCTGCCAATCACCACGTATTGATTTACTTAAGCATCCATGGTTTCCGTATGAGAAAGATAACATTTGGTTCCAGGGGCCTGGAGATTCTTTACACTGTCAGTGACCTTGACTGAAAAGGGTAATGAATCTGAACCTTTGGATGCAATGAAGAGACTTAGACCTTTCCTTCTTTATGAAAAGCTTCATCATTAGTGATGTGAGCACACAGCTCTATTAACTGAGAAAACATCTTCTATTAACTTATCTCCTTTCTTATGATTAGCTACCAGAATTGCAGGTTTGCTATATTCAAGGGAGAAAAGGGAGACCAAAAGGACTTTAGCAAGGAGTTCTCTTTTTTCTACTAAGCTGTGTCCATTCATCTACTGCATAGCCCCATGTTGATGCCCAAGCCACTTTATTTTCCTGCTTAGTTCTTTTCATTTGCACAATGAAATAATAAATGTTTTTACTTTTATGAGATAAAAATAAAATAATAATCCTAAGTATTTTAAAACTGTGTTATAAATCCAGGGGTTTTTGTTTGATTGTTTTTGCTGGTACACAACTACCTAATAGTTAAAATAGATATGATACCATATTTTTAAAATTTTATTTATTTATTTATTCATTTTAGAGGAGAGAGAGAGAGAGAGAGAGAGAGAGAGAGAGAGAGAAGGAGGCAGGAAGTATCAACTCCCATATGTGCCTTGACCGGGCAAGCTCAGGGTTTTGACCTGCAACAAGTTTTTTGTTCCAGGTCAAAGCTTGATCCACTGCGCCACCACAGGTCAGGCCTGATACCACATTTTTTGATTTCTCATTTGTCTTCTGGCTTCTTGCAAGAGTTGATATACAAAATTTTTAAGACACTGTGACATAAATGTGAAAAAAATCCAAAATAATGATAAATTAAATAGCATTTGTAAATTTTTACCAAAGTAGAAATGCTTTTAAGATACAAGTGTTCTATAATGTGTTCTAGTAATTGTATGTTGATGCAAAATAGGAAAATTCGAAACTATTGTTTTTGTGTGTATGGCAGAGACAGAGAGAGGGACAGAGAGGAAGGGAGAGGGATGAGAAGAATCAATTTTTTTGTTGTGGCTCCTTAGTTATTCATTGATTGCTTTCTTTCTTTTTTTTTTTTTTTTTTGTATTTTTCTGAAGTTGGAAACAGGGAGGCAGTCAGACAGACTCCAGCATGCGCCTGACCGGGATCCACCCGGCATGCCCACCAGGATGGGCGATGCTCTGCCCATCTGGGACATTGCTCTGTTGCAACCAGAGCCATTCTAGCACCTGAGGCAGAGGCTGTAGAGCCATCCTCAGCGCCCGGGCAAACTTTGCTCCAATGGAGCCTTGGCTGAAGAAAGGGAAGAGAGAGACAGAGAGGAAGGAGAGGGGGAGGAGTGGAGAAGCAAATGGGCGCTTCTCCTGTGTGCCCTGGCCGGGAATCAAACCGGGGACTCCTGCATGCCAGGCCGATGCTCTACCACTGAGCCAACCGGCCAGGGCCTGATTGCTTTCTTATATGTGACTAGGGGGCTACAGCAGAGCAAGTGAACCCCATGCTCAAGCCAGTGACCTTTGGGCTCAAGCCAGCAACCATGTGGTCATGTCTATGATTCCATGCTCAAGCCAGCGACTCCGTGTTCAAACTGGTTAGCCCTCACTGAAGCCAGTGACCTTGGGGTTTCAAACCTGGGTCTTCTGCATACCAGTTCGATGCTCTATCCACTGCGCCACTGCCTGCTCAGGCAAAAAAAAAAACTATTTTTAAAATAAGTTTTTAAATATGCCTTCAGTTTGACTAATAATTGTAAATTACCAAGTGACTTTTTTTTTTTTTTTTTAAATATAGCGTTTCTGGTTACCATTGGTTCAAGCCAGGCAAAGCAAGTACAGGGGACTTTGTGTTGTATTACCCTGCAGGCTACTTCTTGACTTCCAGATCTCCCTGGCAATCTTTTTAGTCAACTTCAAGTGCATTTCTAGTTATTTTCTTTACTGATCAGCAAGCCAAGTTAATTGAGGACTCTGTGGCTTTAAGAATTCTGAAATAAAACATCTTCCTGCTCAACCTGTGGTAGTGTAGTGAATAAAACGTCAACCTGAAATGCTGAGGTCACAAGTTCAAATCCCTGGGCTTGCCTGGTCAAAATACATATGAGAAGCAACTATGAGCTGATGCTCCCCCAACCTCCTCCCCCTACTCTCTCTCTCCTCTCTAAAAATTCAATAAATTAAAAAAAAAATCTTTTAAAAGAAAGACATCTTCCTCCTCATAGAGTATTTTATTTTGAAAAGCTGACACTTCTGTTTCCTTATGAAGTGCTACTTCTAGAACTTTTCATCCTAACTTCAGCACTTATTATCTCTGTGACCTTTGGCAGGCTTTTTAAACGATCTCCATTTATTCATTATACATTTGGGCATAGTGGTAATAATAGTTGCCTCATAGAGTTATTAGGATTAAGTAAAGCTAAGATTTCCTAACAAAAGTAAATGCTGGATAGATAGTAGTTCTTAATAATTATAAGTAAATGGATTATAATGCAAACTGATCAGTGTCTATAAGCATTGACAAAGAATTTGCTTGATAAAAAGAAAAGTATTTTTTATGGTTCTAGCCATAAATTCTGGTGTTTTATATCCACTCCTTGTTCTTAAAATTTTCTTAATACCAAGATGTTTTTTAAACATGAAATAATATAATAAAGATACTAGCACCCGTTCCTTTTTAATAAGATAATGTGTTTTACCCAGAAGTAACAAGTGTTCTAGAAGACTACAACAGTTTAGCATTCTTCAAACTTTTAGATCCAAATTATAACTTTGTTTCATTGACTTTTAAACTGGTTGAGATTATTACCAGAGCAAGTGCATATTATCCAAGCATTCCCAACACTTTGCATAGAAGAATTTTTATCTTCCCCCCTCAGTCAAAAGGGATGTTAACTTAGTATTTCATTTTTTTCTGGAATGTGACTTCTGAGCGCATATCGGTTAGATCACAGGAATTCATTGACTCAACCCTACAATGAAACCAACTGGTAAGAGGTAGACAAAGAGAACTTCATGTTCCTCATCTGATTCTAAATTCTGAATTACTTCCCAGGAGGAAGAGTTACATCCGTAACCAGGTGACCTTTAAGAGTACCATCTCATGTGCTCCGCTTCCCCTGACTGCACAGATCATTACAATTCTGGAAGATGCTAAATTGCTGGAGTCCTGGGTCTCACAGACTTAAAGCTTTATTTATTTGTTTTAAGAAAATGATTCGCAAAACATATGAACAGAGCCAGGTTTACATTTGAAATAAATAATGAAATGAAGGACAATCTTTAGTCTTTTAGTCCCATTCTTTCATCTACCTGGAACATTTTCTTAAGGATACCTCTCATTAACCCTCTGGATTATTTTATCTACCTTTAAAAGGGCCCATAACTCTCTGTCATTTCTCTTCCATGGCATACAAGTATAATATTCATAATAATTTGCTT
This sequence comes from Saccopteryx leptura, assembly GCF_036850995.1. Taxonomy (NCBI): domain Eukaryota; kingdom Metazoa; phylum Chordata; class Mammalia; order Chiroptera; family Emballonuridae; genus Saccopteryx; species Saccopteryx leptura. Next base: position 72,286,439 of record NC_089507.1, on the reverse strand, counting down.
AGCATCTTAATTCTATGCACACTGTTAAAATTCTAGTTTTTAAGTTGAAAGTAGAAAAAAAGAAAATTACTGAAAAAGTATCAGCATTTTCCCAACAATAAAAAGAAGAACTGATCAAGTAATCCTCAGATTGGAAACTGGACATTTATGGAGATTACATCAGCCAGAGCTTGCTTGTCTTCTTGTAGACACTAGTGTAAAGTGATTTCACTTCAAATATCTTCTAAAAATCTTCAAAAAAGAAATCATTGTTTTTCCTCCCTTTCATTAGATTAATGATAATGGCTGGCAAGAATCCAAACAACTATGATTGGTCTATCCTAGGATAACTCATATAGGTAAATGATGGAGAGAAGATGCTGGCAAGCTAAAGCAATTACTACTCTCACTATGAGGTCCACAAGAACAGGAATTGGCATTTGTGTGTGTGTGTGCATGTGTGTCTATGTGTGAGGTGGATGTCTCCAGCTATAAAGCAGATATCTGTTGCATAAAACATGTTCAATAAAAGTGTGTGGAATGAATTAAAGAAAAATTATGGAGAAACAGGTAATTCCATTATTCATAAGCAAAGTAGTGACTCCTGCATATTTTTTTTTCTCCTGGAAACAGCTCCTCCTGGAATGCCTGAGAGTTCACTATTGAGATAGTCATTACGGTATGTACAGCCTTCTCTATTTGTTTGTTAAAATTCGCATTCACAGTTATGTATATTTTCACCAATCCTCTGACATCTTATTGTGACTATATTCACCAGAACTTTTTCTCTGGCACTGAATATGTGAGGCAACAGAGTCTCAGAAAGAAAAATGAGAAGGCTGGGTAGCTCCGTTGGTTAGAGCATCGTCCCTATATACTAAGGTGGCAGGTTTGATTCTTATTCAGAGCACATACAAGAATCAACCAATAAATGAGTAAATAAGTGGGACAAAAAAGTGATGTTTCTTTCCCTCTCTATCTCTTCATTCTTCTCTCTCCAAAATAAATTTAAAAAGAAAAAGAAAAGAATGAAAGAATATAAAAAAACTGGAGTTAGAGAGAATAGAAAAAACAAAGGAACAAAAAAGGCTGGAGATTCTTTCCAAGAGCTAGCTAGTATAAATATTGTGTATTTGTGGTTTATATACTCACAATTAAGAGATAAATTCTAAAACAATTAATAGCTTTCTTTTAGACCTAAAACAGAATCTTCTGGATTTAATGGTATTCCCTGGTATAATTATTCTTCCTTGATATAATTATTCCTAATAAACATAATACCGACATATCAGGATAAATATGTATTTTCAATACTTATGATCCAGTTTTGTTCACTGGTGTATCTCAGCAGCTGCACCTTTCATCATGCCTAGTTCAGGCTATGGCTCTCTTCTCTTCGGCAGTAATGTTTGGAGTGGGGTCCTACCCAGATCAGACCTCTGGCATCTGGCCTTGCAGATCCTTGCTAGGAAGTATACTAGCATCTAATATAATCCAAGTTCTGTGTGAGCAGGACATTTCTTCTTGTATACGGTCTATGTAAAATAGCGTCTCATCAATAATTATTACTCAAATACTTGTAGAATATTTGGTTAAACTAATGAATGAGTATTTCTTAGCAACAGTTCCCATAATTAAGGTATTGATTTAGATTTATTGTATACAATGAATTAGAGATGGAAATGCTAATGAAGGGTCTGGAAGATTTCAATTAATACAGTTCTCTCCCACCCCAGTCCAAGTGATATTCTGCCAAATGAATAAAATAAAGGGCTTTATAACCTTCATGGCCTTTACTCTGCTGTGTAAGGTTACATCAGACAGCTCTAGAATACCTCCTTAGCACTCACAGTACACAGAACTAGAAAAGACCTTAATTCTAACATTGTGGACAAGGAGTCTTGAATCTGCATTTCCTCAAGGTCCCAGGTATAGTATAAGTGGCAAAGAAGAACTGAAACCCAGATCTTCATATTCTTTACCCAGAGCTCTTTGGTTTTCTTATGACAAAGATGCCATCTTGTCTAGGTGGGTAGATTATATATTAATTTCATTTTCTGGGTTTGTGTTCTTGTTCACTGATATGGAAAATTGAATGATCGATTTTATATTAAGACATAGCTTATGGTAGCTTTGCCTATGATGACCATAGCAACATTTTGGACAACTATAGTATTTTATTGTTTCTAATAACTTTCTCAACAATGCAAAACAAAACCCACATCCATTTTGAGAAAAAGGAGAAAAAAATTAAAATTCATTTATTTTATTACTATACTTAAGGTGTTATGACTTCCTGGAGAAAAAAGATAAATTAGAAATTCAAGAAACTGTCATTTTATATTCAATCTCTGAGTACCTGCGAAACCTAATCAATTCTGATATATTTGTTCAGTTTTTCAAGTTACATTCCAAATTCATTTGTAAACAATGAAAATATCTTACAACTATTTAACAAATGAGTATTTATATTACAGATGTTCCTTGATTTACAGGGTGGTTTTGTCCTGCTAAACCTATCATAAGTTAAAAATATTGCAAGTCAACAGTTTATTTACCACATCTAACCTATGCAACATTACAGCTTAGCCACCTCTGCTCAGAACACTTACATTAGCCTACAGTTGGGCAATTATCTGGAGTTTCATTTCAAGAGTAATTGCCTGCCTCTTCTCACCAGAAGCAGGAAACACAGGTGGGTGTTTTGTACACATAATGGGATGTGAAAACACAAAACACAATCTCTACCAAATGATGACAACACTGAAGAGTATCAGTTGTTTACTCTCGTGACAGCAGCTCAGCGTCACAGGAGAGTACAGTACTGCATATTACTGGCGCAGGAGAAGATCAAAATTTAAAATTCAAAGAATGGTTTCTACTGAATGTATTTATATATTGCTTTTGCATCATTATAAGGTCAAAAATTATAAGTCAAACCATGGTAAGGTAGAGACTGTCTATGTGAAGCAGGCAGGGTTTTTTTTTTGTAATTTGTGAAGACACGTTCTCTTTAGCCAGTGTTTTTATCACACATCCGTCCTGTGGGTCCCACACTACATTCTCTTCCTCCGTCCTCAACTGCTGACATTATGGGAAGTAAATGAGAAATCCCACTGGGCCGTTCACGTACTTAAGCTCAATTCTTTAAACATTTAACTGTATGGCCTACTCTCTCTTCTCACTAGTGTTCAATTATTTTCTTGGGGTAGAATATAAAGTCTATGCAGGCTGGCTGAAACTTTATTCAGAGCAAAGCTTTCAGAAATTGTGCTTTTTATAATCACATCCTATTAGCCTCTGGCCTTATTGATAACTTATACTTCAGAACTAAATCCCCTTAATGAAACATTTTTATAAGCCATAAGCATATTAAAAAGTGCAACTGCACAAGATTCTGGAACTGTTCCTTCCTCCTCCTGCCCAAACCTTTGAAGATTTGTAATAACCTGAGGGTTTCAGGCCCATCAGCCTTTAGAGATGTGTGTTATCACTAGTGTAAATATTCTGATTTATAAAGTCCAACTCATCGGCTATACTAAAGCAGACTTTAATTGCTGGGAAATGAAGCATATGGCTAATATCAGAGTTACATATTCTTACAGCTTGTTCCTGCCAATATGGAAAAATCCTATTGTTTATCCCCTAAAACATGAAAGTATCAGCTATTACTTTTCTGATTCTTAAGAAATAGGTGCAGGCACTGGGCTTTTATCAGTTCCTAACAGATAGCTTTCTAGTATTAATAAGATATTTCTTGGCACTGGCTGGTTGGCTCAGTGGTAGAACATAAGCTTGGCATGTGGAAGTCCTGGGTTCAATTCCCAGTCAGGGCACACAGGAGAAGCGCCCATCTGCTTCTCCACCCTTCCCCCTCTCCTTTCCCTCTGCCTCTCTCTTCTCCTCCCACAGCCAAGGCTCCATTGAAGCAAAGTTGGCCCAGGTGCAGAGGATGGCTCCATGGCCTCCACACCTCAGGCACTAGAATGGCTCCAGTTACAACAGAATATCGCCCTCCTAGTGGGCATGCCAGGTAGATCCCGGTCTGGCGCATGTGGGAGTCTGTCTCTCTGCTTCCCTGCTTCTCACTTCAGAAAAATATAAAAATAAATAAATAAATAAAATGTTTCTTATTTAATCTCTTCCCATGTAAAAGCATCTCAGTCTCTCTCTCTTTCTCTCTCTCTCTCTCTCTCTCTCTCTCTCTATATATATATATATATATATATATATACACACACACACAGTGACACCTTGAGACACAAACAGACCAACATATGAATTTTTTAAGATACAAGCTGCGACTCTGTTCATATTTTTGTTCGAGATCCGAGCAAAATTCTTAGATATGAGTTGTGTTTCGGAAAGCTGCCGCTAGTTGGCACGTTGGCGCACGGGTCCAGTATGGGCAGTTTGATACATGAGTTGACTGACTTACAAGCTCAGTTACAGAACGAATTAAATTTGTATCTCAAGGTACCACTGTACATATACATATACATACATATATATATATATTTATATACATACATATATATGTAATTTATGGCATGGAACGATTAAATTGAGGAGGCTTTTGATGACATTTTTTTGAAGACTTTATTCAATTGTTTTTTCAGAGAGGAGGGGGGAAAGAAAGAGAGAGAGAGAGAGAAGAAAGAGGAACAGGAAGCATCAATTCCCATATATGTCTTGACCAGGCAAGCTCAGGGTTTTGAACCAGCAACCTCAGTGTTTCAGGTTGAATGCTTTATCTCACTGCACCACTACAGGTCAGGCGTGAGTGACATTTTTTATGCAAGGTTATACTCTAAATTCTCTGAGAAAATACAGATATTAAAATGGCCCAAGTGCATAATTCATATTTACTAGAAAAAATGGTGAACAAGATACCAGTTTATCCTGAATCTTAAATTGATATTCAAATTTTGATATTCTATAGAAGTAGAATTTTTTTTAAAAAAGCTTAACTAGTAACAAAAACTAAGATTGTCTTTGAAGAGAAGAATGTTAACAGGGTCCATTTAGAAGAGTTTTTATTTAATAACATCATGTATTCCCTATTTCCATTCTGACAAAAGTGGTACCTGCAAGCTTTGCAATTCACACCTGGTTGGATGTGAAGACAGCGGGAGGTTTGCCTCCAGAAGCACCAGTATATTTCTACAGACCTTTAACAGATTCCTTCCGTCTTACTGCAAATGAGGGAAGACCTTTCTTCACATTGTGGAAGCATTTCCTGTGAACACCAAGTCTCAATCATCCATTTAAACAAACTTTATACAGTATCAATAACATAATAAATGTCAAGAAAATGCTCAGGATTCATGGTATTTGTGGTTTTGCCTCTTTTCCCTTCTTGATAATAAATACATTGTAGCTATCTTATTTCTTTTATTGCTCCTTTCTTCCCACGCTAATCAGAAATTATTTACCAGTTTTCAAGAATTCTCTTAAGAGTTGCAGAAATACAGAGAGTTTCTGTAAATACTGTTTCAGTGACCCCTAATAAAAATGATAAAACTACCTTCCTTAATTTTATTGCAATACTGATTTTCTTTTAAGTAATTTTAAGAAAAAATACAATTCTACCTTTGCAGGGCTATTTAACCAACATTTAAGCAACTAATCCATAATTTTTAATAAAGTAATATGTATAATTTGTTACTAGTTCTCTTTTGCACAAAATCAATGACTATGTGTTTAAACTGCATATACAGATCCTGTCTCTGTAATTAAGGTCTTCAGTGGTCATGAATTTCATCCTACTGGAGGAAATTTTCCTTTTAGTTAATATAAGTTCCCATTATAGAATCTGGTCTATTAATTTTCCAACTACACATGACTTAGACATTTGGGGTTTTCACAATGCTTAAAATTATTTTGTAAAAAGGCAGTGATGGAGGGAGAAAAAGATAACAAATTATAATATATTCAAATATTTAAGTCTTGGCTCTACCACTAAACAGCAAACTGTTTAACCATTCTTAACTTCAACTGTTTTATTCATAAACAAATAATAATAATAATAATTTTATAAAAAATGAGAGATATATGTGAAAATATATTTTTAAGAGTGGGGGCAGACTGGGAGAGAGAGAAGGAAAGGGAGAGAGATGAGAAACATCAATTCTTTGTTTCAGCACTTTAGTTGTTCATTTATTGCTTTCTCATATGTGCCTTGACCAGGGAGGCTTCAGCTAAGCCAGTGACCCCTTGCTCAAACCAGTGACCTTGGGCTTCAAGCCAGCAATTTTTGGGCTCAAGCCAGTAACCTTGCGCTCAAGTTGGCAAGCTCGCGCTTAGTTGGTGACCTTGGGGTTTCAAACCTGGGTCCTTAGCATCCCAGGTGGATGCTCTATCCACTGCACCACTGCCTGGTCAGGGATATGTAAAAATGTTTTAAAATTTGTTAAAGGGTATACAATATTAAGTGGTTTCATCGTTCCATATTTCCATCTGCAATAAAGTGCATATTGTTTGACTAAACATTTTTTACTTATATAGAAGTCAGACCTACAATAAAATTGTGAAATTATTGAAATGGTTAGATATATATTAATCAGATTGGGCTACATTATGTTTCATAATGAACTCAAAATCACAGTGGCTGAAAACAAAAAGTCTATTTTTCTTTCAAGGTACATGTCCTCTGGGAATTGTTTAGGAAATTCAGAGAGCTGAGTCAGAGCAGCCACCTTCTGGAACTTTTCATTACCGAGTCAAAAGGAAAGTGGACAACAGTGGGCCTTTTATGCTCTAACACAAAACTGGCACACATTATTTTCAGTCACATTCTTTGGGCAGAACTAGTCATGTGATTCACCCAACTATTATGGCCACAGGAAACAGACTTACAGAAAAACTAGAAGGTGAAAAGCAAAAAGATTTACCTTTAATGACACTCTTAGATTTCCAACTTATAAAAACTAATTTATCTCTTTCTCCTCCAGATATTTATCCTGTATATAATTTTTGTAGTGATATAAATATTTTAATAGGATTCAGCATTGTAATAATACATACACACTCACAGGCAGAATGATAGAAAATTAATGTATTTTATTTCCTAGAAGACATTTCTGTTTTTACAAACAACTCTTAAACAATAACAATAAAACACTAACAACGAAATCTTCAGAAATCCACTAATGAATCCTTATTTTCTACTTTTTTGAATCTTGGATTGCTTACTCCTGATAAAGTATTTTTAAGCAAGCGTGTCTCCCCTAGAGAGGGAAATTCAGATGACAACAAATTTGTCCTCTTTTATAAAACAGGAAGCTGGAATAGATGTATTCAAGTTTCATCATCATCTGGGAATTGAATAAATCACTACTGCAGGATTTGTGAAGTGGTCTACACAGTACCATTTCTGACTGGAAACTCAGAAGTCAATATTTCAGGGAGTCCAGTAGAATACTGACTTATTAATAAATGAGTAGGAAGAAATGGAACAAAGTTACTGCTTTTATTTTCTTGCTGTTGTCCCAGCAATTGTTAAAGCAGTTAGTTCATATGAAGTATTGTTTTCTCTTTTTCTTGTTGAAAATAGACTTGGTTGTTCTTGTGGTTTTCTTTTAAAATGTTACCTTTTTTTTTTTTAATAAATTTTTATTTTAATGGGGTGACATCAATAAATCAGGGTACATACATTCAAAGAAAACATTTCCAGGTTATCTTGTCATTTAGTTCTGTTGCATACCCATCACCCGAAGAGAGATCATCCTCCGCCACCCTCCATCCAGTTCTCTCTGTACCCCTCCCCCTCCCCCTCCCCCTCTCCCTCCTTCCCTCCCCCCACCCCCCATAGCCACCACACTCCTGTCCATGCCTCTTAGTCTCGCTTTTATGTCTCACCAATGTATGGAATCCTGCAGTTCCTGTTTTTTTCTGATTCGCTTATTTCACCCCGCACAATGCTACCAAGACTCCACCATTCCTCTATAAGTGATCCAATGTCACCATTTCTCCTAGCTGAATACTATACCATGGTGTATATGTGCCCCATCTTCTTCATCCAGTCCTCTATATTTTTTACAGTGATTAAAAGCCTTTAAGCAAACTCTTGGCCAATACAGCAAGAATCCCTAAAAGAGTAGTGTCCTTAACATGTTCCCCAAGTCCAAGTTGGCCCCATCACCATGCCAAATCCCTGAAAAATGCAACCCAACCACAGGTCAGTCTGTTAGGAGCTGTCACAGGGAGCAGGAGTCCAGGAAAGTTCCCCACAGGAAAAGTCCGCATGGCACTGGAATTGTTGTCACCATTCTATACTTTGCAGCTCATGTCCAAGTCCCAATGACTGCTGCTTCTACCTGGTAATGATTCAGGTAGACTGGAAAAAGCCATTTGCAGCATGCGTGGATATGAAGCTTCTGTTCTCCTCTGCCTGGAGAGTTGAGACCAGGTTGCTTTTTCCTGGAGCTCTGTGACTGTGGCCTGGTAAAGAGAACCTTGGGATACACTAAGCTGGGTGGCAAAGGTAAATTCATAATACAAGTTGGCAAAAGGAGGAAGGAGAGCTCTAAATTAGGAGTAGGTCCCAGCCTGAAATATGAGTGGGGCATTGAGGTAGGAGGGATAAAGGAAACACTATATATTAAGCAAAGCAGCAGAAAATAGGACTATCAACACCCACAACAGAGATCTTTGAGGGAAGAATAAAAAACCTGACTATTCAGGCAAAACATAGTTAAGTGGCCCTTGTGCGAATGAGATCAGTTTACCTGCTTCTTGGAAGAAATACCCTAGGCTCGTCCACAGTGTCGTAGATGGGGCCGACGGCCCTGGGCACCTTCAGCCTTCAGTGGCAAACCCCAGATTTCTGGGCAAGGTTAGGTCATAGGTGGCTGGAGCAGGACTGGAAGAGACTGAACCCTCCCTTAGAGGAGCGAGGGGGAAGCCCATCTTCCAGTGTCCCTGTTTCCTCGCAGCAGAGGCGTGTAAGCCTGGCAGGCTTTAGCTCAATGACCTTCCTTTCCACTATTGAAGCAGGACCCAGATGGCATCCTATGAGACCCCTTTGGGATGTTGGAGCCTTTAAGGGTGTATCCTAAAAGCTGGTAGTTCCCCTGATCTCTATTGGGCTTTTTCTGCCTCTAGGTATCTTAAAAGCCATTCTCAGAAGATCTCGCTGAGGGGTTTGAGGATCCCCATCCACCTATATAAAACTTTTCCATATATCTGGAGCTGTTTGGAAAAAAGACAGAACAGTGTTATTAGCTAGATCTAATAAAGAAGTAGTAGTTTGCAGGCAAAAAAGATTTGGTGTCTCCTGTTCATCAGCATTCAAAAGAAATGTAAATTTTTTTTTTTAAGTAAAAAGCATGATATGGTAGACCCGTCGGAGTCATTGGCCTGGTGTGCAGGATTCCCGGGTTCGATTCCTGGCCAGAGCACACAGGAGAAGTGCCCATCTACCTCTCCACTCCTCCCTCTCTCCTTTCTCTTCGTTTCTCTCCTCCCGCCCGCAGCCAAGGCTCCACCGGAGCAAATCCACCCTGGGCACTAAGGATGGCCCCATGGCCTCCGCCCCAGTTGCTAGAATGGCTCGGGTTGTAACAGAGCAACATCCCAGATGGGCAGAGCATTCCCCCCGGTAGGCATGCCAGGTGGATCCCAGTCAGGCGCATGCAGGAGTCTGTCCGACTGCCTCCCCATCCCCATCCTCAGAAATATACAAAAAATAAATAAATAAAAGAAAAAATACTAAAAAAAAAAAAAAAAAAGGGAGGGGGCATTCCCTTGTGCTAAAGCTCCAGGGAGCATGGAGTGAGCTTGAGTATGTCCTATGAAACATGGAGCTCTATGTTTACATATAAGTCTTTGAAGAAGGAGGAACTGCTGAAGTAGTTTATCAGCATTTGTCCCTAAGACAGCAGTCTTTGTAGTGGGAACACCATACGTAAATATTTGCTGTCTGTCTATAGATTAAGGGGGGAATATGGAAAATGCTGAAAAGTTATGATCTTTGTGACCCTCCCCTCCCCCAACCCCCTCCCTCTCCTCCCCCCACCCTGTAACCCCAACACTGTTGTTCATGTCTCTGAGTCTCATCTTTATGTCCCACCTATGTATGAAAACATATAGTTCTTAGTTTTTTCTGATTTACTTCTTTCACTCAGTATAATGTTATCAAGGCCCATCCATGTTGTTGTAAAAGATCCTATGTCATCATTTCTTATGGCTGAGTAGTATTCCATAGTATATATATACCAAAGCTTTTTAATCCACTCGTCCTCTGATGGACACTTGGGCTGTTTCCAAATCTTTGCTATTGTGAACAATGCTGCCATAAACATAGGGGTGCATTTCTTCTTTTCAAACAGTGCTATGGTGTTCTTGGGGTATATTCCTAACAGTGGTATAGCTGGGTCAAGAGGCAGTTCGATTTTTAATTTCTTGAGGAATCTCCATACTGTTTTCCATAGTGGCTGCACCAGTCTGCATTCCCACCAGCAGTGCAGGAGGGTTCCCTTTTCTCCACATCCTCGCCAGCACTTATTCTGTGTTGTTTTATTGATGAGCGCCATTCTGACTGGTGTGAGGTGATATCTCATTGTGGTTTTAATTTGCATTTCTCTAATCATTAGTGATCTTGAACATTTTTTCATATGCCTATTGGCCATCTGTGTGTCCTCTTTGGAGAAGTGTCTATTCATTTCTTTTGCCCATTTTTGGATTGGATTGTTTGTCTTTCTGGCATTAAGTTTTACAAGTTCTTTATAAATTTTGGTTATTAACCCCTTATCAGACGTATTGTCAAATATATTCTCCCATTGTGTAGTTTGTCTTTTTATTCTGTTCTTATTGTCTTTAGTTGTGCAGAAGCTTTTTAGTTTGATAAAGTCCCATTTGTTTATCCTGTCTTTTATTTCACTTGCCTGTGGAGACAAATCAGCAAATATATTGCTGCGAGAGATGTCAGAGAGCTTACTGCCTATGTTTTCTTCTAAGATGCTTATAGTTTCACGGCTTACATTCAAGTCTTTTATCCATTTTGAGTTTATTTTTGTGAGTGGTGTAAGTTGGTGGTCTAGTTTCATTTTTTTGAAGGTAGCTGTCCAGTTTTCCCAACACTATTTGTTGAAGAGGCTGTCTTTACTCCATTGTATTGTCTTACCTCCTTTGTCAAATATTAGTTGTCCATAGAGCTGTGGGTTTATTTCTGAGTTCTCTGTTCTGTTCCATTGATCTATGTGCCTGTTCTTATGCCAGTACCATGCTGGTTTGAGTACAATGGCCTTATAATATAACTTGATATCTGGAAGTGTGATACCTCCCGCTTTTTTCTTCCTTTTCAGGATTGCTGAGGCTATTCATGTTCTTTTTTGGTTCCATATAAATTTTTGGAATATGTGTTCAATGTCTTTGAAGTAAGTCATTGGTATTTTCATTGGTATTGCATTGAATTTATAAATTGCTTTGGGTAATATAGACATTTTAATGATGTTTATTCTTCCTAACCATGAGCACGGTATATGCCTCCACTTATTCGTATCTTCCCTGATTTCTTTTTATCAATGTTTTATAATTTTCCGAGTACAAGTCTTTAATCTCCTTAGTTAGATTTATTCCTAGGTACTTTATTTTTTTGGTTGCAATGGTAAAGGGGATTGATTCCTTGATTTCTCTTTCTGACAGTTCATTATTAGTGTATAAAAATGCCTCTGATTTCTGAGTGTTGATTTTATATCCTGCCACCTTGCCAAATTCTTTGATCAGGTCTAGTAGTTTTTTGACTGAGACTTTAGGGTTTTCTATATACAATATCATGTCATCTGCAAATAATGATAATTTTACTTCTTCTTTTCCAATTTGGATGCCTTTTATTTCTTTTTCTTGTCTGCTTGCTATGGCGAGGACTTCCAGAACTATGTTGAATAAGAGTGGTGAAAGCTGGCACCCCTGCCTTGTTCCTGATCTTAAGGGGATTGCTTTTAATTTTTGCCCATTGAGTATGATGTTGGCTGTGGGTTTGTCATAGATGGCCTTTATCATGTTGAGGTATGTTCCCTGTATTCCCACTTTGCTGAGAGTTTTGATCATGAATGGGTGCTGGACTTTATCAAATGCCTTTTCTGCATCTATTGAAATTATCATGTGGTTTTTCTCCTTTCTTTTGTTTATGTGATGAATCACATTGATTGATTTGCGAATATTGTACCAGCCTTGCCTCCCAAGAATAAATCCTACTTGATTATGGTGTATGATTTTTTCCATATATTGCTGGATCCGGTTTGCTAATATTTTGTTGAGGATTTTTGCATCTAAGTTCATCAGGGATATTGGCCTATAATTTTCTTTTTTTGTGTTGTCTTTGCCTGGTTTTGGAATCAGAATTATGCTCGCCTCATAAAAGGAGTTTGGGAGTCTTCCTTCCTCTTGAATTTTTTGAAATAACTTGAGAAGGATAGGAGTTTGTTCTTTTTTGAATATTTGGTAGAATTCACTTGTGAAGCCATCAGGCCCAGGACTTTTCTTTTTTGGGAGTTTTTTGATAGCTGTTTCAATCTCATTTGTTGTAATTGGTCTGTTTAGGTTTTCTGATTCTTCCAGATTGATTTTTGGAAGATTATATGATTCAAGGAATTTGTCCATTTCATCTAGGTTGTCTAGTTTTTTGGCGTACAGTTCTTCATAGTATTTTCTTACAATATTTTGTATTTCTGTTGTGTCAGTTGTTATTTCTCCACTCTCGTTTCTAATTTTATTTATTTGAGTCCTCTCTCTTTTTTTCTTGGTGAGTCTTGTTAAAGGTTCATCGATCTTTTTTACCTTTTCAAAGAACCAGCTCCTGGTTTCATTGATCCTCTGTATTGTTTCTTTAGCCTCTATGTCATTTATTTCTGCTCTGATCTTTATTATTTCCTTCCTTCTACTAGCTCTGGGCTTTACTTGCTGTTCTTTTTCTAGTTCTTTTAGATGCAGGGTTAAGTTGTTTATTTGAGCTTTTTCTAGCTTCTTGAGGTATGCCTATAATGCTATAAACTTCCCTCTCAGGACTGCTTTTGCTGTGTCCCATAAATTTTGAGTTGATGTATGCTCATTATCGTTTGTTTCTAGGAATTTTTTAATTTCTTCTTTGATCTCAATGTTAACCCATTCATTGTTTAATAATGTGCTATTTAGTTTCCAAGTGTTTGAATGTTTTTCAATTTTTCTATTGTGGTTGATTTCTAGTTTAATGCCATTGTGATCAGAGAAAGTGCTCAATATGATTTCAATCTTCTTAAATTTGTTGAGCCCGCTTTTGTGCCCTAACATGTGGTCTATTCTAGAGAATGTACCATGAGCGCTTGAAAAGAATGTATATTCTGCTGCTTTAGGATGAAAGGTTCTGAAGATATCTATTAAATCGAGTTGATCTAATATGTCCTTTAAGTCTGCTGTTTCTTTGTTAATTTTCTTTCTTGAGGATCTATCTAATGATGTTAATGGGGTATTGAAATCTCCTACTATTATAGTATTGCTGTTGATCTCGCCCTTTAAGTCTATCAAAGTCTGCTTTATATATTTAGGTGCTCCTATATTAGGTGCGTAGATATTTATAATGGTTATATCTTCCTTTTGGATTGCTCCCTTTATCATTATGTAGTGACCTTCTTTATCTCTAACTATGGTCTTTGTTCTAAAGTCCATTTTGTCTGATATAAGTATTGCTACCCCAGCTTTTTTTTCATTTCCATTTGCATGAAATATTTTTTTTCCATCCTTTTATCTTCAGTCTGTGTGCATCTTTTGATTTAAGGTGTGTCTCTTGTAGACAGCATATGTATGGGTCCTGTTTTCTTATCCACGCAGCTACCCTATGTCTCTTGATCGGATCGTTTAATCCATTAACATTTAATGTTATTACTGATATATAATTGTTTATTGCCATTTTTTTTTTCTTTAAAACTGTTTTTCTCTTTTGCTATATTCTTTTTTTTCCTTTGACCTGTTTACAACAGGTTCCTTAGCATTTCTTGCAGCCTTGGTTTGGTTGCAGTGAAATCCTTGAGTTTTTTTTGTCTGTAAAGCTTTTTATTTCTCCTTCAATTTTAAATGATAGCCTTGCTAGATAAAGTAGTCTTGGTTGTAGGTTCTTGTTCTGCATTACTTTGAATATTTCTTGCCATTCCCTTCTGGCCTCAAGTGTTTCTGTTGAGAAGTCAGAAGTCATCCTTATGGGGGCTCCTTTGTACGTGATAGTCTTTTTTTCTCTCGCAGCTTTTAATATTTTCTCTTTATCATTTAGCTTTGGTAACTTAATTATGATGTGTCTTGGTGTTGGTTTCTTTGGGTTTCTCCTTAATGGAGTTCTCTGTGCTTCCTGAACATGTGAGACATTTTCCTGCCTTAATTGGGGGAAGTTTTCTGCTATAATATGTTTGAACAAAGTCTCTATCCCTTGTTCTTTCTCTTCTTCCTCAGGAACCCCTATGATGCGGATGTTATTTCTCTTCATGTTGTCACAGAGCTCTCTTAGAGTTTCCTCAGACTTTTTGAGTCTCTTTTCTTTTTTCTGCTCTGCTTCCGTGCCTTTATTTATTGTGTCCTCTAACTCACTGATTCGATTCTCTGCTTCATCCATCCTGCTTTTAATTCCTTCCATTGTATTCTTTATTTCAGATATTGTATTTGTCATTTCTGTCTGATTCTTTTTTATTATTTCAATGTCCTTTTTTATATTTGTTATCTCTTTATTTAGGTTTTTGTAATGGCCATCTATGGTGGTTCTAATATCTTTGAGCATCCTAACAATCGTTATTTTAAACTCTGCATCTGGTAATTTGGTTATATCTGATTCACTAAGGTCCTTTTCTGGGGATTTCTCTTGGTTTATTTGTGTTGTATTTCTCTGCCTCTGCATTTTCTCTTCACGGGAGTGGCTGTGATCACGTGCTTGGGTGCACAAGGGTTGGTGGCCTTGGCCTTTGCCCTGCCCCCGTGTGTGACGTTATGCTTGGTCCTGAGGGCACTGGCGAGCACCTTTGCTCAGCTGCGGGTCTCCGCCTGTTTCCGAGCTTTCGCCCTGCCTTTGCAGGATGATCCCACTCAAGGAACAGCTGCTAGCCTTGGCTCTACCACCAGGCAGGGCTGCGTGCCCAAGCTCAGCTCCATAGCGGAACTCCGCCTCTTCTGAGCTTTTGGCTCCACCCCCGCGGGAGGAGCTGGCTACCAAGTCAGACTGCAAGCCTAGGTTGCACGGGCGGGGCAGGGATGTGCTCCTCTGCCCTTGCTCTGGGACTGGTTTCTACCCTTTCCGGGTTTCCCGCCCTTCTCCCGGAGGCTGGATTACAGGCTGCCGGCAGCTGAGCTTGGCCGCTTTTGCACGCCCCCTTCTCCCTAGCCGGGCAAGATTGAGCTCACACCTGAGCCCAGTGGTGGGCAGCCGGCTTCCAACCCTGCCAGCAGAACCGCGCTTTTGTCTCCCGCTGCCGCCCGCCCTCCGGCTCGCCCTCAGCCGCGTGGGTGGAGGTATTGCAGCTCGGACCCTAAGACTCACTACTGTAGACCCGAAAGCTCCCTCCTTCTATGCGACTCTCCTCTGAATGCTGCGGGGAGCTTGTTTGGCTGCTCTCCTGCTTCCCTTTGCTGGTATTGCTGTTTCCGGGGGAAATATTCACTTCAGCTTTGGGGAGTGACTCGTCCCAGGGGTTAGGGTGGCTATCTCCCAAAATGTTTCTCCCTGTGCCTCCTAGATTATACTCTCTTCCTGTTACTGTGGTTCTCTCCCCTCTCCCTCCGTCTCCAGGAGCCCCGGGTGAGTGTTTGTGAGAGAGATGTTCTGTGTGGTCCCTTTAAGAAGGATCCTGGGTCTGAGAAATCAGACTCTCTCACAAATAGTATCCTGACTTGTTTCCGGCTAAATACTGTCCTTACGCCTCTTCTGGGGTCTGGGGCTACAGGCTGGGGCTTTGTTCCTGGGGCTCTGGACCCTTTCCCCTCTGCTAAACTCACTTCCCACCACACGAGTCTCTCCCTGCTGTCGTTTGCTCCGAGGAGCTGGGCAACCCTCTCCGCGTTTCCACTTTTCCTACCAGTCTCTGTGTGGCTTCTTCAGCGTTCCTTGGTTGAAGAGTCCTTTTAGTTTAGTCCAAAGTTGGTTTTTCCAGCTGATAGTTCATAAAATTAGTTTGTAATCCACTTTGGTTCTAGGAGGTAGATGCTGGTACGTCCGCCTACTCCAGCGCCATCTTGTCTCTCCTAAAATGTTACCTTTTTTAAAAAGACAAGCAGATAACAACAACTTAGTTCCATAATAAGAACCCACTTTTACATTTTTGAAATTTCTGTGGTATTTCAAAACAAAGCAAGCTAAGCAAAAATAGCATTAGTGGAAAATTGTTTGGGATGCATTTTGACTATTTTTTTCTCCCAAGGAATATATAATATGGCAAGAGTAGTTTCCCTACTTTCATGAGAACAATGGTAGTTGATTAGTATCTAGGACAGTCGTCAGTCTTCTAATAGTATATCAGATAACAGTGTAAGAGTCCACATTGTTTTAGGTGACTTTAAAGGCAAAAGTTAACAAGTTAAATAATCATATGTAATATACAGACAAATTTTGAGCATGTGAGATAAATACTATGGCTAAATGGATGTATGAAATGACACAACAGCAACATAAGCAAATATCCCAAGTAACCACTTCTAGCTTCTTTTTCAAAGTCTAGCTTTACCTCTGGTCAATAGGTGAAGTTATTGTTTCAAAGTAAATAAAACTGCTTTTTAATCAAGATACATCTGTGTTAATTTTTTTAATATACAAATTTCAAATCTCTTAATTCTTGTCCTAAATTCAGCATAATACCAAAAAGTTTGTTTTAAAAAAACCCCACATTTTTACAATAAATTCTTTTTTATTCGTGTTGCTATTAAATATTGCATTACTCAAGCTGAAGTTTATAGATCCATAGAAACTATATGTGAACCTCAAGTGTTTTTCTTTATACTTTTGTTTGCTGCTTGATGGATAAAATTTATATAAACATAAAAATTAATATAAGCATATTCTTTATCATATGAAAAGAAACCTAATGACAAAGTTGAAGTTTATTTTCTGGAGAAATTAAATTTAAAATTTTAACTGACATGGAAATTATCCGGCTTGAGTGTGGGCTCATCCGGCTTGAGCAGGTGCTCACCAGCTTGAGCGCAGTGTTGCCAGACATGACCCCATAGTCACTGGCTTGAGCCCAAAATGTCTCTGGATTGAGTCCAAGGTCACTGGCTTGAGTAAGGGGTCACTCACTCTGCTGTAGCCCCCAGGTCAAGGGACAATTAAGAAAGCAATCAATGAACTAAGGAGCTGCAATGAAGAATTGATGCTTCTTATCTCTCTCCTGTCCTGTCTGTCTGTCCCTATCTGTCCCTCTCTTTGACTCTTTCTCCGTCTCTGTCACAAAAAAATAATAACTATTCATAAAAAATTATTTTATCTTCCATACTCATATCATCAAGAAATTGCTATATTTAAACATAGGATTGATAAAACATTTTCTATGAAGACACATTTTGAAAAATAAATCCAACAGACCAAATATATTTAGCTTTTAGATATAAATGATATTGAATTATAATTAATAAACTGGTTCTTATTTTTCATGACATTTGCTATTAGCTGACATTCTATTTTAACATATTTGCATATACATAATATACAAATTTAACATTAATTACAATGTCAATGGGTATATGCCAGATTAAAATCCCTCATAATACTTCTCATTCTATGTCAGATAATTTAAAAAGACGTTTTCAATATTTTATGACTATATTAAATGGATGAATTCCATACTAATTTGTTCTATGTAGTCAATTATCCTACTTAAATTTTTCATGGATAACATGAGAATTTATTGCAATGTTCTAAGAAATGGAGATAGAGTTGCACATAGATGAGAACATTATTATTCTTATATTTTGCTCCCTACAATTGTGCAAATAACAGATAGCACAGCTTAGGAGCCAGGGCTTTATAGCAAAAAACAGCAAGAGTATATATTATAATCTAGTTGAAATAGTAAAATTACTACTTTCCTCTGATTAAAAAATTATAAGCTTGCCTTAGCTATGGGGAGGTAAATGTTACTCAACTCAAAAATAGAAATCCTTGGAAGTACAATAAATTCTCTAGAGGCAAATAAATTATCCTTGTTAGGATGCTTGTTCTTTTTATTGTTTCTATTTATTATTTCATGTAGTAATGAATATTATAATAAATTTGCAAAATAACGAACAGTTATACTAATGAAAATAATATAGGCACATCTTTTACAGTGTAGTTTTGCATGGTATCTTTTATTATATAGAAATAAGAAGCAAATTTCCAGTTCTAATATTTATCACCAAACTCTTTTGTGTGTGTGTGTGTGTGTGTGTGTGTGTGTGTGTGTGTTTCGAAGTTGGAAACAGGGAGGCAGTCAAACAGACTCCCGCATGTGCCCGACTGTGATCCACCCAGCATGCCCACCAGGGGGCAATGCTCTTCCCATCTGGGGCTTCAAACTGCTGCAACCAGAGCCATACTAGCACCTGAGGCAGAGGCCACAGAGCCATCCTCAGCGCCTGGGCCAACTTTTGCTCCAATGGAGCCTTAGCTGCGGGAGGGGAAGAGAGAGATAGAGAGGAAGGAGAGGGGGAGGGGTGGAGAAGCAGATGGGCGCTTCTCCTGTGTGCCCTGGCTGGGAATCAAACCCGGGACTCCTGCATGCCAGGTCGACACTCTACCACTGAGCCAACCAGCCAGGGCTCATCCCCAAACTCTTTAGAAAGTTTGCCCTTTTCTTTCTTTCAAAATACATATGCAAGAGTCTGCATCTTGTCGAGTATTTTATGTAGTATTAAGACATTTGCAATATTTGCAAGGTATAATTGTTCCTTGGTAAAATATTGTTGAATTATGGTTGTAAATTTGACCTTAACAAGAGAGATATGGCCAAGAAAATTGTTTGGATTGAGTATATTTTTTCCATTTATTTGAAATGAAAAATAAATACTATGATTGTGTTAGCTTGGGCTGTGTCTTAACACTTTTGGGCTACTGTAAGAAAATATCATAGACCAGTGGCTTACAAACAACATTTATTTTTTACTGTTCTGAAGTCTGGAAATATAAGGCCAGCATGGTCTGGTTCTGTTGAGAACTTTCTTCATGGCTGAAGACTGCTGCCTTCTCCTTCTTCTCCTATAGTGAGGCAGAAGGGACAAGGACAGAGAAAGAGAGATAGAGAGAGAGACAGGGATTGAAAGAGAGGGAGTGGTAGAGAGAGAGAAAGTAAGAGAGATGAGAGATTGAAAGAGAGAGAAAGAGAGAGAGGTAGAAGTAGAGAAAAAGGTCTCTGGTGTCTCTTTTTATCCTCATGACTTTATCTAACCCTATCTAATATCTCAAAGGTCCTATGTTCAAAATACTATAACATTGGGGTTTAGGGTTCCAATATATATATATATTGAAAAGCTCAAACATTCAGAACATAGCAAGATCTATTTCAAGGAAATTGGTTAAGAATACACATGTCATTTAAAAGAAAGAGACAGAGAAAGAGAGATTAAGAGATGAATCTTTGCCTTTTATAATAAATGCCTTCTATAATTGTAGAGCCAGTAGCTGTGGCCACCATCATAGCTGCCTGGCCCGTGCATGTTTAGGTTCGCATTTAATTGGGACAGATCTTAAAGACACAGTGGAGCCAAAAACTGGTGAGCCATCCTCTTTATTCCTGCTCGCAACCAGAGGGCGAGAAAAATACACACAGAGGGAAAACACTTCCCTTTCTATTCAGGGCTTCTAAAGCCACTGACCTTTTCCATGTTTTTCCTAGAATCAAAGGCTCTCAGCAGTTTTATTGACCTCTGTTCCCCATCTCCTTTTCTTGCACAAACTGGCTACTCCATCAGCACTCTGCCATTTTGGCTGGCTCCTCTCCTCCATGTGTCCTCTCTGCCCCACTACCATATGGGTTCCTCCTTTACAAGAACATGGTCTCTCTCTCTCTCTCTCTCAAAATGGCCTCCTATCTCCTCCTTTTAAAACTTTTTGGTGCAAAAGCCCTCCTCCAACACACATTAGCATAACCAAGCCCCTTCCCAAGCATGAAAGACAATTATTTGTATCATGTGAGAGCATCACCACGTGAGAGCAGTGGCCATCTTAAACAGAGTGTACATAAAATAATTATCTGCCCAACAATAATGTCTTCAAATTGAATAAAAATAAACATTATTAACTTTATTTATAGAATTTTGAAACTAGAATGCCTTTATTATCTAACAGAAAGCTAAGACTTTTGTATCCACTTGAAGGTGTTTCTTATTCTTTCTGGGAGACTTTTCTTGTTAAGAAGTAGAAAAATAGGACAGTAAAAGAATAGTCCACTGAAGAAAAGAGATCAGGTGGCAATAAAGAAAAAAACAGATGAATGCTGAGAAAAAGAACTTCTCCACAAGTTACTTTTCTTGTTTGAAAGCTAAATAAAGTCAACTTGTGGGTTTAGAATCTTTCCTCAGAGAATAGAATTCTAGGTAGGTCTCTGACCAAGTGTATTTGGCAAAAATTATTATAAATCATGTTATTATTTAATAAAATAGCTTCATTAATTGTTTCCATTTGAAAGTTTCTAATAAATTAAAAAACAAAATTTTATACTACTTTATTAAATGTGCTTGTCTTATAATTTCCACCTACCTTTTGTTTTTTTTTAGATTCTGAGTTAAATTCTATTCAGATATGGCTTTACTATACTAGAAAGAATATGTGGTAAGCCATAGCTTTTTTTTTTTTTTTTTTTTTTTGCATTTTTCCGAAGCTGGAAACTGGGAGGCAGTCAGACAGACTCCTGCATGCGCCGGACCGGGATACACCCAGCACGCCCACCAGGGGGCGATGCTCTGCCCCTCTGGGGCATCGCTCTGCTACGAACAGAGCCATTCTAGCGCCTGAGGCAGAGGCCATGGAGCCATCCTCAGCGCCTGGGCCATCTTGGATCCAATGGAGCCTCGGCTGCAGGAGGGAAGAGAGAGACAGAGAGGAAGGAGAGGGGGAGGGGTGGAGAAGCAGATGGGCGCTTCTCCTGTGTGCCCTGACTGGGAATCAAACCCGGGACTCCTGCACACCAGGCCGACGCTCTACCATTGAGCCAACCGGCCAGGGCAATCTGGTCATTTTTTAAAAATAAAACATCATTCAGACTTAAATATAAATGAAACGGAAATAATGTAAGTTATTTATTCTTTCTCTGCGGACTGGTACCAAATGGCCCACAAACCATTACTGGTCCAGACCCGGGGGTTTGGGACCACTGTTCTACAGAATTAATAACATCTTATTTCCAGATTTGAACACTATATTTTAATATAAAATATTTGGAACTAGACAAAGAAGAGCAGCATTCCAGCTGTGCTTTTACATCTCAAACGGCTGTGGCTCACCTGCCCTAAGCATCAGGGGTTTGGACATTGGGCATTCTCGGCTTAGTAATATACTTGTTGAAAATGTTTGAGCAATTAACAGAGGCAATCTCAAATGAGAAGACCCTAGAGAATCATCTCAGTGAGGCTGTTGAATAAAACATATCATCTTAAAATCTTTGCTTATTTCTTCTATATAATATAAGCACAATTAAAAGAACATGCGGTATTTTGCCTGGAGTGAGCTATTTTTAGTCCCTGAAATGAGCTCTTTTCTAATAGTTATTATCATAGTTAGCATTTCCATAGCAATGTGCACTTTTTAGCACAAGTGCTTTCTAACAATTTTTAGAAGTTTCTATTCTTTGTGGTCTTATGAGGTAAAAGTTAAAATACATAAGATTCACAGGAAAGTACAACACATGATATGGATCCTACATCTCACATTGAAACCACCTGCAGTTTGCTTTGCCACAAGCCAACATAGATTGCAGTTCTTGCTGAATCAAATGACAGGTAACTAATATATGCAAAATCACATGTGGAGTGAGCCAAAAATCCATGCATTGTCTTGTGTCCCCCAATAATAATTCAGAATTCAATTGGCAATAAAACCATAATGTGAACATAAACAATTAAATATAGCATCAGAATAGCCAGATATTACTATCCTTGCACAATGCATGGCAACCATGAATACAGTTGAAAGTGAGATTCAATCCCCAAAGGCCACGGAAACCAGATCCTTAACCCCAGGGTTGGATAATGCCCTGCTGAGGGTTGACTCAGTCACCTGAATCAAGTTACAGAGATTGTTGCAAGCTCCACACTGCTTCCGATATAAAATTGAAACAGAAACAATAATCAACATATATACACGACAATGGCTGCTTAAAAGTCAAACTCATTCATCAGGAGAAAAGTCTCAAAATTCTGATAAATGTAAATTTTAAAAATGTTAAAGGCTAGTCATGCCCATACTTAGACCTCTTTGGTCACCTATGTCAATTCATCTCAGAAACTTCCTGGGTGCTAAATGTTTGATGAATCATAGAAGCTCTCCCAAAAGGCTTACTTTGGTTCTCTCGTTTCTCTCACTTTATTTCAGCAGTAAAAATGTGCATATACACACACACTTGGGTAAACAAGTGTCTTTAGGTTTGCTCGCTTGTATTGGGGCAGCACCGTGTGTGTATGGTCTATGGAAGCTGCGGGTGCTTGCCCTCAGGGCTGCAGATTGCAAATTGCGGACAGCTTTCCACCATGGGGAGGGGTGATTGTTTGCTACTGTTTTCAGGAGGAGGTATTTCCCCCAACCTGTTTTGCTTGAGAGTGCTGAGGCACTTGGGAGCCCTGCTGAGGCTAGTAGGGGCTATGAATCCAGGAGGTTCTGGAGAGAGCAAGGGAAGTGGTTTTCCCTGCCTGCTTTCTCATTGCCCTTACAAGACTTTAATAAATGGAATGGCCCACCATTTTCTGGCTCCACAGTTCCTTTACCATCTGCTCGAATCCAATGAGAACCTGCACGGCTATGGCGGCGGCTACTGGCCTTACATATATGATAGTTGGTTTTTTTTTTTATCTTTCTTCTGTGTTTTTACTTTAATGAGAGAAGATCGGAAGACTAGAAATTAATACAGTGGCATTATTTCATTTCTTCACTGAAAAAATAATCTTTTGAAAATTACTTAATTTCTCTTTGTTTTCATACTAAATGCCCGATCTCTGGGGGAGAAATAAATATCCACCCTTTAGGGAGCAAAATGTGTCTACAGCCATATCATCCAGAGAATGCCTGATCTCATCTGATCTCAGAAGCTAAGCAGGGTTGGGTCTGGTTAGTACTTGGATGGGAGGAAGCAAAATGTGCTGAGCAGGGAAAAAAACTAAGGAATCTGGGCTTGGCGTACTTTAATATCACCTTTAGTTCAATTCACTAAAAATGAAAAAAACCAACTCTGTTCATATTTTCTCTTCAATGGATTATTGTAAAAAATCTTGCTACAATGCATATTAAAGTGCTTTAGAAAGAAAGGAAGGAAGTAAAGAAGGAAAGAAGGTTAATACAGGGGTGGACAAAAGTAGGTTTATAGTTGTGAGTACACAACACACCGAGTTTATTTTTGTATTATTATTTCTTCAATAATTATTATTAACCTTCTTTTAATTATTAATGATTAATTCTTAGCCCACCCCTGTATAATATAAATATATTCAGTTCTACAACATCTTAAGACAACTGAATTTAACAAATCGCTATTTTTCATGTTACACCAGTCTTTTCCAAAAATGTCTTCTATGTTCCAAACCTCAAATTATCAACCTCCATTATTACCCAGCATATTGTTTTACCCATATTTACACATTTTATCTAAAACATGAAGAAAAACCTCAACAGAGAATCGCCAAATTCACATGGAAAGTAACCAAGCGCTGTTAAATTCTGTGAGTTTATGACATTTGACACAATCTCAGGATTAGTCCTTACCAGCTCCAGAGCCCTGAGGCGGGTGTTCGCGTGAGTTTATGTTGTTCCGAAACACACAGGGTTGCTGGTGATTACCACTATTTTCCAGAATTGCTTAACCCCCAGACTCCTTGGTACCAGTCATATCCAACACCTGGGATCACCCTGTGCATATGCATGGTTCTACTATATGGTTGGGTTCTACCACTATATTTTTACCTTGGTCTTGATTTCTAACTTCTCACTAGTTTCACTCGTGAGGCCTCAGTCTCCTTGAGGGACTGGAACTCTATTTTGGGTTACTGATTGGGATTCGCTGTTATTGGCTCCTTACCAGGTCTGGAGACATAGCAGCTGCCAAGTTCCTTGATACGTGCATGGATTTTCCAAAAGGAAAATACCTGCCATTGAAGTTCTGCTGCCTTAGATTCTTGTCATTATTTAATGTCACTATTAACATAAATATTAGAGACTATCTAAGAAGTACTGTTATGGGTAAATTGTGTTATTGGTAAGATACAGTTCCTCTCTCCAATTCCTTCATCTGCTTCTACCTGTAAAACTTTTGGAATAGAAAACTATGGCATTTAGTTTTTTATACTCTGGAGCCTGACACAGTTAATGCTGTAGCTGAAGGTATTAATTAATTAATTTCCCTATATGATACTCTTCAAAGATCTCCGTGCCTTAACCCGTGGAATTTGTAAATTCATTATGTTACATTACAAAGGGGACTTTGAAGATGTATTTAAGGTTATGGATCTTAAAATAAAGAAATTAAGTTAGATTGTGCAGGGGGTCCAATCTAATTACATAATCCCTTAAAAGCAGAAAATTTTCTCTGGCTGAAGTCAGCTATGGAGGAAGAGGAAGGCAGAATAGAAACAGCTGTAGTAAAAGTCAGAGATTGCAAGTATGAGAAGGATTTGATTGATGTAGATGGCTGTGTGCTTCGACTAAAGAGAAGCCTCTGGGAACCAAAAGTGGTCTACTGCTCACAGCTAGCAAAGGAGGGCAGATCTCAGTCCTACAACCTCAAGGAACTGAATTCAGCCAACAATATGAATAATACTAAAAATCCATTTTGTTTCACGGTGCCCAGTAAGAAATGCTGCCCTGCTGTCATCATGGTTTTAGCCTGGTGAGACCCATTTCCAATCTATAATCTACAGAAACTGTGAGATCATTAAGCTGTGCCCTTTAAGCTTCTGGTCATTTTAAGCAGCAATCATAGAAAACTAATGTACCCATTTATGGGTTTTCTCTAGTGTAAAATTCATTTCTGGGTTTTGTCTGGTATAATTCCCTAACTCTCTGATGGGAATTATTTTCTTAATTATCTAGGAAATCTCTTCTACTTATTATCTTGAATATCATGCCTAGGAAGAATTGTTTTGGAGGGACCAAAGATTTCCCTAATGTTGGCCAATTTTATATAAAATACTTAATAAAATATTCTTTCCTTTGAACATACTCATTGTAGATGAAAACTCAAATTCCCCAAATAACAACAAACTTTTACAGTATTTACTCCTTGATGCTTTTATTCCAGCAGTTCTCAAATGTTAAAGTACATCAAAAACCACCTGGAGGATTTGTTAATACACACATGCTGGCCCTAAACCCCAGCATTTCTCATTCAGTAGGTCTGCAGCCAGAAATTTTTGTTTCTAATGCGTTCCCAGTTGATGCTAATGCTTGTGGTTAGGTTAAAATACTTTGAGGCCCACTACTCAGTAAAATCAAATGATTTTTTTGTCCCTAAAACATAAATCTCTTTTATTTACCCACTTAAAAAATCTATTTCCATATTACTACTCATATGAATATATGCCTTTCCAAAAGAGAGAAGAAAAAAGAAATAAAAATAAATGATACTCAAATCAGCAATTTTGGGGGGATGATAATGTAGGTTATTGAAATTATTTGGAGATTATCTATGCCAATATTTCTGAAGAGGGCTTTTGCAGTAGTACAATTGTTCATTTTGTCAAATTTGAGTCCCATATACTATTTCTGGTCCTTGATAACCAAATGCCTATAACATTCCTCAGGCATTGTGATAGCCAACAATGTCCCCACATATTTTCAAATGTTCCTCTAGACAACGTACAACACTAATTGAGAACTATACATCTATGTTATACAAATTTACATGCTATTCTTCCCTAAAATTATTAAGGATTTTCAAATTTTATTCTCATGTTTTATTCATAAGTATTGGTAATTATACTTATGACTAAAATAATAGAATATATTATTATATTTGATTGTGGCTTCAGGGAGTTAGTATAGCAATATAATATATTCTATTTATTCTAATAGACTAATAATACTTTTTTAAGTCTTTCAGTCAAAATGCCTTTCTAATTAGAATTTAAAGATTACCAGACAGAATTGACCACTCTTTATTAGTGATCCACGATATTTAAGAATATGGAAAAAAAAAGAGAGAGTTAGATTCTACATCTGGATCAATAAGGACACTGAACTAATCATTAAACATAGTACTTGGTGGCAAAGGTAGCCATGAGAGTTTATTCAACCCCACTTGTCTCAGCTTAAAAAATACAAGCCCCACACATAAACAGCCACGTCTCTGGCCTTGGAAATGCAGAAAAATTCTGGTAAGGTTATTGAACATTGTAAACATTATAAAATTGACACATCGGCCAATTTACCTAGTGTTTAACAGTCAGGGTTGTACTATGGTGGTATTGGGTTTTCCCTTATGAATCAAACTCCAAATTCCAATGCTGGTTTTTTCAGAGGGCCAGTCAGAAAAGCATTAAATTATATAATATTTAACTTTGTTATTTTTACTAATATTCTAAATTTATTATTTAAAATACGTATATTAACCAGTTTTTAGCCATCCTTTATTCTGACTTGACCCACACATGTGGATGTACAGAAACTCAAATGAAAGACTTCTTGTGTATAAAAAAATCAATAAAAATTTAGGGCTTGGAATTGTGTATTGCTGCAATTCAAACTAAATTTAATATAAATTATTTCTGAAATCTCTTTAGACATTCCCCATCCTAGTTGACTCTTACCTTGCTGTTCTGGTTTTCTTTCCATCTTTCTTCCTGGCTCATTCTTTTCTTTCCCCTCCTCCTTTTTTTAATGCTCCTTCCCTTTCTTCTCTGCCTCACTCAGAGTCCCTTCCTCTTTCCAGCCCCCAAAAAACCCATTCAAATACATTCTTACATATTTAGTTCTCTGGTTCCTACCTACAAGCAAACGTGGGTTGTTGTTTTTTATAGTCTGACAACTTATCTAAGGAATTCCAAAATTTCATCTTATATTCTTTGATAATTGGGAATCCCCTTAATTGGAGATGGGAAACTAGAGATGTCCTAAAATAATTTATGGATAATATAATATTTTTTAGTTACATAAAGATTTATCTCTCAGTTATTAGTATTGAAATACTATAAATAAATTTTAATTGTGTGATAGTGGATATTTCAAATTAGGGAATTAGGTAAAAATATATAACTATAGACTTTATATTATAGGAAGCATTAAATTAATTTTAGCTGATATTGGTTAACAAAGAGTGATTTCTTCTATAATGTATCTTTTCACAAGCAGCTCAAATCAAATCTTCATATCTATCCCTGTAAATGTTTTTATATCAGGCATGTTCTAAAAGGGTATTAACATCTTAATTATATTATTCAAATGCTCTAATGCTTTTTATTTGCTTTATAAGGTTTAGTTGTTTTATTAGGTTCTTATTTTAGTGCATCTATTGCTGTTCGACAATCTCTCATGGCTTATGTTGTTGCCAAAGTCATTTTATGTTTTCTAATCACACAGCTTCAAAGTATGTCATATTTTTTACTTCCTCATTCCAATTGCATTTGGAATCTTCACAGATAATGAATATGAACCTAATAGACAAGCTCCTCAAGACTGATAATGAGAAAGAAAATTAAACTATCTTATTCATAAGTCAAAATTATTAACTGTGAATTTCCTCATTTGTCTCATTTAATAAGGTAATTCAGATGCCAGCACATTTAAAACTATACAATATTACATAAATGTTGGTTAGTATTTATAGTAAAATAACAACACTTTCTTTCTTGTTATAATACCCTTCCAAACATGATTAGAAGTGTGAGTGTCATAAACTGTAATTTCATATGCTAAAGGCTGATCAGGAGAAAGCCTAATAAAAACCTACTGTTGATGGAAAGATGTAGTAGGAAAGACATCTGTGGTCAATAGTCATTTGTCAGGATTTTCTAGATCCAGGAAAATGCTTCTTATATGAAAATATAAACATAAGTCATGAGATGGCTATTTGAACAAATGAGAGGAATTAGATCAGGCTTATATTAAAGAATTAGCTGCTATAATTCATTTAAACCAACTCATTTCACAGATTTCATAGTGCCAGACACATCTGGCTTTATTATATTAAAAGCAAAAAACTCTGTAATATCTGCAAAATAAAGCAGGGGGAAAATAAATGAGTATGGAAAGCAAGCAAATACAGTTTTTATCCCACAACTTTCTACTTGCCCACAAACCTAGAGATAACTATCTGGTAGTGCCATTGGCAACAAATAAGAAGGGCAGAAGCTGTGGGACTAGAAGTTTGCAAAGAAATTTACGAACATGTCAGGAAGAAGGTGTTAATATCCACCATAGTCTTCCAGCTACTGGTAGTCCCCAAATGTCTAGGTATTGGGCTAAGTATGGTGAAACAGTCCTAAGGACCCATCTCAGTAATCTTTTATTTTCCTAAAACAAACAAACAAACAAGTCTTCATAAATAATTCTGTTGGGATATTTGCACAATAGAGCAGTTACTGTCTGTAAGATAACTGAATGTGTTAACTACTATTTCTTAATTCATCAATTCCCTAGGCAAGGTGTCTTTTTTATGTTAGATACATGTATGAAAGTAGTGCCAAGCTCTAAGGGCCAGTGGTTTTCAACCTTTTCACACTTGAAGACTTGTGAGAATGGGAGAATTATTTTGGGGACCTCTAAGGCAGAAATCACCCTGAGCATAAGCGATTCCACTAAGATCTATAATCTTTATACAACATCAGGTTGGTTAACTATTTCATGGAACAGCGCAAAATTTCTGGGGACTAGCAGTTGAAGAACTTACTGCTTAGGCAATGCAAAAAACAGTAACAACAAATTTCTTTGAAAGAAAAATACCTGGCCAATATTCTAGTGCTAAGGTCTCCATGACTAAATAGGTAGTTTATTGACAGTTTTTTCCCCTCTCTTCTGTTTTGTCAATATGTTATTTCAACATCAATCTGAGATTTAGGCACATATATGTCTTAAAGTTTTTCTTTTTACTCCCTCAGCTCTTAATCCCTTTGGAGTTTCATAGATGCTATTTAATATTATAAATCCTGATCTAAACAGCTAGAAGCATATGACCTTTTCCTGGTCAGTTCAGGTATGGATACAGACAGGTCTTTTTAAAATAAATCTATTTTAGTTACTTAAAAAAGTATAAATAGAAAGATGAAGGCAGTAAGAAGTAAGTATAACTGGATCAGAGAGAAATCAAGAAAAACGCGTGAATAAAGATAACAAGAATTTTTTTTCTTTTTCCAAGTGAGAGGAGGGGAGATAGACAGACTCCTGCATGCACCTCACTAGGATCTACCTGGCAACCCCTATCTGGGGCCGATGCTCTGCCCATTTGGGCCATGCTGGCAATCCAGATATTTTTAGTGCCTGAGGCAGAGGCTCCACAGAGCCATCCTCATTGCCTGGGTCTGATGTGCTAGAACAAATTGAGCCATGGCTGCAGGAGGGGGAGAGAGAGAGAAAGAAAGGGGGAGGGAGAGGAAAAGAAGCAGATAGATTCTCCTGTGTGCCCTGACTGAAAATCAAACCTGGAACATCCACACAGGGGATTGATGCTCTACCACTGAGCAAACCAGCTAGGGCCTAAAAGTAACAAGGAATTTTATAATGGTATAACTAATGCACTGCAACTTTACATTATTCTCCCACAGAAGGAAATATAGCAAAGAAGTAAGGATAATTTTGCATTAATGAGGACTTTGATAATAGAATAGCAATATTAGAGAGTGGTAATAGAATTTTGTAAAGGAAAATTCCAGAAAGATATTAGATAAAATAATGATATGAGCTAGTCAATTGTTCTAAGGAAACTACACCTTCTAATTTTAATTTTACTCATAAAAAATACTAAGAGAATATTATGATAATATAAATAAATTAGTCATTTTTTATTTCTTTAAGTATTATAATTCTCAAAGCTTTTTTTTTTCGCTTTTTTTTTTTTTTTTTGACAGAGGGAAGAACAGACAGACAGAAAGGGAAAGAGATAAGAAGCATCAATCCTTTGTTGCAACTCCTTAGTTGTTCACTGATTGCTTTCTCATATGTGCCTTGAATGGGGGGGGGGCTACAGCAGAGTATGTGACCCCTTGCTCAAGCCAGTGACCTTGGGCTCAAGACAGCAACCATGAGGTAGTGTCTATGATCCCACGTTCAAGCCATTGACCCTGTGCTCAAGCTGATGAACCTGCACTCAAGCTCGGGGTTTTGAACCTGGGTCCTGTGCATCCCAGTTCTACACTCTATCCACTGCGCCACTGCCTGGTCAGGCTCAAAACTTGTTTTAATATAAGTATCTCAAAACAATTCTGATAGAGGTTTATAAATATTGAAACTAGGAGATCATAGCTATTAAATAATTTTCTAAAGAATTAGAGCAAGAGCCGTAGATCTGATTTTGATTATTTTCCCTTTTGATGCTAACCTTATATCTTACGTGACCACCTAACCTCATCCCTGTTGTGTTAACCTGGAACAATTTCTTTCAATTTACATTTTCTTTCTAATTTTTTCTAAGATGACTTTATTTTAACATTGTCAGACTTTCTAATGTTATGCCATGTTGAAAAAATTCATTTACAATTGTGATTTATTTGATATTAAAAATAAAGTCAATAAAAATAATTTACTTTAGTATGTTTTTTTGACATTTATCCTTTTTATGTCTAGCAGAGGGTAAGTCATCATTTTTTGAAAGAGGTCAATTGTAACTAGAAAGAAGTCTGTGATATGTAATTGGTTCTTTCAGTAATATTGTACTCACTCTTCACATATTATAACACTAAAACTATTTATGCTTTTGTGGACATAGTTTCTCTCTACAGATAAGAATTTTAATATAAAATTGGATTTCTAGGGATCTTAAGAAAAACATAGTTTGGTAAAATTAAATACAGACTTGAAGGATAAAATGTAGGAAATGAGTGTAGCTAAGCGTATGGGGCCATGTGCTGTTTTAATTTTCAATAGCTTCCAAATTAAAACTGCATTTACTATTTACTTTATTTTTAATGAGGTAATGACACAACTTCTGTATATATTTTTTATTTAAATTTCATAATAAAATGAGAAAATTCAAGAATATGACGTGTTTTTGTTGAAACATAGAAATTAGAATTTGGAGTGAATCTTTTATAAGTGATTAAGTATCTTTCATCACACAGATGCCTTAGAATGAATAGCTTATATTCTAAACCAGAAAGGTGATAAATAAGGAAAGCTATTGTTTTCCTCTCATAATGTACTTCAAATCAAATAGAAATGAAATTTAACTATGTAGACTTTACTCTCAGGTACTTGCAATAAAAGACTTGGACTATCAAAAATGCCATTATTATTGAAAGGAAGACATTGTCAAAAGAAACAGTATACAAGAATCCTACTAACTGGGTAATTATGAGTAAATAAAGCAATATTGTCTGTTTCCTAAGTGAATGTGTTTTATGTAAATATTGCTTTCGGTTCTTCTCAGGCAAAAGACTGAGTGAAAGACCCAAATTGAACACTAAGTGAGAATTGATTGCTTACTGTCTTTTTAAGTTTCTTTGAAAATGAATTGGTCAATACAATTCTCCTTCGTTTATTAGAGAGTAGGGAGAAAATTAGGCCTTCCAGCAGAAACGGTAACAGATGGTAAGGAGTAAACGATTCCCCCTGCTCTCCACCCTTAAGGAAGACAAATTGGAAAAGTAAGGAAAGTATGTTTTCTTGATTTCAATCATTTTGTACTAAGAGAAGCTGGAGTTAAAGGCCCCTCCAAATGTCCCAAGTGCTTGCATTCAAACGCGATAGCACAACGGCTGCCTCTGGGTAGAAGTCATCCTCAGAAGTAATGTGTCGCAGATTTTTCCAAAATTCCCGAACAAAGCGTCAGCTGTGACTAAATTTTTACATTTTTCTTCCTGGATATGAATATCTCTCGGCTCATGTCCATGATTATCACTTTGTTTCTTAAATCAATTTAAAGTAAAACTGGAAAAAAATGAAGGTAGGTAATCAGAGATTGTATTACTGTTAATAATGCTTGCCCTGCTGGATACAAAGAGATAGCCAGTGCCCTATCAGGCCTAATTCCACTTGCTTAATCTCTTTAGATGTTGAGACTCCAAGACCACTCAAACAGTTCTGCCAAAAAGCAATCTAAGGGAAGCCCTAAATATTTCTAATTTTGCATGTTTAACATTTGCTAAATCTCAGAATTTAACAGATTGCATTAAGATGCATCAAACCATCTGTTGTATTTGGCAAAGACAGTTGAACACGATGGGTAAGAGTCCAGACCCTATCCAGAGAACCTGGGTTAAAATCTTGGCTCTGATGATTAATTTTATGTGTCAATGAGATGGGCCATTGAGTACTCAGATTAAACGTTATTTCTGGGTGTACCGGTGAAGATGTTTCTGGATGACATTAGCATCTGAATCAACGGACCCTAAAATAGATTTCTCTCTTTAATGTGGATGTCCTCTCTAATTTTTAAGGGCCAGAATAGAACAAAAGGTGGAGGAAAGAGGAATCTGCCCTTGTTTTTCTGCCCCCATGTATGAGGTGGCACATCTCATCTCATCTTCTGCCCCTCAGACTGAGATTTATACCATAGGCTTCTTAGGTTCTCAGGCCTTCAGACTCTGACTGAATTACATCACCAACTTTCCTAAGTCTCCAGCTTGTAGACCAACCTCAGATCCTCGTACTTCTCAGCCTTTATAATTAACCGAGTCAATTTCTCATAATAAATCTCTATATATTTATCTCTCTTATTGATTCTGTTTCTCTGGATAACCCTAATATTTTGATCAAGTTACTTGCCCTCTCTGTGTCTTAGGGTGCTCATCTATAAAATGGTAATAATAAAATACTTCCCTTATAGGGTTATTGGAAGATTTAACAAGATAATACATGTAATACTCTCTTAGAATTTAATAGGTTACTTATATTAGTGCTTTGCAAGTATAATAGCCATCACTCTGAGAGCGCTTGCTATATGCCAGGCAAGTAAGCATTAGCTGTTTTATCATTATGTATGTACTTATTCAAAAGAAAAAGATGACACTGTGGTCATTTACTTGTCAATCATCACTGGCAGTACTATATTAAACAGTGTTAGAGCAATCAGTAACACGGGAATGCAAGTAATAATGCAATAATGTCTTTTTGTGATAAGGAATGCTTATTGAAGGATTTTGGTTATTATTCACTAAATAGTTTTACATGTGCTTTGGTTCTAATTTACCTTTTGAGAATATAAAATAAATTATACAAAGAATTCTTCTTAAAAATAATAATTCCCCCATCATACAAGATTGAGAGAAATCTTTAGTTGATAGTTGTCTTGCATTTAATTGCGCAAAGACAATCTTGCTTCCTTTATAAAACTAGCATTTTGCTTCTCATTATAGTAAGTAATGTGGGATTTTTCTGACATCTATCTCAACTTTAAAACCGAGAATATTATCTCATTAATTTTTACAACCTCTGTAGAACGTCAACATCAACTTTCATAATGGAGAAAGTGTATGGCAAAAAATATCTAGTAATTTTTCCACTGTTTCAAATAAAAGAGAGAAACAGGGACTTTAATTATAGTGAGGTGGTTATATAATTAATGTTGTCACTTTAACAGTATTACAAACTAATAATTACCTTTCTTCTTGGAAACAGTATGGATGTGTGTTATGTTGTGTAGAAGCCAATCCTTTATTTTTCTTTTTTCACTGCCAGACATTTGGCTCTGATTGACCTTGCCACTTCTCTCCTTGTCTACTTATCTAGCTATAGACTTACTTATCTATCTCATCTATTTTTCTATACTTCTAATAGCAATATATTCATTCTTTTCTTACTCATACTTATAAATCTGAATATATTGAAAATTTTATTTTTAATTTACATTTTCTTGCAAAATTTTATGTTTCTTTTACTTTTTCCAAAAACAAAGTTTTTGGTCTGATTTCTTAGCCTACTTCCATTATTCAAGTCATCCTAGGTGAGAGGAGGGGCGATAGTAAGGCAGATTCTATATGCACCCCAACCAGGATCCACTTGGCAACTCCACTAGGGCTGATGCTTGAGCACTGAGCTATTTTTAGTGCCTGAGGTTGAGGTACTTGGACCAACCGAGGTATCCTTAGTGCCTGGGGCTATGCTTGAACCAAATGAGCCACTGGTTATGTGAGGAGAAAAGGGAAAGAAGGGAGAGAGAGATGGGGCAGAAGCAGATGATTGCTTCTCCTTTGTACCCTGACCAGAAATCAAACCTGGGAGGTCCATACACTGGTTGACACTCTATCCACTGACCCACTGGCCAGGGCCTGAAACCATTCAATGCAGGATTTTTAAAAATCATTCCAAGTATGTCAACATTTCTGCCTTAGTATACCTTGCATAAAAATTTTTTATGTCAAGAAATAAAGTTTTCAAGTTTCCCTTTATAAACTGTTTCTTTTTTTCATATATAGAAATATTTTCTTAGATAAATTTTTTCTTGCATACTTATTAGCAGATGGATGTTAATATGGGGATTATTTTTTAAGATTCCCTAATTAAGATTACCAGGAAGTCTTAGAGCTTCTGTGGAGGATGCATATGGACAAAGATATAAATGCATCATCATAAGCATCGTGAAGGATCAATGAGATATGAACAAAGAGACCATGGAATCTTTATCCCTCCTTTACCATTATAACCCACAGAAGCTGAAAATGATGAAGTAAAGCATAAAGCAAAGCATAAAGTTTAACTTAATTTAAATAAAATTTTCCAAATAATGAAATTATAGCTTTCTCATTTTTAAAAGCCATCATTCTTGAATTTATATAAAGAATTTCAGATCACCCATCAAGGATTCTTCTAAAGCACAACCTCTCTTATTTACAGCTATGTTAACAGAGAATAGAAACCCTATGTTGCTCATATTTCATAGACTCATCACTGCCACTTAAAGATCTTTATTGTGATGACACATACTCTCTTCTTTATGTATTTTGTGCTTGTTCTAGCAGTCATATATGCATTACTTCCCTTCAAAGAATTGTGTGGTGTTGAAAACTATTATTCAAAACCCTTAAACCTACTTGACCCAACACTCTTAACTCTAAAGATTGTTTTTCAATGAAGACCAATTGTTTAATAATAAATAAATACAGAAAACACTGCTGCTGTATTGCTCATATGTATTCATGTGCATAACTAAATATGAATGAGGGCAAGAAACTTCTTGTTTTCCTTTTTATAACAGAACAGTAAAGATCTTTACCTTTTCTGTCTCTTACAAGCACTTTTTCCTGGTTCAATAAATGAGGTTAAGGAAAAAGGAAACATAGTGTAACACCCCATCTCTGTGTACAAGTTACAGTGGTACCTTAAGATACGAACAGACCAACATATTTTTAAGATACGAGCTGCGACTCAGTCTGTATTTTTGTTTGAGATCCAAGAGAAATTTCGAGATATGAGTCATGATTCAGGAAGCTGCCGCTAGTTGGCATGTTGGTGCACGGGTCCAGTATCGGCAGTTTGATATATGAGTTAACTGACTTACAAGCTCGGTTACAGAATGTATTAAATTCGTATTTCAAGGTACGACTGTACTTTGATTTTTAAAGTTTTATTTTGTGTAAATCATAAGATTCTATTTTTTAAGTTATCTTGACAAATATGCATTAACATGTGTTCAAAAAAAATTACAGACCTAAACCAAGTGGAATTTATCCTTGGTGTACAGGGCTGGTTCAACATCTAAAAATCAATAAATGCAACACATCACATCAACAGGCTAAAGAAGAATAATCACATAATTATATCAAAGATACAGAAAGCACTATATAAAATTCAACATCCATTCATGATAAAAGCTCTCTGTAAATTAAAAATAGAGCAGAACTTCTTCAACTTGATTAAAAATATCTACAGAAACCCTGCATCTTACATAATACTTAACAGTGAGAAACTCAAAGCTTTCCCACTAAGATTAGAAAAACGGCAGTGATATCCTCTCTCACCACTGCTTTTTAATATTATACTGAAAGTGCTAACTTGTGCAATAATTCACAATAATGAAATAAAAGGTATACAGTTGGATATAAATAAATCTTTCTTTACAAATGACAATCACCTATGTACAAGGTTAAAAGTTAATTATTTTCATAGACACCAGCAATGAGGACATTGAATTTAAGATTAAAAACACAATATAATTTACATTAGCATAAAAAAATAAAATACTGAAGGTATAAATCTAATAAAATATGTACAAGATCTATAAAAGGAGATCTAAAAAATTCTAATAAAAGAAATGAAAGAACTGAATAAATGGAGAGATATTCCATGTTAGTAGGTAGGAAAAATATTGTTAAGAAGTCAGTTTTGCCAGCTTTACCTATCGTATCAATACAATCTCAATCAAATCCCAGTAAATTATTTTGTGAAAACTGATAAATGGATTCCAAATTTCATATGGAAAAGCACAAGACCCCAAAGTATCACACAGTATGAAGGGAAACAACAACTTTGGAGGATTTACACTATGAGACTTTAAAATTTATTATAGTCCTGGCCAGGTAGCTCAGTTGGTTGGAGTATTGTCCCAGAAATGCCAAGTTTTGGGGGTTCAATCTCTGGTCAGGGCACATATAAGGGACAAGCAATGGATGCATAAATAGGTGGGAAAATAAATTAATGTTTCTCTTTCTTTTTTTTCTCTCTCTCTCTGTAAAATTGATACATAATTTTTAAAAAATCTTATTATGAACTGTAGTATTCCAAAACTTACTATATTCTTGTGTGTTTTCCACCATAACTATAAACTAACAATATAGGAAGTCTTCGAATAATTAGA
Source organism: Saccopteryx leptura (assembly GCF_036850995.1). Taxonomy (NCBI): domain Eukaryota; kingdom Metazoa; phylum Chordata; class Mammalia; order Chiroptera; family Emballonuridae; genus Saccopteryx; species Saccopteryx leptura. The sequence goes on along the minus strand of NC_089507.1, from coordinate 72,249,399 downwards.
ATGCAATCTCTATTCTTCTCCCAAACATTCTTCCTCACTTTTCCAGGAAAAATGAGTGCTTGTTCAGCTTTTCTAGTTTCACTTTTCCCAGATCAGCAACTCTTTAGGAATTACAAGATCTTTTCCTGTTTTGTTTCTTAAGGCTGTCCCCTTGGGGAAAGCAGCCTTTATTCAACTGCTCTGAATGTGACTCAGAGTTTTGTTTTAATTGGAAGGGGGGACTACAAACAGCAGGACAAAGTACATTTAGTACTTTGATTTTGTCAGCAATAACTGTCATATTTTTACTTCCATCTTCTGTCCCTAATTTAAAGAAAATTGAGGAATAATGTATCTTTTCACTCAAAATTTAGAATCAAAGACACATGCTCAACATCTTTTTTGCCACAAGAGTACTATTCTCAGTTCTCATCTCAGACAGTTAACATTCTACTTTTTTAGAAACACAGAATCTTATGACTGTAATGAGGATCTTAGAAATCATTTTGTGGTATGCAGCTAGACATACGAATAGAGCAAGGACTATAGGTCAGGCACAGTAGGCCACTAGGGCAAAAAAGCCCCAAGTGCTTAGCAATGGGCAAAAGTGGGAAAATAAGGACCTTGTACCCCCACCCTCCATGACCTTTCCTCCCTTAGCTCGTCATGTGGTTTAGACCCCTAATTTTATATCACAAGTTATGTGGTTTTATACCCTCTTAGAAAAGGAATAGACAAGAAAGCCAAAGAATGACACTTAAGCATTAACCCTAGAGATAACATCTAGGCCTCAGTGTGTTTCAGTTCCAGGCCCAGGGAAGCAGCAAAACAGACAAAGGAAAGCCAATGCTGACCTTAGGAGCAGCTGCATTGACTAATGACCCCCTGCTCTGGCACCAGCTAATCAGTGGAGAACTCTACCCCAAAAGAACACACCTGGAAACCTGATGAATATTCTATTAAGATTCCCCTGGGCCCTCCTTGAAAATCCCCATCCTTAAAATCTTTTAGGACAGAGGTCCTAGCGCACTCTTCTTTGGAGCATATGCCAATATTTTTCCCTTCCCCCTTATTTTTCTCTTCTTTTTCACTCCAGGCATGTACAGTATTCCTTGTTCTCTTTCTCCTAAGCTCTAGGGGACCTTATGAGACTTGCAACCAGGGGAGCAGTGGGCAGCAACAGCCGGTCCCGGGCTCATCCCCCGAACCTGTCTTCAAGGGCCCTTTTCCTCTAACTTTCTCCCTATATGGCCAATAAATTCTTTCTTTACTTGCTGCATTTTGTCTCTTGATTGAATTCTTTCTCTCAAGAAGATAAACCAAGGTCTCCTCACTGTCCCTGTAATAATTTATTCTTCCTTGCAATGAATAATTTCACAAATATTATCTTATTTGTTGTATTTAGAGCATTTGTGTAGGTTACCCATAAAACTGCCCAAAACAGAAAAGTTAGCATATATTTGCTTTGTTTATAAATTTACAGTCCTTGAAGCTTTGCAAAATTATGACCATCCTAAATGTGCAATAATTCTAACTGTGGTATTAGAAACCAATTTAATCCTATTGGAGCAGGAAGGGATAGCACAAGAAATACAATTTATTGTCTATAATAGTCACTTCCTTTTGAAATTCCTATTTTCAAGAAAAATTTTGAAGCAAAAAACTAAAAATAAAATCATAAAAGAAAGGAAGTAAAAGAGGCTGCCTTTAATGGTAAAACCTTAAAAGTCTATCCTCATGGCTTCTAGTGTCTCTCAGAAATATTTTTTTGGCTCATAGTTCGCTTTCCCGTTGAAAGAAGTGCAGATGTGAAGAATATGGTAGAAGGCTTTCAGTATCAATTCTGGAGCCTTGTCAGGGCTGGTGTCATGACTTGTGACCTCTGCAGTCTCATTTGGTTTAACACTCAGCTATTTCGATCTCAAAGTTAGTCTTAATAATTTTGAACAAGAAACTCCATATTTTCATTTTGCACTGAGTACCACAATGTTGCTGGTCCTGCTTCTTGCTGATGTAAACTTTTGCTCTCTATTAATTGTACAAATAAAATAAAATGTGTATATGTTGTGAGTTTCTTTTACAGAACAAGTAATTGACTGTTTAAACCATTACTAAAGAAACAGTTAGATTACATCAGCAGTGAATATGTTTCAGATTTTCTGTTTGTTTGGGTTTGGTTCAACTTTATTAAAATTCTAAGTTTTGAAAAAGTAGAAAATGGAATTTTTTTTCCACTAATCTAGATAAATAAGGGAAGATAGTAGATTTATTTTTAAAATTAAAAAGAATAATGCCTCTATACTACTTGTGTCCAAATTTGGGTAAATTATTTATAAGTTGTGTGACTTTGGGTAAATTAGTTAACTTTTTTCTGTGTCTTAATTTCCTTATCAATAAATGCAGATAATAATAATACTTACCTTGTATAGTTATTTGATGAAAAAAATATAATTAAAATAAATCACACAATGTTTAAAAAGGAAAGAGCTTAATACTGAGGTATTAATACTCCCAAATACCTAATTTCACTAGTACAGTGCCTTGTAGGTGATAAATAAATATTAATAAATTATTACACTAAAAAAATGAGAACATATATATATATATGTCCAAGAAAACAATTTTACTGATAAAACTTTATAATACTTAATCTTCTATGCTTAATTTGATGCATTATTCTTTCAATAGTGATTCAGTAAAAAGAACCTTAAAATATTGACATTTTTTATTACCCCAAAGACCTTGAATTTTTAAAAAGAAAAATAAATAAATTCCTAGGCAACATACAATATTATTTATTCTCTTTAAGTAATTTCTGTCATTCAAAAAAAAATTTAAACAGCCTAACCAGGCAGTGGATAGAGCATCAGCCCAGGATACTGAGGACCCAGGTTTGAAACTCCGAGGTCACCAGCTTGAGTGTCGGTTATTCCTGCTTGAGTGTGAGGTTGCTAGTTTGAGTGTGGAATCATAGGCATGACCCTATGGTTGCTGGTTTGAGTCCAAAGGTTGCTGGCTTGAAGGTCAAGGTCACTGGCTTGAGCCTAAGGACACTGGCTTGAGCAAGGGGTCACTGGCTCTGCTGGAGCCCCCCAGTCAAGGCACATATGAGAAAGCAACCAATGAACAACTAAGGTGCTGCAACTATGAGTTGATGCTCCTCATCTCTCTCCCTTCCAGTCTGTCTGTCCCTCTCTTTATCTAAAAAAAATAAATAAATTTAAACAAATCAGGATATGAAAATAACTAATAATCTTTCCCAAAGTGTTATTTTTAGATATCAAATTTATTAGGTTTACCCAGATATGTAAAAATTAAAATGTGTTTTTGTGTGTAGTCTCTATCTACTCTATGAAGAATATAAGTAATTTAAGACCATGCATAGATAAAAAGTTTCTTCAGTGTTCACTTGATAAAAGTACTAAAAAACTGGTGGTGTTAAGTGGAAGTGACCTTTCCGCATGGGTATGAGATTTGCTGTAAAGGCTTTGATAGCTCAAAGTCTACAAGGCAAATGAGAATGATAATCATAACCCCAATCATAAGCTTAATAATACAGGGGTGATTAAATACCATTCTCTGCCAGAGAAATAGATTGATTCTGTTTCATAAAGGGGGGGGGGACCACATCTTCCTCAAATATGGCATTAAATTTATGATTAAAGTTGGGTTTTGAGTAGAGACTAGTAATTGAAAAGAGATAATTAACTGCTTCTCTGAGGTATAAGCACTTACCACATGCAGAGGTAGTTATATTGACTAAGCATCTAATTTGGTATTAGCACATTTTAGCTGCTGAATAGATATGATCTTCCTTTTGTTTTTAACCTGCTAGCAACCACCTAATTAGATTCTATCATCATACCTCCCATCTCCACTACTAACAATGACCTTTTGTCCACCCAAGACATACTCTCCATCTTTTAAATAGCTGACTTCCATGAACCAGCAACCTTCTGGTGGCCATTAGAAAGTTCACCTATACCTGGTGATCCACCCTCTCTCTCTCTCTACTTTCAGACAGCTGCATTTCTTTAACTCTCATAAATTAGTTAAAAAAATTCTTGCCAACGGAAGCAGCACTTAATCTTTTGTGTGTATGCCATTCACTCTGGAAGACATTAAGGGCTGAAATTCAGTATTTATTTAGTTATTACAAACCCATTCTCACCCACATTTTTTTATTTGACCATTGTTTAGGAATAAAAGTAGAAAGCTGATCTCATCTATTCATCTTATTTCTTGTAAAGATTTTTATCACATTGTAATTATAACATACATATTGAATTGTTTAATCATTACCACAAAATCATTACCATAGATGCTATTGAATAACTGCTTCACTAGAAGAAGTTCAGTTTGCACTAAGGCAGATTTGTAATAGAAAAGAAATAAATATATGTCCTCGTTATCCACTCCCTTCAAAGATGAGTGAAACCTCAAAATAATATGAATAATAAAAAAGCTCTTTAGGTAGCAAAAAGAAATATTTTTTTTGTCCAGCTCTTTCAAATGAAGACACTAATTGACTTGATTTATCCATTCAGGTATTTTGGTTCATACTACCTAAAATGTTAAACTACAGGGGGTCCTCATGTTATGACACAGTTCTGTTCTTACGACAGTAATGTAACCCAAATTTTGGTGAAAGTCAAAAAACACTCTAGCCTAAGACACTTATCTATCCTAACACAGTAGTAAATCATAATCTAGAATGTAAAAACACAGCTAAGCCACAGAAAAAGTAAAAGGGCATAAATATACTGTATTGTACACTGTACTGTAGTGACAGAAAAATTGACAAAAAATAAATATATAAAAATATTCCTGCCTAACCAGGTGGTGGTGCAGTGGATAGAGTGTTGGACTGGGATGTGGAGGACCCAGGTTCGAGACCCTAAGGTCGCCAGCTTGAGCGTGAGCTCATCTGGTTTGAGCAAGGCTCACCAGCTTGAGCCCAAGGTCACTGGCTCAAGCAAGGGGTCACTCGCTCTGCTGTAGCCCCCCCCCCCCCCCCGTCAAGGCACATATGAGAAAGCAATCAATGAACAAGTAAGGAACCACAACAAAGACTTGATGTTTCTCATCTCTCTCCCTTCCTGTCTGTATGTCCCTATGTGTCCCTCTCTCTGACTCTCTCTGTCTCTCTCTGTCTCTCTCTCTCTCTCTCTCACACACACACACACACACACACACACACACACACAAAAGATTTCTTCCCTTTATTCCTGTGGTTGGTTTGCACACTGGAAGGAGCATTGCAAGGTGAGAGAGAGTGATCTATTGGGAAAAGAAAGCTGGAGAGGCAGGAGAACCTGCAGAAGGTGCTGGAGACACTGGGTCAGGTGAATCAGGATTGACTAAGGAACATGCAGAAGATGCTGGAGATGATTCTACCTGTACTACAGGTGTTTCTTCTTGAGAAGCAGTTGATGTAGAGGCTACAGGATCTGTTGCAGGCCTATTCACCTTCTGAAAGAATTGTTCCAGGCTAGTCTGGAAGGTTGTTGATTTCTTTTCTTCCAAAATCTGCCTATAGCATTTCAAGGCATCCATAACTGCTCTGTGGACTTTATTGAATCTGTCATCGCTGGGGTCCTCAGCCTGAAATTTTGCCAACCCATCCTCTATCATAGAAAAACCTTCTGCCAAACCCTTGGTAGTAAATCTCTTGAGTTCTGAAGTTTCTGTCTCTTCCTCTTCAATCAGCTGCTTCTCTAGCTGAGTGAGGTCCTCTCCATGTGATGCCAGTAGCTCTGTGACATCCACAGTCTTCACCTTCAAATTAAGCTGTTTTCCCATGGCAATAAACTTCTCTGTTAACACCTCCACTGACTCCTCAAAGCCATGTAATTCATACACAAAACTGGGGACACAATTTTTCTATACACCATTTAATTTTGTTCGCCTCACTTCATCCCAGGCAAAAGCAACATTTTGTGTAGAATTGTAAATGTTATAAGACTTCCAAACGTCTTTGAGTGTCAGGTTTTTGTCCTCTCAGTTGCATTAAGGGCCATAGTAAATGTCCTCTGGAGGTTGTAGACCTTGATAGAGGCAATGGCAGCTTGGTCCATGGGCAGTAAAAGGGCAGTGATATTAAGTGGAAGGTAAACCACCTTGACATTTGGGTAAAAGTCACTCAAGTGGGCAGAGTGACCAGGGGCATTTTCCAGCACTAGCAACACCTTAAGAGGTAGTCCCTTGCTAATGCAGAAGTCCTTCACTGCTGGCAAAAAATGGCTGGAAAACCACTCCACAAAAATCTGAAGTGTCACCCATGTCTTCTTGTTTGAACTCCAGATGACAGACAGTTAACCTTCCAAATGTCTTTTAGTGCCCTTGGATCTCTGCCTGGTTCACCAACAGAGGCTTGAGTTTGAAGTCACCATCAGCATTCCCCCCAAGAAGCAAAGTCTGTCTCTCCTTGCCAGCTTTATGGCCTGCTGCTGTCTTCTCCTCCTTGATGATATAGGTCCTATTAGGTATATGCCTCCAAAAAAGGCCTGTCTCATCAACATTGAACACAAGTCATATTTTAGAGTAAAATTAAATATACCTAAGGTATTAGCTATAAATTTAGCAAAGTATGATACTACTACAATCTTATTTAGCAAATGGAGAAAGAAGAAAGAAAGAAAAAGAAGGAAGAGAGAAACAGAGAGAAAAAGCAAGCCAAGCTGTGGTACCAGAGAAGCATTATTTTGAGCTTGATGTTTGTCAGCTAAGTAGGAAACAAGGCATGATATTTGTACTTGACAGTTGTACAGTCTGCTCCTCTGTGAGGTACTCAATTGTCCTGATCATTCTGTGTTCTTACATTTCTCCCCTCTTTTTTCTCAACTCAATATTCCAGTTCCTGGATGTCATACGAATTCAATGATTTAAGACCACATAGATTCTCTGCTTCATTTAAAAAGAGAGAGAGGGGGTAAAAACATTAAAATATTATGGCACGCAAAGCAGTTGGTTTAAAAAAAATCATTAGCTGATAAATATTACTTTTAATTATATCCATAGATTTTAACTAACGTTGCACATAAAATGTCCATTTTAGCAATGTTGAAATTTTTAATTGCTTAAGATTTTTAGACAAAATGTGTGTTGTTAATAATAGTAATCCCAGTGGCTTTAAAGTTGGGGCTGCAATTGGGATTGGGCTTCCTTGGAGGAGACTATTTTTGGGAATAAAAGGAACTACTTATGAATGGAGATAATCTCTTACTCTCAGAGTGCTTTTGCTCCTTTTGTCTAGAACCTTGTGTCTTTTCCTACTGTAATCACTTTCAATTTTCTTTTGCTAGTGCATTTTTATAACAGCAGAATATAAGCCTTGAACTGAACTCTTTACGTCTTACACCATCATTACTACTTCTCCGCGTTTAAGATTCAAATAAGATGTTTTTAAATCCAAAGTGTCTTGATTACATATCTCTAGAGCCAATATCATGGTGGTTTTGCTCCACAGATGCTAAAATTTGAAATAACTTATAAGAATTATTAATCATCTTAACCTAACGCATTTGGATATTTTAAAAGTAATATAGGTTTTGAAATTACATTTGTGAATTCTTTGGATTGGTTTTGGTGCAAGTTAGGCTGTACAATGGCTTATACAAAATACTTAAAATACATGCTGCTAGAGATAGGTATCAGCCCATGAGCTTATAATTCTGTTTTTCAACATTATTTTTCCATTTTAAAATCATAAACATTTCATGTGTGTATGTACAGCATACCTCAGCTACATAATTATATGATGCATATGCATGTTGAAATTATAGATGCTCCTCTGCGTTCATTTAGCTGACAGTGCAAAAAAAAAAAAAAAAGCTATCATTCTCTCAGTTCATTGGAAGCAAGAAGATTATAATGTCTGTATCTATTCTTAAGTCATTAACTAAAATGGTCAATAAACTAATTTTTATGGCTTCACTCTAGCTTATTATCTTTAAACATGTTCTTCTCTCAGAAACATTTAAATAACTGTCCAATTAAATTCAATATTGTGCCTAATGCTTATATTACTTTAGGCTAAAATGTAGATTATTAGTTGTTTGAATTTTTTTCTAGTTCTACAAATACATAAATGCATAAATAAATACTATTTGACCACTTTTTTGCTAATTTGATATTGAGTTCAATACCAGAAACAGAAAGTCCAGGCCAAACTATAATCAGAAAAAAATGTGTGTTTAAATTCTCAAATTTTGCACAGCAAAACTATATATATTACCCTGATGCTCTGGTTCAGAGATAATAGTAGTTAAGCATCTTTTGTGTTTCAGTCAGTCATTAGACTTTCAAAAAAAATCTTAAAGTGTTGTTTTCTTAAAATTAGACATAGTTCAAATAGGTGGTATATTATTAAACCACAAATGTGGCTTTTCTTTTAATTTCATTTTTGTAGATTAGAAGGCATAAGGAAGGATATGTGTATCTGCCCTCTGCTGGCAAAGTTAAGATTATATTCTCTTTCTAGAGACAATAGAAACCAAATTGTGTAAGCAAACAGCACATAATTTTCAAAGGCATTTTACAGAAGGAAAAAAACAGATTTGAATTAAATAAAGGACTTGAAAGGACAGCAGACCAGTTTGGTATTCTGGTTTATAACAAATGAAATTATTGGAAAATAATGTTATATTTTACTCTTGAAAATTTTATATTCATTTTTTTAAAAAAAATAATGAAAATTAAATATCTCATTTGGTTAATTCCATTAAAGTCTTAAGAGACAAAATAAAGTTAAATGAGGCCTTGTAAATCTATGACAATAATTATAGTCCATGTGTCTTTCAATCTTAAATATTTATACTAGATAAAGTTGGTATTTCTAGAGTTAATAGATTATGAACCTGAACTAAACTGATTTATCATTTCTATCTTTTCAGAGACTTAGAAAATAATATATCAAATGAATATGAAGAGGTTCAATCTGAAGAAGCAAGATTTTAAAAAATAAAAATCCCCAAATAACAAAAATCTACCTCTGACATTTTGTAAAACATCAACACTTTAAGATTTTTCTCTGAAAACCCTTACAGAGAAAATAGATAAGTAATAGGGATGTGATCAATGTATTAGTGTCAACTCTGGACGATGTGACAAATGGTGACCTGAAAGAGTTGATTTGGGGCCTGGTTTTGATGTATCTTCTCATTAAGTGTCTGAATGATAAAATACAAAACATGTTCTTTAAATTTGAAAATGGCATTAAGGAGCCAAAGATTGATTTAGTGACAACTTGGAAAATTATTTTTTAGAGGTAGAAAGTGCCTTAGGAGTTAATCTAAACAAAGTTTCAGTTAATAAGGAAACTGAGTCCCAGAATAACTAAGTAAGGTACAAAATATAAAAAGAAACCATATTGAATAATGAAATAATTTGGTACAGAATGTTGCTTGATAAAGACAATTGTGAAGCTGAACATTGTGGAGGAAAAACAAAAATATCCCATAAATCTGGTAGGAAAATGGCTGAGAGTCAGACTTGATAACAAGTTCATCGTTAATTTGAGAGTAGAGTACACATTTAAAACAAACAAGCAAAAACCCACATCTAATAATATTAACAGATTGAAAGAAATTTAAAAAGGAGGGAAAATGTATAGCAAAACAATGTAAGAATCTAATGAGCCAGAGAAACTATTTTTTCTGCTTCTATCAATTAGATAAAAATTTGATCAGTTAATCTATCTGACCCTCGCTATCTAAATATATAAAATAAGCCAATTAGGTGACTAGCCCTTATTAATTTCTTAGGAACTATGCAGCAATGGCTGCCACACTTATTGAAAGTACGTTTTCTCTTCATATAAGGGTACACACAATGATATGTTATTTTTAATTTAAAAACATAAAAGTTTATAAATTTAAAGAATAGTCACAAAACTAATTAATGGGTTGGAACAAAACTGGAGATATTAAAAGAATTAGGGGTAAGGAAGAAGAAATAGAAAAAGAAATGTGGTGAAGTCATGTCATCACAGAGTTTTAGAGATAGGCCAGTAAATATTGCAACCTTTCCCTTTTCAATATGAAAAAATAGGGAATGTAAAAGTTGAATGGTAGGATTAAAGTTAAAAGTTAGCAAATGTCAAAGAAGTGGAACTCAAATCTAAATTATTCACATTGCCCTAATAAGGCAACAAGCACTTCTTCATTGCTGTGGCTAGAAAAACAGAATTGATGAACAGGAAACTTAATTCAAAAGCAGTCCCTCTACTCTCTTTTAAGGGAAGAGGGAACACCACCAGAACCTAATGTCTAGCATCTAGACATCTGAATGATCAGTGGAAATTATATGACAATCCGTTTCTTATATTTTAATTCTTTTTTTTTTTTTTATTTTCACTTCACTTGGCATATTTTCTGAATGGTGTTGGATATTTATTCTCATTAGTTACAGCTATAGTTAACTCTTGAATATCAGATAATATTTACTTAGGAGAGAGTAATAGAGTCTATTTTACAGAAACACTGAGTTTGCTTTATAGCCGCATTGGTAGTCAATGAATCAAAAGTGTAGCAGACAGTAACATAGATGTTCATGAGTGGGCTAATTTCTTACTGGTCTAGCACCTTAATAGAGAATCAACCTATTCAAGTTTCATGTTTCTGTTTCCTCAGAAATATATTGTATATGCTAAAAATTAATTTTGAAGAGCTATGCAATGATATTACTGTATGTGGAAAATATACATACAATAAATAAAATATTCAGAACACTAGAGCATGCCATTCTTGATAAGTAAAAAATCATAAGGGCCATTTGCCAGATGAAAAGGTAGTACTACAAGATGTAAAAGTGTCTTGAGATGAGGCCCTGGCCGGTTGGCTCAGTGATAGAGCATTGACCTGGCCTGCAGGATTCCCGGGTTTGATTCCTGGCCAGGGCACACAGGAGAGGCACCCATCTGCTTCTCCACCCCTCCCTCTCTCCTTCCTCTCTGTCTCTCTCTTCCCCTCCCGCAGCCAAGGCTCCATTGGAGCAAGGTTGGCCCAGGCACTGAGGATGGGTCTATGGCCTCTGCCTCAGGCGCTAGAATTGCTCTGGTCGCAACAGAGCAACGCCCCAGATGGGCAGAGCATCGCCCCCTGGTGGGCATGTGGGTGGATCCCAGTCATGTGCATGCAAGAGTCTGTCTGACTGCCTCCCCATTTCCAACTTCAGAAAAATACAAAAAAAAAAAAAAAAAAAGGTGTCTTGAGATGAGAAAATACAGCCTGGGGTATATCACTGTTTGATCAGAAAAAGAACCTGATGAATATAACAAAATACAGTTAAGCTTTGTTAACACAGAGAGGAACTAGGAACTCAAGAGGTGACAACTTAGTGTTAGATGAAAAACAATAAAAATAAAAATAACAGGCCTGACCTGTGGTGGCACAGTGGATAAAGCGTCGACCTGGAAATGTTGAGGTCGTTGGTTCGAAATCCTGGGCTTGCCTGGTCAAGGCACATATGGGAGTTGATGCTTCCAGCTCCTCCCCCCTTCTCTCTCTCTGTTTCTCTCTCTCCCTCTCTCTCTCCTCTCTAAAAATGAATAAATAAAATTTAAAAAAATAAATAAATAAAAATAACAGATACAATTATTAGCATTCACATTCTTTGTGAAAATGTTGGAAAGACTAAACGTCAACATTAAAACAATGTATAAAACCTCAGCAGGGGGTGCATAACTGAGGAGTGACCAGGTCATACTTGCAGGCTATCTGTGCCATTTGCAATAAACCATAAAACGTAGTCAGGTCTAAAACACACAGAGGTAAAAGGAAGTTATGGCTAGTATGTAAGACTGAAAAGCAAAAACACATTTGAAAGTCTTCCATTTAGTACTGTATTTTCCCTTGTATAAGATGCATATTTTGTTTGAAAATTTTGGGGTCTAAAAACTGGGTGCGTCTTATACAGTGATTGTAGATTTTTTTACTTGCATTTCCCACTTTTTTGCACTTGTTTTTGTGCTCATTGTTGAAGACAGTGATTTGTCATCATCAGACACAGATGAGAAGGAGTTGCATAAATTTTATGATGAATAAAACTTTATGAGTTCGATAACTTTATGTAATACATTTTTTTTTCAAATTTCAGGCCCCAAAATGAAGGTGTGTCTTATATATGGGAGCATCTTATACATGGGGAAATACCGTAATTTACACAACGTTGAAGTTTCTAGAATATAGCTGGGCTTCCTCCTGGGGCAGTCATTTCTCTAGAAGGCATGCTCCATAAGGCTCTATTTTCAGAAAGAAGCAGACAAGTCTTACTGCCAGCGAAAAACTTGCTAATGCTGAACATTACAGTGTCTTTTTTCCGGTTTGCTCTGTAAAACAGTATAACTGATTTTTAATATCATTTTAGATATCCAAGAAGTGCTCTGGGCAACTACCATTGACCACCCACATTCAGAATATTACTGGAAGTGCCATGCTTCATTGAGGTTAAGGATTCTGTGTTTTATTCCCATTTTTTCACTGTTTAGGTAACTTTGGCTTCCTATGAAATTTAATAGTGCAGAGTAGTTAGCTCTCATAACACTCATTATCAATGTTTTGGGTTTTTTTCCCCCTTCTTTTTCCAAGTGGGAGGAGGAGAGATAGAGAGACATGTGCCCAATCAGAATCCAGCCAGCAACCCCCACCTGGGGCCAATGCTCTACTATTTGCAGCCATGCTCACAACCAATCTATTTTTAGTGCCTGAGACAGGTGAGCTCAAAACATGGTTGCAAAAAAACCCAAAAACAAAAAAACATGGTTGCAGGAGAGGAAGGGGAGGGGTGTGGAGAAACAGATGGTCGCTTCTGTGTGCCTTGACTGGGAATCAAACCCTGGACATCCACATGCTGGGTTGAGGCTCTACCACTGAGCTAACCAGCCAGGGCTATCAATGTTTCTTAATATTAAATTATAATGTTTAAATAAGGTAAATTTCTATAGCCAGAGGTGATTTTTAATTTTTCTATAGTAAATTAATTTAAAAAAAAGCCAGGTGTAATATAAAAAATCAAAGCCTGCTGTACACTTCTTCTTGGTATATACATACCCAAGGTTTGGGGGGACCTTTAGAACCAAGGTTCTGTAGATCTTGATTAACAGCACTAATTCTTTCTGAAAGCTTCTAATTTGTTCCTACATTGTTCCCTCCCATATTTCACTAACAGTTTTCAAACAGCTGCTTGATCAAACTCTCCCTCTAGTCTAGCTCTACCTTTCTCCATATATCGATCACTCTGTTCCCTAACAGTGGGGCATTTCTTCACACACATGTATAGAAAGCATGGATGACAGAATGGGCTCAGAGCGATATAATTAACACTGGTGTCACAGTGCCAGAGGTGCTTCCAAACTTTCAGTCCTTAATTTGAGGCTCCATTTCCTGGAAAAAAACAAAACAAAACAAAACATAAAAACCAACCTTCACACCGTTAAGAAGAAACAAAATTAAGTTTTTATTGTATTACACTTTTACTCATAATACTCTAACCAGGTAGGTAATGAATTATAAAATTATTATTAATTCACCTATTAGACTACTAAAACAAACAAAAACTACTTTAGACTGGGTGGCTGGCTTAACAAAAAAACATTTATTGGCCCTGGCCAGTTGGCTCAGTGGTAGAGCGTCGGCCTGGCGTGCAGGAGTCCCGGGTTCAATTCCCGGCCAGGGCACACAGGAGAAGCGCCCATCTGCTTCTCCACCCCTCCCCCTCTCCTTCCTCTCTGTCTCTCTCTTCCCCTCCCCCAGCCGAGGCTCCATTGGAGCAAAGATGACCTGGGCGCTGGGGATGGCTCTGTGGCCTCTGCCTCAGGCGCTAGAATGGCTCTGGATGCAACAGAGCAACGCCCCAGAGGGGCAGAGCAGCGCCCCCTGGTGGGCATGCTGGGTGGATCCCAGGCGGGCGCTGCCTCCCCATTTCCAGCTTCGGAAAAAATGAAAAACAAAACAAAACATTTATTTCTCACTGATTTGCAGGCCGGAAAGTCCAAAATCAGGATGCCAGCAGATGCAGTGCCAGCGCAAGGCTTCTCGCTGTGTCCTCACGTAGCAGAAGGGGCAAGGGATCTCTCTGCGGTCTTTTTTATAAGAGTACTACAGTAGTCCCTCGCCATATCGTGGTTCACTGTTCACAGTCTCACTGCATTGTAGATTTTTAAATTGCATATATTTAATTTTGTATCACGGATTTTTTACTATATTGTGGGATTTTGCAGTATAGAGGTATTTTTTGTATATTTATTATTTTAATTATTTTTGCAGTAAAATAAGCAAGATAAGTGTGGGAAAGGTTAATAATATTGTTGGAAAGCTTGATAAGAGTGTGGGGAGGGTTTATAAAGCCTTAATATGTATATAAATAATAAAATAAATATAAGGTAATCCACTTTGTGGATTTTGACCTATTGTGGGGAGTTCTGGAACCTAACCCCTGAGATAGATAAAGGACTACTGTAATCCCATTCATGAAGGCGCCACCCTTATGACCTAATTAGCTCTCTAAGGTCTCACTTCGTAACACTATCACACTGGGAATTGTGTTTTAATACATGAATTTTGGGAGCACACAAAATTCAGTTCATGGTATCTCTTTTATTGTTCACAGCATCTAGATAACAGATTACGTTTTCCTATCTGTTCTTGAAGTTTTCCTCTCAATGTTTAATGGCTAGAGACATTCAACAAAGATAGTCTGATTTAACTGTTCATGTTGTGTTCATGCTTTGGCTTGACTTAAAGTCTTATCAAGACCATAAAGCTCATGAGATGATACAGTTGTACCAATTCCCTAAATTGAATTTTGGCTGTTTATAGTAGACTAAGAGAGAAAAAGTGTTGAGAAGGCCTACAGAACATAAATGTCTTTAGCTTCTTGTTGCTAAATTTGAATTAATCCATTCAGTTTTCTTCTTTTCTTTTGGATAGTTAAAAATGTTCCCTTGCTTAACACATACACACTTCATTCTCTTTTAGTTGGTAAGCTATAAATTTATCATTGACTGTTGCAAAGGAACCTGGCCACATTAAAGCTTTCCCTAAATGAAAAAGAGTAAATGTATGCCAAAGATAAAGCAGGATAAAATATTCTTCTCTCAAGTCAATATGCAACCTAAGAAATCATGTTTTAGATAAATGAATACAAATTGTTGCTCTAAAGAGATATTAATCTGTAACAAGTATAGCAGTAACACATTTCCATTGGCTAATAAAATTAATCTTCCATATGCATTAATTTTTAGTATTGTCAATATTAAACATAAGACAGATTAGAAATGCTTTCATTTTCAATGATATCCTTAGAAAGACAACATTAAGAATAAAATACATTTACATATATTTTAAACAGTGGGAACTGCATTTTCGCTAAGATAAGAGCTGAATGGCAAAAATTAACTTTTATTGTTAGTAGCACTGAAGAGTGATCTAGACATTGTCAGTTTACACACTGATCAGGAGTTAATTCTAAAGGCTAATAATGAGAAACAATACATTTACAAAATATATAATCAGATAGAGATATTTCTTTTCAAATAGAAGTGATTATTAATGTGCTAACAATTAGTGCTATAGGTAAAATTTATAATTCTAATTATAAATGAGCAATATAGGTTTTATTATATTGAAATAAAAGGAAAGATTTTTTTAAACTTTTGTTTCTAAAACAAAGAATGATTTCTACTCAGATTTAATGTTAATAAAACCTTAGTTTATTCATAATAATGTATACAGAATATAGCTCAAAAAGAACTACATTACATTTTTAGGACTGAAAATAGTTCATTCAATCTATTATTTTCCAGGTAAAAATATAGAACAAGAAACATAATTGTGAAAAATAATCTACAATTTAATGTTGGTTATAAAAATATTTCCAACAGTAAGAGAAATTCAAACACCAGATTTTAATGATTTCAAAGAAAAAGTATTGCTACAAATGCAATGTGGGAGATTATTGCTGTATTTATAGAAAATGGAATCCCACTTTTTAAGTTTCCTCACACTGAGGATATTAAAAATATAAAATGATGACAGGTGCATTTGAACTCATCTTCATAATTCATAAGTTACTTGTAAAGAATGTACTTATAAAGCAGTAAGGACCTGTGGACTCACTATGCCAAAGAATGTGCATTTAGATCATGACTTTGACAACTCCCAAGCTAAGAAGCAATGCATACAGAAATCTGACTGGCTGAAGAATCTTAGGAAAACCATTCAACTTCTTATATTACTCACTGGTAGAGTGCTGGGTTCTTAGAAAGATCTTTTTTAACAGACCCATGAAAGGGACATGATTGGAGCATGGTATGCAAATGAATATTAAGGGCACTATAAATCATCAGTGGAAGATGACTGAGCTTGGGCAAAAAAATTCTTAAGTGTGCATTAGTTTGTTGGGTTGTCATGAAAAAATACCATAGGTTGGGTGAATTAAACAAGTAACTTAATTTTTTGTTACTCTCAAATTATTTACCATATTAAATAAGTGGTAATTGTTACCTGGCAGATTTTTTATAAATATTAAATTAGAAAATATATTCCAAGCACCTTGTAGTTAACAAGTAGAAGCTATTCCTAGTAACAGTCTTCTCTTAAGGATATCTTTCTTTTTTTAAAAAAGTTATTTTATTAGGTTTGATTTGCATTATAGTTTTTCAAAATGTCACTAAGGTATGTTGCAATATTAAATGTCTTTTTTTGCTGTAGGCAAAAAAATCTACTATAATTGCCAACTTCAACAAGGCACACTGTTTATGGTCAACTATTGCAGTCATGTCCCTCAATTTGTCCCTGCCTTCTCAAATGTGCACTCTTTTTTAAAAATAAATTTTTATTAATTTTAATGGGGTGACATCAATAAATCAGGGTACATATGTTCAAAGAAAACATGTCCAGGTTATCTTGTCATTCAATTATGTTGCATACCCATCACCCAAAGTCAGTTTGTCCTCCGTCACCTTCTATCTAGTTTTCTTTGTGCCCCTCCCCCTCTCCTTTTCCCTCTCCCTCTCTCTCTTCCCCCCCTCCCTGGTAACCACCACACTCTTGTCCATGTCTCTTAGACTCGTTTTCATGTCCCACCTATGTATAGAATCATGCAGTTCTTGATTTTTTCTGATTTCCTTATTTCATTCCGTATAATGTTATCAAGATCCAACCATTTTGTTATAAATGATCCGATGTCATCATTTCTTATGGCTGACTAGTATTCCATAGTGTATATGTGCCACATCTTCTTTATCCAGTCTTCTATTGAAGGGCTTTTTGGTTGTTTCCATGTCTTGGACACTGTGAACAATGCTGCAATGAACATGGGGCTGCATGTGTCTTTACGTATCAATGTTTCTGAGTTTTGGGGGTATATACCCAGTAGAGGGATTGCTGGGTCATAAAGTAGTTCTATTTTCAGTTTTTTTGAGGAACCACCATACTTTCTTCCATAATGGTTGTACTACTTTACATTCCCACCAACAGTGAATGAGGGTTCCTTTTTCTCCACAGCCTCTCCAACATTTGCTATGACCTGTCTTGTTGATAATAGCTAATTTAACAGGTGTGAGGTGGTATCAAATGTGCACTCTTAAATGGATCTCTGTCATATTGACTCTGGGCTTGGTTGTATGACTTCCTTTGGCCAATACAATAACAGATATGACTTAAGCAGAGTCTTGAAAAACACTTGCACTGTGTGATTTGCCCTCTTTGCTGCTCCTGGGATCACTGTGACTGCTCCCATAAGGAAGTCCAGGATAGCATCCTGGAGGTTAAGTGACCATATTTAGCTGAGATGAGCTATCTCAGATTCATTCCTGAAGGCCAAGCACACTTCCAGGGCCAACCAAGGCCAAAAAGTTCCAACTGAGACATGGCATGGCCCCAGAGATTATCTAAACTGATTCAGACCAGAAGAAACTACTCAATGCATCGACAAAAACATGAGAAAAATAAAGGTTTGTTGATTTAGGCTACTAAGTTTTTTTAGTTTTTTATTATGTAGCAAATGTTATGTCTAATTAACACATCATTGTATCTCTAGTCTCTACCAAATGCCTGGAACATAGTAGATGATCAATAAATAGTTGAAGAAATCTTAAATCTTTATTTAATGGCCTTAGAACATTTTGTGGTTAGATAAATTATTAAAAATCAATGTTTTAAAAAAGAAACAACTTTTCTTCAATAGTTACTATAACAAATTATTTGATATGATTTCTTTCTGCCTTTGTAATAATATGACAAATATTTTCTTAAACGTGTGTGTAATTTGCCTGACCTATGGTGGTGCAATGAATAAAGCATTGACCTGGAATGCTAAGGGTGCCAGTTCAAAACCCTGGACTTGCCTGGTCAAAGCACATACAAGAAGCAACTACTACGAGTTGATGCTTCCTACTTCTCCCACCTTCCTGTCTCTCTCTCTCATTCTCTCTCTCTCCTCTCTCTCTAAAAATCAATAAACCAAAAATCTTAAAAAAAAACCCTAATGTGTAACTTATCACACACAAGATCAAATACCACTTTGATATATTGCTGTTGGGCAGATAAAATATATTATGCTCACTTTGTTAAAGATGCCGCTGCCCACATGGAAGCCCGTAGCCCAGGCGATATTAATGTGTGTTGGAGTGGGCTGTGGGCAGGCAGGATCTTTGTAGCCTGGGGCTTGGTTTTAGGACTAAGTTTTCCCACCCTTTTTGATGTGGGGTAGTGCAATCCCATCATGCCTCAGATAAGTGACTTTGTATTAGAGACTTCCCTATTTTGTATATTGGATTAAGGGGTTTTGATTTCTACACTATAAAATGGAGGTAGAACAGGAGCTAGCTCTCTCTTGGTTCCTGAGATTAGCATTAGAGGAAAGAGCAGAGAGGAGAGCAGAAAGAGAACACATGAAGGAGGCCAGGAGAAGCAGCCAAGATGGCGGAGTGTTGAGTGAGAAGCCAGTTTGTGCAGAGTTTGTGCAGGGAGAAGGAAGGAGATGGGGAACAGAGGTGAGTAAATCTGGTGAGCTAGAAACCTTTAATTCTAGGAAACTCGGATGAGTCAGTAAGTAGCTTTGTGAGCACTGAATGAGTGGGTTTTGGAGCCCAGTGTGTGTTTTTACTTGTCCGCCAGGTTCAAGCTAGGATTAAAGATGATGGCCCATCAGTTTTTGGCTCCATTGTTTCTTTACTGACTGTCCGAATCCAATGCGAACCCACATGGGCTGGGCTGCTGTGATGGTGGCCGTGGATACTGGCTTCACATTTGGCATAGTCTGTGGCAGGATTCGGAATTCAGTATGGAGCCACCGCCACCTTTGAGTGGTGGAGTAAAGGACTGGCTGCTGTTAGGGTTCCCCATGGCTGTCCTTTTGGGGACCATAGGCTGGCTGACTTTTACAGCCATGTCTGAGGAAACCAAGAGCTCTGTGGAAGAGGCTGCCCAGGACTTGCAAACCAAGCAGTGGAAGGAGCTGGAGCAAACATGGGAGAAAGAGATGCTGACCCTGGAGCTGGAGGAAGCGTTGGAGGAGGAGGCCGACCAGGTTCGTGAGATTCGCCTGGAAATAGAGCAGCGGCTAGAGAAGGATTCACAGGTTCGTGAGTTGCAGATTGCCCTGGACGTTGTGGAGAGCCAGCAGCGGCAGGAGGCCAAGGCTGAGGCCGGAGCTGGAGCTGCAAGATTTTCTGGAGCAGAAGGGGGCAGCGGCCCAGGACTCAAGCCCAGGAGCGACCCACGACTTGAGCAGGCAGCGGGAGCTGATGTTTTCAGTTCCTCTTTGAAGGATGAGGAGAATCGGCTGGAGTTGCAATCCACAGTCTCCAGAAGATGAAAACCCAGCTGGAAGCAGCACCTACTATGGCCCTGGTAGGTCTGCGATTTTGGGACATAGGGCTGGACGCCATGTGCCCCTCTTTGGGACAGTGTAAGACCTGCCAGGATGGCAGGAATGAGGGGGGTGGCTGATGCCCCATGTGCATGGGCTGATTTCCTGGACTACGACCAGAGTGGGCACTGGCTTCTTTGTTGGATGGACTACGGATTTTGAACAATGTGAAATACCCTGATGGGGGTGGGGGGGTGGCTTTGCTGGAAGCACTCCCCTGCCCCGGGAAGCTTTTTCCATGGCTAGAAACAAAGCTGAGGACTTTTTTTTTTTCTGAAGTTGGAAACGGGGAGGCAGTCAGACAGACTCCCGCATATGCCTGACCGGGATCCACCTGGCACGCCCACCAGGGGGTGATGCTCTGCCCATCTGGGGCGTTGTTTTGTTGCATCCAGAGCCATTCTAGCGCCTGAGGCAGAGGCCATAGAGCCATCCTCAGCACCCGGGCAACTTTGCTCCAATGGAGCCTTGGCTGTGGGAGGGGAAGAGAGAGGCAGAGAGGAAGGAAAGGGGGAGGGGTGGAGAAGCAGATGGGCGCTTCTCCTGTGTGCCCTGGCCAGGAATCAAACCCGGGACTCCTGCATGCCAGGCCGACGTTCTACCACTGAGCCAACCAGCCAGGGCCAGGCTGAGGACATTTTGCACTTTGGGCAAAGTGCTCAGAGACTGGTGAAGTGTACCTTTGTGATCGTTGAAACTGTATGATTTGTGCCATTGTAATTTATATAATGTGCCTAATTTCCTTGTACAGGGATGCCAGTGGTGTAGATTGTGAGTAGTAAAGTGAGCATAGGGGTGGATTGTTGGCAGATAAAATATATTATTCTCACTTTGTTAAAGATACTGCTGCCCACATGGAAGCCCGTCGCCCAGGTGATATTAATGTGTATTGGGGCAGGCTGTGGGCAGGCAGGATCTTTGTAGGACTAAGTTTTCCCACCCTTTTTGATGTGGGGTGGTGCAATCCCATCATGCCTCAGATAAGTGACTTTGTATTAGAGACTTCCCTATTTTATATATTGGATTAAGGGGTTTTGATTTCTACACTATAAAATAGAGGTAGAATGGGAGCTAGCTCTCTTTTGGTTCCTGAGATTAGTATTAGAGGAAAGAGCAGAGAGGAGAGGAGAGAGAAGCCACATGGAGGAGGCCAGGAGAAGCAGCCAAGATGGCAGAGTGTTGAGTGAGAAGCCAGTTTGTGCAGAGTTTGTGCAGGGAGAAGGAAGGAGATGGGGAACAGAGATGAATAAATCTGGTGAGCTAGAAACCTTTAATTCTAGGAAACTTGGATAAGTCAGTAAGTAGCTTTGTGAGCACAGAATGTGAGTGGGTTTTGGAGCCCAGTATTTGTTTTTACTTGCCTGCCAGGTGCAAGCTAGGATTAAAGATGATGGCCCACCAGTTTTTGGCTCCATTATTTCTTTACCGACTGTTCGAATCCTGTGTGAACCTGCATTGGCCAGGCGGCTGTGATGGTGGCCGAGCCCACTGGCCTTACAATTTCTAACTGTGAATTTTAATTTTCATGATCCAATTACAAGTTATAAACATTTTTCTGTATGTATGTAAGTATGTGTGTATATATGTATACATATGCAAGCAGTTAAGTGTTACATTGTAAGGATTAAATAAAAATTTTTATATGGTTTGAAGCATAGTCATAGTTAAGACAAAGGTTGCTTAAAACCAAACTGTGGAAAAATTTAAATATACCTTGTGGGCTGACATGTCACTCAGAATAAACACTGCAGTACTTATCATGATTTATAAGGCCTTACCTATGAGGTTGCATGTTACTCTCTGACTTTGTTTATAAGTACCTCCTCATTCTCTCCACTACTATTCTATGGCTTTCTATTATACTTCAAACTTGCCAAGTATCTCACCGCAGGGCCTTTACAATTGTTAGTTCCAATGCCTGGATATCATTCCCATTCATATGGCTAGTTCACTTACTTCCCTTTATTCTAAAACCATTTTTCAACATGGGCTTCCTTGGTTGATCAATTTAACTTAACAACTGCCCTTAACATTTCATATCCCAGTTCTCTGATTTTTATTTTCTCCTATGAACCCATCACTATCTCAGACATATTTTACTTATTTATCTTCTTTTTTTTTGTACTTATTTATCTTCTTTATTGTCTACCTTCCCACACTAGAATATAAGCCTAATAAAGATAGGAATTTTTATCTGTTTTCTATACAGTTTTGTCCACAGCACCTAGAACAGTACTGATACATAGTAAAAGCTCAGTAATATTTGTTGAGTGAATGAGAGAGAGGGGTTCTTATTCTTGGGTGTTTCAAGGTGTCTGTGAATTAGCTGGACATTTTATAAAACTTTGGTATAAATGGAAACATAATTACAGTTTTATTAAGAGAAGGTCCATGACTTCCAGCAGATTAACAGAGTTTTGGGGGTTTAGGAACACATAGTACTACAAATAATTGGTCTAAAGAATTTTTAAAAATGTATTTCTTGAAATGGAGAATTAAGAGTTACTGAGGCTTTTTAAGAGAAGTAGTGGCAAGAGTAGAATGGTACCAAAAGAAGATTAATCAGGCAGAATGATGGATTCAAGTCAGGAGAGATTAAAGGCAACGAGACCAGTCAGGGGGTTATTGTCTGCAGTAAGACAGGAATTAATGAGGTCCTGAACTGGAAGCATGGTTTAGGGAGTGAAAAGAAGCCTTACATCTCATTATGTGCAAATACTGTCAGACGTGTTACTATGTTACAGTGTGATAGCATTGCTGAAATGAAAATCAAGTATTTTAATACAAAAAGTATATTTTTAGTTTAAATGAAACACTTCAAATAGTGGAATGTAGTGGGCTGAGATAACCTCACCACATTAAAGCGAGAAAGTTTTCACCACTATGTACCAACCATCTCAACCTTAATAGAAAAGTCTTCTTTCTTCTCTCCCTACTAATGCCACCATGAGCACATTTGGTTATGAGAAAGGTCATGGGGCATTACTCATTGAGTCTCATTAGAGTTATTGGAATAATACAAAATAGCATAGTATTTAACACATTCACTCTTTTGGTTTGATTTGCCATGATTATATAAATATTTAAATATTTTTACTTTCAGCTTGCAACCTAAAGTGACATTACTTGGGTAGTATATTTATGGAAATTATTTGAAATGTTTCACTGAAGTGTTCTCTGTGGGAGAGAGAAATAAACATGTAACTTTGAGAACTGACCTCTCACAAAAAATTAATTCCAAGCCCTATGTTTATGTATATTTTGTATTATCATCAATAATTTATCTGTGTAATTATGGGAGAAAATAATTAAAATCATTCATTGATTAAACTATCACAGAAAATTTATTTAAGAATACTGATGCTGTGTTTAGAAATACCACCCCTCCCTGAGACCAGGGGCTCACCAGCTGGAAGAATTTCTGCAGAGGGTACTGTTGGCCCCAACCAATCTGAACCTGTTGCTCATCTCACTGGGGAGAAATAGAATTGGAGTACACAGAAGTATCAGAGAGACTAGGCTCTGGAGTAGGAGACATTTTCACTGTACTGAGCTTCTGATAAAGAGACCCCTGAAGTCAGGGGTTCCATTAACATTGTATCCCAATCCCAGCTGCCATAAATCATCAAGCTTGCAACCTGAGGGCAGGTTGCTGGGGTGAGGTCAGTCTAAAATCACACTATAGTCTTTCTACAGAAGACTCTTTGGGAAGACCACCCAACTACAAGAGGAAGTGGAGCAGCTATAATGTGGCCACAAATCTTATGGAGCTTGGGGTATTTATGGAGCTGCTGTCATTTTTAAGCAGGAGGAAGTTGATCATTATACACAGTTTGGCTCCTCCCACACTACCCAGGAACAGGAAATGCAGACCCAAACTGCAAACAGAGCGGTAGCTACAGACAAGTAGCCCACAGTGGGTTACAAACAATGGCTGATGCCAACTCAAGAAGACCCATAACCCAGTGGTCCCCAACCCCTGGGCCATGGACCGGTACTGGTCCATGGGCCATTTGGTACCGGTCCACAGAGAAAGAATAAATAACTTACGTTATTTCTGTTTTATTTATATTTAAGTCTGAATGATGTTTTATTTTTTTTTAAAATGACCAGATTCCCTCTGTTACATCCATCTAAGACTCACTCTTGATGCTTGTCTGAGTCATGTGATACATTTATCCATCCCACCCTAAAGGCCGGTCTGTGAAAATATTTTCTGACATTAAACTGGTCCGTGGCTAAAAAAAGGATGGGGACCACTGCCATAACCAATACAACCAGTAGTAGGTGGTAGACAGTACCAAAACTAGATTCAGCTAGCTACACAGCAGCATGCCCAAAGGAGGAGTCCAGCAAGCCCCAGACACTATGGAGAAAAAATAAGCCCAGTAGGACAGATATTGCACACTGTCTAATACACATAATCAAGGTTGACCCTTAGAGCCAGCCAGCCTGAATAAATAATAGCACCCATGAAAGGAACAACTGAATTCAATATACACATACTACCCTCAAGAAGCATTCCTAGAACAAGAAACTCAGGTGGCCTGAAAGTCAGTACCACTGAGCTCATTTTCCTCATAAAGACACCACAACAAATTTCAAAGTCATTGCTACCTAATACACAGACAAAATGGGCAGACAAAAAAATATGACCCAAATGAATCAACAAGAGAAATCCCAAGATAAAGAACTAAATGAAATGGAAGCAACCAAATTACCAGATGCAGAGTTTATAATAATGATTTTTAGTATGATCAAGGATCTTAGAGCAACAATGGATGATCACAGTGAGAACTTAAAGAGACAGCCAGCATCAAAGAGGACAGTGAAAGCATAAAAAAGAACCAGTCAAAAGTGACAAATACAATTTCAGAAATGAAGACTGCACTAGAAGGAGTCAACAGCAGATTGGATGAAGCAGAGAACTTAACAATTTAAAAGACAAGATAAATCTAAGCACAGAAGCAGAGAAGCAAAAAGAAAAGGGGCTCAAAAAGACTGAGGAAACTCTAAGAGACCTCTGTTACAACATGAAAAGAAACCATATCCTCATCCTAGGGGTTCCTGAAGGAGAAGAGATGAACAAGGAATAGGGGATGTGATTAATTTTCATAGCTGAAAATTCCCCAAAAATTGATGAAGGAAAAAGTCACACAAGTATAAGAAGCACAGAGTCCCATTAAAGATGAACCCAAGGAAGCATATGCCAAGATACATCATAACTAAAATTCCAGTTAATAGACAAAGAAAGAATACTAAAAACCACAAGAGAAAAGCAGTTAATTACCTACAGAGGAGCTCCTATAAGGATAACATCTGACTTATCAACATAAACACTTGAAGCTAGAAGGGTTTGGGAAAAAATATTTAAAGTGATGCAAAACAAAAACATACAAATAAGACTACTTTATCCAGCAAGGCTATCATTTAAAATGGAAGTAAATAAAAAGCTTCCCAGACCAAAAAAAAAAAAAAAAAAAAGACTCAAGGAATTACAACCAAACCAGTACTGCAAGAAGTGTTATGAGGCCTGCTATAAAAACACCAAAGGAAAAAAGAAACTGAGAGAAAAAAGATTGTAGGTTTAAAGAATGAAATGGCAATAAATAAATACATATCAATAATAACCTTAAATGTAAATTGATTAATTGTTCCAGTGAAAAGACAGAGTGTAGCTGCATGGGTGAAAAAAAACAGGATCCATATATATGCATCTATAAGATCCACCTCAGATCAAAAGACACATAGACTGAAAGTGAAAGGATGGAAAAAAATATTTAATGCAAATGGAAATGAAAAAGAAGCTGGAATAACATTACTTATATCAGACAAAGTAACCTTTAAATCAAAGGCTATCGTAAGGGATAAAGAAGGTCATTACATAATGATAAAGGGAGCAATCCAACAGGAGGATATAATCATTGTTAACATTTATGCAACTAATATAGGAGCACCTAAATATATAAAACAAATAAAGGGTGAGATCAAGAACTATACTATAATAGTAGGGGTTTTTTAACATCAATGGATAGATCCTCCAGAAGAAAATTAGCAAAGAAATAGCAGCCTTAAATGACACACTATATCAACTGGCTTTAATTGATATATTCAGAACATTTCACCCCAAAGCAGCAGAATATACATTCTTTTCAAGTGCTCATGGTAGATTTTCTAGGATAGACCACATATTAGAACACAAAACAGTCTTAATAAATTTAAGAAGTTTAAAATCATATCAAGCATCTTCTCTGATCTCAATGGCATGAAACTAGAAATCAATTACAAAAGAAAAACTGAAAAACATTCAAACACTTGGAGGTTAATAGCATGTTATTAAATAACAAATGAGTAAACAATGAAGTCAAGAAAGAAATAAAAAATTTATTAGAAATGAAAATAAACATAAAACAACCCAAAATCTATGAGACACAGCAAAAGCAGTCCTGAGAGGGAAGTTCATAGCATTACAGGCATACCTTAAGAAGCAAAAAAAGGCTCAAATAAACAACGTAACCCTGCACCTAAAAGAACTAGAAAAAAACAACATATAAAGCCTAAAGGAGGTAGAAGAGAGGAAAATATAGAAATCAGAGTGGAAATAAATGACACAGAGCTTAAAAAACTACAAAAGATCAATGAAACCAAGACCTGGTTCTGTGCAAAGGTGAGTAAAATTGAGGAACCTTTAACCATACTCATCAAGAAAAAAACAGAGAGGACTCAAATAAATAAAATTAGAAATGAAAGTGGAGAAGTAACAACTGATACCACAGAAATACAAAGTATTGTAAGAAAATACTAGAAAGATCTATATGCCATAAAAGTGGACAACCTAAGCAAAATGGATAAATTCCTAGAAACATACAGTCTCCAAAACTCAATCTAGAAAAATTAGAAAACCTAAACAGACCAGTTACAACAAATAAAATAGAAAGTTATGAAAAAACTCTCAACAAACACATGTCCTGGACCAGGTGGCTTCACAAGTAAATTTTCTCAAACATTCAAAGAAGAACTCACACCTATTTTTCTCAAGCTATTCCAAAACTTTCAAGAGGAAGAAAGACTTGCAAGCTCATTTTTTGAGCCAATCATTATTCTTATTCCAAAACCAGGTAAAGACACGACAAAGAAAATAAACTATAAGCCAATATTTCTGATGAATATAGGTGTAAAATTCCCAACAAAATATTAATCTGAATATTCTCTGATCTCAATGGCATGAAACTAGAAATCAATTACAAAAGAAAAACTGAAAAACATTCAAACACTTGGAGGTTAATAGCATGTTATTAAATAGCAAATGAGTAAACAATGAAGTCAAGAAAGAAATAAAAAATTTATTAGAAATGAAAATAAACATAAAACAACCCAAAATCCATGAGACACAGCAAAAGCAGTCCTGAGAGGGAAGTTCATTAATTACTACCCAAAGTAATTAATCTGTTGCAAACTGAATCCAGCAACACATTTAAAAGATCATACATCTTGATCAAGTGGGATTTATTCTGGGAAGCAAGGTTGGTAAAATATTTGCAAGTCATTAAATGTGATTCATCATAAAATAAAATGAAGGATAAAAATCTCATTATTTTATCAATAGATGCAGGAAAAGCACTTGATAAAATCCAGCACCCATTTATAATAAACACTGAGCATAGTGGGAAAACAGGGATCATAACTCAACATAATAAAGGCTATATATGACAAACCAACAGCCAACATCATACACAATTGGCAAAAATTAAAAGCAATAAAGTTAAGATCAGGAAGAAGACAAGGGCACCCTCTTTCAAGTACTCTTATTCAAAAAAGTTCTGGAAGGCCTAGCAATAGCAATCAGACAAGAAGAAGAAATAAAAGGCATCCAAATTGGAAAAGAAGAAGTAAAACTATCATTATTTGCTGATGACATGATACTGTACAGAGAAAACCCTAAAGTCTCAGTCAAAAAACTACTAGACTTGATAAATGAATTTGGCAAGGTGGCAGGATATAAAATAATATTTAGAAATCAATGGCATTTTTGTACACCAACAGTAAACCGTCAAAAAGAGAAATTAAGGCAACAATTCCCTTCATTATTGCATCAACAACAAAAACATACATAGGAATAAATTTAACCAGGGAGGTAAAACACTTTTACTCAGATAATTCTAAGACATTGAAAAAAAGAAATCAAGGAAGATACAAACAAGTGGAGCATATACCATGTTCATGGATATAAAAAAATCATTAAAATGTCTATACTACCCAAAGTAAACTATAGATTCAATGCAATTCCTATTAAAATACCAATAGTATACTTCACAGATCTAGAACAAATATTTCAAAAATTCATACGGAACCAAAAAGAACCCGAATAGCCTCAGCAATCTTGACAATGAAAAACAAAGTGTGAGGTATCTCTCTTCCTGATATCAAGTTATACTACAAGGCCATTGTACTCAAAACAGTTTGGTACTGGCATAGGAACAGGCATAGAGATCAATGGAACAGGACAGAGAACACAGAAATAAACCCACACCTTCAAGGGTCAATTGATATTTGACAAAGGAGGTAAGTGCATACAATGGAGTAAATAAAGACAGTGTCTTTAATAAATGGTATTTGGAAAACTGAACTGGTACATGCAAAAAAAATAAAACTAGATCTCCAACTCACATCATTCACAAAAACAAACTCAAAATGGATAAAAGACTTAAATGTAAGTCATGAAACTATAAAAATCTTGGAAGTAAACCCTTAAATATCTGTTGTAATAGTATTTTTGCTGATATATCTTAATGGGCAAGTAAAATAAAGGACAAAATAAACAAATGAGACTATCAAACTAAAAAGTTTTTGCACAGCGAAAGACACCATTGGCAAATTAAAAAGATGATCCACACTATGGGAGAACAACCAAAATTTATAAAGAACTTCTAAAACTCAACACCAGGAAAGTAAACAATCCAATTAAAAAATGGGCAAAGGAACTGAATAGACACTTCTGCAAAAAGCACATACAAATGGCTAATTGGCATATGAAAAAATGTTCAATGTCACTGATTATCAGAGATTTGCAAATAAAAATCACAATGAGATATCACCTCACACCTGTCAGAATGGCGCTCATTAACAGATGAACACACAACAAGTGCTGGAGAGGGTGTGGAGAAAGGGAACCCTCTTGCACTGCTGGTGGGAATGCAGACTTGTACAGCCACTGTGAGAAAAGACTATGGCGTTTCCTCAAAAAAATAAAAATGGAACTGCTTTTTCACCCAGCCATCCTACTTTTAGGAATATAGCCTATGAATTCTAAAACACTGATTCTTAAGAATATAGGCACTCTCATGTTTATGGCAGCATTATTTACAATAGTGAAGATCTGGAAAAAGCCTAAGTGTCCATCAGTAGACAAGTGGATAAAAAAGCTGTGGTACATATACACAATGAAATACTACACTGTCATGAAAAAGGAAGTCTTACCTTTTGTGATGGCATAGATGGACCTGGAGATTATTATGCTAAGTGAAATAAGCCAGGCAGAGAAAAACAAATATCATATGATCTCACTTATAATTGGAATGAACAAGGTGAACTGAAGAACAGAATAGAGGCAGAGGTGGGGTCACAGGGAGCAGAGGGACAGCAGGCAGAGAGACGGGGGATGAGGAGATGAGATCAGAAAAGGTAAAAGGATTAGTGAAATTATATATACATAACACAGAAATACAGATAACAGGACAACAAATCTTAGAGGTAAGCGGCGAGAGAGTTAGGCAGAGCAGGAAAAGGGGGTATAAAAAGGGACACAGGGGTGGGGGTTGAGGGAGTTATATTGAGTGGGACACTTGAATCCATGTAAACACAATAAATTAAAATTGATAAAAATTTTAAAAATAATTAAAAAAAGAAATACCATTCACTAATAAAAAAGAAATAAAACTATTAAATATATCTAACAACCTGAAAAAAAAAAAAAGAAATGCCCCCTTTCAAGAACCATACTGCATATTTAATTTTGGGGAAAATATGGCCTTGGTAAGAATTATTTTCATTTTCTTATATTGTTACAAAAGGGCCACAGTAAGATGAATCATAAGCTAAGAGTTAATAATTAGATGTTAACTAATAGAAATCTCAGCTGCTATTATCAGAGAAATTCTTAGCATAGAAATATAATTGAGCAATTTGCAAGTAGATATTCTTCATAGTGGGTTTCTCTCTACACTGTGAATTTTATGCCCACTTACGGCTCTGTTCAGGTAGGCTCAAGTCAGGCGTTCCTTTTCTTCCGTGAGCAAATTCTAGATCCCTTGAACTTACCTATACAAGTGCTGTTTTTCTTCAGTTTCTGGAATTTGACAGGTAACTGATTAAATGCAGATATCCCTCCTACTATGATCACTGCTGTTCTTCAAAAAGAAACCCACACCTAAATACATGTATATTCCTCCCTAAAACATATCATTTGTGGTTCTTCTCCACTCTCAATGGCATTTCCCCATCACAACCAGCTCTTTGTATCAATGTCTTAACTGCCTTTCCAGTCCTCAAGTTTATCTTCCATGTTGCTGGAAACCTGATCACACTATTAACTTACTTAAAATCTATCAGCAGGCCCTGGCCGGTTGGCTCAGCGGTAGGGCGTCGGCCTGGCGTGCAGAAGTCCTGGGTTCGATTCCCAGCCAGGGCACACAGGAGAAGCGCCCATCTGCTTCTCCACCCCTCCCCCTCTCCTTCCTCTCTGTCTCTTTCTTCCCCTCCCGCAGCCGAGGCTCCATTGGAGCAAAGATGGCCCAGGCGCTGGGGATGGCTCTGGTTGCAGCAGAGCATCGCCCCCTGGTGGGCAAAGCGTCGCCCCCTGATGGGCCTGCCGGGTGGATCCCGGTCCGGCGCATGCGGGAGTCTGTCTGACTGTCTCTCCCCATTTCCAGCTTCAGAAAAATACAAAAATATATATATATATATATATATATATATATATCGATCAGCAGTTTCTCAAAATTATAGTATATAAATTAAATAGTTTATGTAATCATACACACGTTTCCAGGTTCTGGCTTTGCCTTCCATTCTTATCTTGTTTTTCGTTACTTTCACAGACTGCACTTCTCCACTCCTTTTCCTGAAACACTGTGCTGCTCTCTGCACATCTATACGTACTTCCTCCTCAAGTCTTAGTTTCACCAACTCCCTTCTCCTGCCAAGACAGATTCATTCTTTTCCATTTCTCAGTACCTGTGTATTTCTACCAAAGCATTATCTCATCATATAGCAATGGCTGGACAAGTCCTCAGTCACCTTTTATGTCCGGTGCCTAGCATAGTGATGGGCGCATTTGTTTTAGCAGAGACAATACCTTTAAGCAAAGAGTGATTTTAATGATGAAACTTCCAGGTTACACATGTGAGAAGGAAAAATGTGTTTTTCAAACTGTGCCACTTCAATGTTTAAGGCAGGCTTAATCACAGCTACTCAACAGCTACCTTTGGGAAACCTCAATGTACCTTTAGCTGACTTATTTTCTGGTTCTGGCTCAAATAATGAGGCCATGTGGACATCTAGGAAAAAAAGAGAATAGAAGGAAAACTTTTCAGGAATGTATCAAGGAAACTGTCACTTGGCTTCTATAACCTCACGCATAATGGCTTCTGGAACCACAGACAGCTGGGCAGGAAAAGCACCGGCTCTCCAAGGAGATAAACAAATGCCAATTATTTTAGTCCTTGCTGTGACTATGAAGGTAAAAAATAAACCACAATAAAACAAAAACCCAGAATCTCAACAAAAAAGAGCAATTGCCCACAATGTACCAAGGAAATTTCAGTGTCCATGACAGCTGCCTTTATTCTGCTATAGCCTTTTTTGTTTCTTTGTATGTTTTTTTTTTTAACAATGATATTGGACCATCCTAGGAGTTCTTGGCTATCTGACAAGAGAGGCATCTAATCTCACTGTCTACTCAAGCTAACCATCTGGACGTGGGACCTGCTTGCTAAGATGAGACAACTTGTGTGTATGACGTTCAGATAGATTGGCAGAGTAGTCCTGACCAAAATCAGGGCCTCTGTATCTTAACCCTGGAAGCATATAGCAGGTTCAACTTCTGTAGTTTCAGAAAGTGCCCTAAGCTTCTGGAATGGGCCCCTAATATTTATGAGTTAATATCAGATTGAATTTCACTTGTTAAAATGTCTAATTTTGTTTAAAAATGAAACAATAATTATTTTAAAATAATGACATTCAAATATTAATAAGTATATAAATTACAGATGCTTTTACTGTTTAAACATATTCCCTGTTATTTTTTGCATAAAATTAAACTAAAATGCATTATCCTCAATAAAGTTTTTTGTTTGTTTGTTATTTTTTTGTATTTTTTCAAAGTTAGAAGCTGAGGAGGCAGCCAGACTCCCGCATGCGCCCAACCTGGATCCACTGGCATACCCCCAGGGGATGATGCTCTGTCCATCTGGGGCATTGCTCCATTGTGGCTGGAGCCATTCTAGTCCCTGAGGTGGAGGCCATGGAGCATCCCCAGCAACAGGATCAACTTTGCTCCAATGGAGCCTTGGCTGCGGGAGGGAAAGAGAAAGAGAGGAAGGAGAGGGGAGAGGATGGAGAAACAGATGGGTGCTCCTCCTGTGTGCCTTGGTCGGGAATTGAACCTGGGACTTCCACACTCTGGCCGACACTCTACCACTGAGCCAAACGGCCAGGGCCACAATGAAGTTTTTAAAAACCTATGCCACTTTACTAGTTCTTACTTTTATTACTTTTTTTATCTACAGTAAAGTGACATACCTGTCATGTCACCAATATTCCATTTCTTATAGTAGAGAAGCAATGAAGCAATTTCAATAACAATACTATTGAAATAAAAACTGTTATATTTGTTCTTACAATCTTATAAAAATTCAAAGGGAATAATGTGAAAAAACAAGGCATGTACTATTGATAGATTCAGTAATTCCCTCTGTCCTTTCTCTTCCAGGAGTCCAACTAGTAACATCTGCATCATAGAGTTTGAGGAAAATATACATATAACATAACATAACAAACATAACAACTTAACATCATAACATAAACAAAATATTAACATAAATAAAATATACATAATCATAACAGTATATTATTTGATCTTGAAGTTTTGCCTCACATGTGTTTTACTATGTTATCACATGTATATAAGATGCAAAAATGGGTCTGTGTAATTCTAAGAAATAGATGCTAGAATAAGATTACTAGAGCATCATCCAACAAAAGTAACACCAATTACAGAATCTGTTTATCTAAAAATGGTCTAGCTCTACTACACCAGGAAAGAAAAGATCCATTCTTTGCTCTTGTCCATAACATTTTACTTAACCCGGCTTTCCATATTTCTATTTCATGTAAATAGCTTAAAATTGATATATATTACTTGAGCAACCCTTTTCTTGATAAAAAAACAAAGGAAGGGAGGTAAGGAGGGAAGAATAAAGAAAATCTAAATCTGAAACTAGAAGAGGATTATGTCATTGTGTTCCGATGCCAAAACCACACTGTCTTCAGTAGGTCACAGCCAAAGTGGTCTTGTGGCGAGTTCCAGTGCTGGCATTTGTGGGTTTTGTTGGCATCAGTCAGGTCAGTGGCAGCAGGAAGCAGTGGTCGTAAAGGTGACAAAAGAGGTGGCAGTGGGGAGTGCTACTAGGAGAACTGATGAGACACTTCATGTGGGTTATTACCCAAAAGCATACCTGAGAGATTTCTTTGGGACTCTTCCTAATATAGAAAAAAATCTTTAAAGAAGATAAAAAATATGATATTATGTTTTCAAAGAAATAGTTTTACTTGTTCTGAACATGGCACCATTTTTATACCTGGACTGGAATAGCTAGAAGAAATGAAAGTTACATGTATGAATTATTTTTTCAAATGAAAATTAGGCTGATAAAAATGATTCTTGAGAAAATATTTACATGCAAGAAGGCCACCAAGTCCAATGAAAAAACAACCAATGTTTAATTTTAAGATCTCTTCCATTAGCAATCAATGTAAAATATTTGTGAGAGATACAATGATCCTTTAAATACTCCAAAATCATAGACAGTTTTGCTCTGCACTAACTCTGAATAAATATGAGTCATATGAACGCTATTAGAATTACATTGCCTTTCCTGTGGACGGTTTGTTGTAGATATTTTTTTTACGGAACATACATTTACTCTTTTTCTTTAAAAGTTTATTTTATAGTTGTGAGTTTATTGAAAGAAAATAATATTTTTTTCTTGAGAGATCTAATGGCCCCTGATTAGGACTAAATTTCACTCTTAAAAGGGGAGAAAGGACTATTAAGAGCAGATGGAAAAGAGAGGGGTGGAAGTAAGGGACGGGGGCACTGGGAGGGGGAATGGGGGTGAAAGAAATTTTGTGTGGGGCATGGGGACATGATGCATTATGTAGGGCAGGCATCCCCAAACTATGCCCGCAGGCCACATGCGGCCCCCTGAGGCCATTTATCCAGCCCCCCACTGCACTTCCGGAAGGGGCACCTCTTCATTTGGTGGTCAGTGAGAGGAGCACTGTATGTGGCGACCCTCCAACGGTCTGAGGGACAGTGAACTGGCCCCCTGTGTAAAAAGTTTGGGGACCCCTGATAGGGTGTTAAATTGAGTGGGGTGCTTAAAACCATGTCAACACAATAAATTAAAAGAAAAAGAGCAGATGAAAACATTTAATCTTTTGCTTAACTCATTTCAACTCAGGTGAGTTTTATAGTAACTTAAAGCAATTTTATTTGAACTTCTCAGTGACCTTTATGAGATTAGGTATTGGCAGTTTGAGGCTACCTCCTAGAGGACCTGGCCATATTTCAAAAGCACCAATGTAATTGGCACTCCTCCCGATAACCTTTTCAGAGTCACAAGGTTAAGTGCAGAAAGAGACCAAACCAAACATTCACAATGGTCTTTCATGGATAAGGTTCGCGTCTTTTACTATTTGTTTTCATCTTTTGCTTTATTTTGTGGTTGTTTTTTCATAACAGAGAGCTTTGCCCATAATTCTGTCAGTCTAGAACCTTTAGTGAATACGAAGATAAAACAAATTCAATCGAGCATTACATTTATTTCCTGTGCTGTTTACAGTCACTGCAAAAGACACACACACACACACACAGAAAAAAAATTGCCCAAATCTGAACACAAAATTGCCTATTTATTAAGATTCTCCATGGTCAAAATACTATGAAGATGATAATGCAGAATGTGAGAAAAATCAGAGACACTTTTTTTCTCCTCTTTTTCCATGCTGGTAAATTGTACAAAGTATGAAAGTCATACAGCTGACAGTGAATCACACTGTTCTTCCATGATTTGGTAATTAGTGGAATATACCACAGTAAATTAATTGGAGTTGTTTTTTTGTTTTTTTTTTTTGTTTTTTTCTAACATAGGCATGGGGAGAGTTAAATTGCTGTCGCTTCTGGACCAATGTGTTTCTGCCATCTGGATTGCCGCAAAATGCTGGAAGTGCCTCTATGTCCCAAATCAAAAATAAAAGAGAAATGCTTTTGAACACCACCTTATGCCTGTTTAAACATCAGTTGCTGACTATACACAGTGCCTCTCTTCCCCTCCCCCTCATTCTTCTCATTTCCCTCCCTCCAGCTAGCCTGACAAGGAGAAAGAAAGAAGGAAAATCTCACATGCAACACATTTTCGGTGTGATCCCCAGTGTGGTGCCATTAAAGAGTATCCTTTCTGAGTGGGTCTAATTGACCAATATATGGTGCTGTCTATTGATGCTTTTTAGTCACTACAGAGTTCAATATACTTACATGTATATAATTCATCACATGAAGGTCACTTTCTTCACCCCTATTGTTCTGCCGTGTAAATTGTTATTCTATGTGAATTTCAGTGTTAACTGCTTTGGTCCCAATATTAAGCACTTCAGAAAGACAAAAGGAAGGCTGAAAAAGCCATATTTGTGAACCAGTTTACATTCAGAAACATTACTTGTCATTTTCCTAGACCACCAGATGTCAGCCTAAATTGAAGAATGGAAAAGAAACCATGTATTATAATGTTAGTGTCTAGTGTGCCAGATGGAGTTTTACACAGCCCTGCAGGAAGAGTGAGCCAGCAGTAGTTAAAATTCAGTGTTAGAAATAGCACAAATGACGCTACATGCACTATAGATTTTTTTTGATTATGGAACTTAATTGTATCATAGATCACTAATAGCCTAATTTATGAGGATTGATTTTGTTAATTCAAGCAGTTCAAAAGTCATTGTTAAAGCTTTAGTACATTTAATTGTATCTGACTTAAGCTTTACTTGTGTTATCAGAAGACAAATGGCTGTATATAGGTAAAACATTTTTATTTTTTCTGCTGTTTGTCCATTTATTTCTCTGCATATGTAATTTACTGTGAATTACATTTCAATGAGCAGTATTGAATATATAAGGCAGATTTTTATTTTTGCTCTCAGTTGAGCTAAAAAATGCAAGTGTTAAACTATGTTAAAAGATGTGACACTTTTATTTCACTAAGATAGAAATACCAACAACAATAGAATGTCAAGATTTTCCTCTTTATATTACCATCCATTTCAAATGGGAGATTACAGATGTGACTTCTTGGTACCTAATAGCAGTACTTTGGGCTAATCTAATGGAAGTGGTCTGCTGTATTTTTTATTAATATGAAGCATTAAACATGTAAAGAAATTCCACTAAAACATGCATTAAAAAAACAGCCAGGAATACATTTATAGTAATTTTACTTATATTTTTATTTAACATAGAGAATCAGTAAATAGCAGCAGTGTGGATTTAAAAGATTGACCCTGTGTGTGTGTGTGTGTGTGTGTGTGTGTGTGTGTGTAAGAGAGAGAGAAAATATGTATATTTTTCCCTGATAGTTTATTTAGGATTGTTAATCTATTTATTCCTGCTTGAAATGGCTTTCATCACCAATGTATCAATGAAATTATGTTTTCCTCCCCCCACTCTCACCCCTACTCCTTTTTTTTTTTGCTATTTAAACACCAGCAGCCAGGTTATCTTTTTTACTTCACTGAGCTACACAAGCCAAATTCCCTTTGAAGGCAATGATAATGATAATAAAACCTCATACAGGTACTTGCTTGTCATTCTGAAAATAAAAGAGCGAAAATGCTCTGCAGACATGATTTCATTAACTTCGTAATAAAGTCCTTATTGACACAGTGAATTTGAATTTCAAAAAGGTTAAAAGCTTACTCCATGGTTGAACAGTATATTGATGGTAGAATCAAATTAAACTTTAGTTTATTGCAACAGCAGCTTTCACATCTGAACTTAATTTTAAAACCAGATCAATAGCACCTGACCAGGCGGTGGTGCAGTGGATAGAGCGTTGGACTGGGATGCGGAAGACCTACGTTCGAGACCCTGAGGTCACCAGCTTGAGTGCGGGCTCATCTGGTTTGAGCAAAAACTCACCAGCTTGGACCTAAGGTCGCTGGCTTGAGCAAGGGGCTACTCAGTCTGCTGAAGGCCCACGGTCAAGGCACATATGAGAAAGCAATCAATGAACAACTAAGGTGTCACAACAAAAAACTGATGATTGATGCTTCTCATCTCTCTCTGCTCCTGTCTGTCTGTCCCTATCTATCCCTCTCTCTGACTCTCTCTCTGTCTCTGTAAAAAAACAAAACAAAACAAAAAACAAAGAAAAACAAAAAACAGATCAATAGGGAATAAGAACAAAATAAAAAACTGGCCCTTTATTCAATTTTACTTAAGTCTAGTGATGGAATTCAAATAACTTAACAACCAGTTCTCTCCCTTATGACCATTTTAAGTATAAAAACACAATATACCAGCCTGACCAGGCGGTGGCGCAGTGAACAGAGCATCAGACTGGGATGCAGAGGACCCAGGTTCAAGACCCTGAGGTCGTCACCTTGAGCACGGGCTCATCTGGTGTGAACAAGACTCACCAGCTTGAGCCCAAGGTCTCTGGCTCGAGCAAGGAGTCACTCAGTCTGCCGCAGCCCCCGGTCAAGGCACACATGAGAAATCAATGAACAACTAAGGAACCGCAACAAAGAATTGTTTTTCATTTCTCTCCCTATCTGTCCCACTCTCTGACTCTCTCTGTCTCTGCCACACAAAAAAACACACACAAAAAAATGATATGCCAGAAGGTAGTTTATTATTTCATGCATTTACTACTTAAATAAGAACAATAAAAGAGGTACACAAACTAGATTATGTTATAAGAATTTTAAAATATTAATAAAAATATTAAATAACACCTGACAAAAACAATGAAAATGTTACTTAAGCTAACTCCATGTTGCTTCTTGATTGGTGTCCTCACTCGCATTTTTTTCACTTATAGACACAATGAACATTACCGTTTAGAAGACGCTGTTGTGTAGATGAATATTAAAAAAGACTAAGGAACATAAATTTGTGATTTCCACATTGGGCGCTGCCCAGGCACCAACTTTAGAGAAAACCCTGATTATAAGTGGCATTTTAACAACTGGTTTGCCGAACTCAACAAAAAATTAGGTACTATGTTGAGGTCCAACCACAACGAGTATACACTGGGGTCCCGAATGGGAAAAGGTATGGAGTTGAAATAAATGATAGATAGGGACTTAAAGATATATATACACAAATGGGTTCTGGAGGACACCATGGCAAACAGTCTCTACTGTTCCTTAGCCGTTAACGTGCCTGCTCCCAGAAACACATCCACTTTTATTCATCAAAAAAATGTGGTCTGTCAGCAATTCAATTAAGTTTCCAAGGCAACTCAAAGACAACCCCCACCATACCATCCAAATCTACTTTACAAGAATAAGAAACTAGCTTCCAGCCTGCTCCGGAGAACATGGGTGAGACAAACGAGAATCAGGTGTAGCTCTTTGTTAACTAGACTAATGAGGTGGGGTTTGGGCCCAGCAGCTCTGTCCAGATCACAAAAACCCCCTGTTTATTTATTTGGTTCCTAACAGTATTGGTTCTGCTGAACCAGTGCAAACTGACTGAATCCCACTACTGCTTAATCCTTAATAGGAAGGACTTTTATAGTAACTTTGTAAAAACAAAATCTGAAAACTTAGGTTTGATTATATCCTACATATTGTTTTTGTATATTCTAAATCTCATACATCTAATATGTCTTCCATTTTTTAGCAAACACTGTAATAACTCAGTCTTATTAACCTTTAGTACATTACAAAAAGCTTAATGCACAGTTTTGTATTATTTTCAAAGTAAATAATATTCAAAGGGTAACAATACTGCTATCCTAATGAGCAGAGACTATTCTAAGTTCTTTTACCACATAACCATAATGTGTGTTAAGGGAGAGTAAAGGATAGATTTGGTTTGATAATTATGGTTTCAAAAATAAATTACAAAAAAAATCAAAGGCAGAATACCTAATACAAGCCTGTCAAAATATCCATAGAAATAGGTAAAGATATGACATAATACGCTTGATTACATGGGTGTGATTACTTACTGAACTGAACATAAGATTTTAGAAAGATAAAAGTAAGGATATACATACCGCACATAGTGGCTTGGGTTAGGCTTTTGTTTGTATTTTGATTTTCTTGTCCAAAGTTAAACAGAAAGTTGTTTCAGTATTCCTTTGCCTGCTTGTGCTACCAAAAGTCACAAGTCCATAATAAATAAATAAATAAATAAATAAAGTTTTGTAATTTATTTTTATTACTCTGCAGAAGCCACAAAACCATAGATAGTAGTAGTTGAACTACTCTAAGTTCCATCAACTAGTTGTTTAGATGACAAATAGCTTCAAGAAATTCCCAGAGCTTCTGTTTACTCACATACTTCATACAGCCTTCATGCATATGAGAATGACATTGTGGGACTGTCTATCCTTTCCCACTTAATCCATCAACAGTACAAATTGACCACAGATAGAGATATGAAATGATTTCCCTCCCTGTCACTATTGCATACAAATCAATGTTCTCTCTTCCTATTCTATTTTTGTCTATTCTCTCAGTCAGGCAAAATACTTTCCCTTTGCTCTCTGCTCACCCACATTTCTGATTATACATCTTTGAATGTATAATCCACAACTTTCCTTTTCCTGTTTTCACACTCAAATTTGTTCAGCCAACATTTGTTACTAGGCATCCCAGGACGATTTGAGGTGAGTTACTACTCATGGAGTGCACAGTCCAGCAAGGACAGCAGACACAACGTGGTGAGTAATTTATCAAAGTAATAAAACTGGGTTGGAGGGCCTAGTGGATGGATCAACTCATTCTTTCCTGGACACAAAGGTGATGTTGGGACAGTAACCTTCCTGCATGGGTAGTATGTTTCTATGTGAATAGTGGGTGAGACCTTCTAGATAGCAAAGTCACGTAAGTAGAAAAGCAGAGAGGTTTAAAGAACAGTGTGTGCAGTGTCCTGGGAGGATGACAGTCCTCAACTCTGACCTACTTTACCTCATAAAATTCCATATAAAATGCATTCATTTAGCCTGACCAGGCGGTGGCGCAGTGGATAGAGTGTTGGACTGGGATGCGGAGGATCTAGGTTCGAGACCCTGAGGTCTCCAGCCTGAGCGCGGGCTCATCTGGTTTGAGTAAAGCTCACTAGCTTGGACCCAAGGTCACTGGCTCAAGCAAGAGGTTACTCAGTCTGCTGTAGCCCCATGGTCAAGGCACATATTAGAAAGCAATCAATGAACAACTAAGGTGTCACAACGAAAAACTGAGGATTGATGCTTCTCATCTCTCCATTCCTGTCTGTCCCTGTCTATCCCTCTCTCTGACTCTCTCTGTCTCTGTAAAAAAAATAATAATAATAAAATGCATTTATCTATTACAATCCCTATTTTATGCCTATTTTTCATTAAATTCTGAGTAGCTATGTACATACCAAATACCTGAACATTACAATTCAATTTTCTTCCATTCTTTCTAAACCTCACAGTATTCTACTATATTTTGACTCATTACCTTCCATAAATTAGGAAAAGCAAGCAGCTCCAACCTTCACTGCCCATTCGGGTCACCTAAAAAGCTTCTTAAAAACAATCATACCCAGAAACCTTGTCCTACCAATTAAAGCAAATATTCAGGTGATCCTCACGTGAGAACTTCTGTTGTACACTGTGAAGGGAGGTCTGATTTTCTGTGTTTTTTGTAACCAGGGACACTGGGAAGAATTAGCAGTACAACTAGCTTGTTCCAGGGCTATGAGTATGGAACAGATTCATCTCCATCAATCTCTTGGTGCGTTTTCTATTTTCCTAAGGAAAATTCCTGGAATGTCTTTTGTTGAGTCTCCAAGGACTTCAGGATAAAGTTAAATTTTTAAAAGAACATACAAGATCCTCCATTAATTTCTTACTAGATGCATATTCAGCTTCACCTGCTGTCATACACACACAGTTTTGTCCAGTGATGTAGGCACCCTTGTCATTCTCATGCCGGGATCCCTCACAACTTCCAGCTTTGCATTTGTTCTTCCCTCTTCTTATTCATGTATTATTCCCTCACTACACTTCACAACTGTGCATAACTAACTCATTCTTCTGGGTCTATAAGCAAGTGTTTCTTGGTTGTGCTCCATTCCTTGAGATAAATTAGGTTTTACCTACTCTCTACACTCTGTGTGTAGGTCTATTATTAGAGCAGTGGTCCCCAATCTTTTTGGGCCACAGACTGCTTTAATATCAGAAAATATTTTCACGGATTGGCCTTTAGGGTGGGACGAATAAATGTATCATGTGACTGAGACAAGCGTCAAGAGTGAGTCTTAGACGGATATAACAGAGGGAATCTGGTCATTTTTTAAAAATAAAACATCATTCAGACTTAAATATAAATAAAATGGAAATAATGTAAGTTATTTATTCTTTCTCTGCGGACCAGTACCAAATGGCCCACAGACCGGTACCGGTCTGCGGCCCGGGGGGTTGGGGGCCACTGTATTAGAGTACTTTTTCCACTATAAAAGCTAATATTTTATTGGTGTCCTCACTGGAAGGTGAACTGCTGAGTAGGCAGGAAGTCATGTTTACTTCTGAAATCCTTTGTACATAATGCCTGCATATAACAGAGGCTCAAATATGTACTGAAAAAAAAAGGACACAACTCATATGACTTAGAGTCATGTTACTATTCCAAAACTTAATATTTCCAAATCTATGCATCTTCACAAAATGGTTATTAAATTCTTGGCACATTTAAGAACCATATTAGAATATAAAACTCCTCTAAATTAGAATATCTTATTTGAAAATTATCTTTTTTTATTCTATGTATTTTTAAAAACTGAAAATATAGACTCAGGAAATGCTAAATAGTGTAGTGATGTGTTCTTTGTTTTTAATGGTAATGAAGTGGATAATGTTTCTTCATTTAGAAAGAAATTTCATTCTTAGATCTTTTCTCTGAACTTTGTTCACTGTTTCTATTTCAGTCTATGGGAAGGAGAAACAAGAAAAAGAAATTTATTTAAACTGCATAAATAATCTGCAGATAAGTGAAAAAAGAACCTAACTATCCTTTGAAGATTCCTTCCTTCGGGTTTTCCTCCATTAAACAGGTAAAAGAGCATTAAAATTGCATAAATAATACTGATTAATATTTAATGAGTGACTGACCAAAGGCCAGATGTGAGCCTACCATGACCAAAAACAAGAAAATATCTTTGAATGGTTTTCACAACTAATGTCCTTTGGGGATCATTTTTCAAATAGGTTTTTAAACCATTTATCTTCTGCTTCTATATTTAGAAGGGAGAAGTAAAAATCTTTAGACTTGTCATAAATCAGCCAAAAATCATGGAAGTACAACATTGTGTACTTCAAAACTGATAGAAGCAAAAAAGGTAATTTAAATCTTACTATGTCATTTGACAGTTGTGGATAAATAAATATTCTTATAGTGTAATGAGACTTTTCTATTTGGATAATTTCCTTCCTTACTATTTTATTCTCTCAATTTCTGCTTCCTCTCTCTCTCTCTCTCTCTCTCTCTCTCCCCCCCCTTTATTTATTTATTTATTTATTTTTATTTTTCTGAAATGAGAAGCAGGGGTGGGGGCGGGGGGAGGCAGACAGACTCCTGCATGAGCCTGACTGGAATCCACTACCCGACATGCCCACCAAGGGGCAAAGCTCAGCCCCTCTGGGGCGTTGTTCCGCTGCAATCAGAGCCATTCTAGCGAACCTAAGGTGGAAGCCATGGAGCCATCCTCAGCGCCCGGACCAACTTTACTCCAGTGGAGCCTTGGCTGTGAGAGGGGAAGAGAGAGACAGAGGAAGGAGAGGGGGAAGGGTGGAGAAGCAGATGGACGCTTCTCCTGTGTGTCCTGGCCGGGAATTGAACTTGGGACTTCCACATGCTGGGCCGATGCTCTACCACTGATACAACCGGCCAGGGTGCTTCCTCTCTTATTATCAGACTGATACTGCCAAAATGTTGTAACTAAAATTTTCATTCTAAGTGTTCAAACTCAGTTATTGCTTTTTACCCTTCTTTAATCCTAAATTCTTTTGTAGGTTTCTCCACACTTGTATTTTCTCCATTTCTATCAAACATTTATCTTATTATATGTTGTTAATTGATAAGAAGCTGTTGCAGTTTGGGTTGGCTAAGAAAGATGCTTTGAGATGAAACTTTCATTTAGAAAGTTTATTAGAGAATGGTTTCTGGATTAACAACTGTGGGAAGGAAAGATAAAAAGCCAGATTGTGCAGATGGAGAGATTTAGCTAGAATATAGTCACAACAAAAACTTTAACTCAGTCAGCTAAGCCCACAGGAACACTCAGGCTAAGATCACGTGTCAAACTTTCCTGAGTTTGAGTGAGGAGCCAAGACATTTACACCTCCACATAGACCAGTTGCTACCTCTGAGCTGCCCGCAGAATGGGAGTATGACCCTGGTCAAAGAGAATTTTTTCACATAAGCCAATTACAAGGCTTGCAGAGGCAACAACATTACTAGCAGCTGGGGAAGAAGTCCATTCATCCTGAAGAGGGATCTTGGTGGCATGTCAGAGCGCCCTCTAAAGACCAAACTGTTTCAACAGTGTCCTCTACAAAAGAAGGATAAATCAATACTTTTTTTTATTTAATTAATTGTGTTTACATAGATTCTAGGGTCACCCCGAATGACTCCTCCCTCCCCCCTAT
This sequence comes from Saccopteryx leptura, assembly GCF_036850995.1. Classification (NCBI taxonomy): domain Eukaryota; kingdom Metazoa; phylum Chordata; class Mammalia; order Chiroptera; family Emballonuridae; genus Saccopteryx; species Saccopteryx leptura. The sequence continues at coordinate 72,205,372 of NC_089507.1, read as the reverse complement.
TCCCCTCAACATCTCCCTTGCCCCCCTTCCTACAGCGCCCTACCCCCTTCCCTTCAGGTTTATCCCATCTTATCATCCCAATACTTTTTAAGGAAATTTAATTACTTTTGCTGATGGAGGGCTTTAGAAAACACTGTGATATATGGCATGAAAGGTGTCCTTTAAAAAACAAGCAATCTGAGGACTGCATTAGAAAAAAAAAGGCAGAGAAATGGCATGGGAATGAGAAAGAATGAGGGAGTTTAAGTATGGTCACACTGTGGAACAAAGAGCCAATGAGAAACCCCAAGCTGCATGGTAGCCAAAAGGATTTAGAGAAGCACGGTTATTGTTGTTTTATTGGAAGTTGTTGGTGTTGTTTCAGTGTAAATCTCCCACTCTAAAGTCTTTACTTTCACTTCACGCATGGGTTCAGCATGAGTGATGGATTATTGCAAAGACTTAAATATAAACTTGAGATTAATGAGTGGGTTAATGTAGCCAGAAACCCAGAACCAGAATTGAACATTTGAATTTTCTAAAAGCTTATCAAATATTGTTAAATTATTATAAATCTCAGCAGATTATACATGGATATAAAATGGAGTTCAAATTTATCTTAATAAATTTTAAGGGATGATGAAACTTCAGGTGATAGATAAGATATACGTGTAAAATATATATATAGTAGTTTTTAAGTTGTTAATGAAATATTGACAATTTAAAATAAGGAAAAGAACACACTATATATTTAGTAAAGGGTATTTTTATTAATAGCATGATAAGCCCCACTCACCCTGAAAGAATTTCCATCTCACGTAAGTTAGGAGTACTGATGAAACCCCTGCTAGCTACACAATAGAGGACAGTTTTTAGTAAAAATGTTCACATAGCACATATCAATTGTGTGCACATAATTAGAGACTCTTACTGCCAGAATTCCATTTTTTGCATGAATATTTGTGTCAAAAATATATTTTAAAAGTAGACCAATAAAATTAGATTGTAAAATCTAAGAAAATCATGCAGCCTGACCAGGTGGTGGCACAGTGGATAGAGGACCCAGGTTCGAAACTCTGAGGTCACCAGTTTGAGTGCGGGCTTATCCAGCTTGAGTGCGGGCTCACGAGCTTGAGTGTGGAGTCGCTGGCTTGAACGTGGGATCATAGACATACACCCATAGTCACTGGCTTGAGCCCAAAGGTCGCTGGCTTAAAGCTCAAGGTCGCTGGCTTGAGCAAGGGGTCACTTGCTCTGCTGTAGCCCCCTGGTCAAGGCACATATGAGAAAGCAATCAATGAACAACTAAGGTGCTGCAACGAAGAATTGATGCTTCTCTTCTCTCTCCCTTCCTGCCTGTCTGTCCCTATCTGTCTTTCCCTCTGTCTCTCTCTTTGTCTCTGTCACACACAAAAATATAAATAAATAAAATCCTTGCAGTTTTGAGGCTAAACCTAGAACAAGTGGAGGGAGAAACAAACAAACACCACTAAAAAAGCCCTCGCCATTCATCAAGTACCCACTCTGTACAAGGCCCTGAGCAAGATAGTTAAAATCCTCACACGATAATACATAGTTGATTGCCCCATTTTGCTTTAGAAAACTGAAGTTTACAGAGGTATGTCACTTGTACAAAGCCACAGAACTAAGATTCAAATCCAGGTTGATCTGGCTAAAAAGTTCATGTTTTCTCAATTGCTGAGATGTTTTGAAATTTTCTTATCAATTATGATAAAAGAAAATGACTTAAGTATGATATGTTTCAGCAAAATCCTATGTGGAATATAAATTATCATGAAGTAAAGAAACAGAAGATAAAGAACAAAATGATCCTTATAGAACTGTCAATTAAAGGTGTCTTCAATGGCTAAGGGAGAAGGTATCGGTAATTAGCAAGAACTTCATTGTAATTATACCTACGTATTATTTGAATTTGTTTTCAAACACTTACTCTGTTTATAGTAAATGATAACCTGTTCATTCCATTGTGTTTCATCAATGATTATCAACATTATTCTGTAGATCTTAAGAGAGATATCTAGGCACAAATTTAGGCTTATGTACTATGTGTTGTCCAGGAAAGCAACATCCTTTACCTAATGATAGTCTGAATCTGAACCATCTGTGTTACTTCTGCTATACCTTAAATTTATGGATGTCATAAAGGTCTTACTTTGAAATATCAATTAATAGCTGTATTAGGATCAAATTTACTTTGTGTGAATAGCTAATCGTACTACATCTCTATAACCACTAGACAAATTTGTTGTGATATCTTTGAAACAGGCTTTATTTAATCTGGTTCATAAAAAATGAGCCCCAGTAGTTTGTAAATATAGGGTTATTTCTAAATTCTAAAGAATTAATGGTGGAATTTTTAGAATGAGATAATGGACATACTCTTTAAAATTTTTATAACATTTTTTCTCCAAAGAAGTGTTTTTAATAGCTATTTCGTATTCATTATGCAAACTGCTTTTGATTCGTATATATTAACCCCCCCCCACTTTAGTGAAACTCTCCAATATTTTCCATCCTCTCTTCAGAGAACTACTCTGTCATTTATTTCCCATGTGGGTGTTATGACTATCTTGTTCTATTCTGCAACTCATAAAACATAGGTAAATGAGTATAACACTAGAATAATTTTTTTACCACAAAGCCAGTTTTAGTGTGTTCATCCAAAGAGGATATTACTGTACAGTTTAGAGAGAGCAGATATTTACCTATCAAATCAAGGCTGTTCTCTGTAGGTTGTAACATCACAAAAGCTTGAGTCTCCAATTACCCAGGCTCTGGTTTCAAATACGCTTTCCTTCTAGGCAGGTTTTCTGTAACAGATCCTGTGCCACAAGACTCTCCCTGGGGCAAAAGCAAACACAAAGATGCCTTTGTCTTCCACTTGAAAAGGATTCAAGGCAACAGCTCTGGTTTCTTTGCTTGTGGGTTTGCCAAGTTGTTCAGAGTGACAGGAGGAAACAGAGTGTGTCTGTGCTCCTCCCACCTGCCACACCATTCAGAGTCAAGTGGTAGCAAACCTTTGGGTGCCCGCATCAGGCTTCTGAAGTTCAGTTTACAACCCTTAACAGGAGTCTTCAAAGAATCCATTTTTTCTTTGGTTATATTTATATAGTATATCTGGGATTACTTCCTGGTAAGTGCATCTTACAATGAAAGCTCATTACATTTCAGAAAAACACATTTAGGAAATATCAATACATACAAAATGACACGTTTCCACAGGTTAAAAGAAAAATGTTTTACATATATAAATGTCCTATGTAACATGACTTTCTTATAGGACCAACAAATACTGATTAAGCTCTTTAAGTGCACATGAACAGATTAGGATAGGATATAAACCCCAAGCTTCACGTGGAAGTCATGTGTTCTATTAATGAACTACAGGCTTGAGCACTTTTTACTTTATTTGTGTGCAACTTGTGTTAACTTGGTTATTTCTACTAGATTGGGCTTTATATCCTCTATCTTTCCAAAATTGCCAAATGCTATTTTTTTCTCCTTTATGATTTTCTGTCTGTTGTCTATTTAATTGACACTGTTCATCATGCTATGCACCTTTTTGATTTCTCTTTCTAGTTCTGAAGCTAAACACTGTTTAGCTTTTGTCTCCTAAACTCATGTTTTTATAATCTTTCAACAATTACTTCTAATTTTTAAAGGTTTTATCCTGTGCTTAGTCATTTTCTTCCTTTATTTCCTCTTTTCTTATTCTTGCTTTTGGATTTACATTCCTAGACTGTGATTCTGCCAGGTGACCGCCTGTTACAAAACAGCATAGGAATCTCCTGGGAACAGCCTGTCAAAACTGTCTACTTGGTGATCAGTTACAGTGCTTGACAGGTGGTGTGTGACTAGTCATTGCTTGAACAGAAATGTATTAAACTGATATGTGGCCACATTAGAGTCACCTAAACAAGCAATTCTAGGTGATAAAGTAGCCATGGAACAAAAAAATATAATTATATAAACAAAAAGCTAAATTACCAGTAAAATCATATGAAATAATGGTAAATATCAAAATATGAGCCAAAGCACCCATATTTCTATTGTTTTTAAAAGACTTTATTTATTAATTTGAGAGAGAGAGAGAAGGGGGTAGGAGCAGAAAGTATCAACTCCCAGGGTTGACCAGGCAAGCCCAGAGTTTCGAACTGGTGATCTCAGTGTTCCAGGTTGACACTTTATGCACTGTGCCAGCACAGGTCGAGCATTTCTATTGTTCTGAGACTTAGATTCTCTTGTGCTATGAAATAATTTTGTATATACATGTGAAACAGCATATAGTATGGAAATAACTGTTTAAATTGATTTTTCAAAATGTTTTTAAATTCTCATTATTGTGTTTGTCTTCCTGTTCTCTCCTAATGTTCACTATAACTGACCTAGATACTCTACATTAAAAGTATTTAGTAGAAAACATATGGCATTATGGGAGTAGAGTGGGAAGTGATAGAAACAACCTGGGATGTTACCTGGGCTTTTAATGAATCCTGGTGTTCTATTTATGGAAAGTAGTTCCCTATAATATAATGACATGGTGTTATACATTTATAATAAATCCAGAAACATTATTTTATATGCATTGAATGAAAAGAAGGAAGAGATTCAATTTGGGATAAAGAGCAAAGCAACCATATGAAAAAGGAAATGCTTTTCTGATCAATGATTATCTTATAAAACCAATAATTATAGTTAATCATTTAAATGTTTGATTAAAAGACAGCTACAGAAAACAAAAGGTGTTGGAAAAATTAGAACTTTCATACTTCCAAAGTCGCAATATAAAATGGGGCAGCCACAGTGATTAACTGTTTGACAGTTCCTCAAATATTTTAATATAGAATTATCATAAGACCCAGCATTTCCATTTTAGGTGTATACCTTGAAAAATTGAAAAAAGCTACTCAACAAAATAGTTGTACGGCCCTAATCAGTTGGCTCAGTGTTAGAGTGTCAGCCAGGCAGGTGGATGTCCTGGATTCAATTCCCAGTCAGGGTACACAGGTGAAGCAACCATCTGCTTCTCCATCACTCCCCCCCCCTTCCCACTTCTCTCTCACTCTCTCTCTTCCCTTCCTGCAGTCATGGCTTGATTGGTTTCTGCACGTTGGCCCTGAATGCTGAGGATGGCTCCATGGAGACTATACCTCAGGCACTAAAAGTTGCTCAGTTGTGAGCATGGCCCAATATGGTCAGAGCATCTTCCCAAGATGTGGGTTGCTTGGTAGCTCTTGGTCAGGGCGAATGTGGGAGTCTGTCTCTCTATCTCCCCTTCTCTCTCTTGGAAATGAAGAAAAAGAAGAAAAAATACTTGTACATGGATGTTCAGAACAGCACTAATTATATAGCCAGAGGTAGGAAAAGTCCAAATGGCCATAAACAGAAGAATGAATAAATACAATATGGAATATTTTAGTCATTGAAAGGAATAAAGTACTGATACATGGTACAACATGGATGATCCTAGAAAACATTATTAAATGAATTAAGTCAGATAAAAAAGGAAGTCACATATTGAATAATTCCATTTCTATAGAATATCCAGAATCGATAAATCCTTGAAGTCAAAAAGCAAATTGATGATTGCCAGGGCTGAGGAGAAAAAAGAATGGGGAATGACTGCTTAATGGGTAAGGGGTTTCATTTTGGAATGAAGAAAATATTTTGAAATTGGTTAGAGATAGAGATAGGGGTTATTCAACATTGTGAATATACAAAATCATTCTTGTTTTCCTTCTTCTCTTTCTTTTTTTCTTTTAAAATTACTAAATTATGGGCCTGACTTGTGGTGGCGCAGTGGATAAAGCGTCGACCTGGAAATGCTGAGGTTGCCGGTTCGAAACCCTGGGCTTGCCTGGTCAAGGTACATATGGGAGTTGATGCTTCCAGCTCCTCCCCCCTGTCTCTCTCTTCTCTCTCTCTCTCCCTCTCTCTCTCCTCTCTAAAATGAATAAATAAAAATAAAATAAAATAACTAAATTATGTATGTGAGAATATTTAAAAATGATAGCTGAAGAAATTTAAAATATTATGTTTATGATGTTATATAGTATTTGAACATAGTTGCATGATATTTTAAAGATGTTCCATTTTATTTATATCCTAAGAATGTCAATAGTTTTCTAATTTATTTTAGCACAGAATATTGTTTTTAAATTTAATCTCATGTAGAAGTTCAATATATAAAACAGATAAAAATGAACTGATCTATTTGAAGCCACCTTTCTGTGAGTGGCCTCTCACTTCAGAATTCTGTTTGAAAATCACTACTTTAACCAGTTCAATATATTTAATGACATTTCTTGTTTTTCTATTCCTATATAATTTGTTGGGCCTATTACTACAAGAAAGGAACAAATTGCTCATTTTCAGTGATACATAGACTCAGGGGTTCCTCCAGAATACATTTAATAAATTACTTCCAGGGAAGTAAATTGTACTTTAATGTCTTGAAAGAGATCGTGCAATTCGGAAGAATAAAAAACAATCTATGTTTTGTTCTTTCTGTTAGGTTTTGGATATTCTTTATCATTTGGTTCTTTTAAGTTTTTATTTTTTTTATTTCTTTCAGGATAGGTCAAGGACCCATTCTTGGTCCCTCTCTCTATTTTTTCATTAATAACCTCAAAATTATCTGCCAGCTGTATCTGCTACTAAACATATATAACTTTAAAACTCATTCTTTGTAAATTACCAGATAAAACATAGTTAATTACAGAGGGAAGAGGCAGAAACTGCATGCATTGATCTAACTGGAGCCACAAGAAGAATTTATTCTAAAAAAAATGAATCTCGCCTGAACAGGTGGTGGTGCAGTGGATAGAACGTCGGACTGGGATGCAGAGGACCTAGATTCGAAACCCTGAGGTTGCCAGCTTGAGCGTGGGCTCATCTGGTTTGAGCAAGGCTCATCAGCTTGGGCCCAAGGTCACTGGCTGGAGCACAGGATCACTCAGTCTGCTATAGTCCCTCAGTCAAGACACATATGAGAAAGCAATCAATGAACAACTAAGGTGCCTCAGGAAGAATTGATGCTTCTCATTACTTTTCCTGTCTGTCTGTCTCTATCTGTCCCTCTCTCTGTCTTTGTCACAAAACAAAACAAGAAAAGACTCTCCATAGGGCCTGGAGGAAGACAAAAATTGAGTTGATTGTGATTGTTTGCATGATAATATATTAAGGTGTCCTACCAACTCACTTATGTACTAATTAGAAATTCAAAAGCTGACCAATGTTTATTCCTATGAGTTCCCAAGACATCTATCTTCTGCAGGCATTAGAGGCGGCTACTTTTTCAAAACTTAGTAGTGGCCAGAAAATTACAAATGACATTACTTCTGCCCACTTAAGTTATGGTTTAGCCATAAGTCAAATTATTCAATATAGAATACATAACTATGGAGAGGTCTAAGTCCTTCCCATTGTCGTTCCCTTTATCCCCATTAGCAGAACACTGCTTTGATGAACAATTCTGGGAAGCTTATATCCATATGGTCCTCCATGCTCTTCATTCTCTTCTTCTGCTCAGCTTCTTTTGTGTCCATATTCATAATATCCTTATACTTTTGGCAAAATGACAACCCTAAATCAACCTCTTCTTATTTTTCCCTTAGAGAAGACATTGAATTCTCACACTTGCGTAAATTTGTACTATAGCAAATTCATGGTATCCAATCTTGACAAAACAGACTTCCATTACTGACTGTCAGTCACTCTATGAGTCATTCTCTAAATATTTATTAAATATGTATAATGTGCCAGGAGATATTTCATGCTTTAGTGATGTAGCTGTAAAGGAAAGGGGCCCTTCCCTCATGACACTGACATTCCAATTGAGGAGACAGTTATAAACAAGTAAACCTATATAAAAAGGTAATTTGAATTATTGTTGAGTGCAAAAAATGAATTCACCAGTACAATATGATAGAGATATATGGAGAGTGCCACTTTTTCTAATGGTCTGGTCCCATTAGAGGAGGTGACATTGGAGTTGAGCTAGCAAAGCTAAGAACACAGGTAAAGCACCTGTAGAGCAAATAACTAGTTTTATAATAGAACAGGGGCTTTTAAGTCAAGGAAATCAGGCCAATGACCTCAAAGAGTATACAACAGTAAGAGCAGAGTAATCAAGACTAATGATACAGGGTTTGTAACCCATCAAAATAACACTATTCACCATGTAAGGTGTGAACCCTAAGGGATAAGAAGGGCTTCTAGTAGCTAACTGGGCTCAAACAAACAAACAAACAAAAACAAACAAAAAGCAGAACCTACCATCCATTTCTGCACATGGGCCTCTCTTGCAAATTGCATTTCGCAGAGAAGCCTCCACACTAAACATTCTACTGTACTATTCCATCTGAGCCAGCCCTTATGAGGAATTTCTTATTTCAACCAGTAGGATTGAGGCTTTCCCCATCCAATTGGAGCTGCACAGCTATAGCCTATCAGAGTGGCTGTATTCTGACCAATCAGAGACGAGGGCCATGAACTTCTGCCAAGCCAGCTCTCTTCTGGCTAGAAGAATGCACTTTCTTTCTTTCTTTCTTTCTTTCTTTCTTTCTTTCTTTCTTTCTTTCTTTCTTTCTTTCTTTCTTTCTTTCCTTCTTTTTTTGTATTTTTCTGAAGCTGGAAACGGGGAGAGACAGTCAGACAGACTCCTGCATGCGCCCGACCGGGATCCGCCCGGCACGCCCACCAGGGGGTGACGCTCTGCCCACCAGGGGGCGATGCTCTGCCCCTCCGGGGCATCGCTCTGTTGCGACCAGAGCCACTCCAGTGCCTGGGGCAGAGGCCAAGGAGCCATCCCCAGCGCCCGGGCCATCCTCGCTCCAATAGAACCTCGGCTGTGGGAGGGGAAGAGAGAGACAGACAGGAAGGAGAGGGGGAGGGGTGGAGAAGCAGATGGGCGCCTCTCCTGTGTGCCCTGGCCGGGAATCAAACCTGGGACTTCTGCACGCCAGGCTGACGCTCTACCACTGAGCCAACCGGCCAGGGCCTAGAATGCACTTTCCACCAAGGTTGAAGACTGCTGTTCCTAGGCTCCCCAGAGTATAGCCAACCACCATAGAGTGGACCTGTCTAGCTGAAGAGGGATCTGGCCTGATAGTTTCGGGACAGCCTCCGAACCCTGATATTCTCACAGCAGTCAGGCTATAGCTCTATTGAGCTGTTCCACAGCTGTGCTGTTTTTACAGCCATTTTGTATTACCATCAAGCTGTTTTGCACTAAATAAAAGTTTCCTTCTTCATCTCACCCCAAATTAAGGATTCCTGTTGGCATTTGAATTGGCATCAATGACCATTGGTTGACAAAGAGAAAACCTTTATTATTACACTGGGGAACAATTTTTTTTTTCATTTTCTGTTGGATGAGGTTTTAAAACTGTTTCTATATATTTCTACATCGCTGATTCCAAATCTGAAATTCGTTTTTTGATGCATGTTCTAGTTTTTATGCAATTTTAATTTCTTTTTGTTAGTTAATGGCATCCATTGGTTTTTAAATTGGAGTTAAAGGGCAACGACTCTTGAATTGAATATAACCACAAGGCAATTAATGTTTTACAAACATCACTTTTACTAATTGTAGTTGTTTTTAAATGTAAAAAGTTATTATCTGATAAAAACACCCTCTTATTTTGTTTTAAGATTGAATTATGGCCTCTTTGAGTAGGCGTAAATGTAAGAATAGTCCTGACACTTTCTGTTATATATGTGGCTGTTACACACTTCAATGTCAAAGGCGCAATATTTCATCATTTGTGACACGTGCATATATTGCCTATTTTCAAGTTCCCTTTGGAGATCAAGACAAGAATTGGGCTCCTCATATTGTGTGTCATAATTGTCAGGAAATGCTTTGTGACTGGACAAAAGGAAAACACAAAGGTATGCCTTTTGGTATTCCCATGGATTGGTGTGAACCTAAGAACCACAGCAGTGACTGTTATTTCTCTCTGATCCATACAAAGGGTATGAGCAAGAAAAAATGGCATATGATTGCATATCCTAATATTCCTTCAGCAATACAACCTATCCCACACTCTGAGACACTCCTGGTTCCAGTTTTCAATGGTTTTATTTCTTCTAAGGATGAAGAAAGTGAACATGGTGATCAAGTATATTTTGATAAGATGCATAAGAAAATGGTTGTAGAATTTGAAGGGTCTTCTTCTGATGCCAAGCAGTCATTAAACCCTCAGAAGTTTAGCTAACCCAAATTGAATGACTTAGTAAGAGATTTGGGCCTATCAAAGAAAGCAGCTGAGTTATTAGCCTCCAGGCTTCAAGAAAAGAATGTACTTCACCGGTCAGCTAAAGTATCCCATTTCAGGAAGCATGCACAAATTTTTGTGGACTTTTTTTCCTGAAGACAAACACTTTGTTTACTGTCATGTATTAGTAGTCTTCTCAGCCAGCTAGGTGTTACCACTTACAGTCCAACAGAATGGTGGCTATTTCTTGACAGCTCTAAACAGAGTCTGAAATGTGTTCTCCTACACAATGGTAATGTTTATGCAGTGGTTCCAATTGGTTATTCAACTCATCTGTGAGAAGATTATAATGACATAAAAATTGTCATTGACTTTCTGAAGTATGAGGAGCATAACTGGATAATTAGTGTGGATCTTAAAATGATAAATTTCCTGCTAGGACAACAGAGAAGTTTCACGAAGTATCCTTGCTTTCTGTGTTTGTGGGACAGCCGAGGTTGGGAGAAACACTGGATACAGAAGGGGTGGCCAAAACATGAAGCTCTGGAAGTAGGGATGCAAAATATTGTGAATGAACCTGTAGTTAATCAAGACAGGATCATTTTCCCCCTACTTTACATCAAACTTGGCTTAATGAAGCAGTTTGTTCAGGCTTTAAGTAGAGAAAGCAAATGCTTTCAACAATTTATTTCTGCTTTTCCTGCCTTGTCTTTTGAGAAGATAAAAGCAGGTGTATTCGATGGACCTCAAATTCGAACCCTCATACGTGACAAAGAATTTTCCAGGAAGATAAATAAGGAGGAGAAAGCAGCATGGCAGTCCTTGTGGCAGTTACAAAGAACTTCCTTGGCAACAAAAAAGCAGAAAACTATGAACTTCTGGTTCAAAGAATGCTGTTGGCTTTCTATGACATTGGATGTAACATGAGTGTTAAGATTCACTTCCTGAACAGTCACCTTGATAAGTTTCCTGAAAATCTTAGAGCTGTTAGTGATGAACAGACTACTGCCTGAGCATCAAACGAGATTGTCCTCAACAGGTATATGAATGCAAGAGCTACAAATGCAAAATTCTATTTTTTGCATGAATAGAATTTAAATAAGTTTTGCGCAAATTTTATGATTAAAATAAGTGTTTTAATATGTTCTATTTTGAAATTGTAGACAAATTCTGATGCAATCATGTCTTTTAGTGTATTAGTGTATTTACTACATTATATAAATTATTATATTTTCACAAAGATGATGCCCAAGAAGACATTCTACTTCATTATGTTAAACTAAATGTTGAAAATTTTACAATAAGATGAAAACCTAAAATCTTGAATTGCAAAAAAACTGTAGCTTACAGAGAAAAATTAATGTCAGATTTGAGGTCAGCACACTTGAATTAGGTAAGAACAAGTGTTTTTGTAGTTGCAACAAATTTTTTTTTCTCCAGTGTTATTAATTTTAAAGAGAGAGAGATATATATTGACTTGTTGTTTCACTTATTTATGCATTCATTGGTTGTTTCTTGTATGTGCCCTGATCAGTGATTGAGCCTGCAACCTTGTCGTCTCAGGATAACACTCTATCCAACTGAGCTACCTGGCCAAGGCATGGGAAAGCCCCTTAAAGTAAGTTTTTCACTGTCAGAAAAGGATATTACAGCCTGACCAGGTGGTGGCGCAGTGGATAGAGTGTCGGACTGGGATGCGGAAGGACCCAGGTTCGAGACCCCGAGGTCGCCAGCTTGAGCACGGGCTCATCTGGCTTGAGCAAAGAGCTCACCAGCTTAGACCCAAGGTCGCTGGCTCCAGCAGGGGGTTACTCCGTCTGCTGAAGGCCTGCGGTCAAGGCACATGTGAGAAAGCAATCAATGAACAACTAAGAAGTCGCAACACGCAACGAGAAACTGATGATTGATGCTTCTCATCTCTCTCCGTTCCTGTCTGTCTGTCCCTGTCTATCTCTGCCTCTGTAAAAAAAAAAAAAGAAAGAAAAGGAGATTTCAAATAAGCAAAAGGGGAATGGACCCTGTTATGATATTGCTATTAGTAGGAACTAATTAAAATATATACCTAAAACAGATATATAAATCAATGTAAGTGCATGTGTGTGAGTAAGGGTTTAGTGTATATTCATACATTCCTGGTCTAAACACTGAAAGTGTCTAGAAGAAATGACTAGTTCATTATCAAAGAGAGCATCCAGCATCTAGGTCTTGGTTTTTTAATACATTTTTCCAATAAAGAAACCAGAACCCCTTGGAGAAGCTGTGATTCCAGAGCCATGGCAAAAATAATAAAAGGAAGCCTAGAGCATCTTTTGATGCCAGCATTTACAATCATGTTAGAAGAAAAAAAAAGATGGGGGTCAGACTGAAAGGAAACAAGGTCCAACCTGAAGGAATTTTTAATGGTCACATCTAGATGTAGTTTTTGTTTCTTTTTGCCAATAAAGCCAACTCTACTCACCCTGAGGTCAGAGAAGCTAGTTATCCATAATTTTTACTTTTTGTTTTCCAGATATGGACAGCACTGACGCAGTACCTCCCCAAAGTTCTGGGTCATACAGGCCAAACACTCTGAAGAGTCTTCTTGACACTTACTCAGAAACTCATGGTAACAAGTAATTATGTGGTCCTCTATTCCTTGGGGAGTAAAGGGGAAAAGAGGAGAAAATGCTTCAGTACTTTACCAGCTTTCTTCAAAGACATGGCTGTTCATTCATCTTTAAATCTTGAAACTTCAAAGGGGCATAACGTGGAGAGGTATTGAGCTGTGTTCAAAACTAATTTCTTTTTTACCTACTGTACATGACCTAAAGAGGTATCTAACACATCACTATTAAATATGAAAATACCTGTAACTTAGTTCTTATTGTCTCAAATTAGCAACAAGTTCTCAAATTTTGGGCCCTTGGTTAAAAAAAAGAATCCCATTTCCTCATTTAGGGATAAGAATGCACTTGTCTGATAAGAACTCTTTTCTGTTCTCCTCAATAGAACTGAAAAACTTTCCAAAAATTCTTGTGGGCCTCAGTAGAAGACCTTACTTTATTACAAAAATAAATACCAGAAATTACCTCAATTTTGTCAACTCAAATACAGATATACCTATTTGTTCCTACTTTTTCTTCCCTTCCTTTCATGGAGTTCTCAAATTAAAGGATATAAGTAAACTCAAACCTAGATGCATAATGAATATTCAGAATATTACAAAACGGAAAGAAATTTGTATAAGCTTCCAGAGGATATAAGAAAACACAAAAAGGAGGGAGAGTAACAAAGGATAAAGTGTCAAAATGACTTTGAATTTCTCCATAGTCACATGAAAAATCTAACAAGGTCTAGATAATTTGCTAGGATGGCTGAAAGAAAATTATTTTAAATTGAGAATTTGAAATCAATCTACACTTAATAAAGGGTTTGGATTGTTATACAGGATAGCAAAAAATTATGGCTCTTGTACTTTCTAAGAAAGCTGAAGAAGCTGACCCATTGAAACAAAGAAGTAAAACAAGAAACAGGTAAAAGTGGAATAGATTGTTTGGAAAGACATGAAGGGAATCCCAAACATGAAAGTAAAAAGAGTCCCTGGATGACAACTGTGAATCCGGCTGAGATAATGAAACCAGATTGAAGTGAGGAAAAACTGACAGAATGATTCGTGAATCTGGTAATTTAAGAAAATATTTAAACAATGACAAAGGATTCGGGGTTTAGTTAATGATGACTATAGAGAAAACTAAGCAAACAAAGATGATTTTTGATTCTAGAGAAAACTTATCTTTGATAATTATTTGCATGATCATAATAAAGTAAAAATAAAATATTAATATAATCAAGCAGATGACATGGCTGTTCCTGAGATGCTTGATAGTTGGATGAGTATCTGTCTGAGAACATAGAGGACAAAAGTTAAGTGCTCATCTTCCACAGTAACAGTGTTCTAATAATTCCTAAAACTAAAATATTAAGAAGTAGGAATACAAACATGGTCTTGAGAACCATGGAAATAAGTACCTCAGTGGTCAATATTAACTAATTAAAAGCACCTATGGGGTGGGGGGAATGTGGTAAAAGGGGCCATGGTCATGCTTTTTCATTGTTACCAAGCTTATATATTTATTTGTCTTTTATAAACTTCTGCACATGTGTAAAGCCAGAAGCCAGGGCTATCAGGGCCGCCATCACAGCTGCCTTCTGGCCCATGCAGGTTCGCATTGGATTCGGACAGTCGGTAAAGAAACCATGGAGCCAAAAACTGGTGGGCCATAACCTTTAATCCTACCTTGCACCCGGCGGGCAAGTAAAAATACACACTGGGCTCCAAAACCCAGTCACACTCAGTGCTCACAAAGCCACTGACTTATCCGAGTTTCCTAGAATCAAAGGTTTCTAGCTCACCAGCCTTCTTCTCCTCAGTTCCACATCTCCTTCCTTATCCCAGATACAAACTCTACACAAACTGGCATCTCACTCAGCACTCCGCCATCTTGGCTGCTTCTCCTGGCCTCCTCCACGTGGCCTCCTTTAGCTGCTGGCTCTACTCTCTCCGCTCTCTCATGCTAACCTCAGGAACCAAGCGCCAAGTCCCGTTCTGCCTCCATTTTATAGTGTAGAAATCCAAACCCTTAATCCAATATACATAATAGGGAAGTCTCTAATACAAAGTCACTTTCTGAGGCATGATTGGATTGTACCGCCCTACATCAAAAAGGGTAGGAAAGGCTTAATCCCAAAACCAAGCCTCAGGCTACAAGGATTCTACCTGCCTTTAGCCCACCCCAACACACATTAATATCACCTGGGCAACGGCCTCCTCGTGTTATCTTTAACAAAGTGAGCATAATACATTTTATCTGCCCAACAACATGTAAAACTTTAATAAAGATGAAAAGCAAAACATAATAAAAACAAAACATCAACAAAGACTAATGAGGTTCTACTCTCACAGGACCTACAAGTAATAAGGGAAACAGGTAAGTAATAAGAACACGAATAACATCACGAAACAAGTTCTGAAATGCACTGGAAAGAAAACAGCGTGCCCTGATAGAGACCAACTGGGGAGACCTATTTTTTTTTATTTTTATTTTTTGCATTGAGTCATCAGGGAAGATTCCTCTATTTCTCTAAAGAGATTAAATGTAAGTTGACACCAGAATAAAAAGACATTCCTGGAAAATAGCTGGGGGTGAGGTTGGAGAAACATTCCATGCAGAAAAAGAATGTCAATTAAAGACCTTGAAGCAGGAAAAACTTGCTGTGTTAGAGAAATTGAGGGAAGGTTTGAGAATTCATAGCGACTGTGATGGAAGGTTTGAGATAAGATAAACAGGAAGAGGTTAGATAGTTGTGGGTTTTATCTATAAAAATATTTAGAATAAATTAGAATGTTTCTAAAGATCAAACTGGTGGCCATGTGGAGAATGAATGAATTCAGGCAAGTTTGCAGTCAAGAAGACCACCTAGGAGGCTGTCCAGGCTAAAGACAGCTGTAGTCACAGAAATGGAGAGACATTATAAAATATATTTGAGACATAATGTACAAAATTAGATGATAGATCCAACCTGGTGTGTGAAGGAAAAGAATGATTAAATATAGCCCTATTTCTGGTTGGAACAACTTGGTAGATGATGGCACCATTTACTAAGATAGAGAATGCTGGAAAAAGAACAATTGAGAAAGGGAGTGTATAACTAGAAAAGTATGGTCTTTTCTGCACAGTTTCAATTTCAGTTGCTATTAAGTACTCAAAAGGAGCTATGAATCTTGCAGCTGAATTTGTGAATCTGAAGCTCAGATCAATCAGTCAGGGAGCCATCAGAAATCAGAAGGCATATAAAACTATGAGAATGGATAGGCTCAGTGGGGCTGCGTATGTCAAGTGAGAAAAGAGGACTATGTTTGAGTTCTGACTATGCTGAGTTTTAAAGCTGGAAATGTCCGGTATTTCTTATGGCTACTGTAATGAATTATCACAAAGTTGGTGGCTTTGAAAAACAGATTAATTTTCTCTGGAGATCAGAAGTCTGAAATCAGCATTATTGGGCCAAAATACAGTGTCACAGGGCCATGCTCTCTCCAGAGGCTCCAGGGAAGAAGCTCTTTCTGGACTCTTCTAGCTTCTTGTAACTCTGGCATTCCTTGGCTTGTGGCTACATCCATCCACCCATGGTCACATTGTCTTTTCCTCTTCTATATCAAATATCACTCTATCTTCCTCTTATAAAGACACCGTGACTACATTTAGGGCCTTTCAGATAATCCAGGGTAATTGCTCCATTTCAGAATTTTTACTTTAATCAGATCTGCTATTTTAGGTAACTTTCACAGGTTCCAGGAGTTACATCTGGGGAAGGGCATTTAACATAACTCTCATTTTTGGTGAAGAAATAAAGATGTGGGGTTCAAACAACCTGCTCAGCACATACCTAACATATGCCTGACAAAGCTGAAGCCAGGTGCTGCAAAAATCTCACATAAAATCAGAAGCAGGTTGATGCTTTTTTTGTTGCCTGAAACTGGCTTTGCATAGGCAAACTGGAAATTTATGAATCAGAGACTGAGGATCAAAAATTGAAAAAGAAGTAATAAATTGTATGGTTTTATTTTGATAACCGTAAACATTATTTTTAAGTTATAGAGATGAAACTTCTCATTTATAATGCTAATTTATAATTATTTTTTTTGTAAGATGAATCGTTTAGTGTCTTTGATAAGTGTTTACCAGCTGAGATGTGCAGACAATTTTCCTGAAGGTTCTGGAAAATTTTCTTCTCCTAAAGAAACAATGTTTGAAAAAAGTGGTACAGATCAGTGTTTCAGTGCATTAGTAATTCAGACAATTAAACATTATTTCCCCTCAATCACCTGGAGGGTAGAATTAAGCATTGTGTGGCTACGATCATCCCTGTTGAGGGAGCTGGAAAGGCTACCAGGGTTTACATGCTCCCCAAACTATTTTTACAACCAGATCTGCACACCCTATTTCATTTTACGTGTGTACTCTCTACACGTTTCTTAGCCACAGGGAGAAAAAAGTTAAAAACACGGTCTTAGATGATTAACTCATACCACAAAGGGTGCTGGTATGGTAAAATTGCTGTTGTCTGTCATTATTGCAAATGTTCTGAGTGTCACATCAATCTCACTAGGTGAAAAATTTAACATGTAAGAGAAAAACATTCAAATTAAAGTTGATTATTCCACAGTTACTCAAAACTGTTACAGGTAGAGATAATATTGGCATGTGTTGAAAATTATTGGATCAGGCCTACGCTATATTGAACTCTCATATGTGAAGATTTATTGAGAAAGCTTTTCCAAGTATTAACATATTCAGCCACACCACACCTTGTCTGAAAGATGAGCTTCGTAAATAGCATATTAGGTTTTTGCTTTCTGATTTTATACTCAGAAAAATTCTTAATTACATTCTTCTACATCCTTATATATACCTATTTTCAATCATTTTATTTTTAGTAATTCAGTAGTGTGCACACTTATTTTATTGTGCTTCTATTTTGCATTTCCTGATGTTTTGTACATTTTAAAATGCCCATTGTCCACTTGAATATCCTCTTTTTTCAAGTTCCTATAGAAGACTGATACCCATTTCTTTTTTAGGCTGTATTTTTCTTACTGATTTGTAGAAGTTTTTTATATAAGTCTAAATATATTGATGTCTTTTATTGGATATATGTATTGAGACTATCTCTTCCATTCTATTTTCACTTTTTTAATGTTATTTTTGTACATGGACCAATTATTAATTTTACTATCAAATAAAATATCTATTTTTTTATTATAATAGGGCTTACCCAACCATTTTAATCACATGATCAATCAGCTGCATTAATTTACATAACTATAAGGTCTACCAGAAAGTTCTGTCCATTTCTTTCACAACAAGTTTCGACACGTAAGCACATGTTTATTTGGCTTATGTGTGCCTCTCTATTTTTATCACTTAATGTATACATATCGATGTAGCAAATTAACTAAAACAAAGTTGATTCACGTTAGTCTTATGTGTGAAGCGATAGTGTACCCATGGCTACTGATAAAGTTCATTTATGCCACTTTAATTTTTACGAATTTCAACAAGGAAGAAATGCTACAGAAGCATGTCTGTCGCATCCACCATATTCCCTGGACTTAGCACCCTCCGACTATCACTTGTTTTTGTCCTTACAAAATTTTTTGAAGGGCAAAAAATTCAAAAATGAAGAAGATATCAAACAAGCACTGGTTCAATTTTTTGCATCAAAAGATAAAACATTTTTCAAAAATGGGATATACAAATTACCCTCATGCTGGCAAGAAATAATTAATAAATAATAATGGCAATTATATTATTTAATAAAGTTTATTGATGGTAAGAAAAATTTGTATTTTGTTTTATTCCAAAAATGGACAGAACTTTCCGGCAGACCTTATATTTGAAACACCTGGTTTATTGAATAACATCAATCTTAAAATAATAATTCTTCAGGAGCAGAACCCAGTTAGAATTCATTCACAATTATTTTAGTAAGAGTTTTGTGTTGGTATAGCATAGTATGTAAGAGAGTGGATTTGGGCGTCAGACATGGTTCACACCCTCATTCTGACATCTAGTTCAGATTCGTGGATAAGCTAACTTTAGTCTTTCAGTAACTTCTTATGTACAACAAGGATAATACCTGGTAGATCCATTTTGATTTTTAATTTATTACTATATATGATATCTAAATATGTTATTTTAATATGTCACTTTTGTAAGCCTTTAAAAGAAGTATCAAAATGTTTTCAACCTGAACTATAGTAGGATCCAGTGAAGTTTCTTTTTTCTGAAGCTAGAAACGGGGATAGACAGTCAGACAGACTCCCGCATGCGCCCGACCAGGATCCACCCGGCACGCCCACCAGGGGGCGACGCTCTGCCCACCACGTGGCGATGCTTTGCCCCTCCGGGGCGTAGCTCTGTCGCTACCAGAGCCACTCTAGTGCCTGGGGCAGAGGCCAAGGAGCCATCCCCAGCGCCTGGGCCATCTTTGCTCCAATGGAGCCTTGCTGCGGGAGGGGAAGAGAGAGACAGAGAGGAAGGAGAGGGGGAGGGGTGGAGAAGCAGATGGGCGCCTCTCCTGTGTGCCCTGGCCGGGAATCGAACCCGGGACTTCTGCACGCCAGGCCGACGCTCTATCACTGAGCCAACTGGCCAGGGCCCAGTGAAGTTTCTTGCTGTCACTAAATATATGAATCAAAATGCCTTTATAGCTGTGAAATAAATATATTTCATATGAAAGTGAGAATTATAAGGATGGACATTCACAATTTCACTTTCTAAATTACACTCAGATACTTAATGGGGTTTTTGTTTTTTTTTTGGTTGTTGTTGTTTTGAGAGAGAGAGGGACAAACAAGAAGGGTTAGAAATGAGAAGCAGCAACTCGTAGTTGTGGTACCATAGTTGCTCATTGATTGTTTTCTCATATATACCTTGACCTGGGAGCTCCAGACAAGCCAGTGACCCCTTGCTCAAGCCAGCAACCTTGGGCTCAAGTCAGTGACCCTGGGCTTCAAGCCAGTGACCTTTGGGCTCAAGACAGTGACCATGGGTCATGTCTATGATCCCATGTTCAAGCCTGCGACCCCACACTCAAGCAGGTGAGCCTGCACTTAAGCTGGTGAGCCCATAATTGAGCTGGATGAGCCCATACTCAAGCCAGCGACCTCGGGGTTTTGAACCAGGATCCTCAGCATCCCAGGCTGATGCTCTATCCATTGTACCACTGCCTGGTCAGGCTCAGATACTTTAATTTTAAATTACTTTGTGAGAGATGGAAAATAAAATCACATAACATCACATGTCGTCAACACAATAACATAACAATGTCAACTAAAATATACCTTAAAGCCAACAATTCTGGAGCCACCTTTCAAGAATTAAATCCTCTTAATTATGAGTCTTAATAATATGTTTAAAATGAATAGGAAAATGCTTGACAATATATACAATAAGATACTATATACTACATGAGTGAACAAAAGCCTTAAGGCAATAACATATGCTATATAAGAATGTGAGGGCCCATGATCAGTTATGTCAAATATAATAGGTCCAACAGTGTGGAAGTTGACAGCGTGCTCTTATCAGCATACATGAGCAAAATGACTGATACAGTACTGGGAAAAAGGCAGCCATCATGCTGTGGGAAGATCAAAACACAGATAGAAATTTCTCATTAAGGTTGTTATGTTGCAGGCAATTATATAAGTGTGTTGTCAGCACTTTTAAAAATGCTCTTGGCTAAAGAAGGCAATTTGCTTGATAGGAAAGTAGAATTATACATTCCCAAAAGCTATCCATAAAGAATGATCTCTGCATGCTATTTTTTAAAATCCACAGTTTTTTCAGATATAGAAACATAATAAACTTGCTTGCTTATGCAAATAAGTTATATTGACCTTAGTATCATCTCTACCAAGGGAATTCATCCTGTTGGAACATTTAGAAGTATAGATAATATAGACATAGATATGTTATCAATTTAAACTAACATATAACTTTAAATAGAATACTTGTATATTCTATATTAAGATATATATAATTGGTACATGTTTATATACATATCCATATGAATATATACACATATATGTATAATTATATATTATATATGTATTAGTTTGCTAAGATGGGCATAAGAAAATTCTAAGGCTGAGTAGCTTAAGTTACAGAAATTTATTTTATCTGGAGGTAAAAAGTCTAAGATTAAGATATTGGCAGATTTGTGGTCTCTGAGTTGTCATTGTCTCCACCACAGCACAGTATTTTGCAGATTCAGCAGTAAACAGTAGGAGCTGACAGGAACTCAACCAGATGAAAGTAGCCAACTACAAAGAAGAAATCAACATGAAACTTAATGAATGGTATATATAACAATGGCTAAACGTCTCTTGAGGTTACACTATCTAAGTACATGTTCAGTTTTACGATGTTAACTAAATTTCTATGATATTTTTTTTTAAATATCAAGAACAGCACAGAGTTAATGCAGAGTCCTAAGGATAATCTAGTAGTCAATAAATTTTCCTTAAGTCTTCACTTTTGATGCTGTTATTTCTAGCACAGGTAAGGAGGCAGTCTTTCATAGGCTCCAACACTGGGATCTCTGGTTGCTACCATAGCAGCTGGCTTGCAAACAAAAAGCCAACCATTTTCAGAATGTCTGAAGTGGACAACTTGCAAACTCCAGGGATGTATAAACACTAAGAATGCACAATTGTGTGCCTTTAAAACCATCACAACTGTGGCTGAAGACTGTTTATGCTGTTCTGAAATGAGATCTCAAAGCAGTATAGTTCAAAGTAAAAGCTTTTTAACAGAAATTTGGCATATGCACAATTTCTCCACTAATTCATGTGTGTCAACCATTCAGTTCTTTCCACTTGAAAAAATGCAATAGAAAACTGGACATTATATTTCACTATCTCAGTTACTATTCAAAATTACAGTGGCTACAAGTCGGGACACAGCATCACCAAGGCTGTCCAGAGTCAATTTATATTGAAATTAAGTTCTTTACACCAAGTAAATGGTTGTCCACAACCACTAACTAGTATACACAGGAACTAAAGTTTTTATATTTGAGGAGAAACAAATGCTGCTCCTATCATCTGCACTGCTCTTGTTCCTCAATTCAGCTTAGAAACCTGTGGGATTTGGGCCTGCTGCCCCTGCCCATTTGAAGAGGGAAGAGGCTGCCTTCTGCTCTGCTTTCTGTTTTAACACTGTCCAATCAAATGTGTAGTCACACTGTTGGTTCAGGGTCCTGAAAAGAATGCGGAATAACTGCCTCAGATACATGTAATCCCAGGCTTCCTCAAAGTGCAGTTGACAAAAGCTTATATGGTGAATTCTGCAGGAAACAAGCCCCATACATAAAACTTCAACAGAAATGGACATCTTCTTTTCACTGATCTTTTCATATATTTTCCTTTCTTAGTTGCAGCCATTAGTCCTTGCCATGTCAGGCTGGTTCTGCTAAAATCTATCAAAATATATCCTAATGATTCCATGTCATCTAAACGACTCTGTTCAATACCAAGATTTGCATTGAAGCTAGCATATCCGGCGATGCCAGTGAGATTTTTATCTTCTCTGTGTGGTATGTGTTGCCTTGTCCTGTTGTCGCTGCACTTTCAGGCCAAGCCAAAATCAACAGAATAACATTACAGTGACACCCAATGCCCATTAGGAAGTTATCTGGTTTAATGTCTCTGTGTATAAAATTCTTTATCTGCATAGATTCAATTCTACTGGTCATCTGGTCAGCAAACATAAATACAGTTTTCATGGTGAACCTTCTTAGATAGAAACTAAAGAGGTCTTCCAGGCTGGGAGGTCGCTTTCCTGGCCATTACCACCATTTGCGGGGGATGCCCATCCTACCCTGAAGAGTCTTACAGACTCTGCTATCGTACAGCCGCAACTGGGGATGCGTGCCTCTGACACCCCAGCTTCGCGGCCACTTTTTCGCCATTGGTGATGTTGTTCGCCAGATAAACGTCTCCGAAGGAGCCAGAACCGATTTTCATACCAGTTTATATTTCTCTCTGATAAGAAACTCGGCCTTGGAGCGGCTGCTGCTCCCCAGCCGGAGAGACCCAGAGGTCTCCACACCTCTGAGCCCGGGCGGAGGCTTCTGGGCTCCTCACCCGCGCCAGGCTGCGGGGCAGGCGGCAGGAAATGGAAAACCTCGGCTTCGGCGTCGCAGGGCCCGGAATCCGCCGAACGGCACCTGCTCCCCGCGGCTCAGTCAGGTTTCTCTTCACGAGGCCGCAGCTTGTGAGGGGTTTTCATGATTCCCAGGCGGGGCCGCTTGCTTCTGGGCCGCCCCCACGCCTCCCTTTCGTGCCACGTGGCCGTCAGGGGCTGCAGAGGCGGCGTGGTGAGTCCGGGCGGGGCCGCTGCCGCCGGGCCTCCGCGGTGCCGCCGCCCTGTGACTCCGCCTCCAGCCCACCAGTCCCAGTCCCCGGAGCCGCGTCTTCCTGGTGCCAAAATAATTCCTGTAGTGCTGCTGTCTGTTTCAATGGAGAGTCTTTTCCAAATAGTTGTTTCAAGTAAAGTCTTTGAGATTAGGAACACATATTGTGTTAGCTAATATATTGAAATGTTTAGCTCTGAGCAACATTGTACTGACGCCCAAAATGTTTGTATCATCTTTTTTTAACCTTTAGATTGTCAAATATTTGTTCCCATAAATCTTAAAGTGAAGAATAACAGGAATACCAATAGGGAATACTTCAAGAGGACTGATGTGCAGCCAACAAGTATTCTAAATATTGTATGGCAATTAATTTAACCCCTATGACAACAGCCCTTGAGGCAGAGAATATTACTATTACTCATTTTACAGACAATAAAACTGAAGTTCAGAGTCAGGTTTTTTTTTGTTTTTTTTATAAATAAATTTTTATTTTAATGGGGTGACATCAATAAATCAGGATACATATATTCAAACAAAACATGTCCAGGTTATCTTGTCATTCCATTCTGTTGCATACCCATCACCCAAAGTCAGATTGTCCTCCGTCACCTTCTATCTAGTTTTCTTTGTGCCCCTCCCCCTCTAGCCTCCTTCCCTCCCCCCCATAACCACCACACTCTTGTCCATGTCATTTAGTCTCGTTTTTATGTCCCACCAATGTATGGAATCCTGCAGTTTTTGTTTTTTTCTGATTTACTTGTTTCACTCCATAAAATGTTATCAGGATCCCACCATTTTGTTGTAAGTGATCCGATGTCATCATTTCTTATGGCTGAATAGTACACCTTGGTGTACCTGTGCCACATCTTCTTTATCCAGTCTTCTATTTTTTTTTTTTTTACAGTGATTAAAGCCTTTAAACAAACTCTTGGCCAATACAGCAAGAATCCATAAAAGAGTAGTGTCCTTAACATGTTCACCAAGTCCAAGTTGGCCCCAACACCATGACAAATCCCTGAAAAATGCAACCCAACCCCAGTTCAGTCTGTTAGGAGCTATCACAAGGAGTAGGAGTCCAGGAAAAATCCACATCCAGAAAAATTCCGCATGGCACTGGAATTGTCACAATTCTATACTTTGCAGCTCACGTCCAAGTCCCAATGACCGCTGTTTCTAGCTGGTAATGATTCAGGTAGACTGGAAAAGCCATCTGCAGCATGTTTGGATATGGAGCTTCTGTTCTCCTCTGCCTGGAGAGGTGAGACCAGGTTGCTTTTCACTGGAGCTCTGTGACTATGGCTTGGTAAAGAGAACCTTGTGATACACTAAGCTGGGTGGCAAAGGTAGATTCATAATAGAAGTTGGCAAAAGAGGGAAAGAGAGCTCTAAATTAGGAGTAGGTCCCAGCCTGAAATACGAGTGGGGCATTGAGGTAGGAGGAATAAAGAAAATACTATATATTAAACAAAGCAGAAAAAAATAGGACTATCAACACCCACAACAGAGATCTTCGAGGGAAGAATAAAAAACCTGACTATTCAGGCAAGACATAGTTAAGTGGCCCTTGTGCAAATGAGATCAGTTTACCTGCTTCTTGGAAGAAATACCCCAGGCTCGTCCACAGTGTCGTAGATGGGGCCGATGGCCCTGAGCACCTTCAGCCTTCAGTGGCAAACCCCAGCATTCTGGGCAAGGTTAGGTCATAGGTGGCTGGAGCAGGGCTGAAAGAGACTGATCCCTCCCTTAGAGGAGTGAGGGAGAAGCCTACCTTCCAGTGTCCCTGTTTCCTCACAGCAGAGGCATGTAAGTCTGGCAGGCTTTAGCTCAATGATCTTTCTTTCCAATATTGAAGCAGGACCCAGATGACATCCTATGAGACCCCTTTGGGGCATTGGAGCCTTTAAGGGTGTATCCTAAAAGCTGGTAGTTCCCCTGATCTCTATTGGGCTTTTTCTGCCTCTTGGTATCTTAAAGGCCATGCTCAGAAGATCTCGTTGAGGGGTTTGAGGATCCCCATCCGCCTATATAAATAAATCTATTCCATAAATCTGGAGCTATTTGGAAAAAGATGAATCAGTGTTATTAGTTGGATCAATTAAAGAAGGTAGTAGTTTGCAGGAGAAAAAGATTTGACGTCTCCTGTTCATCAGCATTCAAAAGAAATTTAAAAAATTTTTTAAGTAAAAAGCATGATGTGATAGACCCATAGGAGTTCCAGGATATGACTCCCCCCTTTTAAATTTTTTTTTAATTGGCCTTAAAATATTTGCTGGGTACACTTTAATAATACCTTAACTTTAAAGATTGTAAGAATGACAAAATACAGTAAATGCTTTTGCTCCATATGCAGGAGCATTGTCAGTTTAACCAGTTTAGGAAATCCAATAATAGAAAAATGCATACAGACAATGAGCTATAACAAGCTTAGCAGCCTCTCCTGTTCTGACAGAGGTTACTATAAATCCAGAATAAGTATTCACTGTAACGTGGACATAGGACTGTTTGCCAAATGAAGGTATATGAGTAACATCCATTTACCAAAATTGTCCTGGTAGGGGTCCTTGAGGGTAAATTCCACGTGAAGGGGCAGATTGTAGTATAGGACCCCTTGGACAGGATTTCCCAATCTGCCATGCTGCTTCCCAAGAAAGTTGAAACTGTTTACACAGGGTTGCAGCATTCTGGTGATGAATAGTATGAGACTGAATTGCTTGATCTGTCATGGTTACTCCAAATAATTTTCTTTTGGGTAGCTTGATCAACAAGGACATTCCTAGGCCCTGGCCGGTTGGCTCAGTGGTAGAGCGTTGGCCTGGTATACAGGAGTCCCGGGTTTGATTCCCAGCCAGGGCACACAGTATTTTGAGCAGGGCAGCCTTTTTGTAATTGCTATCCATTCCACCTCTTAAATAAATACTTTTAGTTAATCTGTTGTGTTTTTTTTTAGTCTCTTTTCCAGTGTGCTAGGGTGGAAGAAGAATATTTTTAACCTAATATTTGAAAATTCTTACTTTAGACAGATTAGTCAAGTTTTAGGGAACCATCTTACCGCTACTAAGTCAAACATTTTTTAACAATATAAAATATTTAGGAAGATGACGTCAGAGTAATGGCGGGGTAGGAAGCAATACCGATAAATCTCCCCCAAAACTCAACAAGATCTTCAACCAGAAACAGAAAAACCTATACTTGGAGCTTCCAGATGCTTCGCAATATACCCAAAGGTATGATTGAGTGAAAAATTGGCTAAATATATAACCAAACCCCGAAGGAAATAGGGAGTAAGAAATGCTCCGCCTTCCTCACTAACCTAAACAGGGCGGCTTTCTCTGGTAACTGTGAATATAGAAACTGAGGCGGGCAAAGGGGGTGAATACATCCAGGCCGCGACACAAACGGCCGAACCAGGCTGTGGCATGGAGATCCAAGCCAAGGAAAATCTGATCCTGTGGCAACCCGGGCAATACAAGCTAACACTCGCGCCAAACCCAAACAAAGAAAGACAAGCGGCGCAGACATTTTACCCGGTCTCCTGGTTGGTGCGCAGTTAGTGGGCGAGAGATTTCTTCCTAAGCCCCGGAAGTGGGTGCCCGTGTTGCCCCACGGAGAGGCAGGGTCAGAGGCCTTTCTGTGGGCCGAGGGCAGAGTCTCTGGGCAGCCCCAGCGCCCTGGGAAAGCCACGCACGGGAGGGAGTGAGAACTAATTCCAACGGTGGAGATTTTCCGTACTGGAGGGTGTTTCACTCAGAGGGAAACGCGGCCGGCCTCATATCCTGATTTGCGCACGCAGATAAGGAGTGAGCGATTCCTCCGAGTGCCTCGGCAGTGCGCACCCGTGTTATCGCACAGAGGGGCAGAGTCAGGGGCCTTTGTGTGGGCCAAAGCGGAATCTCGGGCCGCCCCAGCGCCTTGCAAAAGCCGCGCATGGGGACGGAGCGAGACTCAATTCCAACGCTGCAACTTTTCCCTGCGGTTGGGGGTTTCACTCAGAGCGTGAGACTGCTGGCCGGATATCCTGGTCTGCGTGCACAGCCAGTGAGTGAGAGTTTCCTCCAAGCGCCCCGGAAGTGGGCGCCCGCTTGTGTTACCGGACAGAGTGACAGAGCCAGAGGTCTTTGAATGGCCGGAAAGCCCGCCTGATTATGCTAGCAGCTCTGACTGACTGAGCCTTACCCAGAGCCCTGTGCTGAGTGGAAATAGAGTGGGGAGTTGCCAGCTCTTTGAGCCTCTTACTATCCAGGCAGAGGCAGCAGCAACCCCATAGCTGGATTATCAGGCTACTAATTGAGGAAGGAAAGACTAGGAGAAAGGCTCCAGGAACACGGACTCTCTCACTGTCGGAGCCTATAAATGCTAATGAGCTTCGACTGCCAACGAGACTAAAGCACAATACATGACATTGCCATAGAGACTTATCAACTGCAAACCTCCACCTGAGCGTGGCAAAGGGGCAAAACCCGGGGTACAGAGTCACCGACCAGGAAGAGGGAGAGAAAAGAAAAAGCAAGAAGATAACCTCTCAAAATCAAGAATAATCTGCAGACTTTATAACCTATCCCATTTTATTATATTTGTTCGTTTGTTTCTCTTATCTTCATTCTTGATACTTTTTTTTTCCTCCTCCAATTTGGCCGATTAACTCTCTACCGGTCTTACTCTCTCCTCTCCTTGAACTACACTACCCATAAGTGTTACATCTCCCATTATCTTTTCTCTTCTCTTCCTTTCTCTCTATGAGGGTTGCACTCCAAAACCCTTAACTCTCTCTCTCTCTCTCTCTCCTTTCTTTTTTCTTCTTTTAGTGGTTCCCTCTTTTTTTCTCTCTCTCTCTTTCTTTTCTCCCTCTATATTAGTTTCTTCCTTTCTCCTTTACATCTCCTCTCATTCAAACCTCAATAACAAACAAATTATCTTATCTGGGACTCAAACTTATGTTTGTGGCATTTTGGGGGTTTTTTACTTCACCTTTTTAACTCACTAGCAGTGCTCCCATCCCTGGCTCTCCATATTATCTAGTTCTTGTTCCACTAAATACAATAGTAATTTTTTAATTTGTCCCCCCATTTTTCCGTTTTCCTCTTAATCCTCTCATCATAACTCTTAGACAACCAACACCTAAAAGCAAATCATTTTATTCTTGACCCAAATTTTTTACTTATTTGCTTTTTGTGGGTCCGTACGCTCTTTTTTTTTTTCTTTTTTCTTTTTTTTTTTTTTTTTTTTGCCCCTTTATTACTTTTCCCCAATTCAGGCCCTCCATCACAGGCATTGTTTGTTATAATTCACAGTCCACCACAAAATTTTATCAAGAAAGAGGGGAGAGGAGAGGAGAGGAAAAAAGGAGGGGGGGAATAATTTCCTTTTTTTTTTTTTTTAAATTTTTATTTTATTTTATTTTTCTTTATTTCATTATTAATTTTTTTTAAAAAAACAACTCTTTGCGATTTTTTTTATTATTATTTTTTTAACTTTTTATTCTTTATTAAATCTCATTAATACTATCAACAAAACCACCCTCAGATGCCATTAAGGAAGAGAAAATTGAATATCATGGATACAAAAGAAAGAGAGGTAACACAGCTAGATGAGGAAAAATCTATGGAGAAAAAATTTAATATATTGGAAACCTTGGAGCTAAATGACAGAGAATTCAAGATAGAAATCCTAAAAATCCTCCGAGATATACAAGAAAACACAGAAAGGCAATTTAGGGAGCTCAGGAAACAACTCAATGAACACAAAGAATATATGTCCAAGGAAATTGAAACTATGAAAACAAATCAAACAGAGATGAAAAACTCAATTCACGAGCTGAAAAACAAAGTAACAAGCTTAGCTAATAGAACAGGTCAGATAGAAGAGAGGATTAGTGAAATAGAAGACAAGCAACTTGAGGCACAACAGAGAGAAGAAGAAAGAGACTCAAAAATTAAAAAAAATGAGATAGCCCTACAAGAATTATCTGACTCCATCAAAAAGAATAACATAAGAATAATAGGTATATCAGAGGGAGAAGAGAGAGAAAATGGAATGGAGAACATACTCAAACAAATAATAAATGAGAACTTCCCAAGCCTGTGGAAAGAACTAAAGCCTCAAGTTCAAGAAGCAAACAGAACTCCAAGTTTTCTTAACCCCAACAAACCTACTCCAAGGCATATCATAATGAAATTGACACAAACCAACAGCAAAGAAAAAATTCTCAAGGCAGCCAGGGAAAAGAAGAATACAACATATAAAGGAAGGCCCATTAGATTATCATCAGATTTCTCAGCAGAAACTCTACAAGCTAGAAGAGAGTGGACCCCAATATTTAAAGTCCTGAAAGAGAGGAACTTTCAGCCACGAATACTATACACATCAAAGCTATCCTTCAAATATGAAGGAGAAATAAAAACATTCACAGATACAGAAAAGATGAGGGAATTTATCATCAGAAAACCCCCACTCCAGGAATTACTAAAGGGGGTTCTCCAATCAGATACAAAGAACAAAAAAAAAACAGAGCCACAAGTAAAAGCTCCAAGAAGAACACAATAAAACCAAATTTAAACTGTGACAACAACAAAAAGAAAGGGGGGGAGAAGATGGAGATTAACAGTAGCAAAGGACGATGGAGTGTAAAAGTACTCACAAAATAGTTCGCTACAATGAACAGGGTAGGGACCCTTTTCATTATTCAAAGGTAACCACCATTGAAAAAACCACCACAGAAGCACATGAGATAAAAAAGATAGCAACAGTGGAAAGATGTATGGAATACAACCAAATAAAAACAAAAGATAGAAAAACGAAAGAGAAGGATCAAACAAGACACAAAACTAACAGAAAGCAAGATATAAAATGGCAATAGGGAACTCACAAGTATCAATAATTACACTAAATGTAAACGGATTAAACTCACCAATAAAAAGGCACAGAGTAGCAGAATGGATTAAAAAAGAAAATCCAACTGTATGCTGCCTACAGGAAACTCATCTAAGTAACAAGGATAAAAACAAATTCAAAGTGAAAGGCTGGAAAACAATACTCCAAGCAAATAACATCCAAAAAAAAGCAGGTGTAGCAATACTCATATCGGATAATGCTGACTACAAGACAGGAAAAGTACTCAGAGACAAAAATGGCCATTTCATAATGGCTAAGGGGACACTGAATCAAGAAGACATAACAATTCTTAATATATATGCACCAAACCAAGGAGCACCAAAATATATAAGACAGCTACTTATTGATCTTAAAACAAAAACTGACAAAAACACAATCATACTTGGAGACCTCAATACACCGCTGATGGCTCTAGATCGGTCATCCAAACAGAGAATCAACAAAGACATAGTGGCCTTAAACAAAACACTAGAGCACCTGGATATGATAGACATCTACAGGACATTTCATCCCAAAGTGACTGAGTATACATTTTTCTCCAGTGTACATGGATCATTCTCAAGAATTGACCATATGTTGGGCCACAAAAACAACATCAGCAAATTCAGAAAAATTGAAGTTGTACCAAGCATATTTTCTGATCATAAAGCCTTGAAACTAGAATTCAACTGCAAAAACGAGGAAAAAAATCCCACAAAAATGTGGAAACTAAACAACATACTTTTAAAAAATGAATGGGTCAAAGAAGAAATAAGTGCAGAGATCAAAAGATATATACAGACTAATGAAAATGACAATACGACATATCAGAATCTATGGGATGCAGCAAAAGCAGTGATAAGAGGGAAGTTCATATCACTTCAGGCATATATGAACAAACAAGAGAGAGCCCAAGTGAACCACTTAACTTCCCACCTTAAGGAACTAGAAAAAGAAGAACAAAGACAACCCAAAACCAGCCGAAGAAAGGAGATAATAAAAATCAGCAGAAATAAATGAATTAGAGAACAGAAAAACTATAGAAAAAATTAATAGAACAAGGAGCTGGTTCTTTGAAAAGATCAACAAAATTGACAAACCCTTGGCAAGACTTACCAAGGAAAAAAGAGAAAGAACTCATATAAACAAAATCCAAAATGAAAGAGGAGAAATCACCACGGACACCGTAGATATACAAAGAATTATTGTAGAATACTATGAAAAACTTTATGCCACTAAATTCAACAACCTAGAAGAAATGGATAAATTCCTAGAAAAATACAACCTTCCTAGACTGAGTCAAGAAGAAGCAGAAAGCCTAAACAGACCTATCAGTAGAGAAGAAATAGAAAAAACCATTAAAAACCTCCCCAAAAATAAAAGTCCAGGCCCTGACGGCTATACCAGCGAATTTTATCAAACATTCAAAGAAGACTTGGTTCCTATTCTACTCAAAGTCTTCCAAAAAATTGAAGAAGAAGCAATATTTCCAAACACATTTTACGAAGCCAACATAACCCTCATACCAAAACCAGGCAAGGATGGCACAAAAAAAGAAAACTACAGACCAATATCTCTAATGAATACAGATGCTAAAATACTAAACAAAATACTAGCAAATCGAATACAACAACATATTAAAAAAATAATACATCATGATCAAGTGGGATTCATCCCAGAATCTCAAGGATGGTTCAACATACGTAAAACGGTTAATGTAATACACCATATCAACAAAACAAAGAACAAAAACCACATGATCTTATCAATAGACGCAGAAAAGGCTTTCGATAAAATACAACACAATTTTATGTTTAAGACTCTCAACAAAATGGGTATAGAAGGAAAATATCTCAACATGATAAAGGCCATATATGATAAACCATCAGCTAACATCATATTAAATGGCACTAAACTGAAGGCTTTCCCCCTTAAATCAGGAACAAGACAGGGTTGTCCACTCTCTCCACTCTTATTTAATGTGGTACTAGAGGTTCTAGCCAGAGCAATCAGACAAGACAAAGAAATAAAAGGCATCCATATCGGAAAAGAAGAAGTAAAGGTATCACTTTTTGCAGATGATATGATCCTATACATCGAAAACCCCAAAGAATCCACAAAAAGACTACTAGAAACAATAAGCCAATACAGTAAGGTCGCAGGATACAAAATTAACATACAGAAGTCAATAGCCTTTCTATATGCCAACAATGAAACAACTGAGAAGGAACTCAAAAGAATAATCCCCTTCACGATTGCAACAAAAAAAATAAAATACCTAGGAATAAACATAACAAAGAATGTAAAGGACTTATATAATGAAAACTATAAACCATTGTTAAGGGAAATCGAAAAAGATATAATGAGATGGAAGAATATACCTTGTTCTTGGCTAGGAAGAATAAATATAATCAAGATGGCTATATTACCCAAAGCAATATACAAATTTAATGCAATTCCCATCAAACTTCCAATGACATTTTTTAAAGAAATAGAGCAAAAAATCATCAGATTTATATGGAACTATAAAAAACCCCGAATAGCCAAAGCAATCCTAAAGAAAAAGAATGAAGCTGGGGGCATTTCAATACCTGACTTCAAACTCTATTATAGGGCCACGACAATCAAAACAGCATGGTATTGGCAGAAAAATAGACACTCAGACCAATGGAACAGAATAGAAAGTCCAGAAATAAAACCACATATATATAGTCAAATAATTTTTGATAAAGGGGCCAACAACACACAATGGAGAAAAGAAAGCCTCTTCAATAAATGGTGCTGGGAAAACTGGAAAGCCACATGCAAAAGAATGAAACTGGACTACAGTCTCTCCCCCTATACAAAAATTAACTCAAAATGGATCAAAGATCTAAACATAAGACCTGAAACAATTAAGTACATAGAAGAAGACATAGGTACTCAACTCAGGGACCTGGGTTTTAAAGAGCATTTTATGAATTTGACTCCACAGGCAAGAGAAGTGAAGGCAAAAATTAATGAATGGGACTACATCAGACTAAGAAGTTTTTGCTCAGCAAGAGAAACTGATAACAAAATAAACAGAAAGCCAACTAAATGGGAAATGATTTTTTCAAACGACAGCTCAGATAAGGGCTTAATATCCAAAATATACAAAGAACTCATAAAACTCAACAACAAACAAACAAACAATCCAATAAAAAAATGGGAAGAGGATATGAATAGACACTTCTCCCAGGAAGAAATACAAATGGCCAACAGATCTATGAAAAGATGCTCATCTTCTTTAGCTATTAGAGAAATGCAAATCAAAACGGCAATGAGATACCACCTCACACCTGTTCGATTAGCTGTTATTAGCAAGTCAGGTAACAGCAAATGTTGGAGAGGCTGTGGAGAAAAAGGAACCCTCATACACTGTTGGTGGGAATGTAAAGTAGTACAACCATTATGGAAGAAAGTATGGTGGTTCCTCAAAAAACTGAAAATAGAACTACCTTATGACCCAGCAATCCCTCTACTGGGTATATATCCCCAAAACTCAGAAACATTGATACGTAAAGACACATGCAGCCCCATGTTTATTGCAGCATTGTTCACAGTGGCCAGGACATGGAAACAACCAAAAAGCCCATCAATAGATGACTGGATAAAGAAGATGTGGCACATATACACTATGGAATACTACTCAGCCATAAGAAATGATGACATCGGAACATTTACAGCAAAATGGTGGGATCTTGATAACATGATACGAAGCGAAATAAGTAAATCAGAAAAAAACAGGAACTGTATTATTCCATATGTAGGTGGGACATAATAGTGAAACTAAGAGACATTGATAAGAGTGTGGTGGTTACGGGGGGGAGGGGGGAATGGGAGAGGGATAGGGGGTGGGGAGGGGCACAAAGAAAACAAGATAGAAGGTGACAGAGGACAATCTGACTTTGGGTGGTGGGTATGCAACATAATTGAACGACAAGATAACCTGGACCTGTTATCTTTGAATATATGTATCCTGATTTATTGATGTCACCCCATTAAAAAAATAAAATTATAAAAAAAAAAAAAAATTTAATTGTCATGCAATTTTGAGGCATTAGAAAAGCTTATGAAGCTGTGCAGCTTTAACTTCTACCCGTTCTCTGTGATGTTATTTTGACATGTATGGATACTATAATACCTGAAGATTCTATGAATACTATGGTGAAGTGATTTTAAAAAGTTAATAATAATGCTAAAATAGATTTTTAAAATTAATTTATGTGATAAATTCTTTTTCATATTGGCAAGGATTTTTTTTCCCTATCCTTTTATAGTTAACCCTTCTTTACATCTCAGCAAATTTTGTATCACTATACTATTAAAAAAAAGTGGGCTTGGCTGGTAGCTCAGTGGATAGAACATCAGCCCAGGCAATGGACCTCCCTGGTTTGATTTCCTGTCAGGGTACACAGGAGAAGCTACCATCTGCTTCTCTCACCCTCCCTCTCCCCCTTCTTGTGCTCTTCCTCTCTGGTATCGAGTGGCTCTATTGGTTTGAGCTTTGGCCTCTGCGCTGAGGATAGCTCAGTTGGTCCCAGCAGATCAGCCTCGGGTGCTAAAAATAGCTCTATGGATTTGTCCATGGCCTTATATGGAGGTTGCCGGGTGGATTCCTGTCTGGTGCATGAGGGAGTTTGCCTCACTATCTCCCCTCCTCTCACCTAAACAAAAAAAAATAAGGGAATAATAAATATAGTATCTGAAAATAATTTCCTGTTTCATTTTCTTCTTTATATGACTTCATTTCCTATGTCTTTCCTCCAGACACTGATGTGTTTCAGGCTAGGGGTATGCATACTATTGTAGAAGTATGTAATCCAGAGTACAAGACTATTGTTTTTTTTTCTCTCAGTTTTTCAGTCTGTCAGATGATGCTGTGCAAATTTACTCTGGCAATATGAGATCATTTGTCCTATTGTTTTTGAACTCCAGTGTTTAAATCTGTCTGCATGCACTGACTAAAACAAATGCCAGAGCAGGAGTCTTCAGTATAGAAAGGTTTATTAGAGAATGGGCCATTCTGGAGTACAGGAGAGCTTATGCTCTATGGAATCTCTGATCGTGTATGTTGGGGAAAATCGTAAAATACCATGGGATAGGATTTCAGAGTTATGTTGGGAGCTGATTGGTTGGAGGTGAGGTAAAGGTAATAAATCATTTTTTTTTTTTAGGTCTTGAGGACAGCTGAGGTCTTCTCTGGCATCCCTCTATCTGGTCTCATGGGAATGTAGCCAAGGGGCATTTTTCATTTTATGGCTCAGGAACTGAAACATAATTTAGCTCAAGATGTTATCTTTATCCTGCCAGGGGCCCAGTTCTTGTGACCATTGGTTAGATTCTGGCTCTTGTCTTCTGCCCTCTGAGGTTGCTGATTATCCAGGGGAAAAGCTATATATGAAGGCCATAGAGGGAGAGAAATAAGATTTCTAGAGCTAGAATTCAAAGCTGACTTGAATCAAAGTCAGAGGACCCTTGTTTTCACTATCTATTTTTATAAGCTTTCTTGCTCTAATTCTGTTCCCTTGTTGCCTCTTTTTTCTTTGTTAAAACTTAAATAAGCTGTTATTGAGAGCTTGCTAATTGTCTTCTTTTCTTTTCTGTGCTTTTCCTTTATTCTTCACAATCTTCTTTCTAGTATAAGAGTGTTAGCCAGTCATTGAATATTTGCTAATTCTTAAATATTGCTTTTAATGTTTTACATACATTGTCATATATAATCTATATAAGAATTCTAATACTAAGTAGAAACAATGTTTATGCCTATTTACAGATAAAGAAAATAAAGGACAGAAAAGTTAAATTCAAATAACTTGTGACTGGAATTTGAACTCAGTTAATTTATGCCTTTAAGATCCCCCACCCTTAATAGACTGACTATCATTGTAAAATATCTGTGAAACCTTGGGTGGGACCAACTGGCAACTGATTTCAGACCTTGTTACCAAGCCTGTTAAATCCTGTTTGCTTGGCACCTAAAAATGTGATTCTAGTTACAAAAATTGATTTAAGGTTAGTAAATAATGGCATTAAAAGTTGTGGCCACATGCAAGAAGTTAAGCTGTAGTTTACAAGTGATTCTTTTAGGTTTCTATTTGGTGTTTATCTACTTTCATAGATTTAATTTAATTGTTACACTGAATAGACAAATGGTTACAGGGAACTCCAGTTATATGAGGGAAATTGGTTTTATATACATTTAATATTATTCTTACTATTTCACATACCTGCATATATAAATTATGTAATTTATGGCATCATTCTGTTTGAAGTCATTTTAGTTACTTTCTCAGGCAATATGATGTATTTGTGCATACCTAAAACATATGTCTTTATGAATACTCCACTCATACTTTAGATCAAACAATAGTAAATAAATACTAAATAAAAGTTTACAATATGTTGGCCATTTGGCTGGACCTTGAAAATAGCAAGACAAACCAATGTTAAGTCTTTGTGAAATAGCTTTAATAAATATATATAACAAATAAGTGGGTATTGTAGCTTTCAGAGCCTGCAATTTCTTTTTCACGGCAATCACTATTCCTGAAAGGAGATACTGAATGCCAGTATTTCATCATAATAAAACACTTATACACAAGGCTTCAGAAATTTTTTCTTGTTTAAAATGTTAGTTATTTGAAAAATAGGTTTGATTATTTAGAGGTCTATAAATTATTCTTTATTCAAAATGTCTATAATTTTAATCATGTTTTAATTGCAATAGATTGTAAATTTGCAATAAAATAACAAGAAGGGAGGCTGTAACAGATGTTCTGTTAACACATGTGATTTCATCTGAGACAATCAAGCATTCATCATACTTAATCTTCATCAATTGAAATGTACTGATTTTCAATAATGTAAGGGCTGTACATTCAAAAAACTGATATTTAAGATAAAAATTTTTGACTGGGACATTTTCTTTATATGGTGGGTAATTTACCCCAAGTATTTCTTTATTTCTTATTAAAAATAATTTTATTTAGTTGCACATTATTGTCATACTACTTGATTATAAAGATGGCTATTGTATTTTATAAATGCAGTCATTTTTAAATTTATTTTTTGGTTATTCAATGATTCTTTGAACATATTATGCATTTCACCTAAAAAGGTAAAATGTTACCTATGCTAAAACTGGATGCAATCTGTAAATAATGATTTTTAATTATTTCTTTGAAATGTACTATTCAGATAGCTGTTTAATTTAATTTATTCAGATAGTTATAAAATCCTATTGAACAGCACATTAATTAGCAATAATATTTTCATTAAAAAAGTACAGTTTTAAGCCAGATTCAGTACTATATACAATGGAAATAAATTTCATTGAAAATAAAATAGTACATCCTAGGGAGTGTTTTTAATTATTATTTGATCTTAGAAAATATAGGGAAAAAATAAAAGAGGAACCACAGGATTTATAATTGGTATATTCTTTAAATTATGGTTCATAGAAATGTGTGTAAGAAATGGAAGGAGAAAGAAGGCTAGAGAGCAAAAGAGACTGTGAAAGTGAAGGAAGAAGAATGCAGAAATAAGTAGACAGAATACAGGCAGTTAGAAACAATAAGGAAAGAGGGGAAAGGAGGAGGAAGAAGAGGAAGAGAGGAAGGACAAAGGAAGGGGAAAGAAAAGAAGGGAGGCACAGAAAGAAAAGCAGGAATACAAACGTTAAAGAGACCAAAGCTTTTTCTTTCATATCCAAGGCCAGACATTCTCCTGCTGACATTCAGAGGCTCCTGTAGAGAATCAAGCTGTTGGGGAACGGGGAGGTGAATCCTGCCTCAAAGCTTGCTTTCACAGAAAACGAGTGGATGGGGGCAGAAATAAATAAAGGTTCCTTCCTGCCAATGGGGCCTGGGGAGAAGCAATTAGGTCTTGGCTAGTTCTCAGGTACAGCAAACGCCATTTGTCTGCACAGGGCATGGTCTTGGTTGCTGGGTAAATGACAGTAGTTTGAGAGGCTCCTGAGGGAATGTGGGAGTTGTGGAGAAACAAAGGGTGGGCAAATCTAGAGGTCAAGGTAAGACGTAAAGTGGGGGAACAATTTGCCTTTATGGTGTCCCGTCCAGAATTTCTTTCTATTCATTTAAAAATATTTTTATTTTAATCTTGGGTGACAGAAAGAAAAAACCTTGTGCTTCTGTTGTGTGTTCTGAGATTTTATAAAGACCCTTTTTTTCTGAAACTCTGTTCTCATGGTTATAGTTCTATATATATATATATATTATAAAATTATAAATATATAAAATTATAAATATATATAAATAAATATATAAAATACATATTAGCTATAGGTTTATAACTACAAATATTTATATATACATAAATATATATAAAATGTTATTCTCTTCATTTCCAAAACACATGCAGACTGGAATTAATAAAACTTTACTTTAGGTCTGAGGGAAAGCAGTGTTTGCCACCCCAAAAGACACCTTCTATGATATTATTTTAGGCTGGTTATTTTTAAAAAACAAAGGAGTTAATAAGAAACTTTGACCTTCCCTCCCTTCTCAAACTGACTAAAAAATTTAGATACAAGGCCTGCTCCAGAAAGGGAGTTATGATAGATAACTATACTCTAATATGAACTATGTGTGATAGACAGGGAGGAACCTAGCAAAGCCTCTTAGATACAAGACCTCTCTGTATTCTATTGTTAGAGATTTCTATCTTCATGCAAATTGCCTTCCTGCCTTCTAAATTCCCAAACTATTACCCCTACCATTTACTTAGCTCAACATGGCATGTAAGCCTTAACTATCTCTGTCCTCAGGTCCCATATTCTTAGAGAACCCCAGTAGGCACATGCATAATAAATTTGGTCATTTTCGCCTGTTAATTTGACTCCTGTTAATTTCTTAGTTCCAGCCAGAAGAATGTAGAAGGATAGAAGGAAGATTATTTTTCCTTCCCCACAGATGGAAATTTATGTTCCCTTACCTTTTAAGAGCTTTTTGAGAGAGAGAGAACAAAGCGTATTTTATTACAAATTATTTTCTGACCAATATTTATTTGGAATATATGTTATATTAAGTGCAATCTGAATTCAATGCAGATTCATTTTAAAGTCACTACTTTATGAAATTTTTTTTTTTTTTTGTATTTTTCTGAAGCTGAAAACGGGGAGAGACAGTCAGACAGACTCCCGCATGCGCCCGACCGGGATCCACCCGGCACGCCCACCAGGGGCGATGCTCTGCCCACCAGGGGGCGATGCTCTGCCCCTCCTGGGCGTTGCTCTGCCACGACCAGAGCCACTCTAGCGCCTGGGGCAGAGGCCAAGGAGCCATCCCCAGTGACTGGGCCATCTTTGCTCCAATGGAGCCTTGGCTGCGGGAGGGGAAGAGAGAGACAGAGAGGAAGGAGGGGGGGGGTGGGGGTGGAGAAGCAAATGGGTGCTTCTCTTATGTGCCCTGGCCGGGAATCGAACCCCTGCACGCCAGGCCGACGCTTTACCACTGAGCCAACCAGCCAGGGCTATGAAATTTTTTTAAAAGCTCTAACATTTTCTTTTAGAGTTCAGAAAACATACAAAAAATTAAATACATTTCTAATTTCCACATTTATTCAGCAGCAATGCCAATGTAGAAACTTGGCAATTTTATTAATGAAGCTTAAGCTCTATTTATTAAACATGTGCCCACTTTACCATTCATGCCTTTTGCTTTAATATGCAAATCTGTCTTCAAGGAGTATGCTGAACAACTACACTGATAATCACTTTATACCAGACAATAATCTTGGGATTCCACTAAAAGAAAATCTGTGGGGATAGTAAGATTTTTGGTTGTTGGTGTTAGACAAATTACCAAGTTTCAAGAAAGAAGAGGAGAAATAAAATGAGAACATATGACCTCTTCCTCCCTACCCCCACTTCCTTCCTTTCATTTTAGCCATGAATTTCCTGCCAGATAGCCACTAAAAGAAATAAGGAAAGAAAATATTCAGGAGTTTTCTACCTGAAGTTTGTATTGCTTTTGATTTTACAAGGTTAGGGGGGAAATGATGTTATGACTTTCAAACTGTAGTGATTCAGGGAAATTGGTAACTTGGGATGATGTGCCCTTCAAAAGGAGAATGGCAGATCATAACCTGCATAATTATTTACTGTTGAAATAGAATTTTTTCCTGAGGCAGTAACTTATTGCAAATAGGTCTTTCCCAAGGTCCCTTATCGAGATAGTTTTGTTGTAAAGAAGGTGTGAAGAAGACATATCTTGTTGGCAGAATCACATCAGTATAAGAAATATTTAGCTGAGTCGTCATGTAGTAGTTGTTTGTTACAGCCTAGAATGAGAATATGTTAAGAAATTTTGATGTTTTCATCATATGCCTAAAGCCTCTGCCTACCATGTGGCCCTCTTTATACATATTTGGCATAATTAATGCTTGTAGGGATGACAGTAACAGAAAGGTAAATGAGAGGACATAAATTACAAAATAATTTAGAATCTATCATTGTATGCTGTTAAAGAGAATCTAGTGAGTCAATTTCTTCTTAGTTGCTAAAGTAAGCAAAGTAAAGTATTACTTATAAGAA
The DNA here is from genome assembly GCF_036850995.1 of Saccopteryx leptura. Lineage (NCBI taxonomy): Eukaryota > Metazoa > Chordata > Mammalia > Chiroptera > Emballonuridae > Saccopteryx > Saccopteryx leptura. The sequence continues at coordinate 72,164,746 of NC_089507.1, read as the reverse complement.
CATGAACCCTTGAGTTGTGTCATATAGTACTCTCACTCTTAACTTGAATGGACTTGATACAATATTTACTTTAATCTAAAAATTAAGAAATTCAAATAAGTGTATAAATCCAAATTTTTGGATTTATATTCAAATATACTGAAAATATACTGAGAAATACCACTAACGTCCAGATTGTGTCATGTAGCATTTTCACCATAATTTCCAGTGCGTTTGATACAAGTATCTATTTGAATCTAACTACTAATAGGAAATTTCTTACAAATAGGATCTGTCTAGACTAGTATTTTTAAAGACTAATATTTTTTAAATATTCTAAGTGTAAGGTCGGTGGATAGAGGGATGGTAACGTGGGGAACCCAGGCCCGCGAACTTTGGCTAGGACCGCCCACAGTCAAATGGGCCAAAAGAAACTTCCTAGAAGTCCTTGGAAAAAAAGTGACTGACTGTCAGCCAATAAGATTTCTCTACGTCATATTAGCTCGACTTCCCTAGAGGGACTCCTTTTTAAATATACCCGCGCGGTCTCTCCATGCGCCATTTTCCTGACCTCCATCTTGCAGGCCAGTGAGTCTCGTCCGGGGAACACTCTGCACTGAATAAAGCCTTTTGAACTTACCACACTTGGTGGCTCCGAGACCTGTTCCTTCCTTCTCGGCGGGGAAAAATACCTTACACTAAGTGTTATTAGATTCAACACTTGGTATTGGCAAAATGTTTCATGAAAGCCTGCCCTTTGATAATTTATGAAGCAATCCACAAATAAATGTGATAAAAACTCTAAAATTTGGGCTTTTTCCAGAGTTTGAAATTGTTTAATAGGATTTCATCCCAAAGAACTGAACATGACTTTGTTATTGGTTTCTTTAAACACAGACAACGGTATACATAGCATGTTGAAGATTGAAGATCTTCACTGTGTTAAAAGCTTCTCAGGGGAAGGTAAGCTTTTTCCTCAGCTTACTGATGAAACCCTGGGTTTGAAATCACTGGGGCATCACACATATCTACCTTTAAGGGGAGATCAACCCTACTAAATGTACAATCTAAGAAAAGGAGGTCTAGTATTTCTGCTTTAATGTGCACCACAGGTATCTTGCAAGGAGAGAAGATAGGCAAATAGTTTTAATTAATAAAATGAATTGTGTTACATTAAAAAAATTTGCCTTTGATAATGACAAAGAATATTACTGTATTTCCCCATGTATAAGATGCTCCCATGTATAAGATGCAACTTAATTTGGGGGCCCAAAATTTGAAAAAAAAAATGCATTACATAAAGTTATTGAACTCAAGTTTATTCATCATAAAATTCATACAACTCCTCATCAATGTCAAAACTCCCATCCATTAGCTTGTCCTCATCTGTGTCTGATGACGAATCACTGTCTTCAACAAGTGCAAAAACAAGCACAAAAAAGCCGAAATGCAAGTGAAAAAAATCTACAACCGCTGCATAAGATGCACCCAGTTTTTAGACACCAAATTTTTTGAAAAAGGTGCATCTTATACATGGGGAAATATGGTACTCAACTAGCTTCTAATGTGAAAAGGTTGACAATAATAAATCATTATATATATTTTAAAAGATACCAAATTGTTTACACATTTTCTTTATACTTGAATTTAAAGTATATAAAAAACTTGTTTTTTAATCATATATCTAATGTATATATATTAGAGAAATATATATTACATATGTTAGATAAATAAAAACCTTAAGTTATATATGTAATAAACTCAATGTATGTATCATATATAATATAAATATATAATATTATATATAAGGACAGTTATATAATGCATATGATATGTAATATCATTAAACTTCTATGAATTAGAAACTCATTTGACTCAGTAAATTTATTTATTTATTTTTAAGATTTTATTTATTCATTATAGAGAGGGGAGAGAGAGAGAGAGAGAGAAGGGGGGAGGAGCAGGAAGCACAACTCCCATATGTGCCTTGACCAGGCAAGCCCAGGGTTTTGAACCGGCAACCTCAGCGTTTCCAGGTTGACGCTTTATCCACTGCACCACCACAGGTCAGGCTTAGTAAATTTATATTTTAAAACAGATGAACAACAAAAATTTTTTTCTAAGAGGATTAAATAGGCAAGTCAACCAAAAATCAATACAGTTTATTTTAATAATTTCACAATCTCTAAATGATGTTAGCTCATTCTTCAAAAATGAGAGTTTTGACTGGTGAGAGGTAAGGAAAAGCAATATATAAGTACACTTCAATTTGAATATGAACTTTCTTAATTCCTAGAGTAATACAAAAGGTGGTAATGGAAGTTTGATCAAAGGTGCAGAAAGAAAAGGACTAGTTATTCAATATACATTGTCATTCTTACTGTGTACTCGTGATTTTGGTAGTAGTGTTGGCAGATAAAATGGCACCAGGTATTAGGTGGAGTCAGACTGGACCTTGGTTTAGCAACCTCAGTATTTGAGTTCTGGCTAAGAAAGAATTGAAAACAAAGACTCAAACTATAAGAGAAAGTTTGTTGCCCTGCTGGTAGGCTTAGCAGTAGAGTATCAGCCAAGCCTGTGGAAGTCCCAGGTTCAATTCCCGATCAGGGCACACACAAGAACTGACCATCTGCTTCTCCACCCCTCCCCCTCTCCCCTCTCTCTTTCCCTCTCTCTCTCTCTCTCTCTCTCTCTCTCTCTCTCTCTCACACACACACACACACACACACACACACCACTGTCTCTATCCCTCTCCTGTAGCCATGGCTCAAATGGTTCGAGCAAGTTGGCCCTGGGTACTGATGATGGCTCCATGGCTTTGCCTCAAGTGTTAAAATATCTCGGTTGCTGAACAATGGAGCAGAGGCTCCAGACAAGGGTTGCTGGGTGGATCCTTGCAGAGCTGCATGCAGGACTCTCTCTCTGCCTCCCTGCCTTTCACTTAAAAAAACAAACAAACAAAAAACACGTTTATTTAGAAAGCCACAGAGGTAGAAGTGAGCAGTAGAATAAATGGGCTCAGGAAACAAGTTACAGAGGCAAAAGAAAGGTCCTTCCCTTGGAGCTTAGGAGAAAGAGAAGAGAGAGAGACAAAGAAAATGCACCTGGGTGAAGGGGGAAAGAAAGGTGAGGGTGTGCTCCATGAAGAGAGCTGCAATGGCTTCTCCTTCCTAAAGGTTTTTAAGAGTAGGGGGTTTTAGAGAAGTCTCAGGGAAAAATCTCAATAAAATATTCATCAGTTTTCTAGGTGTGTCTTTTCAGAGTCCTGGTTTACACTGATTGGTAATGCCAGGGCAGGGAGTCATTAGTCAATGCAGCTGGTCCTGATGTCATCCATGGCATTGCTTATCTGGTTTTGCTGCTTTTCTGAGCCTGGAGTGAGTTAATGCTTAAGAGAGTGGTTGTGCAAGGACCTGCATGGGAGTCACATGAGGCCACTTTTTGGCCTTTTGTTCTTCCTCCAGGGGTCTACCACATGACTAGTGACATGCCAGGGGTGGAAATGTCGGTGGAGGGTCCAAGCATCATGACCAGCCATATGATAGAGGAGGAAATGTCACCCTGGGGGCGAGGTCCTTATCTTACCAATTTTGTCCATTGTTAAGCACTAGGACTCTTTACCCTAGTGACTTTATACCTGACCTAACAACAGCCTTGCTCTGCTCATGTCTGTCTAAATGCCTACCACAGTAGCAAATACCTTTGTGTCTCTGCATAATGTTTCAAATGTAGCACCTGTCCGGACTGATTTACCTGGTTTTTTAAAAATTATTTTCATATGTGATTAATCCTGCCGTCAGTAATTTGGGCCTTAGTGTATAGTTCAGGAGCTTGCTGGGCAGGAAGTTCTGGTGAGAGAAAAGGGCTCTGAAATTCTGTCTACAAAATAATATTCATAAAAATGTGTTATCTCCGTAGGGAAAACACTCATAAAAATTCCAGTGCTATATGTTTTATACATGGGTAACTTTGAACATGATAATTAGAAATACATTACTAAATTAATCCTTACTTTATGTTGAGTGGATTTAAAAAATCTAAACAGTATCATAACAACTTAAAAGGCAGTATGTTGTTTGTGTATTTCTACAAATACTTATTAAAATAAAAAATAAGATTAATAATTAAAATTCCAAACACCAAAGCATAACTTAATGCTAAATGTTTTTTATTTAATTTCAAAGTCAATTAACTAAATTATGCATGGCAATGACAAATATTGTCAAATTATTTACTTCTTTCTGTCCTGCTAATATTAAAGGAAAAGCTTCTTATGAACACTTGTGTATAAGTCTTTGGACATATGCTTTCAAGTTGCTGCAAATTTAAAATTTTTTGAAAGTTTCTACTTATAAGGAATACTATTTTCACCTTCAATATTGGCAGATTTTAAAAAATAGCAAGCTTTGATGAGTATGTTTGAAAGATAAAGAGCAGTATTTTACATGAACAAAATGGGCCTAGAGATTGGTAAAAATCTTTCTGAGATCAATTTGATAGTACTTATAAAATAAAATATGCTTATCCTTTGTTTAAGAAATGCTCTATAATTTGCTTTAATAATATGTTGTATGTACCTCATAGGTTTATATGCAATTCATTGGATAATAGTGAGTATTAAATAAATTTATTCACAAAAAATGCTTGTACACCAAAAAATCTTTCATCATTATTTTACTATTACCTATATGAATCTATTCTTCAGAAATACTGTCAACTTTGTAGGAAAGTATTTTAAGGGTGTTTACTATAATATTGTTATAATAAAACATTGGAGGCAATCTCAATGTTCTTTGATAAAGAATTAGTAAATAAATTGTGGCATATCTGTAGGAGGCCATGGAAGGAAAAGATGGATATATGTGCTGGAGAAGATATGGCTACATTCTGAATTCCGCCTCGGTCTTTAGTAGTTGTAGAAATGGGTTCATTTATTAATCTCCCTGTGTCTAAGTTTCTTCAACTATAAAAAATGATGACAGTAATAACCATCTTCTAAGAATCTTTGTGAGGAATCAATGAGATATCACATGTAAGTTTCTTAGAAAAGAATCAGGGTATAATGAGCATCCCATAAATCACAGCATCACTTCAGAGTACTTTGTACCCTGTATAAAAAATCCAGGCAGGCCCTGGCCGGTTGGCTCAGTGGTAGAGCATCTGCCTGGCGTGCAGGAGTCCCGGGTTCGATTCCCAGCCAGGGCACACAGGAGAAGCGCCCATCTGCTTCTCCACCCTTCCCCCTCTCCTTCCTCTCTGTCTCTCTCTTCCCCTCCCACAGCCGAGGCTCCATTGGAGCAAAGATGGCCCGGGCGCTGAAGATGGCTACATGGCCTCTGCCTCAGGCACTGGAATGGCTCTGGTTGCAACAGAGCGATGACCCAGAGGGGCAGAGCATTGCCCCCTGGTGGGCATGCCAGGTGGATCCCGGTCGGGTGCATGAGGGAGTCTGTTTGACTGCCTCCCTGTTTCCAGCTTCAGAAAAATGCAAAAAAAAAAAAAAAAAAAAAAGCCAGGCAGGTCTGAATGTACTGCTGCTGAGGGACACTAAGAGAAGGTTTGATGATCCCTTATATATTCTAAGACTTTGGCGTAAATGTTCAAATATTTGTCAATTATTACTTTGTCCTCTAATTACAGAGGGAGAACTATTGTTAAACATATTTCAAGTGTCAAACTCAACTTTCTTAGTTTTGGTTACAGGCAAAAACTTTAATATATAAAATTGATAAACTCACCAGTAAATGGTATCAGAATTAAAAAAAAAAAACACTTCTCAGTCTTTGAGTAATTTATTTGAATTTAAGAAATATATGTTAATGTTTATATATGCAGAGAATAACACAAGTTAATGTTTTATTGGAAAGACTACTATGATTGACAATATTGAGTGATTACCATTTTATATTACTTTACATTGAAATGACAACATGAGAAAACAAAAATAGTTATGCTAACACATACACCTTTTCTTCTGTGCCACTAAATCTCTCTAGGAGCAAGAACTTCTTCTTATTCAGGTTATCCAAAAGATATTAAAATAATTTTATGAAATAAACAAGCTTACAGCCTTATTCAAATTAAAAAAGAAGTGGATTTCATTTTGTGTAGAACAACTAAAAACAGAACAGATGTGCATACAAAGGTAAATAAAAACCCTGGCTGTTTCTCAGTAGGGGTGGAAGTCTGTCTTTCATACTGATTTATGTACGGTATAACAAGTAACCACTAAATGTAGTAGCAGGGGGAAATTTGGCTGGAATTGTTCCTTTTACAAGTCGTAGCCACACTTCCTGCCCATAATTTAATTCCAATAATGCATTTCCAGTCAAAACCCTATCATAATGTATTTCACTGTTAATATTTTCAGATTCAAATGCAAGCTTGTCTCTTCCATCAATCACTAAAAATCCAGAAATACGAGCACTAAATGACTCAATGGTATACTTAAAAACATACACCCCAAGATAAGGAATTCTGAATTTTCCAGTTGTTGGAGTATATGAAGATCCATAATTGAGTTCCAAATTATTAAACAGAATAGGACCAGGTGTATTCATTCCATATGTATGAGACACAAAAAATGCCACGGTCGGTGCATATCTGTACTATCCTTTGGAAAAATCTGTTGCAGGAAAGAATAGAAATAATTATTTTTTATGTTTTTACCTTGTTTTGCCTTTTCTCATATCTTTATCATTTTATCTCAGTTACAAAAAGGGTTAGCAGAAGCATAAGGTCATTCATCATATTTAACAAGGGCAGGTGTGTCTGGATGGCTGCCTCTTTCTTTTCTTGGCTGAGTTACCCAAAATCACTTAGCCTTTCTGAACCTCAGTTTCTCCATTTAGATCAGGAGAGAAATATAATAACATTCTACCTTTCTCATGCTTATAAGGAAATACTATTTGACTCAAAGATTAATTTGCATGTTTCTTTGATCTCTCTAGAGATAAAGAAATTCAAAGCACTGGATGATTATTACCGTATGCCAGAATGTTTTAAGGTCCCTTGAAGGAACTGAAGCTGACATGATGTGGAAACAATTTTTCCAGCTCCTTGTCAAACAGTTTCTAGAGGTTAAATGAAAACCTAATGAAGTCATATGCAATACAGAGAAGTAGACAAAAGAAATTGTCTATGTAATTAATGCCAAATGTATAACAAAGGCTGAGATATAAAAATAGACTAAAAACTTTACTCTTCACTATGGGGCACATTAAAAACCTAATTTGAATGATTTTTGTTGTTGTTCTCATTAAAGAGAATACATTTTAAATGTTGCATATATTTTCTTGCACAAAAAAATAAAAAATGGTACACTCCTGAAGTAAATTAATGGCAACCAATAATTACAAAGGTGAATAGACAAAAAAAGCCATCTTATTCTACTGGGTGCATTCAAGCATGTTCTAACAGTCCTTACCCAGTCAAAAAGCATTATTAGTTTGACCTTTGTGGAAGATACATTTTGCTGATAAGCACTTTTGAAAGCTTCATTTTAATAACCATGTCTGATATGGATCAAAGATGTATGTTCAACAACTTGTTTAAAGAGAAAGATTATACCAGATAGATGTATTTTCTTTTAGGATGCACAGGAAAAAAACAACAACAAAAACTTGCCGCCATTATACTGATACTGAAAGTTTCAGTGAGTGTACATCAATATGAATTTACCTGACAAAAAGACATGTCTACCAGTAAATCATGTGCACTATTATTCAGTAAGTTTCATAAGTAAAAAGATTTAATCCTCAGGTGATTCCAGATGAAGCAGTCTTAAATATTCATTTATAAATACTTCCAAAAATGTTTTTGTGTATAACATTGAACAGACCCAAAAGTGTATGAACTTTCTTACCTGGAGCTAAGGCATTTTCTTCCACCAGCTTGACAGTGCAGTTGTGACCAGTAAAAGGATGTCGGCAAGCACAGATAAAGCTAGTTCTTCCATTTATACATGTGCCCCCATTCTGACATGGGGACCCACTACACACTTCTGTTACTGAAAAAGAATCAAGATAAAGGAAGATAAAAATGACCTATTTCCCGTGAATTTTAAATACTAGTTTGTAGCAGAAGGAGAAAAAAAATACTAAGAAATAAGAAAAATGGGTTCCCAGGTCCAGGTCAGCCACCAAGGTTGTCACGGGACTTCACACAAATCCCTTAATTCTCTTAGCTCGCCTTACTGCTTTTTGCAAGTGGGAATAATTCTGTGATCCATGCATTTATTTATGTAAAAATAGTAATATTTTGGTCACCTGTAGGACAGTGTAGACCAGGGGTCCCCAAACTTTTTACACAGGGGGCCAGTTCACTGTCCCTCAGATCATTGGAGGGCCAGACTATAAAAAAACAACAACCTATGAACAAATCCCTATGAACACTGCACATATCTTATTTTAAAGTAAAAAAAAAAAAAAAAAAAAAAACCCGGAACAAATACAATATTTAAAATAAAGAACAAGTAAATATAAATCAACAAACTGACCAGTATTTTAATGGGAACTATGGGCCTGCTTTTGGCTAATGAGATGGTTAATGTGCTCCTCTCACTGACCACCAATGAAAGAGGTGCCCCTTCCGGAAGTGCAGCAGGGACCGGATAAATGGCCTCAGGGGGCCACATGCGGTCCGCTGGCCGTAGTTTGGGGACCCCTGGTGTAGACTATATTGTCACAGAATCATGTATGTTTGGAACTGGTACATGATAAAGCTAATTCTTCAAATTACTGGAGAAGCAAAACATCTATTCAATACATGTGCTCAGATAATTAGATATCTATAAAAATGTAAAGTTCACATGTGCAAAAATACTAAATGTTAAAAAACAAATATGATTGCATCACAGTCAAAAAAGAGAACTATATTTGTAGAAATTTAAATTTTGGAAAATTCTTTCAAAGTAAAACAAAACAGAAACCAGAAACTATAACAGAAAAATCCTGAAGTTTGACCACTGAAAAAATTAGAACTTATTTGCAATAAAAGCCACCATTGTAAAAATTCAAAGATATGTGACAGATTAAGAGAAAATAAAACAACAGAGACAACAAGCTAATGACTAATATCCATGACATATAAAATGTTCTAACTAATCCAAAATACCAACCACCAAAAAAATATCCTTCTGAAAAAGTAATAAAATGGGAAAATAATATGAGCTGGCAAATCACTGAAGAAACACACAAAAGTTCATGAAAATTTTAAAGGCTGTCCAACTTCACTACTAATGTAGAAATGGTAAATTACCTGGCCAACATTTTTATAACCAGTGGCAACATTTAAAGAAATAGAAAGGAATAGAAAACATTATGTCATGGTGATATGAGAGAAAATAAGCATTCTCATACAATGTTTGTTAGAGCTTAAATTGTCAGAACTTTTGAATAAGACAATTGAGACCATATTTATTAGAATTTAAAGGGTTCATTTGCTTCAAACCAGAAATGTTTTCTGGTAAAATATATACTCCAGACACACTTCCTATGTATACAAAGATGTGTTCAAAAATGATCTTTATGATATCATTTGCATTAATGAACAATTGTTAGACACCTAAATGACCACTGGTGCAGGACTCGTTAAATGAATTATCTTTTCACAAAGGAATATTAGATAGCAGTTAAAGAATGCTCAACACCTTTGATTTACTGAAGACAGTAAGTTGCAGTTCACATATTATATACAGAATAATTTCACTTATATAGAAAGCCTCAAATTATTTATATAGTTATAAACATAGTAATTAATTATGTAAATGCCAATAAAAGGTTGTTAGAATACTTATATTATTGGCCACAGTTATAACTATGGCACCACCTGGTGGTAGTAGTGTGAACAGTTTACAATCCACTTATTTCAATGATTTTTAAATTTAGGGTTATTTGTTTTAACATTTTTTCTCAAGAAGTGCAATCTAAAAATTCTTTATATACGTTCTACTTCACATTTAAGTAATTAAAATTCACATAAAATGTGACCAAGCTCCATGCCTGTATTAGAATTTTTAGCAAAGAAATATATGTTACTTATGTAATTAGCAATGGATTTAAGTTATCTTAGTATATTTTCTGCAATTTGCCATAAACTGTTTTCCTGATTAAGAAACATACACATATAACAATATGACATATGCAATATCTTTTAACTAATGTTTTAAATTGGCCTATATTTCTTTAACATCATTTCTCAACCATGTGAATGAGTTACTAAACCTTTTCACTTGCTGTTAACTATCATTCTAAAACCAAGCCCATTAATTGCTGGCTTTAAAGACATTAATGACTCTCCATAACCTATAAAAATGTGAATTCTTTATGTTAAAGCACTGTTTTCCTCTGTTTTCACATTATCTGAATCTAGCACAGTGATAAACTCACAGGATAGTATTCAATTAATGTGTTTCACTAGGAATAAATCAACTGTGCAATGGAGTAGAGGGAATATTGAATTATTTATGTAACCTGATTATCTCTGCAGTGCTTATTTTCCCAGATGGGAAAATGCAACTGTCACCTGTAGACTCTGCCTTGCCCATGAATCAGGGATCAAACCTGTTCTAGGCAGAATTTCGTTTTTTTTAATTTTTTTTAATTTTTTATTCATTTTAGAAAGAAGAGAGAGAGAGAGAGAGAAGGGGGGAGGAGCAGGAAGCATCAACTCCCATATGTGCCTTGACCAGGCAAGCCCAGGGTTTTGAACCGGCGACCTCAGCATTTCCAGGTCGATGCTTTATCCACTGCGCCACCACAGGTCAGGCCCGTTTTTTTTTTTTGTTTTTTTTTTTTTTAATTTTTTATTCATTTTAGAAAGAAGAGAGAGAGTAGGCAGAATTTCAAAACCCTTAGGATATGTGTTTCACTGCATTGCTATTAGCTCTGCTGTGATTCAACAGGACCAAGTCAGTTGCCTTCTTTTTAATGTCTAGGATGCACATTCAATTTTTCTCCTTATGTTCCTTTACCTCTAGAAACAGGGTCTAGCATTGTTCTGTTCTGCGTCATTCCAAAGGATGTCATTTTGCCCTTTATTTCCAGTTTCTTTGTAGAGTCATTCATCTGGAGTTAAGGTCTGTGTAAGCCTAATTGGAGCCTGCACTTTCTCCTATTGCTGGAGTAGCTCAAACTTGTTGATACCACACATGGTTTGCCTTCTAGGACATCTGTCATTGTATCTACAAGCTATCTGTCCAGGCACCTCACCCACGGGTCTGCACCTGCTGCTGCTGCTTGTGTTCTAAGTTCTTGTCTTTGCCTTCCTTAAAGTTTTAGATACCTCCCATCTCTAAGTCCCTACCAAAATAATCCACATTACAGTAAATAAAATTGTGCCTCTATTACCCAAAGTAATATACAAATTTAATGCAGTCCCTATCAAAATCCCAATGTCATTTTATAAAAAATAGAACAAAAAATCACCAGGTTTGCATGGAACAATAAAAAAATCCAGATAGCCAAAGCAATCTTGAGGAAAAAGAATGAAGCCAGAGCTATCATACTTCCTGACTTCAAATTATACCACAGAGCCACAATAATCAACACAGCATGGTATTGGCAGAAAAATAGACATATAGACCGATGGAACAGAATCAAGATCCCAGAAATAAGTCCACACATATATGGACAAATCATCTCGACAAAAGAGCCAAAAACACACAGTGGAGAAAGGAAAGCCTCTTTAACATGTGGTGCTGGGAAAATTGGAAAACCACATGCAAAAAATAAAACGTGACTACACTTTCTCCCCCTGCACAAAAATTTATTCAAAATGGATTAAAGACCTAAATATAAGACCAGAAATATAAATTACATAGAAGAAAACATAGGTACTAAGCTCATGGACTTTGACCGTGTAGAACAACTTATAAATTTGACCCCAATGGCAAGGGAAGTAAAGGCAAAAATAAATGAATGGGACTATATCAAATTAAAAAGTTTCTGCAGAGCAAAATAAACAAACCAAAAACCTGACAACAAAACAAATAGGCAGCCAACTAAATGGGAGATAATATTTGCAAACAACAGCTCCGATAAGGGGTTTATATCCAAAATATATAAAGAACTTAAAAAGCTGAGCAACAAACAAGCAAACAATCCAATTAAAAGATGGGGAGAGGACCTGAATAGACATTTCTCCCAAGAGGACATACAAATGGCCAACAGATATATGAAAAGATGCTCATCTTCACTGGCTATTCGAGAAATGCAAATCAAAACTACAATGAGATACCACCTCACACCTGTTAGATAGGCTATTATCAACAAGACAGGGAATAACAAGTGTTGGAGAGGCTATGGAGAAAAAGGAACCCTCATTCACTGCTGGTGGGGATGCAAATTAGTACAACCATTATGGAAGAAAATATGGTGGTTCCTCAAAAAACTAAGAATAGAATTTTCATATGACTCAGCAATCCCTCTCCTGGGTATCTACCCTCAAAACTTGAAAACACTGGTACGTAAAGACACATGCACTTCCATGTTCATTGCAGCATTATTTACTGTGGTCAAGACATGGAAACAACCAAAGTGTCCCTCGTTAGAAGATTGGATAAAGAAGATGTGGTACATATATACAATAGAATACTATTCAGCCATAGATGAATAAAGTGGTTGAAGACTGAGCCCTGAGTCCAGCAGAACAGGAGTCAGACTCCATCACTTACTAGTTTTATGACCTTAGAAAGGATACTTAAGTCCATATACCTGAGGATTAGTTTACTCATCTTCAAGATAAGAATAAGAATAGTTACCTTATAGGTACTATTACATTAAGTAATGTATAAAATATAATTTATACAGTGCCTGGGATATAGTAAATGCTAAATAGTATCCAATATTATATTATTATAATACTAATATTATTAGGCTTCAAAGTAAATTAGGTTATAAATTAAGATTAAATTTTCAAAACCATATTTATCTGATTTTTCTTCTACAAATTGTACATCTTCTGCAAGTGATAGTGGCTATAATCTGAATAACATTATTGTAAGATTCATAAGATGATGATAAATTATCTTGTGGTGTTATTGTTAGTTATATAGGGTAGCAATGTGGCTACGTGGTATTTATAATACAATAGCAAAAATCAAAGGAAATACAGCCAAAGTTAGCCAGTGTGTCTGTGTGTCCCACGTGGTATAAAATAGGGTATCAGAGGAAGTAGTTGATTTTGTAATTGATTTCTGCTTTTCGGGAACTTAACCTGAATGCCCTGGTTTTATCAGTGTGCACGGACTTCACCTGCTCAGCTGTCTAATGACTGCCATCAGTTTGGCACCCATAGAGGCAGAGCTGGTTTAATGAGAGTGAATATATATGTACCCCCTTAAAATTATGTTGTTGGTCCTACATAAAGTGATATCTACCCCACACATGAAAGTAAGTCAATATATTTTTATTGTCCTGACATTGTTATTGGTTACCTTCACTGAGATAAAAATATAAACTATTAATTATTAATTTTAAGCCTATAAAAATTCTACTTACAAAAAATAAAGGAACAGGAAGCAATTTTATCAGGGCATCATTGTGAAAAAAAATCAAAACTGAGTTAATTATTAGCCTACACGGCCCAATAATTATAAGCTCCTAACATGTATTCTTTATACTATAAAAGACTACAGGTTCTTTATTGTTTTTTAACTCAATTGATTTTGAATTAATAGTTAAGATTTTATGCTTTTTGCATAGATTCAAGTATTTTTTGGTTTAAAAAAGATGAGTGACCTGGCTGCGGGCACAGTGGATAGAACACTGCCCCAGAGTGCCAAGGTCATTGGTCTCTGGATTCCAGGGCACTGGCTCAACCCTGAGGTTGCCAGTTGAGCCCCAGTAAAGCCATGATCCCATGAGTGCAGACTTCACCTCTCAAGGTCAATGGTTTGAACCCTAGTCAGGGCACACATGAGAAGCAATCAATGGCACAACTAAGTGGAGCAATGAGATCATGTTTCTTTTTCACTCTCCCTCTTCTCTCTCTCTCCTTTCCTCTCTTTCTCTCTCTCTCTCAAAAAATAAAAAAGAAAAAAGAAAAGAAAAGGAAAGAAGAAGGAAAGAAAGAAAGAAAGAAAGAAAGAAAGAAAAAGAAAGAAAGAAAGAAAGAAAGAAAGAAAGAAAGAAAGAAAGAAAGAAAGAAAGAAAGAAAGAGAGAAAGGGAAAGAAAAGGAAGGAAGGAAGGAAGGAAGGAAGGAAGGAAGGAAGGAAGGAAGGAAGGAAGAATGCAGCTTTCCCAGTGTATGATTACACACCCTGTAGAGCTTAAATAAAACTCATTTGCCATATCCATGGGAAGACCAAGAATTAAAATAGTACAAAAAAAGAACAACTCATTTTTTTCTCTTAAAGTATTATTATAAGGACATCTGAATATTAAAGGACTACTTATCTCTTAGAAACATGTAGGTCTAAATATATAATTTGTTCTCTGACTCTACAAGGCAAGGATAGTTTTCCTAAGTCAGATTAATTTAAAGGGAGTCATAAATAAATAAAATAACTTCAACAGTCAAGAGACAGTTCAACTTTGTTTTATTTTGTGATTTTAAATATTATTATCAAAACATTCAGAGATTAAATATGAGTCATTATGTTAAGATAATAATCACCCTTTTGTAGTTCAAAAGCAATAAAATACAAATTTTACCCAAATGAGTAAAATTCAACAGCAGATATATATGAGGAAATACTGCCATTTCCTTTAGCGGGAATCAGTAGCTATTTTTTTCATTGGGGTAAGCTTATTTAATATTACTCATATGCTAAACTTATTCATAAAACACTTCTTGTATACAGAGACTATTAAGTAGTTTACATGCATTGCACTGAATTTTTTTCTTCTCAAATTTATGCCCCTTCAGTGTTTGCGTCTGTTAATGATATTGCTGCTCTCTCATTTCCCACATTCAAACTTCAGAATATTCTAAGTCTCTGCTTCCTCAAGTGCTGAACATTCAGGCTGTGAACAGCTCACATTTTATTTTTTTACAATGATGTCATCTACCACATATTACTACTAATAAGCTCTGTAAAATATTTATTGCACTCCCATTATTTAAAATGAAGAAACACACTTTCTTTAGAGAGAGGAACTTAACAGAAGGCTACACAGAAACACTGCAACAACTAGGCCCAGAATCATAGTTGGTTGAGCCTCAGATCATTACTTTTTCCACTATCCCTGTTTCCGTTTATTTTACTTTCACATTTCTCACAACTGTTTCAACTACCTCTTCCTTACTGCTCTTGCCAACAATGTCTTAACTGGTATCTCTAACTTTATTTTTTGCCATCAGGCTACACACTACTACTGCTAGCTTCATGCTCTGAGACCATTCTTACTGCACCCAACCCTCTGCTCCACATTTTCAAAGACTAGTTTTTACAAAATCATGTCTAAATGCCTTAGTGCAATGATCTGAGTGTCCCCCCAAAATTAATGTTGAAATCCTAACTTCCAAAGTTGATGATATTCAGAGCTGGGGCCTTTGGGAGTGCTTAGGTCATGAGGGTGAGGCCTTCATGAATGAGATTAGTGTCCTTATCAGAGACCCCTGAGAGATCCCTTACCCCTTTTACCATGTGAGCACACAGTGAGAAGTCACCAGCTGTGAACCAAAAAGATGTCCCACACCAGAATGCAACCAGGCTGGTACTTTGATCTCAGAGTCCCTAGCCTCCAAAACATGAGAAATAAATTTCTGTTGTTTATAAGCTGCCTAGTTTGTGGTATTTTCTTATGGTAACTCAAGTAAATGAAGATACTTAGTGGGGCATTCATGGCCTTCTGTGATCTATTCAAATGGAATTCCTGCTTTCTTCTTCATTCATTCAATCATTCATTCAACAGATAATTATTGAGATTGAATTGTATACCTGACATGTTGTCAGGTAATGCCAAAAGAAATAAGACATAGTCTAGTCTTATGCATCAAGGAGCTCATTGTCTAATAGCTTTTAAAAATTATTTATGCAAAAAATTTCTACAGAGGAAAATTTGATTGGTTTTTATGAAGGTCTTGTCAGAAAAAGTTAAGAAATGTACATAGGTCCTGGCCTGGGTGGCTCAGTAAATAGAGCATCATCCCAGCAAGCTGAGGTTGCAGGTTCGATCCCTGGTCAGGCCACATAAGAGAAGCAATCAGTGAGTGCATAGCTAAATAGAATAACTAAGTGAAACAACAAATTGATGCTTCTCTCTCTCTTCATTCCCCTTCTCTCTCTTTCTCCTTCTCTTCCTCTGTTTCCCTCTCAAATCAATGAAAAATAAATAAATAAAATAAAAAAGAAACATGTAGATATATATATATATATTATATCAGAAGCGGATTAAGGTCAGTTGAGGCACAAGAAAGTATTGGGCACCTTAAAAAACAGAGATACAGGGAAAATAAAAATACATGTTAACCATATTTTTAAATAAATAAAAAATATTATGTACTATTATTGTTAAATTGCACATTTGAAACCAAACTTGGTGTCATTAGAAAGAAATGTAGAGTTGGGTTTTGCGGGGGCCCTTCAGAAGTCAAGGCCCAGGGCGTGAGCCCGGTGTGCCTGCCATTAAATCCACTTCTGCACTATATGCACTTGTTTTGTACTGATGCCTAATTTACATAGGACAGGATCAGAATCAAATAATACTTCAATGATCTTTGAATTACTTAACTCTTCAGTCTAGTCCAAGTAAATACTTTTTATATCTTATGGTTTTGCTAAACCATATAGATACTTTTTTTTATTAAAAAGTTCCTTTTTAATAAAAAGAGAGATTAAAAGTGACTTTTCATTGATAGCTTACCCGGAGATAGAATGTTTTCTGTGTTCCTTTGGGTTCGGCCAATCAGGACAGTGGTAACATTCACTGTTGGTTTCTTAAGTGCATTGGGTTTCTTCAGCAGTGATTTTACTTGTTTCTGAGACTTGAAAACATTTACAAAACTACTAGACAATGACTGATTTATATACCAGGTTAAATTAGATAGAGCAATTTGAGTTTTTGTTTCAATTATTGATTCTGCAAATTCTGTCAGACCTTTCTGAAGAAGCTGAATATTTGGTAAGGAACTATTTATCCACTTAGGTATGGTAGCATTCAGTTCTGATATACGTGTAGAAGCATTATGACATACCGCTAAAGTTTGATAGAGAGTTTTGTTAAGAAAAAAGAAGTTACTTGAAAGATGAATGGATTTTCCTTCCAGTGCCTTAAATCTAGAATTTAATACCTGCAGTTGAAGAGAATGGTCTCTTTCATTTGTGGTCATATGGCCTTTTCTTAGTAAAACATAAGAAGGTATGAGCATCTTGGTCACTTTAGACTCAATGTCTTGCAACCGAGTTTCAAATTTTTTGGACATATTTGTGGCTGATAGTATTTGTTCCTCCAAATGACTCATATTTTCCTGGTATTTTATCACCTGGGAAGTAGTTTCATTAGCCATTTGAAAAATCTTTTGAAAGTTGAACTGACTTAGTTTTTCATCTTTAAGAATATCTGTTAGGACCTTGGCAACTTGCAAAACAAAGTTATATCTCTGATTATCATTGACCAATATCTGAATAGAATCATTCAAATGTTGGTATTGAGAAATAAATGTCAAAATAGTTTCCATATTTTGGGTACAGTTATCATGGACCTTGAGATTGTACTCTATTGTACTTAAGGTCTCTTTTAACACATAATTATCCTGTATGAAATCAATGGCATTATTTATAACAGTCATTGTCTTATTTAGGCCATCTTCCATTTCTAAGGAATGTTCATTGATATGTCTGTCTAAGGCATCACTGTGACTCTGTACTTCATTTCTTAGTAAGTTGTGTCGTCTTGTAAGTTCTTTGATAAGAGAATTTAGACTGTTGACAGCACTAATCAGGTTTTCCACTTTTTTCCTTATAGCTATTGCTTCTTTTGGTTGTTCAGATGTCTTTGTCTCTCTAAATGATGCCCCCCGTTCAAGTAAGGGTTGAAGGATCTCCATATCATAAGTTAAATCATTTAGTTGCTCATTCATTTTATCCATTTTATTGTCCATGGGAAAAAGAACCTCAGCCAATGTGTGGTTTAAAACTTGTAAATTCTCTTCTGTATCCTTAATTTGAAATTTAAACTCGTTTCTGCACTGTGCTAACATCTCTTCACATTCACCCTTGAAAAATTCCTTCTCCATTTCCAAAGTGATGGTGAGATTATTAATCTTGCTGTCTTGGACGTGCAAATCATCAAACATTTGTAGCATCATCAAACCTTGCTTTTTTACATTCTCATGCAGAGTAAACATGTACTCAGTAACATTACTGCTGACTGATTCAGTAGCTGCAACACTTTTCTGACGTGATACTTGTTCAGTTGACAAAAGCTGTTCATGTATTTCCTTCATTTTAGAAAGAGTCTTATTGAGAGATTCATAATACAGAATGTTCCTTGAGTGTTCCTGTTCTAGAGCTCCTTCTAAATGAGTCTGCTTTGCTTCTAGTTCTTTAATAGGCCTCTCACATGTAAACGTCATTTCTTGCCTTATATTCACAACATGATTTTTTAGATCTAGTATATCTGTCAAAATGGGCTTATTTTCTTGCATTAGAACAGACTTCTGCTGGACTGCTATTGAAACCACGGATTCATTCACTTGTTGAATTATGTGTTTGGTGTCTTCAAGATCCTCTGATAGTCTTAATACAGTCTTGGAGAGATGTTTTATGGTTTCTTGCATGTCATTTTGGAAAATTTTAAATTGTTGTCTAACTATGTCTTTTACTAGATCATTAATGCTTTTGGATTTTAGACCTAGAGAAAGAAGTAATAAACAACAATAAATGACACATGACTTTAACTGTGTAAACTTTAGATATTTCTAAAAAGGTAAAAACATATGGTAATAAAAATACTTCTTGATTACATTTATGAGAATTTTTAAATTTGTATAGTTTATAGAAGGTGATCACTTTCTTAGTTCCTAAGTCTGAGGAGAAAAATCCAGTGTCATGTAGAACATACCAGAATCATAAAACTGAGTTTCTCTGGGTAAAAGACATGAGGGAACTACTACTGTCTTCAGTTAACAAACCCTTGTATGCTTTCTGCCTTAGTAAATAATACTTGATGTTAGATCATGATTGTGTTACTAGGTTTCTAGTAATTAAATTTCAGAATTTGTGTTTTGAGCTTATAAAAATGAATAAATTGAGACCTTGGCCAGTTGGCTCAGTGGATAGAGCGTCATCCCAGCATATGGATATTCTGGGTTTGATTCCCAGTCAGGGCACACAAGAGAAGTAACCATCTTCTTCTCTTGCCCTCCTTCTCCCCCTTCTCTCCCTCCTACAACCAGTGGCCCAATTGGTTCAGGCATTGGCCCCAGATGCTGAGGATAATTCCGTTGGTCTGACCATTGGCTTCAGGCGCTGAGGTTAGCTTGGTTGATTTAAGCATTGGCCCCAGACAAAGGTTGCCAGGTGGATCCTGGTCAGGGCATATGTGGGAGTCTATCTCATCATCTATCCTTGCCCTCCTCTCATTTAAAAAAAAAAAACTAATAAATTGACCACACAGAAATAATTTTATGATATTCCTAAATGAGGAACAATATGAAGTAATAGTTACAATATTCAAAAATAGTATGAAATAACAAAATAATATCAATAAGAGGTTTGGAGATTACTAAGTCAAATAAAAACAGTAATTCAAGATATAACTTAACTAGCTCTAGCTGGGTTGCTCAATAGAAAAAGCATTGTCCCAGCCCTCTGAGGTCACAGTTTCAAGCCCTGGTCAGGGCACACAGGAGAAGTAACTAGTGGGTGCACAAAAAAATGGAACTAAGTGGAACAATGAATTGATGCTTCTCTCACTCTCTTTCTCCATTCATCTCTCACAAATCAAAGGAAAAATTAAAAAAAGATGTACCTTGGCCCTGGCCGGTTGACTCAGTAATAGAGGGTTGGCCTGGAGTGTGGAAGTCCCGGGTTTGATTCCTGGTCAGGGCACACAGGAGAAGGGCCCACCTGCTTCTCTACCCTTCCCCCTCTCCTTTCTCTCTATCTTTCTCTTCCCCTCCCACGGCCAAGGCTCCATTGGAGCAAAGTTGGCCCCGGGCACTGAGGATGGCCCCATGGACTCTGCCTCAGGTGCTAGAATGGCTCCAATTGCAGCGGATCAATGCTCCAGATGGGCAGAGCATCGCCCTCTGGTGGGCTTGCTGGGTGGATCCTGGTAGGGTGCATACAGGTGCCTGCAGGAGTCTGTCTCCCTGCCCCCCCTGCCACTTTTCACTTTGGAAAAATACAAAAAAAAAAAAAAAAAAAAGGAAAAGATATACCTTAATTATCGTAATATTACATTAATTCTTAACAAAAAGAAAAGGGTCATGTCCCAATAATAAAGCATATAGTAGTATGTCCATTCAAGTATTAGAAAGCATGGACTGATCATAAGCCCAAAATTGTGGGCAGTTCTAAAATTAGCACCAAAAAAAGGTGGGGGGGAGAAAAAGAAAAAGTGTTCTGCATTATTCAGAATTACTTATAATAAAAAATATTTAATAAAAAAAAATATTTAAAAATGTAAAAAATCAAAAGAAAACAAAATTAAATTTAAAAAGCCTGTTACTGAAAATGATAAAAAATAAAACATATGTGCGAGGCATATTTATAATACATTTGAAGCACATAAAAGTGGAATATATGTCCATTCCAAAATGTAAGCAATGACTATATGTAAAATACAGGCAACACAATACAAAGAATTTTAAACAGCATGGTCTGAACCCTGGGGTATTATGAAATGAGGTATGGCTACTATGAAACCTATTCAAGTAAGATGAATTATAGGACTAAATTATATAGTCTCTACATGTATATATTTTGTTAGTAAGTTTCTAAAAGTATTTAAGATCCATGAAAGATTTGAAGAAAAAGTATTATGAATGAGCAATTATACCAAATAGAATGATGTATTGTTTGAACATCTTGATATTATTTAATCTGCTACTAAGACAAAGCTGTAAATATTGTTTACATGAATAAATATTTTCCCGGAAATCTTAGACCCTAAAGACCAAAGTTGGAAATCATTTAAGATTTTTAGGGTCTAGGATTACCAAAGTAAAAAAAAAAAAAAAAAAATCATACATTTCCAAACCTAGTGAAAACTGAAATAAATTTAAAAGGCCAAAAAAATTAAGTGAAAATGAATTTGTATGCAATAGAAAAAAAAACACATATGAACTATAAAATAGTAATTAATGACACATAGCAGCAAAGTATCATACTAAGGAAAGGCTAACATAATTAGAAAAGATTACATAGCCACATTATACTAAGATTACATATACCACATTACTTAATTATAATTAAGATAAATTATACTAAACTAGTTCTTGCTTTTGTATTTAATAATATGAAAAATTACTCAAGAAAGGTTTTAAACTATTTTTATTCTCCAAATTTTTCTTAGCATTTAACCAGTCACCCATTTATAAAACAAATCCTTATTAAGTACATAATATATATTACACAGAAAATAAAATTTGGAAACTTAGATTTCTGAAATTAAAAATAAAGTATGTTAGCTTCATTGAGTGTAGGTGCTTCTCAGTAGCAAAGTTATTTTTAGTGCACTTTCTACAGGTTTATTTAATTATTTCCTGTTTGTTAAAATTATCTTTGTCATAACAACAAGTTGAAACATAATAAAATACTTAAGGTTAGAAATTAGACTTTCTTGAAAATTATTATCTTATAACTTTGGTTTTAAAATGTTTTTCAAGATTTCAAAGGTAAAATAAAATGTAAAAGTACTTAAATTGATTAATATTTTGTGGACAATAGGTGTTTGATTTAAGAAAGTAAAAAACAGTGTGATCTGAAAGCCAAATGAGAACAGTAATAGGTTAAAACATTATAACTAGGTAGAGCTCAGTACAGAATCTTGGTCAAAGTAATTAAGAAAAAAGTAAACAATGAAAATGAATAGTAGGATGTACTTTAGCTGTTATTATTATTATTATTATTTTTAATTTAGTGAGAGGAGGCAGAGACTGACTCCCACATGTACCCTGACCATTGCAACTGGAGTCATTTTTTAGCACCTGACATGGAGGCCATGGAGCCATCCTTGGCACCTGGGGCCAATTGACCCATTGCTACAGGAGAAAGAGAGAGAAAGTGTGTGTGTGTGCATGTGTGTGTGTGTGTGTGTGTGTGTGTGAGAGAGAGAGAGAGAGAGAGAGAGAGATTAGAGGAGGAGGGGTGAAGAAGAAGATGGGCGCTTCTCCTGTATGCCCTGACCAGGAATCGAACCCGGGACATCCACATGTCAGGCCAACACTATACCACTGAGCCAACCAGCCAGAACCTTACCTGTTATTTAATGTAAAAATATATTGGGTAAAGGGTAAAAATGCAGCAGTGTCTGTAAAGAAATCAGATTAATTTAAAAACTTGTTTCAAGATTAGAAAGTTTTCAGGTAACATTTCTATAATTTGTTACCAGACAAACATCTATGCAAGGATCTGATTTTACAAAAATACATAAAAGTGCTTTATGTCAATATCTAATTGAGTATATCATTTTAACCTTATTTGATGCTGTATGACACACGTGCTTCTACTTTCTAAAAGATGATATTATACTTTGACACTTAACAGATAGATTTGATATTAGACACCTTGACATTGCCCTTCTGTGGTGGTGAATGTATGATCTATTCATAATGTTCAAATATGTTTTAAGGAGTTAGGGCATTTGATTTCGAATACTTTCTATAGATACTATCAAATAAAGCAATGTTTCTTACTTTGGAATTAGAGTAAGCAAGACAAGAGGTGTGGTTTTGCTTGGCAAGCACAGTACCTGGAAGAGTGAGTTTAGTTTTTGTTGCCGGTACCAACATTCATTAACAATAAGCCCTCTGACTCTTGTAATTGATTATGTTCAGTACACAATTAATGCCTCCTAATGAGGAGGGAATTTTGTTCTTGATGTTGTTATTAGTGTATGTTTTTTCCTGTGTTGCTGCCAAAATTTTTGTTAGTAGGTTTACAAGAAGGATGTGACAGGATTAATTCTCTCTGGTTATGATAACCAAATTTTGCTAAACAAATGTCATTATGATGATTATAGTCAATTATATACTGTTTCTAGTTGACTTCTTGCTCATGCTATTATATTACTTGAGGGAAAATGTGTTCCTCTCTCATGCTTGTTGTCAATAAATTTTGGTCATGAGGGACATGCCAGAAATGTAGGACAGGGTCTTTCTTCCAGTGGTGTACTAACACCAATTATTTACATGGTTAAAAATGATCATAGTTGTTGCTATATTGATGGATGATATGGAAATAGAAATCAGCTTTTCTAAAATCTCTTTTACCTCTGAGTCACAAGTGAAAAATAAGAAAGCAATTTGTGAGTGATAGAAATGGAGTTGTATAGTGAGTATTCTTTATTTATAGAACAATGTGACAGGAACCAATAATCCTGAAACTTGTAAACAAACAATAAACCCAGTGAACTGAGATGTTTTTTAGAAACCAAAATACTTTCCCAGAATATCCATGCCCTACCTGAAACCCCTTTGGCTAATTAATTCCTCTTGACCCATCATTTATTAGTTGAGATCATTTCTTTTTCATAGAAGCCTTTCCTGGTCTCCTTATACTGGATTTGTTTAAACTATCAATCAGACCCATTGTACCATGTGCTTAACACTACCACAGCAATTAGTCACTATCTGTAAATTTGAGTGGAAGGCAGGCTAATGCTGCCCTGTCTAAGATGTCCATACTTGAATTCCCTGAACCAGTGAATATGTTATCTTACATGGTAAAAACGGCCTTTACCAGATATGATTAAAGTTAAGAACCTTGAGATGAGATTAGTCTGGATTATTCAGGTGAGCCAAATGTAATAATATGAGTCCTTAAAAGAGGAAGAGGAAGGCAGAAGAGGAGCTATGAGAGATGTCAGAAGACTCAACAGCTATTGTTTTTGAAGATGGGAAAGAAGGTCTTGAGCCAAGAAATGCAGTGGCCTCTTGAAGCTGGGAACAAGTCTAAGTTTATAGTTACCAAGAAAATAGGTCCTCAGTCCTACAACTGCAAGAAAATGAATTCTGACAACTTGAATTATCAGGAAATAGAGTGTTTCATAGAACCTCCAGAAAAAAATACAGGTTACTGATTTAAAAGCATAAATTCAAACAAAGCTGATTCACATTTATGAAGAAATTATTATTCCTCTGACTTGAGATGTTTTAGGATGTATTTTATTGATTATAGTTCATGAACTAAGTAATTTCTGGGATAATAATGCACATTAGATTTGTCCTTAATCTCTTCGTCAATACTATTGAGACCACAATGTACAGGAGGTCCTTGGGTTGCAACAGTCTTGACATATGACGTTTTGAATTTATGACGCTCACTCCCATATAAACTTTAAAAAATTGAGACACGAGTATTTCTGCTTACACCATTAGTGTCGTACTTAGGGACTATGTGGGCAAACTAGTTTGGTTGCGCATGGCAGAAGAATACGCAGTAATGTGGCATATGAGTGAGGGAGTTGGCGTCCCCAGTACACGTACCAATGCCATCTTGGACTGCTAAAAGCACATGTGTTACATTTGAGTGGCTTTCTTTGATGACTTTTTGGCCCTTATCATGGCTCCTAAATGCAAGTCAGAGTCTTCAGATGGTAGTGCTTTGAAGAAGAGGAAAGCTATCATGATGGATGTCACAGAGCTACTGGCATCACATGGAGAGGAGCTGTCTGCTGAGGACCTCATTCAACTGGAGAAGCAGCTGATTGAAGAGGAATAGATAGAAACTGCAGAATCCAAGGGATTTACTACCCAGGGTTTGGCAGAAGGTTTTTCTATGGTAGAAGATGAGTTGGCAAAATTTCAGACTGAAGACCCCAGCAGTGACAGATTCAGTAAGGTCAACAGAGCTGTTATGGATGCCTTGAAATGCTATAGGCAGATTTTGGAAGAGAAGAAGTCATCAACCTTTCAGACTAGCCTGGAACAATTATTTAGGAAGGTAGGGAGGCCTGCAACAGATCCTGTACCCTCTACATCAGCTGCTTCTCAAGATGAAACACCTGTAGTACATACAGGTAGAATCATCTCCAGCGTCTCCTGCATGTTCCTTAGGCAATCCTGATTCACCTGACCCAGTGTCTCCAGCACCTTCTGCAGGTTCTCCTGCCTCTCCAGCTTCCTCCTCCCAGTAGGTCACTCTCTCCCACCTTGCAATGCCCCTTCCAGTGTGCAAGCCAACCACAGGAATAAAGCTAAGGAATATTTTTATACTCATTTTTTTTTGTCATTTGTTCTGTTACTACAATACAGTGTACAGTACAGTATATTTATGCCCTTTTACTTTTTCTGTGACTTAGCTGTGTTTTTACATTTTAGATTATGATTTACTACTGTGTTAGGATAGATAAGTGTCTTAGGGTAGGGTGTGTTTTGACTTACACCAAATTTGTGTTACTTCACTCTTGTAGGAACAGAACTGTGTCGTAACCCGAGGACCCCTGTATCTAGCTACTATGAAAATAATTCCTTAACCTCATCCTTATCTTGAACTGTAAACCACAATGAAAATAAATATAATATAGCTCATAGTTAAATTTCTTTTAACTATAAGGAAATACCAGTTCTGCTACAACTAGGTACACAATATCAATAAATCAGATGAAAATTCAGTCAAATATTTGACTATATAGTAAAAAATAGATATTTCAAATTATTTTAAAAATTTGATGATTTAAAATCTTTTTATTTATTAATTTTTACCCCAAATGTACCCCCCTTCTCCCTTATTCCCTTTTAAAAGTATCTGTATTTGACTTATATACCATCCAATGTAAAGCAAAGATACCAAAGTGATATGAAAAAAGATAAATGAGCTATTTGCCTTTTGTCTTAACTGAATGAATAATTTTTGTTCTACTTTTACCTTTTAGAAAAGATTGGAATTCCCTGCCTTTTTCTTCATTGATTTTCTCTTCTAGGGAAGAACATGTGTTCCTTACATCAGTCACAGCCAAAGAAATATCGTCAAACTTCTTCTGCAGAAAGGTCAATTTCACTTCCTGGTGGTATATCTGGTCATTCATTTTTTGTGTCACAGCTGAATGTAGGAGAGAAAATTGGAAACATTAAAAAATTCGTATTTAAAACCTTTCAAATTTTATTATAGGTTTAAAGGTAATTCAAATAAATCAAGTTTGAAGTATATACAGTGTGTCCGTAAAGTCATGATGCACTTTTGACGGGTCACAGGAAAGCAACAAAAGACGATAGAAATGTGAAATCTGCACCAAATAAAAGGAAAACCCTCCCAGTTTCTGTAGGATGATGTGGCAGCATGTGCGTGTGCGCAGATAACACCGTGTATACAGCAGAGCAGCCCACGGCCATGCCAGTCGAGATGTGGATGGTACAGAGGAAAGTCCAGCATGTTCTGTGGCTTGCTAAATTCAAATCTGTGACCAAAGTGCAACGTGAATATCAGCACGTTTATAAGGAAGTGCCACCACATAGGAATAACATTACTTTGGTGGGATAAGCAGTTGAAGGAAACTGGCAGTTTGGTGGAGGAACCCCGTTCTGGTAGGCCATCAGTCAGTGACGAGTCTGTAGAGGCTATACAGGATAACTACCTAAGGAACCCTAAAAGATCTGTGAACCCACATCAAACTGCACTGAATAGGTATGAAACTGGGAGAGTTTTCCTTTTATTTGGTGCAGATTTCACATTTCTATCATCTTTTATTGCTTTCCTGTGACCGGTCAAAAGTGCACCATGACTTTATGGACACACTGTATTTCAAAGTATAGGCTATATACAGGTAGCAAATGGCACCTGAATTTTATACTATTTAGGGGTAGAAATTTGTAAAACATATCATAATAGATTAGATTGATTAGATTTCTAAATCTTTTAACTACATCCAAATATTCAGTTTCTTTTCTTTAACCTCAAATAATTTTTTGCCACAATCTCAATAGATAAAGAAATTTAGGGTCAGAAAACCAAAATAACTTTCTCGAGGTTACAGAACTGATGCCTCATCTTCTGCTTACAAATCCAATGCTCCAACATTAAATATGTGTAGCTATATACTTATATGTATGTAGAGATGTAGAGGTATTTATATTCTGAGAATTTAATGCTTTACTGAGGCATTCTTTAATGAGAGATAGATTTCAGTTTAAATCATTTTATATAGCAATGATACTTTTCATGTCTTTTCAAATGCACTTCAATATTTCAAAGGGGATTTTTTGATATTTTATAAATATAATGAATTTCAACTCCTTAAATAATTAGAGTACCGTTTCTAAGATATATTCTTTTGCATTCTTAAAGAGATCCTCTTAAGTCACACTTCTTAATTTGAGTGCTTGCTTTTGTATGACTATGTTAAATACAGTGAAGAGATGTTTTTATCAGTAGCCAACATGTGTTTCTAAGAGATAAAGTTAAACTTTAGGCTTTTAGAGAAATGATAAACTATTTATGATTAGAAAGATGAGAAAATATGTAATAGGACAACATTGGATCAACGGGAGATTCTCGTGGGTTCCCAGTGACAATAATTTTCCCTAGTCAGTGATCCACACCCCTTAGTGGTCGGTATTACCCATAAGGAAGCCTTCCTAGCCATTCCCTCCATGTCAGCATTCTTCCATGATTGCACTCTTTGGAGGACAAAGGTGTAATTTTATTTTGGAATCCTGTTCTTTCCTTACAACCTTGATGGCAGCATTTTTATTCTCCTTCTGTGTTTGCACATACAGCGTCAATTATTACACATGGTCCTTGGGGCTGGGGACCTGCACCTCATCGACACATCTTCCCCACATGCAGCACCAACAGAAAAGGGTTCAGAAGTATGTAAGCACATTGTCAACAAACATTTGACAGCCCAGTGATTTCTGGTTTGGAAGTTGTCATAAATAGCGTTGGCAATAATTGGGTTCGGGATGATAGTAATTATAATATATGACCTGGGTCACCACAATCTTGCTGCTGCTGTTGCTGCTTCTGCTGGGCCGTCTCTCCATCAACAGCTGCGTGACTCTCAGCCTGGTTGGTGTGTATTAAGTTCTGCTGTTCCTGGGCTAGACAGATGCAAAAAGAGAGGAGAGCGTTAAACATTGGGATTGCCTCATTTTTTCTGGTCCTGACAATAACGTGGCTGACATTCTTTCCTCCGTCTACTGAAGCATGCAATGACGGTAGTGAAGTAAACTGCTCCGACCCTACCTGTAGCACAAGGTGCTACCACGCTGATTTGGGAAGCGCAAATTGTGTTCTGAAAAAAAAATACTCAGGTCTCCTTTTAGACAAAAATTGTTGGTAGTTCAGGGAAACTAAAGTGGCAGGCATAAACTGCCTGCATAATTGAGGAGACTTTAAAATCAGCTGTGATAAGAGCTGTAGCAGTTTTATAAGTTGTCTGCCACAACAGCTGCTTGTTTAACAATGCAATTTCCAGCTAGTGTCTGCTTGAAAATAAGTGAGAGCTACTGGTTCCTTACAGAAAGAACACCTCAGTAAGTACTAGTGCCCCATAACTGGCTTTTCCCAGATTTTTAAGAAACACATAGGCTCAAATCATAAGAATGGCAAGTAAAATTAAACTATTACAGAACACACCACAAGGGTAACAACCTGTAACATCGGTGACAAACCAGAAAAATAGAAAGTCTTATAAACTAAATATCTTTGATAAAAAATTGCTTCCCGTTTTCCATGAATCAAGTAATTATTTTTTTATTCAGTGAGAGGAAGGGAGGCAGAGACAGACTCCATTTCTCTTGGCTCCATTTCTCTTAGCAGCAAGAGAGTGTTCAGGATACAGACTGGTGTTCATGATCCCAGATAGGGATCCAGCCCCGCAAGCCCACTAGGGGGAGATGCTTTGCCCATGGGGGGGGGTTGCTGAGCAACCAAGCATTTCATAGCACCTGAGGCGGAGGCCATGGAGCCATCCTCAGTGCTGGGGCCAACTCGCTCTAATCCAGCCATGGCTGCAGGATGGGGAGAGAGAGAAGTGAGAGGGGGAGGGGTGGAGAAGCAGATGGGTACTTCTGCTGTGTGCCCTGACCTGCAATTGAACCCAGGATATCCATATGCCTGGCTGATGCTCTACCACTGAGCCAACCGGCCAGGGCCTCAAGTAATATTTTAAATGGCAATATTATTTTTCACTGGGGAAAACAATATAAAGAAAGACATTAAAATTATTGAACATATTAAGTAATGTATGTCTGTAATTTTCAGACTTCTAATGAACAAAATTATACTCATTGACATCTGCATATCAGACGTGAGAAAACAAGTGTTTGGTGTCTGTACTTCTTCCCATGTGAAATTATGTACCAATGAAACTGCACCTCTGGCGCATGATAAATATGTTCTCTAAGGCATATATGGTTGTGACAGTAATACTAAAGCCTCTCCACACCAGAGAAGATATATTTGGCACTAATTTGAGTTATTCTCTATTGTTAGGTTGAATTTTGCATTGTCTTTCTTCAGAGCGCTGAGCTAAATTAATGAATTTTCCATTCATGTCCAAGGTTCTTGTTTTAATTTTGTTTCTTCCCCCTCTCCCAGCTGTATTATAAAAAGTCCTACATAATTGTTGATTTGTTTGGTTAAAGAAGACAATCTGCACTTAGGAAAAAGTGTACTTATTTGGGGGCATCAATATGTGGTGGAAAATGTTAATTTTCTGTTAAGTCCTAGCAATAAAGTTCTTATAGCCTAAATTCAAATTATTTCATACAAATATATCTATTAAATAATTGCATACATTTTTAAAATAAAAATTCCTCTTTAGATGATCATAATAAAGCATTTTTCTGGCAACTAAAATCTGCCTACCAAGCGGGTAGAATGATAGTTCTCAAACCAGGGTCCTTGAATCAGCCATATTAACATCAGTTGGGGACTTTTAACTATGCAACTTCCAGGCCCCACCCCCACCTCTTCATTTAAAAAACTCTGAAGTGGGACAGCTATTTTTGGTTTAAACAGCTCTCTAGGTAATCCCAATGTATATACACTAAAGTGTGAGAACCACTGGAGAGGGTGTAAAAATTAACCTTCCTTAGCAGCTTCCCACCTCACTACCTTCTTCATTTCTCTTAGCAGTGAAAGAGTGTTCAGGATACAGACTGGTAACTATTTACAGCAAAGGGAACAATGGGTTTAACTGGATGAACAAAGGGTCTTTTCATGTTCTTACTGGTTACCTTTTGGAGCTAGAATATATGAATAAAAAAAGAGCTGCTGCATTAAAAGGTATACTGGTGGGCAAATGAGTTTGTAAAATTTGTATTATTTGAGTTTGCTCACTTTTATTGTTACAAAATGGTGCTGGGAGGCCACATATGTGCTTGCCCTCGGAGCAGGGCAGTTGATTGATTGCAAATTGCAGATTTCATTCCTGGTTGGGAGGAGCCATTGTTTTGCTAAGATTTGCTGGGAGAGAATTTCTTTTTAAATTTTATTTAGACAATTAATTCTAATGAGGTGACATTGATCAGTTAGAGTACATAGATTCAGAGAAAACATCTCCAGATCATTTTGACATTTCATTATGTAGTATACCCATCACCCAAAGTCAAATTGTCCTCTGTCACCTTTTATTTGGTTTTCTTTATGCCCCTCCCCTCCCCCTGGTAACCACTGCACTCTTATCCATGTCCAAGAGTCTCAACCTATGTATGGAATCATATAGTTCTTAGTTTTTTCTGATTTACTACACTCTTATCCATGTCCATGAGTCTCAATCTATGTATGGAATCATACAGTTCTTAGTTTTTTCTGATTTACTTATTAGATGCAGAAAAGTAATTTGATAAAATACATCATTTTATGTTTAAAACACTGAACAAAATAGGTATAGAAGGAAAATATCTCAACATAATAAAGGTCATTTATGACAAACCATCAGCTAACATCATATTAAATGGCAAAAACCTGAAAACTTTTCCTCTAAAGTCAGGAACAAGACAAGGCTGCCCACTCTCTCCACTCTTATTCAACATAGTGCTGGAAGTTCTAGCCAGAGTGATCAGACAAGAGAAAGAAATAAAAGGCATTCATATTGGGAAAGAAAAAGTAAAGATTTCACTTTTTGCAGATGATATGATCCTGGACATCAAAAACCCCAAAGACTCCACAAAAAGACTATTAGAAACAATAAACCAATACAGTTAGGTCACAGGAGAGAATTTTTTATTGATCCCAACCTGTTTCACAGAGAAGGAGAAGAGGCAGAAAGAAGCCATGTTTGCAGAGAGAGAAGAAGGAGTGCAGATGCAGAGTGCTGAGGGGATTTGTGAGCTCCACTGAGGCTGGCTGGGGCCTTTGGTTCTAGGAGGGACCAGAGAAGATTCTCCTGGTTGTGGAACCGGAGAATGTGTTAGGGCTTTGGGAGCTCTGAATGAGAGGGAAGCATTTTTCCCTGTGTGTTTGCTCATCCACTTGACTTTAATAAATGGAATGGCCCACCACTTTTTGGCTTCACTGTTTCTTTACTGTCTGCCTGAATCCAATGTGACTTGCATGGCCATGATGGTGGCAGCCACTGCCCATACACATACCATCACTTGATAGCAGGTATTTTGTTAGGAAGCAATACATACTTACAATAATAAACAAAGAATATACTGTTTTATGATACACAAAGCTACCAGGAAGATTTCCTTTTCTATCATTAACTTTCACCACATGTTATGGATTTTTTAAACACTGCTTTAGAATGGAGGTTTTTAATCATGGATGGAAATCAGAAGCACCTGTAAACTTTGAAACACTGGAAATGTCAACATTCTTTCCCTTCGCCCACCTGAAGACTCTGATTCAGAAGAGCTGTTCTTAGGAGTTAAGCGCATATATATATATTTTAAATCCTGCAGGTAATATTGAGGTATGACCTTGCTTAAGAAGCATTGATTTAGAACAAATTGCAAAATTTTCTAATTCTAATAAGTTAATTCATTATTTAAAATATCAGATATTTTTATATTAAAATTGCATTCCAGAAATTGATCTTTATAGATTTTTAAACAGCCACACATGCTTGTTGACAAAAAGAGTATATCTTAAAGACATAATTTATTAAAACTCTAATGAATGAAAACCTTGAGTCTCCTACTATTCCCCAGTGAAGTGACCCTTTATAAGAAGTAGTGATGTGGGGTAGGGTGGAAGGTGTCTTCACAGTCCAACAAGTCTCTCAGATGGTAATTTCATTCTCTCTATTGTCATGACACAAGATCCCTGAATATGTATTGCGAAGCCTGGAAGCATGTGAAGAGTGTTTGACCCACATTTTCAGCAGTCAAATCTAAAGCCCACTGACAATTTTTGAATGTCTCAGAAATGAAAAGCCCTTTCTCTTAAAAACCTAGGCTATTACTCCTCATTCTTATTTAGCAACATTCTACATACCCCACCTCCAATGTCATATTTTTGCATAATTAGTATGCACTAATGTGGCCTCCCAGTTATTAAAATACTGAAGTACAGTCATGCCTATTGGCAAATATATAAAGTGTGATAACTGATAAATTAGTTATAAATATTTTATAATATTAACTTATTCCAAGTTAACTGTGGATGCATAATAAAGGAAATATCTTGTAGAGTACATAATAAATGGAATTCCTATTGTAACATCTGAAAAACATTTTCAGAACTAAGAGTTTGCTGGCCCATGTCATGTACTACATAGACTTTATAAAACAGTCAGTGTTTTGGCAGAATCATCAGAGCATTTGGTGCTTACTTTAGTTTACTTGTTAATAAATACTAATTGTTTTCAATGCATAGTTTTCCATATTATTATTTGAGAATTTATAATAAATTACTAAAATTAGTCTGGAACATCTTTTGATATATAAAATAATAACTGAATTAATTGTTAAATGTTTGAATATGGCCCCTGTCTCTTCCCACCCCATCCTCATAATCAAGACCCTTACTGAAGTGGAGTGACTGCAATAAAAATCACAAGCATTTTACATAGGCTTTATTTCTAGAGGCTCAAAACACTTTGCCACAGGTTTATTATAAAGAGTAAGGCATTACTTTATATTGCATTATTATATTCTAATAACATCAGATCTCTTTATCTCACTTTTTATAAAGTATTGCATTTTGTATATTGAATGTGAAGATTATAACACTGCATTTCACTTATTAGTTTCCTTCTCCATTTAAGGACTGCCAAAGCAGAGAATATCACACACACACACACACACACACACATACACACACACATACACACACACACACACTCACACACACACGGAGGGTATTTTGTCTTCTAGAGTTATATTTGAATGAGGGCACTTTTATCCGCATAGTTAGTTCTCTCTATGCCATTGTGGAGCAGCTGTGTTAGGCTTGCTCACGGGGTTACCTGGTGTAAGCCCTTTGCCTGATTAGTGCGTGAGCATGTGAAAGTGCCACGTGTGTATGTTCTATATAAGTCTATGGGCGCTTGTGCTCAAGGGGATTGCGGATGTGCGGATTGCCTGCCTGCCACTGTGAGGGGCTATTTTGCAGTTTGTTTGCCTGAGAGGTGGTTTCCCCTGCCTGTGTGCTTGTCCGCCATTGTGAGAATTTATTAAATGGGAACAGCCCAATGCTTTCCAGCTCTGCAGATTTTCTACCATCTGTCTGAATCCAATGTGAACCTGCTTGGCCTTGGCCATCAGCATTATAGCCACCCATTCAAGGGAAGATCCTGAATGTGCAAGAAGTAAAAAATGACCTGGATACAAGGTCAAGAATAGAAAGGAGGTAGGCCCTGGTCAATTGGCTTAGTGGTAGAGCATCAGCTGGGCATGTAGATGTTCTGTTTTCAATTCTCCCCTCCCCTCCCCATCTGCTTCTCTACCCCTCTTTCTCCCCCTTATTTCTCTTCCCCTCCCACAGCCATGGCTTGATTCGTTCCAGCGAGTTGGCCCAGATACTGAGAATAGCTTTGTGGAGCTTCTGCCTCAGGTACTAAAAATAGGTTGGTTGCTGAGCAATAGCCACAGATGAGCAGAGCATCATCCTGTAAGGGCCTTACCAGGTGGAGCCTAGTCTGGGCACATGTGGAAGTCTATCTCTCTCTCACTTAAAAAAAAAAAGGAAAGCAATAGAAATGGGGTCAATAAAGAGTTAAAGTCTAATTTTCTATTGACCTTAGGGTCAAAGAGTTTCAAATAAATTTCATTAATGTGATCTGGAAAAATGCTATTGCATTGCAAACATAGAAATAGAAAATGACATACTGGAGAAAATCAGCAGTTTAGAAATAAAAACTAAAACAATAAGAAAACATTAAATCAGTGATAGGAATTTTTCTTAAAAAGAAATTTACAGGGATAAAGAATAATACATGGAAGTATTGAGTGAAAGTCTTTAGTTATCTTGAATACTAATCTTTGGTGATTCATTCCTCATTATGTGAAAACATAATATGTAGGAATATGTTGTGAAGACTTGCAGAGTTAAGGTAAACAATTGGAGACAGTGAGGCACCCTAGAGGGAAAGCCCTGAGCAGACAAGAGTCCAGGGGCCTCTCTGACCCCGTGCTGGAAACAGCAAAACAGTAGGTTAAGATTCAGTAACAGAAAATGTTTAGGCTCTCAGAACAGAGAGTAGGAGTCAGCATGTTCCTTGCACTTTACATCACTCTCTGAAAACTTCTGCTATCTGCTTCCTTGAGTAATTTATACTAGCTAATAACTATCTGGGTAAGGCTGGGAACAGGGCTTCAGTCCTTTGATCTGCTGCCCGGGGCTGTTGCCTCCCCTCGGCCCCTTGGAGCATTGCATCTGGTCTCCGAGTAGTTCATTGTGGCTATGACAATAATATATATGAAATAAAAAAATTTTCTCCATAATTTTGTGAGCTTTAAAATGATTGATTTAGAAGAAAATGTAATTGGAAAAATAATTGAATTATCAAATAACAAAAACTAATGTGCTTTTGTGTGTGTGCATTAAACTTCACATTTGCTCTTAGCTACATTTTTTTTAAATTAATTGTTTTAGGAGGCAATAGGTGAGGAAATTATATTCCTAAGTAAAAGAAAAAAAAAAAAAGCTAGTAAGCATCATACAAAGATCATTGGGATTCAGTTGTCATCTAAGCCTCTTTTCACTGGAATTCATTGGATGGGGTCACCAAGGGTGTTAAAAACTTGAAATGCCTGTTTAACAAATTCAATAGTTTGCATTATCTTTTTCTAGGTCTGTTTGTTAACGGAAGTTTAATACTTGCATTCACTCCAATGTATTGCAGGGGATTCAGCTGGTGGAGAATTGCAGATAGAATCTCTGACAGTGGAGTCAGTTACTCTCCTGTGATCAAGTTCCTGGTTGATTGATGCTCTTTTATTTTTTTCATTTTAGCAATCTTGCTGTCTTCCCAAATGTATTCTCTGCTACTGGACTGCTGCAGATTCTAGGGTTTCTGGGAAATCTATCTTATCTGGCACTTAGGCACAGACTTTTGCTTTGTCCCATGGGGCATAGCCTTCTAAGTCTTTTTTTCTTGGTCCTTTCTAAGACATAGGAGCTGAGACAAAAAGGCATTTATTTATTCACTTCAGATTTTTTTAAATTAAAATTTAATATATGTTAAAAACGGAATTTCTTTTTCCTCTTTTCCCAATACAGTTACTCTTTTTTTCCTTGTATAAATACTATAAACTCCGACCTTGGTGGGTCAAGGACTT
The DNA here is from genome assembly GCF_036850995.1 of Saccopteryx leptura. Classification (NCBI taxonomy): domain Eukaryota; kingdom Metazoa; phylum Chordata; class Mammalia; order Chiroptera; family Emballonuridae; genus Saccopteryx; species Saccopteryx leptura. The sequence continues at coordinate 72,128,982 of NC_089507.1, read as the reverse complement.
AGAGAAGCAAGCAAGGTTGGCAAGTGTCAAGAGCAACAGCTTCCTTATTAGGTGAATTTTCTTTCCTTACTTTTTTTTTTTTAAATTAAACAGATGTTATTTGAGATACTTATTTTTCTTTTTCTTCCAGGCATCTGAGACATATGGAGGAAGTCATTAGTGGCAACTTGGCAATGAAGAAACATGCTCTCTCTCCCTTAGAACCAGGAAGCTTCCTGTGTGGCTTGACAAGTTCAGTTTCCAGCTGATTCTGCAATATTAAATGAATGCTTGCATGGTGGAGTTCAGTACATATATGAAAATTTACTGATTAGTAGTTAAATAGAAAAGGACAATTTGGAGCAACAAAAACTCAAACTACATGGTGGCTTTTTTGATTAAATGATTCATAATTTTATTGAGCAGTATATTTGCAGGAGGTAATGTTCTTTCTCAAGGAGGAAAGCATTAGTCACTACTTGGAAGAATTAGATGTACAAAAATATAATAAATATAGAGTTTTTTGTTTTAAATATTATAACTTTTATTGTATATTAATTGAAGTAATATTTTAATCTATTGGAAAAGCCCCATTTTAAAAATGTTAGTTACAATAGTTCTTACATAATTTATTTATTTCAAAATATATGCTAATTGAAATATTTTCATTTATTCATAACATATGGCAGGAACCAGTTTGTTCCAACAATGCATAATTACATTTTTTCAGCATTCAGAATATCTGTGATAGATTTTATATAAGCATGATTTTATAAACTACCTTTTTCTCTTTTTTACCATTTTTTCTATATGAAAGATCTGACTAAAGCTAACTGAATTATTTTAAACAGATTTGCAAAGAAGTTTTTCTTTTCTCCCCAGAATCTAACATTATTTAAATTTAAATTCCTATTCTTTGTGTCATTGAAAAAAAGCCAAACTTCCTTGTTCTACTTAGAAACATTTTAGAGACATCTACTGGAAAAGCTCATTATTGCAAATTTAATAAAGTTGGCTTAAAATATATCTTGCTATTGACAATTCTTATGTATTTATTTATTTATGTAAATTAAGTGAGAGGCAGAGCGGCACAGAGACAGACTCTCGCATGTGCTCCAACTAGGATTTAGCCAGCAAGCCCACCACTGGACCATGCTCTGCCCATCAGGTGCTGCTGCTCCACTGCTTGGCAACTGAACTGTTTTAGTGCCCAAGGGAGGCCATGAAGCCATCCTCAGTCCCGGAGCAATTTACTCGAACCATTCGAACCATGGCTGTGGGTGGGGAAGAGAGAGAGAAAGAAAGGGAAGGGAGAGGTGGAGAAGCAGATGGTCGCTTTTCATGTGTGACTTGACTGGGATTTGAACCCGGGATTTCCACACAACCAGGCCAACACTCTACCACTGAGCCAACCAGCCAGGGTCACTACTGATACTTCAAAAAATCATCCCAGATATATCACAAAATTACATCCCTTTTTGAAGGCAAACTGACCCTCAAAAAGGTGTAACAAATGTAAAGTATATCGTAACTATTACATTGCCATTAGTTTTGATGTTCCACCTTTCTTTTAAACAAAGTTCAATTTACTTAGACTTTTTAAAAATTGGTTTACTTTTGAAAGTATGGCTAATATTTTTAATATGCTAATCCAGAGCTTATTACCAGAATTTTGACTGAGTTGCAGCAAAAAGAGCATGTGTGGAGATTCAGGAATATTATAAATATTGTACAATAAGACACAGGAAGAGTTGCCCCATGGATTTTGAATCATGATATTCCTTCCTAATAAGCTGGGGTTGAATCTATAGGGATAGAGGAAGAAAAAAAAGATAGAGGGATGCCAAGTAGAAGTGATGATAAGTAAAAGGATACAGTTGCTAGCAGCTCCATTATATTCCTAATCTACTAATCTTTTTACATAATTTAAAAAATCTTGGCTGACCTGTGGTGGTGCAGTAAATAAGGTGCCGACCTGGATACTGAGGTTGCTGGTTTGAGACCGTGGGTTTGCCTGGTCAAGGCACATTGGAGAAGCAACTATGAGATGACGCTTCCTGCTCCTCCCTCCCCCCAACCACCTTTATCTCTCTCTCTCCTCTCTCTAAAATCAATTAATAAAATTTAGAAATAAAAAATCATGAACAGTTAAAAATAAAAGATCTTCCCACTGCCATATAAATGTAAAGGAAACTGTTATTTTTATTTTATAAAATTTATTTTGTTTGTGAGGAGAAAACTTTTTGGAGAAGCAAGAATTTGTGAAATTTATTTTTATAAAATTTTTATGAATAAAATAATCTCCTGGCATGAAGAACTAGGCACTGAAGTAATTATCATGGTAGTTACACAACCAGGTGATTCCAAAACTCTGAGAGCTCTGAAAAGTGAAAAGAACAAATCAGCCACACTGATTATTCTTGCCATTTTTGGGGTCACTTGTCATACGAGATAGCATGGACAGCACTGTAAAAGGAAACCTAAGAATTTTTTTCTACCCTATAAAAATAAAAGACTTTTTGAATACCCTAAGATGGTGATGGAGTAGGTAGACGTTCCAACTGCCACTTCTCAGAACCTAATTGGATTACAACTTAAGTACAATCATCTTGAAAAAGGAACTTTGTACTAAACCAGGGGTAGTCAACCTTTTTATACCTACTGCCCACTTTTGTATCTGTTAGTAGTAAAATTTTCTAACCGCCCACTGGTTCCACAGTAATGGTGATTTATAAAGTAAGGAAGTGACTTTACTTTATAAAATTTATAAAGCAGAGTTACAGCAATTTAAAGCATATAATAATAGTTACTTACTAAGTACTTTATGTCAGATTTTTACTAAGTTTGGCAGAATAAATCTTTATAAAACAACTTACTGTAGTTAAATCTATCTTTTTGTTTATACTTTGGTTGCTCCACTACCACCCACCATGAAAGCTGTAACACCCACTAGTGGGCGGTAAGGACCAGATTGACTACTGCTGTACTAAATGAAGAGGAGTCTACAACCAAGGATCACAGAAAAAGCCACACCAAGACTGGTAGGAAGGAAAGAGATGTGAAAAAAGCTGCCCTGCTCCTAGGAGAGAGTGGCAGCTGAGTGTCTGGAGGAACTCTTACTGTGGGTGAGAGGTATGGGTCCTCAGCCCCAGGCCCAGAGCCCCAATTCTAGAACCTCAGAACCTAGAAGAGGGGCCACACATCATTTGGCGGTGAAAAGAGCTAGGTTTCTGTCTGTGAGAAAGAGACGGAGCTGTCAGAGACACAGGCTTTGTCTTAAATGGCCCACACAGAAAATCTCATTCACAGCCACTTACCTGGGGTTTCATCTGGGGAGAGCTGAGAGGACTGGAGTTGCATGAGGAGAGTGTGAAGTTGTTGGCTCAGAGAGAGACATGGAGAAGACAGCCACTGGAAGCCCTGTGCTGATTATTGTCCAATACTAAAGTGGCCATGTCTCTTGGGCAGAGAAGTCTCCTCTGAGGCAGCATGTAGGGGAAAGAAACTGCCTCAACCTTGGAAGTCTCCTATCCCTCCCATGGAGACTGGGCTGTTCTGAGAAGCTAGCAAGCAGAGGACATGTCAGTGACTCAGTTTTTTGGCATTGAGGCTGGAGCTTTTAGACACACACTCCTGACTCTATGAATGGTGCTTCTGACTCACAGGAGACTCGGTAAACACTGGCTGGGCTGCAGGAACACCACACCTCTGGGTCTCAGAGGCCACATCCTACTGAGGTCTGGGAAAAATGTCTGGACAGACTGACACCTGGAGCTGAGTAGCCAAAGCCACACCCCACACCCTTTCAAATCCCTGAATTAATGCAGGCTCTAGACCAGGGGTCTCAAACTCAACTCAGCATGTGGGCCGCAGAGCAAGATCACAGCCGTTCGGCGGGCCACACTAGGTCTACAAAAGGCAACTGTTATGCAACACTTTTCTCACTGCAGTTGAAAACAAAAAAAAATCAGTACAACAAGCACAATCGTACATGCAGTTTACTCAGTGTCACAAAACGACCAGAAACTGTAGTTCGCATCACAACTGCTGTTAACTAAGCTAATATCTAGCTAGGATGCTAGAGAAATGAAAAATACAAGTAGGCCCCTAGGCTTACTTAATTTTATCCAAAATATTTTGAACTTCGTGGATTAGTCTGCAGGCCGCGAGTTTGAGACCCCTGCTCTAGACTCTACCAGAGATTTTATTTCAGTAGCTGAGCCCAATAAGCAGCTAGCAGACAAACCTTACCCCAGGCCCAGTGTGGGTAAAAGCCAGCCTAGGTGTATGGATTGGTATTTTCATATGCACCTGGGCCCAGAAAAGATAGCCACGCACTGGATTACTTGTAGTTACAAGAATGTTGTTGAGGGCCACTCACGGGTAGTGTGCCTCACTGTTCTGTCCCAAGTTACCTCCAGGGAGACCCAGGTACCTCCAGTCACCAGCTGCAAAGAGCATTGGTTCAGGACCTAAAAACACTTGCTGGAAGCATGTCCTAAGGGAGGCTCCAAATGACACAGAGCCCAGCTAGGGCAAGTTTTGCTCTCTGTGGTCAGCACAAAGTGGCTCGTGCACATTGGACAAGGTGGAGCTTCATAGTCAGCCAGCCCAGGTGCTGGATATCCTGCCTCACTGAGCTATATTCCATAGGAGGAAGGGAGAGAGGCTTGGAGCACAAACATTTAAAGTGTGGGTCCCCACAAGCCTATTGTTGGGTCTGGTCGAGGGACTTAGTCAACTTCACGGGGGAGGCACAGTCAGCCCTAGGACAGGACTCTCCCAGTCTTCCTCCCTGAGACTAAGGTCTCACCAGCTGGAAGAACTTCTTCAGAGGGTACTGTCAGCCCCACCCCATCTGAACCCACTGGTCATCTTGTTTGGGAGAAAGAGAATTTGAGTATCCAGCAATGTCCGAGGCATTAGGCTCTGGAGTAGGGGCCACTTTCCCCGTACTGAGCTCTTGATCAAGAGGTCCATAAAGTAGGGGGTCCTACTAACATTGTATTCCCAACCTCAGCTGCCCTAACCCACCAAGCTTGCAACTTGTAGAGGGTTCGGTGGGGTAAGGCCAGTCTGAGCCCACACTACAGTCTTTCTACAGAAGACTCTATGGAAAGACCACACAGCTTCAGGAGGAAGTGGATGGAACAGCTGAAAAGTGGAGCAAAATCTTGTGGAGCTTGGGTCTTTTACGAAGCTGCTGTCATCTCTAAGCCAGAGGAAGCTGATCCTTATACATAGATTGGCCCCTCACATACTACCCTGGCACAGAAAATGCAGATACAAACAGTGAACAGAACAGTAGCTCCAGACAGATAGCTCATAGCAGTTTACAAACAATGGCTAATGCCAACCCAAGAAGACCCAGAACCAATACAGCCAGTAAGAGGTGTCAGACAGCACTAACAGTAGACTCAGCTAACTACATAATCAGTACGCCCAAAGGAAGAGTCCAGCAGGCATCAGACACTGCAGAGAATAAATATGCCCAACAGGATAGACATTGCACAATGTCTAATATACTTGGTCAAGGTTGACCCTCAGAGCCAGCAGGCCTGAAAGGATAACCACAGTCAGAAAAAGACCAATTGTATTCAATACTCACATACAACAGGAGGGTAAATACTACCTCAAGAAGCATTCTTAGAGCAAGGAACTCAGTGTCCTGGAGGTCAGTACCACTGACCCCATCTTCCTCATAATAACACCACAACAATTTCAAAGTTGAACAGCACTACTTAATACACAGACAAAATTGGCAGACAAAATAATATGACCCAAATGAGTCAACAAAAGAAATCCTGGGAAAAAGAATGAAATGAAATGGAAGTAACCACTCAAGGATCTTAGAGCAACAACAAATGATCACAATAAAAACTTAAAGATATAGCAAGCATCAGAAAAGGACATTAAAATCATAAAAAAGAGCCAGTCAGAAATGAAAAATACAATATCAGGAATAAAGACTGCACTAGGAGGAATCAACAGAGGGCTGGATGAAGCAGAGGACTGAATCAGCAATTTAAAAAACAAAATAAATTTAAGCACAGAAGTAGAGCAGCAGAAAGAAAAGAGGCTAAAAAGACTAAGGAAACTCTAAGAGAGCTCTGTGTCAACATGAAGAAAAACAACATCTACATCATAGGAGCTCCTGAAGGAGAAGAGAATAAAGAAGAGATAGGGAACTTGTTTGAAAAAATTGTAACTAAAAATTTCCCTAAATTGATGAAGGAAAAAGTCACACAAGATCAAGAAGCACAGAGAGTCCCATTAAGATGAACTTAAGTAGGCCTAAACCAAGATGTATCATATAATGCCATAGGTAAGAGACAAAGAAGGGATACGAAAAGCTGGTAGTTAACTACTGAGGAGCCCCCGTAAGGATAAGGATAACATCTGACTTCTTAACAGAAACATTTCAGGCCAGAAAAGATTGGCAAGAAAAATTCAAAGTGATGCAAAACAAGAACTTACAAATAAGACTACTTTATCCAGCAAGGCTAACATTTAAAATTGAAGGAGAAACAAAAGCTTCCTAGAAAAAAAAAGACTCAAGGAATTCATTACAAACAAAGCAGTACTGAATGTTAAAGCATCCTGTATAAAAAGAGAGAAGGAAAAAAGAAATTGAGAGAAAGAGGAATGCAGGTTTAAAGAATAAAATGATAATCATTAAGTATGTATCAATAATAACCTTAAATGTAAATAGAATACATGTTTCAATCAAAAGACATAGGGCAGCTGCATGGATAAGAAAACAAGACTCATATATATGCTGTCTATAAGACCCACCTCAGAACAAAAGACGCACATAGACTGAAAGTAAAGGGTTGGAAAACAATATTTCATGCAAATAAAAATAAAGAAAAGCTGGGGCAGCAATACTTATACCTGACAAAATAGCCTTTAAAACAAAAAGGAATAAAGAAGGTAACTACATAATGATAAAGGGAGCAATCCAACAGGAGGATATAACCATTGTAAATATTTATGCACCTAATGTAGGAGTACCTAAATATATATTGCAGATTTTGGGGACATAAAGGGAAAGATCAACAACAATATTATAATAAATAGTAGGGGATTTTAATACCCCACTAAAATCAATGGATAGATCCTCCAGACAGAAAATTAATAAAGAAGTATAGACTTATATGATGCACTAGATCAACTGAATTTAATCGATATCTTCAGACCCTTTCACTCAAATCAGTTGAATATAAATTCTTTTCAAGAGCTCATGGTACATTTTCTAGGATAGACCACATGTTAGGACACAAAACAAGTCTCAATAAATTTAAGAAGAGTAAAATCATATCAAGTATCTTCTCTGATCACATGGCATAAAACTAGAAGTCAACTACAATAGAAAAATTGAAAAATATTCAAACACTTGAAGGCTAAACAACATGTTATTAAATAATAAATGGGTTAACAAGATCAAGAAGAATCAAACATTTCATGAAAACAAATAAAAATGAACATACAACAACTCAAAATCTATGGGACACAGCAAAAGCAGTCCTGAGAGGGAAGTTTACAGCATTACAGGCATACTTTAAAAAGCAAGAAAAAGGCCCTGGCTGGTTGGCTCAGTGGTAGAGCATTGGCCTGGCATGCAAGAGTCCTGGGTTCGATTCCCAGCCAGGGCACACAGGAGAAGCACCCATCTGCTTCTCCACCCCTCCCTCTCTCCTTCCTCTCTGTCTCTCTCTTCCCCTCCCGCAGCCAAGGCTCCATTGGAGCAGCGATTGCCCGGGCGCTGAGGATGGCTCTGTGGCCTCTGCCTCAGGCGCTGGAATGGCTCTGATTGCGGCAGAGTGATGCCCCAAGATGGGCAGAGCATCGCCCATTGCCCCCTGGTGGGCGTACTGGGTGGATCCTGGTCGGGTGCATGCGGGAGTCTGTCTGACTGCTTATTCGTTTCCAACTTCAGAGAAATACAAAAAAAAAAAAAAAAAAAAGCAAGAAAAAGCTCAAACAAACAACTTAAACCTGCATCTAAAAAGCCTAGAAAAAGAACAACAAATAAAGCCCCGAGGAAGTAGAAGGAAGGAAATAATAAAGATCAGAGCAGAAATAAATTACATAGAGCCTAAAATAACAATACAAATGATCAATGAAACCAAGAGCTGATTCTGTGAAAAGATAAATAAGATTGATGAACTATTAACTAGACTCATCAAGAAAAAAGAAGAGAGGACTCAAATAAATAAAATTAGAAATAAAAGTAAAGAAGTTACAACTGACACCACAGAAATAAAAAAGATTGTAAGAAAATACTAAGAAGACCTATATGCCAAAAAATTGAAAAATCTAGGCAAAATGGATAAATTTCTAGAAACATACAATCTTCGAAAACTCAATCTGGAACAATCAGAAAACCGAAAAAGACCAAGTACAACAAATGATATTGAAACAGTTATCAAAAAACTTTCAGCAAACAAACATTCTGGACCATATGGCTTCACAGACAAACTTCACCAAACATTCATAAAAGAACTAACACCTATTCTTCTCAAGTTATTCCAAAAAATTCGAGAGGAGAGAAGATTTCCAAACTCATTTTATGAAGTAAGCATTATCCTCATTCCAAAACCAGATAAAGACACTACAAAGAAAGAAAACAATAGGCCAATATCCCTGATGAACATAGATGCTAAAATTCTCAACAAAATATTAGCAAACCAGATTCAGCAATACATTGAAAAGATCATACATCGTGATCAAGTGGGATTTATTTTGGGGAGGCAAGACCAGTACAATATTCACAAATCAATAAACGTGATTCATCACATAAACAAAATAAAGGATAAAAATTACATGATTTTATCAATAGATGCAGAAAAATCATTTGATAAAATCCAGGACCCATTTATGACCAAACTCTGAGCAAAGTGGGAATACAGGGAACATACCTCAGTATAATAATGCCATACATGACAAACCAACAGACTACATTATACTCAGTGGTCAAAAATTAAGAGCAATCCCCTTAAGATCAGGAACAAGACAGGGGTGCCTGCTTTCACCACTTTTATTCAAATAGTTCTGGAAATTCTAGCCAGAGCAATCAGTTGAGAAAAGGCATCTGAATTGGAAAAGAAGAAGTAAAACTATTAATATTTGCTGATGACATAATATTTACTGTATGTAGAAAACCTTAAAGTCTCAGTCAAAACACTATTATGCCTGATAAATAAACTTGGCAAGGTGGCAGGATATAAAATTAATATTCAGAAATCATTGACATATTTATGCACTAACAATAAAGTCAGAAAGAGAAATTAAGGAAATAATCCCCTTCACTATTACAACAAAAAATAAAATACCTAGGAATAAATTTAACCAAGAAGGTAAGAGACTTATACTCAGAAAATTATAAGACATTGAAAAAAGAAATCAAGAAAGATACAAACAAGTGGATGCATATATCATGCTCATGGATAGGAAAAATAAACATCATTAAAATGTCTTTACTACCCAAAGAAATCTATAGGATCAATGCAATTTCTATTGAAATACCAATGGCACTCTTCAAAGATCTAGAACAAATATTCCAAAAATTTATATGGAACCAAAAAATAAACAAACAAAAAACCTCTCCAAAAAACCAAAACCAAATTGCCTCAGTAATCTTGAAAATGAAGAATAAAGTGGGAGGTATTACACTTTTTGATATCAAGTTATACTACAAAGCCATTGTAATCAAAACAGCTTGTTACTGGCATAAGTACAGACATACAGATCAACAAAACAGAACAGAACCCAAAAATAAGCCCATACCTTTTTGGTCAATTGATATTTGACATAGGATGCAAAAGTATATAATGGAGTAAAGACAATCTTTTTAATATATGGTGTTGGGAAAATTGGACAAATACATGCATACAAGTGAAACTAGACCACCAAGTTACAGCCTTCACAAAAATAAACTCAAAATGGATAAAAAACTTAAATGTAAGTTATGAATCCATAAAAATATTGGAAAAAATCACAGGCAATAAACTCTTTGATATCTCTTGTAGAACTCTTTTTGATGATATAGCTCCATGGGCAAGTGAAATACAGGATAAAATAAACTAATGGGACTATGTTAAGCTAAAATTTTTGCACAGCAAGAGACACCATTAACAAAATAAAAAGAAAGACAACTCACACAATGGGAGAACATATTGGCCAACATGTCTAATAAGGGGTTAATAACCAAAATTTATACAAAACTTCTAAATCTCAACACCAGGAAGGTAAAGAATCCAATTAAAAAAATGGAAAAGAACAAAATAGACACTTTTTCAAAGAGGACATCCAGATGGCCAATAGGCATATGAAAAAAAAATTTAAAGTCACAAATCATCAGAGAAATGGAATTTAAAACCACAATGAGATACCACCTGACACTTTTCAGAATGGCACTCATTAACAAATCAACACACAGTAAGGGCTGGTGAGGGTGTTGAGAGAAGGGGACCCTTCTGCACTGCTGTTGGAAACGCAGGCTTGTGCAGCCATTGTGGAAAACTGTATTGTGTTTCTTCAAAAAATTAAAAATGGAACTGCCTTTTGACCCAGCTATCCCACTTTTAGGAATATATCCTAAGAATCCCAAAATACTGATTCATAAGAAGATGAATGTTTATTACAACATTGTTTACAATAGCCAAGATCTGAAAACAGTCCAAATGTCCATCAGTACACAGGTGGATAAAATGCTGTGGTACATTTACAGAATGGAATACTATGCGGGCATGGGAATGAAGGAAATCTTACCTTTTGCAATCATAGGGATGAACCTGGAGATTATTATGCAAGAGGAAATAAGCTAAGCAGAGAAGGACAAATATCATATGATCTCACTTATATGTAGATCTAATGAACACGGTGAACTGAGGAATGGGATAGAGGCAGAGGTGGGTCACAGGGAGCAGAGGAACAACTGTCAGAGGCAAAGGGTTTGAGGGGACAGATCAGATAAGGTGAAGTGATTAGTAAAATTGTATATACATAACACATAGATACAGAATACAGGACAGCAAATTCCAGAGGGAAAGGTTGGGTGGGAGTCAGGAAGAGGGGGAAAATGAGGTCTAATGGGGGTTATGTTGATTGCGGTGAGGGTTTTATACTAATATACTTGAATCCATGTTAATACAATAAATTTTAAAATTTAATAAAAATTAATAAAAAAAGACTTTTGATACATATATAAAATGTGATTAAAAGAGGAGGGGGAACTTGACATGTAATTGGGTAAGAATCAGAGGGGAAAACGTGCAAAAAAAATCCACCTCTGGATAGATGAGATAATAAAGAATGGTTGAAAGGACAAAGGGGCACAGTAGTTCTTGATACTCCAATGCATCAATTGCACTAATAAAAATTTCAACAGCTTGTACTGCAATAATATTGAAGAGTAGAATGGTCAAAATGTTGTAGGAATCAACAGTAGGTTCTTTTGTAATTGCAGTTATATTAGAATTACCTGTATGGTCAATATCATATTATGGGCATATCTGTCATCAGAAAATTACTTCTATTACAGAATTGAATAGAAAAAAGACGTTTCCACAGCAGGTTAATCAGCAGATACCTGAATTATGAGTAATTCTAATTATAGTATTGTGCCAGAAGGTCACTTTCACAATAGTCTGGGACCCTGGCTGGTTGGCTCAGTGATAGAGCATCGGCCCAGCCTGTGGATGTCCCAGGAATTGTTCTGGTCACAGAACACAATTGTTCTGGTCACTGCAGAAGAAGTGACCATCTGCATCTCCACACCTCCCTCTCCCTTGTCTCTCTCTTTCTCCACCTCCTGCAGCCATGGTTCAATTGGTTCCAACAAGTGGCCTCCATGCTGAGGATGACTCCATGTCCTCTACCTCGGGCACTAAAATTAGCTTGGCTACCTACAGAGCAATACCCCAGATGGGCAGAGCATTGCCCTATAGGGGGTTTGTTCTGTGGATCCCAGCCAGGGCACATGCAGGAGTCTGTCTATCTGCCTTCCCTGTTCTCATGTAATTTAAAAAAAAAAAAAAGGTTCTGGGACATTTTTGTTAATGGGGATTCAAGGTAACAATTTATAAATTTAGAATGAAAGACATCAACAAGTTGCTTCAATTTAGAACACAAGGTGTTTCTCTGGCCAGTTGGCTCATTGGTAGTGCCATGGGTCATCTGATGTGATTTTGTTGGTCCCTGTTGCTGAGAATGGCTCCATGGAGCCTCCACCCCAGGTGCAAAAAATAGCTCAATTGCAAGCATTGCCTCAGATGGGCTGAGCATCCATCCTAGATGAGGGGGCGCCAGGTGGATCCTGGCTGGGGTGCATGCAAGAATCTATGTCTTTCTATCTCCCTTCCTTTCACTAAATAAAAATAACTAACAAACTAACTAACTAATTAAATAAATAAATAAAAAGATCACAAGGTGTCATTAAAGAATCAAAACTATAAGTAATATGAATTCAATTTAAATATTTCACACAATATTTTGATAAAAAGATATTACAGTATATTGTAGATATTCAAAACTCTCAACTAGTTTCATTTCTCTGTGTTATAAGGATAAAGTTTTTTTTTCTTCTAGGAGGTATATATAGCCTACCATAGTAGTTAATAATTAATTAGAGTTGACCCTTGCACAACATGGGCTTGAACCATGTGGGTCTACTTATGTGTTTTGTTTTGTTTTTTAAATAAATATACAGCCGGCCTTCCGCAGATTCAATGAACCCAGGTGAAAGATAGTGTTTTTGACTGGTCATTTGGAATCCACAGATGCAGAGGGCCCACAGTACACATTATAATACTCCATTTTATATTTTATATAAGGACCTTGAACATTTGTGGATTTGAGTATCAAACAAAGACTAGTTAAGTTTTGGGGGAAGTCAAAAGTTGTAAGGGGATTTTCAACTGTGCAGGGTGTTAGCACCCCTAACCTTTGCATTGTTCAGTGGTTATCTGTAGTAAGTATAAAAAAACATAGATCCTGAAGCAACAGCAGTCCTTATCAGCTGGAAATTCATTCTTTGTGATAAAGGTTTTGTTTCCTGCCACAAATCCACATTTAACCCCTATGTACATTAGGATGTGAAATGACAATCTGAATTTCTAGAAACATGTACTGAGAACAAACACTTAAATCTTTAAAAAATAAATAATGGAATTAATATTCCTAAGAAATTCTTCTTCATATAAAATGAGAAATATAAAAACTACTCTTAAACTTTAGAAATATAATTCTAAATACTACACAAAACTTTTAGCCATACTCATATCTGACAATACTGACTTCAAGAATGCGAAGGTAATCAGAGACAAAGATAGACATTTTATAATGATAAAAGGGACTTTGCATAAAGAAGACATAACACTTTTTAATATATATGCACTGAAATGGGGAGCACCAAAATATGTGACATCTACTAACTGATCTAACAATAGAAGCAGACAAAAATACAGTTATACTTGGAGATTTCAACACACCATTGATGGCTTTAGATAGATAATTCAAACAGAAAATCAATAAAGAAATAAAGCACAGAAAAAAACTAATACAACAAAGAGCTGGTTCTTTGAAAATATTGATTAAATTGACAATCCCCTGGCTAAACTCACTAAGAAAAAAATGAGGAAGGACTCATATAAACAAAAACCTGAAATGGAAGAGGAGAAATTATCACAGACATCATAGATATACAAAGGATCACAGTAGACTACTTTGAAAAACTATATGCCACCAAATTCAACAACCTAGAAGAAATGGATAAATCCCTAGAACTATACAGAAAACAAAACTATTCACAAATACTTAAAAAGAATAATATACCTAAGAATATAATTAACCAAGGATATAAAAGTCTTGTACTCAGGAAATTATAAGACACTGAAGAAAGAAATCAAAGATAAAAATAATTGGAAGCATATACAGGGGGTCCTCATGTTATGACACAGTTCCATTTCTAAAACAGTGACATAACTCAAATTTTGGTGTAAGTCGAAACACACCCTAGCCTAAAGTCACTTACCTATCTTAACATAGTTGTAAAGTCATAATCTAGAACATAAAAACACAACTAAGCCACCCAAAAAGAAAAAGGACATAAATATACTGTACTGTAGTTCACAGTTCAAAATGGCTTAGGTCAGTGTACTGAGGGACACCAACTCCCTCACTCATATGCTGTTTTACAGCATATTCTTCCACTGCACACAACCATAGTAATTCACCATGTAGTCCATAAGTAGGATGCTAAGTAAGCTGAAACACTCCTGTCTCATTTTTTTTAAGTTTTTATGGGAGTGAACATTGTAAACTCAAAACGTCATTGGTTGAGACTGTCATAACTCGACAGGACCCCCTGTACTGTGTTAATTGATAGGGAGAATTAACATCATAAAATGTCCATATTACCCAAAGCAATCTATAAGTTCAATGTAATTCCTATTAAAATAACAATGGCATATTTCACAGAACTAGAACAAATATTCCAAGAAATTTATATGGAACCACAAAAGACCCCAAAGAGCCACAGCAATCTTGAGAAAGAAGAACAAAACTGGAGGAATTATGCCACCTGATATCAAACTACAGTGTGTCCGTAAAGTCATGGTGTACTTTTGACCAGTCACAGGAAAGAAACAAAAGACAATAGAAATGTGAAATCTGCACCAAATCAAAGGAAAACCCTCCCAGTTTCTGTAGGATGATGTGGCAGCATGTGCGCATGTGCAGATGATGACGTAACACCGTGTATACAGTGGAGCAACCCACGGCCATGCCAGTTGAGATGTGGACGGTACAGAGGAAACTTCGGTGTGTTCTGTGGCTCGCTAAATTCAAATCCATGACCTAAGTGCAACGTGAATATCAGTGCGTTTATAACGAAGCGCCGCAACATAGGAATAACATTACTCAGTGGGATAAGCAGTTGAAGGAAACCGGCAGTTCGGTGGAGAAACTCCGTTCTGGGAGGTCATCAGTCAGTGATGAGTCTGTAGAGGCTATGCAAGATAGCCACCTAAGGAGCCCTAAAAAATCTGTGTGTGAGCCCACATCGAACTGCACTGAATATATTGATATATAAAATAGGGAGAGTTTTCTTTTTATTTGGTGCAGATTTCACATTTCTATCATCTTTTGTTGCTTTCCTGTGACTGGTCAAAAGTGCAACATGACTTTACGGACACACTGTATATTACAAGACCATAGTAATCAAAACAGCATGGTACTTGTATAAAAACAGACATGTAGATCAATGAAATAGAACAGACAGCGCAGAAATCAACCCATGTCTGTGAGGTCGGTTGGCAATGGGGGAAGGTCACATGAGGAATCATACATGCCCATGACTGCCAAAAGGAACGGCCACACCTATGCCCACCAAAGGAAATGGCTCAGGACCATTTTGAAAAAGAACCACTGTCTGTCAGCCAATGAAATTTCGCCACCCACCACCACCCTACCAAAGCTATAAATTACCCCCCAGTGGGAGAAACTGTGTGACTTCCCTGGCCCCTGTTTTGTGGACCAGTGAACCTCACCTGGGAGCACTCTAAATAAAGCTTTTGCTTGCCCACACTTGGTGGCTATGTCCTTCTTTCTTCCTCAGTGGAAAATACCTTACATTTGATGCTGAAACCTGGGAGGAGCTTGAGTCTGCAAGGGCCACTCTTCCCCACTTCCCTTCCAAGGAAGACCAGGGACCTCCAACCTCCCACCCACTTCGGCACATGGTGCGGTAAGTCCCTGCCTCTGGCCTCCCTTCAGTTCTTTCTGACTCTGAGACTCCCTATCCGTAATTGTAGCTGCGTCAGGGACCTCCTACCCTTTCCGAGTGTGTGTGTGCCTGTGGAGATGTCCCAGACACTCCCACTCTGTCTGACTGTCCAGGGGCTAGAGATTCAGTTGCGGGATGCCAATTCTCATCTCTGATCACCCTAAAGCTGAGAGCAGCCATGGGGGCACAGGAATCTAAACCTGGCTCAAAAACACCCCTAGGGTGCCTTATCCGGAATCTCTCAAACATAGATCCCTCCCTAAAGAAGAAGAAACTGATCTTCTTCTCCACTGTGGCCTGGCCACGATACCCACTGGATAACCAGACCAGGTGGCCTCCTGAAGGGACTTTCGACTTTAACACCCTCACCGATTTACAGAACTATTGCCAGCGAACTGAGAAATGGTCGGAGATCCCTTACATTTAGGGCTTCTGGTATCTATGCTCCCGTCCTAATCTCTGTGCTGCTTGCTCTATGGCACAGGACCTTTTAGCCAGAGAAACCTCAGCTAAACCCTCCGCTCCTGATCTTTCCTCCTCCACTGGCCACTGGCCCCCATCCGGGATTGCAGGACTCCTGGCCCCACAGCCCAGTCCCGGTCTTCTTGCAGGAAGGCCTGGCTTTATCCTGCCTCTGGCTCCGGTGTTTCCAGCTGGATCTGGGTGCGAGGCTCCCCAGGATCCCCCCTCCACTTATTCTCAGCCCCCAAACCCCTATCCAAGACCTGATGAAAATGGCATTTAAAATTTTTAATGGTTGGGAGGAAAAAGCTGAGGCTGCTTGCCAGATCTGCATGCAGCAAAAGGTAACGCTCCAGACAGAGGCTCTTGTGGCAGCCCTGAGGCTGGCAGATCAACAGGGGCAAGGCATAGGAGGTGCCCGACCCAAGTCAGGACCGCAAAGATGAACCCCACCAGAATCTTGCTTTAAATGTGGCAAAGAGGGTCACTGGGCCTGGCAGTGCTCCTTCCTGAGGCCTCCCACTAAGCCCTGCCCTGACTGCAATCAGCCCGGTCACTGGTCGAGCGATTGCCCACTTCAAGTAACAGGCTCTTCCTCGGCATCTCCACGCGGAGAACAAGCCACTCGAATGGGAGGCCAAGCTGGCCAGGTGTGCGCATCGCTCAGACTTCTCGGTCTCATGGATGACTGATATGGCCCGGACTTGAAGACCCCCATCATCCTCGCTGAGCCCAGGGTAATGCTGCAGGTAGCAGGTAAGTCCATCTCATTTCTTGTGGACATGGGGGCTACCTTCTCTGTTTTGCCATCACACTCTGGACCTCTAGTTCCCTCACAGGTCTTGGTTATGGGAGTGGATGGGACCCCTTCTTTTACCCTGTGCACACCACCCCCTGACATGTAGTTTGGACGGACTCCTCTTTTCGCACTCCTTCTTAGTTATGCCCTCATGCCCTGAACCCCTTCTGGGTTGGGACATTCTACAAAGTCTCGGAGCCACTATCCAACTGACAACTTCTTCCCACTTACTTCTACCACTCCTGACTGAAGGCTCTTCCACTACCACAGATCACCCTAACCCTGTCACACTCCCTATTCCACCAGATGTTGTCAACCCTCAAGTCTGGGACACCTCGACCCCAGTAGTAGCTACCCGCCACCCACCTGTACACATCCTCTGGAAGGATCCCTCCCGATTCCCATCTAGGCCCCACTTCCCTATTTCAGCAAGTCACCACCAGGGCCTTAAACCCGTAATTACCTGCCTCTTGGACCAAGGCTTACTCATCCCCATGAACTCTCCCTGCAATACCCCCATCCTTCCTGTTCTAAAATCTTCAGGAGCTTATAAGACTTATGCCCAATCAATGAGGCAATAGTTCCCCTCCATCCCATAGTCCTTAATCCCTACACATTACTGTCACACATTCCCTCAGACACCACTCACTTCATGATCCTAGACCTCAAGGATGCCTTCTTTACCATTCCTCTACACCCTGACTCTTACTTTCTGTTTGCCTTTACTTGGACTGACCCAGACACTAACGCAGCCCAACAGCTTATGTGGACTGTTCTACCCCAGGGGTTCAGGGACAGCCCACATCTTTTTGGGCAGGCACTAGCTCGAGATCTAACTGCATGTGATCTCGAGAGAAGTACCCTCTTGCAATATGTAGATGGCCTACTCCTCTGCAGCCCCTCCTTGTCTGCCTCAAGGAACCAAACACACCACCACCCTTCTTAACCTCCTCGCCGTGAAGGGGTATCGTGTCTCCTCTACTAAGGCTCAATTTCACTCTCAGTCCATAGTCTATCTGGGCATCACCTTAACCCCCACCACCTGAGGTCTCACTCTAGATCGAACTCAGACCGTCCACAGTCTCTAGCCACCTACCACCACTGATCAGATTCTTTCTTTCCTCAGTCTGATGGGCTTCTTTAGACACTGGACTCCCAATTTTGCTCTTTTGGCTAAACCCCTCTATGAGGCTGCAAAAGAGACTCTCATGGGACCTCTCAATCCCCCAATGCCATTAAAAGGGCTTTCTCTACCCTTCAAGACGCCCTCATCTCCTCTCTCCCTCTCACTTTACTGACCGCAGATGCCCCTTCCACCTTTTCACTGACGAAAAACATAGCAATGCTGTTGGCGTGTAAACTCAACCTGTGGGGCCTACATACCTTCCCATAGCATACCTCTCTAAACAACTGGACATCACCATCAAAGGCTGGCAGCCCTGCCTCCGGGCACTGGACATGGCAGCTGAACTGACCAAAGAGGCTACTAAACTCACCCTTTCCCAACCCATCACTGACTTCTCCTCCCACAGGCTCACTGACCTCCTTTCACATAAGTCTCTCTCTCTGTAAGGTACTTCCCACCTACAAGAATTTCACCTCCTGTTCATCAAAAACCCTTCAGTCACTCTTTTGCCCTCTCCCTGACTCAACCCAGCCACTCTACTGCCAGCTCCAATGACACTTCCGGAACCCACCCACTCTTGTACAGAGCTAATAGATTTTCTCAACAGACCCCGAGATGGATTATCAGATTCTCCTTTAAAAGATCCAGATCTAATACTCTTTGTAGATGGGAGCTCTGTACAGGGACCCGACGGATGACGACGGGCGGCCTACGCGGTGGTCACCACCTCCTCCACCCTAGAAGCCCAACAGCTGCCAGAAGGCACCACCTCCCAGAAAGCAGCGCTAATTGCCCTCACGCAGGCACTCACTCTGGCCCAGGGAAAACACGTAACCATATATACTGACTATAAATAGGCTTTTCTTATCATCCACAGCACTCTGCTCTCTGGAAGGAAAGGGGCTTTCTCACTACGAAGGGCACCCCCATAATCAATGCTACCCTCATTTCTAAACTTTTGCAGGCATTACAGCTTCCCGCTGAGGTGGCCGTGGTACATTGTAGGGGCCATCAAACCTCTCAGGACCCAGTGGCCCTGGGAAATGCCTAGGCAACTTGGTGGCTCGAAACTTCACCACGGGGACCTCTCCCACTCCTCTCATGTTTCTTGCCACCTTCTTGAAACCTTCTTATGCTCCTGAGGAAGAATAGACCCTCCTCAGAAAGGGTGGAGACGTATGCAATCAGGGATGGATATTTCTCAGAGATAGAATTGTCCTACTAAAAGAACAGGCTGAAACTTTCCTTTCTGATACTCACTGTTGCTTACACATAGGATCAAAAGCTCTCTATTGATTCTTGCAACCTCTCTTTTTCTTCCCAGGCCTCCACCAGACTACTGAAAAGGTACAAGCAGCATGTGCTGTCTGTTCCAAAACCTCTACACAAGGGGGACTCTGCCCCCGCTTCCCTACTCATCAGCTGAGGGGCACGTGCCAGGCTAGGATTGGCAAATCGACTTCACTCACATGCCCCTCACAAAAACTCTGTTATCTTTTAACTTTTATCGATACTTTTTCAGGATGGGTAGAAGCCTTTCTCACCTCTCGAGAGACAGCAGACACTATTGCCTCCATTCTTGTTGAAAACATCATCCCACGGTTTGGACACCCGACTACCATCCAGTCAGACAACGGCCCGGCCTTCACTGCCCAAATAGTCCAGCAGGTTGCCACCTCTCTCAACATCACCTGGAGACTCCACATACCCTATCACCCTCAGTCATCAGGTAAGGTGGAAAGGGCTAATGGCTAACCAAACTTTCCATCAACACCAGACTCTCTTGGCCAAACCTCCTACCCCTGGCACTCACCAGAATCAGAGCAACCCTGCAAAACCCCACTGGACTCAGCCCCTTTGAGCTGGTTTATGGCAGACTATTCCTAATCAATCACAACTTACCTATTAACCCCTCTCCTCTTGCCGCATACCTCCCCTTTCTATCCTTACTCTGCCATCTTCTCAGGGAAAACGTGGACTGGACCCTTCCGCCCATAGGGGGTCCAGATGAAGCACACCCAGCAGTCCCCCTCCAGCCAGGAGACAGGGTTCTTCTGAGGGAGCTCCAGCCCGGCTCCAGCCCGGCTCCCTATAGCCCAGGTGGACAGGACCCCATACGGTAATATTGACTACTCCTACTTCAGCCAAGCTCCTAGGGCAAATACCTTGGTACTATGTCTCTCACCTCAAGCTTGCCCCCGAACAGGACCCCTGGCAGTCGGAACCACTGGGCCACACCTGTCTTCAGCTCACCAAAAGTTTGGGCCCTGCAGATCTTCCCACCGGGAACCTGCCGCCAGAGTGAATTAAAGCAGGGAGCAATGCTGTTCAATGAGACTGGCCTGATGGAAGAAAACATCAATGTCCTTAACTGTCTGCAAGAGAAACTGCACAAGGACCTCTCTTCTTACAACCCACTTAACCCTGGTAGCAGTCACCATCCTCACCTGGGTTGCCCCTATCCTAGGTCCTCTTCTAATTATCAGCATATTACTCATGTTTGCTCCTCTTTTTCTTAGATTCTTACAGGGCCACATCCACGTGGTTTCTTGAATCACGGTCAACCATATTCTCCTACACCCATATATGCGACTCCCCTCAGAGCCATCACCTTCCAAACTCCCTTCCCCACAACGCCCCAAACCAGCAGAAAGTAGCCAGATGAATAGCGACGCCCCTATCTAACATAAAACATCGGAATGTGAGGTCAGTTGGCAATGGGGGAAAGTCACATGAGGAACCACACATGCCCATGACCGCCAAAAGAAATGGCCACACCCATGCCCACCAAAGGAAACAGCCCAGGAGCATTTTGAAAAGGAACAACTGTCTATCAGCCAATGAAATTTTGCCACCCACCACCACCCTACCAACACTATAAATTACCCCCAGGCGGGAGAAGCTGTGCGAATTCCCTGGCCCCTGTCTTGCAGACCAGTGAACCTCGCCCGGGAGCACTCTAAATAGAGCATTTGCTTGTCCACACTTGGTGGCTACATCCTTCTTTCTTCCTTGGCAGAAAATATCTTACAATGTCTATATGAGCAATTAAAATTTGACAAAGGAGTCAAGAACCTAAAATGGGGCAAAGACAGGCTATTCAAGAATGGTGTTGGGAAAATTAGATACATGCAGAAAAGTGAAACCAGACAACCTTCTTATGCCATACACAAGAATGAACTAAAAATGAATTAGACTTAAATATTAGACTCTAAACTATAAAAATCTTAGAAGAAAACATAGGCAGTAAAAGCTCAAACATTTCTCATAGCAATATTTTTTTCTGCTATATCTCCTCAGGCAAGGGAAACAAAAGAAAAAAATAAACAAATGCAACTATATCAAAATAAAGTTTTTAAACTAGCAACAAAATGAAAAGACAATACGCTGAATAGGAGACCATATTTACCAAGAAATCTGATAAAAGATTAAAATCCAAAATGTATAAAGAACTTATAAAAACACCAAAAAGAACCCTGAACTATCCAATTAAAAAATGGGCAAAGGACCTGTATAGACACTTTTCTAAAGAGGACATACAGATATCCAATAGACATATAAAAAGATGCAAATTAAAACCACAATTAAGTATCACCTCAAACCTGTCAAAATGGCTATTATCAATAAATAAACAACAGGTGTTGGTGAGGATGTGGAGTAAAGGGAACCCTCCTGCACTGTTGGTGGAAATGCAGAATGGTACAGTCATTGTGGAAAACAGTATGTAGTTCCTTCAAAAAATTCAAAATAGAACTGCTTTATGACCCAGTAATTCCACTTATGGGAGTTTATTTGAAGAAAATGAAAACTCCAGCGGTGGCGCAGTGGATAGAGCATTGGACTGGGATGCGGAGGACTCACGTTCGACACCCCGAGGTCACCAGCTTGAGTGCGGGCTCATCTGGTTTGAGCAAAGCTCACCAGCTTGGACCCAAGGTCACTGGCTCGAGCAAGGGGTTGCTCGGTCTGCTGAAGGCCCGCGGTCAAGGCACATATGAGAAAGCAATCAATGAACAACTAAGGTGTCACAACGAAAAACTAATGATTGATGCTTCTCATCTCTCTTCATTCTTGTCTGTCTATCCCTATCTATCCCTCTCTCTGACTCTGTCTCTGTAAAAAAAAAAAAAAAAAAGAATATGTGCACCATTATGTTCATTGTGGCATATTTACAATGACTAAAATTTGGAAGCAGCTCAAATGTCAATCAGTAGATGAATGGATAAAAAAGCTGTGATACATTTACACCATGGGATACTACATGACCATAATAAAGAAGGAAATCTTACCTTTTGCAACAGCATGGATGGATCTGTAGAGCATTATTCTAAGTGAAATAAGCCAGTCGGAGAAAAACAAGTACCATATGATTTTACTCATATGTGGAATCTAATGAACAAAATGGACTACCTAGCAAAATAGAAACAGACTAATACCTAGAGAGTAGGCTCACAGCTGTGGGGAGGTAGGGGCTGAATGGGGATAGGTGGAGGAATTGAGCAAAAAAGGATAAAAGAAAACCCCTTATAGACAAAGGACAACAGTGTGGGGATTGCAGCAATGGGGGGATGTGGAGGAGGGTACAGCAGGCTTAAATGGTGATGGATGAAGACTTGACTTTGACTTGGAGGGGTGAACGCACAATATGATGTACAGAGATCTGTTGTGAAATTGGGCAGCTGAAGCTTGTATATGTTAACCAGTGTCACCCCAGAAAAATCAATTTTTAAGAAAGAATATGCTAATTACCTCTTTTCCAAATATTTTTGGTATAGGTGATATTTTGTTTAAAAGTTTATTTTAACTTTTTAAAATAGTATTCTTGCTACACTCTGAAAGTCAGGCTAGACCTAAAACAAATGCATTACAATGAAACTTACCTTTAGATTCTCACTGAATTGGGCTAGAAGGAACATAGTCACATCCCTAACTAAAATGTGGAGTTCCTATAGCTTTTTAATCACACCTTTCTTTTTTGTTTAAAAAATATGAATCACAATGGTTTCTCCACACTTATATTAATTTTTAATCACAGTCTCCCATACTGCTGATTGAATTCCCCACCACTGCTAATGGCTTTTCTTGTAATAGTCAAATATTCATTCATTTAAAATATGTATGCTGATGCCATATGTTATTTTTCAAATAAAACCTGTTTAAAGCCATATGCAAAGTAATAGTCACATGGATGTTAGGTCACAGCAAGTTACCATGTGTTTGATCAGCCTTGCCACCAGAAAATCCGTAAAATTACAGTTGAAAAAAATGGCTCCATTAGAATTTTTTTTTAAAGCAGAATAATTCATGCCAAATTTGTATACATTCTTTAAAACTGAATTTCATTTAGAAGAACAGTATTATTTTAAATATTTGAACTGGAAGAAAAATAGGGAACAGTTTTTTTGTTTTGCTTTTTACAAAGGGTCATGTGTAATGATAATTTATTTAAAAATTAGGATTTCTGGTATTTTAACAAGATATGCTTCTATAGCACATAGTTAAGAAAAAGTAAAATATTTAATCAGTTCTCCATTACTCATCATGTAAAACCAACATAAAAATGAGGGCAGAATTTAAAGGACAGCTTATGAGATTTTAGGGTGCTATAATAGCTACCAAGTTAGGAAGCTCTGAAAGGTAACAGTCTTAATAGTTTGGTTATATGTTAAGTAACTGGTTCAAAAGGAAAAATGTAGTTTTTTCTTTACTGGAATTGGTTGCTTATTGTTCAGAAATTTTAGGCTTCTAATTGTTATTGCAAAATTAATATCAGGCTATACCTTTTAGCTGACATTTTGCTCCACTAAATCCAGGACAGCACTTCCATTCCAATGAGGTGACAATTTTGTGTTGCATCCTGTAGACAGGATTCGATATCCTCTGAGATCTAGAGAGGAGCGCAATTGAAGGAAATAAATTATTTGTCTCACATTATTTGTCATTATTCACAAAATGAATTATTTGTCTCAAATAATTCATGTAAAGTATTTGGGATGATTTCTGAAATATAATAAGTATTCAATAAATGTCCTCTGTTATTACTATCATTATTATTATATTTATCATTAATATTATTATCAAACTTAGATTTTTTAAAATATCAAATTATAAAATGTACTAAAAGGTCATACTATTTGATATTTTAAATTTATACCTATTATTATATTTCTAAAGATGGTATAATTTTTCTATTGGTAATACTTTTTACTAAACTAATGTTAAAAGCTATTTGAATTCCAATTTTTAAATAGTTTATGGGTATAACTTATTTCAATTTTATTTTATTTTTTGTATTTTTCTGAAGCCGGAAACAGGGAGGCAGTCAGACTCCCACATGCGCCCGACCGGGATCTACCCGGCATGCCCACCAGGGGGCAATGCTCTGCCCATCTGGGGCGTTGCTCTGTCACAACCAGAGCCATTCTAGCACCTGAGGCAGAGGCCATGGAGCCATCCTCAGCTCCCGGGCCAACTTTGCTCCAATGGAACCTTGGTTGTGGAAGGGGAAGAGAGAGAGAGGAAGGAGAGGGGGAGGGGTAGAGAAGCAGATGGGTGCTTCTCCTGTGTGCCCAGGCCGGGAATCGAACCCGGGACTCTTGTATGCCAGGCTGACGCTCTACCACTGAGCCAACTGGCCAGGGCCAACTTATTTCAATTTTTATTATTTATTATATTGTTATAGTTAAAAAGATTCTTTTTACTCTTGATCAATATCAAATAACTTACAACAAATTAGATATTGGTAATCTAATTGAAATTATACTAACCACTATGATTTTCAACCTAAACTTTCTCATTCTCAAGTTTTTAAATCATACTATATATTATTTTTTCATATAGTATTTCACTCTGAGAGAAAAGAGACATAACATGACAAAGTAATTCTGAGAAGAAACCATGAAAGGAAAATCAAGAAACTAACATTTCGAGCATCAATATAAATAGTAAATGACACTGAATTGCAGGTTCTATGTTTGTAAATGTAAATCATAAATACAATTTGTTCATATTATTTTTATCCCTATGACTTCAATATTTAGCTAATATTTATCAAATGGATGTATGAAATGGGCATATATTATTTAATCCTCACATGAGTTCTATGAGGGAAGTATTATTATCCTGACTTGCGAATGAAGAACCTGAGAAACAGAGAGATAAAATACTTTGCTCAAAGTCTCATATCTAAAAGTGAACAAGCTGAGTTTTAAATCCACAATGTGTGGGTTACCTTTCCCTGTATGATCAAGAGTTTCTCATATACAACTACCTGGAGACACTGCAGTCATATTCATGGCTAACTCCTGATGATGTGAAGGAAATGCCTTACAATAGACTAGGCTTTGTTTTAAGAAACTTAGATTTTAGTTTCTGCTGTAACTTGATGGGTTATTTAAAATGTGTGAGGTTATTCCTCAATTTTAACAAGATCTAAGACTCCTTTCCTCTCTAAAAGTAGGCTAGTCATTTATTTCTGCTTATTTCAGTAAATTACATTCAGTAAATAACTTTGTCCAGTGAAATATCATCTCCAGTCTAGTAGCTAAAACTAAATAAGAAGTTAGGCATTTGGGAAAAGAACTCTTTGGGATTTATAAGTGTGAACTCAAGCACTTAGTTACATTATTATTGGTGTCAATGTTCCTGCATTGGCAAATTGGATTTCTGCTGTATGTTGCTCAGACATGATGAAGGAGAAAGTGACAAACACTGCATGTGTACGGAAACAGTGAATGAAAAGAGAGACACATTCAAAGGTAGAGAAAGATGAAAATAAAGATACATCTGATACATCTCAAAAGAGCAGTTTGGTATGGTTTCTTTGATAATATTTTCATTACTAAAGAATTAACAAGGTATTCTTCGTAGCTCATGTTGACAAGAAAATTGTCACAAAGGGAGTAAATGCTAAAAGCAGAACTGGAGCTCAGCTCTCCCAAATCCCTAAGATGTGCTTAGCTCTCTGGACCATGAACCGTAGCTATTCTTCCAGGGAATAAGAAACACCTTGATTTTATGTGTTCTTCACTGCACACTGTTCCCAGTTGCCCATGTGTCAGATTCATTGCCTGAATTATTTTATGACAATTTGCATAATATTAGCCATCATGACCTGAATAACAATTTTAGTTTTTACTGCATGTTCTTTTGAAATAACCCCAGCTGAGCTACTGTGAATATATGAATTCAGAGAATTTATCTGTTACTCAGCCTCACACTTTAGGAAAATTACATAGATTTAAAAAATATAAAAACTAAATAGCATGGGTCATTAAAATAGACACAAGAAGAAAGGGCCTATTTAGCTGCTTTACTAGGCATAATTGCAATGGATGGTTTGCTAAGTTGTGGAATTCTCTCTAACCTAAAATGAAAGGAAAACTATCAATAAATCTTTAAAGCTGTGTATGAATTTTATTAGGAAATAAAGGATATGATTGTTGATAAGGTTATAGAATAAAAGTAGTAGTAATACAATAGAAACAATCATGAGAGCTAACATTTATTGAAGACTTAGAAAGTCCAGGTACTAGTGAAAGTACATCATTGCATTATTTCACATATTCTAAAAACAACCATATGAAACAAGTATTATTAGTATCTACATTTTATTAATTCAAGATAATACATCTAGTTTAATGTGATGATCCTACTATACATATATATCTGGAATGATTAACTTGATATAGACCAAGACATACATGACTATGATGCAACACATTATTATTTTCAAGAACCACCACATACCTCTGAGGACAGAATCCACTGTTCCAGCCACAAAGCCCTCTCCTACTTGGAACATAAGTGACTCGGTTGTCCATTATCACTGTGGGAGATAATCTGGTATGTACATAAGCACACCAATTCCTAAGGAAAAGATAATTTTTTGTTAGGAAAAAAATCATTGCAAAGAATTTTTTTATCAAAATTATTTTTGTAGTATATCTATTACTGTCAGATACCTTGAAATATTAATATTTAGCTTTAAAATATATAGAAATGAGAGAAAATACATTTGTTACTGCATTGCTATACTCATTGAAAGTAAAGGAACACTGCAAGATCAAAGTAAATTAAGAATAAATCAGAAATAAAATCAGAACCTGTGTCAGCTGTAAGTTAAATCCAAGATTGCCTTTATTATTTTTTTAATTTATTGTGTTTATATAGATTTTAGTGTCTCCCCAAATGCATCCCCACTCCCCCATATTCCCGTCAATATCTCCCCTGCCCCTTTCCCAACCTATCTCTCCCCCCCCATCCCATCCTATCATCCCCTTCCCCTCTATCTTCTTTTCCTCTGGTCCCTTTGATCCCTCCTCTGTCTCAATTCCGTTCCTCAGTTCACATTGTTTCTTCGATTCCTCAAATGAGTGAGGTCATATAATAACTTTCTTTCTCTGCCTGGCTTATTTCACTTAACATAATAGTTTCCAGGTCCCTCCAGTCATTGCAAAAGGTAATATTTCCTTCTTTTTCATGGTCCCATAGCATTCCATTGTATATATGTACCACTGCTTTTAAATCCACTCATCCACTGACAGACACTTGGGCTGTTTCCAGATCTTTGATATTGTGGACAATGCTGCCATAATCATGGGGGTGCATTTCTATTTTTGAGTCAGTGAAATGGTGATCTTAGGATATATTCCTAAAAGTGGGATGGCTGGGTCAAAAGGAAGTTCCATTTTTAATTTTTTTAGGAATCTCCATACTCTTTTGCACAGAGGCTGCACCAGTCTGCATTCCCACCAGAAGTGTAGGAGGGTTCCCCTTTCTCTACATCCTCGTCAGCATCTATCATGTGTTGTTTTGTTAATGAGCGCCATTCTGACTAGTGTGAGCTGGTATCTCATTGTTGTTTTAATTTGCATTTCTCTAATGATTAGTGCTGTTGAACATTTTTTCATCTATTGGTCATCTGTATGTCCTCTTTGGAGAAGTGTCTATTCATTTCATTTGCCCATTTTTTGATTGGATTGTTTGTCTTCCTGGTGTTGAATTTTAGAAGTTCTTTATAAATTTTGGTCATTAACCCTTATCAGATGTATTGTTGAATATGTTCTCCCATTGTTTAGTTTGTCCTTTTAATCTGTTCATATTGTCTTTAGCTGTACAAAACCTTTTTAGTTTGATATAGTCCCATTTGTTTATCCTGTCTTTTATTTCACTTGCCTTTAGAGATAAATCAGCAAATATATTGCTGCAATATATGTTGGAGAGCTTACTGCCTATGTTTTCTTCTAAGATGCTTACGGTTTCACGACTTACATTTAAGTCTTTTATCCATTTTGAGTTTATCTTTAAGAATGGTGTAAGTTGGTGGTCTAGTTTCATTTTTTTGCAGGTAGCTGTCCAGTTTCCCCAACACCATTTGTTAAAGAGCCTGTCTTTACTCCATTTTATGCTCTTACCTCCTTTGTCAAATATCAATTGTCCATAAGGTGTGGGTTTATTTCTGGGTTCTCTGTTCTGTTCCATTTATCTATATGCCTGTTCTTATGCCAGTACCAAGCTGTTTTGAGTACAATGGCCTTGTAGTATAACTTGATATCAGGAAGTGTGATACCTCCCACTTTATTCTTCTTTTTCAAGATTGCTGAGGCTATTCAAGTTCTTTCTTGGTTCCATATAAATTTTTGGAATATGTGTTCTATATCTTTAAAGTATGTCATTAGTATTTTAATTGGTATTGCATTGAATTTATAAATTGCTTTGGGTAATATAGACATTTTAATGATGTTTATTCTTCCTATCCATGAGCACGGTATATGCTTCCACTTGTTTGTATCTTCCTTGATTTCTCTCTTTTTTTTCTTTTAACAGAGACAGAGAGAGAATTAGAGAGAGGGATAGATAAGGACAGGCAGGCAGGAACAGAGAGAGATGAGAAGCATCAATCATCAGTTTTTCATTGCGACACCTTAGTTGTTCATTGATTGCTTTCTCATATGTGCCTTGACCGTGGGCCTTCAGCAGACCAAGTAACCCCTTGCTTCAGCCAGTGACCTTGGGTCCAAGCTGGTGAGCTTTGCTCAAATCAGATGAGCCTGCGCTCAAGCTGGCGATCTCAGGGTCTCAAACTTGGGTCCTCTGCATCCCAGCCCAATGCTCTATTCACTGTGCCATCGCCTAGTCAGGCTTCCTTGATTTCTTTTTCTAACAGTTCATTGTTGGGGTATAAAAATGCCTCTGGTTTCTGTGCATTAATTTTATATCCTGACATCTTGCTGAATTCATCTATCAGGGCCAGTAATTTTTTCACTGAGACATTAGGGTATTCTATATACAGTATCATATCATCTGCAATTAGTTATTATTGTGGACCGTAAATGGCAAAAAGCCATTATAGATTCAAGGCTTAGCAAAAGGCTAAGTTCTCCCCCCTCCATCTCCATATTTGGCTTTGATGCTGAGTATTTGTACCCACTCCACTTGCTTCCTTGGGTTGCTGGAGGCAATATACATGCCCTTCCTCTGACTCTTTGTTTGTTTCAGATGTTTGTAGATTTCACTAATGTACCCTGTTTTTGCCTTGGGAGAGTTCCTGTCTTAGCCTTGGATGTGCAACTTTGTATCAGGGTCCTTGATTTGCATATGTCTATATAATTAAGTGAACTGGGGCTATAAGGCACTCGGATACTGCCAGGCATGTTGAAGAGAACTCCCGGTCCCATCGTTTTTGTTTTGACAAAGTGTGTTTCCTTAATTCCGCACCATTATTAGGAGCCGCGCTGGTCTGCAGCAAGTGATAGTTTTACTTCTTTTTCAATTTGGATGCCTTTTATTTCTTCTTCTTGTCTATAGGACTTCCAGAACAATATCGAATAAGAGTGGTGAAAGGGGGCACCCCTTCCTTATTCCTGATCTTAAGGTAATTGCTTTTAATTTTTGCCCATTGATTATGATGTTGGTTGTGGGTTTGTCATAGATGACCTTTATTATGTTGAGGTATGTTCCCTGGTTTCCCACTTTGCTGAGAGCTTTGATCATGAATGGGTGCTGGACTTTATCAAATGCTTTTTCTGCATCTATTGAAATTATCATGTGGTTTTTCTCCTTCTTTTTGTTTATGCAATGAATCACATTGATGGATTTACGACTATTGTACCATCCTTGCCTCGCCAGAATAAATCCCACTTGATCATGGTGTATGATTTTTTCCATGTATTGCTGGATCTAGTTTGCTAATATTTTGCTGAGCATTTTAGCATCTAAATTCATCATGGATATTGGCCTATAATTTTCTTTCTTTGTGTTGTCTTTGCCTGGTTTTGGAATCAGGATTATGCTCGCCTCATAAAAAATGCTTGAAAGTCTTCCTTCCTCTTAATTTTTTGAAATAGATTGAGAAGGATAGGAGTTAGTTCTTCTTTGGATATTTGGTAGAATTCACCTGTGAAGCCATCTGGCCCAGGGCTTTTGTTTATTGGGAGTTTTTTGATAACTGTTTCAATCTCATTTGTTGTAATCAGTCTGTTTATATTTTCTGATCCTTCCAGATTGATTTTTGAAAGATTATATGTTTCAAGGAATTTGCCCATTTTGCCTGGGTTGTCTAATTTTTTGACATACAGTTCTTCATAGTATTTTTTTACAATATTTTGTATTTCTGTTGTGTCAGTTGTTATTTCTCCACTCTCATTTCTAATTTTATTTATTTGAGTCCTCTCTCTTTTTTTCTTGGTGAGTCTGGTTAGAGGCTCATCAATCTTGTTTACTCTTTCAAACAATCGGCTCCTGGTTTCATTGATCCTCTGTATTGTTTCTTTAGTCTCTATGTCATTTATTTCCACTTTGATCTTTATTATTTCCTTCCTTCTACTTCCTCTGGGCTGTACTTGCTCTTCTTTTTCTAGTTCTTTTAGATGCAGGGTTAAGTTATTTATTTGAGCTTTTTCTAGCTTCTTAAGGTATTCCTGTAGTGCTATGAACTTCTCTCTCAGGATTGCTTTTGTTGTGTCCCATAAATTTTGAGTTGTTGTATGCTCATTATCATTCATTTCTAGGATTCTTTTTATTTCTTCTTTGATCTCATTGTTAATCCGTTTGTTATTTAATAACATGCTATTTAGTTTCCATGTGTTTGAGTATTTTTTTTTGTTGTGGTTGATTTCTAATTTCATGCCTTTGTGATCAGAGAAAGTGCTTGATATGATTTCAATTTCTTAAATTTGTTGAGACCGCTTTTGTGCCTTAACTTGTGGTCTATCCTAGAGAATGTACCTTTAGTCGTCTCCAGAATGAGAAGAATGTATATTCTGTTGCTTTCGGGTGAAAGGTTCTGAAAGTTTCTATTAAATCCAGTTGATATAGTGTGTCCTTTAAGTCTGCTGTTTCTTTGTTGATTTTCTTTCTTGAAGATCTATCTAGTGATGTTAGTGGGGTATGGAAATCCCCTACTATTATAGTATTGCTGTTGATCTCGCCCTTTATATCCAACAAAGTCTGCTTTATATATTTAGGTGCTCCTATATTAGGTGTATAGATATTTATACTGGTTATATCTTCCTGTTGGATTGCTCCCTTTATCATTATGTAGTGACTTTTTTTATCCCTTATTATAACCTTTGTTTTAAAGTCCATTTTGTCTGATATAAGTATTGCTATTCCAGCTTTTATTTCATTTCCATTTGCATGAAATATTTTTTTCCATCCTTTTACCTTCAGTCTATGTGTATCTTTTGTTTTGAGATGTTTCTCTTGTAAACAATATATGTATTGGTCCTGTTTTTTTTATCCACACAGCTAACCTATGTCTTTTGATTGGATCATTTAATTCATTTACATTTAAGATTATTATTGATATGTAGTTGTTTCTTGCCATTTTATTTTTTAAAGCTATATTTCTCTTTTACTATATTATTTTCCATTTTTGTTCTGTTTACAACAGGCCTCTTCATATTTCTTGCAGCATTGGTTTGGTTGTAATGAATTCCTTAAGTTTTTTTTTGTCTGGAAAGCTTTTTATTTCTTCTTCAATTTTAAATGATAGCTGTGCTGAATAAAGAAGTCTTGGTTGTAGGCTCTTGTTCTGCATTACTTTAAATATTTCTTGCCATTCCCTTCTGGCCTCAAGTGTTTCTGTTGAGAAGTTGGATGTCATCCTTATGGTGGCTCCTTTGTAGTTGATAGCCTTTTTTTTTCTAGCAGCTTTTAATATTTTCTCTTTATCTCTTAGCTTTGGTATTTTAATTATGATGTGTCTTGGTATAGATTTCTTTGGGTTTCTCTTTAATGGAGTTCCCTGTGCTTCTTGAATTTGTGAGACTTTTTCCTGCATTAATTTAGGGAAGTCTTCAGCTATGACTTCATTGAACAACGTCTCTATCCCTTGTTTTTTCTCTTCTTCAGGAACTCCTATGATGCAGATATTGTTTTGCTTTAGGCTGCACAGAGCTCTCTTAGAGTTTCCTCAGATTTTTTCATCCTCTTTTCTTTTTGCTACTCTGCCTCTGTGTTTTTGTTTATCTTGTCTTCTAAATCGCTGATTCAATCCTCTGTTTCATCCAGTCTGCTTTTAGTTGCTTCTAGTGTAGTTTTTATTTCTGATATTGTATTTGTCATTTTTGACTGGTTCTTCTTTGTTATTTCAATGTTCTTTTTGTTGCTTGTTATCTCTTTATTTATGGGTTCATTGTGACCATCCATTGTTGTTCTAAAATTTTCAGCATTCTAATAATCATTATTTTAAACTCTGCATCTGGTAGTTTGCTTATTTTCATCTTACTCAGTTTATTTTCTGGAGGTTTCTCTTGTCAGTTCATTTGGATTGCACTTCTCTGTCTTTCCATTTTTTCTGTGTATACCCTCCTCTTTTGGGTATGTTGTTTTTAGAGGTGGCTAAGTCGAGGATAGGTGTTGTCTGCCTCCAATTTTCAGTTGTGTTATTTCTAGGTCTTCTTGGGTTGGCATCAGCTGTTGTTTTGCAAGATTGCCTTTATGACAAATACCAATATTAGGATTCAACTATGAGATTCAGACCTAAATTCATTACTTCTACATAATAATGTACAAGACAGAAGTAAAGAAATAAATGATTTAATGATCAAAAAGAGGAAAAAAACAACTGTTTTTAGCAGCAGCTTATATGGCTGTGAATAAAGAAAATATGAAATTGCCTAGATGCAAATGATTACAATAAGAGAGATCAGCAATGTAGGTTAGATCATAAAACTTTAACTTCTTAATAAAGTTTAGCCACATCTTTAGAATCAGTTACAGTTCAACATACCAACAACAAATTTTTAAAAATACTGTTTACAGCCCTTGCAGATTATCTCAGTGGTAGAGTGGTGACTCAGTTTGTAGATATCCTGGGTTCAATTTCCAGTCAAAGCATACAGAAGAAGCAACCACCTGCTTCTCCCTTCTTTCCCTTTTTCCCTCCTGCAGCCATGGCTTGATTGATTACTGCTCATCACCCCGGGTGCTGAGAATAGCTCCATCAAGCCTCGCCTAGTGCTAAAAATAGCTCTGTTGCTAGCTAACATCCACCTCAGATGGGCAGAGCATTGAAGGTTTCCAGGTGAATGTCAGTCAGGGAGCATAAGGGAGTCTGTCTCTCTGTCTCCTCTCTTCACACACACACACACACACACACACACACACTGTTTGCAATTGCAAAAATAACATTATTCTGTCAAATTCAACAGAAATACGTTAAGATTTAATATATGAAAATTTTAAGCTTTATTAAAAAGTCTGAAAAAAAATATAATACCTTATGTTCACTGATGAGAAGAGCCAAAGAAAGTTATCAGTTCTTTTTAATTTAATCTATAGATTCAATACACTTTTAATCAAACCTTAGTTTGATATAAATTTAATAAGCTTATTCTATAATTTTGTATAGAATAAACTAAAAGTGTACATTCCATAAATTTATGGCTCTGGCCATAGAAAAGCACCAGATTTACCTTCCCTTGGTAAAAACTATAAAGCTGGACAAGATGTATAAAGCAATACTTTTAAGATGTTAGACAACAGAAAATGTGGTGACATAATTCCTGAGAGAAGGGACACACATGTATGATTTGAACTCCACATTTAATATAATTTTCTGCCTAGGAACAATTTTTAAACTGCATCTTTGGGCAGGCCCCCAAAGAGAAAAAATACTGGGTAATGAAAACAAAGATCTGAATTTGGGGCTACTGAGGTGGCTACAATATGTGGGGAAAGCTGAGTGGGACAGATCATTTTAAAAGTCAACATTGAGGTCCCCTTGCATCTCGGGCTGAATACTGTACTGTGCTTGCAAAATGTAGTCTTTGCAAATTTGGCAGAGAATAACTTTTGGGGAGTTGCATGAGCTGAACTGAGATCCCAGATATCATCTAAACCAGCCAAAGAGAAGGGTTCTTATTAAACACCCCTCAGCATTCACCCCAAGTAAAATAACAATATCATTGAAAGAAATAAAAGGCAACCTAAATAAGTGGCAAGTGTTCATTGATTGGAAGACTTAATATTGTTAAGATGGCAATACTTCCAAAACTGATCTACAGCTTCAACACGACCCAGGTCAAAATCCCAGCTGCTGTTTTTTGCAGAAATTTAAAGCTGTTTTTAAAATTTATGTGGAAAAGCAGGGAACTCAGAATAGCCAAAGCAATATTGGCTATTGGCTATTGGGGGGGAAAAAAGAGGACTCAATACTCTCATTGTCCAATTTCAAATCTTAGTGAAAAGCTACAATAATTAAAACTCTATTTGACCTGCATAAGGATAAAGATATTGATCAAATGAATAAAATTTAGAATTCAGAAATAAAACCTTTATATTTATGATTAATTGACTTTTGACAAGGGTGCCAACCAATTCAATGGGGAAATCTTTTTCCCAGCATTAATGTTATGACAAATGGATAGCCACATTTAAACAAATGAAGTTGGACCCCTATATCATACCACGCATAAAAAACTAATTCAAAATATATCAAAGACTTGTAAGTAAGAGCTAAAACTGTAAAACTGTTAGAAGAAAACTTAGGCATTCATCGGTATAACCTGGGATTATCAGGCCAGTATAATAAGGCAAGAAAGAGAAATAAACACATGTAGATTAAAAATTAATAAACAAAATTATATTTTTTTCTGAAAAAAATAAGATTTATGTGAAATATCATAATCTACAAAGAAAACTATTGGAGCTAATAAGTGAATTTAGCAAGATTGTAATATATAAGGCCAATATACAAAAACATCAATTGTTTTTTTCTATGTAATAATTAATGTACTTGAATATATAAAGTTTCAGAATTTTTGTTTATGTGAAGACACCAAGAATAATTTGAAAAGAGAGGCTAAAGATCTAGAGAAGGTGTTTGGAGACATAAAATGGATTATAGCAAATATATATCAAATTCTTGTCAATAATTAAGATAAAGACAAGAAAAAATAAAATAGAAAAATGGACAAATTATTTAAACAATCATTTTATACAAGGAAACACCAATGATCATGAAACATATAAAAATAAGGTCATTCTTTTTAGTATCAAGAAAGTGCAAATTGAGATGACAATGGAGTAATATTTTATAACTCAATATAAGCAAACATTGAGAATTTGACAATATCACTTGGTCAGAGGATATAGAGAATTGGAATCTCTTATAAACTGTTGGTGTAAGTACAAAATGGTACAACCATTTTGAAAAAATGTCAATACCATGTGAAAATAAACAACCATATACTCTCTACCCAGTGGTTACACTTCTAGATATATACTATTGCACATATGTACTAAGAATCATGTACCTGAATGCTTATAGCAGAAACCATTATTCATCATTACCAAAACTGAAAGTAACTCAAAAGTTCACATACCAAGAATGGAGAAATTCTTATACAATGGATATTATTCATCACTAAAAAAGAATAAACTGTTATATGTATTATCCAATAATACAAACTTAAAGTTGTATGATGTAAGCAAGTTACAGAAGAAATACAGTATGATGTGTTTTACATAAGGCTAAAAAATAAAAGTTAATAGTAGATTGTTGTTGTTTAGAGATATATGTATATGCTAAAATTATATTTAATAATGTATTTATTTTATATTTATAAAATATGAGTTTAAAATATGATTAAGAATAACAAATCCTATTTGTTATAGAAAGATTCAGCCGACCTGCTGTCTAATCCTCATTTCTTATCAATTAAACCATTCTGTATCCATAACTTCTCCTACCAATTTATAAATGTTTCTTTATATCTATCCTTGTATGTTTATTCCCTTCAACATATAAGGTAGTACAAGAATAGTTTTGACTGCATGCCAACAAAGTTGGAAAATTTTAATAGCATCAAAGTCATTTGTCACAAAAATGTCATGATCAGATAAAAATAGCCTTTATTAGAGTACCTAGTTAAAGGTGATAATTTGGTGGAAGCCATCTAAAATGATAAAGATATTTAAAGATATTACATACTTTAAGAAAGTTTAAATTGAGATTATTAATTAATGCTACAGATAAGGTTGTAGGGAATGAAGAGGGAATTAAATGTTATCTATTAAATGATTGCCAACACAGAAAACATTATTTGCAATTGTATAAGGAATAAATTATTAAATATAAATCATATGAGAAATAAATTACCTAAAAAAAAGTGAGAAACCTAGTGGTCATAGAAGTCTGGAAAAATTTTGTCCTATGCTTGGAAAATGTGACATAAATTACTCCTCTAATTCAAGGTAGACAGTAGAATATATATCGAAGCTAGTTAGGAAAAGAAAGAGTAGCTTTGTTCCTGGTTGTGATACCAGTTTTGTTTTGTTTTTGTTTTTTTTTGTCATAAAATACCTTATCCCTAATTAGAGAAAGTCCTCAATATAGGTTGAATGAATGGATATATTTGGGTGTTTTTCTTTTTTCCTTTTTCTATGACTTTTTTATTGTGAATATGCATCTTGTTACATTTAATTTACATTTTTTCTTCTCATCTGTCACTTAGTTTTCTCCCACCCCCAACCTCCAGGGAGCAGAGATGATTTGCAAAACATAGTACTAAAGAAAATGTTATATGATTGTGAAATCAAACCACTACAAGTTTAAATCAGTATGAGATGTATGCCTCTAAATCAGTAGAATGTAAGAAATCTATTCTGCTTAAAAATAAAATAATAATTAAAATAATGTAGAAATCAGCTTGAATGTTAAAGAACAAAGACAGAAAACATTTTTCCCTGGGTAGAGCCACTAAAGTTAGTAATCATCTGCTTTGGAATATTTAGCTTTCTTAGGGCCAAATGTTCTTCTACAAATAAAGTTGACTCATTCTTTCATCATTCTGAGACAGATAAATTGAGCACCATGTATCTTATTGTGCAGAGTTCTTTTGAATGAAAATGTAAAATTCAATTCCATAAAGACATAAAAAGACACTTTGGCACATTTTGTTAAAGCATGGTGGTACTTGAAAATATAATGTGAAAGAAAGAACTGGCAAAAGCAAGAAATAAAAATAAAAATGATTTTAAATTAAAAGGACTACATAAGGAAATATTTTAAAAAATCAATTTGCATGAGATTCCTCATGCAAATCCACTGATTATCCTAATTACAGCAAATAACTAACTTTAACAGAAGTACAATTAAATTGGAGTGTGGAATATCAGGAAGAAAAAAGAAAAGAGCTACTATCCCTACATATTCTTGGTTTTCAAAAAATGATAGATGATAGATGATGATAGATAGATAGATGATAGATAGATAGATAGATAGATAGATAGATAGATAGATAGATAGATAGAGATGTTGTCTGTGAGAATAAATAACAGGATTATTTGCAGAGACCTTTTAAAATCATAAGTAGTGAAACAATTTCATGATTAAAATAGCTGGGTAGGCAAAAATCACATCAGCAGATTGCTCATGGCCCAGCAATCTTTGATTCAGTGTAAAATAGAAGAACTATCCATAGCCTAGGAGCCCCTGGTGTGACTTGTAATTAGATTTATGCTATGATGAAATAAGCTCATTAAAGATGTTAAAAATGTAAATACAGTTTTAAAATCAAATTATCCAAAAATATGTTTAAAAATCAAAAGTTAAGCATGGTTAAATTGTAACAGGCAGTATAAAGACAAATGTAATGATACCAGACAAGCATTTTGCTTAAATTTAGAAATTCTTTGCACTTTTCCAATCGGATTATGGTGGGGAGAGAGCAGCTACTTTGAAGTGGTTAGCTTTCCATGGGTTTGTAACCCTCCAAACAGCAGACTGCCTTTGGGATTTGCTTTAAGGGTAATAACACAGTTGCTTTTGTGCAGCATCATGTCATGTACTGAAAAAAGCTTTTATTCATTCTTTGTTTTTTTCAAGTTAAATGAAAAATGTTTATTCCTAGGGAAAAGCAGATATCTCCGGTTATTTGCAAACATGAGTCTAATTTACAGAATATATAAAATAGAAGGTAGAAAAATGATTCTATTCTAATTTATACAACTTGAAATTTTGTGGATAATGAACTAAGTGAAGCATTGTAAATACACAATCTACTGTTTTTTCGATTGACATATTTTAGAAACCTTATTTTCCAGGAAGCTAATTAGAAGACTACATTTAAAAAGAAATTTTCATTAATTGGTCTTTTGCCTCTTTAAGTATACTGATCAAACTATGGCTCAATCATATCTATTCTTATCCTGAATGGAGAATGGATCAAAGCAACAAAAAAATTCATTTAGATAGTGGACACAATAAATATATTCCTTAATAAATAAAAGACAACAATCTAAGAATTTACATTGTTTATTTACACTAGTCCTAGAACTCAGATTAATAAATTGCTTGTGATCTATTGGTAAAAGGCTGAATATTTAAACTTTTATACTGATAACCTGTGGCTTGAATTTACATAACAGCACAAAAATACCAGGTTCTAAGGATATTCACTAGAAATTTAGGTAAAAAAACATAATTCCACCATAAACTATCCAATGGTATATAATTTTCTCCTAGAAGCTGGAGAAAATTTTGTGTGTTGGGAGACTTCATGGATCAAAGACCTTTATGACTTTGTTTCCTATCATCCCCTTATTGAGAAGAACTTAGGGATTCCAAGAGTAACAAAAGGAAAATGAAATAAAACAAGGCAGACATAACTTCTTATGAAAATGAACACTCTTTTAAAAAAATTATCTGATAACTCCCCTATCAGCCTCCCACACTTGACCTAACACTCAACTAAACCTACCTGACTTGAGGGAGTATAAGATCTCAAATAACCATTTCTTTACATTGTACCTAAAGATTGTTACAGATTACAAACCCAACAATATATACATGTATTGATGAATTAATAAATGTCTCAGGAAAAGAACTAAGTTTTCCATGGAATTTAATTTAAATAAAATAATAATTCTTCATAACAGAATAATTCATTTATGTTGTCACTAAATTTCTTATAAGGAACATTATTTTCTTTTTTCACTTTTATAAGATGTTATTTATTCATTTTACAGAAAGAGAGAGAGAGAGAGAGAGAGAAGGCGAGAAAGGAGCAGGAATTATCAACTCCCATATGTGCCTTGACCAGGCAAACCCAGGGTTTTGAACTAGCGACCTCAGCATTCCAGGTCAATGCTTTATCCACTGTGCCACCGCAGGTCGGGCAGGAATATTATTTTCTTAGTTATAAGGCTACAAATGCATGGGAATATATCCCATCAACAATAAAAACTACAAAAACCTTCCTGACCATGACTAACAGAAAAATTATGAAATTTTGGTGTAGTACATAATTGTGTGCTAACCCCTCCAAAATACACAGCAATTAAATATCCACCAAACTGAATGATGACAAGTGATACAAACATACTCTGAATATAGCAAAGGTAATCATGTGTTTTCAATGGCCTTTTACTACTTTTGCAAATCCAATCTGCTCATTTTCTTTTCAAGTCTGTAACAAGTCCGACATATATGGTCAGTGCCTTCTCTCTCTCTTTCTCTCTCTCTCTTTCTTTGTATAAATTAGTAAAAAGTAACTTATTTTAAAACAAAAATAAAATTTTAAAACCAAGATTATATATATTCCAAGAAACTTAATTTTGTTGTTGTCAGTAATGAGGGAGAAAACATTCAAATAAAGCCACATTTGGTTTATAGTTCAATAACTAAGTGCCTGCAAATAAATATGTGTTTTAAGTTTGTAAAAAGAAAACAGATTTCAGTTACTACCACCAGTCAGGAAAAACACTCTCCTTAGTACACTAGGATAGTTTAAGAGCATGATTAAAATATCATGGATAACAATAGCCAAAGATGGAAACAACCCAACTACCCATGGACAGTGAAGAATAAACAAAATGTATCATATGGACATAAAGATCTACATCTATCTATCATCTATCTATCTATCTATCTATCTATCTATCTATCTATCTATCTATCATCATCTATTTATCTATCTCTATCATCTATCTATCTATCTATCTATCTATCTATCTATCTATCTATCTATCTTTCTGCCTACTGACCTACACTGGAATATTATTCAGTCTTGAAAAGGAAGGGGATTTTGTCACATGCTATTATTGCAATGGATGAACTTTGAAAACTTTGAAGTTTATCATGCAAAGTGAAATAAGTCCATCATGTCTAGTCAAATATTGTATAACTTCACTTATATCAGGTACATAAAGTAGGCAAATTCATCAAGACAGAAAGGAGGGTGGTTTCTAAAAGCTGGGGAATGGAGAAGTGGGAAGTTAATTTTTAATGGGTACAGGTTTCAATTTGAGAGGATGGAAAACACTCTGGAAATGAATGGTGCTGATGAGTACCTACCAATGTAAATGTACTTGATGCCATAGAACTGCACACTTAAAAATAGTTAAAATGATAAATTTTGTTATTTTTTTTGTATTTATTTTGTTTTCTTATGTTTATTTTATCAAAATAAAAATACATACTAAAAATTGTCATGGAAGCTATAAATAATTTGCATGCTTTTTTCTAAAATCAAAGGGAGTTGAAGAAGGAAAAGAGGAAAAAATAAGTACAGAAAAAAAATATATATGTCAAAAAGAACAGAAAAGAAGGAAAGGAAAGAGAAGGAAAATGAGATGAGAGGTTTTTTTCCATCTCATAGCATCATAAACACCTGTGTTTTCTGCATCTGTTATGTCAGATTTAGGTCATTTCTAATGATGAAGGACTATTGAACATGATTTTTATCTCTCCTTTTACTTCACACGTGGAGGCAAATGAAGAAAAGATTTTGTTTAGCTGTTTAAAAATATTTTTTTTTTCTGTTGTTGAATTAAGTAAGAGAGGAGCAGGGTTGGGGATAATTCCATTAGTGAGCCTGACCAGGCAGTGTTGCAGTGGATAGAGCATCAGACTGGGATACAGAGGACCCAGGTTCGAGACCCCAAGGTCACCAGCTTGAGCGTGGGCTCATTTGGTTTG
This sequence comes from Saccopteryx leptura, assembly GCF_036850995.1. Taxonomy (NCBI): domain Eukaryota; kingdom Metazoa; phylum Chordata; class Mammalia; order Chiroptera; family Emballonuridae; genus Saccopteryx; species Saccopteryx leptura. The sequence goes on along the minus strand of NC_089507.1, from coordinate 72,087,401 downwards.
AGCAAAACTCACTAGCTTGGACCCTGGCTCTGGCTCGAGCAAGGAGTTACTCGTTCTGCTGTAGCCCCACGGTCAAGGCACATACGAGAAAGCAATCAATGAACAACTAAGGTGTTGCAACAAAAAACTAATGATTGATGCTTCTCCTCTCTCTTCGTTCCTGTCTGTCTGTCCCTATCTATCCCTCTCTCTGACTCTCTCTCTGTCTCTGTAAAAATGTCCCTGATTTTTAGAGAGGCATGTAATATAGTTATTGACTTGATGCTAGGGTCAGACTGTGTGCTTTTATATCTTTACAATTTATTAGCCATTAGTTTGTAAATTGTGGCTTCTTCATATGTACAATAAATACAATATGATTTATCTCACAGAATTATTGTGAAACTAAATAAGTTATATGTAAAACAATTGCTGCTGCTGATAATGATTTAAAAATTAGATCATTTAGTGGACTTTTACTGAAGGGAATAGATATCTATATATTTAAATATTTCCTTATTATTATTATTATTATTATTATTATTATTTAGTGAGATTGAGAGAGGGAGAAACAGAGTGAGGGACAGACAAGGAGAGACAGATGAGAAGCATCAGTTTTTTGTTGCAGTAGTTGTTCATTGATTGCTTTCTCATATGTGCCTTGACCAGGAGTCTCCAGCAGAGTAAGTGACCCCTTGCTCTAGCCAGTGACCTCAGACTCAAGCTAGCAACCTTGGCCTTCAAGCCAGCAACCTTTCGGTTCAAGCCAGCAACCATAGGGTCATGTCTATGATCCCACGCTCAAGCCAACAATCCCGTGCTCAAGCTGGTGAGTCCCCCTCAAGCCAGCAACCTCAGTGTTCTGAACCTGGGTCCGCAGCATCCCATACTGATGCTCTATCCATTGCATCACTGCCTGGTCAGGCAAATATCTCCCTATTTTTTGCCTCACAGTAAAGACATAGTTACATTTTGACATCTTTCATGACATAGTAAGTTCTTTTTAACCATAATTGCTTATATAGATATCAGGTCAATAACAATTTCCAGAAAACCATTACAGAAAATAATTATCATCATTTATATTCAATTTATATGATAAAGCTTAGCTCTCAGAAAAAATATATTCAAAATGTCTCTATAGTCGTAAAAGTCTTATAAACATACATATTTCCCAAATGTTATAAAATCTTTATTTTATAAGAATTTCAATTCAACTAAAAAGGGAAGATCTTTTCAAATTATTAATTTGAAAGAGTAGAATATACATGTAGTTCACCAGTCATAAATAAGAAAGTGGTCCAAAGAAAATATACACAATATGAAAGGAAAAATAATAAACATCAGAAACAAGTATTTAGGTTTAATGAAAAGAATCTTCATATGTAAACAACACATAAATAAAGTATTAGAATTTTTATATTTATTTTTTGCTAATAGTCTAAAAAATAAGTTTTTACTGATACTAATCTTCTTAAGAAAAATAACTTTTCAAACAAAAAATTTTCATATTTGTAATTAAATTTATTTTAGTTTAAGTACCTTTATAAAGTTCATCTTTTTTAAAAATTTTAAATAATATTTATACTAAATTATAGAAATAAATATTTGAAACAAATTAATTTTATAAAAGAATAATATAAATATTTAAAACAAATTACTTTGATAAAAATATGTAAATATATATTTAAAACATTTTGAAAGGCAATCATGCAAAGCTTAGATCATGGGAAATATGTGATCCTTTAATTTTCTGGTTAATTAAAGTTTTAAGAAGAAACTCCTTTTTATATACCATACTTTGCAAATAAAGTCTTCTGTCAGACATCATTAATGTACTTTCCATAGTAGGCACAGTACAGTGAATGGAATTGAGTTTTTGATGATAGGGGACTATACACTGCCTCAGAGTCACAAATTATTGTGTACGGACCATATTCGTCATCTAAAATTTTAGAGAATGCCCTGAATGTGTCCTTATCCCAGAGACACATGGAGTTTGCTTTTTAGATCCAACTTATTTTCTAAGTTTTAAAGTCAATAATAGTATATTTTAAGAGGTACATTGAAATATATATATTTATATATATAACATTTTCAAAAGTAATAATTTTTAAAGTTATTTTAAAACAAACATTTTCACAAATATATTTTACTTAATTTTCTTGATTTGTTTCTTTTCCCCACACTGTGACTTCAGCATGTTCAGAGACAATGTAAAGTGTTTTTATTCCAGCAGGTGTCAGGCTTTTCCAGTGTGTAGCCTGCAAAGCCTCAGGAAAGGCAAGCTAACAAGAGGCTGTGATGCTTAATTCTACACATAATCCAGTTCCTGAAAATTGAGTCTTTTAGAATTTCTTCCTAAGTAATAAATTTTTAAAATAATATTTTTATATTAAAAAACCAAGATATTGAAATACAAAATTTTCTTATTTAATCACCTGGACTAAATACTTGTTAAATTCGAGCATGTATAATACAATATGTACTTATATATTCAGTACTAATTTACTGAGTAGAAATGCCAGAGGAATGAAATAAAATAAAACAATGAGAAAAAATTAAGATACAGAATATACTTTATTTAGTATTAGTTTTTACTGACAATAATACAGTGGATGCATTTACTTAATTCTCCAAAGAAATTTAAAAAATAATCTTTAAAATAATAGTATGGCTCTCTTCAAAACCTTACAGCATGTGAGAATAATTCCCTTTGGATGCTAGTAGGTCTGACAATAACTTTGCAAACTACAAATGATCTATAGATTGAATATTTGTGTCTCCTCCCACCAAATTCATGTTGAAATTTAAACGCCCAATATGATAGTTTTTAGAAGTAAGGCATTACCTCATGTAGAATTAATGCCCTTATAAAAGAGGCTCTAGAGATATCTCTCACCTTTTCCACCATGTGAGGACGCAATGAAAACTGGGAACTTGGAAAAGGCCCTCACCCAACAATGCTGGCAACCTGATCTCAGACTTCCAGCTTCCTGAACTGGGAGGAATGAATTTCAGTTGTTCATAAGGTACCCAGTTTGTGTAATTTTGTTACAGCAGCCTGAATAGACTAAGACAACAAATTTTATTGATCAGATTTTTCATATCTAAAATCTACTCATAATTCATAGAAATAAGTAGAAAAGTGCATATTATGATAGACAGAATTAATTTTAGTTTTCATAATTTTATAAAAACTTTTGTATAAGTAGAATTTATACTTTTACATATTATATTAGAAGTCATAATTCACTTAACTTAAGCCACCTACTTGTACATACATCAAAATATGTAGCTTATAGAAAAAGAATAAACAAATGAAAATTAAAAAGAAGCCAAATTATTAAACTCAGGAAATAAAATATTTATGTTGTTTTGCATTAAACTTTTGGAAAACTCTGGGCTAGACCTGATTTTAACCCTATCTTTTTCACCTCCCTTTTATTAAAAAAAAAATAGAAAAAACATTAAAATGTCCTAAGTAGAGTGTGCATATTTCTATAGTTCCCAAATTCATACCGCTAGTTGATCTCTACTCTAAACTCCAAATCCATCCACAATCCACAGAGTTTCATTGAACTCTTTCTACACATCTGGCACTGTTGTAAACAGTAAATAGAATAGTAAATAGTGTGGTGGTTGGGGGGGAGAAGAGGGGAGGAGAGAGGGGAGGGGAGGGGCACAAGGAAAACCCAGAGGACAATTTGACTTTTGGTGATGGGTATGCAACATAATTGAATGACAAGATAACCTGGAGATGTTTTCTTTGAACATATGTACCCTGATTTATTAATGTCACCCCATTAAAATTAATAATTTATTTTAAAAAAGAATAGTAAATAAAGAAGGCCAGGTTCTTATTTTCATAAGATGTCTATTCTACTGTTGAAAGACATAAAGTACACACTCTTTACATAAACAGACCCAATAATTTCAAATAGTGCTATGAAAAAACATAAGGGTGATCAAATAAGGATTGCGAATTTACACTGAATAGTCAGAGAAGGGCTCAGAGGAGGGACATTAAAGCTGCAATTTCATGAGCAAAACGAGTCCATCATTCTAAATACTGAAGGAATAGCATTCTAGCAAGAGTGAGCAAAAAGTTTCCTTGAGATATGGTTGACTTGACATATTCCATAACCAGAAAGAAGACTAGTGTGGTGGGAGGAAGTGAAGTGGACTGAGCTTGGATTGTAATGGAAGATGAGATCATAAAGATAGGCAGGCTCATGTCAACCAAGACCTGTGGGTTGTGGTGAGGATCACGCATTTTATTCTAAATGTAATGGAAAGATACTCTGTGATTTTAAACCTTAAAATTCCACAGATTTTAAAACATATCTCTGAAATTAAGAATATATTTTGAAATCAATGGTATCTTTCAGCTGGCATTGGTCAGTTTCATTTTAAATATGAAAAAAGGTGATATATAATAATAAAAAGTCTGAGTCTAAGAGATAAGTAAATCTAAAAATTCTAAGAAATGATGTTATATTTTCCTTTCTTATTAGCATGTAATACAATATGTCACAATAGATGAAGTTTTACATTCAATAAAATGCAGTAATAAAATGATTTAAAAGTTTAAACACTTTAAATTTAAACAGTGTCATATGTCAAATCTATTTAATAAAAAATGAACAGATCTGTTGCTTATTCAGAGCATGTTTACAAAGAGCAAGAGTGAAAATAATGGTAAATAATGGTAGCTAGGAAGGATGGTATAATGAAGGCGAAGAAAATTTGAGGAATCTGGAATATATTGGAGGGGACATCAACAAAAATTCTTGATGAATTACATAAAAGCTAGAAGGGAAAGAAAAATGGCAAGAATATACCCACGGTTCTAGTTATGAAACTAGCCATTCACTGTGATGGTGAAGATTCAAATCCAGTACCTGTGTGCACAGGTTGGGGTTACAGGAGAAGTTAAGTAAGCAGTTGACATTCACCAATACCTCATTTCACCTATTATCCTCTTAGGAAAGGTTTACTAACCTCCCGTGTAGGCCATGCACCCTGTTATATACGCTAATAAACTTCATTCAGAATGTTTATCACCATTTTAATGCAACAACAGCATTTATGATTCACTGTTTTTTTTCCCATGCCCATCCCACTGGTCTGTAGAATTCATGAGGGCATGACAGAGGAAGTTTTTGTTCATTGTGTTACCTTCAACACAAGCACAATGCTGTGGACAGATTAGCTCCTCAGCAAATACTTGTTGAACTCATAAATGCATTAATCTTAATTTCTTTTTTATCCTATTTCAAAGTGCTTGGTCACTGGCAAACACCTACTCTGCTAGACAGAAAACCACAACTCTGGTGTAGTCAGTAGTGACTGCCCTGCTAAGATGACAGAGAATACAAGATGAGACAAAATATGCCAGAAAAATCCCCCAGGAGATATAAGTATTCCTTTTAATAAGAATCACTATAAAATTCCAAGAGCAGTAGGAAAAAAAATTTAAGTTATTCTTTAATCCCAGATTATCTCAAACCAATTAACCCAAATCAACTAGGTTTTATCAGAGAGAAATAAGACTATTTCTTTAGGAGGGATTCTTCTTCATATCTATATGCTGATCTATAAATTCACATTTAGTTTGTTAAATACTTCTTATGTACTTATAAGCCATAGACTTTACTAGCACTGAATATATGTCTCTGTATTCAAAAACATCAGAGGTTCATTATAATACACTTTTAGAGTGCAGTGGAAGAAAAAGTCAAAGAGAGCTACATGAACAGTTAGAAGGATCACTTAATTTTGCCTAGGAAGGCTCGTGAAGGTATTATTAGGCGTAAAGAAAGTAGGTAATGGGAGAAGAAGACCAAACAGGGAACAAAGGTAGATATAACAAACAGCATATTGTGAACCAGAAAGCTACAAGTTTTAGTGACCAGGAAGTCACAGAAGATGAGGCTGAAGACAGGCAGAAGCCAGACAAGGATGGCATTGTATGACTAACTGTAAAGGAATCTGGACTTTATTTTGGAGGCAAAGAGTAACCTTTAAAGGTTCATAAGCAAGGAAATAAACTGCTCATCCTATTTTTCCACTTGGGAGAATAGACTGTACTTGCTAATGAGCATAATGTAGGGACTGAAAGCTATATATCTCTGAAGCCAGTCAACCTGAACTTGAATCTTTGTCCTGGGATGTACTAGTTAAGTGATCTTAGAAAAGTTACCTAACCTTTCTGCAAAGTAACAACAGAAGCTTCTTTATGGAGTATTGTAATGATTAAACAATTAAACATATATGTTTAATATATAAACAGACATATTTACTCAGAACTCTACAGTACTAGGAACACATGCCATTAAAGAGGTAACTTTTATTATTATTATTTGCTAATCAAATGAAAATATGAAAGACCTCTTTTGACCTTATCAAGTCTTCTTTGCATCAACACTGTGTCCATAGAAGACACACTTAAGTTTTCTGTCACACTATTATTAACTGCACTGTCTACTGAGCAAGAAGTCTTGAACTTCATGGAAAGGATTACTAAAAAACAAGAACAAAACTCTCAGGTTCACCAGCAGCTCAGGCTAAAAAATGTCAAAGTATAGTTGATACTTTTCTCCAGAAATAATTTGATATTATTTTCATTGGAAATTCCATGGAATAAAATTCTGCTCAGTAGGTTACACTTTTAATAATTTGTTTCCTCCTAACACATATTAAAATTTTAAAAGTATGATTCATATGTTGGTGCTTACCTTTTATATGAATAGCCCTTGGAGGTGGGAATTATTCTTAATTTTTAAATTACTAGTTTTAATGATGAAATAACTATATTCCACATTCTATAGGCTATATAAATTTTAAGTGATATTTTCATTTGGATTGTCTTTTGATTATATTTCCTATTCCTTTGAAAAATCTCTTGATGACAATATCTCTTAAAAGTTCCCAATCATTTCCTATGAGTTCCTAAGAGTTCTATATAATTGGCTTAAAAAATTAAGTTATAGAGTTTAACAAAATATAGTTAAAAGAAATGATCATGTAAGTGACTTAGAAAAGGCTATCAATAAATGGTATTTATCATTATTTAATAAATCATGTTCTGTTGTCCCTAAACATGAGAAAGTTTAATTTATATCTGTTAAAATGTCTGTTATAAACACAAAAATTTTTTGAATATTTTGAAATCTATAGTGCTTGTTTTACAATAAATTTGGGTTGTTCTAAATTCCACCAAATTAATAAGTTTTTAATCAAATCAGATTTACTTAAGTGTTTTTAAAATCTCTATAACTTTTGAAATACAGTGAATTAAGAGTACAAATCTATTGGCTTGTGTTTTTCCCAGTTTCTCTTCATCTTTCTATCCAACAACAGTTTGAACACAATGTCTTTCACGTAGCAGGTATAAGTTACTATTATTAGCTTGAATCATGTTTACTCACTGAAGCTCCTAAAACATTATTTGGTATCTTGAAATTATTTTTTAGAATTAAAAAGTATTTGAAAATTTAGTTTTATAACACTAAACTTCTAATATTATACACATACAGATAACTTTGAACTTTAAATGAGTAAAATACTGACCTGTACTTGATAGTTTTTTATTCCTTTTGAAAGTCTTTAGTGATACCTTTTCAGCTTTGTTTTGTAATTTACTTCAAAAACTTAAATTTGCTTTTCCTATTCATCACATTCATGATGATAGTATAACTCAATGGTATAACAGTACTAATAAAATAGAATTTCTTGAGCATCTATTCTGTGAGAAGCACAGATTTAAGTGTATTTCATTCATTTGAATCTTGCGTGATAAGCCTGCAAAGTTATGTTATTTATTTGTACTCCCTATACTATTATATATATGTATTTCACATTAGAAGAAACTGAGGTTCAGAGACATCAAATGGTTTGCTCAAGGTTATGGATCTAGAGAGTACTGTTGCTAGGATTCCAACTCAGCACCACTTAGTTTGATCTTGGTAACTGTATGCTTTCCACAGTACCAGACTGTTTCAATTTTTAAATATGTTCACATACCAACTGTACTGACATTTTTTTCTTTCACATTGTGAGTGTAGTTTTGAGCACAACCTACAATACTCTTAAATTAAATTAACTAAACCAACAGTCACTGTGGTATTACATTCTTTGTTAGTAACTATCCCAAGTAAAACACCTCTCTCTAGGTGACTCTGACAACTTCAATTACAACAGAATTACTGCATTTTGTTTGTTCTTTATTTCTTCATTAAATAAGGTAACACTTCATTACTTTAACTGAAATATGGTTCAATTTTACTTTGAACATAAAATCATTTTCTGGAGTGAGATAGTTTAACTCTTAGCTTGCAATCTTACAGACCTTATAGTTAGGGAGAAAAAGAAGCAAAGAATGTTTCTTACTTCTCTCTAGTTGTTTCAAAGCTTGACTTTTGATAGTTGCTTCTCTGGCTTTCACTGGTGTCACTTCTGCTGAGATATATTTCCCGTGAGGATCGATTTCCCACATTGACAGCTGAGTTTAGAGAAACCACTTGGTGATTCGATTTTCTGGCAAAGCTCTGAAGAAATTTCAGCGTGGAGTTGGAAAGGACCACTGATTCTGCTCTAGGACTCAACTGGATGCTAGATTTGGTTGGGAGCGCAAACGTTTGTAGCTTCAACACTCTTTCTTCTGTCTTCTCTGTGGACGTGAAAACTGGGTTCCTCACAACCTCAGGTGATGCACTTGTTTCTGAGGGAAACAGCACTGGTTTTGGATGATTCTCTTGGGAAGTTCTTGCCTCAGTGGCTGTCCCAGCTGATGTAATCTGAGTGGTGGGCATTATTTGAAGACTTTGAACTGGAGCAGAGGTTGTATTCTTCTGAGAATGTTCATCGTTGGATGTAGTCCAAATCTGCATAGTATCTTTAAGTCCAAAGCCCCCACTCCATATACTAGAAAGCAGGACAAAAAGCCGTGCTCCCTTCATCTCAGTAGTTTGAAGCAGAAAAGCTCATGTGGAATTGGGGGTTCAGTTCCTCTAGCCTTTTCAACAGCCGTTTCCACACTGAATCTGCTAAGACAGAGCTTTGCCAATATGAGATGTAGAGGAAACAGGTTTGTGTGTTTTGTAGTGGACTCAGGAAGTCTGTTTTCCGTTTCTGTAGGTTTGGTGTGACCTGTGGCCTCTGGGAGGATAGATCTACAGAAGAGGTGAAGGGTCTCCGACGGGGCTGAGGGCAAATGGGAAAACACAGGCGACTGTTATCAGGAAAACCCCTGAGGAAAACATGAAGTAACTGCTTTCCTAGGTACACTCATGTTTCAGATGTTGCTGATTTTGAAGAGGAACTTCATGTTGATGACGGGGAGTCTCGAATTTGTTTGGATGGAATGAATGGAAGAGTTTAACATTTTGTTCTACTACACAAGGAAATTGAGAAAAAAAATTGTGACACTTCTTTTCCACTGTGCCTTATCCAAAGAGCCACATTTTATTCAAGTGCTTATACACAGCCACACACATAAACAAAACCTCATTTGCGGTGTCTCTGCCCTTTCATACATCACAGAGTTAATTATAGAAAAAAATTAAACCTTATTTTTATGAATACATTTCAGCTGTAGCATTACTTGAAGCTAATCTCAGTCCTAAGAAGTAAAAATTATACAGATATATAAATACAAGGGATTCACTTTAAATTTTTCTCTCAGAACTTTAACCAGAACTAATTAATGAAATGGAAAATCAGAATATTACTTCCTCTGTTTTTTAATTCTGATCTTCTAGTTGTTGGAGGTAATTAGTATTTTATCACAAAGGAATATATGAAGAAAAATGGAAATTGCATGAAAATACATTAAAATGGGATCATATGTAATACTTTTGTACTTTTACTGTAATACAAAATATACAAACTATAGATAATACATTAGAACTAAAGTGGTCAAATGCTTTTTTTATGTTTTTTTAAAAGATCTGCTTTATGACATTTATGATTTCACTACTTTAGCAAATCTCTGATTCTTAGCTTTCAATTAAGCTCTCTCATTCATAAAATAATTCCATAGGAGACTCTTCAGATATATAAATAAAAATTAGTTCATTCATTCATTCAATAATTACCTAGACCTTAAGTTGACTTCAACAAGGCACTTTTAGGTACTGAAATTATAAATGAGAGCAAGAATATTATTGGCTTTCAATATGCCTATGTTCTATTATATGTTATCTAAAAACTAGATCCATATGTAATTTATCTTCCTGTCAACCTTTAGGCTATTGCTAAATATTCAGTCATGTAATGTTTGCTATCAGAATTGGAAAATGTGAAACCTAGTACCTGTTTGGCTTTGTATTACTGGAGACATATACTTTTGTCCTAATCCTGGATACAGGACACCAGGATTTGCAACAAGGCCTTATTTTTCTATGAATTACTAGCTACTTGGTCTCAGTACCTTTTTTTTTCTCCTGGGTCTTCACCATTCATTCCTATGAGTATATTGTTGACATATTAGAGAGTATATAATACAAGGTTATTTAAAGTAGAACATATTAATCAGCAGCAACTTCAATTGACTTTGATATAGAATACAAAGCATCTGCTCAAATATACCACAGAACGATCCCACAAGTCTTACATTAAAAGAGCAAGAATGCCCAGCACACACGATCCAGGAAGCAATTAGTTACTAAAAAGAGCAAAGAAACTGCACAATTTTCAAAGCACAACATAGTTTTAGTGCTGAGAAAAAGACATCACAGCTTTTTTATCTGGAAAAGACACAAGCAACTGCCTTTAGCTTAGTGTAGAAAAACCCAAGTGAAATTTTTCTGTTTAATAATGTGCAATTTTAAATCCATTTCCTTAGACTTAGTAAAAGTAGATGACTAGACTATCTTGAAAGTGTTAAGAAGTAACCGGAATAACGGCACACATATGTTTTGAAGAAAACAAACTTGGTCCTTTTCAGGGCAAGTAAACTTTAGTGATAAAGGGTCACATTTACCACTCATTGGATCTACAACTGATAACAAACAGCTTTCAATGGTTATAGAAACTGAACTGAGATAAGTACAGTAATTCATTTTCCCTCTTGTAAGGTATTGACCAGTAATGACTTTTGGTAACCTTCATCCTAGCTTACAAGGACCTTGTGATCAAAAAGCTAAAGGTACTATATTTCATTATCAATCCACTCAGTTACTCCCCAGAGAATCCCTTCTCATTTGATGATTTTAGGTGTATAGATTATCCCTTAATTGAAGACATACACTATCAGTACTCCAGATGTTGTCAGAGACCTAATCTTAAATTCTACTTTCTGCAACTCGTTAATATTTATCAAATAACAATAAAAAAATAATATATCTGTGATTACAGCCTGAAGAATACTCAGTCCATTATTTTAGTTACCCAAAATGTAAATATTATATTTGGATTAAACTATACCATAGAAGTTTTGTATACAGGAATCCTACCATGTTGCTGTACACTTATTGCCCACTAGCTTGTTTATATTTAATTATGTTTTTTCTTATTGTCACTTATTCACCATTAGTTATTTTATAAGAACTAAGCTATGAAATTCATTATATTATATGCTATCAGGAAGTTTTTATGTCATTTTTTCATTGTATCATAAACATAGGGTTAGATATATATTGCAAAAATAATGGGTTCTCTTTTGGTCATGAGATAATGGGTTTATTTTTTTCCCCTTATAATACATTTGAATTAATTTTCTAATTATAAGAAAAACAAATATGTTTATTAAGTTGAAACAAAGTATAAATGTGAGTTAAAAGAGAATCTTAGATTGAGGAGTTCATTGTGTGTAGATCGAACTATGTTTTATTTAAAGTCATTTCATGGTTGCAAGAATTATTATTTGTTTTTGTTTTTTTAGTGAGAGAGAAAAAAAAGACAGGTAGGGACAGACAGGAAGGGAGAGAGATAAGAACATCAACTCATTGTTGCAGCACTGTAGTTGTTCATTGATTGCTTTCTCATATGTGCCTTGATCAGGGGCTTCAGCTAAGCCAGTGACCCCTCACTCAAGCCAGTGACCTTGGGCTCAAGCCAGCAACCATGGGGTTATGTCTATGACCACATGCTCAAGATGGCAATCTCACACTAAAGCTGGTGTACCCGCGCTCAAGCCAGTGACCTCGGGGTTTTGAACTTGGGTTCTCTGTGTCTCAGGCTGACACTCTATTCACTGTGCCACTGCCTGGTCAGACTTATTATTCTTTTTAAAATGTTAAGAATATGGAATAACTTCCACTAAATTCATCAGATTTTTCAGCAGTTATTTTTAAAATTTTTTACACAAAAAATTTTATTTTCTTGAAATAGTTTAAGCATTTGAAATAAGATTTAATATAACCCTTCTTTATAAATTGATACTGTCAAAAGATAATTGCAAAAATACAATTCTAAGCTTTTTAAATTTATATGTTTATTCAAGAGTATTAAAAACCTTTTAAATATATATGTGAACAAAGGGATTTATAAACATTCAGTATAAGGGCCAGGGAAAGGAGAGAAATAAATTTAGATGTGATTTTTTTTATTTTATTAATTTTAATAGATGTGATTTTGATGTGTCAAAAACTGTGCTAGCCACATGTTTATGGCAGTATTGTTCACAATAGCGAAGATCTGGAAACAGCCCAAGTGTCCGTCAGTGGATGAGTGGATTAAAAAGCTTTGGTACATATATACTATGGAATACTACTCAGCCATAAGAAATGATGACATCGGATCATTTATAACAACATGGATGGACCTTGATAACATTATACTGAGTGAAATAAGTAAATCAGAAAAAACTAAGAACTATATGATTCCATATATAGGTGGGATATAAAAATGAGACTCAGAGACATGGACAAGAGTGTGGGGGTTACAGGGTGGGGGGGGAGAGGAAGGGGGTGGGGGAGGGGAGGGGCACAAAGAAAATCAGAAGGTGACAGAAGACAATAGGACTTTGGGCGAAGGGAATGCAGCATAATCAAATGTCAAAATAACCTAGAGATGTTTTCTCTGAACATATGTACCCTGATTTACCAATGTCACCCCATTAAAATTAATAATAAAAAAAGAATTTGTCTCATGGCTAATTCAGGCAGTTAGAAGAATAGTATAAGGATGCTAATTCTGCTTCTCAGGCCACATCCTGCAAAAGGGGCCCCAAGAAAATTGGTGATTTGGCTCCTCTGATTTTGTCAATTGGATTTAAAAAAATAGGTCAGGAACGCCCTGAAATAAAACTAACAATACATGGGCATAAATTTAAAGGACTTTTAGATATTGGAGCTGATGTATCTGTTATTGCTAAGCTACACTGGCCTCCTTCCTGGCCCACTCATGCAGCAGCCACAGAATTACAAGGTATAGGGCAGAGTAAATCCCCTCAACAAAGTTCTAGTTTTTTACATTGGGAAGATTAAGAAGGTCATTCTGGATTTTTTTAAGCCTTATGTGCTTCCTGGATGGCCAGTTAATGTGTGGGGTAGAGATGTTTTGAAAAATACGGGAGCATTGCTTGTCAGTCCTAATGGTCTAGTCAGTACTCAGATGCTTGATCAGGGATTTTTGCCCTCTAAGGGACTAGGGAAAGAACAGTGAGGAATTCTCACCCCCATAGAAGTGGCATCCAATACCAGAAGGTGTGGATTAGGATATCAAAATTTAGCATAGGGGCCTTGGTAGCTCCTGCTACCCCAATAATGCATTGTGCAGATCCAATTACTTGGAAATAAAATAATCCTGTATGGGTAGACCAATGGCCCCTTCCTCAGGAGAAACTTAGGGAAGCTGCTCAATTGGTACAAGAGCAGCTGAACCATCTGCTGGCACATTGAACCATCTAATAGCCCATAGAACACACTTCCATATATTGATCTTGTCACCTCCTGGATTATCAAGGGGCATAGGCGACCCTTACAGTTTATAGGTTTTGAGCCTCAAAATTATTGTTGTTCCTTTTTTCAAAGGATCAACAACAATGGCTCTGGGAAACTTCCACTAAATGGCAAATCGCTTTTGCAAATCAATGGACAACTTTATACTGAAACAGTCAACTTAAAATCAGCTCAAAGACTAGAATTATATGCCATTATCATGGCTTTTCAGCATTTGCCATATTCCTCCTGTAATCTATATACAGACAGCAAATATTTACTTATGGTTGTTTCCACTATAAAGACTGCTGTCTTAGGGACAAATGCTGATGAACTATTTCAGCAGTTCCTCCTTCTTCGAAGACTTGTATGTCAACATAGAGCTCCATGTTTTATAGGACATATTCAAGCTCACTCCATGCTCCCTGGAGCTTTAGCACAAGGGAATGCCCCTGTTGATCAAGCTACCCAAAAGAAAATTATTTGGAGCAACCATGACAGATCGAGCAATTCAGTCTCATACTATTCATCACCAGAACGCTGCAGCCCTGCGTAAACAGTTTCAACTTTCTCAGGAAGCAGCACGGCAGATTGGGAAATCCTGTCCAAGGGGTCCTATATTACAATCTGTCCCTTCATTTAGAGTTAACCCTCAAGGACTCCTACCAGGAAAACTTTGTCAAATGGATGTTACTCATATACCTTCATTTGGCAAACAGTCCTATGTCCACGTTACAGTGGATACATATTCTGGATTTCTAGTAACCTCTGTCAGAACAGGAGAGGCTGCTAAGCATGTTATAGCTCATTGTCTGTATGCATTTTTCTATTATTGGATTTCCTAAACTGGTGAAACTGACAATGCTCCTGCATATGTAGCAAAAGAATTTATTGTATTTTGTAAAACCTTTCAAATTATGGGTATTTCTTACAATCATTAAAGTCAAGGTATTATTAAAGTGTAACCAGCAAATATTTTAAGGTCAATTTAAAAAAATTTAAAAGGGGGGAATCATATCCTGGAACTCCTACGGGTCTACCATATCATGCCTTTTACTTAAAAAATTTTAAATTTCTTTTGAATTCTGATGAACAGGAGACACCAAATCTTTTTCTCCTGCAAACTTCTACCTTCTTTTATTTGATCCAGCTAATAACACTGTTTTGTCTTTTTCCAAATAGCTCCAGATATACAGAAAAGGTTTATATAGGCAGATGGGGATCCTCAAACCCCTCAGCGAGATCTTCTGAGCATGGCTTTTAAGGTACCAAGAGGCAGAAAAAGCCCAATAGAGATCAGGTGAACTACCAGCTTTTAGGATAAGCTCTTAAAGTCTCCAACACCCCAAAGGGGTTTCATAGGATGCCATCTGGGTCCTGCTTCAATAGTGAATAGAAAGGTCATTGAGCTAAAGCTTGCCAGGCTTACATGCCTTTGATGTGAGGAAAAAGGGACACTGAAAGGTAGGCTTCCCCCTTGCTCCTCTAAGGAACTATGGTTCAGTCTCTTCCAGCCCTGCTCCAGCCACCTATGACCTAACCTTGCCCAGAATGCTGGGGTTTGCCACTGAAGGCTGAAGGTGCCCAGGGCCATTGGCCCCATCTATGACACTGTGGACAAGCCTAGGGTATTTCTTCCAAGAAGCAGGTAAACTGATCTCACTTGCACAAGGGCCACTTAACTATGTCTTGCCTAAATAGTCAGGTTTCTTATTCTTCCCTTGAAGATCTCTGTTGTGGGTGTTGATAGTCTTATTTTTTGCTGCTTTGTTTAATACAGGGGTCCCCAAACTTTTTACACAGGGGGCCAGTTCACTGTCCCTCAGACCGTTGGAGGGCCGGACTATAAAAAAAAACTATGAACAAATCCCTATGCACACTGCATATATCTTATTTTAAAGTAAAAAAACAAAATGGGAACAAATACAATATTTAAAATAAAGAACAAATAAATTTAAATCAACAAACTGACCAGTATTTCAATGGGAACTATGCTCCTCTCACTGACCACCAATGAAAGAAGTGCTCCTTCTGGAAGTGCGGCAGGGGCCGGATAAATGGCCTCGGGGCCGCATGCGGCCCGTGGGCCATAGTTTGGGGACCCCTGGTTTAATATATAGTGTTTCCTTTATTCCTCCTACTTCAATGCCCCACTCATATTTCAGGCTGGGACCTACTCCTAATTTAGAGTTCTCTTTCCCCCTTTTGCCAACTTCTATTATGAATTTACCTTTGCCACCAGCTTAGTGTATCCCAAGGTTCTCTTTACCACACCACAGTCACAGAGCTCCAGGGAAAAGCAACCTGGTCTCATCTCTCCAGGCAAAGGAGAACAGAAGCTCCATCTCCCCACATACTGCAGATGGCTTTTCCAGTCTACCTGAATCATTACCAGCTAGAAGCAGCAGTCATTGGGACTTGGACATAAGCTACAAAGTATAGAATTATGACAAAAATTTCAGTGCCATATGGACTTTTTCTAGATGTGGACTTTTCCTGGACTCCTGCTCCTTGTGACAGCTCCTAACCCACTGAACTGGGGTTGGGTTGCATTTGCAGGGATTTGGAATGGTGTTGGTGCCAACTTGGACTTGGTGAACATGTTAAGGACACTACTCTTTTATGGATTCTTGCTGTATTGGCCAAGAGTTTGCTTAAAGGCCTTAATCACTGTAAAAAAAAATTAGAAGACTGGATAAAGAAGATGTGGCACATATACACTATGGTATACTACTCAGCCATAAGAAATGATGACATCGGATCATTTACAACAAAATGGTGGGATCTTGATAACATTATACGGAGTGAAATAAGTAAATCAGAAAAAACCAAGAACTGCATGATTCCATACATTGGTGGGACATAAAAACGAGACCAAGAGACATGGACAAAAGTGTGGTGGTAACAAGGTGGGGAGGGAAGGAGGGAGAGGGGGAGGGGGAGGGGCACAAAGAAAATTAGATAGAAGGTGACAGAGGACAATCTGACTTTGGGTGATGGATATGCAACACAATTGAATGACAAGATAATCTGGACATGTTTTCTTTGAATATATGTACCCTGATATACTGATGTCACCCCATTAAAATTAATAAAAATTTATTTATATAAAAAACTGTTCTAGGTAAGTTAAATTGAGCATATTTTTTTATCTCTTCCAATCATGCTAAGTAAGTGTTTCACTCTCATTTTACTGTTAGAAAATTAAGCTTAAAGATGTTAAATAGCCTAACCAGTGGTGGAACAGTGGATAAAGCATTGACCCACAATGCGAAGGTTGCTGGTTGGATTTCCTAATATTGAGGGCTCTGAGTGAATGTTCATCAGCATGAGGTAGTTGGCTTGGGGGGTGGGGATCAACCACATGATCCCAAAGTTCACCAGCTTGGTCTCAAAGTTCACTGGTATGAAAAGTCCTAGGTCATGAGCTTGAGCAAGGGGACACTGGCTCAGCGCTGGTCAAGGCACATATGAGAAGCAATCAATGTATAACTAAAGTGAAAGCAACTATGAGTTGATGTTTCTTACCCTTTCTCTCCCTTTCTCTCTCTCTTTCAAAAAGAAAAAAGTTAAATAACTTCTCAAGGTAAGATATTGGTAACTGATAGAACAGACTTTATCTCTCATTATAATTCTTACCATCATCTGATAATACCCTTAAGAAAGAAATAGGAAACATCTAAATTTAGAGTTAATATTTTAAAAATTATTTTTTTCAATTGTTTTTAACTTATTTATTTTTATGCATTTATTTCACAACTACAATATATATTGTGATACTACTAATAATCTAATGATTGATGTTAGTTTGAATTTATGAAGTTAGAGGAAAAAACTGTAGTTTTGTAAGTTTGTTTTTAGTATTTAGTCCCCCCCCCTTGGTTGTGTGCCTTTTTAATTTCTACACAATATTGTAAAAAAATGGCATCACTTTATTCTTGACAGCACAAAAATACTCTTTTCATTTACTAGACTGAAACCCCCAGGAGAGCAGAAAACCACTACAACCCCAACATCTAGAATGATATTTGGTAGGCATTTAATAAATATTTGTTGAATAAATAAATGAATGAAATTCTGAATGTACTTCTATATTCAGGGAGTTAGAAAAGACATGCTATTTCCCCAACTCATAGTGATACAAAAGAAGAAAAATCATCTAAATATATATGTATTCAACCAATGAATATGGCTTAAAAAGTCTACTGGAATACCCTTTCAATCAGAGTGTTTCTTGTAAGTCCTTTTTAAATAAAATTCAGAAAACCCATTGTTCTACTTCATCTGTTTTCAAAGTAAATTTTAGATAGTTCATTTTGAATCCATCACAGACAAATGAGAATTATAAAGCAAAGATTCAGAACTGTACAATAATGGATAATTAACAGTAGTGATTCCAGAACAATCTAAGATGTGTAAATAGATTAAAATTAAGAACAAAATTTGGATGTAAGAATAATGGTGGCATGAGAGATACTCTTGATCTCTCTCCTTAAAATTGTGACAAATTGAACAACCATAACCCAGCTGAGGAACTCCAGCTGGGCTCTCAGGCGTGCCTGAAAAATCCGTATACCAAATGAACTAAAGGTAGGATCAATTGAAAAGGGGGACAAAAGATAAAACACACTTGCAGTCAGCTCTGGAAAGAAGAAACTGGAGTGACTGGACTTTTTTTTCTTTTTTATGCTGGACTGAGCAAAGAAAGTTCATAGTGCTTTACCATAAGTTCTGTTTTCTAGGAAAGGGAGAGTGAAATCTGGATTTACCTGGACTTCCTTTAGCCTGGTGGGAGTGGAGAGATTGAGGGGCAGAGGGGCAGGTACTAAACTAAGACAGCATGCAGCTGAGCCCTGAATTGAGGACTGTGTCCTTGTGGTCTGCACTCTGAGCACATCATGTGACCCCTAGCACTCAGCCTGCACTCTGCCCACACTCTACCTGCTGCAGGCTTTGTGTGCAGTGATGGAGAAAAACAAAGTGTAGCGCCCTGCCTCCCAGACCCCTACTCTCTCCTCTCACAGGTATGAAGAATGGCAGAGGCAGACCCCACAACTGACTCTCCAGGGAAACTCTCTTCCTTGAGAAGCAGAGGTGTTCCAGGTCTGATCACCTGATCTGTTGAGACATGGGGAGGAGAGTCTGAATGCCTGAAATCACCAATGCTAGAACTGTAAAGTCTCAAAGATTTAAAACCAGGAAGCCATAAAGCTGAAGCTATAAAACCCTGAAAACTCACCCCACTCATCAACGTGATTGCAGCCCTACTTGCATCATTATGACAGCAACATAGCAGCAGAGTTTTGTCCAAGAACTTTACAGAGCCAAAATGTGTGGTACAGCAACACCTACTGAGGAAAAAAGGTAACCTCTCAAGACTTTTCTCATTTTTTCTTCTTTCCTTTTCTTTGTTCTTATTTAAATATTGTTTAATTTTTATGTTTTTTGTTCTTTTTTGTTTTGTTTTTGATTCTTTTTCTTTTACTCTTTTTCTTCCTTTTTATTTTTTTCCTTTTTCTCATGTGAATTTTATTTTCTTCAATTTTTTTATATTTTACTTTTATATTCTTTTGTGTCATTATGTCTGTTTTTGATTACCCCATCCTATTTTTTCTTGCTTTTTGCTCTTTGTTTTCTGTGATTTTTCTTTTCTACCTGTCATCATTTTCAGAGTATTTATTTTTTCACTATATTTTTTCAATTTTATCTTATTTTTTTAGTTAGTTCTTAACAATACCACTCTCAAATGCCATTAAGGAAGATGAAATCACATACCATGGATGCAAAAGACAGAAAAGTAGTTCACAAAAAAAAATTAAAAGATCTCCAAAAAAAGACTCTCAATTACTTGGAAATCTTGGAGTTAAATAATAAAGAATTCAAAATTTAACTTCTAAAAATACTCAATGATATGCAAGTATTTAAGAATACACTATTATTTAATATGAATTCAGGTCAAAAAGAAATTATCCAAATTGAAACAGAAAAGATAAATGTATGGACAATAGGAAAAGTGTATGAGATCTGTTGTACACTTTCATATGGTTTAACATACATATAATTGAAGTAAACAAAGGAGAAAAGAGAGAAGTTAAGACAAAATACAAAATTTTAAAGGTAATAGATAAAAATTTTCCCAAATTGCTAAAGCACATCAACCCAAATATTTAAGAAGTTCAGAAAACCCAAAACAAATGTATTCTTAGTGTCTTTTCAATCTTTCTTTAATAATGCTTTGTAGTTTTTCAGTTATAGGTCCTTTATGTACTTTAAATGTATTCCTAGGTATTTTATCTTTTTGGCTGCAATTCCAAAACAAATTGTGCATATTGTATGTGAAATCTTAAACCACAAAGAATAAAATAAAATATTGAAACCACTGAATAAAAATAAAAAAACAACATATTACGTAAAAGGTTTGACAATTATGACTGACTTTCCATTAAATAAAATGATTAAAAGGACAGTGGAATGAGATATGTAAAGTACTAAAAATTAAAACAAAACCTGTTAATTTAGAATTCTGTATTTAGTAAAAATGTCCTTCAAAGTAAAGGGAAATAAAGACATCTTAATAGGCAAAACCTGAAAGAATTTGTCCCTAAAAGACCCACATGCCAATATATTTGACAAATAAAATGAATATATTCTTTCTAAAAATGAAATAAAATTGATAAAAAAGACATAAAACACCTAAATACCCCATTCATAAGAAAACTTTCTAATAAAGAAAGCTTCAGGCCCAAATGGCTTTACTAATAAATTCTATTAAATATTTAAGGAGAAATTTCACAAGATTTCATTAACTCTTCAAAAATAGAAATGATAATATATTGTCTCAATGTTTTGAGGCCAGAAAAGTTAATACCAAATATTACAAAAACAAATATTTCCAGAAAAACAAAATCACAGACTAATGTCCTTCATGAACATGAAAACAAAAATATTCTAATTAAATAAAAGCACTATGTAAAAAGCTATTATATCATGACCACATGGGATTAATCCAAGAATTCAAGGTTGGTTTACATTCAGAAATAAGCTGTGTAATATACTATACTACAAATAGATCTAAAATAGTCAAGAAATTTCACAAAGAACTAAATTGAGTGGTTCATGCTACCTGATTTCAAGACTTAGTATATAATAATAATAATAATAATAACAGCATAATATTGCTGTTACTAATAATATAAGGCTTAGAAAATTTTCTCTAAAAAAAGAACTCTAAAAAAATAGTAAACTAAGATATCAAAACAGGCTGATTTTGGTCAAAAACACCAAGTTAACTTAATGATTAAAAAAAATCTTAGTAACAAACAATACTAAAGCAAATGAATATGTAAATTAAGAAATAACCTTTACCTCTAGTGCATTCCAAACTCAAAATTAATGTAAGATGGATCATAAACTAAATATAAAAACTAAACCATAAGTTTCAAGAAGCAAACATAAAAGAATATCTTCATGATCTTGGTGTAGAAAAGACTTTTTTGATAAGACACAGAAAATATTCACCAAAAACAATTGATACATTAAATCTTTTTCAAATAAAACACTTCAGCTCACCAAAAGACACAATTAAGAAAATAAACAGCTAGCTCCCTATTGAAGAAAAATGCTAAAAATTTAGATATTTGAACAAATTATTTATCCAGAATATAAAATGAATTTATAGAAAGCAATAATAAAAAGACAACCAATCCAATGAATTAAACTGGCAAAAACCTTGAACAGACACATAGCAACAAACGATATACAAATAGCCAAATTACACATGAATAGTTTTTAGCATTTTTAGTGATTGGAGAAGCAAAGCATCAAAACTATGTAGCTTATTCCTAACTTAAGATGATTGGTTTTTAATTTTTGATGGTGTGACTTATGATTTTTTACTCTACAATGGAGTGAAAGCAATTTGCATTCAGTAGAAACTGTTCTTTAAATTTTGATCTTTTCCTGGGCTAGCAAAGGACGTTGGCCAGCAGCAGCAAGCTCAGCTCCCAGTCAACCTTGCAATCATGAGGGTAAACATGAACACTCTACACTTCACTCATTGTGTTAGAAGCTTTTGCTCAACTATAGGATAATAATGTAGAGAGTACTGAGTATGTTTAATGTAGTCTAGGCTGTGCTATGACATTTGGTGACATTTGGTAGGTTAGATAGATTAAATGCATTTCTGACAGAATATTTTCAATTTACAATGGGTTTATCGGGACATAAGTCTAAAAATGTCTGTAATTAGATACCATTAGAATTAAAATTTAAAGACTCACAATACTAAATGTCAGAAGTCAGTGAAGCAATGAGAACTCAGGTATTTCTAGTAGAAGCATAAAATGGTACCACCATTTTGGAGAACTGTGTGGTAATTATCAAGTTGAACATACTTCTTACCCCAATAAAGAAATTTTCCACTGAGGTATTTACTGAAGAAAAATAAAAGCATGTGCATAAGAAAACATACAAGAATATTTATAACAGCCATATTTTTTAATAGTAGCCCTAAGGAGAAACAACCCAAATGTCCACCAAGAGAAGATATAAATGAAGTACTATTTTGTACTAAAAAAAAGGTAAAATAGTGATATATGCAATAACAAGAATAAATCTCAAAATCAATAAGTTGAGTAAGAGATATGAGACAGGAAAGTGCTTGTCAAATAAGTTTGTAAATATGATCTATATGTTTGCTTGCTTATAGTTTGCACTGGGTGTGGGGACAGGCTCTAAGCAGGCAGGGTCATTATAGCCTAAGGCTTAGTTTTAATACTAAGATCTTTCAAAACTAGGGTTTTCCCCACACCTTTGACTGTTGCATGATGTGGGGTGGTGCACTCTCATGAGGAATCCCATTATGCCTCAGATAAGTGACTTTGTATCAGAGACTTCCTTGTTTGTATATTGGATTAAAAGTTTAGATATCTAGTATAAATTATACTATAAAATGGGGGCAGATCAGGGGCTTGCTCTCTGGGTTCCTAAAACTAGCAATGCAAAGAGAGCAGAGAAAGGCCATGTGGAGTAGAGGAGAAGCAGCCAAGATGGCAGAATGCTAAAGCAGAAGCCAGTTTGTGCAGAGTTTGTGCATAGAGAAGGAGATGGGGAACAGAGGTGAATAAGGCTGGTGAGGTAGAAACCTTTGATTCTAAAAATCCTTGAACAAGTCAGTGGCTTTGGGAGCCCTGAATGGAAAGGAAAGTGTTTTACCATTGTTTGTATTTCTTGCCTGCCGGTGCAAGCTAGGATTAAAGGTAATGGCCCACCAGTTCTTGGCTCCATTGTTTCATTACCGTCTGTCTGAATCAAATGCGAACATGCATGGACCAGGTGGTTGTGATGGTGGCCGTGGCTACTGGCCTTACAGAAAGAATACCTATGTTATAGTTTTATTTCCACAAGTCCATGAACAGAAAATATTAATTTATGATTTATTAGAAGATGGAATAAAAGATCTTTCTGAGATGATGGAACTATTTTACATTTTACTTTGAATTGTGGGTACTGAGGATATACAATTGTCAAAATAATTAACCTAAGCACTTAAAAGTTGTGCATTTTAGTGTATATAAATTGCACATTAATTTTTTAAGCGAAAGAAAAAAATAATAAGCTTGAAATTTTTATATGCTGAAAGAATATTTTTTTCTTCTCAGCAGTGTCTTGCTTTTTCTTAAATCAAGTGTACCAGCAAGCTAATCTTTACCAATTACAACATGTAAAGCCAGTAGCCAGGGCCACCATCACAGCTTCCTGGCCCATGCAGGTTCACATTGGATTCGGACAGATGGTAATAAAACAATGGAGCCAAGAACTGGAGGGCCATCATCTTTAATCCTAGCTTGCACCAAGCAGGCAAGTAAAAACACACACTGGGCTCCAAAACCCACTCATTCAGTGCTCACAAAGCTATTGACTTTATCTAAGTTTCCTAAAATCAAGTTTTCTAGCTCACCAAACCTATTCACCTCTGTTCTCCATCTCCTTCCTTCTTCCTGCACAAACTCTGCACAAACTGGCTTCTCACTCAGCACTCCACCATCTTGACTGCTTCTCCTGGCCTCCTTCACATGACCTTTCTCTGCTCTCCTGTCTAATGCTAAATCTCAGGAACCAAGAGAGAGCAAGCTCCCGGTCTGCTCCACTTTATAATGCAGAAATCCAAACCTTTAATCCAATATACAAAATAGGGAAGTCTCTAATACAAAGTCACTTATCTGAGGCATGATGGGATTGCACCACCCCACATCAAAAAGGGTGGGAAAGCCTTAGTCCTAAAACCAAGCCACAGGCTTCAAGGATCCTGCCTGCCCACACCCCGCCCCCAACACACATTAATATCACCTGGGCGATGGGCTTTCATGTGGGCAGCGCCACCTTTAACAAAGTGAGCATAATATATTTTATCTGCCCAACGGTGATGTATAATTTAAACTCAACTCCTTTGTTAGTTTTATCATTACTATTTACTTCCCAAAAGCTAATTTATACATTGAAAGGTAGTTCTATAGAAATGGATTCAGTATGCAACTTGAAACAATGTATAATGGATTGAAGAAGGTATATAGTACTTAAATGAGTACTATATGAATTAATGCTAGATAAGTCATTAGTAGAGTTGTAGCAACAGTGCTGACTAGAATAAGATAGTTCACATTCATCATGGGAAATGTTGACAAACACAAAATGTCTTTAACTGATTGTATGGCCAGTACCCACGGCCACCATCACAGCCTGGCCAGTGCAGATTTGCATTAGATTCAGACAGACGGTAATGAAACAACAAAGCCAAAAACTGGTGGGCCATTAGCTTTAATCCTAGCTTGTACCTGGAGGGCAAGTAAAAATACACACTGGGCTCCAAAACCCACTCATTCAGTGTTCACAAAGCTAGTGACTTATCCAAGTTTCCTAGAATCAAAGGTTTCTAGCTCACTAGAGTTATTCACCTCTGTTCCCCATCTCCCTCTCTCTGCACAAACTCTACACAAACTGGCTTCTGCTTTAGCATTCTGCATCTTGGCTGCTTCTCCTCTACTCCATGTGGCCTTTCTCTGCTCTCTTTGCAATGCTAGTTTCAGGAACCAGAGAGCAACCTGGTCTGCCCCCATTTTATAGTGTAGAAATCAAAACCTTTAATCCAATATACAAACAAGGAAGTCTCTGATACAAAGTTACTTATCTGAGGCATAATGGGATTCCTCATGAGAGTGCACCACCCCACATCAAAAATGATGGGAAAAGCTTAGTCCCAAAACCAAGCCCCAGGCTACAAGGATCCTGCCTGCACCCCACATCAAAAATGGTGGGAAAGGCTTAGTCCCAAAACCAAGCCCCAGGCTACAAGGATCCTGCCTGTCCACAGCCCGCACCCAGCACACACTAATATAATCACCCCCATCCCAAGCAAGAAGGGCAACTAATATCACCTGGGCAATGGGCTTCTACATCGGTAGCACCATCTTTAACAAAGTGAGCATAATATATTTTATCTGCTCAACAATGATATTCTTGTCTTGGTCCTTTATTTGAAAAAGGCAAATAATTCATTTGTACACATGTTAGTGTTCACACAAAATGCAAATGTTTTCTTTTTCAGTTAAAAGAAATCTTTTATTTTTCTTGTGGGACAGACAGAGAAAATCAGAGATATGGAAATAGGGACAAACAGATAGGAAGGGAGAGAAATGAGAAACATCAATTCTTTGTTGTGGTTTCTTAGTTGTTCATTGATTGATTTCTCATATGTACCTTGACCAGGGGGCTACAGCAGACCGAGTGACCCCTTGCTCGAGCCAGCAACCTTGGGCTCAAGCTGGTGAGCCTTGCTCAAAACAGATGAGCTTGAGCTAAATTGGCGACCTTGGGGTCTTGAATCTGGGTCCTCTACATCCCAGTCTGATGCTCTATCCACTGTGCCACCACCTGTTCAGGCTAGAAGAAATCATTTTAACAACACAAGTACATCCAACATCCTCAAATTTTGAAGATTTTATATATCATGTCTAGAAAACAGCCATATTCTGTGGAGTCCTTTAATACCTTAGACCAGCGGTTCTCAACCTGTGGGTTGTGACCCCTGCGGGGATCGAACGACCAAAACACAGGGGACACCTAAAGCCATTGGAAAATACATATTTATTATACAATACATTTTAAAATAAAATATGTATTTCCGATACAGTACATTTTTAAATAAAATATGTATTTCCAATGGCTTTAGGTGACCCCTGTGTTTTGGTCGTTCAACCCCCGCCGGGGTCGCAACCCACAGGTTGAGAACCGCTGCCTTAGACTAAGTGCTTCCTAAATTTAAGGTAAGTGTTACAAGTGTATTTGCTTTATATTTAACAATAAAGCTTTAGTTTTGAAGTATGTATTTGGCAGATTGGAATTAAACTTAATTAGGTACTAGGATATATTCCAACAAAATTAAGAAATTGCCTCCATCGGCAGTTACAGTTTGTTGCTTATTTTACTATATGCAAATCTATGCATCACTGGTTGAATTAAAGAAACAGTAGAGAAAAGTAACCAGTCAAACCCTTCCTATGAATGAATATAAAAAAAATAATCTTCCAGATATGCCTTTTTTCTGAAGTAGCTGACACATACAATACCTTTTTCTCTGTTTACCAGTGCAGTGCTTCTGTTCCTAAGTCCCAGCAGATAATGCTCTCTCTCCTGAATACATCTGCCCTACCCTAATAGGTCACAGTTTTTCGCATATTTTTATGGACCTCTTCCCTCCTAAACCTTTATTTCTTTGCTCCCTGAGAACTTTTTCTTTCTCTCTGATCAGCCTAAACTCCCCAGTTAAGCCATTGCTCATCAAAGCAGCCTCCAAATGTTAGCACATTTAGATCTCTGTCAAAAATCATTTAAATATTTATTTATTTTAATTTTAATTTATTGTGTATGCATAGATTCTAGTGTCCCCCCGAATGCATCCCCCTTCCCTCATGTTCCCCACAACATCCCCCTTTCCCCCCTCCCCGCAATGCCCTCCCTCTTTCCCTACAGGATTAGCTTTGCTGCTCTCTATAACGTTGTGTTATGTGTGTATAATTTCACCAATCTCTTCCCCTTTTCTGATCCCTTCCTATCATCCCCTTCCTCTGTCCGCTTTCCCTCTGGACCCATTGACCCCACCGTGTCTCTGTTCCATTCCTCAGTTCACATTTTTCATTGGATTCCTCAAAGGAGTGAGGTCATATGATATTTTTCTTTCCCTGCCTGGTTCATTTCACTTAACATAATAGTTTCCAGGTCCCTCCATGTTGTTGCAAAAGATAATATTTCCTTCTTTTTCATGGCCCCATAGTATTCCATTGTATATATGTACCACTGCTTTTTAATTCACTCATCCTCTGACAGAAACTTGGGTTGTTTCCACATCTTGGCTATTGTAAACAATACTGCCATAAACAAGGGGGTGAATTTTTTCTTTTGAATCAGTGATATGGGATATATTCCTAAAAGTGAGATGGCTGGTCAAAAGGCAGTTTCATTTTTTATTTTTTGAGGAATCTACATACTGTTTTCCATATTGGCTGCACCAGTCTGCATTCCCACCAGCAGTGCAGGAGGGTTCCCTTTTCTCCACATCTTCATCAGCACTTATTATGTGTTGTTTTGTTGATGAGCGCCATTTTGACTTGTGTGAGGTGATATTTCATTGTGATTTTAATTTGTATTTCTCTAATGATTAATGATGTTAAGCATTTTTTCATATGCCTATTGGCCATCTGTATGTCCTCTTTGGAGAAGTATCTATTCATTTCTTTTGCCCATTTTTGATTGGATTGTTTGTCTTCCTGGTGTTGAGTTTTACAAGTTCTTTATAAATTTTTGTTATTAACCCCTTATCAGATGCATTGTCAAATATGTTCTCTCATTGTGTAGTTTGTCTTTTTATTCTGTTCTTATTGTCTTTAGCTGTGCAAAAGCTTTTTAGTTTGATATAGTCCCATTTGTTTATCCTGTCTTTTATTTTACTTGCCCATGGATATAAATCAGCAAATATATTGCTGCAAGAAATATCAAAGACCTTACTGCCTATGATTTCTTCTAGGATGCTTATGGTTTTACAACTTACATTTAAGTCTTTTATCCATTTTGAGTTTATTTTTGTGAATAGTGTAAGTTGATGGTCTAGTTTCATTTTTTTTGCAGGTAGCTGTCCAATTTTCCCAACACCATTTGTTAAAGAGACTGTATTTACTCCATTGTATGCTATTACCTCCTTTGTCAAATAGCAATAGTCTATAAAGGTGTGAATTTATTTCTGGGTTTTCTGTTCTGTTCCATTTATCTATATCCCTGTTCTTATGCCAGTATCAAGCTGTTTTGAGTACATTGGCCTTGTAGTACAACTTGATATGTGGAAGTGTCATAGAACTCATTTTATTCTTCTTTTCAAAGATTGCTGAGGCTATTCGTATTCTTTTTTGGTCCCATATAAATTTTTGGAATATGTGCTCTATATTTTTAAAGTATGTGGCTCATATTTTATTTTATTTATTTATTTATTTTTCTTGTGGTAAAGGCAGAGAGAGTCAGAGAGGGGAACAGATAGGGACAGACAGACAGGAATGGAGAAAGATGAGAAACATCAGTTCTTCATTGCAGTTCCTTAGTTGTTCATTGATTGATTTCTCATATGTGCCTTGACGAGGGGTGGGGGACTACAGCAGACTGAGTGACACTTTGCTCAAGCCAGCAACCTTGGGCTCAAGCTGGTGAGCCTTGCTCAAACCAGATGAGCTTGTGCTCAAGCTGGCGAGCTCGGGGTCTCGAACCTGGGTTCTCCCCATCCCAGTCCGATGCTCTATCCACTGTGCCACCACCTGGTCAGGCTCGTTGATATTTTAATAGGAGTTGCATTAAATTTATAAATTGCTTTGGGTAATATAGATATTTTAATGATGTTTATTCTTCTTAACCTTGAACATGGTATATGCTTCCACTTGTTTGTATCTTTCTTGATTTCTTTTATTAATGTTTTATAATTTTCTAAGTACAAGTCTTTAACCTCGTTGGTTAAATTTACTTTTAGGTACTTTATTTTTTTGTTGTTGCAATAGTGAAGGCGGTTGTTTTCTTAATTTTCCTTTCAGACAGATCATTGTCGGTTTTTAAAAATGTCTCTAATTTTTGAGTATTAGTTTTATATCCTGCCACCTTGCTGAATTCATTTATCAGATCCAGTAGTTTTTTTACTGCAATGTTAGGGTTTTCTATGTACAGTATCATATCATCAGCAAATAATGATAGTTTTACTCCTTCTTTTTTCAATTTGGATGCCATTTATTTTTTCTTCTTGTCTGATTGCTGTGACTAGGACTTCCAGGACAATATTGAATAAAGAGTAGTGAAATGGGGCACTCCTGCCTTGTTCCTGATCTTGAGGTGATTGCTTTTAACTTTTGTCCATTGAGTATGATGTTGGCTCTGGGTCTGTCATAAATGGCCTTTATTATATTGAGATATGTTCCCTGTATTCCCATTTTGCTGAGAGTTTTGATCATAAATGGGTGCTGGATTTATTAAATGCCTTTTCTGCATCTATGTGATTTTTCTCCTTTCTTTTGTTTATGTCATGAATCACATTGATTGATTTGCGGGTATTGTACCAGCCTTGCCTCCCTAGAATAAATCCCACTTGATCAAAATGTATAATTTTTTTCATGTATTGCTGGATCCAGTTTGATAATATTTTGTTGAGAATTTTAGCATCTAAGTTCATCAGGGATTTTGGTCTATAGTTTTCTTTCTTTGTATTGTCTTTGCCTGGTTTTGGAATCAGAATTATGCTCACCTCATAAAAGGAGCTTGGAAGTCTTCCCTTCTCTTGAATTTTTTGAAATAGCTTGAGAAGAATAGGAGTTATTTAGTCTTTGAATGTTCAGTAGAATTCACCTGTGAAGCCATCTGGCCCAGGGCTTTTGTTTGTTGGGAGTTTTTTGATAACTGTTTCAATCTCATTTGTTTTAATTGGTCTATTTAGGTTTTCTGAGTCTTCCAGATTAATTTTTGAGAGATTATATTTTTTCAAGGAATTTGTCCATTTCACCTAGGTTGTCTAATTTTTTGGCATACAGTTCTTCATAGCATCTTTTTTACAAACCTTTCTATTTCTGCTGTGTTAGTTGTTACTTCTCCACTCTCTTTTATAATTTTATTTATTTGAGTCCTCCCTCTTTTTTTCTTGGTTAGTCTGGTTAAAGGTTCATCTATCTTGTTTACCTTTTCAAGGAACCAGTTCTTGGTTTCATTAATTCTCTGCATTGTTTTTTTTAGCTTCTATGTCATTTATTTTCACTCTGATCTTTATTATTTCCTTCTTTCTACTTCCTCTGGGCTTTACTTGCTGTTCTTTTTCTAGTTCTTTTAGTTGCAGGGTTAAGTTGTTTATTTGAGCTTTTTCTAGCTTCTTAAGGTGATTTCTCTCCTTCCTTCTGTTTATGTCATGAATCTCATTGATTGATTTATGAGTGTTGTATAATCCTATAAACTTCCCTCTCAGGATTGCTTTAGCTGTGTCCCATAAATTTTGAGTTGTTGGATGCTTATTTTTATTTGTTTCAAGAAAATCTTTGATTTTTTTCTTGATCTCATAGTTGACCCATTTGTTATTTAATAACATGCTATTTTGTTTTCAAGTGTTTTGAGTGCTATTTAGTTTTTTGGTTTTTTTTGTAGTTGATTTCTAGTTTCATGCCATTGTGGTCAGAGAAGATGCTTGATATGATTTCAGTCTTTTTAAATTTGTTGAGGCTCATTTTATGCCTTAACATGTGGTCTATCCTAAAGAATATACCATGAGCACTTGAAAAGAATATATATTTGCTGCTTTAGGGTAAAAAGTTCTGAAGATATCTATTACATCCAGTTGATACAGTGTGTTCCTTAATTCTGCTGTTTCTTTAGTAATTTTCTTTTTTGAGGATCTATCTAGGGATGTTAGTGGGGTATTGAAATCCCCTACTATTGTAGTATTGCTGTTGATCTTGTCCATTATGTCCATCAAATTCTGCTTTATATATTTAGGTGCTTCTATATTAGGTGCATAGATATTTATAATGGTTATTTCTTCCTGTTGGATTGCTCCCTTTATCATTATGTAGTGACCTTCTTTATCTCTTACTATAGTCTTTGTTTTAAAGTCTATTTTGTCAGATACAAGTATTGCTACCAGCTATTTTTTAATTTCCATTTGCATAAAATATTTTTTCCATCCTTTTACTTTCAATCTATATGTATCTTTTATTTTGAGGTAGGTCATCTATAGACAGCATATGTATCGGTCCTGTTTTCTTATCTATTCAGCTACCCTATGTCTTTTGATTGGAGCATTTAATTCTTTTACATTTAAATTGATTTACATCAATTATTATTGATATGTAGTTGTTTATTGCCATTTTTTTTCCTTAAATCTACATTCTTCTTTTACTAGATTTTTTTTCTGCTTTGTTGTGTCTACAGCAGGGCCATTAATATTCCTTGTAGCATATTTTGGTTCTGATAAATTCCTTGAAGGTTTTTTGTTTTGTTTTTGTCTAGGAAGCTTTTTATTTCTCCTTCAATTTTAAATGATAGCCTTGCTGGATAAAAATGTCTTGGTTGTAGGTTCTTGTTCTGCATTACTTTGAATATTTCTTGCCATTCCATTCTGGCCTCAAGTGTTTCTGTTGAAAAGTTGGATATCATCCTTATGGGGGCTTTGTTGTAGGTGATTGACTGTTTTTCTATTTTAGCTTTTAGTATTCTTTTTTTATCTCTTAGCTTTGGTATTTTAATTATGCTGTATCTCGGTGTAGGTCTCTGGTTTCTTTTTTAATGGGGTTCTCTCTGCTTCTTGAACCTGTATGATTCTTTCCTGCATCAATTTAGGGAAATTTTCAGCTATAATTTCTTCAATCAGGGTTGTTTTTAATTTCTTGTTCTTTCTCTTCTCCTTATGGAACCCTTATTATGCGGAATTATTTCTCTTCATGTTGTCACAGAGCTCTCTTAGAGTTTCTTCAGATTTTTTGGTCCTCTTTTCTTTTTGCTGTTCTGCTTCTATACTTTCACAGTCCTCTGCTTCACCCAGCCTGCTTTTCATTCCTTCTAGTGTAGTCTTCATTTATGATATTGTGTTTGTCATTTCTGTCTGGTTCTTTATGATTTCAGTGTCCTTTTTGATGCTTACAATTTCTTATTTAGTTGCTCATTAAGTTCATCCATTGTAACTTTGAGATCCTTAAGCATCATAACAATCATTATTTTAAACTCTGTATCTGGTAATTTGATTACTTCCATTTCATCCAGATATTTTTCTGGAGATTTTTCCTGTTGATTCATATGGCTTACATTCCTCTGTCTTCCTATTGTCTCTGTTTGTGGTTTGCAGGCTTGTTCGAGTTGTGGTCTTCTTAACTAGTACAACCTCTTTTCTGTTTTCTATATCTTAACTGGGTCAGTTGTGAGGAGCTCTTTCTTAAGATGTCACTCTAACAAGGGTTGTTAGATCCTGAACTGATGCTCTCTGTATCTGGCCTCTGGATGTGCCCTCCCTTGGCCGGAGCCTGGATCAGACCAGTGGAGGTCGCTGCTTATAACTAGCCCTTATCTATCTTTTTGAAGCAAGAGGTGATCCACATCCTGTGGCTGCCTCTGCTGAGCCCAGGTGCTGTTGTTAATATCAACTTAGGCTGTCTTTTATCTTTTTTTGTCCTAGAGAATGTTCATTTAAATGTTCAGGTTCCTCTGAGATCCACTTTCTGCTGTCTCTTTTGGTGGCTACTTGTTGGGCTCAATACTATAAATCAGGGGTTAGGTAAGGTATTGGATGTGGCTTGCCCCCTAGACTTAGGTGTCATTCTATCCAACCTTCTTTTATATTTTCTTTTCTTTTATATTTTTCTTTCTTTTCAGCCCTCAGAAGAGTGTGGCCACAGGAGTCCAATGGGTGTGGCCTTTGTGTCCCCAAGGTCCACTGGCCCACCACCACTGCTGCTGCTGCCTCTGGCATTCAGGCACAGGCATTGCTGGTGCTGGCCCACAGCTGCGTTTCCTTTGGCTTCTGCCTCACCTCTGCAGGTGGGACTGCACATGCATGCCCAGTCTGCAAGCCCAGGCCAGCCCTCGATCTCTGCCTCACCCTCACAGGCAGAATTGCATTTATGGTCTGAGCTGCAGGCTTTGGCCGGCCCCTGGCCTCCACTTCCCCCCTGTGGGTGGGACTGCTTTGGTGAGGCCTGGGCTGCAAGCCTGGGCAGGTTCCCAGCTTCTACCCCACCCCTGCAGGCATGACTGTGTTCATGTGCTTGGGCTGCAACTGTGGCTTCCGCCCCTATGGATGGGACTGTGCTTCCAGGTCCCACCGCCCACTCTCCGGGGAGCTCTCAGCCATGTGGGGGTGGCATTGTAGCTCAGCACTCAATACTGTATTCCTGGTGGGCTCCCTGCTTCTAAGTGACTCTGTTTTTAGTGTAGCAGAAGAGCTTCCGTTTGGCCAGCGACCTGCTTCCCTTTGCTGGTATTGCTGGTTCCAGGAAAAATATTCACTTTAGATTTTGGGAGTGACTCAGACCAGGGGTTAGGGTGGCTGTCCCTCAAAGTGTTTCTCCCTGTGCCTCCTAGATTATACTCTCTTCCTGCTACTCCAAGCCTCTCAGCTCTCCCCGTTCCCTGGAGCCCTGGGTGAGTGGTTGTGAAAGAGGTTTTCTGCACTGTCCCTTTAAGATGTATCCTGGGTCTGAGAAATCTGTCTTTTTCTCGCATACAGTTTCCTGACTTGTTTCCCAGCTAAAAACTGTCTGTACGCTTCTTCTAGGGTTCAAGGCTGCAGGCTGGGGCTTCAATCCTGGTGCCCAGGATCCATCCCTCTCTGGTAAAACCCCACCACCATGTGAGTCCTTCCAGGCCACCACTCATTCCTGGGAGCTGGGCAGCCCTCTCTGCTTTTCCTACCAGTCTCAGTGTGGCTTCTTTGGTGATTTTTGGTTATAGATTCCTTTTGGTTTAGCCCAAAGTTGGTTTTTCCAGATGATTTTTCTTAAAATAAAGTTGTAATCCACTTTGCTTCTAGGAGGTGGAAGTTGAAACTTCCACCTAATCCATCACCATCTTGCCATCTTGCCACCCAGATTGTATTTTTTGTGAAGTTAGAAGCAGCAAGGCAGAGAGACAGACTCCCACGTGCACCCCACAGGGATCCACCCAGCAAGCCCATTAGGGGGCAATGTTCTTCCTATTTGGACCATTGCTCAATTGCACCCAGTGCTATTCCAGCACCTGAGGTGGAGGTCATGGAGCCATCCTCAGTGCCCAGACCAACTTTGCTCCAATGGAGCCTTGGTTGCAGGAGAGAGATAGACAGGAAGGAGATGAGGAAGGGTGGAGAAGCAGATGGGCACTTGTCCTGTGTGCCCTGGCTGGGAATCAAACCCAGGACATCCACATGCCAGGCCGACACTCTACCACTGAGCCAACCAGCCAAGGCCTTTAAAATCTTTTGAAAGTTTAGAGACATGTGTGTGGACATATCACTGTACATCAATTTCAGTAAGTTTTTAATGTTCTGCTTTTAAGAGACAAAAAGAATGTATAGGAAAAAACAACTAGAACACTGTTCTTTTTTTTCTTTTTTTAATGAAGCAAGCATTCCATTAGCTACCCAGCTTTTATACAATGGGTAGAACCATAGCATAGTAACATAAATGTCTCACATGAAACAATCCAAAATGCTATTACAAAGTTTTATGAAAATACACCTTAAAGATCATGAAGAGATTGCACCCAGCTCTCCTCTGTGCTCCACTATCCTGTTTAGAGTCAGGATAGAAAATTCCTTAATTATTTTATAAATATTGATATATTATTCCCTCACAAATAGAATGCATTAAATAATAATTAGTCATAGGTTAATAAAAATGATTTTGCTTTGACATTAATATTTGACTTGAACATTATATTTTAAATTAAGTAATTTCACTAGTAAGAATTTATTTTCATATAAAAGTTTTAAAAGACAAAGATATTTAAAACAATAATTGTTTGCCTGACTAGGCAGTGGCACAGTAGATGGAGCATCATCCTGGAATGCTGAGGACCCAGGTTCAAAACCCTGAGGTTGCTAGCTTGAGCATGGGCTCATCAGCTTGAGCATAGGGTCACCAGCTTGAGTGTGGGATAGACATGCCCCTATAGTCACTGGCTTGAGCCCAAGGTCACTGGCTTTAGTTATTATTTTTTAAATCCTCCATAACACTGATACTGTTAGCAATCAGCTGTGGTAGATGTTGTGATACACTACTACCCAGGTCCCAATGCAGAAATGAAGAATTATGACCTCATCTGCTGGAAGACAGCTCTCAAATGTTAGTGTTATTGAGGAATTATTTCAGCTAAAGAACACTCTCTTGTCCAGTGTCATGCCTCCTTCCAAGAGTAGCCTGTAGCAAGTGACCAGAATTGAAATATGAAGACTCAGCTTCCTCGCTCCAACTAACAACACTTCTTAATGGGATTGGCTTAGGTTTTGGTGAGACTGTAAAGCAGCTCAATCTTCCTCTTCCCATAGCTACTCTCTTTCCCAAGCTTCCCTAAGCGTTGGTCCCCAAAATACTCTAATAAACTTCCTTGGAAATAATCGACATCTCAGAATCTGCTTCCCAGGGAAATTGGACTGTATCCAACACCTGAAAATATTTATTTGCCTCTTTTCCATAGACTTAAACCCCCTTATGTTTGGTTGTAT
The DNA here is from genome assembly GCF_036850995.1 of Saccopteryx leptura. Taxonomy (NCBI): domain Eukaryota; kingdom Metazoa; phylum Chordata; class Mammalia; order Chiroptera; family Emballonuridae; genus Saccopteryx; species Saccopteryx leptura. The sequence goes on along the minus strand of NC_089507.1, from coordinate 72,051,785 downwards.
CACCCAGAATGAAGGTTACACATCCTAGTTTTCCCTCTGGTCAGTTATGACTAAGTTTAGTGGGTTGTAAGCAGAAATTGTGTGTTCAACTGCCAAAAAGTGTCCTTTAAGAACAGAAATATACTTGCATCTTTTATTGCTTTTCCTCTTTTCTCATGAATGGAGTATATGGAGCTCTGACCTTGAATCACAACAATAACTTGGAATCTAAATCTATGCCAGACAAAGTATTAGGATGGATTAGCCAGGATCCTGGATATTGTGTTAAATCACTTCAATGCTGGCTGCATTGACCATGTCCAGCCTTCTTGAATAAGAGAATCAAGTAAACTTCTACCCAGTTTAAACCACAGTTAATGGGGATTTTCAGTGACTGGCATTCAACCCAAATGCTCACTAACATACTAACTGACACAGAGCTTCAAACATTGTACACTGTCTTTGAAAATAATTTTGAATATTAAGTCAATAAAATAACAATTATATAAAAGTTACAATCTTTAGGCAAGTTTTCACTATGAGTATGATTTAAGAGATAGTGGAAGAACAGAAGAAGGCAAAGATACTTTAACAAAAGGACTATTTTTTTGAATGGCGTCTTAGAAATTTTTATTTGAAGGCAGAAAATAAAAACAATATAAAATATTATACTTAGGTTTAAATGATCTTAAACAGTACTAAAAATGTGTATCCTCCTTCAGTACTTCAAGTTTTCTCTTTGATTTTATCTCTACCATAAATATAATTTTATACCTTTTTAGATATATCTGGTAAGGTCTAAAAAATTAGGGTTCTCTATACAATCCTCTAAGAAAAAATCCTATTAAAATGATTCAACTGCAAAAAGAATAAATCGTGCTAAAAATGTTGACACTCCTTTTTGCACTTGATGAAAATCAGTTGGTTCTAATGTGCTAATAAAATAAAATTCAAATTTAACTTTTCACCTGACAAAGGAAGAAAAGTAATAAAATTTGGTACTATAAAAGTGATTTTATTTATATTAGAAACTTCACCATGATAAAATACCTCATTATTCAAGGGAAGAAAGAACAGTCCTAGTTGTTGACTCTGGAGACAGGAGAATATGGATTCCAATCCTGATTCTATCATTTATTTGTTGTATTATCTTAGCCAAGATTCTTCAGGTCCCTATGTCTCAGTTTCTTTATCTCTTAAATAAGAATATACATAACAATGGTTTTTACATATCACAGTTTATAATAAATTGACTTAAATCTTTCAGATTTTTCTAATTCTTGATATCATGCTACTTTTTAAAAATTAATACAATTGGCATAACCTATCTTTACAACTTTATGTTCTCAAGAACCCAAACTCTTCTCTCCAGCAAGCCTACTCTACCCAGTATCTCTCCACTTTTGCATATACTACTGCTTCTACAGGTCTCCAAAACACACAAAGACATGAGAAATGTCTTCATCACTTTGTTATTGCTGTTTATTAATTTGAAATATATCTTTTTAAATATTGAGATATAATTCACGTTATAAAACTTACCCCTTTGAAGTCTTCAGTTTGTGCTTTCTAATATATTCACAAGATTGTATAATTATCACCACTATCTAATTCCTGAATATTTTCATCATCCCATAAAGGAACTCTATAACCAACAGCAGTAATTTCCCATTCTCCCCTCCCTTGAACAACTAAGAAACCGCTAATCTACTTTCTGTCACTATGTATTTGTAATTTCTGTACATTTTCTATGAAGACCATATCCATACAAGATGTGGCCTTTTGTGTCTGGCTTCTTTCACTTATGTTTCCAGGTTCATACTTATGGCCTGTATAAGTACTTTACTTTTTTTATGACTGAATAATTTTGTTGGATGTGTTTATCACATTTTTTTTTTATCCATTGATCTGTTGATAGACATTTGGGTTGTTTCTCCTATTTGGCTATAATTAATAATGCTGCTAAGAGCATTTGTGTATAAATTTTTGTGTAGATATATGTTTCAATTCACCTGGGAGTTGAATTTCTGGGCCATAAAGTAACTCTGTATTTGCCTTTTTAAGAAACTTGCACAATTTTTTTTTTCTTGCACAATTTTTTAAAAGTGAGAATGTACCATTTTACATTCCCACCAGCAAGGCAGATGGGTCCCATTTTCTTGACATCTTCACCAATACCTCTTATTGTATGTCTTTATGACTATAGTCATTCTAGTGGGTGAGAAATTATACTTTTTTTTTCTCCCTGCCTTTAAATATATACACAAAAGAAGTCGAGGAAAGTATTTTTAATTGAATTGCTACTACCTTATTTCAAAATATTTTCCTCTCTTCTGGGAATTTCTTTTTCCATCTTACTTGCCTTTCCAGATTATATAAATGCTTCTCATTTCCTCTCTTCATGAAGGACAACTAATGATTTTCATTCACAGTTGTTTTTTTCTGTCCTAATCTTTATGGCACATATTGTCTACCTTAAAATTTATGAACAATTTTTCTTTATTATCTTTTTAATGTATACTCCTTATCTTCCCAACTCTGTATGTATTTTGTTTGATGTAGAGAACCATACCTCATAAGTATTCCCTATAGCACTTAACATGTTCTTGAATATGCATAATAGGGCCAAAGTAAAAGCCTTTGGATATTGCTTTATTATTAGTTTGGAAATATCAAACTTCCCTGATATTCTCTTGGCTTTTTAATTTCTTTAATCTTATTTTCTAAACACTGTAAGCATTATTTTCAGTACCCAAAATTAGATATTCTGAAATATTTATGGTCATATTTTTTATTCTATAACCTTTTAGCATGAGAAAACAAAATGTTTTTGGTATGACAAAGTGAAGTCTTTCAAGTGAATTATTGAGCACTTTAAAATTGTCTATTCTAAAACCATTTTTTAATAACATGAGTAGTTTTAATAAAATTTTGTACATTACTACCAAGACACCTGCCATTTGATTTGTATTTCAGTGAGCCATTGGGTAAAAACAAAAACAAACAAAACAAATAATAGAAAATTTTTAAAGTTAACTAATTCACATATTGCTATTTTTAATAGATTTGTGTGGCAATGCGAATATGGTAAAGAAAGAAAAAAATTCTCTCAGAATTTCATGCTTTCTACCCTAAGCCCATATATCTGCTTTTTTTAAATAGAAAACCAGCAGACTATATACTTAATATGTCCACCTTCTTATCCCCTAATACCTCCATCCCTCCACCTTCAAGTAAGATTTTTTTAATTACTGCTTATTCCATTTGAATCAATTATTTTCAAAATCTCCTAATATAATTCCATAATGACTTTTTTTTTTTTTTTTTTGTCAAACACCAATGGTCAGATTGTCAGGCCTCATCTTATTTCAGTTATAAGCTGTACTTGATATGGTTGATGACCCTGTCTACCTAGAAACACTTTCTTCACTCAGAATGTGGGAAGCAGGATTATCTTGCATTATTATTACATCTCATTGGCCATTCTTTCTTTGTCTATTTTGTTAATCCCTCTACTCACCTGCCTCGAAAGTTAGGATCCTTTGAAAGTTAGTATCCTCGAAAGTTAGAATTTCTAATAGCTTAGCATGTGGCTTTTTTGAATTCCCTATCTCCTTTTTCAACCAAAAGGGTCATCTTTTATCTGAAAATTTTAAATACAACCTTTGTACAGAGGACTCCAAAATTTATATATCTACCTCAATATTCTCCCTTGAACTCCAGAGCCACAGAAAATTGCCTAGGTGAAATATCCGTTGAAGCATCTAATGTGTAAATTCAAAACTGAGCTTTTTATTCCCAATCCTCATATTTAAACAAACAAAAACCACCTCTCCTTTAGTTGTCTCACTCATAGTACATGACCACAATTTAACCAATTGCTTTCGCTCACAAGGCACACTCACTACACAAACAAATGTGACACCTCTACTTTCAAGACACCTCTACTTTTCTAGATCTAGGGTCTAACCTATTCGTATGACCTCAAATATTTTCAATTTAGTTTAATCCACTTTTATTTTTATTTTGACTTTTGTGATTCTCACTTCTTCTCTGATTTTTTTTACAATCAACACCATTCAGGAGTCAGAGTACATTTTTGAAATGTAAGTCATATTTTAAAACACCTTCTTAAAAGTACCCAATGACTTCTTATTATATTCATTATAAAATTGAATTCTTTGTCATAATCTTTAAGGCTCCCATCACTCTCTACCTGATCTCATTGCCTATGATTATCCATCTGGCTTAATCCTTTTAGCCACACAGATGTTCTTACTGCTCCAATAATACATCAAGCTAATTCCCACTTCAGGATTTTTAATTTAATTTTCTCTGTTTTTATTTCTGTTACTTTGACCCTTTACACTTATCTTTTCTGACATATCATCTCTTCTAAGTGTCCATCTATGACCAGTTACCTTTCTCCCTGTGTATTAATTAGCCATAGTTCTAATAGTACTTACAATGGGTAGTTTAAGAAAATATAAATGTATTAAAAATATTAAGTAACACACATTATACCAACAACACAACTCAAACCAATGATTCTGGGGCCCCAGTCACATCAATATTTGGGGGGACTAATACCAGAATTGTCTAGTACTGTTCCTGAAAACTTCAACTCCTCTACCACTGCACCTGTCAAGGAACTCAATGTCCTGAATAAAACAAATGTCTTCATGGTATCTAATTCCATATTAAAATATTATGCTGGTGTGTATGTTTGACAGAAACTAAGATATTGCCTGAATCCTAGATAAAAGGTGGCTGAAAAAGTAAGTTTTATGTTATGTTTCAGGAAAGGTAAAAAATTATAATATATAAAATTATTGAAAAATAATGTGAGTGATCAAAAATATTGGTCTGCCTTAAATAACATGTTTATTATACACTGCTTTTATTTTTTAGTGTACTATCACTCTCTATTAGTATAGGATATACTTATTTATTATCATGTTGTCTCCCCATTAAATATAAGCTTTCTGAAAGCAAATATTCTCTCTGCTTGTGCCATTGTACATTCAAGTCCCTATATGACATTATGACATTCTATATTTCTTGGTATATAGACAGACCTATTAATACATTTTAACTTGGAGTTGAACATCATGAAGACTTTCTTGCATTTAAGACACCAAGTTTCTTGAAAAATTGAAGTGTCTGTGTCTTTGGGAGCAGTATGAGCCAAGTACCTGACATCCAAGTTAATCTAGTTTTCCAATCATCCATTATCTCATCTGTAAAGTGGAGATCACAGTAGTACCTGCTATGTAGGATTGTTGTTAAGTGTAAATAAAATAACCTAGAACTAGCAAAAGGTTTTTGATATGGAAAATGTTCAATAAAAATTAAAGTTGTTATCAATAATAACATCTATTTTATCTCTTTGTATATAACTAAGCAAAATCTCCATTCAAGGAGAAAGAATTTAAATATCCTTCTGAAAGAGAAATCCTTGAAAAAACACACTAACTCATTTTTGTATTCAAAACTTAAGTTCGTTGAAAGCAAAGATTGTTTTCTGTGAAATAACCCATAGAACGAACACCTTTACCAAGAAAGAATTCAGGGACCACATTTGACTGCTGGAAAAAAAAAGAAAACTATGAAACTACTAAAAAACAATTAAGATACAAAACAATATAACTAGACTTTATCTGTGAAAATGGAAAATTATACATTATTTCACATTTAAAGTGCACCTATGAATGTGGAAAAACAATTCTAGCTGTGGGAAGTTGATGTTATAATATGCAATGTCAGTAAGAGATCAATCAATCTACTATATAAAAACTTTACATGGTGACTTGATTATCTTAGAATTTTTTCTATCCCTTCTCCCTCCTACTTAAAGGACACGAATAAATTTACTATCATTTAGCATATGATTGTTGAAAAAGGAAGAGAGGGTGATTAATTAAGATTGAGTATCTTCTGTTTAGTTCAGGTTGAGTAACACACACTGGAAAATGACACAAAGCTTATTTTTCTCTTTGATAAATGAGGTCATTAGCATCAAGTAATTTTCTTCATTCTCTGTACCAAGTGGATTGTTATTAAAGAGAGTTTAATAAAGTAAGTCCAGACTCAACACATACATAAAGGTAGTGAGGCTATCATTGATTTTAAGATAAAAAATGAGAAAAAAATAGTAATTTCTATAAAAACTCATGCATAACCTCTAAGGAAATATGTGAAGAACAAATTTAAGGCTTTGTATAAACCTTAAAAGATTTTATAGCTAACTCTCCATATAACCTAAATTTCAGTAATGTTGAAACTAGGATCTAACATTCATACTTGTAATATGTGAAATAAATGCTTATTTGAAAGAATGCTGGGCCTTTACTTTTCCATACTTGAACCATTTTCATTTTCTGTGCGTTATCACCTGAACTTATTTTCCTCTATTATTCTCTCTAAGAATTTTTATTTCAGATAAAAATGTAAATATATAATATATATAAGATATACATATATAAGCTATGCCCTTTCTGATTTAATAAAAAATAATAAAACAGCCTGACCTCTGGTGGCACAGTGGATAAAGTGTCGACCTGGGAACACTGAGGTTGCCGGTTCAAAACCCTGCACTTTTCTGGTCAAGGCATATATGGGAGTTGATGCTTTCTGCTCCTTCCCCCTTTCTCTCTATCTCTGTCTTTCTCTCTCTCTCCCTCCCTCCTCTCTAAAATAAATAAAAAAATAATAATAATAAAACAACAGACCTATGATTCAGGCGATAGTACAACAAATTACTTGTTTAGTAATAACAATAATAAAAATAATACCAATGTATTATTTTTTAACATCTTTATTTGAAGTCATATAGGTAGAATTTAGAATGCTTATAATTATAATTAAATGCTAGGTTCTAATAAAGTTCTTAAAAAGACTAAAATATTTTAAGTTAAGATAGATAGAAGGCAAGACTATATGAAGAGTAACATTGTAATTACTCTTTAAGAAGTACCATTAAATTTAGATATTGATTCAAAAAAACAAGTGCAAAACACATTTTGAAAAATCAGGAATTTTGTTATAAACTGGGTGTTAGATGAACAGCAAAAATTTGATATGGTAACATGTAATAATGATTTTATAGTTACATAAGATATGGCTTTATTTTTAGAGAAACAAATTAAAGTATAGGGTGTAATAGTAGGTCTGAAATTTTGTTTTAAAATTTAAATTTCAGCAAAGAAAAAAATAAAAACATAATTTTTCACAATTAAATACTTTATTTTGGATATTATAAGACATATGGGAGTTAATTTTACTATTTTCTTTTTTCTAATATATTTTTTAAAGGAGGACTGGGTACAAAAACAATTAAAAGATTATTGCTAAGAAATGCATTAAAAAGATATGCCTAACAATGTGGTGGTGCAGTGGGTAGAGCATCGACCTGGGATATTGAGGATCCAGGTTTGAAACCCTCAGGTCTCTGGCTTGAGCATGTGATCATAAACATGACCTGTTGGTCAAATAAGTTTTTAAATATGATATATATGTTTGTTCGCTTATAGTTTGTATTGGGTGTGGGGGAACAGGCTGTAAGCAGGCAGGATTCTTATAACCTAAGGCTTGGTTTTAGGACTAAGCCTTTCCCACCCATTTTGATGTGGGGTGGTGCACTCTCATGAGGAATCCCATTATGCCTCAGATAAGTGACTTTGTATCAGAGACTTCCTTGTTTGTATATTGGATTAAAAGTTTGGTTTCTACACTATAAAATGGGGGCAGACCGGGAGCTTGCTCTCTCTCTCTCTCTCTCTCTCTCTCTCTCTCTCTGTTCCTGAGATTAGCATTAGAGACGAGAGCAGAGAAAGGCCATGTGGAGGAGGCCAGGAGAAGCAGCCAAGATGATGGAGTGCAGAAGTAAAAGCCAGTTTGTGCAGAGTTTGTGCAGGGATGTTGGGCAGATAAAATATATTATGCTCACTTTGTTAAAGATGGCACTGCCCACATGGAGGCCATTGCCCAGGTGATATTAATGTTTGTCTCTGTGTGTTGGGGGCAGGCTGTAGGCAGGCAAGATGCTTGTAGCCTGGGGCTTGGTTTTGGGATTAAGCCTTTCCCACCCTTTTTGATGTGGAGTGGTACAATCCCATCATGCCTCAGATAAGTGACTTTGTATTAGAGACTTCCCTATTTTGTAGATTGGATTAAAGGTTTGGATTTCTACACTATAAAATAGGGGCAGAACGGGAGCTTGCTCTCTTGGTTCCTGAGATTAGCAGAGAGAGCAGAGAGCAGAGAAAGGCCACGTGGAGGAGGCCAGGAGAAGCAGCCAAGACGGCAGAGTGTTGAGTGAGAAGCCAGTTAGTGCAGAGTTTGTGCAGGGAGAAGGAAGGAGATGGGGAACAGAGGTGAATAAGTCTGGTGAGCTAGAAACCTTTGATTCTAGGAAACTCAGATAAGTCAGTAGCTTTGTGAGCACTGAATGTGAGTGGGTTTTGGAGCCCAGTGTATGTTTTTACTTGCCCGCTGGGTGCAAGCTTGAATTAAAGAAGATGGCTCACCAGTTTTTGGCTCCGTTGTTTCTTTATCGACTGTCCAAATCCAATGAGAACCTGCATGGGCCGGGCTGCTGTGATGGTGGCCCTGGCTCCTGGCTTTACAAGGGAGAAGGAAGGTGATGGGGAACAGAGGTGAATAAGACTGGTCAGCTAAAACCTTTGATTCTAGGAAAACTCTGATAAGTCAGTAGTTTTGTGAGCCCTGAATGAGTGGGTTTTGGAGCCCAGTGTTTGTTTTTACTTTCCCACTGGGTGCAAGCTAGGATTAAAGCTAATGGCCCACCAGTTTTTGGCTCCGTTGTTTCTTTACCAACTGTCCGAATCCAATGCAAACCTGCATGTGATGGTGGCCGTGGATACTGGCTTTACATGACCCCATGGTCACTGGCTTGAAGCCCAAGGTTGCTGGCTTGAGCAAGGGGTTACTGGCTCAGGTGGAGCCCCACCACTCCATCAAGGCATGCATGAGAAAGCAAACAATAAATAATTAAAGTGCCACAACTAGTAATTGATGCTTCTTATTCTCTCCCATCCTGTCCATACCTCTTGCTAAAAAAGAGAGAGAGAGAGAGAGAATAAAAGTAAGAAAGAAAAAAGGAAAGAAATACAATTATCCGTCACCATATCATGGTTCCCTTTTCACAGTTTTACTGTATCGTGGATTTTTAAATTGTATATATCTATTTATGTGTTGTGGATTTTTCACTATATTGTGGGATTTTGCAGTATATAGGTTTTTTAATATATTTATTATTTTAATTATTTTTGTGGTAAAATAGCAAAGTAAGTGTGGGAAAGGTTTATAAGAGTGTGGGGAGGGTTTATAAAGCCTTAAAATATATATAAATAACTAAATAAACATAAGGTTGCTACATCGCGGATTTTTGCCTATTGGGGATTCTGGAACCTAATCCCCATTATAGATGAGGGACCACTGTACCTCAAAAAGATACATGCCTCAGGATTCCAAGATGGCGATGAAGTAGGTAGATGTTCTAACTGCCAACTCCTAGGACCAAATTGGATTATAACTCAACTTAAGAACATTCATTTTGAAAAACCAATTCTAAGGCCAGTGGCTGCCACCATCATGAGCATGCAGATTCTCACTGGATTTGGGCAGATGGTAAAGAAACAGTGGAGCCAAAAACTCATGGGCCATTCTGTTTATTAAAGTGTCGTACCAGTGAATGAGCAAACAGACATGGAAGACTGCTTTCTTTTCATTTCCCCAAACCCTGAAGCATTCTATAGTTCCACAACCCAAAAAATTTTCTCATGTTCCTCCTGAAATCAAGGCCTCCACCAGCCTCAGTGGAGCTCCCAAAGCCCCTCAGCTCCAGTTCCACATCTGCACTCCTTCTTCCCTCTCTGCAAAACTAGATTGGGGCAAAAAAATTCTTCTCCAGCAAACATTAGCAATACAAAAACCCTTCCTAAATAGGAAGGTAATCCACAATTTGCAATCTGCCGCCCTGAGGGCAAGCACTGCAGCCTTCCACAAACTACATACTCATGGTGCTGCCCAAGGCAATGCAAAATATAAATAAGCAAATTTAAAAATCATTTGTTAAAATTTATTTACCCAACATCAATGTTGGATAAAACAAAGAGGAGTCTATAACCAAGGATTATAGAAGAAGCCACAATGAGACTGGGAGGAAGGACAGAACACAGAAAGGGCTGTTCTGCTCCCAGGAGTGAGTGGAGGCTGAGGGTCTGAAGGGACTCTCACTGCAGGGACATTTGCCTGAGAGGGGAGGTATCAGTCAAATAAGTTTGTAAATATGATATATATGTTTGCTCGCTTATAGTTTGTATTGGGTGTGGGGGACAAACTGTAAGCCAGCAAAGTCATTATAGCCTAAGGCTTAGTTTTAAGACTAAGCCTTTCCCGTCCTTTTAATACTAAGATCTTTTCAAAACTAAGCTTATTCCCACACCCTTGACTGTTGCATGATGTGGGGTGCTGCACTCTGATAAGGAATCTCATTTATGCCTCAGATAAGTGACTTTGTATCAGAGACTTCCTTATTTGCATACTGGCTTAAAGGTTTTGATTTCTACACCATAAAATGAGACAGACCAGGGGCTCTGTTCAAAATTAGCATTGCATAGGAGAGGCAGTCAAGATGGCAATGTGCTGATGGAGAAGCCAGTTATGTAGAGTTTGTACAGAGAGAAGGAGATGAGGAACAGTTGGGCAGATAAAATATATTATGCTCACTTTGTTAAAGATGGCACTGCCCACATGGAAACCCATCTCCCAGGTGATGATATTAGTTGCCCTTATGCTTAGAATGGGCATAATTATATTAATGTGGTTGGGGGTGGGCTGTGGGCAGTCAGGATCCTTGTAGCCTGGGGCTTTGTTTTAGGACTAAGCCTTTCCCACCATTTTGATGTGGAGTGGTAAAATCTCATCATGCCTCAGATAAGTGATTTTGTATTAGAGACTTCCCTATTTTGTATATTGGATTAAAGGTTTTGATTTCTGCAGACCTGGAGGTTGCTCTGTCTAGGTTCCTGAGATTAGCATTAGAAAAGAGAGCAGAGAAAGGTCATGTGGAGGAGAGGGGAAGCAGCCAAGATGGTGGAGTACTAAAGGAGAAGCCAGTTTGTGCAGAGAGAAGGAGATGGGGAACAGAGGTGAATAAGACTGGTGAGGTACAAACCTTTGATCCTAGGAAAACGTGGATGAGTCAGTGGCTTTGGGAGCCCTAAATGGAAAGGGAAGTGTTTTCCCACTGTGTGAATTTCTTGCCTGCTGGGTTCAAGCAAGGATTAAAGGTAATGGCCCACCAGTTCTTGGTTCCATTGTTTCATTACTATCTGTCCGAATCAAATGCAAACCTGCATGGGCCAGGTGGCTGTGATGGTGGCTGTGGCTAATGGCTTTACAGTGAGTAAGGCTGATGAGGTAGAAACCTTTGATTCTAAGAATACTTGGATAAGTCAGTGGCTTTGGGAGCCCTGAATGGAAAGGGAAGTGTTTTCCCACTGTGTGTATTTCTTGCTCACTGGGTGTGAGCTAGATTAAAGGTAATGGCCCACCAGTTCTTGGCTCCATTGATTCATTATCATCTGTCCAAATCAAACCAGAACCTGCATGGTCCAGGCAGCTGTGATGGGGGCTGTGGCTACTGGCTTTACATTTGGCATAGTCTGTGGCAGGATTTGGATCAATTCGGTATTGAGCCACCACTACCTTTGAGCGGGGGAGTAGAGGACTGGCTGCTGTTATGGTTCCCCATGGCTGTCCTTTTGGGGGCCATAGGTTGGCTTACTTTTACAGCCATGCATGAGAAAACCGAGAGCTCTGTGAAAGAGGCTTCCCAGGACCTACAAACTGAGCAGTGGAAGGAGCTGGAGCAAATGTGGGAGAAAGAGATGCTGACCTTGTAGCTGGAGCAAGCACTGGAGAAAGAGGCCAACCAGGTTCACGAGATTTGCTTGAAAATGGAGCAGCTGCTGGAGAAGGAATCACAGGTTTATGAGTTGCAGCTTTCCCTGGATGTTGTGGAGAGCCAGCAGAGGTGGGAGGCCAGGGCTGAGGCTGCAAGGCCCACGGAGCAAAAGGCAGTCGCGGCTCGGGGATCAAGCCAACTATGGGAGCTGGTGTTTTCAGTTCCAATTTGGAGGATTAGGTGAATCAGGCTGGAGTTGCAATCTGCAGTCTTCAGAAGATGAGAGCCCAGCAGCAAGAAGTACCTGCTATGTCCCTGGTAGGTCTGCGATTTTGGGACATAGGGGTGAATGCCATCATGGTTTCCAGAGCAGAGATGGAAATGCTAACTGCCATTGCCATGTGTTCCTCCTTGGGACAGTTGCCAGGACAACAGGGATGAGGGGGGTGGCTGAGGCCCCATGTGCATGGACTGATTCCTGGACTATGACCGGAGTGAGCACTGGCTCCTTTGTTGGATGGATTTACGAATTTTGGACAATGTGAAATACCTTAATGCAGGTGGGGGGCAGCTTTGCTAGAGGCCCTCCATCTGCACCGGGAAGCTTTTCTCATGACTAGAAAGTCTGAGGACATTTTACACTTTTGGCAGAGTGCTCAGAAACTGGTGAAGTGTATCTTTGTAATTATTGAAATTGTATGGTTTGTCATGTTGTTGTAATTTGTGTAATGAGCCTAATTTCCTTGTGCAGGAATACATGTACTTTAGATTGTGAAGTGAGCAAAAGCGGTGGAATGTTGGTCAAATAAGTTTGTAAATATGATATATATATTTGCTCGCTTATATATAGTTTGCATTGGCTGTGGGAGACAGACTGTAAGCTGGCAATGTCATTATAGCCTAAGGCTTAGTTTTAAGACTAAGCCTTTCCCGCCCTTTTAATACTAAGATCTTTTCAAAACTAAGCTTTTCCCCACCACCTTGACTGTTGCATGATGTGGGGTGGTACACTTTTATGAGGAATTCCATTTATGCCTCACATAAGTGACTTTGTATCAGAGACTTCCTTATTTGTATAATGGCTTAAAGGTTTTCATTTCTACACTATAAAATGGGGCAGACCAGGAGCTTGCTCTCTCTCAGTTCCTGAAATTAGCATTGCTTAGGAGAAGCTTCCAAGATGGTAGATGCTGAAGAAGAAGCCAGTTTGTGCAGAGTTTGTGCAGAGAGAAGGAGATGGGGAACAGAGGTGAATGAGGCTGGTGAGGTAGAACCTTTGATTCTAGGAAACTTGGATAAGTCAGTGGCTTTGGGAGCCCTGAATGGAAAGGGAAGTGTCTTCCTACTGTGTGTATTTCTTGCCCACTGAGTGCAAGCTAGGATTAAAGATAATGGCCCACCAGTTCTTGGCTTCATTGTTTGATGGGTCAAATGCAAACCTGAATGGGCAAGGAGACTCTGGTGGTGGCCACAGCTACTGGCTTTACAGGAGAGTTCTAAGCTCCAGGCCAGGTCCTCCAGCCTTTAACCCCAGATCCTAGAAGAAGCACCCAAGCAGCACTTGACAGTGAAAAGAGCTATGGTTTCTGTCTGCAAGAAAGGGATGAGAGCTCTTGCAGATGCTGGCTCCATCTTAAAGGGCCAGAGCAAAACATCTCATTCACAGTCACTTACCTAGGCTCTAGTGAAGGAGGACTGAGAGGACTAGAATTGTGTGAGGAAGTGTGAAGTTTGAGACCCAGGGAAACACATTGTGGAAACAGTGACCAGAACCCTTGTGCTGAGTCATTCTCCAATACTGCAGTGGCCATCTTTCCTGGGTGGAGCAGTTCTCTCTGGGGGAAAAGCAACTGCTCTGCCTTCAGGAATCCATCTGACCTACTGTATGGCCAGTGGCCATGGCCATCTTTACAGCCACCTGGCCCATGCAGGTTTGCATTGAATTCAAACAGTCGGTAAAGAAACAATGAAGCCAAAAACTGGTGGACCATTATCTTTAATCCTAGCTTGCACCTGGCAGGCATGAAGTACACACAGTAAAAAAACACTTCCTTTTCCATTAAGGGCTCCCAAAGCCACTGACTTATCCGAGTTCCCTAGAATCAAAGGTTTCTAGCCTCATGTAAAGCCAGTAGCCCAGCCACCATCACAGCCGCCTGACCTGTGCAGGTTCACATTGGATTCGGTCAGTAAAGAAACAATGGAGCCAAGAACTGGTGGGCCATTACCTTTAATCCTAGCTTGCACCTGGCGGGCAAGTAAAAATACACACTGGGCTCCAAAACCCACTCATTCAGTGCTCACAAAGCTGACTTACCCGAGTTTTCCTAGAATCAAAGGTTTCTAGCTCACCAGCCTTATTCACCTTTGTTCCCCATCTCCTTTTCTCTGAACAAACTCTGCACAAACTGGCTTCTCCTTCAACACTCCGCCATCTTAGATGCTTCTCCTGACCTCCTCCATGTGGCCTCTCTCTGCTCTCCTCTCTGCTCTCTCCTCTAATGCTAATCTCAGGAACCAAGAGAGTAAGCTCCTGGTCTGCCCCACTGTATAGTGAAGAAATCAAAACCTTTAATCCAATCTACAAAATAGGGAAGTCTCTAATACAAAGTCACTTATCTGAGGCATGATGGGATTGCACCACCCCACATCAAAAAGGGTGGGAAAGGCTTAGTCCTAAAACCAAGCCCCAGGCTACAAGGATCCTGCCTGTCCACAGCCCACTCCCAACACACATTAATTTTACCTGGGCGATGGGCTTCCACATGGGCAGCGCCATCTTTAACAAAATGAGCGTAAAATATTTTATCTGCCCAACAATCCACCCCTATGCTCACTTTACTACCCACAATCTACATCATCAGCATAACTGTGCAAGGAAAATAGGCACATTACACAAATTACAACATGACAAATCATACAATTTCAACAATTACAAAGGTGCATTTTACCAGTCTCTGAGCACTTAGCCCAAAGCACAAAATGTCCTCGGCCTTCTTTCTAGCCATAGGAAAAGCTTCCTGGGGCAGGGGAGTGCTTCTAGCAAAGCCACCCCCTACCCTCATCAGGGTATTTCACATTGTCCAAAATCCGTAAGTCCATCCAACAAAGGAGCCAGTGCCCACTCTGGTCATAGTCCAGGAATCAGTCCACGGACATGGGGCTTCAGCCTCCCCCCCTCATCCCTGTTGTCCTGGCAGGTCTTACACTGTCCCAAACAGGAACACTTGGCAATGGCAGTCAGCATTTCCATCTCTGCTCCGGAGAGCATAATGGCATATACCCTTATATCCCAAAATCACAGACCTACCAGGAGTATAATAGATACTCCTTGATGCTGGCCTCTTACATTCTGAAGACTGCAGATCACAACGCCACCCCGATTCTCTTCATCCTCCAAAGAGGAACTAAAAACATCAGCTCCTGTTGCTGGGCTCAAGCCCCAGGCTGACGCCACATTCTGCTCCATGGGCCTTGCAGCCCCAACCCCAGCCATAGCCCTGGCCTCCTGCCGCTGCTGGCCACAACATCCAGGGCAAGCTGCAACTCACAAACCTGAAAATCCTCCTCCAGCAGCTGCTTCATTTCCAAGCAAATCTCGCGAACCTGGTTGGCCTCCTCCTATGCTTGCTTCAGTTCCAGGGTCGGCATCTCTTTCTCCCATGTTTGCTCAAGCTTCTTCCACTGTTCGGTTTGCAGGTCCCAGGAAGCCTCTTCCACAGAGCTCTTTGTTTCCTCCCACATGGCTGTAAAAGTTAGCCTGCCTATGGCCCCCAAAAGGACAGCCATGGGGAACCGTAACAGCAGCCAGTCCTCTACTCCACCGCTCAAAGGTGGTGGTGGCTCCAAACTGACCTGTATCAAATCCTGCCACCGACTACGCCAAATGTAAAGCCAGTAGCCATGGCCACCATCACAGCTGCCTGGCCCATGCAGGTTTGCATTTGATTTAGAGAGACGGTAATGAAACAACGGAGTGAAGAACTGTTGGGTCATTAGCTTTAATTCTAGCTTGCACCCGGTGGGCAAGTAAAAACACACTGGGCTCCAAAACCCACTCATTCAGTGCTCACAAAGCTACTGACTTAACCAAGTTTCCTAGAATCAAAGGTTTCTAGCTCACCAGACTTTTTCTCCATTTTTTCCCCCATCTCCTTCTCTCTGAACAAACTCTGCACAAACTGGCTTATCCCTCAGCACTCCATTATCTTGGCTGCTTCTTCTGGCCTCTTCCATGTGGCCTCTCTCTGCTCTCCTTTCTGTTCTCTCCTCTAATGCTAATCTCAGGAACCGAGAGAGCAAGCTCCTGGTCTGCCCTACTTTATAGGGCAGAAATCAAAACCTTTAATCCAGTCTACAAAATAGGGAAGTCTCTAATACAAGGTCACTTATTGGAGGCATGATGGGATTGCACCACCCCACATCAAAAAGGTTGGGAAAGACTTAGTCCTAAAACCAAGCCCCAGGCTACAAGGATCCTGCCTGCCCACAGACCACCTCTAACACACATTAATATCACCTGGGCATCGGGCTTCCATGTGGGCAAGGCCATCTTTAACAAAGTGAGCATAATATATTTTATCTGCCCAACATAGGGGGTACAATTAATGTTGTATTCCTAAACTCAGCTGCTCTAATCCACCAAGCTTGCAAACTGTAGAGGGGTTGGAGGGGTGAGGCCAGTTCAAGCCCATACTACAGTCTTTCTACAGAAGGCTCTGCATGAAGACCATGAAACTGCAAGAGGAAGTGGGGCAGATGAATGTGGAGGAACATACAACAACCCAAAATTTATGGGACACAGCAAAAAACAGTCCTGAATGGGAAGTTCATAGCATTACAGGTAAACTTTAAGAAGCTAGAAAAAAAAAGCTCAAATAAAGAACCTAAGCCTGCACCTAAAAGAACTAGAAAAAGAACAAAAAATAAAGTCCAGAGGAAGTAGAAGGAAGGAAATAATAAAAATCGGAGTGGAAATAAATGACATAGCGGCTAAAAAAAAGCATATACAAATGATCAATGAAACCAAGAGCTGGTTCTTTGAAAAGGTAAACAAGATTGACAGACCTTTAACCAGACTCATCAAGAAAAAAGAGAGAGAACCCAAATAAATAAAATTAGAAATGAAAATGGAGAAGTAACAACTAACACCACAGAAATACAAAGGACTATAAGAAAATACTATGAAGATCTATATGCCAAAAAATAGGACAACCTAAGCAAAATGGATGAATTTCTAGAAATATACAATCTTCCAAAACTAAGTTTGGGAGAATCAGCAAATCTAAACAGAACAATGACAACAAATGAAATTAAAAGAGTTATCAAAGATTTCCCAGCAAACAAAAGTCCTGGACTGGATGGCTTCACAGGTGAATTTTACTAAACATTCAAAGTACTAACACCTGTACTTCTCAAGGTATTCCAAAAAATTCAAGAAGAGTAAAGGCTTCCAAGCTCATTTTATGAGGCAAGCATTAATCTGCATTTCAAAACCAAGTAAAGGCACTACAAAGAAAAGAAACTATAGGCCAATATTCCTGATGAACATAGATGCTAAAATTCTCAATGAAATAATAGCAAACTGAATTCAGAAATACATTAAAAAGATATAGATACATGTATGCATCATGATTAAGTGGAATTTATTTCGGGAAAGCAAGGCTGGTATAATAGTCATAAATCAATCAATGTGATTCATTGCATAAACAGAATAAAGGATAATAATCACATGATAATATCAATAGATGCAGAAAAAGCACTTGAGAAAATCCAGTACCCATTTATGCACAAAACTCTGAGCAAAGTGGGAATACAGGGAACATATCTCAACATAATTAAGGCCATCTATGACAAACTGACAGCCAACATCATACTCAATGGGCAAAAATTAAAATCAATCACTTTAAGATCAGGAACAAGATAGGGTGCCCCCTTTCACCACTCTTATTCAACATAGTTCTGGAAGTTTTAGCCACAGCAATCAGACAAGCAGAAGAAATTAAAGGCATCCAAACTGGAAAATAAGAAGTATAACTATCATTATTTGCTGATGACATGATACTGTACATAGAAAACTCTAATGTCTCAGTTAAAAAACTACTAGACTTGAAAAATAAATTCAGCAAGGTGGCAGGATATAAAATTAATATTCAGGAATCAGTGGCATTTTTATACACTAACAATAAACTGTCAAAAAGAAAAATTAAAAAAACAATCCTCTTTCCTATTGCAACAACAATAAAAAAAAAAGTACCTAGGAATAAATTTAGCCGAGGTAAAAGACTTGTACTTGGAAAATTATAAGACATTGAAAAAAGAAATAAAAAAAGATACAAACAAGTGGAAGTATAAACCATGTTCATTGATAGGAAGAATAAGTATCATTAAAATGTCTATACTACCCAAAACAATCAATAGATTTGATGCAATTTTTATTAAAATACCAATAGCATCCTTCAAAGATATAGAACAAATATTCCAAAAAATTATATGAAACCAAAAAAAAACACCCTGAAATATCCTCATAAATCTTGAGAATAAAAAATAAAGTGGGAGGTATCACACTTCTTGATATCAAGTTATACTGCAAAACTATTGTAATAAAGAGAAAGGTACTGGCATAAGAACAGGCATACTGATCAATGGAACAGAACAGAGAACCCAGAAATAAACTCATGCCTTTATGGTCATTGATATTTGACAAAAAATGTAAGAGTGTACAATGAAGTAAAGACAGTCTCTCTAATAAATGGTGTTGGGAAAATTGGACAGGTACATGCAAAAAAATAAAACGAGACCACCAATTTACATCATTCACAAAAATAAACTCAAAATGGATAAAATACTTAAATGTAAATCACAAAACCATAGACATCTTATAAAATAACATAAGCAGTAAATTCTCTGATAGCTCTCGTAGCAATATTTTTGCTGATATATCTCCACAGGCAAGTGAAATAA
Organism: Saccopteryx leptura; assembly: GCF_036850995.1. Taxonomy (NCBI): domain Eukaryota; kingdom Metazoa; phylum Chordata; class Mammalia; order Chiroptera; family Emballonuridae; genus Saccopteryx; species Saccopteryx leptura. The sequence continues at coordinate 72,032,911 of NC_089507.1, read as the reverse complement.
AGGACAAAATAAATTAATGGAATTATATTAAACTATAAAGCTTTTGCACAGCAAAAGACACCATTAACAAAATAAAAAGACAACCCACACAATGGAAGATCATATTTGCCGGTACATCTGATAAGGCGTTAATAACCAAAATTTATAAAGTACTTCTAAAACTCAACACCAGGAAGGTAAACAATCCAATTGAAAAATGGGCAAAGAAACTGAATAAACACTGCTCCAGAGAGGATGTCCAGATAGCCGATAGGCATTTGAAAAAATGTTCAACATCACTAATCATTGAAGAAATGCAAATTAAAACTACAAGATACTAACTCACACCTGTCAGAATGGCGCTCATTAACAAATCAACACACAAGTGCTGATGAGAATGTGGAGAAAGGGAACCCTCCTGCACTGCTGGTGGGAATGCAGACTGGTGCAGCCACTATGCAAAAACAGTATGGTGTTTCCTCAAAACATTAAAAATGGAATTGCCTTTTGACCCAGCTATCCCACTTTAAGGAATATATCCTAAGACTCCCAAAACACTGAATCAAAAGAAGATATGCTCCCCCATGTTTATTGCAGCATTGTTTGCAATAACCAAGATCTGGAAATAGCCCAAGTGTTGTTCATCAGTGGAAGAGAGATAAAAACGCTATGCTGCAGGGGTTGGGAACTTTTTTGGCTGAGAGAGCCATGAACACCACATATTTTAAAATGTAATTCCATGAGAGCCATAGAACGACCCATGTACATAATGCATTATCCAATAAAAATTTGGTGTTGTCCCAGAGGACAGCTGTGATTGGCTCCAGCCACCCACAACCATGAACATGAGCGGTAGGAAATGAATGGATTGTAATACATGAGAATGTTTTATATTTTTAACGTTATTTTTTTTTTTTATTAAAGATTTGTCTGCGAGCCAGGTGCAGCCATCAAAAGAGCCACATCTGGCTCATGAGCCATAGGTTCCTGACCCCTGCTGTGGTGCATATACACATTGGTATACTACGCAGCAGTGAGAAAGAAGAAAATCTCTTGTGATGGCATGGATGGACCTGGATATTATTATGTTAAGTGAAATAAGTCAAGCAAAGAAAGACAAATATCATATAATCTCACTTATATGTGAAATCTAATGAACGTGGTGAACTGAGGAAAGGAATTAAGAGGCAGAGGTGGGTTTATGGAAAGCAGAAGGACAGCTGTCAGAGGGAAGTGGATGAGGGAATGGGATCACAAAAGGTACAAGTATTAGTAAAATTATATATACATAACACATAGATATAGAGAACAGGACAGCAAATCCCAGGGGAAAAGGGGGAGGAAGTTACAGGGAGGAGGACAAAGGGATGTAGTGGGAGGCACATGGTTGGGTTGTGAGGATGTTATATTGAGTTGGACACTTGAATACATGTTAACATAATAAATTTAAAAATTTTAATAAAAATTAAAACAATTAAAAATAACACACACACGAAAGATACATGCCCCAACAATATCTGATTATGTTTCTCCCCCCACCTCCCTTGCTCACTGTGGTGCTAAGCCTGCCTTGGATGCTATCAATCAAGGCCTTTGGCACATGCCGCTGCTTCTGCCAGGAACACTTTCTCAGGTAGCCATCTATCTAGTTTGTTCCTTCAGGTCTTTCCTTAACTTTTACATCATTGAGACATTCCCTATTTCATCATGTTCATTTATTTTTGTTATTATTATTAAAATTGAAGTAAAATTGCAACTAACATTTTAAGGTATTTAAAATGTACTATGTGATATTTTGATGTATATATACATTGTGAAAAAATTAACCCCACTGAGTTAACACATCACCTCACATATTTACCTTCTGTGTGTGTATTTGTGTATATGTGTGCTTGTATGTCAGAGAGAGAAGAGAGATATTTTAAATTCTATTCTTAGAAAAGTTCAGATATGCAATACAGTGTTATGAATGATAGTCACCATGTTATATATTAAAGATGATTATTTTATTTAAAATATCAACATCCACCTCCCCGTCCTAATATGTGTATCTGTTTTTACTGTTTTCTTTTTCTTTTATCTATCTATCTATCTATCTATCTATCTATCTATCTATCTATCTATCTATCTATCTATCTAGTGAGAAGCATGTAGAAAAAAAAAAAATTGAGCTGTTCCTGTATGTGCCCTGACCAGGGAATCAAACTGACACCCTCCACGCTCCAGGATGACATTTCAACCAACTGATCTATCTGGCCAGGGCTTAATTTTTATTGATTTTTTTTTTAGAGATAGAAAAAAGAGAGGTGAAGGGGAAGAATAAAAGAGAGGAGGGGGAAAAAGCATCCATTGGTTTTTCCATTCAGTTGTGCATTCTTTGGTTGCTTTTCGTGTGTGTCCTGACCAGGAATCAAACCTGCAACCTTGTCGTTTCAGGTCCATACTCTTAACTTACTAAGCTAACCAGCCAGAGCCTGCTTTATTTTTCTTATAGAACTTATTATTATCTCATGTATTTTACAACATACTTATATTTTCTGTCTTGCCCTCTCAACAAAAATATAAGCTCTATGAAGGCAGCATTTTGTTACTGCTCTAGTTAACAAAAAATTTCCAGTATTGTTGAATAAATTAATATGGCAGAAAGATAGAAGAATAGAAATAGCCATTGTTGGGATTTGCTGCTGCCCTAGGGCATAAGGTCATTGCTGGCATCAAGACTGTACTATTCATGATGAAATTAATTGAAATTGTGTGTGACCACTGGGTATATATACTTGTCCTTATGGGATTTGTCCTTGGATGTTATCTAGACAGAAAGAATGATGAAAAGCTAACTGCCTTCCAGAACAAGAGTTTGTCATTTAAAAGGGAATTGAGACCCCAATGAAAAAGTCACCCTGGAAGAAAAGGCTGGGACTGAACTAAAGAATGTTCACGTTTTTGAAATGATGAGGAAAATAAGAACATTCAGTTTGAAAAAAATAGCAATTGTTTATTTTGACCTGCTGTTATTGAGCAAGAATTTGGAGAATGGGAGACAGTATTAAAGGAAGAAGGAAATGATGCAAATGTGGCTCATCTCAGATAGGCCAGGAAGCATTCTCCTTGTTCAGAAATACCGCACAACTTTCACACCATAAGATTCCATTTGAAAGGTATTTTGGCTGGGTGAAGAATTCTAGGATAATAGTTTTTTTTTTGTTTTTTTGTTTTCAGTACTAAAAACCGGTTACTCCAAAGTCATCTAGCTTACACTGTTTCTGACCAAAGACAAAACAAAATGAAACACAGATGTTCTTACCTTGGTGCCCTTCAGAGAATATATCTTCTTTTCAAGCAAGTAATTTTGTAATGATGTATCCTGGTATGTTTTTCATGTTTCCTGTGCTTGTGGTTCTTGCATTTGTTAGTTTAAGGTTTTCATTCAATTTAGGGTGGAAAATAACCATTATTTTTTTCAAAAACATATACTGTATATTATTGTCTTTCTCCACTATTAAGGATCCTAATTATGCATTTATTTGGCCACTTAAAATTATCCCATAGTTTGTTGATGCTTTGTTAATTTTAAAAAATTTTATTTAGAAAATTAACAGGGTGACATTGAACAATAAGAGTACATGGGTTTCATGTGAATTAAATTTTTTTCTTTTTTTCTTGTATTTTTCCAAAGTTAGAAGCAGGGAGGCAGACAGAATCCCACATGTGCCTAACCCAGATCCACTCAGCATGTCCACCAGGGGGCGATGCTCTGCCCATCTGGGGTGCTGCTCTGTTGTGCTGGAGCCATTTTAGTGCCTGAGGCAGAGGCCATGGAGCTGTCCTCAGCGCCCGGCCAACTTTGCTTCAATGGAGCTTTGGCTGAAGGAGGGGAAGAAAGAGACAGAGAGGAAAGAGAGGGGGAAGGGTAGAGAAACAGATGGGCGCTTCTCCTGTGTGCCCTGACTGGAATCTAACCCAGGACTTCCACACGCTGGGCTGATGCTGTACCACTGAGCCAACCGGGCAAGGCCCAGGTTAGTTAAATGTTTAAAAAAGTTTTATACCCTGTCTTTCATGATAGAAACTTTCTCTTTATATCCATTCATGTTGCAAAAGTTAAGATTTTTTTTTTTTTTACCGCCACATAGTATTTCATTCTGTAAATGTACTACAATGGTTTTATCCACTCATCTACTGATGGGCACTTAGACTGTTTCCAGATCTTGGCTATTGTAAATAATGCTTCAATGTACCTATATTAGTCCATTGTTTAAATTAAGTAGTATTTCTGGATTCTTAGGATATAGTCTCAGAAGTGGGATAGCTTGGTCAAAAGGTAGATTCATTTTTATCCTTTTTAGGAAGCTCTGTACTATTTTCCACAGTGGCTGCACCAGCCTGCATTCCTACTAACAGTGCACAAAGGTTCTCTTTTCTCCACATCCTCACCAGCACTTGTTTGGTGAGGTGATATCTCATTGTGGTTTTAATTTTGCATCTCTTTGATGACAAGTGACATTGAGCATTTCTTTTTATATTGTCTTGGTCATCTGTATGAACTCTTTAGAGAGGTGTCTATTCTGGTCCTTTGCTTATTTATTTATTTTTTTTATTTATTCATTTTAGAGGAGAGGGGGCGGGGGGGAGGAGCAGGAAGCATCAACTCCCATATGTGCCTTGACTGGGCAAGCCCAGGGTTTTGAACCGGCGACCTCAGCATTCCAGGTTGAAGCGTGATCCACTGCGACACCACCGGTCAGGCCTTTGCTTATTTTTTAATTAGAATGTTTGTCTTCTTAGTGTTGAGTTTTATAATTTTTAAAATAAATTTTGGATATTAACCTCTATTGAATGTATTGGTAAATATGTTCTCCCATTTAGTTGGTTGTCTTTTCATTTTGTTGGTGTTTTTTTTTTTGCTATGCAAAAGCTTTTTAGTTTGATGTAGTCCCATTTGTTTATTTTTGCCTTTGTTTCCTTTGCCCTAAGAGATATATCAACAAAAATATTGCTACTAGAGATGTGTGAGATTTTACTGCCTATGTTTTCTTCTAAGATTTTTATGGTTTCACTACTTACCTTTAAATATTCTTAAGTGTTATTCTGAGATACATTTAAGTTACTTGGAAACAGTGTGGTCATTTCAATTCTTGCTCCTAATCATTGTTAGGCAGAACCAGAGAAACATTTAGTTAAAGGTTAATTTTTAAAATTTATTTATTTATTTATTCTTTGACTACTGAAGCAAGACAATTCTCAGTACTCTAACGTCTTATGAAATACATGGTTTTCCATTCTAGGTATAAAGAGTAGGCATTATTCTTGGCCCAAGTGATCTTAGGAGTTTGTTTCCTCTAAATTTTCTGCATGGTTCTTTTTCTGTCCTCCGTTTCCTTGTATGTATATGCTCAACAGTACTCAACTAAATACTTAAGGATGGCCCTCAGTAGAACTCTGTTTTCACTCTGTGCAGCTCTCTCCTGTCTGTCTGCCCTGCAAGTTCTAGCCACCTTTGTTTCTCTAGTCTTTTAATTCCATTTACTTAACTCAGAGAGAACCTTCAGCTTCCTATGCTGTAGCCTGGATACATTTTCTAGGTAGTACTCTAGACAGACAGAGCTAACTGTCCAGGTCCAATACACCTGTTTTGATTGCTTTTGTTTAAAAATAGGCACATTTATACAATATGATATCTGAATTCTGTTTTTATTGTCCCTGTTCCTTAGCTTTGAGACTTGCTTTTTTTAAGGTAAGGCTTTTTAAATCAAAAGAGTAAAAAAAGATTTATCCCAAGATAATGGGGGAGTCTTAGACCAATTCTCTAACTTGAGCCCAGATTTGGTACTGTTGTGGCATAATTCTTCCTTTCAGTAGAATGTGTATAGCTCAGAGACATGAAAATATAGTCATTATCAACAGTAGCAACATTCAAATCTGTGCTTTTGAACAAGTTATTTTAGGGAGAATGGCTCTTTAGAGTAGTGCCTTCCAACTTTTTTGTTGACCCATCTTGTATTATGTATCATCATTTATGGATTAGTGACATGTTCAGATGCCATTAGCCGATATCTCAAATTACAATACATAGTTAAAACTAGGTTCATTATTAATGATAGTGGATGTAAATTCATTTAAAAACTAGGTTCATTATTAATGATAATGGATGTAAATTCATTTAAAGTGCTATTCTTGATAATTGTTTTTTTAATTTCTTGATATACCTAATTAGGTCGTGATTAGTTTAAACTTTAGTATATGCTGATGATTATGTTTTACTAGGAGCTGAAAGTGTCAAATTGGCTATTTTCTTATTTTTTCCATGTATGTACTTGTATTATTAGTAATATCTTTATGGTTTCTTTACAAAAATCTTTTTATTTTTTATACTATTGAGTTAATAGCACATATATTTAAAAATCCACTTAACCAGGTATATATTAATTGCAATATTTTGTGTGCAAAATGAGATGAAAGGATAATTGTTAGTTCATAAATGCAGGGGTGGACAAAAGGATTTACAGTGTTTCATATGGAAAATACAATAATTAATAAATAATAGTACAAGAACAGAGTCTGTTTCGTGTACTTAACTATGAACCTCCTTTTGCTTATTCCAGTATTAGAGCTAAATTTTTTGTTTTTAAATAAAAGATATAAGTAAAAATTCTGATATTTTTTTTCTTGAGTTTGTAAAGAATATCTTGAACACTCACTTTTGGAGACTACTTTTGAGTGAACCATCTTTTTTTTTTTAATTTATTTTTTTAATGGGGCAACATCAATAAATCAGGATACATATACTCAAAGATAACAAGTCCAGGTTATCTTGTCATTCAATTATGTTGCATACCCATCACCCAAATTCAGATTGTCCTCTGTCACCTTCTATCTAGTTTTCTTTGTGCCCTTCCCCCTCCCCCTTTTCCTCTCCCTCTCCCCCCTCCCCCGGTAACCACCACACACTTATCAAAGTCTTTTAGTTTCACTTTTATGTCCCACCTACATATGGAATAATGCAGTTCCTGGTTTTTTCTGATTTACTTATTTCGCTTCATATCATGTTATCAAGATCCCACCGTTTTGCTGTAAATGATCCGATGTCATCATTTCTTATGGCTGAGTAGTATTCCATAGTGTATATGTGCCACATCTTCTTTATCCAGTCATCTATTGACAGGCTTTTTGGTTGTTTCCATGTCCTGGCCACTGTGAACAATGCTGCAATGAACATGGGGCTGCATGTGTCTTTACATATCATTGTTTCTGAGTTTTGGGGGTATATACCCAGTAGAGGGATTGCTGGGTCATAAGGTAGTTCTATTTTCAGTTTTTTGAGGAACCACCATACTTTCTTCCATAATGGTTGTACTACTTTACATTTCCACCAACAGTGGATGAGGGTTCCTTTTTCTTCACAGTCTCCCCAACATTTGCTATTACCTGTCCTGTTAATAATAGCTAATCTAACAGGTGTGAGGTGGTATCTCATTGCCATTTTGATTTGCATTTCTCTAATAGCTAAAGAAGATGAGCATCTTTTCATATATCTGTTGGCCATTTGTATTTCTTCCTGGGAGAAGTGTCTGTTCATGTCCTCCTCCCATTTTTTTATTGGATTGTTTGTTTGTTTGTTGTTGAGTTTTATGAGTTCTTTGTATATTTTGGATATTAGGCCCTTATCTGAGCTGTTGTTTGAAAATATCATTTCCCATTTAGTTGGCTTTCTGTTTATTTTGTTATCAGTTTCTCTTGCTGAGCAAAAACTTCTTAGTCTGATGTAGTCCCATTCATTAATTTTTGCCTTCACTTCTCTTGCCTGTGGAGTCAAATTCATAAAATGTTCTTTAAAACCCAGGTCCATGAGTTGAGTACTAATGTCTTCTTCTATGTACTTAATTGTTTCAGGTCTTATGTTTAGATCTTTGATCCATTTTGAGTTAATTTTAGTACAAGGGCACAAACTGTAGTCCAGTTTCATTCTTTTGCATGTGGCTTTCCAGTTTTCCCAGCACCATTTATTGAAGAGGCTTTCTTTTCTCCATTGTGTGTTGTTGGCCCCTTTATCAAAAATTATTTGACTATATATATGTGGTTTTATTTCTGGACTTTCTATTCTGTTCCATTGGTCTGATTGTCTATTTTTCTGCCAATACCATGCTGTTTTGATTGTCGTGGCCCTATAATATAGTTTGAAGTCAGGTATTGTAATGCCCCCAGCTTCATTCTTTTTCTTTAGGATTGCTTTGGCTATTCGGGGTTTTTTATAGTTCCATATAAACCTGATGATCTTTGCTCTATTTCTTTAAAAAATGTCATTGGAATTTTGATGGGAATTGCATTAAATTTGTATATTGCTTTGGGTAATATAGCCATCTTGATTATATTTATTCTTCCTAACCAAGAACAAGGTATATTCTTCAATCTCACTATATCTTTTTCGATTTCCCTTAACAATGGTTTATACTTTTCATTATATAAGTCCATTACATTCTTTGTTATGTTTATTCCTAAGTATTTTTTTGTTGTTGTTGCAATCGTGAAGGGGATTATTCTTTTGAGTTTCTTCTCAGTTGTTTCATTGTTGGCATATAGAAAGGCTATTGACTTCTGTATGTTAATTTTGTATCCTGCAACCTTACTGAATTGGCTTATTGTTTCTAGTAGTCTTTTTGTGGATTCTTTGGGGTTTCGATGTATAGGATCATATCATCTGCAAAAAGTGATACCTTTACTTCTTTTTTTTCCGATATGGATGCCTTTTATTTCTTTGTCTTGTCTGATTGCTCTAACTAGAACCTCTAGTACCACATTAAATAAGAGTGGAGAGAGTGGACAACCCTGTCTTGTTCCTGATTTAAGGGGGAAAGCCTTCAGTTTAGTGCCATTTAATATGATGTTAGCTGATGGGTTTATCATATATGGCCTTTATCATGTTGAGATATTTTCCTTCTATACCCATTTTGTTGAGAGTCTTAAACATAAAATTGTGTTGTATTTTATCAAAAGCCTTTTCTGCGTCTATTGATAAGATCATGTGGTTTTTGTTCTTTGTTTTGTTGATATGGTGTATTACGTTAACCGTTTTACGTATGTTGAACCATCCTTGAGCTTCTGGGATGAATCCCACTTGATCATGATGTATTATTTTTTTAATATGTTGTTGTATTCGATTTGCTAGTATTTTGTTTAGTATTTTAGCATCTGTATTCATTAGAGATATTGGTCTGTAGTTTTCTTTTTTTGTGCCATCCTTGCCTGGTTTTGGTATGAGGGTTATGTTGGCCTCATAAAATGTGTTTGGAAGTATTGCTTCTTCTTCAATTTTTTGGAAGACTTTGAGTAGAATAGGAACCAAGTCTTCTTTGAATGTTTGATAAAATTCGCTGGTATAGCCGTCGGGGCCTGGACTTTTATTTTTGGGGAGGTTTTTAATGGTTTTTTCTATTTCTTCTCTACTAATAGGTCTGTTTAGGCTTTCTGCTTCTTCTTGACTCAGTCTAGGAAGGTTGTATTGTTCTAGGAATTTATTCATTTCTTCTAGGTTGTTGAATTTAGTGGCATATAGTTTTTCATAGTATTCTACAATAATTCTTTGTGTATCTACGGTGTCCGTGGTGATTTCTCCTCTTTCATATTGGATTTTGTTTATATGAGTTCTTTCTCTTTTTTCCTTGGTAAGTCTTGCCAAGAGGTTGTCAATTTTGTTGACCTTTTCAAAGAACCAGCTCCTTGTTCTAGTAATTTTTTCTATAGTTTTTCTGTTTCTAATTCATTTATTTCTGCTCTGATTTTTATTATCTCCTTTCTTCGGCTGGTTTTGGGTTGTCTTTGTTCTTTTTTTTCTAGTTCCTTAAGGTGGGAAGTTAAGTGGTTCACTTGGGCTCTCTCTTGTTTGTTCATATATGCCTGAAGTGATATGAACTTCCCTCTTATCACTGCTTTTGCTGCATCCCATAGATTCTGATATGTCGTGTTGTCATTTTCATTAGTCTGTATATATCTTTTGATCTCTGCACTTATTTCTTCTTTGACCCATTCATTTTTTAAAAGTACGTTGTTTAGTTTCCACATTTTTGTGGGATTTTTTCCTCTTTTTTTGCAGTTGAATTCTAGTTTCAAGGCTTTATGATCAGAAAATATGCTTGGTACAACTTCGATTTTTCTGAATTTGCTGATGTTGTTTTGTGGCCCAACATATGGTCAATTCTTGAGAATGATCCATGTACACTGGAGAAAAAAGTATACTCAGTCACTTTGGGATGAAATGTTCTGTAGATGTCTATCATATCCAGGTGCTCTAGTGTTTTGTTTAAGGCCACTATATCTTTGTTGATTCTCTGTTTGGATGACCGATCTAGAGCCGTCAGCAGTGTATTGAGGTCTCCAAGTATGATTGTAATTTTGTCAGTTTTTGTTTTAAGGTCAATAAGTAGCTGTCTTATATATTTTGGTGCTCCTTGGTTTGGTGCATATATATTAAGAATTGTTATGTCTTCTTGATTCAGTGTCCCCTTAGCCATTATGAAATGGCCATTTTTGTCTCTGAGTACTTTTGCTGTCTTGTAGTCAGCATTATCAGATATGAGTATTGCTACGCCTGCTTTTTTTTGGATGTTATTTGCTTGGAGTATTGTTTTCTAGCCTTTCACTTTGAATTTGTTTTTATCCTTGTTACTTAGATAAGTTTCCTGTAGGCAGCATACAGTTGGATGTTCTTTTTTAATCCATTCTGCTACTCTGTGCCTTTTTATTGGTGAGTTTAATCCGTTTACATTTATTGTAATTATTGACACTTGTGAGTTCCCTATTGCCATTTTACATATTGCTTTCTGTTAGTTTTGTGTCTTGTTTGATCCTTCTCTTTCGTTTTTCTATCTTTTGTTTTTATTTGTTTGTATTCCATACATGTTTCCTTTGTTGCTATCTTTTTTATCTCATGTGCTTCTGTGGTGGTTTTTTCAATGGTGGTTACCTTTAAGTAATGAAAAGGGTTCCTACCCTGTTCATTGTAGCGAACTATTTTGTGAGTACTTTTGCACTCCATCGTCCTTTGCTACTGTTAATCTCCATCCTCCTTTCTTTTTGTTGTTGTCACAGTTTAAATTTGGTTTTATTGTGTTCTTCTTGGAGCTTTTACTTGTGGCTTTGTTATTTTTTTGTTCGTTGTATCTGATTGGAGAACTCCCTTTAGTAATTCCTGGAGTGGGAGTTTTCTGATGATAAATTCCCTCATCTTTTCTGTATCTGTGAATGTTTTTATTTCTCCTTCATAGTGGAAGGATAGCTTTGATGGGTATAGTATTTGTGGCTGAAAGCTCCTCTCTTTCAGGACTTTAAATATTGGGGTCCACTCTCTTCTAGCTTGTAGAGTTTCTGCTGAGAAATCTGATGATAATCTAATGGGCCTTCCTTTATATGTTGTATTCTTCTTTTCCCTGGCTGCCTTGAGAATTTTTTCTTTGCCATTGGTTTGTGCCAATTTCATTATGATGTGCCTTGGAGTAGCTTTGTTGGGGTTAAGAAAACTCGGAGTTCTGTTTGCTTCATGAATTTGAGGCTTTAGTTCTTTCCACAGGCTTGGGAAGTTCTCATCTATTATTTGTTTGAGTATGTTCTCCATTCCATTTTCTCTCTCTTCTCCCTCTGAGATACCTATTATTCTTATGTTATTCTTTTTGATGTAGTCAGATAATTCTTGTAGGGCTATCTCATTTTTTTAAATTTTTGAGTCTCTTTCTTCTTCTCTCTGTTGTGTGCCTCAAGTTGCTTGTCTTCTGTTTCACTAATCCTCTCTTCTATCTAACCTGTTCTATTAGCTAAGCTTGTTACTTCGTTTTCAGCTCGAGAATTGAGTTTTTCATCTCTGTTTGATTTGTTTTTATAGTTTCAATTTCCTTGGACATATATTCTTTGTGTTCATTGAGTTGTTTTCTGAGCTCCCTAAATTGCCTTCCTGTGTTTTCTTGTATATCTCAGAGGATTTTTAGGATTTCTATCTTGAATTCTCTGTCAATTAGCTCCAAGGTTTCCAATATATTAAATTTTTTCTCCATAGATTTTTCCTCATCTAGCTGTGTTACCTCTCTTTCTTTTGTATCCATTATATTCGATTTTCTCTTCCTTAATGGCATCTGAGGGTGGTTTTTTTGATAGTATTAATGAGATTTAATAAAGAATAAAAAGTTAAAAAAATAAAAAATCAAAAAGATTTGTTTTTTTTAAAAAAAATTAATAATGAAATAAATAAAAATAAAATAAAATAAAAATTTTTTAAAAAAGGAAATTATTTCCCCCCTCCTTTTTTCCTCTCCTCTCCTCTCCCCTCTTTCTTGAGAAAATCTTGTGGTCAATTGTGAATTATAACAAACAATGCCTGTAATGTAGGGCCTGAATTGGGGAAAAGTAATAAAGGGGCAAAAAAATAAAGAAAGAAAAAAGAATGGGGTCTGGACCCACAAAAAGCAAATAAGGAAAAAATTTGGGTCAAGAATAAAATGATTTTCTTTTAGGTGTTGGTTGACTAAGAGTTATGATGAGAGGAATAAGAGGGAAACAGAAAAATGGGGGAACAAATTAAAAAATTACTATTGTGTTTAGTGGAACAAGAAATAGATAAAATGTAGAGCCAGCGATGGCAGCACTGCTAGTGAGTTAAAAAGGTGAAATAAAAAACCCCCAAAATACCACAAACATAAGTTTTAGTCCCAGATAAGATAATTTGTTTGTTATTGAGGTTTGAATGAGAGGAGATGTAAAGGAGAAAGGAAGAAACTAATATAGAGGGAGAAAAGAAAGAGAGAGAGATAGAAAAAAGAGGGAACCACTAAAAGAAGAAAAAAGAAAAAAGAGGAGAGAGAGAGAGAGAGAGAAAGAGAGAGTTAAGGGTTTTGGAGTGCAACCCTCATAGAGGGAAAGGAAGAGGAAAGAAAAGATAATGGGAGATGTAACACTTATGGGTAGTGTAGATCAAGGAGAGGAGAGAGTAAGACCGGCAGAGAGTTAATCGGCCAAATTAGAGGAGGAAAAAAAAATATCAAGAATGAAGATAAGAGAAACAAATGAACAAATATAATAAAATGGGATAGGTTATAAAGTCTGCAGATTATTCTTGATTTTGAGAGGTTATCTTCTTGCTTTTTCTTTTCTCTACCTCTTCCTGGTCGGTGACTCTGTACCCTGGGTTCTGCCCCTTTGGCACGCTCAGGTAGAGGTTTGCAGTTGATAAGTCTCTATGGCGATGTCATGTATTGTGCTTTAGTCTCGTTGGCAGTCGAGGCTCATTAGCATTTATCGGCTTTGACAGTGAGAGAGTCCGTGTTCCTGGAGCCTTTCTCCTAGTCTTTCCTTCCTCAATTAGTAGCCTGATAACCCAGCTATGGGGTTGCTGCTGCCTCTGCCTGAAGAGTAAGAGGCTCAAAGAGCTGGCAACTCCTCACTCTATTCCCACTCAGCACAGGGCTCTGGGTAAGGCTCAGTCAGTCAGAGCTGCTAGCATAATCAGGCGGGGCTTCCGCCCACTCAAAGACCTCTGGCTCTGTCACTCTGTCCGGTAACACGGGTGGGCACCCACTCCCGTGGCGCTTGGAAGAGACTCTCACTCACTATCTGCACGCGCAGACCAGGATATCAGGCCGACAGTCTCACACTCTGAGTGAAACCCCCAACTGCCTGAAAAAGTTCCAGTGTTGGAATTGGCTCTTGCTCCGTCCCCGTGCGTGGCTTTTGCAAGGCGCTGGGGTGGCCCGAGATTCCACTTTTGGCCCACACAAAGGCCCCTGACTCTGCCCCTCTGTGTGATAACACGGGCGCGCACTGCTGAGGCAGTCGGAGGAATCTCTCGCTCACTATCTGCGCGCGCAGACCAGGATATCAGGCCGGCCGCGTCTCCCTCTGAGTGAAACCCCCACCAGCACAGAAAAGTTCCACCTTTGGAATTAGTTCTTGCTCCCTCCCGTGCGTGGCTTTCCCAGGGCGCTGGGGCTGCCCAGAGATTCTGCTTTCGGCCCACACAAAGGCCTCTGACTCTGCCTCTCTGTGGGATAACACGGGCACCCACTCCTGGGGCTTTGGAAGGAATCTCTCGCCCACTATCTGCGCGCACCGACCAGGGGATCGGGGAAAATGGCTACCCCATTTGTCTTTCTTTGTCTGGGTTTGGCGCGAGTGTTAGCTTGTATTGCCCGGGTTGCCACAGGAACAGTTTTTCCTCAGCTTGGATCTTCGTGCCACAGCCTGGTTTGGCCATTTGTGCTGCGGCCTGGATCTATTCACCCCCTTTACCTGCCTCAGTTTCTATATTCACAGTTCCCAGTGAAAGCTGCCCTGTTTAGGTTAGTGAGGAAGGCGGAGCATTTCTTACTCCCTATTTCCTTCGGGGTTTGGTTATATATTTAGCTGATTTTTCGCTCGACCATACCTTTGGGTGTATTGAGAAACATCTGGAGGCTCCAAGGATAGGTTTTTCTGTTTCTGGTTGAAGATCTCATTGAGTTTTGGGGGAGATTTATCGGTATCACTTCCTACCCCGCCATTACTCTGACATCATTTCATCGAACCATCTTCTTGATTTAATTTAAGAATAATATTTACTGAATATTTCTTGTCAGGAAAAGTTAGTCTTGCATGTAAATACTTTCATTGTAACTGTAGAAATCTTTTTGAAATGAGAGTTCATATTCATGCCTAAGTCTTTTTAAAATTATTTAAATACATCAATTTAGACTTCAAACCATTGCTAATGATAGAGCTTTAAAATGTATATTTTCTGATATTTTAAAATTGTTTCTTTTTTCCAGAAAGAAGTATCTGGTCATAAAAATATTGTGGGTTATTTGGACTGTGCTGTTAATTCAATTAGTGATAATGTATGGGAAGTGCTTATCTTAATGGAGTACTGTCGAGGTAAGAGTTTTTCTTTGCATTTGTTTTATACTAAAAAAAAAGGCCTTAAAATGTGTTACTAGGTGTCTTAGTTTCTCCTACCACAGCTGTCACCTTATTCTAGACACTTAATGCAATCTTAGCCTTAATTATCTGCCTAAATAAGGAGTGCTGTTAATTTAAAAATATTTAAAACCTAGTCATAGTTGCTGCAGTGAGGGTGTGAGCTAGTAAATGGACAAAGAAAAATGTTGTTGGGTTTAAAGCAGGAAATCTAAGCAGGTAAAGAGCAGTTACAATTCATGCTTCCTATAAAATTCTTTTATAATTAACCAAGAAGAGCATAATGTATCAATATTAATGTTGTAAGAATTTTCCAGCACTCTACTATGTTATCTTTCAACATAAATATAATAAATTTAGAGGCTATATTTTGACCTATAATTTTTATAAAGTTGTATTATTTGGTATTTTGAGGTTATTTTGTAAATATCAGAAGATAGAACACCACATTTTATTTGGACCTATTTTTTTTTATTGATGTATTTTATAGAGAGAGAGAGAGAGGGAGAGAAACACTTATTTGTTGTTCCACCTCTTTATGCATTGATTGATTCTTGTACATGCCCTGATGGGGACTGAACCCATAACCTTGGCATATTGAGATGACGCTCTAACCCAGTGGTCCCTAACCCCCAGGCCACAGACTGGTACCGGTCCATGGGCCATTTGGTATTGGTCCTCAGAGAAAGAATAAATAACTTACATTATTTCTGTTTTATTTATATTTAAGTCTGAATGATATTTTATTTTTAAAAATGACCAGATTCCCTTTGTTACATCTGTCTAAGACTCATTCTTGACGCTTGTCTCGTAAGTTCAACAATTATATTTAAAAATACCACAGTTTTTACACTGGTCGTATAATTTATTTTGTGCATTTATCCGTCCCACCCTAAAGGCTGGTCCGTGAAAATATTTTCTGACATTAAACCGGTCCGTGGCCCAAAAAAGGTTGGGGACCACTGCTTTAGGAACCATAGAGCTCACCTCATTTGTTTCTCATTTATCAGTGACTACTATTGCCTGATAGCCAACATACAGAAAGCCATTGTTTCATATACATATATTTTAGTTGTATCAAATAAGAGGATAAAGTCAATCCTTGTAACACCATCTTGGATAGAAGCAAGAGTCTGCTAATTTAGTTTCCTTTGAGGTTTATATCTGCTTGAGAAATTTAAGACAAAAGTCATTTAAACATCTGAA
This sequence comes from Saccopteryx leptura, assembly GCF_036850995.1. NCBI lineage: Eukaryota > Metazoa > Chordata > Mammalia > Chiroptera > Emballonuridae > Saccopteryx > Saccopteryx leptura. The sequence goes on along the minus strand of NC_089507.1, from coordinate 72,016,798 downwards.
TTCATATACTTATTTTTCAGGTTATGCTTAAAATACTCTAGAATTAATTCATTATTCTATGTTATTACTAATCTTAAATAAACACAAGGCAAGAAGATAACTTCATAAAATCTTTCCTTATGTAAATTATCAATAGTGTTAAGAAGAATGTATTTTTTTATAATGGAAAATAGAGGAATCTACTTTTTACCATTTAGGAGTACTTTTTGAATAACTATAAAGAGGACTGTAGTTCTAAAATATAGTTTTATAATTTCACTTTTAATTTTAATAACATTAGAAAAGACTCTGACTCATGCTATGTTGAAAAGACCTACTATGAGATGTTAAACTACCTCTGTGAACAACAGCATAAAGTGATTTGCAATGTAGCCTAGACTAATTATGTTTCTGTAACATCACAAACCTAAATAGTTCAGAACTTTCCTGGATTTCCTTTGATCTGTTAGTATGCTAACAAATTCATTATACTAACAAATCTTTTTGACAAACTGGAGGGAAAGTGACAGAGATGAAGCAAGAAGTAACTTATATATATGGAATATTACTTAATTATGAAATAGAGGGTTTAACATATTACTTTGGAATTTTATTTAACCAAGATATAAAGCTTATTCTAAGTGTTTTATTTCTTTAACATACTGAAATAAACTCAGATTTTTTAGTAATAAATACCTGAAGACAACAATTATGTATTATTTGATTATTTTTCCTCTTAAATAGCAACATTTTTATTAAATAAACATTAATTTTGCTATTATCAATACCTTAGATCTTCTGGCAAAGTAAAAAAAAAAAACTATAGCCATTAAATATATAGTCAAATAAAGCAGTGGTTTTCAAGCTTTTATACTTGGGGACCAGTGAAAATAGGAAAATTATTTTGAGGATCACTAAAGCAGAAATCACCCTGAGTATAAGTGAATTTAACTAAGATCATTGGGTCTATAATCTTTATACAACATCAGGGTGATTAACTCTTTTGAAGATTGGCAAAAAATTTCTGGCAGGCTGGTCCATAGACTGGCAGTTAAAAACACTGACATAAAGAAATCCAAATAACTAAGAATATATATATATATATATATATATACACACACACACACACACACACACACACACACACACATATATATATATTTTACAAAAAATTATTTTCTAAAGAAAGCTCCAAATAAATATTTTAGTGTATCAATAAAGGTATACTTTTAGTTTTGTCTACACCTATAAAATTAATTATATAAAGTATCTTAAAATTCCTAAGAAATTTGATTTAAATAAAGAATGACATAATATGTATTATTAAATTATTGAATATTTAAAAATATTAATTTTATTCTTCCAAGTCTAAGGTATAAATTTATGTGTTTTCATAGTTACTGTTAAACCAAATTCGGAGGGACCCAAAACATGGAAGACAGGAACAAGGTCCGTCATTTACACATCAAAGCTTTATTGTTTAGCTTGGCCAAGGGCAGCTCCGACAGAAATCTGAGGGAGAGCACACCGGCCCTTTGTTCTACCTAGTTTTTATAGTTTTGTAAGTGGGAAGTACAGAAGCAAAAATTGTAATTAGGAGCCCTTTACTACTATTGGTTATAGTCATATGTCCTTTAACATGATAGCACCATGTTCAATTTGCAAGTCATACATCATTTTGGAGAAAACAAAATTTATAAGGCAACACAATAGTAGAAAGATGTCTCTTTACATATTAAAGGCATTCCTATATTATCTAGTGTTTATCTGCTATCTCTCTGTCCAGAGTCACACGTGTTAACCACACGCATTTACATAGGAGAGGTAGTTTCCGTGGGGACAAATGCCTGCGAATGGCTCATTGCTATAAGAAAAGGTTTATTTTGGCTTTTCTCTCCCTGTACCTGGCTAGCCATTCACCTTTTTCCCCACAGGTGTGGTGGAATGTCTGGGAATCCATGTTTTCCTCCCCTTTGCATTTACAATACAATGTCAAGGGCCATCCTGGTTATGCCAATCACACAGTACAAAGACTACTCTCACAATTTCTCTGCACACTTTAACCCACATTAATAAAATGTTCTCCAAGCCTCTTAAAATATTAATATTAATTCTGTAGTTTTTGGTACCTTACAACACCTGTGGATGAAGTGGCTCAGTGGCTCCTCAGTTACGTGTTGGTTTGTAGTTGATTATCTTTGTTAAGCCTAATCTGGAGGGACCTGAAACATTGAAGACATGAACAAAGTCCGACGATTACACATCAAAGCATTATTGTGTAGCTTGGCCAAGCGGTGGCAACTCCTACAGAAATCTGAGGGAGAGCGCGCCGGCCCTTTGTTCTACCTACAGGGGTCCCCAAACTATGGCCCGTGGGCCACATGCGGCCCCCTGAAGCCATTTATCTGGCCCCCGCCGCACTTCTGGAAGGGGCACCTCTTTCATTGGTGGTTAGTGAGAGGAGCATTGTATGTGGCGGCATCGCAAAGCACGGCATCACTCACGTACAGTACTACTTCTGGTGATGCAGGACGCACGCCTCACAGCTCTGGAAGCGTGTCATATCACTTGTTATGGCTAACAGTGACAAATATGGAACCAGACATTGACCATTTCATTAGCCAAAAGCAGGCCCATAGTTCCCAATGAAATACTGGTCAGTTTGTTGATTTAAATTTACTTGTTCTCTATTTTAAATACTGTATTTGTTCCCATTTTGTTTTTTTACTTTAAAATAAGTTATGTGCAGTGTGCATAGGGATTTGTTCATAGTTTTTTTATAGTCCGGCCCTCCAACGGTCTGAGGGACAGTGAACTGGCCCCTCTGTAAAATGTTTGGGGACCCCTGTTCTACCTAGTTTTTATAGGTTTGTAAGTGGGAAGTACAGAAGCAAAAATTATAATTAGGAGCCCTTTACCACTATTGGTTATAGTCATATGTCCTTTAACATGATAACCATGTTCAATTTGCAAGCCATACATCATTTTGGAGAAAACAAAATTTACAAGTCAACACAATGGTAGAAAGATGCCTTTTTACATATTAAAAGGCATTCCTATATTATCTAGTGTTTATCTGCCATCTCTCTGTAGAAAGATGTCTTTTTACATATTAAAAAGGCATTCCTGCCCTGGCCGGTTGACTCAGCGGTAGAGCGTCGGCCTAGCAGGCGGAGGACCCGGGTCCGAATCCTGGCCAGGGCACACAGGAGAAGCGCCCATTTGCTTCTCTACCCCTCCGCCGCGCTTTCCTCTCTGTCTCTCTCTTCCCCTCCCGCAGCCAAGGCTCCATTGGAGCAAAGATGGCCCGGGCGCTGCGGATGGCTCTGTGGCCTCTTCCTCAGGCGCTAGAGTGGCTCTGGTCGCAATATGGCGATGCCCAGGATGGGCAGAGCATCGCCCCCTGGTGGGCAGAGCGTCGCCCCCTGGTGGGCGTGCCGGGTGGATCCCGGTCGGGCGCATGCGGGAGTCTGTCTGACTGTCTCTCCCTGTTTCCAGCTTCAGAAAAAATGAAAAAAAAAAAAAAAAAGGCATTCCTATATTATCTAGTGTTTATCTGCCATCTCTCTGTCCATAGTCACACATGTTAACCACACGCATTTACATAGGAGAGGTAGTTTCTGTGGGGACAAATGCCCGCAAATGGCTCGTTGCTATAAGAAAAGGTTTATTTTGGCTTTTCTCTCCTTGTTACCTGGCTAGCCATTCACCCCTTTCCCCACAGGAGTGGTGGAATGTCTGGGAATCCATGTTTTCCTCCCCTTTGCATTTACAATACAATGCCAAGGGCCATCCTGGTCATGCCAATCACACAGTACAGCAACTATTCTCACAATTTCTCTGCACATCTTAACCCAAATTAATAAAATGTTCTTCAAGCCTCCCAAAATATTAATATTAATTCTGTAGCTTTTGGTACTTTACAACACCTGCGGGTGAGGTGGCGCAGTGGCTCCTCAATCTTCATTGTTCAAAAGAAAAAAACTTTCTCATCTTTAACATTTGTATACAAATCTATTATTTTGGAAACTAAAAGTATCCATATTATCTCCTATATCTGCTATTTTTCTTTTTATCTTTAAACATCTGAACTAAGCATTTTTTAGTGTTTCTAACTTTTAATTATATAATGATAATTACATAAAAATACGTAAATAATATTTCTAAAAATTTTAAAGTTTTACACATATGCTGTATAAAAAAAGACACATATGCTTGTATCCAAATTCAGAAATATGGCATGAATAAAGCACCATATCTTTATTTCTTTTTCATGTATTGATAATAAGGGCTAACATGATCCTATACTATTTTTTTCTGAAAAATTAGCAGAGAAAGAAATTATAGCTTTAAAGCACATGCAATTTTGTTTCTAAACAACAGATGGCAGTATTAAATTCTAGATTCATTTTACAATTGTTCCTACTTTTCTTTCTTTCTTAACTTTTTTTAAAAGTTCGTAATGACTGTTTTATACCCAGAAACACAATTAGCTTTAAAATATTGTTTTTCTAGAACTAATGACAGTAATTGAAAAGCTGATTGATCAAATTTAGAGGCATTAACATCAAAACAAATGAAATCAAGATTATAATCTGATTGCTTACACTAATAGGACTGAAACTTCCTTTTTAAACCAGGATAATGTCCTTTTAGCATCAGCAGAGATTAGGATGGCCTGGAGAGAAGAGTCTATACTGATGTACAGAAGAACTATAGCCATGGGGAAGCCCACACCTGACAGGCACACAGACCACAAAATCCTATCTTCCCTAACCAAGGACAATTAAGAGCAGGGGTCCCCAAACTTTTTACACAGGGGGCCAGTTCACTGTCCCTCAGACCGTTGGAGGGCCGGACTATAAAAAAACTATGAACAAATCCTATGCACACTGCACATATCTTATTTTAAAGTAAAAAAACAAAATGAGAACGAATACAATATTTAAAATAGAGAACAAGTAAATTTAAATCAACAAACTGACCAGTATTTCAATGGGAACTATGCTCCTCTCATTGACCACCAATGAAAGAGGTGCCCCTTCCGGGTGTGTGGCAGGGGCCGGATAAATGGCCTCAGGGGGCCACATGCGGCCTGCAGGCCATAGTTTGGGGACCCCTGATTAAGAGGAAATGGTTTACACCTCTCCTCCCTACTGGAGGGTAAATAGCTTGAATAACCCTACTCTGGGAGATAACAGAAATCCAGTTAGTGCCATTTATGCCAACCACACTCAAGGACTGATGAAGTTAAGGGAATAAATATAACTTTGGCATATCAGCATTAAAGCTGATGAATATTCTATTGGGATCCTCCCCTAAGACCTCACTTGAACTCCCAGCCTTTAAAACCCTAAAGCAGAAGGATCCTGGGCAAGCTCTCCGTCCTGCACGCATGCCCACACCTTTCTTCCCTCTCTGGTGATGCATCTCTTAATCTCTAGGGGTCCCAGGAGACTTGTAACCAGGGGAGCAGTGAGCAGCAGCAGCTGGTCCTGGGCTAACCCTGAATCTGTCTCCAAGGTTCCTTTTCTCTGACTTCTTGGTGAGCCAAGGTAGCCTTGTCTAGTCTCTCTCCTGTTGCTTCTTCTGTTCTAAGCCCTTTCTTGTTTCACTATTCCCAGCTTTAATAAACATACCCTTAAAATAAAAACTAACTAAAAAATATAAAAATATAATAAATGTAAAATAAAACAAAATTTACCAAATTGCTCTTTTATATAAGAATTATAAACTAGGTTAGAACATATTGGAAAAGTTAAGAAGGAAAAAAGATTAAAAAGATAGTATTGTTATCACAGAAGATAGAAACTTCAGTCTGGTATCATCGGAAGAACAGGTTTATTTATTGTAGAATTTTGCCATTAACATGACTTCTTTGGCAGAAGAGTTTAGATTCACAACTTTATTCTGATGGCGGCCCTATTCTGTTTTGACCTGGAGCTGCCAGGAGGGGCCAGAGGTAGAGTTAACAATTTCAGATGTTTATCTCTTTCTGTGTTCTGTTTAATCTCACTTTCAACAATCCCAATGCTATATTATTCTGCTGACCCAAGTATTTTTCTTAGAATAATGTTTTGAAAATTTAGCTTTAAATGCCTTCTTGATCTATAATTATTTCATTTCTCTTTATATACTTTTTCTTGGAAAACAAACTTTCCCTTTTTATTTTCTTTATTATTTAAAAGTTAAGTATTGTAAATTTGTGTTCTTATCACTTAACAAAATATTATTGTAATAACACTGGGGAACAAAACTTTTGTTGCATCCACAAAAACATTTGTTCTTACCTAATTCGAGTGTGCTGATCTCAAATCTGACATTAGCTTTTCTTTGTAAGCTACAGGTTATTTTTTGCAATTCAAGATTTTAGATTTTCATCTTATTGTAAAATTTTCAACATTTAGTTTAAAATAATGAAGTAGAATGTCTTCTTAGGCATCATCTTTGTGAAAATATAATAATTTACATAATGCAGTAAATACACTAAAAGATATGATTGCATCAGAATTTGTCTACAATTTCAAAATAGAACAATTAAAACACTTATTTTAATCAAAAAATTTGCGCAAAATTTATTTAAATTCTATTCAGGCAAAAATTTGCGTTTGTAGCTCTTGCATTTGTGTACTTGTTGAAGACAATCTCATTTGATGCTCCAGGAGTAGTCTGCTCATCACTAACAGCTCCAAGATTTTCAGGAAACTTATCAAGGTGACTGTTCAGGAAGTGAATCTTAATGCTCATGTTACATCCAATGTTGCAGAAAGCCAGCAGCATCCTTTGAAACAGAAGTTCATAGTTTTTTGCTTTTTTGTTGCCAAGGAAGTTCTTTATAACTGCCACAAAAGACTGCCATGCTGCGTTCTCCTCCTTATTCAACTTCCTGGCAAATTCTTTGTCACATATGAGGGTTCAAATTTGAGGTCCATTGAATACACCTGCTTTTATCTTCTCAAAAGACAAGGCAGATAAAGCAGAAATAACATGTTGAAAGCATTCACTTTCTCTATTCAAAGCCTGAACAAACTGCTTCATTAAACCAAGTTTGATGTGAAGTGGAGGAAAAATGTTCCTGTCTCAATTAACTACAGGTTCATTCACAATATTTAGCATCCCTACTTCCAGAGCTTCATGTTTTGGTCACTGCTTTTGTGTCCAGTGTTTCTCCCGAACTCAGCTGTCCCACAAACACAAAAAGCAAGGATACTTCGTGAAACCTCTCTGTTGTCCTAGCAGGAAACTTACCATTTTAAGATCCACACAAATGATTCAGTTATGCTCCTCATAGTTCGAAAAGTCCAGGAAAATTTTTATGTCATTATAATTTTCTCGCAGATGAGTTGAATAACCAATTGGAACCACTGCTTAAATGTTACTGTTGTGTAGGAGAACACATTTCAGACTTCGTTCAGAGCTGTTAAGAAAAAAGCTGCCATTCTGTTGGACTGTAAGAGGTAACACCTAGCTGGCTGAGAAGATACTGATATGAGAGTAAACAAAATGTTTGTCTTTGGAAAAATAAGTCCACAAAAATTTGTTCACGCTTCCTGAAATGGGATACTTGAGCTGACTGGTGAAGTAGATTCTTTTCTTAAAGCATGGAGGCTACTCAGATGCTTTCTTTGATAGGCCCAAATTTCTTACTAAGTTATTCAATTTGGGTTGGCTACTGCTGAGGGGTTAATGACTGCTTGGCATCAGAAGAAGACCCTTCAGATTCTACAACCATTTCCTCATGCATCTTATCAAAATACACTTGATCACCATGTTCACTTTCTTCATTCTTAGAAGAAACAAAACCATTGAAAACTGGAACTGGGAGTGTCTCAGAGTGTGGGACAGGTCGTATTGCTGAAGGAATATTAGGATATGTGATCATATGCCGTTTTTTCTTGCCGATTCCCTTTGTATGGATCAGACAGAAATAACAGTCACTGCTGTGGTCCTTAGGTTTACACCAAACCATGGGAATACCAAAAGGCATTCCTTTGCATTTTCCTTTTGTCCAGTCATGAAGCATTTCCTTGCAATTATGACACACAATATGAGGAGCCCAATTCTTGTCTTGATCACCAAGGTGAACTTGAAAATAGGCAATATATGCACGTGTCACAAATGATGAAATATTGCACCTTTGATGCTGAAGTGTGTAACAGCCACATATATAACAAGGTGTCAGCACTATTCTTACATTTACGCCTACTCGCAGAAGCCATGATCAATCTTAAAATAAGAGGGTGTTTTTATCAGATAATAATTTTTTACATTTAAAAACAATTATGTAAAAGTGATGTTTGTAAAACATTAATTGCCTGTGGTTATGTTCAATCAAAGAGTCGTTGCCATTTAACTCCAATTTAAAAAACAATGCATGCAATTAACTGTAACAAAAAGAAATTAAAATTGCATAAAAACTAGAGCATGCACCAAGAAAACAGTTTTCAGATTTGGAATCAGTGATGTAGAAATATATAAAAACAGTTCTAAAACGTCATGGGACAGAAAATGAAAAAAAAAATTGTTTCCCAGTGTAATTTATCTCTTTGCATGTTTCCTACATCATTTTTTCAAATTCTTCTTATGTTGACAAAATAAATTGTTAATATAACTAAACTGTTTTACCCCATTTAAAATATATTTTGTTGTGTTTCAGAATATATCTGCATGTGTAGTTTAGAAGAAACCCCCACTGCAGTTTATGCAGTCTTTTTACTTCTCTACTGAATTTATATAAATGGTTTGTTCAATTATTTTGACTAACCTATAATTAACTCTGCTAATTTAATACATCAAGACTAAGATTTAACTCTCTCTTTATCGAAGAACCTTAAGTAAATCACTCCTAATTCCTGGTTTTGCAGAACTTCAGGATGTTATTATTTTGGGATGTCATGAAGTTTTCAAAAGTAAACAGACTAACAAATCAAGATAAAAGTTAGTGATGGTTGTCTAAGGTAGATTGAGAGCTGTGAAGGGGTTCAGATAAGCTGTGTTACCATGGACACAGCTGCTGGCCTCCTGCTAACAATTTAGAGTTCACCAAGAGAATAAGAATTTAAGTATAAGTAGCAAACTCAAGAGTTCACAGATGAGAAATAAATATGTACTACATGACTGAAGATTAATTTTTCTTGCAACATAGATACCTGGTGCTATCTTTCTTATTTTCACTTTTCATAGAGATGTGGCACATTAGCATTAATTTCAACAGTAAACTACAGAAAAATCCAAAATACCAATGGCTTAGAAAATAGAAATAATTTCTTTTATGAAGAAATTCAGAGTCAGTCAAGTGCCAGGAAATTTACTCTGTTCCAGAAAGCTCTAAGAGGCCAAAGTTATATCTGGTCCACTGCTCTGCCATCTCTAGTTTATGGCTCATGTCCTCAGAGTTTAAAATAGCAGTAAGCACTCTCTGCATCACATCTGTGTTTCAGAAAGTAGAAAGAAGAAACACATAAAGAAGAAAAGGAGGCAAAAAGATGAGTACCAGCTGTCTTTGAAGGAAGGTTCAAGAAACTTTGCTAACATTGAATTTGCCAAAACTTAATCTCATATTACACCAAACTGCAAGAAATTATAGACAATGTAACTTTCTCTAGTTTACCTAAACATTATTCTAGACTATTTATTAACAGAGAGACATATAGAACCAATATCAAAAAGTCACATTGCAAAAAAACCTAGTTCTTTATCTTTGAATGGAAGTACAAATTCTGTATTAACTGTCTCTCTGATTTTTGGTATTGCCAATCAAATCTAAGTAAATTTGATTGAAGCTGAAATAAAGAAGAAAAAGCATTATACACTGTTGTTATGGTAACTGGAATGGTTGATATGTATTTATTACTTTTACAGCTTTAAAGGACATATTTCTAACCATGTCTTTTAAAAAACTGCTGTAGAGTTTGCTTAATAGTTGAGTATGAAGAAATATTTATGTCTCTATTGGCCAAAAAACCAATTTTGAGTAATTGACATGTTTTTAGCAACTCTGTAATTTATTTCATTTAATTAAATTTTCATCTTGTTTTCACAGTGGCTAATAGGAAATATTTAAAGCTTTAGACAGAAGAAATTTAATTTTGAACTACTTACAATTTCTATTTGTAATTTACTAACAGAACTAGATATGAGACAACTGAAAGAAAACATGGCCAATTACAGTGTCATTAGGAATTTTAGTAATATAATCTACCATTAAAGTTATTTTCTTATAACCTACAAAATGTTTCAGTCCATATATTTGGTAAAATAACATTTTGATTATGACATCTGCACATAGATAAATAAATATGAAGTTGTGAGAGGTAAATAAAATTTTAAATTTTTGACCACAGTTTTAACTTTCATCTTTCAAAAACAAAATTTTAAATATTTAGCTTTTTGATAAACATACCATGGTTATACAAGACAAAACAGAGTGAAAGATATATAGAAACTCTCTGTACTTTAAAACTCTTTTGTAAACTCCTATAATATTGTTTTTTAAAAAGTAAAACTAGCCAGACCAGGCAGTGGCACAGTGGATAGAGTGTTGGACTAGGACGCGGAGGACCCAGGTTTGAACCTTGAGGTTGTCGGCTTGAGTGCAGGCACATCTGGTTTGAGCAAGGCTCATCAGCTTGAGCTCAAGGTCACTGACTTGAGCAAGGGGCTCAAGCCTCTTGGTGCCCCTAGTCAAGGCACATATGAGAAAGCAATCAATGAACAACTAAGGTGCTGCAATGAAGAATTGATGCTTCTCATCTTTCTCCCTTTCTGTCTGTCTGTCTGTCCCTATCTGTCCCTCTCTCTGTCTCTGTCACAGAAAGAAAGAAGGAAAGAAAGAAAGAAAGAACAAAAGGAAGAAAGAAAGAAGAAAAGAAAAAATCATAAAACTAAGACTTATGGACATAGACAAAAGTGAATTGGTTACCAGAGGGAGGGAGGGAAGTAAAGAGGGATAAATATACTATGATGGAAAATTATTTGACTTTGAGTGTTGGGCACCCATGCAGTCAATAGTTCAAATGCTATAGAGATGTTTACCTGAACTCTATATGTTCTTATGGACCAATATTACCCTTAAATTTAATTTAAAAATATATTTAAAAATTTTTTCAGAATTAAAATATATTACAAATTTTTATTCAAAGTTTTAAAGGTGCCATGGCTAATATTATCTAGTAATAATTTTACATATAGATAGAAAGTGAAAACATTTTGACTGTGACTGTCATTTTAAGTCATTCACATTCAACCTTACCAACTTTGTCTCAAGTTGGTCTGTATCACCTCCCAACTTAAACACATGGTTACACTCAGTTTTGAAGTAAAAGTGAGAATATCAGATATCAAGAATTTACCATGTGTCAGGAAATTATAAAGTTCCATGGTCTCTTAGCTTCCTATATTCATGAAAGAGATCTCCAGCTTTGAGAGGAAACTGTGGAAGGAAGTATTTGTCTTAGCAATTCATTAAAATGTTTAAAAAAAAATAGAAAGAAAAAAAAACTAATTCAGCTTTCTTCATAACCCAAGTTTTTTCCTACTTTCTTTTTCAAAATTAAAGCTACCACCATTTTCCCAGATGCCCAAGAGAAAAAGTTAGTTCAGAAACATATTTCTGGTAACTATGTAAACACAACAAATTAAAATCAATTAAAAAATATATTTCTGTTAGAGGTTTGTTATTTAAATTCAAGCTGTCTTCTCCATCTCATCTTTCAGTTCAGGTTGCTTTCAATCTGGATTATTTGGCATCTGCTCCTACATAGTCTCTGCCTTTTATTGTTACTCGCACAATTCATTTCATAAAGGACCATCAGCTTTTTCTAGTGCAGACCAATATCTGTGGGCCTTCTCTGATGTTCCTCCCCACAAAACACACACACACATGTACAAAAACATACACACATATACACAAGCATATTCAGAAATTTTAAGACTCAATATTGAACTCCAGTATTCAGTTTTACTCAGTTCAACAAATCAAAAGCATATTTTACTCCAAGCTATGAACTGAACACTTTTATTCACAAAGCAGTATGACCAAATTTCTGTACTTGTAAAACAGTAGCAGAATAGGCCATCTAACATTATACTCTTTCCTATTGTCCAGATTTTGTATATTTTAGCAAAAACAAACTGTAAATTCTCTAGATATATCCTATACACCTTTTCTCTTCACTTAAAATGCATAATCTTTTTTCATTATTTTCTTTTGGATTGTCCATAAAAATCCATGTGAAGATCTGCATTATAAATTTTTCCCTAAACTATACAACAACAAATAATCTCCCCATTTCCTTAAAAAAATTATTTGCACAATTAATACATGCCCATCAAGTGTCAGGACACAAGAAACATTAAAAAAGACCTGCTTGAAGAACAACTTAAACTTCTATAAATCAAAGAATAAATATAAAGTTTAATAATAGTACATTCTGAAATTGTTTAGATATGGAGAAAGCCTTCCTGGTACATGCTTAGCACATTCTATTTGATATTAATATCATTATTATATGTGCTTTTCATCCTCTACCAGTTTGTAAGCTTCTTGAGGAAGCAAGAATATCCTTTAATTTTATTAATAGTCCCTTTGTATATGCCTCATACAACCATATGATGATTCTTGTTTATTGACTGTATTATAATCTAACTACTAACCCTAATGATAGATTATAGGTAGGCAAAATGTTGAGAGACATTTGTGTAAAAATGTCCATTCCCACCTCCAGAACAGTTTAAGACCAACTCATAAGAACATGACTTCACCACATTGAAGAGAAGCAAAAAAAGACATTGATTAGAAAAACCCACAGTTGATTTAGATCAACTGTCATGAAAGCTCTCAGAGTAGAGGTGCAGCCACCTCTGAAGCTTTGTCTGATTCGTGGCATGGAGCCTGCAGGGTGGTGGCCCAGTGGGTGTGAGCACACAAGGTAAAAGATATCTTCCAACCCTTCTGCCTCTTGCAGTGCTGTTGAGTAGAGATGGCACTATGAAGGAGCATGGACAGACAAGAGGGCAGGCAAAAGTCCAGAAGTCCAGCTTAAGCCGCAATGGTTGGTAGCTAGCTCAGAATCTTGAATTGGTTCTGTGACCAAAAGGACTACCTAATAGGTGTGTTAACAACATTCTGACTGCCCAATTGTGCACAGCCTCACTAAAGAAATAATCACAAGCCAGCAGGAAGTAATCCACTGGCCAGGATGCCCTCCTGGACTTATCCTGACCGTAGGGTCTCAGAACAAATCTATAGATTTGATCATTGGGGTTCTTAGAAACATTTGGTGGACTCCACATGGAACGGGAGTAGAGATTTTGAAAGTAGGGAGAAGAAACTGGACTATGGGCAGAGGCGGATTTAAGGGCAGGTGCACCGGGCATGTGCTCTGGGCCACAACTTCTGAAGGGCCCTGCAAAACCCCAACTTTACACTTCTTCCTAATGACACCAAGTTTGGTTTCATATGTGCAATTTTAATATTAATAGTACATAATATTTTTATTTATTTAAAAATATAGTTAACATGTATTTTTATTTTTCTTGTCTCTCTCTCTCTCTTTTTTTTTTTTTTTTTTAAGGAGCCCAATATTTTCTTCTATGACCAGAGCCTCAATTGAGCTTAATCTACCTATGACTATGGGAAACTTGTTCTGGAAATCTCTGCTGAATTGGCAGGTCTGAGGCTTGGAGGGAGGAGGATTTAGAGAATTTTGAAAAACGCAGTTCAAAGTGTGGCAGGTTTAGGGATATAGATTCTGTCATGAAGAATAAAAGGAAAAAAGCAACCCTTCTCTCCTCAGAGACATCAGGAAGAAGTTGAGCTAAGCATAATGTACTCTCCAGTTTTGCCTATTGTTTAAATTACCCCATCTTCTTTGGGATTGAGAAATTACCCTTGAATCATTTGGGAAAGAATTCAAGAACATTAAATGAAAAGGGTAAAGATAATGTTAAGAGTAATAATAGCATGAGAGATACTCCTGATCTCTCCCCTTGCAATTTCAACAAATTGAACAACTATAACATGATGAAAAAAACCCAGTTGGGCTCACAAGTGCCCCTGAAAGATCTGTGCACCGAATGGACTAAAGGTCTGTTGAGATTTGGGGAGGAGCATCCGGAGGCATGAGATCTCCATTGCTAGAGTTGTAAAACTGGAAAGCTGAAGCTGTAAAGCCAAAGCCATAGAGCCCTCACAAAATGCCCCACCCACCAACATGACTGCAGTAGCACCTACATCATTGCAAGAGCAATGTTTCAGTGAGGACAGCCCAGGGACTTCACAGAGCTAAAATTTGTAATACATCAACACCTGCTGGAAGAAACCTCTCAAAACTAATATTTACTTTCTTTTTCCTTTTTATCTTTTTTCTTATTTTTCTTTTTTCTCTTTCTCTTTTCAGTTTCATTTTCTGTAATATATATAATTTTTACTTTTATTTTTTGTGGGTGTTTTGTTTTTGATTTTTTTTGTTTGTATTTGATCTTTTTCTGTGGCTTTTCTTCTTGTCATTATTTTTAATTTTTTATGTTTTTATTGTATTTTTAAAATTCTAATTTCCATTTCTTTAGTTGTTTTTCTGTTAGGGTTCTTTAAAAAACCACTCTCAAATGCCATTAAGGAAGAAGAAATCAAATATCATGACAAAGACATAGTTCAGAAAGAAAGTGAAAAAAATCTCAATTACATGAAAAACTTGGATTTAAATGATAAAGAATTAAAATTGAAGTCCTGAAAATACTCAAAGAGATGCAAGAAAACAGCAGTAAGCAACTTAATGAGCTGAGAAAACAAATTAATGAACAAAACATACTTCACTAAGAAGATTGAAACTTTAAAAACAAAAATAAAGAACTCAATACATGAATTTAAAACTGAAGTAGCAAGTTTAACTAATAGAACAAACCAGATAGAGGAAAGAATCAGTAGGCAACTAAAGATGCTACAGAGAGAAGAGGAGAGAGACTCATGGATTAAAAAAGCCAAGAGAGCTCTACAAGAATTGTCTGACTTCATCAGAAAGAGCAATATAAGAATAATGGGTATATCAGAGAAGAAGAAGAGAGAGAAGGAAATGGAGAGCATATTCAAACAAGTAATTGAGGAGAATTTCCCAAGTCTATGGAAAGAGTTAGAACTTCAAATCCAATAAGCGAACAGAACACTGAGTTATTTCAACCCAAACAGATCTACTCCAAGGCACATCATAATAAAATTGTAAAAAATCAATGACAAAGAAAGAATCCTCAAGGAAGCTATGAAAAAGAAGAATATAAAATATAAATGAAAGCCCATTAGGTTATTATCAGACTTCTCAGAAGAAACTTTACAAGCCAGAAGACAATGGACCCAAACATTCAAAATACTGAAAGAGAAGAATTACCAGCCAAGATTACTATATACATCAAAGATATTCTTCAAATATGAAGGGAAAATAAAAACTTTTACATACATACAGAAGCTGAAGAAATTTATCACCATAAAACCCCCACTACAGGAAATACTCAAGGAGGTTATTTGACTAGAGAGAAAGAATAAAACAAATCCAAAGTACAAGTAAAAGTTCCAACAAGGTCACAATAAAAATAAGGATAATCTGTGACAACAATAACATAAAAAGAGAGAGGATAAAAGTCAACAGTAGCAAAGGAGGATGGAGTCCAGAAGCACTCATAAGACAAAGGACTCTTATACATATGGACATTTTTCTCTTAATAACCTAATGGTAACCACCCCAAAAAAGCCACTACTGAACTACACAGCTTAAAGAAAAAAGAAACAGTGGAAAGAAGTATGGAATGCCACCAAACAAAAACAATAGACAGAAACACAAAAGAGAACAAAATAAGACACATAGCTAACAGAAAACAAAACATAAAATGGCTATAGGAAATCTTCAAGTGTCAATAATTACCCCAAATGTAAATGAATTGAATTTACCAATTGAAAGGCACAGAGTAGCACATTGATTCAAAGAGCAAAACCTAACCATATGCTGCCTTCAAGAGACACATCTAAGCTGCAAGGACAAAAGTAGACTCAAAGTGAAAGGTTGAAAAATGATTCTCCAAGCAAATAATACCCAAAGAAAAGTAGGTGTAGCCATATTCATATCTGACTTCAAGACAGCAAAGGTAACTAGAGACAAATATGAACATTTCATAATGATAAAGGGGACATTGTATCAAGAAGACATAACACTTCTGAACCCTTTGAGTAGTACAAGTGTTCATGTACGTCCTCGTGCCTCCTGACCATCTCAGATTCTACAGTATGATCATACAAAATGTTTTATTTTAAAAATGTGTAAAAATGGAACAACACTAAAAAAAGGCAAATGTATGTTCTTCTTATTTCCATAAATGGGTTATCAAACAAACATGATTTTAAGTTAATAAAACTATAACTGTAACTAATTTATTTTTTGAAAAAACTCACTCCCAGTGGTCAGCAAGCATTAAAAAAAACTCACTACTCAAAGGGTTAATATATATGCACTGATCCAGGGAGCACCAAAATATATAAGACATCTAATAACTTATCTAAAAATAGGAGCAGACAAAACACAATCATACTTGGAGATTTTAAGACACCATTGATAGCTTTAGATAGTTCATTCAAACAGAAAATCAATAAATATATATCAGTCTTACATGACACACTGTACCAAATGGACATAATAGATATTTATAAGACATTTCATCCCAAAACATCAGATTATACATTCTTTTCCAGTGTACATGGAACATTCTCAAGGATAGATCATATGTTGGGCCACAAATATAACACTAAAAAATTCAGGAAGATTGATATTATACCAAGCATATTCTTTTACCACAAGGCTTTGAAATTAAAATTCAACTTAAAAAAGGAAGTAAAGAGACCCACAAAAATATGAAAATTAAACAGTATACTTCTAAAAAATAACTGGGTCAAGGAAAAAATAAAGCAAAGATCTCATAAGACAAAGAACTTTTGTACATATGAACATTTTAATAACCTTATGGTAACCACCCATGAAAAAGCCACTATTGAGCTACACAGCTTAAAGAAAGAAGAAATAGTGATTTTGGCAGAAAAATAGACATACAAACCAATGGAACAAAATTGAGAGCCCAGAAATAAAACCACATATATATAGACAAATCATCTTCAACAAAGGAGCCAAAAACACACAACGGAGAAATGAAACCTCTTCAATAAATGGTGCTGGGAAAATTGGAAAGCCACATGCAAAAGAATGAAATTTGACTACACTTTGTCCTCCTGCACAAAGATTAATTCAAAATGGATTAAAGACCTAAATATAAGTTCCAAAACAGTAAATTACATAGAAGAAAACATAGGTACTAAGCTCATGGACCTTGGTTGTAGAGAACAATTTATGAATTTTACCCCAAAGGCTAGGGAAGAAAGGGAAAAAATAAATGAAGGGACCATATTAAACTAAAAAGCTTTTGCACAACAAAGAAACTGACAACAAAGCAAATAGGCAGCCAAACTAAATGTGAGATGATATTTGCAAATGACAGCTCCAATAAGGGGTTAATATTGAAAATATATAAAGAACTCACAAAGCTCAGCAACAAACAAGCAAACAATCCAATTAAAAAATGGGGAGAGGACCTGAACAGACACTTCTCCCAAGAGTGCCGTGAACCAGTACAGCTAGTAATTCTGGGTCCTGAGCGAGAACAGTGTGGAATTAAGAAAATAGACTCACTGAGAAAAGAGGATGGAATCGAGAGGCCTCTTCAATGCTGATGACAATATCAGAGAACCATAGCCTCCAGTTTGCTTTATCATATAGTCATATGCAAATAAGGAAGTCTGATACAAAGTCACACATCTGAGGCAAAACAGGAACTCTCTTAAGGCATAAATAGGAATCCCTCCACCATGTGTAAGTGAAATTAACCAACATCTGAACAAACAAAGGGTGAGAGGAAGGGCATGTAAATTGTTTCCAGAAACTTAAGCAAGCAAGTGGAGAGGGGCTATGGGATGAGTGCAAATACTCAGCTTCATAGCCAATATGGAAGTGGGTGGGGGAGAACTTAGCCTTTTGCTAAGCCTTGAATTTACAAAGGCTTTTTGCCACTTGCAGTCTACCATACAAGAGGACATACAACTAGCCAACAGATATATGAAAAATGCTCATCTTCCTTGCTATTTGAGAAATTCAAATAAAAACTACAATGTCATACCACCTCACACTTGTTAGATTGGCTATTATCAACAAGACAGGTAATAACAAGTGTTGAGGAGGCTGTGGAGAAAAAGAAACCCTCATTCACTGCTGGTAGGAATGCATTTTGTACAACTATTAATGGAAGAAAATATAGTTGTTCCTCAAAAAACTAAGAATAGAACAACCATATGACCCAGCAATTCCTCTTCTTGGTATCTATCGCCAAAACTCGACAACAATGGTACATAAAGACAGATGCACCGCCATGTTCATTGCAGCATTATTTACAATGGCTAGGACATGGAAACAACCAAAATGTCCTTTGATAGAGCATTGTATAAAGAAGTGGTACATATATTCAGTGGAATAGTACTGAGCCATAAAAAATGATGACATAGTGACATTTACAACAACATGGATAGACCTTGAGAACATTATACTGAGTGAAATAAGTAAATCAGAAAGAGCTAAGAACTGTATGATTTCACACATAGGTGGGACATAAAATGGAGACTCATGGACATAGATAAAAGTAAAGTGGTTGACAGGGGGGAGGGTCATGGGAAAAGGGTGTAAAGAGGGACAAATATAAGGTGACAGAAAATGATTTGACTTTGGGTGATAGGTATACAACATAATCAACAGCTTAAATGCTATAGAAATGTTCACCTGAAACCCTATGTACTTTTATTGATCAATGTCACCCTGTTAAAGTTAATTTTCTAAATAAAATTAGAAAAAAACAAACAAATAGAGAAAGATCAAAACATTTTTACAGCCAGGAAGAATCTAAAGTGACATAATTAAGTGTACTGTAGCATCTTGGATAGACCCTAGAACAGGAAAACTAAAATAATCTGAATAAACTATGAACTTTTGTTAATAATAATGTATCCATATACATTAATTGTGACAATGCACTATATACTAATGTAGAATATTAGTAATAGGGGCAACTGAGTTTGAAGGGTTTTTTGTTATCTTTGCAATAATACTATAAATTTAAAATTATTTTAAAACAAAAAGTTAATTAAAAATATTTAATGAACATCTCTCCTTATGAAAACCCAAGAAATGTAGGAAATCTGTCTCTAACATTAGAGATGCTTTTGAAAAGGTGCCTAATTAAAAAACACCTGGAAGAAACTAAATCCCACTTTTCCCTGCTTTGAGACCTCTTATTTATATCTGGTTTTCTAATTGTTTTCCCTGAATGTAGTTTGCATGCCCCCCTCACCCAACATCAACAGGATAAATCAGAATGTGCTCTGTAAGCACAGTGATTCAGATCACCTTTCTATCTTGTTTGAACTTTTTATCTTTCTCTCTGTCCCTAAAATAAACATACATTCTTGTTTGTCCAAATGTCGATAGTCCAGTTTGACATCTATTTTCCTGGTGTGATCGTTTGTAGTGCCCTGTTTCATTCCTACAGTGTCTGGTTTGAATAATGTATTATATGATTACCATTTCCATTGCTTTTCTTTTCTTCTTTTCCAAGTGAGAGGAGGAAAGATAGAGAGACAGACTCCTGCATGCACCCTGAACAGGTTCTATCTGGCAACCCCTGTCGGGACGATGCTCTGCCCATCTGGGATCATGCTTAAATGGAGCTGTTTTTAGCTCCAGGCTTCATGGAGCCATCCTCAGTACCCTAGGCCAATGTGCTTGAACCAATCGAGCCATGGCTGTGGGAGGAGAAGAGAGAGAGAGAGAAGGGGGAGGGGAGGTGAAGCAGATGGTCACTTCTCCTGTGTGCCCTGACTGGAAATCAAACCCAGGACACCACACGCCAGGCTGACACTCTACCACTGAGCCAACTGGCCAGGGCCCCCTTTTCATTGCTTTCTTTGTTTAATTTGAATTTTATAATTTTACATACAAACCCTTCATGTATGAGTCCTGCTATTAAGAAAGATTGACCTCACACCCTCCTGATTTCTCCGCTGTAAAATCAAAACTCATCAAAAGAGTGGGTTGTATCTTAAACATATTTGTACTTCTGATTCCTAACATCATGTCAGGCATTGAATAGGCACTTAATAATAATTATTGATTTCAAATAATTGCATTTAAAATTAAAGTTATTGTTATTAATGGTATTCTGTATGTATCATCCTTAGATTATTTGGTATAGCCATATGGTCTTTTAAATTCTTTTTAACATGTTAATTTACTCCTTCCACAAACTACTATTGCCCACCAAATATGTACAAGTTGAGCAATGCCCTGGTAATGCTTTAAGCGAGAAAAACTAAAAACAAACAAAATACAAATAAGGGCACAAAGGGTGTTAGTAAAAAAATACTAGAATTATATTTAAAGCACTGTGAGGGCACAAAAGAGAAAGTGGGTCAAGTATGAGGAGATGGAGAGAAAAGAATGGCTTTAAGAAAGAAATGACTTTCACTGAGTCCTGGAGTATGAATGGTTGTTTCTCTACCAATTTGGAGGAAGCTATGCCAGACCTGGGCATGAAGGTATGAAATAACTACACACATTCGGGAAGGTGTAACTATTCAGTAGAACTGGAGTAGGAAATAAAAGGAGCCATGGATGAAGCTAGACAAGTATATAGAGCTCAAAGCTCAGAGAGGATTACTGACCTTTCCCTATAAACAATGATGATTCTAATTAGTGTCAGTGAGTTAAGGGCATGAGTAGTATAGAAATTTAGAAAGACCAGCCTTGTGTCAGTGTGGCGGACATATAGAAGGAGGGAGCTATTTTTCCTTGCACTTCAGAGATGATTTCAGAGATCCAGAAAGAAAATGGAGGTAATCAAAGATGGGCAAATATATATTAAGCAGGTAGATCTGAAGGACTTACTAACTGGATATGAATGGTGAAGAAAGAGATAACTGTAGGATACATCATAGGTGTTCATTTTGGGAAGTTTAGTGTTAATTCTGACATTCATCAAAATAAAAGCATCAAGATAAAAATTGAATTTTAGAGGAATAAAGAATAAAGAAAAAAGAGTCTATAAAGTAGACTATCAAGAAATAGAAGGATAGGGAAGAACCATGTTGTAAAAATTTAGAATTGGATATTTCAAACTGTAGAGCAGTGGTCCCCAACCTTTTTTGGGCCATGGACCGGTTTAATGTCAGAAAATATTTTCACGGACTGGCCTTTAGGGTGGGACGGATAAATGTATCACGTGACCGAGACAAACATCAAGAGTGAGTCTTAGACAGATGTAACAGAGGGAATCTGGTCATTTTTTAAAAATAAAACATCATTCAGACTTAAATATAAATAAAACGAAAATAATGTAAGTTATTTATTCTTTCTCTGCAGACCAGTACCAAATGGCCCACGGACTGGTACCGGTCCGCAGCCTAGGGGTTGGGGACCACTGCTGTAGAGGATTATTAATATTTGCAGAGGCTACAGACCAGTCTAGGATTGTAAGGACTGAAAATAATAAGAAATATATTTATTTATAGACATCTGAGTTAAATGATGCCTTTGATAAAACCATGGCAAACTGGAAAAGGTTATTCACATTTATTGGAGTTCTGCTATGTTTATAGTTCTGAGGTAGGAATTATGAATATTGACATGAATAGGACCATGCTCTGCCTGTAGGACTCGTGGCTCTGAAATGAGCCAGGCCAACATGAAAGGCCAAGCTAGCCACTCTCTGAGCAGACTCACCTTGACTAAACATAAAGGGGAAGCTTTTAAATTTTTTTTATTGCCTTTGACCATACTGTATGGTCATACTTTATTGCCTTTGACCATACTTTCTCTTTCCCATCTCTTAACCAAATCTAGATTAAAATGACCATTTTTTTTTTACCAACTTCAGTTATTAAATTTAGTCCAGGAGACTAGCCAGATGTTGTTCTGTCTTTACAATTCCCTGAAGAGCAATGCTGAGTGACTGAGCATATGTTGTGAATCCCCTTCTAATCCAATTACATAAAGCTAGGATATAAGTGGAAAGGGCACAAAGCTGCTCATGGGGAAAGTTGTGGACAAAGAAAAGTCTCTTTTATGGGGTGTAAATGGAAAAAAAATGGCGAGGCCACTTTCAGACAAAAAAAGAAAAGAAACTTCAGCCCAATAAAGAATTTGGAGTTAGGTGCAGACTTAAAGAAATTCATTGTATGTTGTTCTGGGAACCGAAAATTCTTATTTATTTTAGTTGTTGGAGCATGAATTGCAAGGATGATGGAATAGCAGTAAATGTGTGTGTGTTGGGGGGGGGGGGCACAAAGTTGTGCTCTAAAAAATTCTGTTTCTCATTTTGAAATTATGTTTGATTTTATTTATGAAGACTTATTTACTAACAATGAGGACTAAAGTTATTAATAGGTAGAATAAGGAACTATCCACACAGTATAATTTGAGAGTATGATCTAATGATGGCAGTTAGACAGGGTTTAATTGCAAAAGAAAACCTACAGGACCCAAAATGATTACACCTACAAATTTAGGTTTTATTGCCAGAAAATGATACAACATAACAACAACATTAAAGTAGATAAAGCATCAGAGCCAAAGAGCATCTCCCAACCAAGGGTCCAGGGAGGTGAGTTGTGGACTCTAATTGTCATCTCTCTGAATCAGAGAGTGAACACAAAGAGGAAGCATGAGAGTCACTATAACACATAAAAATTTTAAATATACCCTCTGCTTATTAATGGCTAATTCCAGTGATCCTGGAATTGGTTTTACTTGTGTAGAGCAAGAGACTACCTGCATGTCTCTGACACCAGGTCAAGCATGACACACACTGATTAATAGTGTTGCACTGTAACTGATGTAAGAGGGGTTTGTATTAGCTCATCAGCATTGTTTGTTAATAACTGTGAGATTAATGATTTCCACCTAGCCTCTGTCAGATTCTGGATAGTTATACCATCATTACATAAAAGAATATGCTTATTTGACCAGCAAAGTATAAGAACCCCAACCTAATTTACATATTCTGTGCACATGTAGATTTTTCCTAATCCAAATGAGAAAGTAGACAGCCCTTAAATAGGGAGGGCAATAGGAGCTTACATCTGACCTCTATGGACCTGTTGTTAAAGAAACAGTCTGGCTCTGATGCACTTACTTACTTTAATGTTGTTGCTACCTTATATCTCTTTCTGCAATAAAACATAAATCTGTAGATATTATCATTTGGGTGATGTAAGAATTTTCTGACAGCAGAGTTGGTCATAATATTGCATTTGACTATAGTATCATTTCTCTATTCTAAATAAACATGTGTGTGCTTATGTTACTGGAAGGGTCATAGAGCTTTCCAAGTTAAGGTTGCTTGATAAACTGGTCAGGACTGACCCTAATCTTCAAAGCATAATGTATTGGAGGGTCAGTGCCAGTTGGATATAGGACTTAGGGAAGAAGGTGTTTGGAGATGAGAAGAGCTACTTTTTGATGTCTCTGGGTGACGACACCATCAAGAAGGTATTGAGCCAGTAATCTTACAAGGAGTTAATTATGTTAGAGGAAAACAAAATCCTACTTTAATCACTTGAAGTGTTATTTTTCTTTTTTGTGAACATTTGTGTTAACTGAGAAACTTCCTAGAAGTGGCAGTTTATCATTTTGATCACTTGAAATCTAGCTTTAAAACTAGCATTCTGAATTCAATACTTTTACCACTAGTTCCTCTGTACTCATCATGCTCCCTGAATAGAAATTGTCTGGCACTTTGTCCTATGGGAATTCCTCATATTTTAAGTAAACACTGAGTATGTCAAATCTCTTCTTGCCATAAAAAAATTTTCAACAGTTGCTAGCTCTGAAAGTTAAAATGTTAAATCAGGTGAAAAACACTGCAATTTAAAAAAAAAATTCAGTGTCAAAGGATTGAAGATATAGTTTAATAATTTTAAAAGATCAAGTGTTTTTTTGTTTGTTTTGTTTTGGGTTTTGTTTTTTTTTTTGTATTTTTCTAAAGTGAGAAGTGAGGAGGCAGAGAGACAGGCTCCTGCATACACCCCACTGGGATTCTCCCCCAAGCCCACTAGGGGGTGATACTCTGACCATCTGAGGTATTGTTTGGTTGCAACCAGAGCCATTCTAGCTCCTGAGGCAGAGGCCATGGAGCCATCCTCAGTGCCCGGGCCAACTTTGCTCCAATGGAGCCTTGGCTGTGGGAGGGGAAGAAAGAGATAGAAAGTAGAGGGAGAACAGTGGAGAAGCAAATAGGCTCTTCTCCTGTGTGCCCTGGCCTGGAATTGAACCCAGGACTTCCATATGCTGGGCCAACATTCTACCACTCAGCTAATTGGCCAGGGCCAAGATCAAGTGTTTTGTTAATAAATAATAGAGTAATTTAAAAAACAAAAAACAAAAAAAAGTGTGGGACAACTAAAAAATTCAAGCGATGACTCTATTAAATTACTAAAATGAGTTCAAAGCAACATAAGAACTACATATTGGTATGCTTTATGTTCATGAAAAGAGTGTGAGTTAACACTTTTCCCCTTATACTAAAAAAGTCTGTTCAGATGAGACCCAAATGAGAATTTGGTATTCCTAACTCTTTGAGTAGTATGAATGGTCATGTACATCCTCATTCAAAAAGTCAACAAAAAACTCACTACTCAAAGGTTAATTAAAATTGTGTACAGACTGAAATGGATCTACTGTGAGATTGGCCATTTTAAAAACTAATATAATTGGGCTTGGCCAGATAGCTCAGTTGGTTAGACTTAGAGCATTGTCCTGCAGCACAGACATGGGAACTTTCACTTTATAAAAAATTTTTTTTACAGGAAAAGAGAGAGAGAGAGTCAGAAAGAGGGATAGATAGGGACAGACAGACAGAAACAGAGAGAGATGAGAAGCATCAATCATCAGTTTTTTGTTGTGGCACCTTAGTTGTTCATTGATTGCTTTCTCATATGTACCTTGACCGTGAGGCTACAGCAGACCACGTAACCCTTTGTTCAAGCCAGCGACCTTGGGTCCAAGCTGGTGAGCTTTTTGATCAAACCAGATGAGCCTGCACTCAAGCTGGCAATCTTGGGGTCTCGAACCTGGGTCCTCTGCATCCCAGTCTGACACTCTATCTACTGTGCCACCGCCTGGTCAGGCTCACTTTATTTTTTAATGTTTATTTTATTGACTTTAGAGGGAGAAAAAGGGGAAGAGGACACCAATCCATTCTTGTACATGCCCTGACCAGGGATTGAACCAGCAACCTCTGTGCTTTGGGATGATATTCTAATCAACTGAGCTATCCAGCCAGGGCTTGAAACAAGTACTTTTAAAGGTGAGGATGAGATGGCGCTAATTTTATGTATTTTATTTCCTGGTACATTTAATTATGAGAGAGTGAACAAAGGGATTAGTATATATGGTAAAAATATGGCCTCCACATCATCCATGGGTGTGATAATGGTTGGTTACCTTGGGCCAGTCACAGCTTCTACAAACTTTAGATTCCCTGGCCAAGGCTCATCATGTAGCCATACAGTTTTTATTTGAAAATAGAGCTATTACCCTGATGTATTATTTTGCTAGAGCTACCATAACTAAGCACACAGAGTCATGGCTTAAACAATAGAAATTTATTTCTCATTCTATTAGGACTAGAAATCCAAGATCAGGTGTCAGCATGGTTGATTCTTTCTTAATTCCATTTCCTGAGCTTGTAGATGGTCATCTTCCTCCAATGCCTTCAAATTGTCTCCCCTATGTATGTTTGTATCCTGATCTTACCTTCTTATAAGTATACCAGTATATTGGATTAAGCCTACCCCATGACCTCATTTAAACTTATTTACCTCTGTAAAGATGCTATCTTCAATGAAGTTATATTCTGAGATGCAGGAGGTTAGGGCTACCACTTATGAATTTGAGATGGACACAATTCAACCCATAATGCTTGGAATGTTAATTCTACTGGCTATTAGTGTCTTTGTAAATGAATTTCTACTATTTAAATCATGAACAATATTGTAGGGGAAAAAAAGTCATGAAAAACAAAAGGATAATACTAAAAGAGAGAATAAGAAGAAAAATGGAAGAAAAAATCTTGGCTTATTGAAAAACTTTAATTATGTGAAGCTTCTAAATTCTATCATCTGTGTATTCACAGATTTATGTTTCACTCTTCACTTTCATTAGGGTTCTCAGTATGTCAACCAGAATATGCAATTCACATGTTGGGAAATTGTTTCCCAATGTCTTCTCTAAATCCATAGAAGCAAATTAATTTGCATATTTGGCAAATGTGCAAAAGCTCCACACTATTTCAACACTGACAGAATAATTTGAAAAGATTTTAGATGAGACTTGTCATATTATTACGGACTCTAATTAGCATTCTAAAAGGTAGAACATTTTTCTATGCAATCAAGCTCTATTTGGAAAGTGTTAAATTCATTATTTTTTTTTCCATTGGGGGAAGAGAATATTGTGGAAGAAATCTTGAGAAGTAGGACTATAGTAATCGTGAGGGTGTAAATCATCTATGCCATAACAAATGCTATAACAGAGAAAATTATTATGTATAAAATAATTCCATAAGTGATGTTTACTAACTATTATAAGCAGAAATCAATACAATGCATGTTCTGCAATATTCTCTTGTTTGGGTAGGAATTAAAGAGCATGCTCCTCTCTCTGATAGGGACCAGTTACTCTGCACAGATGTTTCTTCTTGGAGATCATTTTCTGATGCTGATCTTCTCTCCACAATGGAGAGAAGAATAAGCCCTGTTTCACTACTTCTCTCCTCTGCTGCTCTGCTAGCAGTGTTAGGCCATCATAATTAGCACAAGATACCTGAGGGCCTCTACACTTCAGATAAGTCTCTTTGGATCAGTCATTGCAAGATACCTCCTACAGGCCCTGGCCGGTTGGCTCAGCAGTAGAGCATCTGCCTGCCATATAGAAGTCCCCGGTTTGACTCTCAGAGCACACAGGAGAAGCAAAGCAATCATCTGCTTCTCCAGCCTACCCCCCATCTCTCTCTCTCTCTCTCTCTTTCTCTCTCTCTCTCTTCCCCTCTCACAGCTATAGCTCAAATGGTTCAATCAAAGGTGGCTCTGGGCACACTGAGGATGGCTCCATGGCCTCACCTCAGGCACTAAAATAGCTTGGTTGCTAAGCAACAGAGCAGCAGCATCCCAGATGAGCAGAGCATTGCTTGGTAGGGAGCTTGCTGGGTGGATCCCTGTCTGGTGCATGCAAGAGTCTGTCTCTACCTCTCTACCACTCACAAAAAAAAAAAAAAAAAAAAAAAAAAATACGTCCTGCAGCTCTGTATTAAATTAGGGAAACCTCGCACTTGGAATATCTCAGTCAAGGTTCTAAACTTCCTGAGGAAAAAGCACTATTTTAAATACCTTTATATTAAACAACTCTTTTAATTATATACATCTACATGGTTATTAACAAAATATTGTGTACATTAAAACATAGTTGAAAGGACATCAACTGTTTCAAATATTGACAGTTACGATACACCTGGCATTCCTGATACAATCTAATTTTTTTTTAAGCTATTCAAGTATAGCTGCCCTTAATGATAGAGAAGGGAAGATAATTGATAATTATCTTAGAAAGTGCTCAAGTATGAGGAGATGGAGAGAAAAGAATGGCTTAAAGAACAAAATGACTTTCTCTGAGTCCTGGAGTATGAATGGTTGTTTCTCTGCCAGACAAGTTGAAGGAGGCTATGCCAGACCTGGGCATGAAGGTATGAAATAACTACACACATTCAAGAAGGTGTAACTATTCAGAAGAACTGGAGTAGGACATAAGAGGAGCCATGAATGAGAGGAACCTAGACAAGTATATAGAGCTCAAGGCCTGGAGAGGATTACTGGCCTGTCCCTATAAACCATGGTAATTCTCTCTAATTAGTGTCAGTGAGTTAAGGGCATGAGTAGTACAGAAATTTAGAAAGATCAGCTTGTGTCAGTGTGGTGGACATATGGAAGGAGGGAGGTATTTTTCCTTGCATCTCAGAGATGATTTCAGAGGTCCAGAAAGAAAATGGAAGTAATCAAAGATGAGCAAATATTAAGCAGGTAGATCTAAAGCAGTGGTCACCAACCTTTTTTGGGCAATGGACCAGTTTAATGTCAGAAAGTATTTTCACGGACCAGCCCTTAGGGTGGGACGGATAAATGTATCACGTGACTGAGACAAGTGTCAAGAGTGAGTCTTAGACGGATGTAACAAAGGGAATCTGGTCATTTAAAAAAAATAAAACATCGTTCAGACTTAAATATAAATAAAATGGGAATAATGTAAGTTATTTATTCTTTCTCTGCGGACCGGTACCAAATGGCCCATGGACCAGTATCAGTCCATGGCCCAGGGGTTGGGGACCACTGATCTAAAGGACTTACTGACTAACTGGATACAAATGGTAAAGAAAGAGATAACTGTAGGATATATCATAGGTGTACATTTGGGGAAGTTTAGTGTTAATGCTGACATTTACCAAAATAAAAGCATCAAGATAATAATTGAGTTTGAGAGGAGTAAAGAATAGAGAACAAAGAGTCTATAAAGTAGACTATCAAGAAAGGGGTAGGGAAAAACCATGTTGTAAAAATTTAGAATTGGAAAATTCAAACTGTAGAGGTTTATCAATATTTGCAGAGGCTACAGACCAATCTAGGATTATAAGGACTGAAAATAATAAGAAATATATTTATTTATAGACATCTGAGTTAAATGATACCTTTGACAAAACCATGGCAAACTGGAAAAAGTTATTTACATTTATTGGAGCTCTGCTATGTTTCCAGTTCTGAGCTAGGAATTGTGAATGTTGACATGAATAGGACCATGCTCTGCCTTTAGGACTCATGGCTCTGGAATGGGCCAGGCAAACGTGGAAGCCAAGCTAGCTAGAGAGTGAGCAAATGAGAGGGACAGACAGGGTGGAAAAGGAGAGAGATGAGAAGCAACAACTCATGGTTGCGGCAGTTTAATTGTTCATTGATAGCTTTCTCATATGTGCTTGATGGGGAGGGGCGAGGGCGTGGGGGATGCTCCAGCAGAGTCAGTGACTTATTGCTCAAGCCACTGACTTTGGGCTCAAGCCAGTGACCATGGGGGCATATCTATGATTCTATGCCCAAGCTGGCAACTCCATGCTCAAGCTGGTAAGCCTGCACTCAAGCCAGCGACCATGAAATTTCAAACCTGGGTCCTCAGCCGCCCAGGCCGATGCTCTATCCACTGTGACACCACCTGGTCATATTCTTTTAACCTTTTTTTTAATCTCTGATTTAACTTTGACTCTTCTAATTTGTTTCAAATTTTCACAGTCTCTTAGATTTCTAGTTGAATATATGATGGCATATATTATATGCTGTAAATGGTTGAACTGTACCTCTCTTAGCCTCACATCCTGATGCCAGTTACTTTCTCAGGAATTATAATTTTAAAAACAGTAAAATAGAATGTTTTTAAACAGATTATTTTGAGAAATTTGTAATAATACAAGATACACTTGAGCCAATTGTTCTTTTTTAAGGTAGGTTTTTTTTTGTTTTTTTTTTTTTGAGAGGAAGGAAGATAGTGAGGCAGACTCCTAAATCCGCCCCTACAGGGGTTCACCTGGCAACCACATCTGGGGCATCCTTAGCGCCCAGGGACATGCTTGAAGCCACTGGCTACAGGAAGGGAAGAGGGAGAGAAGGGGAGTGAGAGGAGGAGAGAAGCAGATGGTTGCTTCTTCTGTGAGCCCTGATGGGGATGGAAATCAGGAGCTCCACCTGCATGGTGATGCTCTATCCACTGAGCAACTGGCCAGAGCCTATGTAGAATCCTTTCGATGTTTGACCTTTGTTTTGGTGTTTTTCTACCTAATTGAAAGAATTTTTATAACCTCGCTTTCTTTTCATCCAATTGTAGTTTTTATGTGTCTGGAACTAAATCCATCTTTTACTTCTGCAAGTATTATTTTGTTGTATGCAGCATTTGTTGCAGGAAAAGAGCAGTAAAATGATTATTATTCTTGGTTTATATGTTAAGTGGAATCAGCTCTTTCACATATCATTATAATAGTTACATATATTAGCTCAATCCATTTTCACAAATTTATGAGGTAGGTATCTCTTTAAGAGCAGAGGGCAGCCTGACCAGGTGGTGGTGCAGTGGATAGAGCATTGGACTGGAGGCGGAGGACCCAAGTTTGAAGCCCTAAGGTTACCAGATTGAGTGGGGGCTCACCAGCTTGAGCCCAAGGTTGCTGGCTTGAGCTGGGAGTCACTCACTCTGCTAGAGCCCCCCCCCCCCCCATCAAGGCACATATGAGAAAGCAATCAATGAACAACTAAGGAGACTAAGGAGCCTCAACAAAGAACTGATGCTTCTCATCTCTCTCCCTTTCTTCCTGTCTGTCCCTATCTATCCCTCTCTGTTTATGTCTTAAAAAAAAAAAAAGCAGAGATCAAGTGGAGAAAAAGTTCAACTGCAAGTATTTGCATCTGTGTGATGAGTGTGCTGTTTAAGGAGAAAGAGTGTGGGAAAAAACGTGCTTAACTTATTAGTTGTGTCACCTATCACATAAGGAGTAAGTGGCTGTAGATAAGTACTTAATCAGAAACTTTTGCATTGCATTGATAAACACATTTTATGGAAAATGCAGGAGTATTCTTAAACTTGCATAAAGAAGCATAAAACACATTTATTTCAGTATATAACATTTTTAGGATATATTTCTAGGAGTGAAATTGTTTAGTTAAAAGGAATGGACACAGTGGATGATTTTGATACATACTTTAAAATTATTTTTTAGAAAAATAATTTTTAATAAGACAGTCAACAAGTTATCACATGTTTGATAGATACATAAATTGACCAGGAATTACAACTGCCCTTTTTCTGTTCTGCTTGGCTGCCTGACCCTACCCTTAATTACCGGACAATTGCCCCTGGGACAGAGGGGTTTCAGGAAGCTGGTCAGTTGCCCCAAGAAAGAGTATTCCAGAAAGCTGAACATACCACCATACCCTTGCTCGAGGCTATTCCCAACCCTATAAAATTTTGCCTCAGTCTGTTTTTGGGGCCCTTGTTTCAGAGACACTCTGGCAGGTCTTTCTCCTCTAATAAAGCCTGCACACCTGGAGTTCAAGTGCCGTCTCATTCTTACATCTGGTGCCGAAACCCAGGACAGGGTATCGACTGCCTGGATGGTCCCCTTGCTGGCCAGACTTACAACCAGGGAAGCAATGGACAGCGGCAGCTTGTTCAGGCTAACTTCCTAATTCTGTTCAGCTGTGTGAGTGTGGTTGAGTGACCGGCAGTCCAACCCTGTCCTGAACCCTCTGGACCAGGAGGGTAAGGAGTTTCTCCCTCCCCCTTCCCCGGTTGGCCTCCAAATTTCTCTCCAAAAACTACCCTTCCTGGTCGGACAGTTTTGACTTCAGACCCCATATCTACGAGTGGTCAGCCTCTACTCCTTTATGGACTTCTACAAAAGTCTAGGCGCGCCTAGCCAGGCCACTCTCCTACGTCCCGGGATCTCAGCCTTGGGGTGACGACCTCTTGTCTGAGACTCTCTTTCTACGGAGATTTTCTCCTCTCGAAACTGTACCTGAAGGCGGGGACGCCCCCTTCTGTCACCAGTCTCCTCTGCTGTGGGCTCCTCTCAGTGCAAACCGTTCAGCCAGACTCCCCTCGAAACTCCCCTGGGCTCCTCCCAATCTCAGGCCTCAGAGACTACTCCTCTACTCCTTCAGGATGCTCACTCTACTCTCTGGGGTTCACAGTTTGGGAGGTTTCTACTCTGAGTGACTAGCTTCTACGGACTTCCTCAAAAGTCTAGGCACCTAGCCAAGTTGCTTTCTACTATCATTACAATATCCTAAGAAATCTTGACAACTTTTGCCACTGGACAGGGAGGGCATCAGAGACTCCTTATGCACAGGCCTTTCTTCTCCCTTTGCTCCTGTCCTAATTTCTGTACTGCTTGTTCTACACACAGGCTGGTTTTGGCCAGTGAAACCTCACCTAAAACCTCTGCTCCTAATCTTTCCTTCTCCACAGACTCCCAACTCTCTCTTCCTCCTGCCTGACCCCCCGGGGGCACCCTTTTCTCGGGACCCCTCTCTAATCCCTCTGCAAATCTCTTTCACTCCAGTCTCTTCCCTTCAGAAAACCCCCTCCCTTCTCTTCACTGAATCCTCTTTCTTATTCACTTGCAAATACCAGTCTTTCTCCTCCCCTGCTGGCCAGGGGCCTCTCCCTTCTCTACTGTGTTCTTAAACCCCTCCTCCCTCCTTAAAAGCTGTGGCTCTGGCTGTGGTGCCTGTCTCTCTTCTTCAACCCCTCCCCACTGACTTTGGCTGTATTTTACCCATTTCCCTCTCCCCACCAGCTTCCACTACAGCTATGCCCTTCTCCCCCTCATCCTCTCCCTTCTCTTCAGAATTCTAGCACTTTAACCTCCTCCTCCTCCTGCAGATTCTGACCCTCCTTCTTTCCATCCAGCTGTTCACACTGTCCATCCGTCTGCTTTCTCTCTTCCTCACCCCTATGCTGGCAACTCCCTGCCATCTCGAAAAACTTTAAAAAGCAGAATAGTATATTAAGCTATGTAAGTAAGTAATCCGTCTTGTCTCTTTGTTTGTCAGAAAATATCTCTAGTATAATTTTAATTGAAACAAGTAAAGCGCACTCATTTAGATTCCTTAATTCATAATTTATATATAAAATCTTTGTTTACTGTGTAACTGTGTCTGTTTCCAAGGCCTTAAACCAATAATTACCCATCTTTTAAATCAAGGTTTACTCATTCCCATGAACTCTCCCTGCAATACCCCCATCCTTCCTGTTCAAAAACCTTCAGGGGCCTATCGCCTCATACAAGCCTTACATCTAATCAATGAGGTGATAGTTCCCCTCCATCCAGTAGTCCCTAATCTCTACAAGTTACTGTCACACATTCCCTCAAACACCACTCACTTCAGGGTCCTAGACCTCAAGAATGCCTTCTTTACCATTTCTCTACACCCTGACTCTTACTTTCTGTTTACCTTTATTTAAACTGACCCAGACACTAATGTAACCCAGCAACTTACATGCACTGTCTTACCCCAGGGGATCAAAAACAGCCCACACCTGTTTGGGCAGGCACTAGCTCAGGATTTAGCAGCATGCAATCTCAAAACTAGTACTCTCTTACAATATGTAAATAACCTACTCCTCTGCAGCCCCTCCCTGCCTGCCTCAAGGAGACACACAGCCACCCTTCTTAACTTCCTCACTGTGAAGGGATATCACGTCTTCTCTGCTAAAGTTCAACTTTACTCCTAGTCCATAGTCTATCTGGGCATCGCCTTAACCCCCACCACTTGAGGTCTCACCCTAAATCGAACTCAGACCCTCCACAGTCTCCAACCACCTACCACCGCAAATCAGATCCTTTCTTTCCTCAATCTAATAGACTTCTTTAGACACTGAATTCCCAATTTTACTCTCTTAGTCAAGAAAGCCAACTTAACTGTCACTAAAGGTTAAAGATTTTTAAATCAAGAGTTCTGACTAGGCCCTGGCCGGTTGGCTCAGCGGTAGAGCGTCGGCCTAGCGTGCAGAGGACCCGGGTTCGATTCCCGGCCAGAGCACATGGGAGAAGCGCCCATTTGCTTCTCCACCCCTCCGCCGCGCTTTCCTCTCTGTCTCTCTCTTCCCCTCCCGCAGCCAAGGCTCCATTGGAGCAAAGATGGCCCCGGCGCTGGGCATGGCTCTGTGGCCTCTGCCTCAGGCGCTAGAGTGGCTCTGGTCACAATATGGCGACGCCCAGGATGGGCAGAGCATCGCCCCCTGGGGGGCAGAGCACCGCCCCTGGTGGGCGTGCCGGGTGGATCCCGGTAGGGCGCATGCGGGAGTCTGTCTGACTGTCTCTCCCTGTTTCCAGCTTCAGAAAAATGAAGAAAAAAAAAAAAAAAAAAAAAAAAAAGAGTTCTGACTAGAAAAGAATTGTATGGTTTGATAATAGACTGGATAAGATGTAAGTTGTAGAAGGTTTGTGCAGGTTGTAGGAGGTTTGTACCAAGAAAAAAAAATTTGAACAATCAGAAAATGGGTTTTCAAAGAATGTTTAATTAGTCACCCTAACTAATAATCCTTTACTCTCCCCACTTATTGGGATGACTCTTTCCTCCACCCTGCCCATCTGGAGCTCAGAAAGAGAGAAACAAAATCAATCCCTTGTCCTTCTATTCTCTATTCACCTCAGCCTGCCTCACCCAATCAGGGGCTTTCTACTCGTGTGGGACCAACACCTATATGTGTCTCCCTACTAATTAGACAGAAACCTGTACCTTAATCTATCTCACCCCAAGTATCAATCTAATCCTACCCCATGAGCCTCTTTTAATTCCTAGTACATTATCCATCAATCTAAGAACCAAACGAGCTGTACAGGTAATCCCTCTTCTTGTTTTAGAAATCTCTACAAAAATAGGTCTAGGGGCAGGGGGACTGGTCACTTCCCTGTCTTATTCCTACTCTCTCTATCTCTAAAGCACAGCAAATTTGTAAACATGGAGTCAGTGGTTTCACACTGTTGGGCGGATAAAATGTATTATGCTCACTTTGTTAAAGATGGCACTGCCCACGTGGAGGCCATTGCCCAGGTGATATTAATGTGTGTTGGGGGCAGGCTGTGGGCAGGCAGAATCCTTGTAGCCTGGGGCTTGGTTTTGGGACTAAGCCTTTCCCACCCTTTTTGATGTGGGGTGGTACAATCCCATCATGTCTCTGATAAGTGACTTTGTATTAGAGACTTCCCTATTTTGTATATTGGATTAAAGGTTTGGATTTCTACACTATAAAATAGGGGCAGAACGGGAGCTTGCTCTCTTGGTTCCTGAGATTAGCATTAGAGAGCAGAGCAGAGCAGAGAGAGAGCAGAGAAAGGCCATGTAGAGGAGGCCAGGAGAAGCAGCCAAGATGGCGGAGTGTTGACTGAGAAGCCAGTTTGAGCAGAGTTTGTGCAGGGAGAAGGAAGGGGATGGGGAACAGAGGTGAATAAGTCTGGTGAGCTAGAAACCTTTGATTCTAGGAAACTCGTATAAGTCAGTAGCTTTGTGAGCAGTGAATGTGAGTGGGTTTTGGAGCCCAGTGTGTGTTTTTTACTTGCCCACTGGGTGCAAGCTAGGATTAAAGGCGATGGCCCATCAGTTCTTGGCTCCGTTGTTTCTTTACCGACTGTCCGAATCCAATGTGAATCTGCATGGGCCAGGCTGCTGTGGTAGTGGCCCTGGATACTGGCTTTACACACACAAACTGGGTGTCTTGACTAGTGCCTTTCATTGGTCCACTCACTCTCCTATTTATTTTTCTAACTTTTGGACCCTGCCTCTTACACTTGTTCACTAGTTTCTTACAGAACCTCATGCAGACCTTTGCCAATCAGAAAATTGAAAAAATCTACCTAACCCTACACACCAACCCTGAAACCTGCCCTCGTGAAACAGAAAAATCTAAAACCCTATAAATACACCTCTACTCCCGACCTTTCTCATGGCTAGGACTCATCAAGCAGGGCATCCAAGTTCTCAACCTCACTTCTGTATATAACACTTCTCACTGTTTTCTCTGCACCTTACCCCACCCACTCAACATCACCAAAAATCCAGACCCTTTTTCTCTCTCTGGAGTTCCTCTCTTCCAAGAAGACTCCACCTCAACCCTCTCAATTTGCTACACCAATCGGCCTACCCCATTATGTAATAAGACTATCCCAATCAAAACTTCTCTAACCAGCCCTAACGAAACTCATTTCTGGTGCAATGGAACTATTCTAAAAACCTTAAACACCTCTTCCCCTCTCCCTTGCGTCCCGGTAATAGTTGCACCACAACTAACATATTATGGAGAGGAAGAATTTTCAAACCAGCTGAGAACAAGCAGGAATAAATGGGCTTCCCTCCTCCCGGTCCTCCTTGGCCTTACCCTTGCCACCTCTATAGCGGCTATAGGGATAGGCGGGCAGGCTTAGGCCATAGTATATAGACTACTAACCAACTAAAGGCAGACCTAGAACAGGCCCTTGACAATTCAGCCACTTCTCTAGCCTCTCTCCAGAGACAACTGACCTCTCTAGCTCAGGTCGCCCTACAAAACCAGAGGGCTTTAGATCTACTAACAGCAGAGAAGGGCGATACTTGCCTCTTTTTACAGGAACAGTGTTGCTACTACATTAACAAGTCTGGCCTGGTCAAGGAGAATATCAACTCTCTCCAAAAACTTCAAGAAGGAATCCGCAGTGGCCGGGCCTGTACTGACCTCTACTCTGAACAACAGTGGAAAAACCCCTTGTTCTCCTTGCTAGCACCAATTATAGGACCAATCCTAATTTTGTGCCTAATTTTAATGCTTTCTCCCTTCTTTACCAAGTTCTTACAGGCCCGGATGAGAGAAATCTCTAGAATCACCTACAATCAAATGCTCCTACAATCCTATTCCCCAATACCCCAAGGAAAACTTCACAAGGGAAATATCAAATAGGTAGGGATGACAGCAGGAAGAAGCCGCCCCTTAACCCGAGAAGTTCCCTCCTGAATGTTCTCCAAACCCCCTTCTTTTTAAACCACACATATTCAGTCCTTCTAAAACTTACACCAACAGGTTCCCTGTCTCTAAAAATCTCCACACGTCCTCCCATTCGAGAGTAACCAGACCAGCACATCTCATGAAGATCATCCAGGAGACCATGTATCACCATGTCACTCTGTCCACTCGGCACTCGCAACAAGCAACTAACAATTATTACCTCACAAGATTTTTTTACTTCCTCACTCAGGTTTTCGAAGACATCACCTGGTTCAGACCTCACAGCATGGAAACTGATGACCACCTTAACTGGATGGGGAACTTGGC
Source organism: Saccopteryx leptura (assembly GCF_036850995.1). Lineage (NCBI taxonomy): Eukaryota > Metazoa > Chordata > Mammalia > Chiroptera > Emballonuridae > Saccopteryx > Saccopteryx leptura. The sequence continues at coordinate 71,979,800 of NC_089507.1, read as the reverse complement.
TTGGCAAGGTTCTTTTCTTAAGTTCTCTCCAGAAGAAAAAATAATTTTCCAATTTTTTCTCCTTGTCACCCCTCACTGTATATTAGAAAATTAATAACTGCCTTTCTTTTATATGTAACCAGAGAGTTGAGAAATGATAGATACATAATTGACCAGGAATTACAGCTGCCCTTTTTCTGTTCCACTTGGCTGCCTGACCCCACCCTTAATTACCGGACAATCGCCCCTGGGACAGAGGGGTTCCAGAAAGCTGGTCGATCGCCCCAAGGAAGAGTATTTCAGAAAGCCAAACATACTAGCACACCCTTGATCGAGGCTATTCCCAACCCTATAAAATTTTGCCTGCACACCTGGAGTTTGAGTGCCGTCTCATTTTTACAATGTTGTTGGACATACTGATATTTTATAGGCATACCTTTATTTTATTCCACTCTTGTGCTTCACAAGTGTTGTGTTTTTTTACAAATTGAAGGCATGGCCCTCTGGAGCAAATAGATTATGACTCAGATTCTTAACAATGCTGACTTTATTGTAATAATCTGGAATTAAAACTGCAGTTTCTCTGAGGCATGCCTGTACTTGCTTTATTGCAGTATTCTGGAATTAAACCTGAAATATGTCTGAGGTATGCTTATATTTGTTTTCCTTTTTCTTATATGCACTTACTTAAAAAAATTTACCATGCACTATTTGTGTAACAAAAAATAAAGGAGAATACTATTTATAGAAAGTCCTGTCATGGAAATCCAATTTAATTTTAACATATCTCAAGAGTGTTATTTTTGACTATTTAAAATATTCCCTACAGATTAAGACCATAATTCAAGGTGATTAAGGAAATTGAATTTTCATTTAAATAATTGCTGATATGGGCACTCATGCAGATAAAAACTAAGCCATTCAATACAAGTCTCTGTTACATTTGAAAAGACTTGGCAAATCTTTTCAATACTATTCTTTCATTTGCATTATATGTATGTGTGTAATATTCTTTTGCCTATATCTTAATAATCTTGTAAGTATATGCTAGTTCATTACTTGAAAATCAGCAGCACAATTTAAGTAACATCAGTGAGATAATTTTATGTGAATTTTTTCTTTTGTTGATTACATTTTATAAAAATGAAGCTTCTTTGTTATGTTTTTGAAGACATATCTGTGAAACATCAATGTAGATTTCCTGCAGAAATTGGAGATTTACGTATTTAACCAGATCAATTTCTGAACTTTAAATATTGATAATGTAAAATAAAAATTTACAACTTTATTTTTTGACCATACTCAAATGTTTAATGGCCACAAATATAAAAATATCCTTTGTTGTTAATCTGATTATAGTTTTTTCTTATCCTGACCAAGAAAACCAAAAAAAAACCCAAAACAAAACAAAAAACAGCTTTTAGCCAGCATTTTAATGAGAAAATTTAACAGAAATTAAAATAAGAATCTCTGAAAAAAGAATCAGAGGGACTTATCATAGAGAAGTTGATTTAAGAGAAACTCAATAATATTTAAATATTTATGAAGTATAATTAGACTGAATATATAAACAAGCTTTTGTCCCATTCTGTGAAGATAATTAAAGAGAAGTTGAGTTCAAGAGATGTTTATAAAATTTAAAAATAAATTAAAAATAGACAATAAGTCTACATGATACAATGTAATGTTTTATAGTAAAATGACATAAAAAATCTATATTGACATGGATATGTTTTGATATTAAAGTATTTATCAAATAACCATTAAGAAGTTATTTTTTCTCTGAATAATTTCCTTTTCTTAGTCTCTTAATAAAAAGGCAGCATAGCATAACAAGCTTTCAAAACATTAATTGTATGCTTTTTAAATAGCATTGAAGATAATTTCTTAAATGCCATTTCATGCTTTTAAATTATCTATAGTGGAAAATATATTAGATGCCTGAATAATTTTAATATTATATAAAATATGCTCATGTTATTAAATTGTTATGATTTCTTTGTTTATACAGGTATAATCATTTCAGTTCAAAATACTACAAAAAAGGCCTGACCTGTCGTGATGCAGTGGATAAAGCATCGACCTGGAAATGCTGAGGTCGCCAGTTCGAAACCCTGGGCTTGCCTGGTCAAGGCATATATGGGAGTTGCTGTTTCTAGCTCCTCCCCCTTCTCTCTCTCTCTCCTCTCTCTCTCTCTCTGTCTCCCTCTCTCCTCTCTAAAAATGAATAAAATAAAAATATATTAAAAAGGCAAAGTTAAAAAAAAAGTTGAACAGTTCAAAATACTACAAAAAAATATAACTTCTCCTGAAATGTTTTATTTACTTATTTTTCTGACTTTTTGCATACAAATACAGTTGAAACATAGAAGTAGATCTGTTCTTGTCTTATTAATCTGTCCATTCTTTACTCACCTGGAACATTGGAGGTTGGGCTATCTTTGAATTACATATTCATTCTGAAGCCTTTTCAGAGACGCTGTCACAAGTCTAGCAAACTTGGAGCACCATTTGTTATAACATTTTCTTTTTCTACCTTGGCAAATAAACAATTTATACAGAGCTCTGCTACTGACCCTCTAAAAAAACCAGGTTCCAAGAATGTAAAATTGTTAATAAATACAGTGGTACTTTGAGATATGAACAGACCAACGTACAATTTTTTTTTTTTAAGATATGAGCTGCAACTCGGTCTGTATTTTTGTTCTAGATCTGAGCGAAATTCTGAGATACGAGTTGTGATTCAGTAAGCTGCTGCTAGTTGGCACATTGGCGCATGGGTCCAGTATTGGCAGTTTTATATACGAGTTGACTGACTTACGAGCTCGGTTACAGAACGAATTAAATTCGTACCTCAAGGTACCCCTGTATAGAAAATTTTAATTCTATCATTGTTCTTATATTTCTTGAGACTACTGATGCAAGCTTCTGTGAGTGCTATTGTTAATGAAGTCCAGACAACAGGAAGAAAAAAGTAATATCTGGTGGGTTTATCATTAACAACCCCTATCAATACTTCTTGAATACCCTCACTACCTTCAGTCTTTACTGGAAATTTTTTACCTACCAGAGGAAGCCCAAGTCATTGATGGAGAGGCATCAGATACCTCAGTTATGTTTGGGGTAGAATGGGAGGTTAGGGAAGGCTCAGAATAAGATTGAATTCTATTGTAATAAGAAAAGTATTTCCCACGGCACCCTGAAACATGGGGGCTAGATTTTAATGACTACTTGTATGGAGAGATTACATGGTGCTTGTTCTTTGCTATGACCATATTATTTATTCCTCACAACAATCACACATGACAAGTAAAATATTACCCCCATGTTATAAATGAGAAAATTAGAGAGGTTAGATACTTGTCTGAGTCACTGCTACCAAATTTATCTTATACACAGTTCCTCCACTCTCAGAAATCTACTGTACTCACCAGTTTAGTGAATTACTTGAGCTCATAAGTGTGTTTTTCCCTCTAATACTAAAACCAAAATATTTAAATATATTGTCTATCTGGCTTAAAGTCTTTAATCTTGGAATCTTGCATGTCTTTAGATTCTTAGTATCACAAAAATTACAGGGATATTTGAAATGATATATAGTTTGGTCAATAGACATATTAAAAGGGGCTCAACATCACCAACCATCAGAGAAATGCAAATTAGAGACACAATAGGATATCACCTTACACCTGTCAGAATGGCTATCATTAGTAAATCAATAAACAAGTGTTGGAAAGAATGTGGAGAATAGGGAATCCTTATGCACAGTTGATGGGATTGCAAATTGGTGCATACCCTATGGAAAACAGTATGGAAGCTTCTCAAAAAATTAAAAAATAGAGTTGCCTTATAACAGCAATTCCACTTCTGGGTATTTATCTAAAGAAATCCAAAACACTAATTTGAAAAGATATATGCATCCGTATGTTCATTGCAGCATTATGTACAACAACCAAGATATGGAAGCAACCTAAATGTCTATCAGTAGATGGTTAGATAAAGAAGAAGTGGTACATACATGTAATGAAATATTACTTGGCCATAAGAAAGAATGAAATATTGCCATTTGCAACAACATGGATGTACCTAGAGGGTATTGTGCTAAGTGAAATATGTCGGATGGATAAAGATCATATGATTTCACCTATTTGTGGAATCTAAAAAAACAAAATAAATGAACAAATGAAAAAGAAACAGACTGACAGGTACAGAGAATAAACAGATGATTGCCAGATGGGAAGGGGTTCTGAGAGGTTGAGGGAAAAGGTGAAAGGATTAAGAAATACAATATGAAAGTTACAAAATAGTCACAGGGATATAAAGTACAGCATAGAGAGTAACATCAATAATATTGTAATAACTATGTGTGGTGCCAGGTGGGTACTTGACTTATCAGGTGAATTACTTCATAAATTATTCAAATACCTCACCACTATGTTATACATCTGAAACTAATATATTTAATGCCAACTGTAACTAAAAAATAAAAAAAAATATAAAATGATATACAATTTAATTTTACATATTTTGGATGGCCTGTTCTTGTGGTCACAATTTCTACATTGTTGAGAATCTACTACAGTAATAATAAATGTGCTATATTACAGTGTGCTGGAATAAATGCCCATTTACTCTGTGCTGACCATAGTGTTGTAGAAACAACATAAAGTTGCCCATGGGATCAAACTCTTTTTTGGACATTATATTCTTCATTGTTCTTCATATCTCTTTGGAGTAACTCTATTGCCGTTTCAAGCTCAACCCCTTCACAAAATCACACACAATGACATCTCAAATATATGCTTTTCCTCTGTGGTCACTATGAAATCACAAGAGAAGCCTACCAAGATCTTACTACCATATATTTATCATTCATTTGCAGAAGATGAGAGTAAGGTGTAATTGGCAGACAAGAAGCAGATTAAAGTCTTTTTTAATCACTTGGTCATGGTAGTGTCCTTATTTTTCAAGCCATTTTATTCTGCAGCACAAGCTTACTTCATGGCACATCTAAAAATTAGTTGTTTTATGAGGAAGACAAAGACAGTTTAGGTTTAACCATGCATATAATAGAATGTTAATCTATTGTTAATTTTCTGTATTAAACTTGAATAAAACAGTCCTATGTATGAGTAGCAAAATATTTAGAATTCATTTATCAAGAAGAAAATCAAATATGTATGACTGCACTAACAAAATGTGCACATTAGTAATGCTTCCCAAATTGTTATTTTTCTATATTCCTTATAAGGTCCAGACTATTCAATGAGATTAAAATTTGAAGTTTATTTATTTATTTATTTATTTATTACAGAGACAGAGAGAGAGTCAGAGAGAGGGATAGACAGGGACAGACAGACAGAAACAGAGAGAGATGAGAAGCATCAATCATCAGTTTTTCATTGTGACACCTTAGTTGTTCATTGATTGATTTCTCATATGTGCCTTGACCGTGGGCCTTCAGCAAACCGAGTAACCCCTTGCTCGAGCCAGCGACCTTGGGTCCAAGCTGGTGAGCTTTTGCTCAAACCAGATGAGCCCGTGATCAAGCTGGCGACCTTGGGGGTCTCGAACCTGGGTCTTCCACATCCCAGTCTGACGCTCTATCCACTGCGCCACTGACTGGTCAGGCTGAAGTTATATTTAAAGAATTAAAAATTTACTCAAGGCCGTGCTTTCAATCAATGATGAAAAAAAAAAATCTTTATCAATTTATTTTTTCCTTTTTTGTTCTTGAGTAGTTCTGCATCCTTAAGAATACAGAGCTAAGGAACTACATGTAGAACATAAACCATGCCAGTATTAATAGTATCAGTAATTAGAATGCTTACTGTGTTCAAGGCAACTTAAGGGGTGAAAAGGATAGTAAAACATGGAATTGTAATTATAATTTTAAATGACCAAAAAAAGTTGTTTTACAATTATTTTCCCTTTGGTGTGGGTGATAAGAAACCATCTCATCCTATTTATATTACCAATATCAAAAAGGCAAAATTTGAAATATGAATGCACTATTTTATAACAAATTCTTCTTGATTTCCATTGTCATATTCAAATTTGAAACCATTTCTAACATGGTTAGGGCTCATCTTTTTCTCCTATCCAATATCACACCCAATCTGTTAAATTCCTGAGAGTAATGGCCAATTCTAGAGACAAATATGCCTTCTGGAACAATTCCTGCTAAATTATCTTAGCTCTGCCACTTAAGAGGTGAGACAGTCTAAGTCTCTTACTGAAATTATTTGTACCTCAGATTCCCTATCCATAAAAGATACATGATAAAACCTAATTTATCCACTTGTTATGATTGAATGATACAGTACATTAGTCCTTTGCCAAACATGAGTATCATTTAAAGATGTGGAATCATGTTATCCTATAACAAACACAAAAAAGTTAACAACTGCTCAAAATAATTTTTTCACCGGTCTGTGGTGTGTGGGGCCTAAAATATCTATTTTATTTACCTCTTTGATTTAAAGCCCTGGGACTCAAGGAAGTGTAAATATGTCATATGAAATAGTATATTACAGAGTTGTCATAAAAGTCTATCAAGGTTCCTAGTTATGATGCGTCACAGTGGAAAATATGTGTTATTAGCCATAAAAAAAGAAATAATTAAGAGCAATAATAATAAAAAAAACTACTGATACATGCAACAACAGGAATCAACTTCACAAACATTATGCTGAGTGAAAGACACCAGACAGATACAAAAACGTCCTTACTGTATGATTACATTTTTGAAATTCTAAAATTTGTACAACTAAGTTAAGGCACAAGCAGAGGCCGACTTAATGGTGGGCGCACTGGGCACGCGCCCTGGGCCACGACTTCGGAAGGGCCCCGCAAAACCGTAACTTTATGCCTTTTGTAATGACACCAAATTTGGTTGCATATGTGCAATTTTAACATTAATGGTACATGTTTTATTTATTTAAAAATATGGTTAACACGTATTTTTATTATCCCTCTCTTTTTTAAGGGGCCCAATATTTTCTTCTGTGCCTGGGTCCTCAACCGACCTCCATCCACCTCTGGGCACAAAGGAACTTTCTCCAATGATGAAAATGTTCTATGTCTTCAAAATAATGTGGATTACACTACCACATATTTTTCAAAACTGACTTAAAGGAACTATTTAAAATCTGAGCATTTCACTGTATATAAATTATACTTTCTTTTAAAAAAAATCTAAACATTATTATTATGGTTATTTATTTATTTATTTTTTATTTTTCTGAAGTGAGAAGCAGGGAGGCAGAGAGATAGACTTCCACATGCACTGGACCAGGGCAAGCTCACTAGGGGGCCGCAACCGGAGCCATTCTAGCGCCTGAGGTGAAGGCCATGGAGCCCTTCTCAGTGCCCGGGGGCCAACTTTGCTCCAATGGAGTCTTGGCTGCCAGAGGGGAAGAGAAAGTTACAGAGATAAGAGAGGGGAAGGGTGGAGAAGCAGATGGGCGCTTCTCCTGTGTGCCCTGACTGGGAATTGAACCCCGGACTTCCACATGCTGGGCGGATGCTCTACCACTGAAACTGAAATAACCAGCCAGGGCCTTATTATTGTTATTTTTATTAGTTATATTTTATGGATGCATGCTGAAATATTTACAGATGAAAAAGATATAAGTACTTCTTCGAATTTAGTAAAAAATAGAGGAAGTGGTGATAAAAGTTGGGGAGTGGGTGGCATAAAGATGAAGCATGATTAGCCCTAAGTTGAAAAATGCTGGAAGTTGGAAGACATACACATCTATTCTACTTTTGTGTATGTTTGAACATTTTCCATAATAAAAAGTTGAAAAGAGAGGGGTCATCTAGGTTCATTTCATTACAAGAGAAAACTGAACAGGATGACATACCTTGTTCAAGGTCTTGAAGCCAGACAGTAAACCAACTCTCCTGTTTAACCTTCTTCCTCTCTCCCCAATGAAACAAAACAGGAGTGTCTTGAAAACGCTATTTGTAAAATGGGGGAAGGCCAATACGACAAGGAATTGTTTAAGCATGACAAGGAATTGTTTGAGCATACCTTTACGTATTTTGTGTCCTCTTTGGTTTCAAACGTTCGTTTGTTTTGTAAATTCAAATTGCACAGCATTCAAATTTCAGACCCAGGTGCTGCAAGGGTCAGAAAAAAAAAGCATTCTCTCCCTACCCAAAAGTCAGAAAAAGCATTCTCTCCCTACCCCCACCCCGCACGCCTGCATAAACACAAATACAAATTAAAAACACAGCAAAGACTTGTTTTCCCTTACTGCGCTGAAATCATACGCCCAGGCAGAGAAAGCAAGGAATTCTGTTCGAGGGGAGGAGCTTGGTTCTCCATTCTGGTCTGATCCGGGAACAGTTGTTTTCCCTCCAGCTCTGAAGAGGTGAAAATGTGTTAAGCAATGCAATAATTGTTTTTGAAACCTGCGCGTGCCTGCGTGTCTGTGTGGGGGATGGGGTGGGTGTCGGCTCCGAGAACAACCCGAATTAGAAGCCAAAAAAGTAAGGTGTGTAGCATCTGATTTCCAAAAGGGGCCGGAGAGTAAATTGGATGTGACGGTTCAGGAGTAGAACACCACAAGGGACTTCTCTCCTTCATCCCGGCGCTTGAGTGTGGAAAGTCAATTCCATTTCGAGAACGAAAAGCCTTAAGATAGCTTGGTTTCGACAACTGGAGAATTTTGTTTTCTTGTTCAGCTGATGGGAAAAACCTGCGTCTGGCAGTCCCTAATTGGTGGAAAAGAAAATGGTAATAGTGGGGCGGAAAGAGGATGTGAAGAGCCTCCTCCTGCGTCCTCAACCTGTAACTCTTCCTTACTACTCTCCTCTCCACCCGCGGGACCCTTCAGGGCTCAGGCAAGGTTACGAGCAAACAAAACACCTGGCGGATATTTAAGCAAAAACACTCTTAACGCTGTTCTACGACCATTAATCAAATTTCAGCGATCCGAGGGAAACGTGCTCTTGGCGGTGCCGATGTGACCACTTTCCCCAGCCGCCTGCCTCCTTCAGCAGCTCCCCAAAAGGTCGGCTCTGTCTTTGGTGGCTGATCCCCAGACCCCCCAGGCCCCCCGGTTGGCTCTGACGTATCGGTTCCCGTGAGGAACCTGAAGGAAAGGCAGAGACAGGGGAGGTGGGGGGATGGGAAAGAGGAAAAGATGCCAGCCCAATCCCACCCGCTCCGGATCGTTGCACGAGTCCCCGTGACCCTGAACTTGCGGGCGCCTGTAGTTGAGGTACAGCCTCCCTCCAACCCCCAACCCCCAGCCCCATCCTAGAAGAGGAGTAAAGAGCACGCGGTGCGGAAAGCAGCTGGCGCGGGGCGAGGGGCGGGGAAGGCGCTGACAAATCAGCCGCGGGGACTGTGGACGGGGGAGGAGGAGGAGGAAAAAAGAGGAGGAGGAAGAAGATCGAGACGACGAGAAGGGGACTCAAGAAAGGGGGCGAGCGACCTAGAGCAGCGACGCGGGCTGAGGTGTGTTCTGGTTTTAGAACAGACCTGGGACCGAACCTGGCCTTTAGCATCCTTGCCTTTCCCCCCGCCTCCTCCTCCGACCCCCTGTCTATTTCTCTGAGATCCTCTTGTGCTGACGACAAGGAGTGGCAATTCGACGACAGGTTCGTGGGTTCGCCTCCCACGCCTCCAGCTTCTCGTCGCTGGGTTGTGCTAACGGGCAGCCTACTCTGGGGACACCCCTGTCTTGGTGCCGCCACTGCCCTTGCCCTTTTGTGAGCTCCTAACCCTCCCTCTTTCCATTTAAATCATATTTGGGAATTGTTTAAATATTTTTAAGAGGGAAGGGGCAATCGGACATCTGAGGAGCGGAGGGACCCAGGTAAGCACCTGTGGATCTTAATGAGCAGCTTCGTAAATCCTGGAAAACACCCGGTGGGAGAAGAGTCGCTGTGGACGCCCGGCAGGGGTTCGGTGCTGCCGAGAGGACCCTCTGTGTCTCTGTGTCAAGTCTCTCTCGGAGTTGGGTACTCATCACTTTGGTGAGCTTGAGGAGAGGAAGTTAGCCGGGCTTTCCTCCGGCTTTCGACATTTGTCTCCTCTCAAATGCTGAGAGGCCAGGCTTGTCCCGGATACGCCTTTCCTGTGGGAAACGCTAGGATGCTGGACGGAGCCTGAGCATCCTATTTTCCCTTACCTTAAATCCCCTAGTCTTCCCTCTTGGTTCTCTTCGTAAAGTAAACAAGGTGGTTTGGGCAAATAATTAAATGGAAGTGCAAAGAGGGCAAGTCAACCGGTGGTAAGGGGTTAACAGGTGCGGGCGCGGGTAGGGAGCGGATTCACGCGCGCGCAGAAAACGCCCCCTCGGGTGGCGGGCGCGCGTCTCCAGACAGCCGGCGGGTGTGAGCCGGCCCAGCTCAGGGTGGATAGCTGCGGGCGGGGGTGGATGAGAGCTAGTGACAGTGGGCTCCCGTCGGCCTGAGGTTCAGCCGTACCTAGGGTGAGTAGTTCTCCTTCCCTTCTCCCTGATCAACCTATTAGCCCTCTTCTGGGATTCATTTCCAGAGTGTTCCTGACCCCATGCTTCCAGCTTCCTTTTCCTCCCTGTCTTCTAAATGTACTTCTAATTTATATTTGTCACCGTTTGAACGCTGGGAAGTTGAAACGAGGGGCCCGTCTTTTCATAACTCCGCTTTGGAAATTTAGTGAGAACAGCTGAGATGATTCATCCTATTCCATGTTTAGGCGGTTAGACTTGTACTAGCCAAGATGGATGGGGTATGCTCAATTTTTAACGCAAAAGCTAAAAAAAAAAAAAAAGGCTTCTTTGAAATAAGGGTACATGTAATAATAGCCTCACACGTTTGGGAGTTCTACTGATCTTTTCAGGGTGTTTCTAGTTTCATTTTATTTTGTTTTACCCAACAAATTGGATGCTCATTCAAAGTTTATTTTATGTTCTCCAGTGTGGTGTAAAGGAACTCATTAGGCATGGATGTATTCATGAAAGGACTTTCAAAGGCCAAGGAGGGAGTCGTGGCTGCTGCTGAGAAAACCAAGCAGAGTGTGACAGAAGCGGCTGGAAAGACAAAAGAGGGTGTTCTCTATGTAGGTAGGTGAGCTCTGAATGTCATGTTGATATTTATGCCTAATGAGCTAGGATAGTTGATGGTCTAAGTGCTGGTATTTCTCCCTTCATTAATTTTTGCATCATCGCTTGTCAAAGGATGGACCGAGTCAGGGTTATGTGTGGGTAGGTGAATGTGTATATTTGAGTTAATAGTAAAATGTGAGTGCACTCTTGTTTTTCCATATTGTTGAATTTTGTAAGAATACCTAGAACTCTTTTTGCTTTTTTAAAAAAAAGATTTATGTGCATAAGTGACTATTTTGGAGGATGGTTAAAAATTAGTCTTTTAAAAAATAGGAATATTTTAAGTGATTGATTGATTGATTTTAGCAAGAGAGGAAGGGAGGGAGGGAGGGAGGGAGGGAGAGAGAGAGAGAGAGAGAGAGAGAGAGAGAGAGAGAGAGAGAGAGAGAAACACTGAGCTGTTCCTGTATGTGCCCAAACTGGGGAATCCAAATGGCAACTTCTCCTTAAGATTATGCTCTCAACAACCAAGCTGTTTGGTCAGGAAAAAATCAAGAATATTTTTAAAAATCAAAATCATTCATGGACCTTTGGTTTTATTTGTCGTTATGACTAATATGTGTTAATTTTGGAGTATTCTTTTTTAAAAAATAAGACTTTGATATGGCCCTGGGATTCATGAAAAGAGACCTGAAAAGGGAAGGAGAAAAAGTCTTGGGTGAAGTGATTCCTTGTGACCACTTAGCAAACTGGGGACTAAGAGCTCAAGGAAGTACTTGAGGACCACTACTAATAGCTTAGAGATCTTTATGTTGTTTATTTATTAAATGATACACAAAATAAATAATGAGATTAATACTTAGCATTTCTACCCTTCCCTAAATTCTTACCTTAGAGAAAGATTCATAAAGACCCTGACTCTTTTTCTTATCTTAAACTATGTTAGGCTTGGTGATATTTTAAAAATTTTAGATTTTTTTGGAGAAGACACACACACACACACACACACATACATATATATTCATCCACAGGGACACGCACAGAAACACACATATGTGCTCACCCATGCCCTGCTCATTCTGCCTCTCCTCTTTCCCCTCTGCTCCTCTGAACTCATAGTCTCTGGTGGCCCCTGGAGCGACAGTAGCCACAGGATGATCAGAAAGGTGGAGTATGAACATATTGAGTGATGTAGAACTAGTTCTATGCCTGTGTCTGTGGGGTGAAAGGAAGCTACACTCTCTCTCCAACATAGATGCGTTGGAGAAAAGTTATTCTTAAAATAATATTTATGAATGCTTTTCATATTATTTTTTTCACTGTTCATAGACATATTGATTTATCTTAATACAAATCTTCAGTTTAATTACTTTATCAATTTTTTAAAAACTTTTAAAAATATTTTTTGTTTATTTTATTGATTTTAGAGAGACAGAGGAAGGGGGGAGAGAAAGAGGGGAAGAGAGGAACATCGATCTGTTCCTGTATGTGCCCTGACCAGGGATGGAACCAGCATCCTCTGCATTTTGGGTTGATGCTCTACCAACCGAGCTATTTGGCCAGGGTGTTTCTTCAATCTTAAAACATATTTTCAGAAAATCATTGAATTAAAGTGTTATCAGAGAAAAAAGTTATAAGTTAATTTCAAGTTCTTTCATGTGAACTGAAATTATATCTTTTTAGATGGAATTTGAAGTAGTGAATCAGTAACATGCAGATAATCAATATCTTTATATTTGTCCTCAGTTTCCAAGTTGTACAACTATATGTTTATAAATATTCTTTGGTTTCAGTTACTTTATAACTTACTAACTTTAAATTTTCTTTTTTATACTTATAATATTCACTTACTTGATTAGTTTTTAGTGAGTCCATAAATTATTGAATATTAAATGAATACATTTAAAAACTAACAAAATAAACTAATACATTTTGTTCTTTTCTAGGTAATAAACAAGTTTTTCTCATCTGGAAAACTTTTTCGTTTATTTTAAGACTTTATTTACTGATTTTACAGAGAGAGGAGAGAGAGTTGAGGGGAACAAGAATTATCAACTCATAGTTGTTTCACTGTAGTTGTTCATTGATTGCTTGTCGAATGTGCCTTGACTAAGCAAGCCCAGGGTTTCAAACTGGCGACCACAGAGTTCCAGGTCATCGCTCTATCCTCTGGGCCACCATAGGCCGGCAAAACATTTTTGTTTTCATTGTTAACTATGAGTTTGAACAAATAAAATTTTATTTTCATAGATTAATTCTGTTATTCACACTGAGATTATTATATAAAATTATAATTTGTTTATGTGTCATATTTAAAAAATTATCTTCAACGTCTATTATGGTATTTAACATATAGTATGTTCTATAAATTATTTATTAGTTATGTTTTGACATGTAATTAAAAGTTGAATTCAAACACAGGATTCAGGATGAGAAGTGACCAAGAGAAGACACAATAGTATAGTGCAATTGTTGGCAAACATTTTCTGTAAAGGGCTAGATGATAAATATTTTAGGGCATAATATCTCTGTCTCAACTGCTCAGCTTTGCTGTCGTAGTGTGAATGAAGCCAGAGACAATGATTAGTGTGCTTGTGTTCCAATAAAATTTTATTCTTACCAAAACAGGTGGTGAGTGAATATAGCTCAAAGACTAGAGTTTATTGACTACAGGTAAAAGAGAAAGAACATAAAATCTTTTTTTTTACTTAGAGGCGGGGAGGCAGAGAGACAGACTCTCACATGTGCCCTCACCAGAATCCACGGGACAAGCCCCCTACAGGGTGATGCTCTTCCCATCTGGGGCTGCTGCTCTGTTGCTCAGCAACTAAGCTATTTCAGTGCCTAAGGGAGGCCATGGAGCCATCCTCAGTGCCTGGGGCCAACTTTCTCCAGTTGAGCCATGGCTACGAGAGAGAAAGAGAGGGGGAGGAATAGAGAAGCAGATGGTCACCTCTCCTGTGTGCCCTGACTGGGAATCGAACCAGGACTCCACATGCCAGGCCGATGCTCTACCACTGAGCCAACTGGCCAGGGCCCAAACATAGACTTTACATCAGACAAACCTAAATTTTAATCAGCGCCACACCACTTATTACCTTTGGGATACTGGGGAAGTTACTTAACATTCCTGAGCATCACTTCCCTCATTTGTAAAAACACAGTTTAGACAAATGCAATTACCTTGCAGAATTTTTGTGAGAATGTCTTGATAAAAGAGAAGCTATAAGTGACAGAGCATACTTAAAAAATTAAATGCTTTATTATTTAGACAGTGTTAGGTTCATAGCAAAACTGAGAGAAAGATATAGAAGTTTCCTATGTAACCCTTGCCCTCACAGATGCATAACCTCCCACATTATCAACATCTTTCACCAGAGTGGTACATGTGTTACAATTAATGAACCTACATTAACGCATCATTGTCATCCAGAGTCTATAATTTAGAGTTCATTCTTGATGTTGTATATTATATAGGTTTGAACAATTATATAATACCATGCATCCATTATTATAATATCATGCAGAGTAGTTTCATTGCCCTAAAAATCCTCTGTGCTCTATTTATCCCCTCCCCTGAGCCCCTGGCAACCAATAATCTTTTTATTGTCTCCACAGTTTTGCCTTTTCTAAAATGCAATATATATAAAGTCATATAGTATATAGCCTGTTTAAAATGGCTTGTTTCGCTTAGTAATACGCATTTAAGTTTCCTCCATGTCTTTGCATGGCTTATCAGTTCATTTCTTTCTAGCACTGAATAATATTGTTATCTGCATGTACCACAGTTTAACAATTCTCCTACTGAAAGACATCTTGGTGGCTTCCAAGTTTGGGCAATTATAGATAAAGCTGCTATAAACATCCATGTGCAGGTTTTTGTGTGGACATAAATTTTTAGTCCCTTTTGCTAAATACCAAGGAGCATCACTGCTGGTCATATAGTTAGAATATACTTAGTTTTGTAATGAGCCTACAAACTCACCTTCAAAGGGACTGTTTCATTTTATGTTCCCACTAGCAATGTAGAATTCCTGTTGCTTCACATCCTCACCAACAGTTAGTGTTGATTCTGGCCAGTCTAGTAAGTGTGTACTGGTAGCTCATTGCTCTTTTAATTTGCATTTTACTAATGAAATATGATATAGAGAATCTTTTTAGATACTTACTAGCCATCTGTTATATTCTTTAATGAAGTGTCCAGGTCTTTTTCTCATTTTTTTAAATTGGGTTTTTTGGTTTTTATTGTTGAGTTTTAAGAGTTTTTTGCATATTTTGGATAGCGTGTCCTTTTCAGATGTATCTTTCTCAAATATTTTTATATAGCCTGTAGTTTGTTTTCTCATTTTTTTGACATTGTCCTTCTGAGGTAAACATTTTAATGAAGTCCAGTTAATAGATTCTTTCATCAATTGTGACTTTGGAGTTGTATCTAAAAAGTCATTGCCATACCCAAGGTCATGGAGGTTTTATCCTATGTGATATTCTAGGACTTTTATAGTTTTGCATCTTATACTTAGGGCTATATCTTTTGAATTGTTGGTTTCTTTCCTTTTTTGTGTGAAAGGTGTAAAGTCTGTGTCTAGATTCCTTTTTATTTTGTTCTGGGGTTTTTTTGCACATCGATTTCCACTTGTTCCAGCACCATTTATTGAAAAAAAATTTTTCGATAAAAAAATCTTTGCTCCTTTGTCAAAAATAAGTTGACTATAGTTTTGTGGTTCTCTATTCTGTTGACCTATTTGTTTATTCTTCTGCCCAATACCACACTCTAACTTTAAAGTATAAGTCTTTTTTTTTTTTGTATTTTTCTGAAGTTGGAAACAGGGAGGCAGTCAGACAGACTCCTGCATGCGCCCGACTGGGATCCACCTGGCATGCCCACTAGGGGGCGATGCTCTGCCTATCTGGGGCATTGCTCTGTTGCAACCAGAGCCATTCTAGCACCCAAGGCAGAGGCCATAGAGCCATCCTCAGCACCCTGGCCAACTTTGCTCCAATGAAGCTTAGGCTGCGGGAGGGGAAGAGAGAGAGAGAGAGGAAGGAGAGAGGGAGGGGTGGAGAAGCAGATGGGCACTTCTTCTGTGTGCCCTGGCCAGGAATTGAACCCGGGACTCCTGCACGCCAGGCCGACGCTCTACCACTGAGCCAACCGGCCAGGGCAGTATAAGTCTTTAAGTCAGATAATGTCAATCCTCTAAGTTTGTTCTTCTACTTCAACGTTGTATTGGCTCTTCTGGGCCTTTTGCCTCTTCATATAAACTTTAGAATCTGTCAATATCCACAAAATAACTTGTTGGGATTTTGATTGAGACCGAACTGAACTATAGATCAAGTTGGGAAGACGTGACATCTTGACAATGTTGAGTCTTCCTGTTGATGGCCACAGAATAGCTCTATAGATTTATTTAGTTCTTTGATTTTGTTCATCAGAGCTTATACAGAGCTTTTCCAATTTAGACCCAAAAATTTCACTTTTTTTAGTTTAATATAAATTGAATTGTGTTTTTAATTTCAAAATTTTTTGTTCATTGCTAGTATATAGGAAAGTAATTGACTTTCTTTTTTAAATAATCAATTATTAGTTCTAGGAGGTTTTTTTATACCCAGAAAACTATTTATTTATTAAATTTTTAATACAATCTGTACATTTTAAATTTTATTTTCTTGTCTTATTGCATTAGCTTGGACTTCCAGTATGATGGTAAAAAGGATTGGTGAGAAGGGATAACCTTGCCTTGTTCCTGGTCTTAGTAGGAAAGCTAGTTTCTCATCATGAAATACAGTGTTAAATGTCAGCTTTTAAAAATATATTTATCAAGCTGAGGAAGTTACCGTCTATTTTTAGTTTACTCGGACTTTTTATCATAAATGTTTTCATATTCATCATGAATTTTGAATTTTTTTCACATACTTTTTTTGCATCTATTGATATGATCATGTGATTTGTCTTTTACGCTTATAGATGTGATAGGTTACTTTGATTTTCAAATGTTGAACCAGCCTTGTATATCTGGGATTAATTCCATTATATCATGGTGTTTCTTTTTAGGCATTATGGACTTAATTCACTAATATTTTGTTGAAAATTTTTGTAAATCATACTTTTATATATAAGAGCCATGGTTATTATCATATAATAATTATTTAGTCAACATATTTTATATTTTCATCCTTAATTACAAAACCTATTTTCAATAACTACCTTAAAAATTGGAAGTAGCTAAAGGAAACTTTCTAATTTCACTGTGGCTGAATAAGTTTGGCACATTGTTTTTATAAACCTCATGAGAAAGGTCATTTTTCTTATAGTTTTATACCTTTGGAAACTATCTTTTGACTAATTGAAGAACTACCATAAAATCAGTGTTATTTTTATGATTATTTTTCTCCTTTAGTGATATACAGAAGTTTTCAATCAATGTTCTTTAATTTAATAGACAAAGATATGCTCAATCAAATGGCTGAGAAATTATAAATTGAGAGTCAAATTTAATATCAGATGGTCCTCTTTATATAATGACAAGTATTGTAACAGTAAAGGAAGAAAATAATCTTTAAAAGGTCATCTAATGCCACATGCTTACTAAGCAGTAGTGCTGTGAATATGGATTGATGTCAAGCTCTCACAATATGCTTCATCTGCACTGAGTTGAGAAAGTCAATAGAATATGGACAACAGCATAGTTGACATGTAACTACCAGGCAATACTTCAACCATTTTTACTCTGCAGTTTTGTGAAGTCATGAAGAAGACAATGGGAATCATGTAGGCCACTGTATTTTAGGGAAACTATTAGTTTTAGTGTCCCTTTAGCTTTTTAAATTTTATTTATTTATTTATCTATCTATCTATCTATCTATTTATTTATTTATTATTTAGAGAGAGGGACAGACAGGAAGAGAGAGATGAGAAACATCAACTCATAGTTGTGACACTTTAGCTGTTCACTGATTGTTTTCTAATATGTGTCTTGATTGGGGGCTCCAGCCGAGTCACTGATCTTGGGCTCAAGCCAGCAACTATGGGGTATTGTCTATGATCCCACGCTCAAGCTGGTGATCCTATGCTCAAGTTGGTGAGCCTGTGCTCAAGCCAGATGAGCCCACACTCAACCCCATGACCCTGAGGGGTTTTTCGAACCTGGCTCCTCAGCATTCCTGTCTGATGCTCAATACATTATGCCACCATCTGATCAGACTGTCCCTTCAGTTTTTATATCTCTCTAATTACATAGCTACTTGACACCTATTTTGCAGGGTGTGTGTGTGTATGTATTTTTTTCTTAGAGAGAGAGACAGAGGTGGGGGCAGACAGACAGGATGGGAGATAAATGAGAAGCATCAGCTCATAATTGTGGCACTTTTAGTTGTTCATTGATTGCTTTCTCATATGTGCCTTGACTGGGTGGCTCCAGCTGAACCAGTGACCCCTTGCTCAAGCCAGAGACCTTTGGACTCAACCCAGTGACCATAGGGCCATATCTATGATCCCATGCTTAAGCCAGCAAACCTGCGCTCAAGTTGGTGAGCCTGGATGAGCCAGAGCTCAAGCTGGTAATGAACCTGGGTCCTCAGCATCCCTGTCCACACCACCTCTTGATCATGCAGCAATATTTTTTAATTATAGTTACTCATCAATTAAAGTTTAGTCATTAATTAGAAACTAATAAATAGTTGACAGCAGGCCTGACCTGTGATGGCACAGTGGATAAAGCATGACCTGGAATGCTGAGGTCACCAGTTCAAAATCCTGCAATTGCCTGGTCAAGGCACATATGGGAGATGATACTCCCCCCCTTCTCTCTCTCTCCTCACTAAAATAAATAAACTTAAAACAAAGTAATTGGCAGCAAACAACAGGTAATTTAATGGTAAAAAGCAATCTTATCAAGACTCATTGATCTTTGATTCAGGAAACATTCCATGATCTAGTCAAAGGCCAAATTCTCAGGTACTACTAAGGAAGAGCGAGAAGACTACAGACCAGCTGTTAAACATTTCTTTCTTCTAATCATTTAGTCATTTTTTTAAAAAAATATGGATTGTAAGGGGTAACAGGTGGGTAGTGATAAAAAATATTCTCTCAAATACAGGCTGTTTTTAACATATTTCCAGGATGCACCGACTGAGTCACCACAGTTAACTAAATAACAGCAGCTTCTAACAACATAGTTCACATTTCTGTTACCACAGCACCTAAAGTGTGAATGATTGCATAAAGTACAGACTACTCTTGGCTCTTCAGCCACAGATCACTATATAAATGAAAGAAACCCATTATGATACATGACCCAATCACATTGCTTCTCTCAAAGTTTGTTGATGACTGGTCACTGCCATCTGTTCTTCATATAGACAGCAAAGCCCCTGGTTGCATTGCTGCTCCCAGTGAAAAATCCATGTGATATTTTATAAAAGTGTGTAATTTTTGCAAATTGACCCAAAATAATCAAAGTGCAGCAAAGAAATAAAGTGAAAAATGCTGGAAGTGAGATTTGATTCAAACATAAATTTATTTATGGATGAAATAGCAGAATGTGGGAATATTGAAATAGCTACAGTTCAAGAGATTCTAGATGTGCAGCCAAAGAAACATAGTGAAGGTGACAGTATCAACATACACATAAAAGTGGTTGTAATGAGTAATGTGAAGATGCCCCAGAGGGAGGGGCGCCACAAAAACACCTCACTTTAAAGATCAGCCAGAGCCTGGCCTGCAGTAGTGCTGTGGGTAAGCAGTCGACCTAGAGTGCTGATGTCACTGGTTAGTGGCCATGGATTTGCCTGGTCAAGGCACATATGACAAGTGGTTAGTGAATAGCTAAAGAGAGAGAACTGTGAGTTGATGCTTCTTGCTCCCCCACCCCTCTTTCTCCTCTCTCTGTAAAATCAATAAATGTAAAAATAAAAAAGCTTTATTTAAAAAAAATAAAATATATAAGAACAGAGAGGTATCATGACATTAAAAGTGCAAAGGAAAACATTTTAAAAACTGATAGAAATTTACAAATTTTATAAGACTTAGAAAAGATGTTTGCTCCACCTAGGAAGTTATACAATGAGATTAAGAGGACTGTTAACTCAGTTTTTTACAAAGAAATTATTTGTAAATATTTGTTTGATAAGCATATATTGGTTTTACGAACTTTCCATTCCCTTGTATATTTATAAATGACTAGGAGAGTTTTTAATGTTTTGACAAAAAATGTTTAAGGTCATGGAACAATGGCAATTTTTACCACTCATTAATTGTAATTTTCATCATTCATTATTGAGATCATGTTCCATAACTTCAACTTAGCTGATACACTCATTTTATAATTCCATGGTACTCTTCAGAGTGAGCATTGCCTGAAAAATACACACACACACACACACACACACACACACACACACGTAATGCTATCCTGTAATGCTATCCTGTATTGCACATATTTAATATCTACATAATTTCATTTACATGAATTTATTATTTGTTGATTATTTTATTTGTCTTAAACTGAAAATCCCTTTACAAATGTTATATGCAAAGAATATCGTTTTATTTACAAGTATTCACTATGTTCTAAACACTATTTTAAGACATTTATATTAATTCCTTTGATCTTCATGTTAATCAAATGATGTATATTTGATTAGTATGTGGTGAAGTGAAGATTTAAATCCAGAAAATCTGAATCCAGAGCTTATGTTCTTATACTAAACTATAGTTGATGTTTTCAAAAATGTTTATAAGAGTTTATTAGAGCCAAAATTGATGACATATGCTGGGGAGCAAGATCTCAAATGCTCTTTTGTGTTTTATTTTTATTGGAGGTCTTGTCTTAACTATACACAAATTGAAAGTTCTTAAATATATTTAAATAATTTATTAAATGTGGTCGCTTCTCTTGACTTTTTTGTAAAATGTAAATTTAAATATGCATGAAATTTTACTTAATGCTATATTTACATAGTTTTATAAATATATCATACTTGATAAACATTTTCAATATGATCCTGTAGATTTATTTAGGTCAGGGGTCTTCAAACTTTTTATAAAAACCGCCCACTTTTGCAGTGCTGGTCAACCAAACAGCGCTGGGATTGGCCCACCATGAAAGCTGGACCACCCACTAGTGGGCGGTAGGGACCAGGTTGACCAGCACTGCAAAAGTGGGCGGTTTTTATAAAAAGTAGGTCATCTCACTGATGATCATATTATTGAAATCATAGATATGTACTTCTAATTTTAAGTAGATTTGAAACTAAAAACTGCATCAGACCAGTGTTTCTTAGATTTGATCTCTGAATTACCTGCATTAGATCATGAGGGTTATTAAAAATGCAAATATCTGTATCTGACATTTACTGAATATTTGAGGCTCTCATTCAATACCCATCATTTTTACCTCACTTCTATCCAGTTAATTTTGCTGCCCTTTCCAGTTTAAGAACCAGTAGTGGGACACAAGAGGGTAAAAAGTCAACATGTGTACTAAAGATGTAATTGGCGAGAATCTCCCGTTAGCTTTAACTTCCTTCTCCTTGTAATAATAGCTGGATTTCCTTGGTTTAGGATTTTTGGCCCTAAGGATATCCTTGTATATGAGCTTCTACAGATTGAATTTTTTGTTTTGATTAGTTGTGATTAAAATGAGCTATTAGCAGTAAGTCCAGTTTGAGACTTATGTTTTGAATTTGTTTGTTTTTATAGGCTCCAAAACCAAGGAAGGAGTGGTCCATGGTGTGACAACAGGTAAGCTCCGTGGACTTATACCCAGGGATGATGTAGTAAATGCCTAGGAAGCTGCGTAGCTCCAGCACTGATCATTCAGAATAGAATTGTAACAACCACCGTGCCTGGAGAGGAGCACTCCATGAAAACAGCCGCTCTGTTGAATCCTAATTAAATAGTTTTAAATAGATAAATATTATAAGTTAATGAAACAATATATTTAACTGTTAAGAATGATGACTCTGAATTGACCGGCTATGTTTAATTTATAAAGAGGATAGAATGTGACTATTACTTAAGTAGGCCAGGAGTTTTCTGCCTACAACCCCCCTCCCCCGCAATTCTCCTAGTTAGATAATATCATGATAAATACCAGAAAATTCTATTTTAAACCTTGTCTCTTTGATCTCAGAATATTATTTCCATTGTCAGCTTAATATACCCCAGTATAGGAAAATATGAGCATTTAATTTGGATTTTTTGAATGACGCCTTTGAAGCTGCTTTAACTGCAATATATAAATTATGATATAATCTTACCCATTTTTTTTCCCTCATGGATGTATGTTGTAAAGAATTTCTTGCCCTGTCTAAATAGCTCTGTTGGTTTCCAAGACACAAAGGTTGTGGGTTCGATCATTGGTAAGGGCACATACAGGATAATAGATATATCTGTCTGTCTGTCTCCTTCCTTTCTCTCTAAAATCAATAAATTTTTAAAAAGAACTTCTTATTGGAGATTTTCTGAAGGCTTTGATTCTTATAAACAGAAATTTACATGATAATGAATACACTTTTTTTTTTTGATAGAGAGAAAGAGAGAGACAGGGACTGACAGGCAGGAAGACAGAGAGATAAGAAGCCTTAACTTGTGGTTGCAGCACTTTCAGTTGTTCATCGGTTGCTTTCTCATATGTGCCTTAACCGGGGGGCTCCAGCTGAGCCAGTGACCCCTTGCTCAAGCCAGTGACCTTGGACTCAAGTCAGTGACCATGGGGTCACGTCTGTGATCCAATGCTCAAGCTGGTGAGCCTGCGCTCAAGCTGGCAACCACAGGGTTTTGAACCTGGGGCCTCAGCATCCCAGGTTGATGCTCGATTCACACTGTACTACTGCCTACTCAGGCTACACTTATTTTTAACATGTTCTACAATAATTTAAAGTGTCTTGCTAAATTGCTTTATAATATACATTTCTTTATTTTACTCAAAATTTCCATTTGTATACCAATTCAGAACTAGATCTTAATTTTATAATTTTGTTCAATATCCAAGTTTAGGTTTATTATATCTGTCCTAAAAGTTGGTGCTGTATTTCCCTCCTGGAATTCTAATAAGTTAAAGTCAAACATAAATATAATTATTGACATTAATAATTACAGAAAATTCTTGTTAATGTATTCAAAATATTTTATTAGTATCTACTCTGAAGTAAAAAAAGAATAAAAAACAGGATCTCAGATTTTAATGAACTCACAATACACTGATGGAGGTAACTAGACATACTGGGAAATGAACAATTGTGGCTCATTGTTAAGAATTCAGTAGTAGAGATGTATTTAAATTTTCATAGGATTACAGGAGTAGAAACAGAGATACTTGGTGACGGAAAAGTTTCTTACGAAGTTTGAGATTTGAGGTGGGTTTTAACACCAGCTTGAATTTGCTGAGTCCACAGAGGGCTCTCTGAGAGGGGTGAAGACTTCTGGCCAGATGGAGCTGTAGAAAACAAAACAAGAAGGACTGACACATTTGGAGGAAAACATAAGTGACTTCAAATATTATATTGTCAATTGGTTGGGAGGAAAGTATCCTTTTTGATCCTGATTAGAAGGTCTTTTCCCTTAATAAAAACATTTATTAGATACAAAATGTACCAATTTGAGTGCATTTCTTTTTCTTTAGTTTTTTACCATGTGCTTGAAATATGAATAAAGGGATAAATAGAGTCAAGGTTAATGGATAAATCCACTAGATAAATCAAGTCCTACAGAAATCTTAAAATGTATCTATTATTGTTACATGCATACTCTTGTCAGTTAGTAATGTAATTAATTTACTTATTCTTACAATGATAAAACCTAATGAAAATATAATAAAGTACAAAGTGAATTTTATGGTGCAATTTATATGCATTAAAATAGATTAAAATTTATACATAGATAAGTAATTATCTATGTATTGTAGAAACAAATTTTCACGGCTGGCAAAAAGAAATTATGGGTCCATAAAATGATCAAAATTTACTTTTGTTTTTTGTGATATTATAAGGAGAAAGTGTTCATTGTCAAGCTAAATTTTCTACTCATGTTCTTGAGAAAACAGATGACAATCTGAAGCACAAATTTTACTATTTTTAGTGGATAAACATTCTAGAAATGTTTAAAATCATAAAATTCCCAGGACTGCTTTTCACTGGCATTTAAATTGTTCTCTGCATTGTGAATAGTCATTACTCCTTAGGAGTCATCAGCCATGTTCCAGAAATGGTAAAGGCAAGTATTAAGCACTTGCTGTGCGATCTTCCTGGTTTTAGACTGTAGGGTCACTTTGTCTCTCTCGGGCTTTGCCTAGAACCAGGAGGAAGCCTTTTTATCTTTATAGAACAAACACCTTAACTTCCATGACCTGCATGGTCTATTCGAAACCCAATAGCTTTGTCCCCACTGCTTAATGATTGGCTTCTCCCAAATGGTGACATGAAGTCTGTACAATAATCATATATAACTAGCACATAACACTTAACAGCTGACATGGTATAACTGTTGGGTTCCTTATTTGGAGAGGATGTATACAAGCAGAGAGCATGACAAGAAAGTATGTCTCTATTTGATTAGAAAATAGCCTGACAAAAAAACTATCACTCCAAACCCCAAATTCCTGAAACATGGGGAAAAAGCAGACAGAAAATGAGTTGGTGGGGAAAAAAAATGGGGGAAAGCAAACATTGCATAAATAGACATGAGAGAGGCAAGACCTAGGTTTTATCAGCATAAATGTTAGAAGGCTTAGAAGAAGAGGGGTTGTTTTATTTCTATATTGACTTTGGAATTATTAAAAGAGCAGATTCTTTTGCTTTTTGTCACTCTTATACAACTCTTTGTTTAAGCAAAACAAACTTTTTATTTGCACTTTATTTGGTAATTGCATGGAGATAACATGGAAAGATTAAATTAGCAATTATATCAGATAGTGTCCTGGGGAATTTTTTTTTCTTTTTTATTGTTTTTATTGGGGTGACACCAGTAACCTGATACACAGATACCAGTTGTACAATTCTGCAACACATCATCTGTACGCTAGAGGATTTTTGATATGTTTAAACCTCTGCTTCTGAATCCAATCCTAAACCATTGATAATGTTTTCTAATTTTTTAACTTATTTTTAAGAATTTACTGAAGAATCATATTTTATTTTGTTCCATGAAAAGAAATTTTAAGTGTGTTCCACAAACCTCTTCATTTTCATACTTCTGTCTGGTTCTTTTGTGCCCATTAAAATTATTGAAAATCAATCATATTATTAAAAATCCATCTGTTTCAAGTACCTGAATTTTTATGGAAGGATCAAAGGTCCCTCATAACTGTCCCTTAAATTACTCTTCTGTTTATTTCTGATAACAACATGTATGAGTATGGATATGTCCTGTGACTCAGAGGGTATGGTGAAAACTAACCTCTTGAGGGAGATAAAGGAATTGGCATTGAAATTGAAATAAAGAAATTTCATGCTGAGTCTGATACAACTGTAATTTCACCTGTTAGCATAGCTTTCTGCAAACTTTCCTTAGTAACATGTAAACCAAATTCAGATTGCTTTTATGGCTCTAAATTTGTGATCATTAAACTTAAACTACCTTTTAGTGATTAAAACAAAATATCTTAGCAAAGATTCATGCTCATTTAGAAATCTCTATAGCTTTTATTTCTTCTGCCTCCTCGGTTATCTGGGGTATGTGTAAATACAGGCCTTTAGAACATGACAGCTAGTGGAAGTAAAGTTAATTTAAGATGCTATCATTCCATCATCTCTTAATCTGTTGTTGTTCTTGATTTATCCCAGTGGCTGAGAAGACCAAAGAGCAAGTGACAAATGTTGGAGAGGCAGTGGTGACAGGGGTGACAGCAGTTGCACAGAAGACAGTGGAGGGAGCAGGGAACATTGCAGCTGCTACTGGCTTTGGCAAAAAGGACCAGTTGGGCAAGGTATGGCGGCAAACATTTTATTTTATACTTGTAAGCTTGTGAGCTCACAGTGCATTTCCATGCAAGGCTCTAGATAGGAATATGAAGCTTACTTGGGGAGTGCTGACTGACCCTCCCAATTAAAAAGTACTGCTTGTATATGGGTATTCTGTTTTGAGGTATTAGCCCAGCTAGATGCTATGAAATTGTACAATAATCTTGATTGTTTCATTTTCTGGAAGAAAGTTCATGAAATGAACAATGTATTAAATGCCAAAGGAAGAGTGACATTTCAGAAAGAATGAGTGCATTCATGTTGGCTATGAATCTTGGAATTTCTCTTTATCTGAATATAATAAATCACTTTGTGCCTAATTTCTAAATTTTTCAAAATGAAGATCTTGTTCTCTCTATAATTTGTCATCTTCTATTAAATAACATGTTTAAATATCATGTAACAGTTTATTGCCAAATATATGTCTGTAGGAACTGAGGTACTTAAAATGCATTACAACAAGAAATCATGGTTTTGCAATGATTTTTAAATCCTCAGAAAAATTTTGACTTTGCATTTTTGATATATATGTGACTCTAGTATGATTATATAAATGATATTATAACTTTTAATCAAATAAGTAATAGGAAACGAGGTGTCAACTAGAAAATGAAATTTTATAAAATTTTATGATCACAGCAGCAAAACAATTTTTGCTTTTTCCTGGTCACATTGGCCTCCTTGCTATGCGTTGAGCAAATCAGGCATATCTTTGCCCTGGCTCCTCCTTCCATCTGAAAAACTCAACTCTTCCCTAAGATCCTATAACTGGCTAACTCCCTCATCTCAACTCTTGACCTCAATGAGATCTGCCTGGATCTGTTTACACTTGGCATCATTCTGCTCACCTATGGCATTCCTAATCTCCCTACTCTTTATTTTTTTCCTTTATGCCAAAGCATTATCACCTTAAAATAGTAAGTAAGTTATTTTTTCTGTATGTTGTTTATTTTATTTATCCCTTCTAAAATATAAGCACCATGAGGGTAGAATATATTTGTTCACCAATATTTCACAAGTGTCCAGAAACATATCGGATGTGTAGGAGATGAATAATGAATATTTATTAAATTGAGGAAAGGAAGGAAGGAGATAAGTGAATAAGCAGATTGACTTTCATTTCTATGTCTTTAATAAATAGAGGTAGTATAGCAACTGTGAATATTCAGCCATCCAAAAGTTATAATCAAAATGGTTTTAGAACAGATGTCCTGAAAACTATAAGAAAGTAGCTCTATTTCCTGGCAAAGTTCTCTGAGTTGTCTCCACCCATGTAATCCTATATAGCAGGCCTACCTTGATGGATCATGAAATCATTGATAATAAAATGACAGTAAAAAAACCTATATATATTTAGATTTTATCACATGGAGTGACATTGTCTAGGGCAGTTGATGCTAATTATAGAAACTCTGGACTGGATTTTTAGTGAAGTTCTTCAGCTACCACTTGAATGTATGGTTGACAATGGAAGCACTCTTTTTTTTTTTTTTTTTTTTTTTTTAATAATTTTATTTTTTTAATGGGGTGACATCAATAAATCAGGATACATATATTCAAAGATAACAAGTCCAGGTTATCTTGTCGTTCAATTATGTTGCATACCCACCACCCAAAGTCAGATTGTCCTCTGTCACCTTCTATCTTGTTTTCTTTGTGCCCCTCCCCACCCCCTTTCCCTCTCCCATTCCCCCCTCCCCCCCATAACCACCACACTCTTATCAATGTCTCTTAGTTTCACTATTATGTCCCACCTACATATGGAATAATACAGTTCCTGGTTTTTTCTGATTTACTTATTTCGCTTCGTATCATGTTATCAAGATCCCACCATTTTGCTGTAAATGTTCCGATGTCATCATTTCTTATGGCTGAGTAGTATTCCATAGTGTATATGTGCCACATCTTCTTCATCCAGTCATCTATTGATGGGCTTTTTGGTTGTTTCCATGTCCTGGCCACTGTGAACAATGCTGCAATGAACATGGGGCTGCATGTGTCTTTACGTATCAATGTTTCTGAGTTTTTGGGATATATACCCAGTAGAGGGATTGCTGGGTCATAAGGTAGTTCTATTTTCAGTTTTTTGAGGAACCACCATACTTTCTTCCATAATGGTTGTACTACTTTACATTCCCACCAATAGTTTATGAGGGTTCCTTTTTCTCCACAGCCTCTCCAACATTTGCTATTACCTGTCTTGCTAATGACAGCTAATCGAACAGGTGTGAGGTGGTATCTCATTGCCGTTTTGATTTGCATTTCTCTAATAGCTAAAGAAGATGAGCATCTTTTCATATATCTGTTGGCCATTTGTATTTCTTCCTGGGAGAAGTGTCTATTCATATCCTCTTCCCATTTTTTTATTGGATTGGTTGTTTGTTTGTTGTTGAGTTTTATGAGTTCTTTGTATCTTTTGGATATTAGGCCCTTATCTGAGCTGTTGTTTGAAAATATCATTTCCCATTTAGTTGGCTTTCTGTTTATTTTGTTATCAGTTTCTCTTGCTGAGCAAAAACTTCTTAGTCTGATGTAGTCCCATTCATTAATTTTTGCCTTCACTTCTCTTGCCTGTGGAGTCAAATTCATAAAATGCTCTTTAAAACCCAGGTCCATGAGTTGAGTACCTATGTCTTCTTCTATGTACTTAATTGTTTCAGGTCTTATGTTTAGATCTTTGATCCATTTTGAGTTAATTTTTGTACAGGGGGAGAGACTGTAGTCCAGTTTCATTCTTTTGCATGTGGCTTTCCAGTTTTCCCAGCACCATTCATTGAAGAGGCTTTCTTTTCTCCATTGTGTGTTGTTGGCCCCTTTATCAAAAATTATTTGACTATATATATGTGGTTTTATTTCTGGACTTTCTATTCTGTTCCATTGGTCTGAGTGTCTATTTTTCTGCCAATACCATGCTGTTTTGATTGTCGTGGCCCTATAATATAGTTTGAAGTCAGGTATTGTAATGCCCCCAGCTTCATTCTTTTTCTTTAGGATTGCTTTGGCTATTCGGGGTTTTTTATAGTTCCATATAAATCTGATGATTTTTGCTCTATTTCTTTAAAAAACGTCATTGGAAGTTTGATGGGAATTGCATTAAATTTGTATATTGCTTTGGGTAATATACCCATCTTGATTATATTTATTCTTCCTAGCCAAGAACAAGGTATATTCTTCCATCTCATTATATCTTTTTCGATTTCCCTTAACAATGGTTTATAGTTTTTATTATATAAGTCCTTTACGTTCTTTGTTATGTTTATTCCTAAGTATTTTATTTTTTTTTGTTGCAATTGTGAAGGGGATTATTCTTTTGAGTTCATTCTCAGTTGTTTCATTGTTGGCATATAGAAAGGCTATTGACTTCTGTATGTTAATTTTGTATCCTGCGACCTTACTGTATTGGCTTATTGTTTCTAGTAGTCTTTTTGTGGATTCTTTGGGGTTTTCGATGTATAGGATCATATCATCTGCAAAAAGTGATACCTTTACTTCCTCTTTTCCAATATGGATGCCTTTTATTTCTTTGTCTTGTCTGATTGCTCTGGCTAGAACCTCTAGTACCACATTAAATAAGAGTGGAGAGAGTGGACAACCCTGTCTTGTTCCTGATTTAAGGGGGAAAGCCTTCAGTTTAGTGCCATTTAATATGATGGTAGCTGATGGTTTATCATATATGGCCTTTATCATGTTGAGATATTTTCCTTCTATACCCATTTTGTTGAGAGTCTTAAACATAAAATTGTGTTGTATTTTATCGAAAGCCTTTTCTGTGTCTATTGATAAGATCATGTGGTTTTTGTTCTTTGTTTTGTTGATATGGTGTATTACGTTAACCGTTTTGCGTATGTTGAACCATCCTTGAGATTCTGGGATGAATCCCACTTGTTCATGATGTATAATTTTTTTAATATGTTGTTGTATTTGATTTGCTAGTATTTTGTTTAGTATTTTAGCATCTGTATTCATTAAAGATATTGGTCTGTAGTTTTCTTTTTTTGTGCCATCCTTGCGTGGTTTTGGTATGAGGGTTATGTTGGCCTCATAAAATGTGTTTGGAAGTATTGCTTCTTCTTCAATTTTTTGGAAGACTTTGAGTAGAATAGGAACCAAGTCTTCTTTGAATGTTTGATAAAATTCGCTGGTATAGCCGTCAGGGCCTGAACTTTTATTTTTGGGGAGGTTTTTAATGGTTTTTTCTATTTCTTCTCTACTGATAGGTCTGTTTAGGCTTTCTGCTTCTTCTTGGCTCAGTCTAGGAAGGTTGTATTGTTCTAGGAATTTATCCATTTCTTCTAGGTTGTTGAATTTAGTGACATAAAGTTTTTCATAGTATTCTACAATAATTCTTTGTATATCTATGGTGTCTGTGGTGATTTCTCCTCTTTCATTTTGGATTTTGTTTATATGAGTTCTTTCTCTTTTTTCCTTGGTAAGTCTTGCCAAGGGTTTGTCAATTTTGTTGATCTTTTCAAAGAACCAGCTCCTTGTTCTATTAATTTTTTCTATAGTTTTTCTGTTCACTAATTCATTTATTTCTGCTCTGATTTTTATTATCTCCTTTCTTCGGCTGGTTTTGGGTTGTCTTTGTTCTTCTTTTTCTAGTTCCTTAAGGTGGGAAGTTAAGTGGTTCACTTGGGCTCTCTCTTGTTTGTTCATATATGCCTGAAGTGATATGAACTTCCCTCTTATCACTGCTTTTGCTGCATCCCATAGATTCTGATAGGTCGTATTGTCATTTTCATTAGTCTGTATATTTCTTTTGATCTCTGCACTTATTTCTTCTTTGACCCATTTATTTTTTAAAAGTATGTTGTTTAGTTTCCACATTTTTGTGGGATTTTTTCCCTCTTTTTTGCAGTTGAATTCTAGTTTCAAGGCTTTATGATCAGAAAATATGCTTGGTACAACTTCGATTTTTATGAATTTGCTGATGTTGTTTTTGTGGCCCAACATATGGTCAATTCTTGAGAATGATCCATGTACACTAGAGAAAAATGTATACTCAGTCACTTTGGGATGAAATGTCCTGTAGATGTCTATCATATCCAGGTGCTCTAGTGTTTTGCTTAAAGCCACTATGTCTTTGTTGATTCTCTGTTTGGATGACCGATCTAGAGCCGTCAGCAGTATATTGAGGTCTCCAAGTATGATTGTGTTTTTTTCAGTTTTTGTTTTAAGATCAATAAGTAGCTGTCTTATATATTTTGGTGCTCCTTGGTTTGGTGCATATATATTAAGAATTGTTATGTCTTCTTGATTCAGTGTCCCCTTAGCCATTATGAAATGGCCAATTTTTGTCTCTGAGTACTTTTCCTGTTTTGTAGTCAGCATTATCCGATATGAGTATTGCTACACCTGATTTTTTTTTTTATGTTATTTGCTTGGAGTATTGTTTTCCAGCCTTTCACTTTGAATTTGTTTTTATCCTTGTTACTTAGATGAGTTTCCTGTAGGCAGCATACAGTTGGATTTTCTTTTTTAATCCATTCTGCTACTCTGTGCCTTTTTATTGGTGAGTTTAATCCGTTTACAATTAGTGTTATTATTGATACTTGTGAGTTCCCTATTGCCATTTTATATCTTGCTTTCTGTTAGTTTTGTGTCTTGTTTGATCCTTGTCTTTCATTTTTCTATCTTTTGTTTTTATTTGGTTGTATTCCATACATCTTTCCTCTGTTGCTATCTTTTTTTATCTCATGTGCTTCTGTGGTGGTTTTTTCAATGGTGGTTACCTTTGAGTAATGAAAAGGTTCCCTACCCTGTTCATTGTAGCGAACTATTTTGTGAGTACTTTTGCACTCCATCGTCCTTTGCTACTGTTCATCTCCATCTTCTCCCCCTCTTTCTTTTTGTTGTTGTCACAGTTTAAATTTGGTTTTATTGTGTTCTTCTTGGAGCTTTTACTTGTGGCTCTGTTTTTTTTTTTGTTCTTTGTATCTGATTGGAGAACCCCCTTTAGTAATTCCTGGAGTGGGGGTTTTCTGATGATAAATTCCCTCATCTTTTCTGTATCTGTGAATGTTTTTATTTCTCCTTCATATTGGAAGGATAGCTTTGATGGGTATAGTATTCATGGCTGAAAGTTCCTCTCTTTCAGGACTTTAAATATTGGGGTCCACTCTCTTCTAGCTTGTAGAGTTTCTGCTGAGAAATCTGATGATAATCTAATGGGCCTTCCTATATGTTGTATTCTTCTTTTCCCTGGCTGCCTTGAGAATTTTTTCTTTGCCATTGGTTTGTGTCAATTTCATTATGATATGCCTTGGAGTAGGTTTGTTGGGGTTAAGAAAACTCGGAGTTCTGTTTGCTTCTTGAACTTGAGGCTTTAGTTCTTTCCGCAGGCTTGGGAAGTTCTCATCTATTATTTGTTTGAGTATGTTCTCCATTCCATTTTCTCTCTCTTCTCCCTCTGATATACCTATTATTCTTATGTTATTCTTTTTGATGGAGTCAGATAATTCTTGTAGGGCTATCTTATTTTTTTTAATTTTTGAGTCTCTTTCTTCTTCTCTCTGTTGTGCCTCAAGTTGCTTGTCTTCTATTTCACTCATCTTCTCTTCTATCTGACCTGTTCTATTAGCTAAGGTTGTTACTTCGTTTTTCAGCTCGTGAATTGAGTTTTTCATCTCTGTTTGATTTGTTTTTATAGTTTCAATTTCCTTGGACATATATTCTTTGTGTTCATTGAGTTGTTTTCTGAGCTCCCTAAATTGCCTTTCTGTGTTTTCTTGTATATCTCAGAGGATTTTTAGGATTTCTATCTTGAATTCTCTGTCATTTAGCTCCAAGGTTTCCAATATATTAACTTTTTTCTCCATAGATTTTTCCTCATCTAGCTGTGTTACCTCTCTTTCTTTTGTATCCATGATATTCAATTTTCTCTTCCTTAATGGCATCTGAGGGTGATTTTGTTGATAGTATTAATGAGATTTAATAAAGAATAAAAAGTTAAAAAAAATAATAAAAAAATAAAAAATCGAAGTTTTTTTTTTAAAAAAATTAATAATGAAATAAAAATAAAATAAAATAAAAATTAAAAAAAAAAAGGAAATTATTCCCCCCCTCCTTTTTTCCTCTCCTCGCCTCTCCTCTCTTTCTTGAGAAAATCTTGTGGTAAACTGTGAATTATAACAAACAATGCCTGTGATGGAGGGCCTGAATTGGGGAAAAGTAATAAAGGGGCAAAAAAAAAAAAAAAAAAAAGAAAAAAAAAAAGAAAAAAGAAAAAAGAAAAAAAAAAGCGTATGGACCCACAAAAAGCAAATAAGGAAAAAATTTGGGTCAAGAATAAAATGATTTGCTTTTTGGTGTTGGTTGTCTAAGAGTTATGATGAGAGGAATAAGAGGAAAACGGAAAAATGGGGGGGAAAATTAAAAAATTACTATTGTATTTAGTGGAACAAGAACTAGATAAAATGGAGAGCCAGGGATGGGAGCACTGCTAATGAGTTAAAAAGGTGAAGTAAAAACCCCCCAAAATGCCACAAACATAAGTTTGAGTCCCAGATAAGATAATTTGTTTGTTATTGAGGTTTGAATGAGAGGAGATGTAAAGGAGAAAGGAAGAAACTAATATAGAGGGAGAAAAGAAAGAGAGAGAGAGAGAGAGAAAAAAAGAGGGAACCACTAAAAGAAGAAAAAAGAAAGGAGAGAGAGAGAGAGAGAGAGAGAGTTAAGGGTTTTGGAGTGCAACCCTCATAGAGAGAAAGGAAGAGAAGAGAAAAGATAATGGGAGATGTAACACTTATGGGTAGTGTAGTTCAAGGAGAGGAGAGAGTAAGACCGGCAGAGAGTTAATCGGCCAAATTGGAGGAGGAAAAAAAGTATCAAGAATGAAGATAAGAGAAACAAACAAACAAATATAATAAAATGGGATAGGTTATAAAGTCTGCAGATTATTCTTGATTTTGAGAGGTTATCTTCTTGCTTTTTCTTTTCTCTCCCTCTTCCTGGTCGGTGACTCTGTACCCTGGGTTCTGCCCCTTTGGCACGCTCAGGTGGAGGTTTGCAGTTGATAAGTCTCTATGGCAATGTCATGTATTGTGCTTTAGTCTCGTTGGCAGTCGAAGCTCATTAGCATTTATAGGCTCCGACAGTGAGAAAGTCCGTGTTCCTGGAGCCTTTCTCCTAGTCTTTCCTTCCTCAATTAGTAGCCTGATAATCCAGCTATGGGGTTGCTGCTGCCTCTGCCTGGATAGTAAGAGGCTCAAAGAGCTGGGAATTCCCCACTCTATTTCCACTCAGCACAGGGCTCTGGGTAAGGCTCAGTCAGTCAGAGCTGCTAGCATAGTCAGGCGGGGTTTCCGCCCACTCAAAGACCTCTGGCTCTGTCTGCCACTCTGTCCGGTAACACAGGCAGGCGCCCACTTCCGGGGCGCTTGGAGGAAACTCTCACTCACTGTCTTCGCGCGCAGACCAGGATATCCGGCCAGCAGTCTCACGCTCTGAGTGAAACCCCCAACCGCAGGGAAAAGTTTCAGCGTTGGAATTGAGTCTCGCTCCATCCCCGTGCGCGGCTTTTGCAAGGCGCTGGGGCGGCCCGAGATTCCGCTTTGGCCCACACAAAGGCCCCTGACTCTGCCCCTCTGTGTGATAACACGGGCGCGCACTGCCGAGGCACTCGGAGGAATCTCTCACTCCCTATCTGCGCGTGCAAACCAGGATATGAGGCCGGCCGTGTTTCCCTCTGAGTGAAACCCCCTCCAACACGGAAAATCTCCACCGTTGGAATTAGTTCTCACTCCCTCCCGTGCGTGGCTTTCCCAGGGCGCTGGGGCTGCCCAGAGACTCTGCCCTCAGCCCACAGAAAGGCCTCTGACCCTGCCTCTCCGTGGGGCAACACGGGCACCCACTCTCGGGGCCTAGGAAGAAATCTCTTGCCCACTAACTGCGCACTGACCAGGAGACCGGGTAAAATGGCCGCCCCGCTTGTCTTTCTTTCTTTGGGTTTGGCGCGAGTGTTAGCTTGTATTGCCTGGGTTGCCACAGGATCAGTTTTTCCTCGGCTTGGATCTCCGTGCCACAGCCTGGTTCGGCCGTTTGTGCCATGGCCTGGATCTATTCACCCCCTTTGCCCGCCTCAGTTTCTATATTCACAGTTACCAGAGAAAGCCGCCCTGTTTAGGTTAGTGAGGAAGGTGGAGCATTTCTTACTCCCTATTTCCTTCGGGGTTTGGTTATATATTTAGCCAATTTTTCACTCGACCATACCTTCGGGTGTATTGCGAAGCATCTGGAGGCTCCAAGTATAGGTTTTTCTGTTTCTGGTTGAAGATCTTGTTGAGTTTTGGGGGAGATTTATCGGTATCGCTTCCTACCCCGCCATTACTCTGACGTCATCTACATTTTTTTTGTACGTTAAATGGTAGCACTCTTTTGAGCAGAATATTCCTTATAAATGATCTTATTACTAGTGCTAATAATTATAGTAATTCCTATTTTCTACCTGAGATCTTAGTTACAATTGATAGCTTTATTACATTTCAAAAACTAGGGGAGATTTTATATATTAATACAGAGATACTTAACCTGTTTATGTCCCAGACCCTTTAGCCAATCTAATACATGCTGTGAACCCTCTTTCTTCCAAAAATGTATACTCACATACATACACCAAAAGGCTGGTTGGATCATGGAAGCTGTCAGCAGACAGAGCCCATGATTTAGACCAGGGTTTGGGAACCTATGGCTCGTGAGCCAGATGTGGCTCTTTTGATGGCTGCATCTGGCTCACAGACAAATCTTTAATAAACAAAACAATAACGTTAAAAATATAAAACATTCTCATGTATTATAATCCATTCATTTCCTACTGCTCATGTTCATGGTTGCGGGTGGCTGGAGCCAATCACAGCTGTCCTCTGGGACAACACCAAATTATTATTGGATAATGTGGAATGTACACAGGTCATTTTGAGGTCAGGAAGTAAAACTTCCCTCCTTTTAATCAAGTAGTCATCTAGCTAATTGCAGAAACCCTTTTTATGAAGAAGATGGCTAAAAGAAAAAAAGATGAGGAATATCGTACTTTTCAGCAGGAATGGACAGAAGAATTCGCCTTTGTGGAGAGAGCAGGTTCTGCAGTGTGTCTAATATGCAATGATAAAATTGCGTCAGTGAAACGGTCGAATATCAATATAAAGCAGCACTTTGACACATGCCATACTACATTTGCATCAAAACATCCAGCGGGGACAGCAGAAAGAAAGCATGTCAAGAGCTACTGTGCAGAGTGCAAGCTAGTCAGCAGCAACTCCATGTTTGGACCCAACAAGGTGACTGGAATTCAGCTAGCTTTGCTGGTGCTTTAGCAATTGTGAGAAATGGAAAGCCATTCACAGATGGGGAGTATGCCAAAACATTCATGCTTGATGATGCCAGTGAACTATTTGACGACTTTTTGGATAAAGACAAGATAATCAAACGAATAAAAGACATGCCTCTGTCAGCAAGAACTGTTCACGATCATACCATCATGATGGCAAATCAAATTGAGGCAACACAAGTGAAGGACATAAATGCAGCACCATTCTTTTCTCTCGCTTTGGATGAGTCAACAGACTAAGCCATTTATCCCAGTTCAGCATGATTGCAAGGTATGCTGTTGGTGACACACTACATGAGGAAATTCTTGCTGTTTTGCCTATGAAAGAGACAACAAGAAGGGAGGATTTATTCAAGTCTTTCACTGAGTTCGCTAAAGAAAAAAAATCTACTGATGGATAAACTTATTTCGGTGTCTACTGATGGTGCTCCATGCATGGTGGGGAAAAATAGAGGATCCGTAGTGCTTCTTTGTGAACATGAAAACAGACCCATCCTAAGTGTTCACTGCATCCTACATCAGGAGGTGTGTTGTACTCAGGTGTGTGGTGAGCAGCTTGGTGAGGTGATGTTGCTGGTCATTTGGGTGGTCAACTTTATTGTTGCCTGAGCTTTAAATGATCGCCAGTTTAAAACGCTGCTGGATGAAGTTGGGAATAATTATCCTGGTCTGCTTCTGCACAGCAATGTGCGTTGGTTGTCAAGAGGAAAGGTGCTCAGCCATTTCTCGGCTTGTCTGAGTGAAATCTGGACTTTTCTTGAAATGAAAAACATCGAGCATCCTGCATTAGCTAACACTGAGTGGCTCCTGAAGTTCTACTATCTCGTGGACATGACTGAACATCTGAACCAGCTCGATGTGAAAATGCAAGGCATTGGAAATAGTCTTATCCCTTCAACAAACAGTGTTTGCATTTGAAAACAAGCTGGAACTCTTCATCTCCGACATTGAAACAGGTCATTTACTACCCTTTGAACAACTGGGAGAGTTTAAAGATGCATGCACAGCAAGTGACCCTGTTCAACATCTTGATCTCCAGCAGCTAGCAGGCTTCACATCTAGTCTCCTGCAGTCATTCAAAGTGCGCTTTGGAGAATTTTGTGAGCGCACTCATCTTTTTAAGTTCATCATCCATCCATGTGCAGTTGACAACGCTGACCTGAGTT
The DNA here is from genome assembly GCF_036850995.1 of Saccopteryx leptura. Taxonomy (NCBI): domain Eukaryota; kingdom Metazoa; phylum Chordata; class Mammalia; order Chiroptera; family Emballonuridae; genus Saccopteryx; species Saccopteryx leptura. The sequence goes on along the minus strand of NC_089507.1, from coordinate 71,942,328 downwards.
ACATCCCCGGTGTCTCCATCAGAGATTTTGAGCTACAAGCTGCTGACCTGAAGGCCTAGAGATGTGGTTCACTGAATGAGGATTTGGAAAGACTTGCACAACAGCAAGCAGAGTTGGCGAGCAAACATAAGTGGGGAGAAATGAACAAACTTCAACCCATGGACCAGCTGATTGTCAAAACTTGGAACGCGCTTCCCATCACATACCACACACTGCAGCATGTGAGTATTGCTGTACTGACAATGTTTGGCTCTACGTATGCATGTGAGCAGTCTTTCTCACATCTAAAGAACGTTAAGACCAACCTACGATCACGTTTAACAAATGAAAGTCTCAATGCCTGCATGAAGCTTAACCTCACCCCGTATCAACAAGACTACAAAGCCATCAGCAAAACCATGCAGCACCAGAAGTCACATTAATGGTAAGAAGTACTTTATTCATCATTGGTTCGCAACAGCATTAACAATGTTATTAAAAAGAATTCAGAGACTTATTGTACTTTAAAAGTGTTGGTCTTACATAAAATGCACACATTTACTTGTATTTAGTTGTTAAACATATTGTATGGCTCTCATGGAATTACATTTTAAAATATGAGGCGTTCATGGCTCTCTCAGCCAAAAAGGTTCCCGACCCTTGATTTAGACCAATCCCCTATTATACAGGTAAGGAACGTGAAATCTACAGGGGAAGTGAGATGTCCCACATCACATAGCAACTCTTACAGACTGGGTACCAATAGTGCTTTTCCATTCATTATGTCACTGCCCCAACTTCCTAAAAAACTAGCTTCCTTTGGGTTTTTATTAACTGATTTATGACAAGCTGATTGAACTGGAGAAATTCTTTGCTTTAGCATATTCAGAAATTCATTCCTGCATTCAAAGCATATGGTGTAAATTGTAAATAAGGCATGAAAGTGCTCTATTTCTTACAAAATTGGGCTTGTGTTTCACCCTTCTAAAATGTTGCTATTTATTTTAATATTTTAAAAGCAGAAATTTAAATGTGACAAAATAAACCATTTGAAAATTTTTCTCTTATGGGTACTTAGGTTCTTACAAATTTCTAATATGAGAACAAAGCCATAAAACCTAGATATTGCAGCTTAATAGTAGGAAATAAAAACATGAACTGGGAGTCAAAATGGCTGATTTTTTTTCTTTTTTTTTTTAGACTTTATTTATTCATTTTAGAGAGAGGAGAAAGAGAGACAGAAATTAAGAAAGAGAGAGACAGAGAGAGAGAAGGGGGGAGGAGCAGGAAGCATCAACTCCCATATGTGCCTTGACCAGGCAAGCCCAGGGTTTCAAACTCGTGACCTCAGCATTCTAGGTCCACAGTTGATCCACTGCACCACCACGGGTCAGTCTAAAATGGCTGATTTTCATCCTTGCTCTGTCACTAACTAATTGGGTGACCTTTTTGCAGATCTCCTAAAACTCTTTCTCATCTAATGAGGAAACTGTAGTAGAACATTGAGTTAAAGCACAATTTAGCAATAAAGTTCTAAATTTTTATAGCTTATGGTAGATATTAATAAACTATTACTTCCATTGTGATCACATCTATGAGATACCAAAAAATCTAGGGAGTTTAAATAAACAAAATGGTTGAATTTGTTCATTGGACAGTTTGAAATACTTGAACTTTATCATTTAAATTCTGATCAAAATGATTCTGGTGAATGCAAATAAGCAATGTATTGTTGCTTTTCCATTTGTTACTGACCCTATTGAGAAATTCACTCTCATGAAAGAAATAATGCTTATTCTCTATGTGACAGAAACTTTGCTAGATATTGAGGTTAAAATAATGTGAAAATCATTCCTGTTTGTCTCTTTATTGAGTTGACAATCTAGTGATGAAGATCAATAATCATCATCATACAGTAAAGGTGTAATTATTAACTGTGATAAATGCTGTGGAGTACATAATGCTGAGAATATCTAAAATGCAGCTCATAGAGGGATAAGAGGGGCCATCACAAAGGCTTACCAGAGGAAGTAATGTTTGAGCTGAGATCTAAAAAAAGAAAAAAGACTGGCAATTAATAAGCAAGTAGGAATTGAAGGAAAACATTCCAGGCAAAAGCAAAAATATGAAGAAATCTCATGTGGCCTGAGGGAACCCTGGCAAATCAAAGATGGCTGTGGCTGGAGCCAGAGAAACAGGCTGGAGAAGTATGCTGTGGCCACGTCATGGTTGGCCATGTTGTGAGTGTTGGTCTTTATTCTAAGAACACAGAAACCTATTAAAGCTTTTTAAGCAAAAATGTCAGGTTATAGATTTGCATATTGAAAAGATATTTCTGCCTGAATGGAAGAAAACAGATTAAAGGGAACTCAGAATAGTAACCAGGGAACAATTAGTGGGTTGTGATGGAAAGGGGAGATGACTGCATATACCACCAAATACAGTAGTGGTGGAGGAATAGGAAAGAAATAGATTAATTCAAAGACTAGGTAGAGGGTAATATCAACAAGATTTGGTGATGTATTTCATGAGGTTGGGGGAAGACAGATGTGACAAATGGGGCTACTAAATGTTAATTTGTTAAGTGGATTCATGGTGGTGGTATTCTCTTGGTGGTCAGTGCCTCTCTTGAAGATCAGGAACACTGTAACAGGAGCTGCTGTGTTAGTAGTGTTCAGCTTTCACACCCTTATAGTATACAGTGGTACCTTGAGATACAAATTTAATTCATTCTGTAACCGAGCTCGTAAGTCGGTCAACTCGTATATCAAATTGCCGATACTGGACCCATGCGCCATTGCGCCAACTAGTGGCAGCTATACAAATCATGACTCGTATTTCAGAGTTTCGCTCGGATCTCAAACAAAAATACAGGCCGAGTCGTAGCTCGTATCTTAACAATTCTTATGTTGGTCTGTTCGTATCTCAAGGTACCACTGTATTTGACTCATCACTCACTGACTGAGGAAACAAATCTTCCTCCCTCCCCTCTCCCTCCCTCCCTCCCTCCCTCCCTCCCTCCCTCCCTCCCTCCCTCCCTTCCTTCCTTCCTTCCTTCCTTCCTTCCTTCCTTCCTTCCTTCCTTCCTTCCATCTCTCTTCCATTTTGTGTTTTTTTGGTTTTGTTTTTATTGAAACCAGGAGCTGTAGTAAGCTCATTTTTATTTCTCTCTCTGTCTCTCCCTTTTTCTTTCTCTTTTTCTCTCTTCCCTAAATTTATCTCTTTGTGACATGCTAGATTTGGTGTTATCTGTCTCCTTTTGATTTTAACAGAAATATGACTACAGATACCTAAGATTTTTTGTGGATTTGATCATATAAATGAAGCCACTCTTAGTAATAATTTCTAATTATAAAATAATAGATTAAAAAACAAATAAGATTTCTTGCCTGACAAGGAGGTGATGCAGTGGATAGAGCATTGACCTGGGATGCTGAGGACTCAGGTTCAAAACCCCAAGGTCGCCAGCTTGAGTGCAGGTTCACCAACTTGAGCATGGGGTCACTGGCTTGAGCATGGGATCATAGACATTACCCTATGGTCACTGGCTTGAGCATGGGATCATAGACATGACCCCATGGTCACTGACTTGAGTAAGGGGTCACTGGCTCAGCTGGAACCTCCTGGTCAAGCACATATGAGAAAGCTATCAATGAACAACTAAAGTGCCACAACTATGAGTTGATGCTTCTTATCTTAGATGTCTTGATTTTTAATTATCATATTTGCTCTATTAAATATTTTAGCTTCTCTATTTAATATATCAGAATAATACATCTTCTAACCTATATTTTTCCCTGTGAGCACATTAATGACTAGCAGCCACACAGTTCATTTTCTGAAGCTCATTTATTTGATTGTTATAGTAGAAATAGACTACAAATGCATTGGAAGAGATTTTCAGTTTTCAGTTCAAATAAACAGTAATGTTATATAGAGAAAATTTGTTTCCTACTTTCATTGAGAACAAGTGATCTGCTAGTGCCAATATTATATACAGAAAGTAATTGAGTAAGAGTTGTTCTGTAGTGCCACTATGTTTAAAATACATAGTTCATCAGAAGAACATTTGTTCCATCTCAACTCGACAGTGCTTTGCATGTAGTTCTGCACAAATCTTTGCTGAAAAAGTGAGTCTTTCTTTCATGCTAACTGGAAAGCCCTAGAAGAGTTGTATCTCAGTTATCTCTGAAGTTTATATTTTTATAACTTCTGGGTTTTCAGAGAGTAAAAGTCTTGAATAAACTACAAAGTCACTACCTGACAAATAGCACAGTAGTCAGGTTTATTATCACATTCCATTTAGGCACTGGCCAATCTACTTTGAGATTAAAAGATTTTGTGCAAGAAGAAAGTGTAAAAATATTTATAGCCTCAGACATTTGAAATATTCAGGTTCATTTGTTTTCTCTATTTTTTCTTCAGAATCAGAATGAAGTTCCTAAACAGTACCTATGTGGAAAAATTACATCAGATTAAAAATACCTTTTACTATCCCCAGCACAGAAAAAATGTTAATTTTATGTGGATAGATGTCTGCATACTCTGTAATCCTGCCATAATTCACAAGAGGGTATCTAACCAAGTGTGTGCTCAATGAATAAAACAAAGCAGGGCCCTGGCCGGTTGGCTCAATGGTAGAGCGTCGGCCTGGCGTGCAGGAGTCCCGGTTTCGATTCCCAGCCAAGGCACACAGGAGAAGCACCCATCTCTTCTCCACACACCCCCCTCTCCTTTCTCTCTGTCTCTTTCTTCCCCTCCCGCAACCAAGGCTCCATTGGAGCAAAGTTGGCCCGGGCGCTGAGGATGGCTCTGTGGCTTCTGCCTCAGGTGCTAGAATGGCTCTGGTTGCAACAGAGCGACGCCCCAGATGGGCAGAGCATCGCCCCCTGGTGGGCATGCTGGGTGGATCCCGGTCGGGCGCATGCGGGAGTCTGTCTGACTGCCTCCCCATTTCCAACTTCAGAAAAATACAAAAACAAAACAAAACAAAACAAAAAAACACAAAAATAAAGCAGGACAGAAAAAGTGTCGGGTTTGACATTATGACTTATAATATTTAAGTGTCTTTCTGCTTGATACCTTTGACTTACTAGAACTCTTATGTGTAGCTTGATGAAGATTTATTTTTAAACACTTGAGTGTTATGGACCTTCTGATTAGAAGATTAATCGGATGATGGATGTTGCCATCAGCTAAGTCATTTTATGTTGCCTTCACAAACCTTTGGCTAAAGGTTACAGACAACTTTTCATATTTCTTTGAAGAAGCATACCCATCTCATAGGCATAATCTTAACATCATTTATAAGAAAGTACAGTAATTAGAGATGTCAAGATTAGTGAAATACTTTATTTTACAGTAAAATTTCTCCTTAAATGTTTAATAATGATCAATATACTGTCTCAAATAATTAAAAGTTTGATTTTTGCCTTTGTGTTTGATTTCAGAAGATAATCAACATGGCTGCTAGTTATATTTACACCTAAACTGAAAGATTTATGACACAATGAATGGCCTGGTTTCTATTCCTGCCAGGAGTGGTATATGCTATTAATAACATTGTAATCCTAGATTGAAGCACAATGTGGTAATTAAATGAAAACCCAATTGACCTAATTAATGTGTGTGTGTATGTGTATATATAGGATATCAGTAATTTTGACATGTGGTATGTAAAAATCAATATTTTATGCTGAAGTGGGAGTCTACTGATGTTAGATACACCATCTCTACTTAATGGGCTTTCTTTGTATCTAATAACATTGCACTGTTCAGGGATGAAGAAACCATGATTTCTAATGACCCTTTACCCTATAAGCTTGTAAATAAGAAAGTAAACTTTAATTACATATAAAGAAGTAAGGAACAGAGGCTGATGGTTTTTTTATTAAAATTCAGGGGCATTTGGTCATTTAATGGGCACTTTATATGTGCCAAACATTCAGCTGGGCAATGTGGGGAATACAAAAGTGAATCACACGTGGATGGTTCCTGTCTTCAAGAAATTTGCACTCCAGGGATGACAACTGACATATTTACCCCTGGGGCAAAGGAACATCTCTAATCTTTGAGAACATATATGTATTTGTGACAAGTATATATCCATTGTAGGAAAAAATGATTTTTGTTAGAAGTAAGAGAGACCTATTTTTTAATGTATCTTATACTTTAAATTTTGTTTTTGTCAGGATACTATGAAATTACCTCATACAAATAGAGATTAGAACTATAGTATTTTAGCTGTTTAGACACAAAAAAATAAAAATAGTGGTTAATAATCTTTAAGCATTTTAACCATGTAATATATATATATTACATATATATTATATTTAATTATATTAATATAATTACAATTATATATATATATATGACAGCATATTCAATCAGTCTTCAAAGAACTGATTGTGGTGATAGTTTTGTTGTTAGAGGAATATATTATAGCAAGATGTAATAGAACTGTTTCAAGACACACCAACAGCTTTAAAGCATATTTCTGCAATTGGTCTATTATTTCATGTATGTTTATGTGGATTAAAATTCTGCTGAATGCAGTGTTAGAACAATAATCATTCTTTTATAAGCCCATCTTCATTGTGCATGTGCTAACATTTATTGATAATGTCCCTTCACATATAAAGATGACATGATATTTTTATAGAATTTTATAAATCAGATGCTATTATACATAGGACGATTTCAAACGTAGGTGGTTCTTTTTTTTAAACCTCTTTTACCCTCTGAGCCATATTTTCACTTTATAATTCAATGGAAAACCTGGAAATATAACATTAATTTGTTTAGATGACAGATATAAACGGAATGAAATGTGTTCATATACTATGACATACAATAGTCTTATCCCAAACTTCAACAATAATCAACTTGTTTGTCTCTACAAAGAAAGAAAAAAATTTGATTTTTTTCTGCTTCAGTAATTAGCTTTTAGTTTTTTTAATTTTTAGGGAGATAGTTGATAGTATGTTTGCTTTATTAAGAGAAATGGAAAAAGAGATCCTATGGTTTTCAAATATTCAAGAAGTACAAAAATTTAGGACAGACTATGTTTACTTAAATCAAAGAAAAATAAGGTAAATGAGATGCCACTTGTGTTTTGCATGCAAATCCATAATTATGGGAACTAGTGTTGGATGATCCATTTCATCAACATAATTGTTCTTCTGTGAGGGAAACATGAGTAATTTTTCAGTTTGAATATCAATTCTCTTATAAGGAACATTATTAAGTTTTTACCAAACATTTGAATATTTAAGTTATAATTTAAATACCTCTCAATCAGGTCATTCTGGAGTCACTAGCAGATACTTATAAACATCTCAAAGGTAGTATTTAATTCTTATTAAGGCTATAGTATACCCAAAAGCCATAACTTGTATTTGTTGAATAAATAAATAAGTGAAAACATAAAAAGAAGAAATATATATTTTTATCTTTCTGCTTAGAGGTGGGTATTGTCTCACCTTTGTTTTGTGTTTTTCATACTAACACAGTATGATGAATCTATTTGGAACCCAGTTCATAAGAATAAAGTTAGTTGCAACGTTATGGATTGTGAAGAATAATGTGACCTTTGAGGAAAGCAAATAGATTGTAACACTGTAGGCCTACAAGAGAATGGTGTAAGTCTGACAATCTGTAATAGCCAATCACCTCCAATTCGTATGTATACACATATTTTATCCTATTTCATTATTGGGAATCCTAAAAAAATAGAAAATTGTTGTTTTAATATACACTAATGCCACACTGGTTTTATGAGTATGTCCATGGAGCTTTACCTGAGGCTCAAGTTCTTGCTCAGCGGACTGTGTAGTAGTATTTGATGTCTCTAAGAGAATTGAAGAAGGTGTGTACAGACTACCATGCCTCTGAGTTTCAGAATTAATGTAATTGCCCCGCAAAGCATATAAGATCATTTTAAAATGCTTTATTTTTAATTTCTAATACTATGAGTTATGTAAAATAGGCTTCTTTAAAAATTACTTTCCACCAAATAATAATAACTGCTTCTAGTAACAACAGTTCTTTCTGCAAGCGGAATTAATATTTTTGAGTTTAAAACAAAGCCAGTTGTTAAGTGTTCTGACTAAAACTGCTCTGTATGTTTGATCCACCCTGACAGCCTGCTGGCCTTTATCTTCCTATGGGGGTTTTGATTTACCTGCACCTCTTGATTTGGTCACCTATAATGAAAGCCTGACTTAACGTCGCGGCATGCGTTTCAAGTCAGGGAACAGGAAGTTGGTCTTGTCTCTTGTACCTTCTACTTAGATGTGGGATGGGGAAGGGACCAGCTGTTACCCTGGGACATACTGCCCTCAGTTAGTGTTTCACATTTTCAGCAATATTATGTTAGAGATATCCATGTCCATTCAATCACCAATAATGTGGTTGGAGAATAAATCAATACAAATTATTTTTGTAAACTTAGTGAAAATTTACATTGAAATTATGCATATCCTTCGCTTCAACAAGTTCACTTCTAAGTTTATATGATTGCTTACAAATTTAAATATAAAGATGTTTATCTCAACATTGATTATAATAGAAAAGTGAGTAACATGCTAGAAATTTGACAATAGGGATTTAGTTAAATGTACTATGGTTGATCCATATAGTGATGAGCAACCATTAAAATGTTGGTATAGGAGAATAATTAATGGAGTGGAAGGATTCTGTTGTATCATTAAGTGAAAAGAATAGCTAATAAAACAATATAAACAGTTTGTATAGTATAATCTATTTTTATTTTTAGAAACATCAGTCCATGATACATGTATGTATAAAGATCTGAAGTAAGTGAACCAAGCACTTGGGTTTTTCTCAGTGAAAGTCTGTTTGCATTCCTGACTGGGTAGTTCTTTGCTTTGGAGAACTATCTCATTCACCGCAGGATGTATCCCAGCCTCAGGCCTTACTTATTAAGTGCTGGAGCTACTCCCCAGGCATTGTAACAACCACAAAGCCCTCCCACATTGTCCCTGAGGAAACACTGCAACCAAGTGACAATTTCTGGGGGTCATGGATCACATTTTATGGTCTCCTTTTGCTTATATATTAAAAAAAATTCTTTAATAAGTATGTGTTTGTAACAAAAAGCCTAATTGATAGTATTTATAATATTTCATACCATTCAACATTTATGTGACTAAGCATTCTGCTGCTTTAGCTATAATTAGAACCTGAAGATACTAGTTTTCCTTCTTAGTGTCCCAGTTCCCACTCAAGTTTATTTAACTGATACAAAAAAATTATTTTGGCTTCATAGGAACTTAAAAGTGAAGGTACAGTTATAGTACTATTTGCTATTATCCATTCACCTATTTATTTATCGATTCATTTATGTGACTTAAATTTGTTAAAAGTATGCTTTCTGTAAAATACCATGCTAGGCATCATCAGAAATATACTGCTATATAAGACCAATTTCTGCACTTTATGAATTGATAGCTGGCTGTCCATCATGATCAGTATATGTCAGAATGTGTTAGTCTATTAATATTATAGACTGTGCTTAAAGATTTCTTCTCCAACCTCCTCTTCAAGTTTCAAGAAAGATGTCACAGCACTGATAGTCTCTTACTATTTCTCAAAAAAAAAAAATGTGGTTATAATATACTTCTTTCACTTATTCCTCTTAATCCCTATGATCAAATCAAATTAAAATACCATTGCATCAATTTGCTGTTATGCTATCTAATAATACTGTGTACCACATCCAAATTTTATGAGAAATTTTACCAAGGTTTTTCAGGAGTAATAAGTTGTAATGCCCAGATGACTTGAATAATTTATTTGTTCTCTCATTTTTGGCAAGTGTATCTAATCATTGAGAAATTCACAGTTTAACTTTGAAAAATCGTATTACAAATATTTTGGACTCTGAGAAATCTGTCATCTTCTTAAATTCATGTACCCTCAAAACTTTGCCTTTCTTATAATGTGCTTTATCCACAGCTTGCCAAAATTTCTGACCTTACCAATAACCTTTTATGTTTTTAACAAATATGATAATATATAGTAAGTTGTAAAAGCACACTTTTTTAGTAGACTTTTTACTGTAGTCATCTTAATTCTACCACAGTGAGATAACTCATTGGCAGTGTGTGTTTATTTTGCGTATGAGCAGACCTTGCTGCACCAGGACTGGGTCACCTTTATATTCTTTAGCTTCCCTGTAACATCTCATTAATAGAGACTAGTTTTTGTTAAAACTAACAAGTCCGATCATTCCGAAAGCCTAGGGTCAGGTTTTAAAATGTTATATTTTTGGACTTAAGACCTAAGTTTTTTGAAATGTAACAAGGATTTCATCATTGATGTATGTCTTTGGAAGTAGAAAGCAGATCCAAATGGAAAGTTTTTCAGATTTAAAGAATAAAATGAACTATGTGTAAAAAAAAGAAGGCTATGAGAGAACTTTTTTCCCAAAGTGCCTACTTTTATATAATAAATATCCTAAAAATATTTTGGGGGAGAAAAGCGGTATTTATTTTAAATTAAATTTAATGGGGTAATATGATATTTATCAGTAAGGATATATAGGCCTGACCAGATGGTGGTGCAGTGGATAGAGCGTCGGCATGGAGTGCAGAAGATCCAAGTTGGAAACCCCATGGTCACTGGCTTGAGCCCAGAGGTCACTGGCTTTAACCCAAAGTCGCTGGCTTGAGCCCAAGGTCACTGGCTTGAGCATGTGACCCTGGCTCGAGCAGGGTCACTCTCTCTGCTGGAGCTCCCCCCACTCCCCTCTGTAAAGGCACATATGAGGAAGCAATCAATAAATCAATAAACAACTAAGGTGCTGCAACAAAGAATTGATGCTTCTTATCTCTCTCCCTTCCCTGTCTGTCCCTATCTGTCCCTCTCTCTGTCTCTCTCTTGTAAAGAAAATAAGATAATAAATAAGAATACATAGGTTTCAGATGAACATCTTTATAGCATTGAACTGTTGATTGTGCATTGTATATCCATCACCCAAAGTCAAATCATTTTCTGTCACCGTATAATTGTCCCCCTTTATTCCCCTCCCCCCACCCCTTCCCTGGGTCACCATTTCACTTTTATCTAAGCCCATGAGTCTCAGTTGTTTTTTTTTCAACACGTGTGCACCTGTCAGAGAAAGATGGGGGGGGGTACAGACAGGGACAGACAGACAGAAAAGGAGAAATTAAGAAGCGTCAACTTGCCTGACCTGTGGTGGCGCAGTGGATAAAGCGTCAACCTGGAAATGCTGAGGTCGCTGGTTCGAAACCCTGGGCTTGCCTGGTCAAGGCACATATGAGAATTGATGCTTCCAGCTCCTTCTCCCTTCTCTCTCTCTGTCTCTCTCCCTCTCTCTCTCCTCTCTAAAAATGAATAAATTAAAAAAAAAAAAGCGTCAACTTGTAGTTGCGACATCTTAGTTGTTCATTGATTGCTCTCTCATATGTGCCTTGATTGGAGGCTCCAGCTGAGCCAGTGACCTCTTGATTAAGCCAGTGACTTTGTGATAAAGACAAAAACCTTTGGGCTCAAGCCAGTGACCATGGGGTCATGTCTGTGATCCCACACTCAAGCTCAGCAACCCCATGCTCAAGCTGGATGAGCCCTCACTCAAGCCAGTGACCTTGGGGTTTCTAACCTGGATCCTCAGCATCCCAGGTTAACCTTCTAGTCACTTCACCACTGTTTGGTGAGGCATGAGTCTCAGTTTTATATCCCACCTATGTGGGATAAAAAGGGAGTGTTTCTTAAAACTAACAAATACTTGTGTTTTCATTTTTTATCAGAAGAATAAAATTTCTTCCCTGCTTTACATATTCTTCTTTCTTAGTAGAAACTATTGGTACCCTTATAAAAATAAACTATAAAAGACTGACTTTGGGGAGAGAGAGATACTGGCTTATGCACCAACTCATGGTTTAGTGTTGTGTGTATGAATGTATGCATGTATACACACATGCACATACAATGTATATATAATGGAATTTATAGTTGTATTTCTTAGAAACCTGCTTGACCTTCTCGGAGTTCAACCATTTTATAAATGCATCTATATTGATCTCTATCTTGAAATCTATGAAATGTCTTTTGACAATACTTTCTTCAATATAGTATGTTAGAAATTTGGATGTTACTAGCCACATAGTTCTAGAAAATTTGGCAGAGGCTGTAAGCTATAGAATCAAGCCCAAGTCCTAATCCTGTTACTTAAGTCCCTCTCTATCCGGCCTCCCTTCCTTTTCAGCCATATGTCTCACAATTATTCAACAAATTTTTTCAGTCCAAGCTGACAAGTTTTTTCCAAAGTCCTTTCAGTTATTTAAAACAATGTGCAACTTCTACTTCTGCCTTACTTTTGGGAAAGTTTTTCTTTAAATTAATAGATTGATTTTAGAGAGAGAAGAGGGAATGTGTGTGAGAGAGAGGTTTATTTGTTCCGGTTATGTATGCATTTACTGGTTGATTTCTATATATGCCCTGACTGGGGATTGAACTCATAACCTTAGCATATTGGAATGATGCTCTAACCAACTGCGCTACCCAGCTAGGGTCTTTGAGAAGGTTTTTATGCATCCTGTCTGAATTTTATTTAGGCTAAAAGTTTAGCTCAAGCCTCTAGTCAGGGGCAGTCAGCCTTTTTATACCTACCACCCACTTTTGTATCTTTGTTAGTAGTAAAATTTTCTAACCGCCCACCAGTTCCACAGTAATGGCAATTTATAAAGTAGGGAAGTAACTTTACTTTATAAAATTTATAAAGCAGAGTTACAGCAAGTTAAAGCATATAATAATAACTACTTATCAAGTACTTTATGTCATTTTCACTAAGTTTGGCAGAATAAATCTTTATAAAACAACTTACTATAGTTAAATCTTTTTATTTATACTTTGGTTGCTCTGCTACCGCCCACCATGAAAGCTGGAATGCCCACTAGTGGGCGGTAGGGACCAGGTTGACTACCACTGCTCTAAATCTTCAAGAAACTTTCCTTAATTGCTGAGGGGCATAGCAGTTTTGTCTGACTTAGCTCACACAGTATTTACAGATATAACACAAATATTTGGTTGCTCACACCAAAGCTTTGAAGGTATCTTTGGTTCTTTTCCTTTCACATCCTCTATATCCAATCCTTTAGCTAATACATTTACCTATATTTCAAAACCTGGCCCTGATCTTACCGTGTCTCTCTTCTCCACTTCGACCACCCTGTCTCTTTTCTCCACTCCGACCACCCCAGGCCAGACCTTCATCATTTCTCACCCAGACTCCTTCCCTGGTCCCTGGTCCCTGGTCTCCCCGGTCTCCCTGACTCCACACATACATGCCAGTTAGTCTGTTCTCAACCAGTCAGAGTAATTCTTTTAAGATATAAAACAAGCCCTTCCTCCCCTGCTCTCAACCATCTATAGTGGCCTCCTATCACACATGAAATGAAATATAAATCCTTCCTTTGATTTAAAGGTCCTACATTATCTATCCCTGGTTAAGTTCTTATTTTTTCTTTCCCTGTTCTCCAGAGCATTGCCCTCCAGCTATACTGGCTTCCTGATATTTTTCAGAGCTGACAAGCACATTTCTAATATTCAATAGGTGCATATAAAATAGATTTTATTCATATAACTGTGGATTGTTCCCTTCTTCTGCAAGCAAAGATAAATGACATAGTCTTCTTTAAAAAGGAACTGACTTCCCAGAATTTCTGATCTTAATTGTGAAAGGCAAACTGCATGGAACATACTATAAAATGGCAAAGATAGCATTCATTCCCAGATTTCCATGTCCTTGTGGTACATATTAGTGATTAATTAGTAATTGGCATATTAAAGAATATGAACCTATTCTGATGAAATTAATTGATTCTTTCATACTTATCATAGCAGTTCTTGCTTTTCCATACTTTTATAACAATTTAGTTGATTGTGTATGGATACAAGAAATTAACTTTCTTAAAAACAAACCAACCATTTCACTCTTGACATAAATGTTGTATATTTTAAAACTGCTTATCATTATACATGATTCCTGTTGCATTAAATATTTTCTTAGTAAACCACATAAACCACATTGACTGTTGGACAGATGGGAAGAACCACATGCATCTGATATTAGGCAGTTGGTGAGCATAAAATGCCAAAAAGAAGATTAGGAATATCAAGACAGGAAGCTTCCAGTTGCTCTTGAAAAGGATGAGCTTTTCCTCTTGACTCTTCACTCTGTTTTCCTTTAAAAGTACTGTCTTCCAAAACCACTTTTCATATTTTGTATCCAAACACATATTTAATGCTTTCTTCTTAATTGATATATTAATAATAAAATAAAATGTTTAGCAAATTGATTAAGGAATCTTCCCCCTCTCTACTCCATTTCTGTGAGGATGGCAGCTATGAGATATGTGTTTCCTCAGCAAGGAATGTGACAGTGTTCAGTTGCAAGAAGATGAGAGGGAGAGAAAGGCTGCAGACTGAGGAATAGTGTGGCATTTGTCACTGCCAGAACCCACCAGCTGTTTGGAACTCTGACAGGCACTGGCTGAGACACCAGGCTCCTTTGTTTATTTCTTCTGGAATACTTCAGCGTACAGATTTCTCTAGGAGCAGAGGAAAACATTAAAAACTGGTTACCTTTTGTGAGGCAGAGTAGTCATCTCTAAATATTGATCAACATTCAAGAGGAAAGCTTTTTTAAGTATTTTTTTTCCCATAGTCTCTACTGATATATCTAAAAAATTCTAATCTCAGAAGCTATTTTGGGGGTGACAGATCTTCTTAACAATAACTAAAGATCCATTCAAGACAGCAGATAAATTCTGCCTACTATAATGTGGATCTGGTTGAAACCATTTTAGTTTAACAACAACTCTGTTAGAAGGGAATCAATTGATAACTTACAGCAAAATTATGTGTAAGGGCGACTAGCTTCACGTCTAATGAAAATCATGCATATATTTGCTATTTTTTTTTAATCCCAAATATCTTTCTCAGATGTAGATGGCCATAAAAATTGTGTCAGCAAGATGAAATGAGGGCCACAGCTCTGTTCACTTCTTATTCTCATACCCCGTCTAACTGATGGAGTAATGTTTGAAGAGCCCTCAGGCAGGCCACTGTGGTCCCATTCATTCTGCCTCCCACAGGAAGAAGTAATAGCAACCACAGTGATGCTGAGCATCCATACTTTTTCATGCGTAATATGGATATTTGCTTAGAATTAATACTTTCTATCACATAAAAATATTAAAAAATTAATTATTTAAATCAGCATGCCAAATTCTGTTTGATTTATTCGTTGTGTTTTGTGTGGAATTATTTCAGACCCCATTTTTTTTTGAGAGAGAGAAACAGGAAGGAAGAGAGATGAGAAGCATCAATTCATAGTTGCTGCACTTTAGTTATTTATTGATTGCTTTCTCACATGTGCCTTGACAGGGGGGAGGGGCTACAGCAGAGCGAGTGACCCCTTGCTCAAGACAGAGACCTTGGACTCAAAACAGCAACCTTGGGATGATGTTGATGATCTTGTGCTCCAGTTGGCATGCCTCTGTTCAACTCAGAGACGTTATCGTCCCAGGTCAACGTTCTATCCACCGCACCACCACCTGTCAGGCTCAGCCCCAAATTTTATTTCAGTTGTTATCTACCCAAACTTTTAACTGACCCCAAATCAGCTAAACATACGTGGCACTTACTACCATGCAGGTTAGTCACTCTTTTAAAATCAATTTAAAATTTTTGATAAAATATGTTCTTGAAATTTTTTCCTCCTTTTTCCTTTTTGTAAATTAAATTTATTGGGGTGACATTGGTTAATAAGAATATATTGGTTTCACATGTACATTTCTATAATACATCATCTGAACATTGCTTTGTGTGCCTGAAGTCAAACCATATTCCGTCACCATATGTTTGGACTCCTTTACCTTTTCCTACCCTCCCTCCTTCCCTCTGGTAACTGCAGTACTGTGTCTGTGTCTATGGATTTCAGTTGTATAGCCCACATATGAATGAAGTCATATGGCTCTTAGCTTTTTCTGACTGTCTTATTTTGCTTAGCATGATAGTCTCGAGGTCCATCCATGTTGTTGCAAATAGTAGTATTTCATCTTTTCTCTTGGCTAAGTAGTATTCCATTATATATATATATATATATATATATATATATATATATATATATATATATAACATCTTTTTTATTTTTTTTTAATTTTTTTATGTATTCATTTTAGAGAGGAGAGGGAGAGACAGAGAGAGAGAGAGAAAGAGAGAGAGAGAGAGAGAGAGAGAGAGAGAGAGAGAGGAGAGACAGAGAGAGACAGGAGGGAGGAGCTGGAAGCATCAACTCCCATATGTGCCTTGACCAGGCAAGCCCAGGGTTTCAAACTGACAACCTCAGCATTTCCAGGTCGATGCTTTATCCACTGTGCCACCACAGGTCAGTACAACATCTTCTTTATCCAATCCTCTATCAAAGGACATTCTTTATTCATGCTTTTCATAAATTTATACTCCTTTTTCTTAATTATGTTTGTATTCTTCATTTTTCAAATTGATTTTCAACCTGCTTTTAATGTTAGTTTTTATAAACTTCTCTCTCAATTTCTAAATATTCCTTTCTTAATTTATATGATCCTTTTCACACTACTGAAAAATGTTTATTCATTTTTAAAAATTTTTTAGAATTATATTTATCATTTAGGGAATGGGCTTTAAAATATTTTAAATGGCATTACCAGTTAAGATATTAGAGGTTTCCTGTTAGAGATACATTGTTTTCTGTATGTCTCACCAGGAAAGAAGTTGGCATGATACTATTATAATGTACCTGGCTGATATTAACTTTTCTAAAATGCATTCTTTTGTTTCACTCAGGTGCATTTCACACAAGCTGATAGAATCAGTATCTATTATTTCAGATATTTACTTCATTTTAGGATTTATTATTGCATAGGTTTTTTGTGGGTTTTTTTTTTACAGAGACAGAGAGAGAGCCAGAGAGAGGGACAGATAGGGACAGATAGACAGGAATGGAGAGAGATGAGAAGCATCAATAATCAGTTGTTCCTTGAGACACTTATGTTGTTCATTGATTGCTTTCTCATATGTGCCTTGACCATGGGGCTACAGCAGACCAAGTAACCCCTTGCTCAAGCCAGTGACCTTGAGTCCAAGCTGGTGAGCTTTTTGCTCAAACCAAATGAGCCCATGCTCAAGCTGATGACCTCGGGGTCTTGAACCTGGGTCCTCCGCATCCCAGTCTGATGCTCTATCCACTGCGCCACTGCCTGGTCAGGCTATTGCATAGGCATTAAAACATATCTTCTCTTATCTGCCCAGTTCAGATTATTAGTATGGTTTAAGTTAGACATGCATTTACATTTTAAGTTACCATTCTTTTTAAACATTTTATTTATATATATATATTTTGAATGATGGTTGAAGGTGACCCACTAGATAGTAACCAGTAATAATTCTAACAGTAATACTATTTTTAAAATAACCTCATAGGTAAACATAGAGCATAAGTGAGCCCACAAAAATTATATCAGGCCCTATTTATATCACTACCTCCTTTCATACCTGACACTCAACTAGCATTTAATAAATTTTCTATGCAGTATCATATGCTATGATAAATTCTAGGATACAGGAATGAATAAGAAATGTTCTTAGATCATAGGAAAAAGGAACATAGCATCTCTGTGTGACAGTTATTTCTACAAATCTCAGTAAAGCGAAAGGAATAGTTTTCCCAGATCTGTTTTAGACTTTATAGACTTTCAGTGCCTTTTTCTCTTTATCAGTCTGTAGTCATTTCAGACATTTTAAATTCTAGGCAACCATGAAAATCAGAGAGAAAGAATACTAAATCTGCCACAAATGTGATATTCTATACAGTCTTGCTTTGTACTAAAGGTGACAGATAGGATGAGGTTGTGTGTTTTTTTTTCCATTTTCTTATCAGTTGATAGAAAAACAGAAACAAAAAACAAACAAACACAGCACCATGAGCACCGAGCCAATGTCTAAAATTGATTCTTGAGTACATAGAAATCTTAAAGGTCTCTGTGTATTTTTCTCACCACCAGTGGGATGTGGAGTAATCTATTGTATATGTTACAGTTTGAATTATAGAAATTTGAGTTTTTGAAATGGCCCCCGCAATTACATAAAGACATATAATGTAGCTGTCTCTAGCTTTCCATGAAAAATGGAACTATACTAGATTCATTGGCTGTGTGACTATGAATCAATTGCTTCACTATTTGTTACATCATCTGTATATAAAGAGAATAGTAAAATTCATCTCTCGGAGTTGTGGTCAAGTTCACATGGGATAAATGTGGGCACAGAGCCTGGCACAAAGAGCTTAATATTTACAGTCCCTTCATATCCTTCCTTGGTATTCCAGAGGATATTTGTTACATTACATCTACAACACTGATCAAATTGTCCTGTGGCTTGCATATGCTGATTGATACACCCCATATTGTACATAGTGCTTTATGATTTTCAAGTTGTTGGCATAATGTCACATACATGGCATAGTTATTAAGTGCTTGTTGTTGTCATCATTGTCACAACAGCTTCACAGTAAAATGGGCAGGAAAAGATAATATACTTCCCATTTTAAAAACATATTTTCAATGCTCTAAGAAATCAAATGAACTAAGGTCACATGCGAGTGAGTGGTTCTGATGAGACAAACTGAAGTCCACTGATTCTGAGCTCAGTGCTGGCCGTACTGTAGCCTAGGGGCTACTACATGTGCCAGGAAGGTTTCAAATGCTCTATCATATGATGCTCGTCTCTATACTTGTACATATCAGAAGGCCATATCTTGCTACTCAATATTGTTCACAATTCTAGGTACTGAAAGTCATTGTTATTTAAATATAATATATTTACCAAATGAAATATTGATGTCAATGCAAGAATGGACAAGGAAAGATTGATATTCTGTGTATGTCATAAATTAACTTTTTTCAAGTATTCATTAGTTAGCATAACTGCTGAAAAAATTATATTTAGCATACAACATTTTTGTAATTTCAACACATTTTCTCATCACTTCGACATCAAAGCAGACTCTCTAATCTTCCCTTGGCCACTTGCCTGTCCATAAAAAAGCTATCAAACTGTAACACCCACTACACACTATCAGAATCACTAAAATCCAAGACACTAAAAGTACCTATTGCTGGTGAGGATGTGCAGCAATAGGAACTCTCATTCATTGCTGTTGGGAATACAAAGAGCCACTTTGGAGGGCAGTTTGGCAATCTCTTATAAAACTAAACGTACCGTTACCATATGATCCAGCAATCTCATTCCTTGATATTTATCCAGAGGCACTGAAAGCTTTCATGAACATAAATGTTTATAGAATCTTTATACATAAATGCCCAAACTTGGGAGAAACCAAGATGCCCTTAAATAGCTCAGTGGATAAATAAACTGTGGTGCATCCAGATAATAGACAATTATTTGGCAATAAAAATAAATGAGCTATCAAGCTGCAAAACACATGGAGAAACCTTAAATATATATTTCTAAGTAAAGTAAGCTAGTTTGAAAAGGGTACGTACTATATGATTTCAACTACATGACATTCAGGAAAAGACAAAACTATGGAGACGGTAAAAGGCCCATTGGTTGCCAGGAGTTTGGGGCAAGGAGAGAGGAGCTAATAAAAGGAGCACAGAGCATGTTGAGGGTGGTAGAACTGTTCTTCATGATACTGTAATGGTGGATACATGATGTTATTCATTTGTTGGAACTCACAGAACTGTACAACACAGTGAACTCTAAAGTAAACTATAGCAGATCAATATTGATTCATCAATTTAACAAATGTACCCCGCATTTATGCAAGTTGTTAATAATAGGGGAAATTGTGGGGTGAATAGATGGAAACTCTGTATTTTCTGTATGATTTTTCTGTAAACTTAAGAGTTCTCTAAAAAAGAAAATCCATTTGAAACATTTTACAGCTCAGATTAGATACAGCATCAGTAGAGTAGCAATCTTACTTCCCATCATTTCACCTGTCCTGCATCTATAGTTGTATTTCACTTCAGCAAGACTCAGTATTCAAATATCTAAATTTAAGATTTATGAGGATATTATTTGAATTTCAGAAGTATCCTTAATTAATGTGCTTTTGCTAAAGTAACCCAGAATAGAGCAGTTAATGTTCACTTAATTACAGAAGATTGATATGCATAAGATATTCAGGGAATACAATTAGGAACTGGGAGAAGGATGCTATACTGAGGGATCTCACACAGCACTGTGGTGGCATCTTGGGGTTTTTACTTTCCTTTCCTTCCTCCTTCAAACTTTATTTAACCACACAATCAATTAATACTTATTATGGACCTATGATTGGCCCTCACTAGGTACTGAGGATACTCTGTCATCATGGTATCTCAATGTATGAATATTATTTCTACATACAGTCTTATTTTTCTTTCTTCAAGAGATTATGAAATCTTCTGAGGAAAAAGACTACATCTTAATCACCTTTCAACCTCCACAGCAGGTAGCACAATGTCCTCAAAAACAATGGGCCTCAAGAATTTGTTGAAACAATGAGTGACGGCATGACTAAATTATGAGCAAGCATCTATTTATACTTCCCTGCTTATTATAAGGTGCAATTACAAAATACTGAAAGTCTCATTTCTTTATAATCCCCATAATTCTTCCCTGGTATAGTGCCATTTTACAGATACACTGCCATCTTTTGTTATAAATCCATATCCCAATTTTACATGAGAGTAATAAAGACAAAGAAGTGTCTTTAATGATCTTTTTATTCATAGCTAGCTTTAAATGATCAAAGTATAAAAAACAATATAGGTATCAATCAATAATTATATATAAGGCTGTATTAATACAACTTTGAAATGATTGGGCCTGATATGGACAAAACACCTCAATACCTATTTGGTATTTTGCTTTTCTGTAAATATTTTGGTATGTCTTTACCCTGTATCAATTATCCTGCAGTGAACAGATGGTGCACACAAATTAGGTAATTTATAGAGACTTCTACAAAGTGACTAACTATGAAGGTTTGGATAGAGTTAGGACAAATAGAGGAAAGAGTGTAATACTTCAACAGTAACTGTGGGCAGCATTGCATCCATCAGGGTAAATGTACAGGGGCAGAGTCTCAGGACAGGGTATTGTGTGTGTGTGTGGGGGGGGGGGGGGATGAGGGGAGAGAAAATGAGCCCATAAATGAAAAAAGCAAGGGCTGTGTGAAGATGGCTGCCTGATAGGAGGAGTCTTTGGAGTAACATCTTGCCTGCACTGACCTAGCAGGGAGTAAGTAGTTGGGGAAAAAATGACCCAATCTTACTTTCCTACCTCCCTAATTTTATCTTTCCGATGCTCCCATACATCATAATTGTGGCCAACACACATTATAGCTGAAAGGCAAAGGAGCAAACTGTTTCTCAAATAGGGGTGATTTTGACCCTGGGAACATTTCTGGCTCTCAAAACTCCAGGGAAGAGGGGGAGGGGACACTGCTGGCATCTACGAGCTAGGGGCCAGGGATTCTGCTAAATATCCAGCAGTGACCAAAACATCTTCCCATGACAAAAAGGGAGCGCTCAAAATGTCACTAGAACCAACTATGGGGAACTGATATAATCCACCCGAGTAATCTCCCCAGGGTATAAAGCAAGAGTATAGAGTGGATAATTTCTGAAAGGGAAAAAGGAAGAAAGAGCATAATCTACAAGTAAGCCAATGAAATAGCAGACATAAGAAATAACTGAAAATACAGAAGTCTCAAAAATATATCAGGTAGTGTGTTATGGAATTTATTATAATTCATATTGGAGTTCATCATATTAGCAGTCCAGGTTTGTTTTTAGAGAAATCCCTGTGAAATTTATAAAGATTTATTAATAAAGGGCACATACTATACTCAGTTGACAGACAGTCATGTTATGGAAAACATGGACAAGAATATACTAAAACAAACTGTTTCATGACTAAACAGGCAATCCTCCATTGCATTCATTTATGTACTGTTAAAAGCCATAGTATATATAGTAATATAGCTACATTAGACAGTAAACTTGACATTTATGCAGTGATTGGTTTGCACACACCAATATGCATGGCCTATCTAGTTGATATTTAATTCTTTTATTCATTCCTAGTTTATTCACAAGAACATTCCTATGAATGCTCTGTTTGTCACATAAAGTATTTATAATTTAAGCCTTTAATCTCCTGTATAGATTCCTAGCTCATTCTTTGAGTTTTGCTCTTTTTCTCACAATATCATATTCTCTTGACTATTCCTTTGTACATTCTAATGGGATTTCTCTCCTGATAAACACTCTCATGTTTCTCTTTATACATTGGACATTTTTGCTCAGATGTCACACTTTAATTTCAACTGTTTTAAAGTTGAAGGTAATCTTTTCCTCAACCAGGTGCCTCTCTATATCAGTTATCACCGTTGACAACCGAGTTTTTCCTATGACCCACAGTATTAATCATTAATGTATTACAGTTTTTTCTTTCCCACATTTAGTCATAATTGATTCTAGGATCCTTATTTTTGAAAAGGACTCTCAATAACTCCTGTCCACTGTAGTGCAGTAGGCTTGCTGCTCATCTCACTGTGGCTGACCTTTTCTTCCCAGTATCCTTTAAATGACCATATGTACAACTTCATGCCTTACTTTCCATTCAAATATATTTAACTGGATCCTCATTTATTGGAAGCCAATGTTTAAGCCATTAAGTTGTCTACATTATATCTTAGTGTCTACATTATATTTTTGTCATTTTTTTATTTGTACATATAAGAGTTAGTTAACCTTTGAACGTCCTGGAAATTCAATATCTAACATAGAATGTTTCAAATGCTGGTTTATTCATTGTTATAAGAACAAAGCTTTTCCTACCTTTATGTATGTATACATATTCTATGACTAAAACCCTTTCTTAAATTCCAAAAGTCTGGGACACACACTCTTGTGCAAGATCACAGAAGTTCCTACCATAATTCTTATAGCACCTGTTGCCTATATCCTATACCCATTAAACTCATCAGAAATGGCCACTTGTGTTATCTTTTCAGTACCAGATCTTTTTTTACAACTTCTTGTAATTATTTTAGTACTGGATTGTAATACTTTTTTCGCTTGGGTTTCCTCGTACAATTTCTTACACATGATAGGTTTTAAATAAATGTTTTCTGTTGTTCTCTATACCTGGTATTACCCCATATGGTAGGCATAAGATTTATGTTAACTATTAAGCACTTGAAATGTTACTAGCCTGAATTGATATGTAGTATAAAATAAGGTAGGAAGTGTCTCAGGCTGCAGTGCATCTCTGAGAAAGTCTTGGCTTCCAAAAGGGAGTTCTGGTACAAAGATTGCTTGTTAAGCAGAAATGCCCCAAACAGAAATGTTCAGGTCCTCGTTCTATTGCTGTTCTCAATTACTGGCTGGAGGCTGCCCCGGGGTTCCTAAATCCAGTGGATCTCATAACTGCTACAGCAGTTAATTGACAGCAATTCTTGCAGCTCTTTGGCTTTTGAATAGAGATCCAAGAGATTTACCTTCTTGGCTACCACCGTGGGTCAGGGCAGAGGTTGAGAAGGAACTTACCAAGAAAAAGGCACAAAGGAAATTTTGAGGAGATAATGAAAATACATGATTTTCAAGAATATAATGATGAACATATGGATTCTTTAATGAAACAAAACTCTAGAAATATACATTAACAGTGACAGCACATTATTGTAGGCAAGTTATACCTCTGTATAGTTTGATCTTTTTTTTTAAGCAAGAGAAACAGACACACAGAGACAGAAAAACAGAAAGGAAGAGAGATGAGAAGCATCAACTCGTTGTTGCAGCACCTTAGTTGTTCACTGATTGCTTTCTCATATGTGCCTTGACTGAGGGGCTTCAGCCAAGCCAGTGGCCCCTTGCTCAAGCCAGAGATTTTGGGCTTCAAGCTAGCATGAAGGTTATGTCTGTGATCCCACACTCAAGCCAGCAACCCTGCGCTCAAGCTGGTGAGCCCACACTCAAGCTGGTGACTGTGGAGTTTCAAATCTGGGGACTCAGCATCCCAGGCCGATGCTCTATCCACTGTGCCACTGCCTGATCAGGCTAATTGAGTTAACTTTTTAAAATTACAGACTTTCCTTGATATATGAGAACAAATTTAAGACTACATCCCATCCAAAAATTCATTGTCTTGTGATCAATAAAGCAAAGGAACCTAGTGGAAAATAAAATCTGTGACATTTAGCAAGAGAGGGGATGATGGGCCTAAGTTAACAAACTTCAAAAATGTTACAGCAAAGGGCTCCTAGTAACATACATTTTGAAAGAGATACAGTATTTGGATCTATAAAGGAGCTACACTGTTTGTCCAGGTGAATAAAATATTGAAGATTTATTAAGGGGTCTGGAGAAATAAAATGTGAAGGATCTTTTTGTAAGCTGACATATTTAACCTTTAGAACATGTGTAATGAAGTTGTGTCGATCTTGCCGAGTTGATTTTCCATCACTAGTCATATGATGAATTGATCTCCTTCCCCCTCAACTTGCTCTTCCTCCTCTAATACAGTATATATTTTTTTCAGTCATCTGCAATTCCTCCTTTGCGTCACCCACCTGCCTCACTTGTCAGTCACCAAGATCTCTAATCACTTCTTAGATTTCATAGATCTGTAATTCATCTCTGGATTTCAGAATCTCTTAGGTGGACAATTGCAGTTATCTTCAACTAGCGTCCTTTTCCTCTCCCAGCCACCGAATCCAGGTCGCATACTGTTAGAGTTGGCCCCTGCTGAATACCCGTAGGCAGCTCCCCTTCACTTCAGGACACCGGGCCCCATCATGCTCCAGCTCAGGCTCTGCCCCCCCTCATATCTCACCTCGGTTGGCCCAGGTGTTGCCCTCTGGTTGATTTGTGCTCCCTTAGCATATCTTTTCATGAATACGATGGCTTTTGTTAAACAATAACTTTGTTTACCAATTTAGATCCAAAATTTGGTAAGAAACTTCCTGAAAACAAGAATTATTTTTTTTCACTTTAAAAAAATTTTCTGGCTTTGACTGGTTGGCTCATTAGTAGAGTGTCTGCCTGGCATGTGGAAGTCCCAGGTTTGATTCCTGGTCAGGGCACACAGGAGAAGCAACCATCTGCTTCTCCACTCCTACCCCTTCTCTACCTCTCTTCCCCTCTCTTCCCCTTCAGCAGCCAAGGTGTGATTAGTTTGGGCACATTGCCCAGGTGCTGAGGATGGCTCCATGGAGCCTCCACCTCAGGCACTAAAGATAGCTCAGTTTCGAGCATGGCCCCAGATGGGCAGAGCAATGGCACAAGATGGGGGTTGCCAGGTGAATCCTGCTCCAGGTACATGCAGGAGTCTGTCGCTCTATCTCCCCTCCTCTCATTTGGAAAAGAAGAAAAAAAAATCTTCAGCATTTTACAAATTCCTTGAACATAGAAGAGCCCCAAATGAAATGAAAATTGTTATTTAGTGGGCTGCTTTTCTTTTGCTTTATATGGTTTTTAATAAAAAAGTAAGTTATAAGCTTTTTATTATGGAAAATAAATCCGAGTTTGACATATATTTTACAAAAACTTAAGATACTATTCTTTTTTGTTTGTTGTTTTCTGGTGAAGATACTATCTTAAATGCTTTCTATAATCTTCCTACATATTTTCCCATAAGATGCAACATAATAGAAAAAAATTAAACTTCTAGAATCCTTTTTTCACTTAGCATAATACTCTCCAGGTCCATCCATGCTGTCACAAGTGGTAGGATTTCATTCTTTTTATGGCTGAGTAGTACTTTGTTGTGTGAGGGTACCACAACATTTTTATCCACTCATTGATAGTGGGCTCTTAGGCTGATTCCAAATATGCTATTGGAAATAATGCTCCAATAAATATAAGACAAGTACTATATGATTTCACTTATATGTGGAATCTAATGGACAAAACAAACTAACAAACAAAATGGAAACAGACTCATAAATGCATGGAATAGACTGAAATCTGTCAGAGGGGAGGGGTTTAGGGAACTAGGTAAAAATGGTGAAGGGATTAAACAAAAAAGCTCATAGACACAGACAATAGCATGGTGATTACCAGAGGGAAAAGGGGTGGCAGGGGGAGGCAGAAGGAGGTACAGGGGGGATAAATGGTGATGGAAGAGACTTGATTTGAGGTGGTAGACACAATACAATATACAGAGGATGTATTATAGAATTATACACACAAAACCTATATATTTTTATTAATGTCACTCTAATATATTCAATAAAATTTTTTAAATTAAAAAAAAAGAAAAAGACTTTCAGTATCCTTCCATGAAGGCCCAGGAGCTATTTGAACTATCTCCACCTTTAATAGGGGCAGATCTCAATCTAGATTTTTCTATTTTAATGTGTCTTAGTTTTATTGGAATACCAAATAAAGGCTTCCAAATAAAGACTTCCAAATTGGACTTTGCTTTTTCCAGGGGTGGATTTTTTTTTATTCTCTTGGAATATTAAAGAAGAGGACTTAATCTTTTTCAGTCTATTCCTCTCTATATATTTGAACCAATTTTAGGTGTCAATCTTCCATCCAGAGAGAATAAGGTTTACTGTGACCTGTAAGTGGTAGTGGCTACTTCATGTGAAGTAAACAACTTCTTTTAATCTCCATCTGAATATTATTTAGTTCAGGGTCTTCCTAGCATCTGACAATAGAAGAAGGAATATTATGTGCATTGCATGACTCAGTGGTATTTCTAATTATAATACTGTATTGCAGTGGTAAATTGAAGCACTTCCATAGGAACATGTATTATGAACTCTTTAACAGTTTAGTTCACTCTTTATAGGTCAAGAAAACTCCAAATAATAATCATGTGGTGAATGAGTCCTAGAATATAATGTGTTGAGAACTAAAATAGCTCTATATGGGAAATAAATGGGGTGAAAGTCCATGAAAGTGCTCTGCAACTTCTATTTCTTCACAAATTGTTCTCATAAACATTATTTTTACTACTCTTCATTTTAAGTAAAAAAAATGTGTGTGCACACATACACAAAATATGGATCTACAGAGGATACAGACATTGAAATCAGGTATGACCTAGTCTCCCTCAATCTCTGAAACGCCCAGACTACTGACTTGGCCTTGCTTAAATCTCTCACTCCATAACTAGTCAATTCAGTTCTTCAAAATATCTCACCTGGCCTGTGATATCTTTCTAACTGCTTTCTGTCACTGTAGCATATTCCTGCTATACAACATACTTTATTGTACTAGTCACACACTATAACCTCTGGAAAAGAACTTGTTCTAAGGTTCTTAAGCTGTGCCTTGTGAACATCTATTAGATCAGTGGATAGTTTTCAGATCTCTGTAGGCCCTTGACATTTAGCAAAATGCTGTGAATAGGTAGGGATGTATAATTTCAGGCGAAGTGTTCATGGCTTTTATTGGATTCAAATAGGGTTAAATATAACATTAAGAACTTTTACAAGAGGGAGAGTTCCAATCATTCATTCCCATCACCAACTCAGCTACCATTCTACATCTTGAATTCTGAAACTGAGTCCTTAAGAACATGAGACTCATGAAAAGAGTGGGCACAGCTTTTAGTGGTAGAGTAAAAGCCCCCTATGGTTCTTTCTCTACATGCAACTTAGTCCAACAAACATTTTTTCAGTTCCTACCATAAAGCAGTCACTAGGGACTAGAGATCCAGAGGTGAAGCATAATGATTTTTTTTTCTTTTATGGAATAAGTAATAAATGACTGAAGAAATAAACAAGCAGTGTAATTTGGATTGTAGTAGGTGCTATAAAGCAGTGGTTTTCAACCAGTGGTCTGTGGACTGGTGCTGTTCCACTAGAAATTTAGTGCTGGTCCACAAAAGAGTTGACCACCCTGATATTGTAAAGAATACAGTCTATAATCATTGGGTCTATAATCTTCACACAACATCAGGGTGGCTAACTCTTAGACTGGTGGTTGAAAACCACTGCTATAAAAAATACAAAATAGAATGTTTTTATTATTAATAATAATAATAGTATCATAATATCTTTGTACTATGTATCAGACACTATCCTATGAGGTATTCACAAATATAACCTCAATTCATTTTCAAAACAACATCTTTGTGTTAACACCCCTTATTTCCATTTGTGAAAATTGAGCCTTAAAACATCTACCTTCCCACAGAAAACATAGTAGTTACTAAGTGACAGAGGAAAAAAAAGTTGGTAATTTATTCATTAAAACATGTTGACTGAGTACCTATTTTATGTCAGGCATTGTTCTGAGACACTGGGATTTAACTATGAACAGGAAAAAAAATTTTCTAAGCCCTGACCAATTGGCTCAGTGGTAGAGTGTCGGACTGGCATTTGGAAGTCCCCAGTTTGATACCCGGTCAGGGCACACAGAAGAAGTGACCATCTGCTTCTCCCCCCATTCCCCTTTCTCTCTCTTCCCCCCTCCCCATGGCTCAAATGGTTTGGACAAATTTGGCCCAGGCACTGAGGAATGTCTTCATGGCCTCCCCTCAGGTGCTAAAATAGCTGATTTCCCAGAGACAGAACAGCAGCCCAGACAGAGCATCTCCTGGTATGGGGCTTGCTGAGTGGATCCCGGTGGGGTGCATGTGGGAGTCTGTCTCTGCCTCCCTGCTTCTCACTTAATTAAAAATAAAAAATAAAAATAAAAATGTCTGCCTTCAAAGAATTAACACTCTCACAGAGGTAAGGCAAACAATAAACAAAAAATGTACTATGTAGGTTTTTGGCTCATGGTAAAAGCTATGAACAACCTTAAGAAGCTGGAAAAGTCAAGAAAACAGATTTTTCAGGAGAGACTCTGGAAATAAACATAGACTTTCCAACAACTTGATTTAACCCAAAGTAACTCCTGCCAGAATTCTAACCTGCAGAACTCTGATCTAATAAATTAGGGGTTTTAAGTCACTAAATATGTGGTAACTCATTGTAGCAGCAATAGAATAATACTATGTCAATATTTATATTTAAATATAAATGTGACAAATAATCCCTAAGGAATAGTTGTAAATGTAAGAGAAGATAATGGATTTAAAACCCTAAGGATAATGTGTGACATAAAGTAATGCATGCTATAATTTATCATCATTATTAAAATTTAGGGACTAAAATTAGTGGTGTACATGTAGAGAAATATAAGATTTCTTTGTGGAAGTAGAGGTTATAGTAGATTGTATATAGTTAGATAACAACAACTATCAAATAAGGAAAAACTGAATGTTTTATTGGGTAAAATCTAATTCAAAAGGGAATAAGAGATCCACAGTAGGCTTTGAAAAGTAAAATGCAAGCTAAAGGATACATTAAACTGAATACTGTATTTATAAGAATGAAGAGGTGATAATAACCCCAAGAGACTAGAGTGACACACTTTATATGCTAGACACAGTTATGACCAAGGGAATAACTATGGGAATAATGAACCATTCCAGAAGTAAACCAAACAGATCATGTTAATACAGGAAGCAGGCACAGAATGGCCGATGTCGGGCTGTTATAAAGGAATTTGGTACTCATTGCATCACTAGGTTTCACAGGAGAAGTGAAACAAGATGAGCCTAATAACCCAGTTCTTGCACTAGTTTATTCTTAGGTTAGTCACTCAGATACATATACCCTGCTTCCATTCGTAAATATGAAGACGTGTGTTTCAGGATCTGTAAGGTGTCATTCAGCTGTAAATTTATATAAATATATTGTCTCTAAAGTGGAAATTTACATTCATATTACAAATATTCTAAATATATAGGATGTCAGGAACATTCATTTAAAAAATAATATATCCCTTCTTGGGCTTTTGGCTAAGATCCAGTATAAAAAGAACAAAATCTAAAAAATAAGCATTCTAGAAATAAACACAAAATATTTAGATATTTATGTCAATTTTTCTTCAAAAGTATCTGTAATACCAGTCATCCACAGGAGAGAAAATGTAGTGATGATTTTAATAGAAGTTGAAAGATTGAACTTCCTGCATTTGGAAAACCCTTTTCATTTTTTATCGCTTTTCATTTTTTCAAATGAAAGCTATTTGCAAGGGTCAATCCATGTTTGAGGGTAGTCAGGTGAAAATTACTTATCTGTAAGGCATTTTTACCTGTGAGAACCATTGCCACATAACACAGAAGCAGTCAATTCAGTAGTAGGTATATTTACAAGAAGCTGGAAATTTCCAATTAGCCTAATTTTGAGGCAATGGTATATCATTAATTTAGAAAAGAACTGGGGTTAAAAAACTTCACCAGGATAAGTGGCGATGAATGGGAAAGATGGCAAGGGGAGAGGATTTGTATTGTATTTTCTCTGTGGACAGAGGTATGTAGTCTTCATTTTTGTCACACTACTAAATCACAGCTGTGCAGAATTTATTAATGTACTCTTCTGCGACAAGCAAAAAGCCACCAAAGGAAATCAATGACTTGTTCTCCTCATACCTGCAGAACAGGATGAGAAACATATCATGCAGGGATTTCGTTCTGACCTGTGAAGTAAATCCTCTTTAAAAAAAAATTAATTCAACAACTTCCCTACTTAATCTTTGACCTTTATTTATTTTTTTTTTTTCATTTTTCTGAAGCTGGAAACAGGGAGAGACAGTCAGACAGACTCCCGCATGCACCCGACCGGGATCCACCCGGCACGCCCACCATGGGGCGATGCTCTGCCCACCAGGGGGCGATGCTCTGCCCATCCTGGGCGTCGCCATGTTGCGACCAGAGCCACTCTAGCACCTGGGGCAGCGGCCAAGGAGCCATCCCCAGCGCCCGGGCCATCTTTGCTCCAATGGAGCCTCGGCTGCGGGAGGGGAAGAGAGAGACAGAGAGGAAAGCGCGGCGGAGGGGTGGAGAAGCAAATGGGCGCTTCTCCTGTGTGCCCTGGCCAGGAATCGAACCCGGGTCCTCCGCACGCTAGGCCGACGCTCTACCGCTGAGCCAACCGGCCAGGGCCATTTGACCTTTATTTTATGAGATTTTTCCATATGACATGTTGAGCTGTCTCAACTGTATCAGGGTGTCCCCTGAGAAAGGTGAGATGAGTCCAAAACTATTACCTGGCACATAATCTTTAATGGGAGTTGTATAGCAAAACATTACTTAAATATGTGTTAATATCCAAATCCTCTCTAATGTCATAGTTTGCTGTAAGATACTACATGAGGATATTAGGCAGTTACAATATTGAATAGAAAATATTATTTTGAACTAGCTTGCAGTGTTCCAATCAGTATGTTAAATTAATACCTGATGGGTGTGTGTGTGTGTGTGTGTGTGTACATATATACACAGTGGAGGTTCCCTTTTCCCTGAGGTTGAGATTTATTTACTCACGTAGGCTGCTGCTGGAGTTGTCCTTCACCCTTCCAATGTCCTTAGCCATTGCTTATACCTCTTCTAACTCTTCTTACATCACTGGTCACAAAAGATGTTGTCCCTTTCCTACCAATTGCTGCTAGAGTCCTACAACAGAAATAGGCAGTATTCACTATCAACCAAGAACTGGACCATGGGTACTGCACAAGGTTGCTCAGTCCCTTTCTGGGGAGCCTCCTTTTATCCAACATACCCTTTCTCCTGCCTAAAAACTCAGGACTTCTTATCTGACTATTGAAAACTAGAAAAACTTTTCAGCTGAGAACTAGAATAACCAGTACAATTAGAACCAGTAGAGAAACCTTGGTCCTGAGTGTGCATTTTTAGTATCTCTTGGTTAGGTACGTAGAACAGATAATACTGCTTTATCGTTTCATAACATAATGAATAAGAGACTGTTCTGGACTTGCCTTGAGAACTAAAATCATCCTTAATGTAATTTGTATGGTAGAAGTAAGGTCTTTATTTCAGAAAATGACTTACATGCACATTGTTTGAGAAAACACATCAATAATTGAGACAGTGTCCTGGGTAACAATGTTCTCTTCCTATTTTAATTGTAAGTCATGATTGGTTTTCTTATATTCTCACATGCATTGGGTTCTTTTTAGCCAGTTTAATAGTAGTATTGCATATGTTGAAGAAAAGTTTCACTTTTCTGTTAATGTGTCAAAGCACATTAATTGGAATTTTTATAAGGTTATTTAACATAATGAATAAATGTTGAAAACCTAAAGTATTACTAAATAATATATTGTTAGTCAGCTTTTTTTTCATTTGTGAGAATTTTTGCATCTATTGTGAATATTTTAGAAAAGGAATGTATTTTTAGCAGGAATGTTATATCTCCTACATAGAAAATATGCATTTACCAAAATGTCTATGAGACAAAATATTTTTGTATTTGTACTATACACTTCCTATAAACCTGTTTTCTTTTGTAACTATATTCCCTTTTACAAAAAGAAATCTTATTAGCTTATGCATGTATTTGAGAAGTTATCAGTGTTTTGGTTTGTGATAAAGGAAATAAAAAAGATAAAAGCATTAAGTATACATATTAAGGCCTTGTTGATAATCTGAGTTACGCTACTCGAGAGTTGAAAAGAATGTTGTGTTCAGACAGCCTTTAGACTGTCTCAAACCTAGGAAGATATTTTACAACCCAGGGAAGGAGAGAAAATTTAGATTTCAATCTGAATGAAAAATTCAGCTTTGCATGCTGATCCAAGACGCTGGTCATCAAAGAGACTTGTAAGTCTAGCCAGCCAACTCTGATTTCTCAGCCCTCTCAGCTATTTTTTTTTTCAATTCAAACAGAATTTTAAGTGAAATAAAATTATCCACATTAGGTTGTCTTTGGGGGATGCTTTTACTACCAACCTCGAAAAATTTTACTTGCTTGCATTACCCTTCATGTAGCATTATATTAAAAATGAATTAATTCACCAATTTTTTTCTTGCTCTTCCCATTTTCCCTTTCTTTTCTCATTTCCCTTTCTTGCTATGGAGGCATGCAAACACGGGTACCTGATGTCTGAACAAGCCTGAGGGAGGGGCTGCCATGCACTATTCATCTGCAGTATGCTCAGTAGCCAAAGAAGTGGGAGGGAAAGGGGGAAGCAGAGACCATGAAAGAGGCAGCCAGAGTGGTCACACTGAACAAATAATTTTTTTTAAGAAAGTCAAATGAGCCCTGGCTGGCTAGCTCAGTGGTAGAGTGTCGACCTGGTGTGTGGAAGTCCTAATTTCGATTCACAGCCAGAGCACATAGGAGAAGCGCCCCTCTGCTTCTCCACCCCTCCCCCTCTCCTTTCTCTCTATCTCTCTCTTCCCCTCCTGCAGCCAAGGCTCCATTGGAGCAAAGTTGGCCTGGGTACTGAGGATGGCCCCGTGGCTTCCACCTCAGGTGCTAGAATGGCTCTGGTTGCAATGGAGCAACGCTCCAGATGGGCAGAGCATTGCCCCTTAGTGGGCATGCCAGGTGGATCCCTATTGGGCGCATGTGGGAGTCTCTCTCTCTGCCTCCCTGCTTCTCACTTCAGAAAAAAAAAAGTTAAATGATAGAAATAATTCATTCAGTGACATTTGTATATTAAATACTATAGAATACATTTCTATAAAAGTATATAAACACAGTAAATTTATTTTTTATTCAAAAAAGTCCACAGTAGGTGTTTTGGACTAGTAAGTGATTTCTCCTGTAAGGTTACTAGGGACTCAAATTGCTCCCATCTTGCAGCCTCACATTCCCTAGGGAGATATGACCAAATCTTTTGAAAGACATACAATATTTTTTCTTTCCTTCCATTGAATATTGGCAATAATTTATTCAAGGTAGATGGAAAATTGTAGTATATGGCTACATGCCTTGATAAGGCAGGGAAAACAGATTTTGGTGGACAGCTGGCAAATTCTGATCCAGTCTATTAAGCATTGTTTGTGGATAGATGTTTCTAGAAAGAGACTTTTTTCTCTTCAGTAAACATGAATTCAACAGCTTTTCTTTGGTTGGAACTGAATTTGGTTGGAATGTCAATATCCCATTTTATAAGCAGACAAAGTCACTTCTGTCAGTGAGCTCAGAAAGAATAAATATCTGTAATATTCACCTACAACAGGCCTGTGTCACTTAAGTAAAATGAATATTCATGAGTATAATTTTAGCAATACATTTCTGTGGGATGGTTAAAAGTCATCGCTGAATGCTATGTCAGAGAGAGGAAGCAGACATTTTGGGTTGGGGTTAGTAATTATAGGTAAAAACTGTTAGTTGGTTTTTTTTTTTAGTTTTACTTTTCCATGTTTAAACATGTTTATCTCTGTTAACATTTGGGGGTAGAGACTATGTTTTTATAACATGACAAGAATAGAACATGTTAGCAACACACATGCTATATATATTTTTTTACCACTAGATAATCATGTTTTGGATTGAATTGACTATTAAGATTTATCTGGCTAAGTGTGTAGACATGGCCAAAATATGGGGAACCCATCTGTATTATAAGTTTTCTAATCCACTTGTACCAAATGCTCTTTAGATTTTTATTAGAGAATTAATTTGGAAGTCAGACACCTTAGCTAAATCATCTTTATGATAAATTTATATGTTATTCTCACTGTAATATATATAGACATTGCCCTACTGGGAATTTTTTCAAGTAATTAATGTCCAGCTTTTGTACCATCTTGAACTTGTATTCTCAGAAAAATTTCATTCTTAGAAGCATTAAATGCCAGAACATTGGAAGCTTCTGTGAATGTTAGCTCAGAATTTTCTTTTATTTATTATCTCTAGGTTATCTTTGACATTTCTTTTTGATTATCTTAAAGGAATCAAAGCATTATTTTTGCAAGTAAAGTTTATTTATAATGAAAAATCAGGTGAAATAATGACTTTGGCTTATTTCTAAAGTGTACAGATCCTTTATTCACTCATTCATCAACACTTGGGTTTTATCCATACTTATGCTATTGTGAATAGTGCTGCAGTGAACATGGGGGTACAAATATGTCTTTAAGATACTGATTTTATTTCCTTCAGATAACCCCATGTAATTTATTATTTGTAGAACTTTCACATCACCATAAAGTCGGAAACATTCTAAGTCAAACACCATTGTAAGTTGGGAACTATCTGTACAGTAATTTTGCTGCTTATGAAGCACTTTCACATATGTTTTCATTTGATTCTCACAATAACCCTGCTAGATAGATAATACTATCTTCTGATTACACATAAGATATATGCAGAAGCTGGATTACTGGATCATATGATAGTTCTATTTTTAGTTTTTTGAGAAATCTCCATACTGTTTTCCATAGTGACTTATCAAGTTTCATCAACAGTGTAAGACAACAGTGTGTAAGACAGGTCTCTTTTCTCCATACCCTCACCAACACTTGTTATCTCTTGTATTTTTGATAATAGCCATTCTAATAAGTTTGACATGATATCTCCTTGTGGTTTTAATTTGCATATGATTAGTGATATTGAGTAATTTTTCATCAAACTGTTGGTCATGTGGATGTCTTTGTTGGAAAAATGTTTATTCATGTCCTTGTCCAACTATTAGTTGGATTATTTTTTTCCTGTTGAGTTGTATGAGTTCCTTATATATTTCAGATATGAACACCTTACGGGATATGGTTGCAAATATTTTCTCCCAATCTGTAGGTTGCCTTTCAGATTGTTGACTATTTTCTTTGTTTTACAAAAGCTTTTTAGTTAGATTTAGTCCCACTTGTTTATTTTTGTTTTTGTTTCCTGTGCTTTTGGTGTCATATCCAAAACCAAAAACATTGCCAAGACCAATGTCAGGGAGATTTTCCCTATATTTTCTTCTGGGAGTTTTACAGTTTCAAGTCTTATATTTAGTCTTTAATCCATTTCAAGTAAAATTTTTGTGTGTGGTATCCAGTTTTCACAGCATCATTTATAAGAGACTATCCTTTCTCCGTTGTATGTTGTTGAAGCCTTTGTCAAAGACTATTTGATTACATATGTGTGGGCTTGTTTCTTAGCTTTTATACTGTTTCATTTCATTTTTTTATATTCTAGTACCATACTGTTTGATTACTATAGCTTTATAATAGTTTAAAATCAGAAAGTGTGATGCCTCCAGCTTTGTTTTTTTTTCTCAAGATTGCTTTGGCTATTTGAAGTCTTTTGTGGTTCCATAAGAATTTTAGAATTATGTTTTTTATTTTTTAGGAAAGTTTTCATTGGAATTTTGATAGAGGTTGCATTGAATCCGTACACATCTTTGGCTAGTATGGATATTTAAAAATATTAATTTCATCTTTTATTTATTTATGTCTTCCTCAATTTCCATTAAAGTCTTCTAGTTTTCAGTGTACATATCACCTCCTTGGTTAAATTTATTCAGGGCTGGCTTAGCTCAGCGGTTCCTTTGAGTCAAGTTCACTTGCAAATTTATTCCTAAATATTTTACTCATTTTAATGCTCTTTTAAATGGGACAGATTGGAGAAGTAATTATTGAAGATATGTATACATGCTGCTAAAAATATTGAAAACTTCTAATGTACGTTAAATATATATATATTTGGTAACTATTTGTCATTTTTTAATCTTTTTTTTTTTTGCTATAGTTTCCTGAACAAACACATAGGTTGCTAATAGAGCAGAATTTTACTAAGTCTTTTAACATATATATCTTTTGAAGTCAATGGAGGTTAACTGATCCTATAGAAATAATTTAAGAGTAATAATTAGTATCAGGCAATTGAAGAGGTCTGTGACTTTATTGGTGTCATTTACCCTCCCTGAATCTTATGTGTAATAAGAAGACAATATAATCTATCTAGTAGGGTTACTGTGAACATCAAATAGAAACACAAGTGTAAGTATTTTGCAAGTGGTAAATCTCTATACAGATGGTAACTGACATATGATAATTCAATTTAAAATTTTTCAAAAAGTTATAATAGTGCAGAAGCAATATGCATAATAAATTGCATGAGATATTCAACACTTTATTATAAAATAGGCTTTGTGTTAAATGCTTTTGCTCAACTGTGGGCTAGTGTAAATTTTCTGAGCATGTTTAAGATAGGCTAGGGCTAAGCTATGATGTTTGGTAGGTTTTTATTAAATGCTTTTCCAACTTATGATATTTTCATCTTATAATGCATTTATCAAGATGCAACCCATCATGAGTTGATGAGTTCCTGCACATTTTTATTACTATCATTAATTTTTGCTAAATAAAATGGTCAACTTTATTAAATGATCTTTAATTTCAATTTTAGGTTATATTAGTTTTTCTCTAACATTTCTTAAGATTAGTGAATAAGACATCCTGGCTGGATAGCTCAGTTGGTCAGAGCATTATCCTAAAGCACAGAGGGTGCTAGTTCAATCCCTAGGCAGGACACATACAAGAACAGATCAACCTTCCTGTCTCTCTCTCCCTCACTTCCTCTCTCCCTTCCTCTCTCTCTCTAAAATATATATCAATACAATAAACACTTTAAAAAAAGAGAAAAAATATTAGTGGGTAAGATGTTTTTATTAACAAATATTTTAACTTCTATATTTCTATGAACATATTGGACATATTTTTATAGTAATGTCAGAACATGGTAAAATTTTGAAGTTCTTAATAGAGGACAGATTTATGAACAAGATGAAAAACAGTAAAATGAATAAATTGACTTATATGAAGCATCTCCAAAAACATTTCATTTCTAAGAATGGCCAGTTTCAAGAAAAATCTGACTTGTTTTTCATGGTACATTTCAAAATAAACCTAGCTCATATGGTAAGTTTTAAAGAAGGGAAAGGAAAAATACCATCTGAGACTCTCTGGTATCCTGCCAAAATTATAATTTGGCATTTTATCCCACCTTCTGGATGCAATTGATTGGCAGTGATTACATTATGCTAATGGTGTAGTGGGACTAGAAGGAGAAAACCAGAGAATTCAGTGTTCTTGCTTCTGAAGAACAGCTTTTTTTCTTTTTTAACCAACAATCAAAAATTTCTACTTCATCTTCTAATCTGTATGATTTGTGGGGTCAGTCTTTTTTGTGTTGCTGAACTTGCATGTCCTCTTCCTACACTATCTTAGAAGAGTAACTATTGCTTGATAAATATCAGTTGACACAGGCAGTCATGGGCTATGAACAAGATAGGTTCTGTAGGTTCATTGCTAAGTTAAGTTTGTATGTAAGTTGATACAGGTATGTTTACTTATTAAATGCAACTCAGACACACATTTGTCTTAATATTTATTTTTACCTTTCTGTGCATATAAATACTTAAACATTTTCAAATACAGCCTTAAACAATCTTGAATGGGCTGACCAGTGGTGGAGTAGTTGATAGAGTGTGGGCTGGGATGCTGAGGATCCAGGTTCGAAACCTTGAGGTCACCAGCTTGAACATGGGCTCATCTGGCTTGAGAACAGGCTCACCAGCTTGAGCATGGGATTACTGGCTTGAGTGTAGGATCATAGAAATGAACTAATGGTTGTTGGCTTAAGCTCAAAGGTCACTGACTTGGAGCCCAAGGTTGTTGGCTTGAACAAGGGGTCACTGACTCAGCTGGAGCCCCCCAGTCAAGACACATATGAAAAAGCTATAAATGAATAACTAAAGTGCTACAACTACCAGCTCATGCTTATTTCTCTCCCTTCTTGTCTGTCTATCCCTGTCTGTCCCTTTCTGTCGCCCTAAAAACAAACAAACAACAAAAACAATCTTGGATGATGCAGAAGATGATGGACTTGTTGGAAAGGATGGGACTGGTGTTAGAAAGTCAGGGTTTGATTCTGCTGTTGGAGTTAGCTTCTTGAAGGAGGCATCAAGGGAAGTTTGTACAGAGTTTTTCTTTTTCTCATCATAAATGGTCCTGTAGCATCTCAGGCCTTGGGTAACTGTATAGTAAACTTTGGTGAACACCTCTGTATCAAGATCTTAATCCTCTAACTTTGCCATTCCTGCTTCAATGAGACTGAAAGCATCCGGTAACTCTTTTGTAACAACTTTTTTTGGTTCTGGTGTTTCTAGGTCCCTGTTTTCTTCCCTAAATGATATCATCTTTTGCTCTCATTCCATAAAGTTTTCATTGGTCAGTTCTTTGCTGTGGGAATTGAGTAACTTTATGATATCATTTTCACTGATATGTAACTGCAGTTGATTACCAGTTGTCCTTAGACACTCCATTCACAATACCAGAAAGTAGTAGGATGGGAACTAGGATCAGTATTCTTTCCCTAGTGCTATAGTCTTCTTATTCCTACACTTTTTATATTTTAAAAATATTGAAGATTCATCTGTTGATGTCCTTTCCTTGACTTCTTTTAGATTTTTAAGTAACGAAAATACCACCCCTCTTTATACCTTTACAACCCATCATAGAAAGCACTTTAAAAAATTATAGTCATCTGACCAGGCAGTGGCACAGTGGATAGAGCGTCGGACTGGGATGCGGAGGACCCAGGTTCGAGACCCCCAGGTCACCAGCTTGAGCGTGGGCTCATCTGGTTTGAGCAAAGCTTACCAGCTTGGACCCAAGATCGCTGGCTTCAACAAGGGTTTACTCGGTCTTTGTAGCCCCACAGTCAAGGCACATATGAGAAAGCAATCAGTGAACAACTAAGATGTCTCAACAAAAAACTGATGATCGATGCTTTTCATTTCTCTCCGTTCCTGTCTGTCTGTCCCTATCTATCCCTCTCTTTGACTCTGTCTCTGTAAAAAAAAACCAAAAAAAACCCCCAAACAAACAAAACAAAAACTAGTTATAGAGGTGGGCAAAGTAGGTTTACAGTTGCTTGTATGGAAAAAGACATGTAAAATAATACAATAATTAATAAATAATAATATAAAAAATAAACTGTATTTTACATATTAACAACTCTAAACCTACTTTTGCCTACCATGGTAATGAAATTTTAAATCTTACTTTTACTACACATGTGAATAAATAGTGATTAAAGTTTTTTCCTTTAACTATACTTAAATTTAGACTCAAAAATAGAATTTAAATTTTCTACCATTCAAAAGCCATGTCTTTAGAATAATGTTAAAATTGGGTATAAAAGCAAAATTTGTTTGGCTTGATTGCCATGGGCTCATTAACTTGATGAGAAGGACAATAGTTATAGGTAATTGTATGAGATCACCTAGCTCAAATTAGTGTATAATCCATCAAAAATATATGTACAATTATGAAGAAATAAATATGTTCTGAGTTACCTCTATAAACACAATTTTTAAAAAGTAGAATTGAAGTTTGACCTTGAAAATTTGCAGACCCGATCTGTTTGTCTTTTCTGATCCCTGTTGAAATGTATCAAATGACTGGAGCCTGTAACTGCCATTCTCATTCTTAAAGATGTTTCTTAACATTCTGTTGATAAATGAAATAAGCATAACTTTTTTGTCTTACCCAATTCTTCTGACATCATAGTAATGGAATCTTAAAGTAGCTATTGGTTAAAGAGTAAATAATAATTTAATCACTGATAGAAATCAGTGTTAGAATTCTAAGGAACAAAGTAATTCTAATAAAATTTGTATTTAAGGTGTTAGTATGACACGTGTTTGCCCATGCATGCAAAAACAACCCATTCCATATGGATCCTTGTATTAACAAAGGAGTAACCACAAGGGGTCCCAAAGTTCCTCTAGAAAGATCAGTGGCAAGACTACCATTCTAAGATATAAAGAAAAATTTTTGAAAATGGTAAGTGTTAGTTCAACTAAAGCAGGGTATTTTTAATTGATAATAGCTTTCAAAAGTTAAAATAAGTTCAAGCTCTTGCCTAGTAGTTAAGTTGGTTAAAGCATCCCAACATGACAGGGCTGCGGGTTTAATCCCCAGTCAGGGCACAAATAAGAATCAACCAATGATTGCATAAAAAAATGAAACAATAAATCGATATTTTTCTCTCTTTCCCCCTTTTCACTCTCTCAAAATTAATTAAAAAAAACTTAAAACAAATTCAGCATGTAGGTCATCAACCTTGGATATATTTTTATGCTGTCATGATTATTAAACATCTGTTCCCAAATATTGATAAAAAGAATTTGTTTTTCTCTAGATCATACTCATTCTCACATTTCTGAAGTAATTTCACATATGTAATGAAAAAAAAAACTGTAAAAATAACACTGTCTACTTTATTTTTCCACATGTATCTGGAAGAAAGTAGCAAAAGTTAGTACTTGACTAAATGTACATTGAGAATTATGTTTATAAAATAAATAACTAGGAAATGTTTCATCTTATGTCTTGTTTAGAAACAAGATATAAAGGATTTAGAAAACTATTCAATATCTAAGGCCAGTACATAATTCTAAAGGAAAGTTGGTGTCACTGCTGTTAGATAAAATACTGCACGAATATCTGACTATATACACTAATATAACTGAGAATATAAGAGGAAAGCTTCTGTTTAAGATAAAATGTTTCGATCCCCAGTCAGGGCATACACCAGAAGCAACCAAGGAGTGCGGACTGAGAGGAACAACAAATCCTTCCCTTCCCCCTCTCACCTTTCTCCCTTCTTCTCACTGTCTCTCTAAAAATCAATAACAATTAAGCCCTGACTGGATAGCTTGATTGGTTGAAGTCTCCTTTGAAAGTATGGAGGCTGCTGGTTTGATTTCCCAGTCAGGGCACAGACAGGAGGAGCAAAATTCTTGTCTTTCTCTTTCTCTACCTGCCTCTTTAAAAAAAAAAAAAAAGATTGAGTGTTTGTGAGCTACAGTCAGGATGATATATATACTCACCAGAAGACATAATTTACTTTTTCCACGAATGGTGTTGAATGGTGCTGAGATATCTACCTGTGTGTGACCACAACGTGTGTTGGAATGCAACCAGTCAGGCTTAAGGATGCTCTGCCCACAGGTGAAAGAGTGATGCCTGGTGTGAAGTTATGGGCCAGCAAAGGCTTTGACTTTGCTAGTAGAGTTCAAACTAGGAAACCACAAGATTTCCAGTGGTGTTTTTACAGATTAGTGAAACATATTTTACACTTTCCTACAAGATATTATTTACATCGACCTTGTTACAAACTACAACAAGCTGATAGATTAATCAACTGATTTGTTGTGAATTTTGTATTATAATAAAGGGCATCTGTGAGGCCCAATATGTGAGGCTTTCTATATAAAAAAGTATGATTCAATTGATCAATCATTTATTGGGTCTCTACTTAACTGACCTTAAAGTTTTACAACCTAATTAATAAGGGGAGATGAGTTCATAAAACAAATCATTTAATAATATAACTAATATTTTAATTATTAAATAATAAATGTAAAATCAACACAATAAATAAAATATATGAGTATTATAGACAGTAATTTGGGAGAAGAATAAATATTTTAGTAAAGGGTTTCTTTGAGAACTAGTCATTTAAGAGTGAAGTTGATCAAATCTTGAAAACGAGAGAAAAACATGATGAAATTAAAGCTTTCAAATAAATTAATCTGATGTCAGTGCACAGAATGCTTTGAAGAGAGGAAAAACTAGATGTAGAAATGATCATTTAAAGGGCATAAAAGATTCATCTGATACCTCA
The DNA here is from genome assembly GCF_036850995.1 of Saccopteryx leptura. Classification (NCBI taxonomy): domain Eukaryota; kingdom Metazoa; phylum Chordata; class Mammalia; order Chiroptera; family Emballonuridae; genus Saccopteryx; species Saccopteryx leptura. The sequence continues at coordinate 71,899,808 of NC_089507.1, read as the reverse complement.
ATATTTTGAAGTATTATATATTTATGTATATATTCTAACTAGTAGTCAAATACTTAAAGGACAGTTACCTTAAGGTAAAAACTTCTGCTAACAATGGCTCATACATAATAATTTTAAAATAGTATTTTCCTGCTTTTTGCAAAAGATTTAGAAAGACTTTGTTCAAAATGATTTGCATATTACTAATTAATGGACTTCTACAAAATGATTGGCTGATGTAGTGTTTCTTAAGGCTGCCATTATAAATAGTATGTGTAACATTTGTTATGGGTTCTGAGATATTGACCACAAAATGTCCTTTGCAATCAAAAGACTCTAAAATATTTGTTATCCTTAAGATTTGTTCTCTTTGTATTTGGGTTTGGACTAGAGATGTACAGCACATAATAGGTAGTAAAAAGAACCAGCATCCAAGGTATACAGCACAAGTCAGAAGTCCCAGTAGCACCAGAGGTCTACACTGAGGCTTTACCAAAATGTGGCAAAGCATGCGCGCGCGCGCGCGCGCGCGCGCGCACACACACACACACACACACACACACACACACACACACACACACAGGTATTTTGTGAGGCAGAAAGGGAAACTGTGATAGGCCAGAAAGCATCATGCATGGCCATCACGGAGCAGGTTTCACTTTCCACGGGAACATGGCATGGATCCAACCTAAGTGAGAACAGGTACTTGGCATTGAGAAGCAGGATTCCAAGCAGGATCCTAGGTGTACAAATTGAAGCACTTCAGATAGGGGAACTGCGTTTCTGGAACACAGGCTTAAAAGCGTCCTTGTCAGGATAGGGCCTTGTATGTCATGCCAGGGTTTTTATATGTGCTGTGGGACACGGAGGACAAGAAGATGTTTCTGTGAGCCTGGTTGGGCATTACCCTAAAAACAGATACATATTAAAGAAGATTTAGATTTTTAAAAAATGGTAAACACCCAGTGATCAGTTGCCAGGCACTTCCACAATGAACCTAATGGAAGGTGACTTGATCTCTATTGGGACTCAGGTTTTGACTACCAAAGAGAAGTAAATTAAGAACATATTATGGACAGAGAACTAGGAAAGAGACCCATTACAATGCTATCTTAGAGAGGCATTTTAAGCTGCTTAAATATCTAGAGCTTTAATTTAGGCTGGTTTTGGAATGTGAGAGGCGGCTAAGCCTCATGGGAAATCAGTGGGTCCAGCAATTATAGGAATTTCAGAGAGAAGGTGCCGGGCATTTTGTTGTTTTTGATTCTAATCTCACAGTAGTTTGAAACCTTAAATATTAAGTTGTGGTTATATATTTTTATTTTAATCTTTTTACCTCTAATTTTTTTAAGATGAAACCTATTTGCAAATGCATTAGAGTAAAACAATGACTGTGTATAAATGACAAAGCTTAAAATGACACGGTTATTGATCTGATTATAATGCAATTGACAACGAATTTTGCTTTTCTGTAAGATGTAACATTCCAAGATAACAATTAGAATGAGAAAATAAATTATATCAGAATTGTAGACTCTTGGAGATTTTTATAAAATCTCCAGAACATTTATTTTAATATTAATCTATGTTGCAAATACATCTTCAATATTAGTATTTCTTTATTTGACATCTTTTAGTGTAACTTTAAGCATATCAAATAGGCCTAATCAGTTTACAATTTTCCTTTAATAAAGAGATGTAAAGAAACATTTTTTACCTAAAAAGCAAAGATTCTATGTTTCATTAAAGAGTTATGTGTCATATTGTGTTAATCAGGTTCTTGATAAACTTAACTTTCTCCATTCTAAGAAGTAAAGTTTTGCAAGCCTATATTTACATTTGATAGCTTTTATTGTCACTTTGGGTAAATAAATAATTTAACATGTTTCATAATCATGTATGATCTTTTGGTCAAGTATGTTTGATGATCTTCCTGAGGTTTAAATTTTAGAGACTTTCTTAAACTAGCAATGGTCTTGGGTTATTTCAGTGAGCCCCTGGAATGCCTAAATGATTTTTTCTCTCTTGCCTCTAACTTTACAATGCAGTTTTTAAGATTTAATGTAGTTTACAAACCTAGTTTTTAGGTCTATGCCTCCTAACTTCTGGGACTTCTTGTGTCCCAGTTTCTTTGTGATTCTCCTTAGAAAGTCATAAAATTTCCAGACCCACTCAACCTTTTGATCTTAGGTAATCCATACACTCACAGAACACTTGTACAGTCACACTGTGTGTTAAAGATACAGAGATGAACATTATAATACAGTGTGATAGGTACAGTAATGGAAGTAGGTGTAAAGTGATATGGGAACTGTTGGGCAGATAAAATATATTATGCTCACTTTGTTAAAGATGGCGCTACCCACATGGAAGCCCATCACCCAGGTGATGGTATTGGTTGCTTGGGATGGGCGTGATTATATCTTAAACTGGTGAGCCTTTAGCTTTAATCCTAGCTTGCACCCGGCAGGCAAGAAATACACAGTGGGGAAACATTTTCCCTTCCATTCAGGGCTCCCAAAGTGTTGGGCAGATAAAATATATTATGCTCACTTTGTTAAAGAAGGCGCTGCCCACGTGGAAGCCCATTGCCCAGGTGATATTAGTTGCCTTTTTGCTTGGGATGGGCATGATTATATTAATGTGTGTTGGGGGCAGGCTGTGGGCAGGCAGGATCCTTGTAGCCTGGGGCTTGGTTTTAGGACTAAGCCTTTCCCACCCTTTTTGATGTGGGGTGCACTCTCACGAGGAATCCCATTATGCCTCAAATAAGTGACTGTATCAGAGACTTCCTTGTTTGCATATTGGATTAAAGGTTTTGATTTCTATTCTGTAAAGTGGGGCAGACCAGGAGCTTGCTCTCTCTCAGTTCCTGAGATTAGCATTAGAGAGGAGAGCAGAGAAAGGCCACGTGGAGGAGAGGAGAAGCAGCTAAGATGGTGGAGTGCTGAAGGAGAAGCCAGTTTGTGCAGAGTTTGTGCAGAGAGAAGGAGATGGGAAACAGAGGTGAATAAGGCTGGTGAGATAGATTCCTTTGATTCTAGGAAACTTGGATAAGTCAGTGGCTTTGGGAGCCCTGAATGGAAAGGGAAGTTTTTTCCCACTGTGTGTATTTCTTGCCTGCTGGGTGCAAGCTAGGATTAAAGGTGATGGCTCACCAGTTTTTGGCTCCATTGTTTCATTATCAACTGTCCGAATCTAATGCAAACCTGCATAGGCCAGGGAGCTGTGATGGTGGCTGCGGCTACTGGCCCTACATGAACAGTGAGAATGAAGAATTGAACTCTGGATGAGAAGACTATAGAAAGTGTCACAGAAGTGTCATTTGAATTATCAGCAGCTTTTAACCAGGCTTTTCTTACCTTGATGCCTTGTGCTGCTCTCTCCTTTGCCTTCTTCCTCTTAGCCAACTCTTCCCTACACTTCAGGACTTTCTGCTGGATTGGGTCTTCCAGGAAGGCTTCCTTAACCTTCTAACCTTCCCTTCTTTCCAGCCTGCCTAACTATATATCTTTCCTCTTTGCTCCCATGACACCTGTGCACATGTCTGTCATTACACTAGCTCAAAGATCTGCTTGTCTACTTCCTCAGCAAGGCCATTGAGAACAATGGCTGTTGTATTCACTTTTACATCCTTGTGAAGCCAGTAGCCAGGGCCACCATCACAGCTGCCCAGCCCATGCAAGTTCACATTAGATTCAGACAGATGGTAATGAAACAATGGAGCCAAGAACTGGTGGGCCATTAGCTTTATTCCTAGCTTGCACCCAGCGGGCAAGTAAAAACACACACTGGACTCCAAAACCCACTCATTCAGTGCTCACAAAGCCGCTGACTTATCGGAGTTTCCTAGAATCAAAGGTTTCTAGCTCACCAGACTTATTCACCTCTGTTCCTCATCTCCTCTCTGTACAAACTGCACAAACTGGCTTCTCCTTCAACACTCCGCCATCTTGGCTGCTTCTCCTGGTCTCCTCCATGTGGCCTCTCTCTGCTCTCCGTTCTAATGCTAATCTCAGGAACCGAGAGAACAAGCTCCTGGTCTGCCCCACTTTATAGTGCAGAAATCAAAACCTTTAATCCAATATACAAAATAGGGAAGTCTCTGATACAAAGTCCACCCCACATCAAAAAGGGTGGGGAAGGTTTAGTCCTAAAACCAAGCCTTAGGCTACAAGGATCCTGCCTGCCCACAGCCCGCTCCTAACACACATTAATATAATTATGCCCATTCCAAGCATAAGGGCAACTAATATCATCACCTGGGAGACAGGCTTCCACATGGGCAGCACCATCTTTAACAAAGTGAGCATAATATATTTTATCTGCCCAACAATCCTCAACACCATGCTGGGCCACATGGTGAGTGACTCTTTATGCCACATGAATTTTGAACTCTACCCAATAGCAATACAAACATGTTGACAGTTTTTCAACAGGGGCATGGTGAAATCACCTTTGGACTTCATAAAGAAAATTCAGATGGTATACTTAGAATTAAGAAAGGAAAATAGAGATTGAAATTGTCAGTTAAGAAATTTAAGTATAAGTATAGATGAGAGATCACTGAAGATCTGAACCAGATTGGAAATGTGAGAATGAAGAAAAAAGGTGAACAATTTGGGTGTGAGTAGGGTGAGAGAGAGAGGTATGAAGAATGACTCAGTGTGGAACTATTTTAAGAGTAAATAAAAATTTGAATATGTGAGCTAATCAGGCCTAATCTTTTGAACAAAGCAAAATGCTTGCAACTTCTCATTTTAGCTGAGGACTGAGGAAGTATAAACCTTCACTTTACAACCTCTTTCATACACCTGATCTGACTAAGGAGCCAGCTAACTGCATTGTCTCCGAACTTCAAAAAGTCCTCAGTCAGTGAAACGTTAGTGACTTCTACTTAACCCCAGAATTCTATATGAAAAGTTTATTGCCTTTTTCTCTAATGATGTCTGAGAGTGGGTAGAACTTTTACCCATGTATTAATAAATTTTTGCTATAGCCATTGGTCATCATAAATATTTCAAGTAAACAAATTATTTTCCTAATTTGAAAAATTTACAACTAGGTAACAGTATTTCCTTCATTGAAAAAGAAAAAAAAAAAAGGAAATGTTATAATAAATAGTTTTAAAATTAGCTAATTAAAGATATTTTTTAAATTATGTAAAATATTACAGAGCACTTTAAAACTGATATAATTATAAAAATACTTCAACTGTATTTGCTAGCTATTTCTAATGATACTTTTTACATAATTTCACATTTTTATACCACTACTGCTAGTCTTCTCTAAACTTTAGTGAGGCATACTTCTTTGCACCCTTAGCCACCATACTACAATCTACATTTACATCTGAATGTAAGTGTAATAATACTAAATGATACTAAATGCAATGTAATAATACTGTTAGTTTGAGGTTATTGCTGATATTATTATAAGAATATGTATACATTTTACCTCCAAGTAAAAGGTTTTATTATATTTTATGTGCAATCACACAAATACAAAATTCATTTTCAAACCTATAGAACAGTGATAAAGGAAATGTCAGAAGATTCTGGTTTGATTATTACAAATTTTAAAACGTTTGTTGGTGGATTAGTGAATATTGCATTGGGAGACTCTGAATAACAACAGTTGAGGCTGGCTTCAGCCATGAGAGGGTCAAAGGGACTGAACTGTGTGTGATCCAGTAAAACATCTGTGCTCTCCTGTGATGTTTTCCTGAAACTTTAAAAAACAGCAAAGAAAACTTGAAAAGCACTCAGTATTTATAGCTCCAGATACTAAGGAATAAGAATGTATGTGGTCAGAGTCCTGGCACCCTGCCCGGGCAGGGCTGTCTCGGGACTGCTTTGCAGCACTGACGATCTGAGAGTGGGGAAAGAAGGTGACATTTGCTTTTAGTCCCTTTTCTCTTCAAGGCGTGTTTGGTTAAACAGAGGCTGGGCCTTGTCTTAGCCTTGATGGATTTCCCCTGAAAGCAGAGTCTGAAATAAAGTCAAGAAGGCAGGCTGTTCATTTGTGTGGTAGTCACAAGGAACAGGAGAGAGTGCAACGTAGAAGGAGAAGAAGCCAATATAAAGATATGTTATTGAGGGCCACCTCTGAAGAAGGAAATAGACAGCTTCCCTGATTTATTTGCCTGAAGGATAAGAGGAAGAGACATTTACCCATCTGTTCCTGTCTCGCATTCATTGAGAGATGCCAGAGAACATTAAGTCCCTGCAATGCTGCAGGGGTCCCATCTTATCGTTGGTACTTGAGAAACGCCTCAGCAGAAAGCAAAAGAAGGCACAGCAATTTTAAAGCAAGATGCTGGTACAAAATGAATCACAGCCCGTAAGAAACTGGGCATCCAGAATAGTTAGGAATCTGAGGAATTGTCAAGGGACTGTGAACAGGGGCACCTGTGATGTTCTTTTTAATCTGCCCTGTAGTCCTTTCTGTGCACAGGTGAGCGAAGGCACACTGGACAAATGAATTAAAGGGCAAAAGCATGGTGGCTAAGAGCACAAGTTAAATTCAGGAGCCAGCAAGCTGCGTTGTGCCTTTCTTTGACTAAGGGGCACAAAGGAAATGCCTTTGAGAGGGACTTGAGATAAGAAATTTAGATGGGGCTCTATGTCATGCTAGAGTTAACTTTATTCCACAGGGGGTGAAACGCTTCTGAAGGATCTCAAGATTTGTTTTTAGAATGGCACCTTTTCACAAATCTGAGGTCTGAATGGGGAGCAGCAAAACTAAAGGCAAAGAGACCATTTTGCTTATTAATGATTCCAATACAAAAGAAATGTCATCTTGAACCAAAGCATGAAACTACTTATGATGTATAATCAAGAGGATTGAACAGATTGGGTATGAAAGGAGAGGGAGGAAAAAAGTCATTTGTTTTTGTCTGTTGTTCTTTTTTCCACTCCTCCCCTCTTCTGAGTGTGAATGAACTCTATAAACATTTATACCAGAAGATTCTGGGCATTTATATTTGTTTCTGTAATGAAACAAATAAATGCTTATATAGTTATAAATGTGTAAACATTTAAATATTAGGAAAAAATAGTAAAGCATAAAACAAATTTCCTGGCAGGGGATGGGGGAAGAGAGCTGGTTCTTTGCTGGAAATATGCTAGTAAATACGCTAAAGATAGCTAACCTCTTAATTTTTCAGTTTACAAATACACATTTATTGCTATATATTTTTATACTTTTGATAAATAACATTGTAAAATAGCTGCTTTTTCATGTAAGTTTCAAGTATATATTCAGTATATTGAGAGGTCTTATAAAGTCACTTTTGTAACCAGCTATTTACCTTATATTTACTTAATCTCACTACCTAATATTTTGGTTTAATTCTGTCCGAAAACATTAAAATGTTTGTGACATCAATCTTATCCTGTGGAAACACTAGTAATGACAAGAACTTGTTTCAGACCAAAATTAAATAGAGTGCCAGTTTTTCACAGAGGAAAAGAATCTATTTCTGTACTTAAATAATTCCTTTCATCTTGTATTTTCAATCTGCTCTTGTTTAATCAATTCTAAGCTTCTTGAATATAATTTATATACCTAATAGTAACTCAGACAGAAGTAAAGATAACTTTAAAGAGGATATATACAAAGAATTAAATGAATGACAATAAATTCTCATCACTTTCAAAATAGCTTCATATTCATTTTTCTTTTCCTCAGATTTTTTTGAGAGGTGTATATAGCAAGAAATTTAGTTCTGTGAACACTTTAAATATTATTATTCTTAGCCACGTGGTCAAGAATCTAGTTTATTGAAGTAAAATGTTTGCACCTTGGCTCTGTGCCCACCAGCAGAAGGAGTAATAGGGCTCCGAATACAACGACTGTTCAGCTCCCGGCTTCTCTGATACTAGGGATGTTCTTAGATCAGCAGGTCATTCCTCCACGGACTCATCTGTGGCTTGTGAAGATTCTAGGAGGCAGGGGATTTGTGAATGGGAGCAGTATCTCTGTTCTTGTAAGAAATTAAAACATTACAAAATTGGAATAAAAAGAGCCATTGATATCTTCAAGACCAAGGTAGTCATGTGACTTGCAAAATCATAAATTTGCCATCTGCCAGTGGCTAGGCACTTTATACTCAAACATGCACAAGAATTCCTCAAGTAAATACCTCCCTCCTCCATATTATTTTCATTCCTTGTATCCCCACCTTTGGCTACAGACAATAACTATGCTGCAAAGATGACTTTAATTTTTATTTTAGTGAGGAGAAAGAGAGAGACAGAGAGAAAGAGAGAGAGAAGGGGGGGAGGATCAGGAAGCATCAACTCCCATATGTGCCTTGACCAGGGAAGCCCAGGATTTCGAACCAGCGACCTCAGCATTCCAGGTCACTGCTTTATCCACTGTGCCCCCACAGGTCAGGCGAAAGGATGTCTTGATGTGTGTATTACCCCTGCTTGACTTTGAGATCCTAAGTAGGGTCAGGGATAACTTTTTATTCTAGAAATCTCCAATATAATAAGCTTCTTATTATAGAAATCTCTCACTATCTGGTTACAGGAAGATATTTGCTGAATGAAAATATGTACAGGACAGAATTAGCATTATTAAGGGAGCTATATCAGTATAAAGAGTAGCTTAAGAAGCTAAATCTTTAGAGCAATCAATAATATTTCTTCATCTCTTGGTTAGTTGCTGAATCAAACATACAGCATAATACTATTACTATATGCTCTTGAATCTAATACCTAATGATAAGATAGACTATAGATTTAATAATATTTTTGGAAGAGCTTAGAGAGACAGGCAGAAAAAAGAATATACCTAATAATTCAGAAAATTTACCTCAATATCAGAAATCCAAATAATAGGGAAAATTGTGGGTCACTGAATTAAAAAAAATACCCCACAATGTTTTAAACTACTATGTTTACTATAACTTGGTAGCTAATCCTTATAATCACTGGCATATATTGATTATTTAAAATGTTCCAGACACTGGGGTATGATCTTTACATGCACTATCTCATTTACTCTTCACAATAAGCTAGGAAGTAGCTACTTTGAGAAGTTAAATAAGTTGCCTTTTATCAAAGATCTAGTAATTAGAATGTACAGACATGTTGGGCTCCAGAGCCCATGCTTTTAACCATTATACTCTCTACATTAGTTCCCAAATTTATTTGCAATCCAGTCATTTACAGGCAAGTCACAAACTTAGTATCATGAATGTATACATGAAGCTTTATCTTCAAATGGTGGTTTTATCTTAGATTAATGAGCATGGCATTTTTCACATTATGTAACAGGGATATAGATATGCAAGCACATAATTACATATACATCTACTTCCTATGCTGCTTTATGGTAGTGGACCATAACAAAAACTTAATATGTTGGCACCCACAGGCCTCTGGTGTTTGATAGAAATAAACACAATTAAAATAGAGGAAGAAAGCATGTGAAATATTCCAGTGAACAGAGGCTATTTAGTCACAGACTCGGGAAAACAAAAACAAAAAGATACTTAAAATTCCTCAGGCAAACTTCATAAAAAGACAGTTTTGTTCAAATAAACTATGTTCTATGATTACTTAAAATAATGTTCATCAAATGTTGGATATTTGTTCTGTGATTTATTCTACCTGTTTCAGATTAATAGTACATGGTGTACTTTTAATTTGCTCAGATTTCTTAGGAGACATATAATAAACATATTGAAACAACAGTCTCCAGGTTGGATTGGATTGTCAGCATTTGGGTCTGTTTTTCCATTTACCAACCTGTGCCACCTTGGGCAAGTCACTTTGCCTCTCTTCCAAATCTCTCAAAATGGAGGACAAGAGGAACACTCACCTCAAATAAACAAGTTATAATGTGTTTAGAAAAGTGCTGCAGAATGTTGGATTTTGTTACTTCTCTGGAAATAGACAGTGTAAAAATATTAAAGTTATGTCCCTAAAATACATCTATGTGTACATCTAAGTGACAGAAATGAAAAAATTACAGGTCTGTTTAAGAGAGTTTTTCTGAAGTGTTGGCATGTGCGTTTAGGACAAGAAGTTCAACTTCAGCCTCAAATGAAGAAGCTTATCAAGTTCCTACTTCTGGAGTTCAGGCTCTTTGCCTCCATCTTGAGATAGAAAAGCTTTGAAGGGGAAGAAATAGTCTGATCCAACCCAGGTGCCTAGCCAAGTTAAAGCTATTGTCCCCATTAAGCAGTCAAAATTTGTATAACTTGTTCATATATTTTTAAGTCCAGGGAATTCTGTATATAGTTCCTTTTTATGACTTACATCTGCACTTCCTGGGAATAAAATATTCAAAGCCAAAAACGAGAGTCAAAACCACAACTTAGATCAGCACCTTGCCAAGTCAGTTGTGTGTCATTTACATAAAAGCCCTAACTGGCCCTGGCCGGTTGGCTCAGTAGTAGAGTGTCGGCCTGGCGTGCAAGGGATCCCGGGTTCGATTCCCGGCCAGGGCACACAGGAGAAGCGCCCATCTGCTTCTCCACCCCTCCCCCTCTCCTTCCTCTCTGTCTCTCTCTTCCCCTCCCGCAGCGAGGCTCCATTGGAGCAAAGATGGCCCGAGCGCTGGGGATGGCTCCTTGGCCTCTGCCTCAGGCACTAGAGTGGCTCTGGTCGCAATAGAGTGACCCCCCGGAGGGGCAGAGCGTCGCCCCCTGGTGGGCGTGCCGGGTGGATCCCAGTTGGGCGCATGCAAGAGTCTGTCTGACTGTCTCTCCCCGTTTCCAGCTTCGGAAAAATACAAAAAAAAAAAAAAAAAAAAAAAAGCCCTAACTGCTTGTCCCTTGACTCTCATTCTTGATTCACCAGCTATTTATGAAGCACCTACTGTGTGCCAGCGTCTGTGCTAGTTCCTGCTTATCCGACCTTTCTTATATTGTCTTCTGCTTCCCACACTCCTCAAACCATAAATATTAGTAAAAAAGTAAATCTTTTTGTCTTTTCATCAAAATATTTTTAAGCAAACTATATTTTCATTCAAAAGTTAAAATGTTTGAGTGTACTGTTTCAGAAATTTATATTTGCACATAGACAATTATATTTATGTACACAATTTTGTTTTTTCTTATATTACTATATTGTTTTGTACCCTGATTTAGTTCATTTTGCTTCTTACCTGGTCCCTTATATATTCTTGACCTACTTGAGCATTAGCCTAGGTGAGCATTATGTGACTCTAGAGTCGTCCTAATCAGGGCTGACCTGTCGGGCATGTAGCATGGGTTGTCACAGGATTTCATAAGTAATTCTAAGGAAGATGCATTTTAAAATTAGCTTTTCTGTTGAAGCAGTAGAGGTAAAGAGTTGTGGCACATTTTATTTTTGCAAGTAGGCATCTTGCATATCACTTGATTTTATTATATATATAGTATCTATGTGTAACTTTATTGACCCCTTAAGTTATAAAATCATAGCCATGATAATTAGGCACCTAAACTAGGCCAGCATGCATGGTTCTCTGAATGCTGCTTCATGCAAAGAGGAGTTGTACTTGGAAATATAAGAAATCTTTTAAATCCGATTTTTGAGCAGATTTTTGTTGTAAAAATGTTATTTGAAATAGCTTTCCCAATGACTGAAATACAACCATGCATAGGCAAACACACAGCCCACCTGTTCAGTTGCAACCCAGTAGCCTCAGACTTCATCATTTTTTCTCTATTTCTATGCTCCAGGTATGTTGAGCGGCTGGGCAATGAGAGCTCTGTTGTTGGGAAAGCAGCCACAGAGAGGGCAGAGTTCAGGCTGAGAAGGAGGCTGAGGTAGGGCCAGAAGCAAACCACCTTTCTATGGCAGTTCTAGTGATAGTCCTATGTGTTTGAGATACAGCAGTCAAGAGTCCCCAACACCCCACCTCTCCCTCCAATCAATCACAGGGCCTACAAATTTCATTTTCCAACTATTTTCTGACTCTGTCCTTCCTCCCAATCTTACCAATATTACTGTAGTTCAGGGCATCCTTATCTCTTCCCTAGCCTTCAGTTAGCGTTCTTCCAGTCTGCATATCCCCAGCTATAATCCTTCAGTGATTTCCCACCCCACGCAAAATAAAGTCCAGTCCTCTTACTAACACATACAAACACTCTACGGCCTAACTTTTTTTCTTCTGCAGACTAATTTTCTAACAACTGACTTGCAATAAAAATGGAAACCTAGAGCCATGACTGTAGGATAAATAAATTTGAAACTGAAGATCCCAAATTTGAAAGGCTTAGAGCAGAGTGGTTGGCAGCTCGATCTTTGCTGTCAGAGATTCTTTTTATCAACTGTGAGACCTCAGGCAAGCTGTGCCTCAGTTGTTTCTTCTTGTGTGAGATGAGGGTTAAAATTACCCCTACTTCATAGGATTTAAGGTGCTTAGCACAGTATACTTGTTAAGGGTTAAATAAGTGATTAGTATAGCAATTACAAATTTAGTGGTGGTTATTTATTATAAATGAAAGACTATTGATTTTATATTCATGTTAAATATATTCTGATATACGGATATACACCTGTAAAATAGAGGATTATGGAATGACCCAGAAAGAATAGGCTACAAGATGACTGAAGATAATAATGGAAAAATAGAGGAAGACTGCAGGAATTCATGTAGGGGAGACAGATCAAAAGAATACTCATGTGTTTTTGGCCTCTTTTGCCAAAATGTAAGTGAGAAATTGGGGCTTAAAAATTAGGGCAATTCGCCTGACCAAGCAGTGGTGCAGTGGATGGAACGTCAGACTGGGATGCAGAGGATTCAGGTTCCAAACCCCAAGGTCACTAGCTTGAGTACAGGCTCATCCAGCTTCAGCATGGGGTCTCTGGCTTGAGTGTGGGATCATAGACATGACCCCATGCTTGAGCCCAAAGGTCACTGGCTTGAGCAAGGGACCTCTCACCCTGCTTTACCACACCCATCAAGGCACATATGAGAAAGTAATCAATAAACAACTAAGGTGCCGCAATGAAGAGTTGATGCTTCTCATCTCTCTCCCTTTCTGTCTGTCTGTCCTATCTGTCCCTCTCTCTGTCTCTCTCTCTGTCTCACACACACATACAAAAAAAAAGTTAGGGCAATTCACCTAGCCTGTAATGGTGCAGTGGATAGAGTGCCGACCTGGAATGCTGAGGTCACCAGTTTGAAACCCTGGGCTTGGCTGGTCAAGGCACATATGACAAGCAACCAATGAACAGCCTGAGTGAAGCAACTACTTCTTGCTCCTACCCCCACCTCTCTGTAAATCAATAAATCTAAAAATAAAAATAGGGCAATTCTAGCATTTTAATTCCACAAATTCTTATCCCTAAAAAAGAATCTATAAGAATCACACAAGAAAAGGCAATCATAGATGGCATTGCATTTCAAATCATCTTTTAATTGTTAAAATTATAGCTTAAGCTTCTGATATGAAAAAATGCTTTGCAATTTTTTTAAAAGGGTTCCAAATTTGTGACCAATAATGTAAGAATAAAGCCTATTAAAAGATGATTTCCATCTCTTTAGAGATCAAGTATCAATGTCCAATCAAACCTGCAGCTAGTACATTTAAACTCATCATTTTAAAATGTTATTTAATAATGCCAATTAACAGTATAATGTCACTGGATACGACATAGCCTGAAAATGATTTGTGCAATTTAATTGTTAATAAAACTAAGCTATGAGAAATATTGATATTTTGCATGAATTTATATAAAAATTGAATATCAGTAACAATGTCTGTTGTGATTAAAAATAAGTGAGAACTTTCATATACTTCCATTTCCTTTTTCCTCATAGTTATGATCTTGTTTAAGATAGCTCTGTATAGAAGTGTGTGCATAAATAATCTTTAGCTAAGGTTAAAAGAGATATACTGGTTCCAGCATAGTTTTTAAAATAGAGTTAGTTTGTAATTAGGCAGCAGTATACTAGTAGGCATAGCCTTGGTCCTTTTGTCATTTTCCATTTGATTGTACATAGCGAGATGTCTAGGGTTGAATGTCTTTTGGTACCTATAAACTTTTTGGAAGACATTCATTTATTTGGGTCTGCTGATTTTTATATTCATAATCACTCCTACAGGTTTCTTGCAAGACTAGTACATATATATGATTTACATATTGCATTACATTTTGTTATGTTGTACATTAATAGGCTTTTCCTATGAAAAGCAAATACAGGGTGGAGCAAAAGTAGGTTTACAGTTGTTTGTATGGAAAATAATACTATAATGAATAAATATAATACAAAAATAAACTCTTGTGTTTTGCATACTCACAATTGTAAATCTACTTTTGCACCACCTGTATTGTTCTGAAGTTTCAAAAAAGACTAATCAGGCCCTGGCCAGTTGGCACGGTAGTGAAGCATCGGCCCATTGTGTGGAAGTCCTGGGTTCGATTCCCAGCCAGGGCACACAGGAGAAGCGCCCATCTGCTTCTCCACCCTTCCCCCTCTCCTTTCTCTCTGTCTCTCTCTTCCTCTCCTGCAGCCAAGGCTCCATGGGAGCAAAGTTGGCTCAGGCACTGAGGATGGCTCAATGGCCTCCACCTCAGGCACTAAATGGCTCTGGTTGCAGCAGAGCAACGCCCCAGATAGGCAGAGCATCATCCCCTGGTGGGCATGCCAGGAGGATCCCGGTCGGGCTCATGCGGGAGTCTGCCTGCTTCCCCTTGCTTCTCACTTTGGGAAAAAAAAAAAAAGACTAACTAAAAGTGTTACAGCTTTAAATATTATAGAACTGATATTTTACAAGTTACGTGTTACAATAACATGTTCTCTGGGCATATTAGCAGCTATAGGTAATACATTTATGAACGTTATGACTCTCTAACACCACCTTTCTCTAATGAACAATAAGAAATTTAGTAGTACAAATACATCAATGTTTAACCCTCCATAATTCAGCTAACTTTGAGATTAACTCTAAACCCATTTTAAATTCAACAATATATTTCCATTCAAATTCTACTTATTTATTGAACAAATATTTGGTGCATTCCTTCCTGTTGAACAAATCTTTATTGGGTACCTATAATGTATGAAGTATTTTCCTTAGTCTACAGTTTGCACTGTTATGTAGGCTTTTAAAAATATTATTGATATACTAAAGGAAAAGAAGTGAAATGGTCTGAAAAAAGATCAAGAATTAATTCATTTTAAAAAAATAACATCTGAGGAATTTTTTTTTGAAAAGCATAAAGTACCCCCTTTACTAAGAGTGGGTACTTCAGATTTAGGATGTAAAACTCAAGATCCAATCACAAGCTCACTGAGCAGCTGCTAGCTACCCTGACGACACTGTTACACGAACTCCGAGCCATGTTGCGTCCCTGCGCACCTCAGATTTCACGATGGTTAATTTCTTCCATTCTCATTAGGGATTTTCTGAGCTCTGGGATTTCCTGTAGTGCCTAGGGTAGAAAGGCTTATTTATCTAACTGGAAAGAAAACAAAGAATAAAATGTAAGAAATGTTCATGAAATACAAGTGGCTTTGTCACTTGATTGTAGCAAAAAATGGATGTTTGAGATATTAAAGTTGATGTTAGTTGTATAACTGCTTTTTAGCTGAAAAAATGTCTCAAGCCAAGTTTTGTATT
This sequence comes from Saccopteryx leptura, assembly GCF_036850995.1. Lineage (NCBI taxonomy): Eukaryota > Metazoa > Chordata > Mammalia > Chiroptera > Emballonuridae > Saccopteryx > Saccopteryx leptura. The sequence continues at coordinate 71,884,255 of NC_089507.1, read as the reverse complement.
CTGTGGGGTTTAGCAAGAAAGGGAACTTATTTTTATCCACTGTTACCTCTTTTCTTGGAAAAGCTCTCTGATGAGTGAGTGCTATGTAAATATAGTAGATATGTAATTGTAGGCTTTCTTGACCCAGTTCCTAAATAGTGGATGTCATTTTAGGAGTGCCTCTAAAACTTGTCCTTTTGCTGCAAACCATATCTAGACACACATCTAGTCTGCTTTCCCCTCTCATTCCTAGCGACTGTGTCCATACTATTTAGGTACCGCTTTTAGCTCTCTAGTCATGTAACTCGTACCAACTGGACTTTGGGATAGTTACTGGTTGTGCTTACCCATGTTAATGGTGTGTGTCAATTAGTACGGCTTTATGAGGAAGGGCAAAAATTCTAGGTAAAGTGCCATGAGGAAGAATAACCCACAAGACCACCTACTGACCCATTCATTTGCCTGCTCTTCACTTCCAACAGCCCTTTTCTTAACCCTTTCTGAGGCTGGCACAGATCGAAGTCCAGTTTAAAGAGCTTGTGTTTTTTGACAACTGGTCTCTTTCTTTGCATAAAATCTCTTAAGTATTTTCTGCCTAATGCAAGTAGATTTTATTTACTTGTTTTAGTTAGGACAATAAACACAACTATCCTAAAACAGTAGCAAATAAATAGGGTTAAAGGGTAAAGTAAATGGAAGGTGTGTGGCTCTATAAATAAATAAAATGATATTATACATGTATGGAAATTTCTTTTTAATAGAAGAGAGGGGCTATATCATAAATGGAATAATTTTTTTTTAAAGGGCTACTCTTGGTCACAAGTCTGGAAACAAGAATAAATGTGAATGTAATTTAGATTGTTCCCTCTGTGTGGATATCACCTTTATTTTTCTCATAAAATTAATGCTGAAGTAAATAACCTTTTTATCTCTAAATATTTTTAAATGGATTCTTCAAAAGAAAATTATTAATTAGATTTTCTTATTCTATGAGAATATAATAAATCCCAGTGAATTCAACATTATTTATTTCTAGGGGCTTTAAATGAGGGAAACCACTTATTCCCAATGTAATTGCTTCAAAATTCACAAAACTAGGCAGAGATGCTAGTGTGGCCTGGTGAAGTCTTTGCTCACTGGTTGTGATTACACAAGCACAGTTAGAGAAATGTGTAATGTATGTCTAAAACTTCTGTAATGGGGGGGGATGTTCACATATTTATTATAAAAAGACGGGGTCTCAAAAGTGGTTAGATGTTGGAAAGAAATTAAGTGAGAACCTTCTTAGACTATGCAATTTTGCCTTACTCCTTTTCACCACAAATCTGTTTCATGCTATGCACACTCATGCTGAATCCATTTGGATTCTGGTGAGTAAATAGTAGTCTTTTTCTGGGATAATATTTTGTCCTCAAATAGTGTTACTAATACTGCACAGAATGGCATCAGACAGTACTTATTTTCCATGGCTTCCCAGACCTTTCTTTCATTCTACTATTTAAATATTGTCAGGATCATTCTTAAAATGTAGCTAAAGACTGTCTTCCACAGTGGAATTTACATAGACAAAATTGAAAAGCAGTTTTAAGTGAAGGTCATTTTATAATTCTCAGAAAATGTTAAATCAAATTGAAAACAAACCTGTCACTGCATAGAACTCAAAACACTACAGCCTTTTGCCAAACGAGATAGTTTTAAATGGGAGTGCTGGCTGCAAAGATGAATGTTCTGTCATGTCACACTTGAGAGAATCCAGGTCCCTAAAGATTTATATGAATGCTTAGCTATTATCAAACCATCTCATCTTAGATGACTTAGTAAATGTCTGCTTTTTGTACCAGATAACACACACATATTCCTACACCTTCTTCCCAAATAGCTTATGAAGTGGGAAAAAAAAGACTGATTTTAGACTGTTTAATTGGTAATATCATACAGATAATTATCAATTGGTAATATAATACCACATGCTCAGCATTTGCTAGTCACACTGGCAGAGTTTACAGGGTTTTTTTTCTTTTTTTTCTTCTTTTCCAAATGAGAGGAGGGGAGACAGAGGAACAGACTCCTGCATGCACCCCAACTAGGATCCACCCAGCAACCCCTATCTGTGTTCGATGCTCTGTCCATCCAGGGCCATGTTTGCAACCGAGCTATCGCTAGCAAATGAGGAGGAGACCCCATGGAGCCGTCCTCAGCTCCCGGGCCAATGTGCTCGAACCAGTCAAACCGTGATTGCAGGAGGAGAAGAGAGAGAGTGAGAGGGAGGCATAGGGTTGAAGAAGCAGATGGTGGCTTCTCCTGTGTGCTCGGACTGGGAATCAAAGCCAGGACATACACACACTGGGCTGACGCTCTACCACTGAGCCAACCAGCCATGAAGAGTTTACAGTTTCAAAGACACTAAAAATAGTGCATGTACTAAAAAATAACCAGCTTTATGAAATAAGTGTTATTGTTTTTAAATAACCTAATTTATTTTTACTTCATGTTTTTTTATCTTTTTTTTTATTAAATTTAATGCAGTGACATTGATAAATTAGGGTACATATGTTGAGAGAAAACATCTCCAGATTATTATGACATTTGATTATGCTGTATACCCCTCACCCAAAGTCAAATTGTCTTCCGTCACCTTCTATCTGGTTTCCTTTGTGCCCCTTCCCTGCCCCACCCCCTCTCTCCTTCCTCGCCCCCACCGCCCCTCCCCCTCACCCCCACACCCCCGTTATCATCACATTCTTTTTTTTTTTTTTTTTTTAATAATTTTATTTTTTTAATGGGGTGACATCAATAAATCAGGATACATATATTCAAAGATAACAAGTCCAGGTTATCTTGTCGTTCAATTATGTTGCATACCCACACCCAAAGTCATATTGTCCTCTGTCACCTTCTATCTTGCTTTCTTTGTGCCCCTCCCCACCCCCTTTCCCTCTCCCATTCCCCCCTACCCCCCGTAACCAACACACTCTTATCAATGTCTCTTAGTTTCACTATTATGTCCCACATACGTATGGAATAATACAGTTCCTGGTTTTTTCTGATTTACTTATTTCGCTTCGTATCATGTTATCAAGATCCCACCGTTTTGCTGTAAATGTTCCGATGTCATCATTTCTTATGGCTGAGTAGTATTCCATAGTGTATATGTGCCACATCTTCTTTATCCAGTCATCTATTGATGGGCTTTTTGGTTGTTTCCATGTCCTGGCCACTGTGAACAATGCTGCAATAAACATGGGGCTGCATGTGTCTTTACGTATCAATGTTTCTGAGTTTTTGGGATATATACCCAGTAGAGGGATTGCTGGGTCATAAGGTAGTTCTATTTTCAGTTTTTTGAGGAACCACCATACTTTCTTCCATAATGGTTGTACTACTTTACATTCCCACCAACAGTGTATGAGGGTTCCTTTTTCTCCACAGCCTCTCCAACATTTGCTATTACCTGTCTTCCTAATGACAGCTAATCGAACAGGTGTGAGGTGGTATCTCATTGCCGTTTTGATTTGCATTTCTCTAATAGCTAAAGAAGATGAGCATCTTTTCATATATCTGTTGGCCATTTGTATTTCTTCCTGGGAGAAGTGTCTGTTCATATCCTCTTCCCATTTTTTTATTGGATTGTTTGTTTGTTGTTGAGTTTTATGAGTTCTTTGTATATTTTGGATATTAGGCCCTTATCTGAGCTGTTGTTTGAAAATATCATTTCCCATTTAGTTGGCTTTCTGTTTATTTTGTTATCAGTTTCTCTTGCTGAGCAAAAACTTCTTAGTCTGATGTAGTCCCATTCATTAATTTTTGCCTTCACTTCTCTTGCCATTGGAGTCAAATTCATAAAATGCTCTTTAAAACCCAGGTCCATGAGTTGAGTACCTATGTCTTCTTCTATGTACTTAATTGTTTCAGGTCTTATGTTTAGATCTTTGATCCATTTTGAGTTAATTTTTGTACAGGGGGAGAGACTGTAGTCCAGTTTCATTCTTTTGCATGTGGCTTTCCAGTTTTCCCAGCATCATTTATTGAAGAGGCTTTCTTTTCTCCATTGTGTGTTGTTGGCCCCTTTATCAAAAATTATTTGACTATATATATGTGGTTTTATTTCTGGACTTTCTATTCTGTTCCATTGGTCTGAGTGTCTATTTTTCTGCCAATACCATGCTGTTTTGATTGTCGTGGCCCTATAATATAGTTTGAAGTCAGGTATTGTAATGCCCCCAGCTTCATTCTTTTTCTTTAGGATTGCTTTGGCTTTTCGGGCTTTTTTATAGTTCCATATAAATCTGATGATTTTTTGCTCTATTTCCTTAAAAAACATCATTGGAAGTTTGATGGGAATTGCATTAAATTTGTATATTGCTTTGGGTAATATAGCCATCTTGATTATATTTATTCTTCCTAGCCAAGAACAAGGTATATTCTTCCATCTCATTATATCTTTTTCGATTTCCCTTAACAATGGTTTATAGTTTTCATTATATAAGTCCTTTACATTCTTTGTTATGTTTATTCCTAAGTATTTTATTTTTTTTGTTGCAATCGTGAAGGGGATTATTCTTTTGAGTTCATTCTCAGTTGTTTCATTGTTGGCATATAGAAAGGCTATTGACTTCTGTATGTTAATTTTGTATCCTGCGACCTTACTGTATTGGCTTACTGTTTCTAGTAGTCTTTCTGTGGATTCTTTGGGGTTTTCGATGTATAGGATCATATCATCTGCAAAAAGTGATACCTTTACTTCTTCTTTTCCGATATGGATGCCTTTTATTTCTTTGTCTTGTCTGATTACTCTGGCTAGAACCTCTAGTACCACATTAAATAAGAGTGGAGAGAGTGGACAACCCTGTCTTGTTCCTGATTTAAGGGGGAAAGCCTTCAGTTTAGTGCCATTTAATATGATGTTAGCTGATGGTTTATCATATATGGCCTTTATCATGTTGAGATATTTTCCTTCTATACCCATTTTGTTGAGAGTCTTAAACATAAAATTGTGTTGTATTTTATCGAAAGCCTTTTCTGCGTCTATTGATAAGATCATGTGGTTTTTGTTCTTTGTTTTGTTGATATGGTGTATTACGTTAACCGTTTTACGTATGTTGAACCATCCTTGAGATTCTGGGATGAATCCCACTGGATCATGATGTATTATTTTTTTAATATGTTGTTGTATTCGATTTGCTAGTATTTTGTTTAGTATTTTAGCATCTGTATTCATTAGAGATATTGGTCTGTAGTTTTCTTTTTTTGTGCCATCCTTGTCTGGTTTTGGTATGAGGGTTATGTTGGCCTCATAAAATATGTTTGGAAGTATTGCTTCTTCTTCAATTTTTTGGAAGACTTTGAGTAGAATAGGAACCAAGTCTTCTTTGAATGTTTGATAAAATTCGCTGGTATAGCCGTCAGGGCCTGGACTTTTATTTTTGGGGAGGTTTTTAATGGTTTTTTTCTATTTCTTCTCTACTGATAGGTCTGTTTAGGCTTTCTGCTTCTTCTTGACTCAGTCTAGAAAGGTTGTATTGTTCTAGGAATTTATCCATTTCTTCTAGGTTGTTGAATTTAGTGGCATAAAGTTTTTCATAGTATTCTACAATAATTCTTTGTATATCTACGGTGTCCGTGGTGATTTCTCCTCTTTCATTTTGGATTTTGTTTATATGAGTTCTTTCTCTTTTTTCCTTGGTAAGTCTTGCCAAGGGATTGTCAATTTTGTTGATCTTTTCAAAGAACCAGCTCCTTGTTCTATTAATTTTTTCTATAGTTTTTCTGTTCTCTAATTCATTTATTTCTGCTCTGATTTTTATTATCTCCGTTCTTCGGCTGGTTTTGGGTTTTCTTTGTTCTTCTTTTTCTAGTTCCTTAAGGTGGGAAGTTAAGTGGTTCACTTGGGCTCTCTCTTGTTTGTTCATATATGCCTGAAGTGATATGAACTTCCCTCTTATCACTGCTTTTGCTGCATCCCATAGATTCTGATATGTCGTATTGTCATTTTCATTAGTCTGTATATATCTTTTGATCTCTGCACTTATTTCTTCTTTGACCCATTCATTTTTTAAAAGTATGTTGTTTAGTTTCCACATTTTTGTGGGATTTTTTTCCTCTTTTTTGCAGTTGAATTCTAGTTTCAAGGCTTTATGATCAGAAAATATGCTTGGTACAACTTCGATTTTTCTGAATTTGCTGATGATGTTTTTGTGGCCCAACATATGGTCAATTCTTGAGAATGATCCATGTACACTGGAGAAAAATGTATACTCAATCACTTTGGGATGAAATGTCCTGTAGATGTCTATCATATCCAGGTTCTCTAGTGTTTTGTTTAAGGCCACTATGTCTTTGTTGATTCTCTGTTTGGATGACCGATCTAGAGCCGTCAGCGGTGTATTGAGGTCTCCAAGTATGATTGTGTTTTTGTCAGTTTTTGTTTTAAGATCAATAAGTAGCTGTCTTATATATTTTGGTGCTCCTTGGTTTGGTGCATATATATTAAGAATTGTTATGTCTTCTTGATTCAGTGTCCCCTTAGCCATTATGAAATGGCCATTTTTGTCTCTGAGTACTTTTCCTGTCTTGTAGTCAGCATTATCCGATATGAGTATTGCTACACCTGCTTTTTTTTGGATGTTATTTGCTTGGAGTATTGTTTTCCAGCCTTTCACTTTGAATTTGTTTTTATCCTTGTTACTTAGATGAGTTTCCTGTAGGCAGCATACAGTTGGATTTTCTTTTTTAATCCATTCTGCTACTCTGTGCCTTTTTATTGGTGAGTTTAATCCATTTACATTTAGTGTAATTATTGATACTTGTGAATTCCCTATTGCCATTTTATATCTTGCTTTCTGTTAGTTTTGTGTCTTGTTTGATCCTTCTCTTTTGTTTTTCTATCTTTTGTTTTTATTTGGTTGTATTCCATACATCTTTCCTCTGTAGCTATCTTTTTTATCTCATGTGCTTCTGTGGTGGTTTTTTCAATGGTGGTTACCTTTGAGTAATGAAAAGGGTCCCTACCCTGTTCATTGTAGTGAACTATTTTGTGAGTACTTTTGCACTCCATCGTCCTTTGCTACTGTTAATCTCCATCTTCTCCCCCTCTTTCTTTTTGTTATTGTCACAGTTTAAATTTGGTTTTATTGTGTTCTTCTTGGAGCTTTTCCTTGTGGCTCTGTTTTTTTTTGTTCTTTGTATCTGATTGGAGAACCCCCTTTAGTAATTCCTGGAGTGGGGGTTTTCTGATGATAAATTCCCTCATCTTTTCTGTATCTGTGAATGTTTTTATTTCTCCTTCATATTTGAAGGATAGCTTTGATGGGTATAGTATTCGTGGCTGAAAGTTCCTCTCTTTCAGGACTTTAAATATTGGGGTCCACTCTCTTCTAGCTTGTAGAGTTTCTGCTGAGAAATCTGATGTTAATCTGATGGGCCTTCCTTTATATGTTGTATTCTTCTTTTCCCTGGCTGCCTTGACAATTTTTTCTTTGCTGTTGGTTTGTGTCAATTTCATTATGATATGCCTTGGAGTAGGTTTGTTGGGGTTAAGAAAACTCGGAGTTCTGTTTGCTTCTTGAACTTGAGGCTTTAGTTCTTTCCACAGGCTTGGGAAGTTCTCATCTATTATTTGTTTGAGTATGTTCTCCATTCCATTTTCTCTCTCTCCTCCCTCTGATATACCTATTATTCTTATGTTATTCTTTTTGATGCAGTCAGATAATTCTTGTAGGGCTATCTCATTTTTTTTTAATTTTTGAGTCTCTTTCTTCTTCTCTCTGTTGTGCCTCAAGTTGCTTGTTTCTATTTCACTAATCCTCTCTTCTATCTGACCTGTTCTATTAGCTAAGCTTGTTACTTCGTTTTTCAGCTCGTGAATTGAGTTTTTCATCTCTGTTTGATTTGTTTTTATAGTTTCAATTTCCTTGGACATATATTCTTTGTGTTCATTGAGTTGTTTTCTGAGCTCCCTAAATTGCCTTTCTGTGTTTTCTTGTATATCTCGCAGGATTTTTAGGATTTCTATCTTGAATTCTCTGTCATTTAGCTCCAAGGTTACCAATATATTAAAGTTTTTCTCCATAGATTTTTCCTCATCTAGCTGTGTTACCTCTCTTTCTTTTGTATCCATGATATTCGATTTTCTCTTCCTTAATGGCATCTGAGGGTGGTTTTGTTGATAGTATTAATGAGATTTAATAAAAAATAAAAAGTTAAAAATAAATAAATAAAAAATCGAAAAGAGTTGTTTTTTTAAAAAAAAATTAATAATGAAATAAAGAAAAATAAAATAAAATAAAAAATTTTAAAAAGGAAATTATTCCCCCCCTCCTTTTTTCCTCTCCTCTCCTCTCCCCTCTTTCTTGAGAAAATCTTGTGGTGAACTGTGAATTATAACAAACAATGCCTGTGATGGAGGGCCTGAATTGGGGAAAAGTAATAAAGGGGCAAAACAAGAAAAAAAAAAAGAGGAAAAAAAAAAAACGAAAAAAAAAAAAAGAAAGAAAAAAAAAGAGCATATGGACCCACAAAAAGCAAATAAGGAAAAAATTTGGGTCAAGAATAAAATGATTTGCTTTTAGGTGTTGGTTGTCTAAGAGTTATGATGAGAGGAATAAGAGGAAAACGGAAAAATGGGGGGACAAATTAAAAAATTACTATTGTATTTAGTGGAACAAGAACTAGATAAAATGGAGAGCCAGGGATGGGAGCACTGCTAATGAGTTAAAAAGGTGAAGTAAAAACCCCCCCAAAATGCCACAAACATAAGTTTGAGTCCCAGATAAGATAATTTGTTTGTTATTGAGGTTTGAATGAGAGGAGATGTAAAGGAGAAAGGAAGAAACTAATATAGAGGGAGAAAAGAAAGAGAGAGAGAGAGATAAAAAAGAGGGAACCACTAAAAGAAGAAAAAAGAAAGGAGAGAGAGAGAGAGAGAGAGTTAAGGGTTTTGGAGTGCAACCCTCATAGAGAGAAAGGAAGAGAAGAGAAAAGATAATGGGAGATGTAACACTTATGGGTAATGTAGTTCAAGGAGAGGAGAGAGTAAGACCAGCAGAGAGTTAATCGGCCAAATTGGAGGAGGAAAAAAAGGATCAAGAATGAAGATAAGAGAAACAAACGAACAAATATAATAAAATGGGATAGGTTATAAAGTCTGCAGATTATTCTTGATTTTGAGAGGTTATCTTCTTGCTTTTTCTTTTCTCTCCCTCTTCCTGGTCGGTGACTCTGTACCCCGGGTTCTGCCCCTTTGGCACGCTCAGGTAGGGATTTGCAGTTGATAAGTCTCTATGGCAATGTCATGTATTGTGCTTTAGTCTCGTTGGCAGTCGAGGCTCATTAGCATTTATAGGCTCCGACAGTGAGAGAGTCCGTGTTCCTGGAGCCTTTCTCCTCATCTTTCCTTCCTCAATTAGTAGCCTGATAATCCAGCAATGGGGTTGCTGCTGCATCTGCCTGGATAGTAAGAGGCTCAAAGATCTGGCAACTCCCCACTCTATTTCCACTCAGCACAGGGCTCTGGGTAAGGCTTAGTCAGTCAGCACTGCTAGCATAATCATCCGGGGCTTCCGCCCACTCAAAGACCTCTGGCTCTGCCACTCTGTCCGGTAACACAGGTGGGCGCCCACTTCTGGGGCGCTTGGAGGAAACTCTCACTCACTGTCTGCGCGCTCAGACCAGGATATCCGGCCAGCAGTCTCAAGCTCTGAGTGAAACCCCCAACCGCAGGGAAAAGTTGCAGCGTTGGAATTGAGTCTCGCTTCGTCCCCGTGCGTGGCTTTTCCAAGGTGCTGGGGCGGCCCGATATTCCGCTTTGGCCCACACAAAGGCCCCTGACTCTGCCCCTCTGTGCGATAACATGGGCACGCACTGCTGAGGCACTCGGAGGAATCTCTCATTCACTATCTGCACGCGCAGACCAGGATATGAGGCCGGCCTCGTTTCCCTCTGAGTGAAACTCCCTCCAGCATGGAAAATCTCCACCGTTGGAATTAGTTCTCACTCCCTCCCGTGCGTGGCTTTCCCAGGGTGCTGGAGCTGCCCAGAGACTCTGCCCTCAGCCCACAGAAAGGCCTCTGACCCTGCCTCTCCGTGGGGCAACATGGGCACCCACTCTTGGGGCCTAGGAAGAAATCTCTCGCCCACTAACTGCGCGCACGCTAACCAGGAGACCGGGTAAAATGGCCGCCCCGCTTGTCTTTCTTTGTTTGGGTTTGACGTGAGTGTTAGCTTGTATTGCCCGGGTTGCCACAGGATCAGTTTTTCCTCGGCTTGGATCTCCGTGCCACAGCCTGGTTCGGCCGTTTGTGCCGCGGCCTGGATCTATTCACCCCCTTTGCCCGCCTCAGTTTCTATATTCACAGTTACCAGAGAAAGCCGCCCTGTTTAGGTTAGTGAGGAAGGCGGAGCATTTCTTACTCCCTATTTCCTTCGGGGTTTGGTTATACATTTAGCCAATTTTTCACTCGACCATACCTTTGGGTGTATTGTGAAGCATCTGGAGGCTCCAAGTATAGGTTTTTCTGTTTCTGGTTGAAGATCTTGTTGAGTTTTGGGGGAGATTTATCAGTATCGCTTCCTACCCCGCCATAACTCTGACCCATGTTGTTTTAAATGATCCGATCTCATCATTTCTTATGGCTGAGTAGTATTCCATAGTATATATGTACCAAAGCTTTTTAATCCACTTGTCCTCTGATGGACACTTGGGCTGTTTCCAGATCTTCGCTATTGTGAACAATGCTGCCACAAACATGGGCGTGCATTTCTCCTTTTGGAGCCATTCTATGGTGTTCATAGGGTATATTCCTAAAAGTGGAATAGCTGGGTCAAAAGGCAGTTTGATTTTTAATTTTTTGAGGAATTGCCATATTGTTTTCCACAGTGGCTGCACCAGTCTGTATTCCCACCAGCAGTGAAGGCGGGTTCCCTTTTCTCCACATCCTCGCCAGCACTTATTCTGTGTTGTTTTGTTGATGAGCGCCATTCTGGCTGGTGTGAGGTGATATCTTATTGTGGTTTTAATTTGCATTTCTGTAATGACTAGTGATGTTGAGCATTTTTTCATATGCCCATTGGCCACCTGTATGTCCTCTTTAGAGAAGTGTCTCTTCATTTCTTTTTCTTTTTTCTTTTTCTTTTTTTTGTATTTTTCTGAAGTTGGAAACAGGGAGGCAGTCAGACAGACTCCTGCATGTGGCCGGCCGGATTCCACCCGGCATGCCCACCAGGGGGCAATGCTCTGCCCATCTGGTGCGTGGCTCTGCCGCAATCAGAGCCATTCTAGCGCCTGAGGCAGAGGCCACAGAGCCATCCTCAGTGCCCGGGCAAACTTTGCTCCAATGGAGCCTTGGCTGTGGGAGGGGAAGAGAGAAACAGAGAGGAAGGATAGGGGGAGGTATGGAGAAGCAGTTCGGCGCTTCTCCTATGTACCTTGGCCGGGAATCAAACCCAGGACTCCCGCACGCCAGGCCGACACTCTGCCACTGAGCTAACTGGCCAGGGCCTCTTTTTCCATTTTTTGATTGGATTGTTTGTCTTCCTGGTGTTGAGATTTACAAGTTTTTTATAAATTTTGGTTATTAACCCCTTATCAGACGCAATGTCACATATATTCTCCCATTGTGTAGTTTGTCTTTTTATTCTGTTCTTATTGTCTTTAGCTGTGCAAAAGCTTTTTAGTTTGATATAGTCCCATTTGTTTATCCTGTCTTTAATGTCATTTCCCCGTGGAGATAAATCAGCAAATATATTGCTCCGAGAGATGTTGGAGAGCTTACTGCCTATGTTTTCTTCTAAGATGCTTATGGTTTCACGGCTTACATTTAAGTCTTTTATCCATTTTGAGTTTATTTTTGTGAGTGGTGTAAGCTGGTGGTCTAGTATCATTTTTTTGCAGTTAGCTGTCCAATTCTCCCAAGACCATTTGTTAAAGAGGCTGTCTTTACTCCACTGTATTTCCTTACCTCCTTTGTCAAATATCAGTTGTCCATAGAGCTGTGGGTTTATTTCTGGGTTCTCTGTTCTGTTCCATTGATCTATGTGCCTGCTCTTATGCCAATACCAGGCTGTTTTGAGTACAATGACCTTGTAGAATAACTTGATATCAGGAAGTGTGATACCTCCCACTTTATTCTTCTTTTTTAAGATTCCTGAGGCTATTCGTGTTCTTTTTTGGTTCTATATAAATTTTTGGAATATGTGATCTATATCTTTGAAGTATGTCATTGGTATTTTAATTGGTATTCCATTAAATTTATAGATTGCTTTGGGTAATATAGACATTATAATGATGTTTATTCTTCCTAACCATGAGCACGGTATATGCTTCCACTTGTTTGTATCTTCCTTGATTTCTTTTATCAATGCTTTATAATTTTCCGAGTACAAGTCTTTAGTCTCCTTGGTTAAGTTTACTCCTAGGTACTTTATTTCTTTGGTTGTAATAGTGAAGGGGATTGTTTCCTTAATTTCTCTTTCTGACTGTTCATTGTTGGTATATAAAAATGCCTCTGATTTCTGAGTATTGATTTTATATCCTGCCACTTTGCTGAATTCATTTATCAAGTCCAGTAGTTTTTTGACTGAGACTTTAGAGTTTTCTATATACAATATCATATCATCTACAAATAATGATAGTTTTACTTCTTCTTTTCCAACTTGAATGCCTTTTATTTCTTCTTCTTGTCTGATTGCTGTGGCTAGGACATCCAGGACTATGTTGAATAAGAGTGGTGAAAGGGGGCACCCCTGCCTTGTTCCTGATCTGAAGGGGATTGCTTTTAATTTTTGCCCATTGAGTATGATGTTGGCTGTGGGTTTGTCATAGATGGCCTTTATCATGTTGAGGTATGTTCCCTGTATTCCCACTTTGCTGAGAGTTTTGATCATGAACGGGTGCTTGATTTTATCAAATGCTTTTTCTGCATCTATTGAAATTATCATGTGGTTTTTCTCCTTCTTCTTGTTTATGTGATGAATCACATTGCCTCCCCAGAATAAATCCCACTTGATCATGATGAATAATTTTTTTCATATATTGTTGGATCTGGTTTCCTAATATTTTGTTGAGGATTTTAGCATCTATATTCATCAGAGATATTGGCCTACAAATTTCTTTCTTTGTGTTGTCTTTGCCTGGTTTTGGAATCAGAATTATGCTCTACTCGTAAAAGGAGCTTGGAAGTCTTCCTTCCTCTTGAATTTTTTGAAATAGCTTGAGAAGGTAGGAGTTAGTTCTTCTTTGAATATTTGGTAGAATTCACTTGTGAAGCCATCAGGCCCCAGACTTTTCTTTGTTGGGAGTTTTTTGATAACTGTTTTGATCTCATTTGGTGTAATTGGTCTGTTTAGGTTTTCTGATTCTTCCAGATTGATTTTTGGAAGATTGTATGTTTCAAGGAATTTGTCCATTTCATCTAGGTTGTCTAGTTTTTTGGCATACAGTTCTTCATAGTATTTTCTTACAATATTTTGTATTTCTGTTGTGTCAGTTGTTATTTCTCCACACTCATTTCTAATTTTATTTATTTGAGTCCTCTCTCTTTTTTTCTTGGTGAGTCTAGTTAAAGGTTTATTGATCTTGTTTACCTTTTCAAAGAACCAGCTCCTAGTTTCATTGATCCTCTGTATTGTTTCTTTAGCCTCTATGTCATTTATTTCTGCTCTGATCTTTATTATTTCCTTCCTTCTACTACATTTGGGCTTTTCTTGCCATTCTTTTTCTAGTTCTTTTAGATGCAGGGTTAAGTTGTTTATTTGAGCTTTTTCTAGTTTCTTAAGGTGTGCCTGCAGTGCTATGTACTTCCCTCTCAGTACTGCTTTTGCTGTGTCCCATAAATTTTGAGTTGTTGTATGCTCATTGTCATTCGTTTCTAGAAATTTTTTTATTTCTTCTTTGATCTCATTATTAATCCATTCGTTATTTAACAACCTGCTATTTAGTTTCCATGAGTTTGAGAATTTTTTAGCTTTTCTGTTGTGCTTCATTTCTAGTTTCATGCCATTGTGATCAAAGAAAGTGCTTGATATGATTTCAATCTTCTTAAATTTGTTGAGACCACTTTTGTGCCCTAACATGTGGTCTATTCTAGAAAATGTACCATGAGCACTTGAAAAGAATGTATATTCTGCTGCTTTAGGGTGAAAAGTTCTGAAGATATCTATTAAATTGAGTTGATCTAGTGTGTCCTTTAAGTCTGCTGTTTCTTTGTTAATTTTCTTTCTTGAGGATCTATCTAGTGTAGTTAGTGGGGTATTGAAATCCCCTACTATTATAGTATTGCTGTTGATCTCATTCTTTAATTCCATCAAAGTCTTCTCTATATATTTAGGTGCTCCTATATTAGGTGCATAGATATTTATAATAGTTATATCTTCCTGTTGGATTACTCCCTTTATCATTATGTCGTGGCCTTCTTTATCTTTTACTATATCTTTTGTTTTAAAGTCCATTTTTTCTGATATAAGTATTGCTACCCCAGCTTTTTTTTCATTCCCATTTGCATGAAGTATATTTTTCCATCCTTTTACCTTCAATCTATGTGCATCTTTTGTTTTAAGGTGTGTCTCTTGTAGACAGCATATGTACAGGTCCTGTTTTCTTATCCATGCAGCTACCCTCTGTCTTTTGATTGGATCATTTAATCCATTTACATTTATGGTTATTATTGATATGTAGTTGTTTATTGCCATTTTATTCTTTAAAGCTGTATTCCTTTTTTGCTATATTCTTTTCCCACTTTGATCTGTTTACAGCAGGCCCCTTAACATTTCCTGCAGCATTGGTTTGGTTGTAATGAATTCCTTGAATTTTATTTTTGTCTGAGAATCTTGTTATTTCTCCTTCAATTTTAAATGATAGCCTTGCTGGATAAAGTACTCTTGGTTGTAGGTTCTTGTTCTGCATTATTTTGAATATTTTTTGCCATTTCTTTCTGGCCTCAAGTGTTTCGGTTGAGAAGTTGGATGTCATCCTTATGGGGGCTCCTTTGTAGGTGATAGCTTTTTTTTCTCTTGCAGCTTTTAATATTTTCTCTTTATCACTTAGCTTTGGTATTTTACTTATGATGTGTCTTGGTGTAGGTTTCTTTGGGTTTCTTTTTAATGGAGTTCTCTGTGCTTCTTGAACTTGTGAGAGTTTCTCCTACATTAATTTAGGGAAGTTTTCAGCTATGATATGATTGAACAAAGTCACTATCCCTTGTTCTTTCTCTTCTTCTTCAGGAACCCCTATGATGCGGATGTTATTTCTCTTCATGTTGTCACAGAGCTCTCTCAGAGTTTCCTCAGACTTTTTGAGTCTCTTTTCTTTTTTCTTGTCTGCTTTCTTGCCTTCATTCAAGTTGTCCTCCAACTCACTGATTTGATCCTCAGCTCTATCCATCCTACTTTTTATTCTTTCCATTGTGTTCTTTATTTCTGATATTGTATTTATCATCTCCAACTGATTCTTTTTTAATATTTCAATATCCTTTTTTATACTTGCTATTTCTTTATTTAGATGTTTATGATGACCATCCTTTGTTGTTCTAAGATCCCTGAGCATCCTTACAATCATTATTTTGAACTCCACATCTGGAAGTTTGATTATTTCCATATCACTCAGTTCATCTCCTGAAGGTTTCTCTTGTGGTTTCATTTGGATTGCACTTCTTTGTCTTCTCATTATCTGTGATTGGGTGTTTTGTTTGTAGAGTTGGTTGAGTCTAGGCTTGGTGTTGTCTGCCTCCAGTTTTCAATTGCGTTATTTCTAGGTCTTCTTGTGTTGGTATCAGCTATTATTTGTAATCCACTTTCAGATTGGGGCAGCTTTGAAGTCTTGATTTGTTTGTTTTCTAAACAGGTGATAGTCTTGTTTACTGATCTCAGCAAGGGGCTTCCTTGAAACTGTATCCAGGAATGCAATGGGTGTAACCTGAGACTCTGAAGGCCTCTTCCACCAACTAATCCCTCTGGGGGCAGGGTGTTTTCTCAGCTTCAGTAGGGGGAGGTGTATCTCAGATCTCCATGGAGACCTGAGTTACTGCCCCTCCTCCCCACTTTTTGTTTTCACTGTGTCTTTTTGCACTAATTGGAGCTGGAGAGATGTCTGGAGATCTCTGATTCAGAAGCAATTCAGTACTGTTTTGTGGAAGGATCAGTCCCTCCCCCAGTTATGGCCACCTCTCGAATGGATGAGCAGCTTTTTTAGGTTGTCTCCTGTATTCCTTTGCCCTTCACAGTCTGTCCCTCTCTCTCTCCTTTCCACTTGGGAGATAAGCTGGTCTTTTCAACACACCTCGCTCCCTGGTCGCCAGGCAAGTGGCTGTGAACAGTATTTTCTGCTCTTTTCCCTGGAGTGAGATCCCCTCTGGGCTCTCAGCCTCACCCCACCCTCCATTTCTGTAAGCAGGGGAGATTCAGGTGCTCCCTACCAGATTTGTTGTGGCTTCTTCTTTGCTCCTTGGTTTTTGAGAGCTTTTCTTGTAGTCCAGAGTTGGTTTTTCACGTTGATTTTTCCTAAATTGATTTGTATTCCAGTTTGGTGGTGAGAGCTGGGCGTCTGTGCATCTGCCTACTCTGCTGCCATCTTCTATCTCCTTTACTTCATGTTTTATGATATTTGATAATAGACTTGACTAATTCAATTTGGAACTCAACTATTTAGAGGTTTGCTATAATAGTTATTCTAATGCCTAAATTTCAAATCTTTTTCTTCCATAAACATTTTTTACTATAAGTACCATGATCAGCTCCAACAAATTCCATGTCAGCATTCATTGCATTAAAACACACATTATTTTAAAGGCTATTTCAAACCAACTGTCAGTTGTAAGTCAAGTACACCTTAAAAAATGACACAGAACAGTAAATTCTGACTTCTCAAAACACACTTTTTTACTTAAAGGTAACATTGTTTTTCCTGATATATTACATTAACAAACCATTTCTACATATCTGAAATAAACATCTATATTTTAATCTTTCTTATTTCATCAAAAATGTCCTGCGTAGAGATATTGCTGCAAATGTATATACTTGTATATAAAAGACTAGGGGTGAAGAGAAGTAATAACCAAATCCCCTAATTAAATACATGTGTGAAGTAGTTAAGACCTATAGACTAAAACTGTTTCAACAAGAAATACAGTTGTTCCTCGGTATCCACAGGGGATTGGTTCCAGGACCCCAGAGGATACCAAAATTCACAGGTGTTCAAGTCCCTTCTATAATGGTATAGTATAACCTATGCACATCCTTCTGTATACTTTACATCATCTCTAGATTCCTTAAAAGTCTGATACAATGTGAGTGCAATGTAAATAGGTGCTATACTTAGGGAGTAATGGCAAAAAGGGAAAACTGTACATATTCAATGTAGACATAATCATCAGAAGGCATAACTACACAGTATATGTCAGGAAGAACATAACCTTTAATTTCTGAAAATTTTTTTCATATTTAGTTGCTTTTTATTAATTTTTTGTATTCTTTGCATTTTTAACAAAAATGCAGCAATTAATTATCCACTAAGCTTCCTCCCCCCCCCCATGTTCAATTTTATTTTCGTAATATGTATAGAGGTTCAGCTTGTCTTAGCATAGATCTCACTGCACATTGTAAAGTTATTTTGCAATGTTTAAGAGATACTGTTTCACTGAATCTTTGCCTTGATCGCATCTTAAACTGATAGGCAAGTAATAGAAGTTAGGATGATTTATCTGAAATTACTGAGGAATGAGGTTTTTCACATGTACATTTTAAAAAAGATACCAACACAATGTCAACACAAGAATTTAGAATTACAACCTTGCTGGATATTTTTGTTTTGCCTTTTATTGATATTGTGGATGCAGACCCGTGAATATGAAAGGCTGACTATATATTTTTCCAGTCTAGAGTGCCTTAACCTGAAGATGAAAGTACTTTTCTGGCATTGTACACCTGAATTTATTGAATGGCTACCTGGCTTTCTTTATCATATACAAAGAATTTATATTTTTGGTCATCTTTGTAAATGGTACCTAAAAGATATTTGTGTAATAAATGACTAGCAAAAAATAAATTTCTTTACAAAATCACCCTTTATTTGGGTGTAATTTCACTATTTTGAATTGCTAATAACCTCTAAGGATGACAGCCATAATTACTTGAATAAACCATTATGGTAATTACTAGAACATTAGATAATTTATAAGTCCAAATAATGCATCCAATTCCTATCTCACATTGCTATTGTTTAGGTTATCAGATACTAATTTAATGATTCTTTCCAATTATTCCTCTTAAGGTTATCAGATACTGATTTAATGATTCTTTCCAATTATTCCTCTAAAGTTTTTGCTTATCTATTTACTGAATGTCAAGGTAAAATAGTCAAAAGTAGGGAGAGCATTCAAAATTTTATACAACTACACTTAAAAATGCATCATTTATAAATATTTTTATATTGTATGTCCTCTAGGGCTCTCTATTTATTCTGTTATTTTTTTGTTTTTTTGCTATTTTTTTTAAGTGAGAGGAGAAGAGATAGTGAGACAGACTCCTGTATGTGCCCCAACTGGGATCCATCTGGCAACCCCTGTCTGGGACCGATGCTCAAATCAACTGAGCTATCTTCAGCACCCAGGACTGATGTTCAGATCAACTGAGCTAGCCTCAGCATGTAGGGATCTTAAAATGTATTATTCTGTGTGTGTGTGTGTGTTTATTTTTTCTTTATTGATTTATAAATTAGATTTAATAGGGTGACATTGTTCCATAGGAACACATACGTTTCACATAAACATCTGTATAGCATTTGAACTGTTCATTGCCTTGTGTGCCATCACCCAAAGTCAAATAATTTTTCATCACCTATATTTGGCCCTCTTTAATCCTCTCCCTCCAAAATCCTCCCTCTGGTACCACTTCACTTTTGTCTATGTCCATGAGTCTCAGTTTTATATCTCACCTATGTGTGAAATCATATCATTCTTAGCTTTTTCTAACTTGTTTCACTTAGCATAATATTCTCAAGGTCCATCCATGTTGTCACAAATGGCAGTATTTTACCACTTTTTTATGGCTAGGTAGTATTCCATTGTAAATATGTACCACATCTTCTTTATCCAATCCTCTACTGAGGGAATTTTCATTGTATCCATGTCTTGGCCATCATGAATAATACTGCGATGAACATTAGGGTGTTTATGTCTTTGTGTACAAATGTTTTTGAGTTTTTCAGGTAGATATCCAGTAGAGGGATTGCTGAATCATATGGTGGTTCTATTCTTAATTTTTTGAGGAACTGCCATATTATCTTCCAGAGTGACTGTACCAGTTTACAATTCTTTTTTTTTTTTTTTTTTTTTTTTTTTTTTTTTCTGAAGCTGGAAACGGGGAGAGACAGTCAGACAGACTCCCGCATGCGCCCCACCGGGATCCACCCGGCACGCCCACCAGGGGCGATGCTCTGCCCACCAGGGGTCAATGCTCTGCCTCTCCGGGGCGTCGCTCTGCTGCAACCAGAGCCACTCTAGCGCCTGGGGCAGAGGCCAAGGAGCCATCCCCAGCGCCCGGGCCATCTTTGCTCCAGTGGAGCCTTGGCTGCGAGAGGGGAAGAGAGAGACAGAGAGGAAGGAGGGGGGGTGGAGAAGCAAATGGGCACTTCTCCTATGTGCCCTGGCCGGGAATCGAACCCGGGTCCCCCCGCACGCCAGGCCGACACTCTACCGCTGAGCCAACCGGCCAGGGTCAGTTTACAATTCTACCAGCAGTGAATGAGGGTTCTTTTTTCCCCACAGCCTCTTCAACACCTGTTATTACCTGTCTTATGATAACAGCCAATTTAACAGGTAGGAGGTGGTATCTCATTATAGTTTTGATTTGCATTTCTCTAATAACTAGTGAAGATGAGTATCTCTTCATATATCTATTTTTTGTTTGTATGTCTTCATTAGAGAAGGGTCTGTTCAGATCTTCTCCCCATTTTTTATTTTTTAACTGGATTGTTGGTTCATTTGTTGTTGAGCTTTGTGATTTCTTTATATATTTTGGAAATTAAGTTCTTGTCAGACCTGGTATTTGTAAATATCAACTTCTATTTAACTGGCTGCCTTTCTGGTTTTTGTATCTGTTTCTTTTGCGGAGCAGAAGCTTTTTAGTTTAATATAATCTCATTCATTTATTTTTTTGCCTTTACTTTCTTTGCTTTGGGGATCTAATTCATAAAATATTCTTTACCACCAAGGTTCATAAGTTTAGTATCTATGTTTTCTTCAATGTAATTTATTGTTTCAGATCTTATATTTAGGTCTTTAATCCATTTTAAATTTTTATGCAAGGGGAAAATCTGTAGTGAGTTTCATTCTTTTGCATGTGGCTTTCCAATTTTCCCAGCTCCATTTATTGAAGAGACTTCCTTTACCCCATTGTGTATTTTTGGCTCCTTTGTCAGAAATTAATTGCCCATATATGTGTGGTTTTATTTCTGGGTTCTCTATTCTGCTCCATTGGTCTATGTGTCTGTTTTCCTGCCAGTGCCATGCTGCTTTAATTTTCATGGCTCTGTAATATAATTTGAGGTCAGGTAGTATATACCTCCAGCTTCATTCTTTTTTCTCAAGATTGTGTTGGCTATCCTGGGTATTTTGTGGTTCCATACAAATCTGATGATTTAAAAAAATGACATTGTGATTTTAATGGGGATTGCATGAAATCTGTATACTGTATTGCTTTGAGTAATATGGCCATTTTAACTATGTTTATTTTTCCAATTCACAAACACAGAATATCTTTCCATTTCAAAATGCATTATTCTGTGTGTGTGTGTGTGTGTGTGTGTGTGTGTGTGTGTGTGTGTGTGTGTGACAGAGACAGAGAGAGGTACAGATAGAGACACACAGACAGGAAGGAAGAAAGATAAGAAGCATCAATTCTTTGTTGTGGCACCTTAATTGTTCATTGATTGCTTTCTCATATGTGTCTTGACTGGGGGGCTACAGCAGAGCAAATGATCCCTTGCTCAAGCCAGTGACCTTGGGCTCAATCCAGCAATCTTTGGCTTCAAGCCAGCGACCATGGGGTCATGACTATGATCCCACACTCAAGCCAGAGACCCCGTGCTCAGGCCAGATGAGCCTGTGCTCAAGCTGGCAACCTTGGGGTTTTGAACCCGGGTCCTCTGCATCCCAGTCCGATGCTCTATCCACTGCACTGTTGCCTGGTCAGACAAAATGTATTATTCTTAAACATCTACATTCCTTGTAATATTCATTTAACGTTGAGTACTTAAAAAATATAGTTGCTTTTAATTTGCCTTTGAAAATATTAAATTAAAAATAAGGTAGTGAACTCTGCATTCCACATTTATCTTAGCAGTTTTGCAGGCTCCCTAGAAATCTATCTACCATTTATTTTTTAAAATATAAGAAATATCTGGCAAAAGCTATCTTTCAGTTTTTTTCTGAACTCTGTTGATACATTTGCTTATTTTCCGTACCCTTTTGTCAGATGATTGGAAAGACTGTATTTTATCTTAAGTCTCACAAACATTTAGAAAAATGTTTAAGCTTATATTTTTAAAGCTATTATTTTTCTGGACAAATTTACATTGTGTGCTTAGAGGTTATATTTGTATTTAAGATTTCAAAGTATTAATAAAATAATATTTGTGGCCTGGCTGGATTGCTCAGTTAGAGCATTGTCGCAAAATGCAGAAGTTGCATGTTTGATCCCCAGTCAGAGCACATACAGGAACAGATTGATGTTTCTGTCTCTCTCTTCCTTCCTCCCTCTAAAATCAATGAAACAAACATTAAAAAATATTGATAAAGTAATATTTTGTTTTCTATTAAATATATTTACTAGTTAAAAATTATGAAAAGTTAAGTATTCATACCTCTCTCATCCTAATAATCATAAAAAAATATTACCCTGTGGTCATATGGCATATTCTTTGTGGAAGTTAATTTGTATGCACTGAAGAAGTGAAAATATAATGTTGAAAAATCATGCTGAGATTATTTATTATTTATTATTTCATGATAATCATATTGAAAACAAGCATTCAGAATCTTCTAAATTATTTATTTCCTTTGTATATCTGTCTTTATTTTTAAAACAGGTGACTTATTTTAGTTCCACTGAAAAATTTTTAACACAAGTCTATAAATAGTGCATCATTTTTGAAATTTATCATCATAAGCAAAAGTTGGAGTTGCCTGAGCTCCAACTGGAGATGAAATGGATGAGTGAGCCTTTTTACTCCTAATCCTCCCTCCTATACAGTATGAGCACAAACACAAGTTCACATACGATCTGATTCACTTGCAGTGCCATAAATGTTTTATAGTTTTCTTGGAATCTGGAAATGGAGCTGTCCAAAGATGATGCTTCCTCCTTTGAATCTCTTATTATCACCTTCACAAGTTAATTAATAAAAAAACTTAAATGTTAAATTAGCACTTGGTGAAACCTTACAAAGTCTTGACCTTGTGATTCTATGGGTAAATAAAAACCCTTGGAGAAAAACAAATCTCAGTCACGTGCAGGAATACCTACAAATGTCCAATACATTTTTACAGTTTAAAAACATTTTTTTAAAACATGTTAAATGTGAATTAAAGATAAAAAAAATTATTTGCTTTAGCCTGACCTGTGGTGGCGCAGTGGATAAAGCGTCGACCTGGAAATGCTGAGGTCGCCGGTTCGAAACCCTAGGCTTGCCTGGTCAAGGCACATATGGGAGTTTCCCTCTGCTCCTTCCCCCCTTCTCTCTCTCTGTCTCTCTCTCTCCTTTCTAAAAATGAATAAATAAAATAAAAAAGAAATGAGGACAATTAACAACTGACACCACAAATACAAAGGATTATAAAAATATATTAAAAAATTATTTGCTTTAATTTGCTTCTATATTAAAAATTAAATGTTTCCAGTTTGTTTTAAATGGTGATCCTAGTGATTAAAACAGTAATTTGCTGGTTATATCTCAGTTTAAAGTAGTCTATATTATTGGTTAAAAAAACATATACAGTTACTTCATTGACTGAAGTGTTACAGTAAGTAGATTTACTTTATTTTTTAATTAAAAAAAATTTTTATTATTCAGTAAGATGAGGGGAGGTGGAGACAGATTCCCACATGTGCTCCAATCGGGATCCACCCAGCAAGCCCACTAAGGGGTGATACTCTGTCCATCTGGGGCATCTATCAGCAACCAAGCTCTTTTAGCCCCGAGGTGGAGACCCTAGAACCATCCAGCACCTGTGGCCAACTCACTCTAATTGAGCTATGGCTGCAGGAGGGGAATAGAAAGATAGAGGTAAGAGGTACTGGAGAAGCAGATGGGTGCTTCTCCTGTGTGCCCTGTCTGGGAATCAAACCTGAGACATCCACATGCTAGGCTGATGTTCTACCACTGAGCCAACCTGCCAGGGCCTAAAAAATCTACTTTTTTAAAGTAGATTTACTTTAAAAAAAATTGTTCACATGCTCTGTTCAATTTCCATATAATTAATTTGTTTCACTTGAGAAAAATCTAATCCCTGGCCACAAACTCTCCCATATTCATTTACCTCTCAAATGCACCCTATAATCCATAGAGAACTAGGAGAGAGGTAAGATGGTTCATGATAGTCCATCAGTACATAGGGGAAGGATAGATACTGAAAGCACAGGTTGTACTGACAGCATCATATGCATACAAATAAGAGCATATTAGTGTTGTCAAATCAGTTGCAATTTTTCATGGTTGAGAGTCAAATGAAATGCTTAACTGTATTGAGTCACTAGAATTAGAGACTAATTAAAACTAGATTTACGGCTGTGCTAAAATAAAGCTAGTTAGAAAACAGATTAAATTCCCTGATGATACCAAGTCTGACTGATGACTCACCTTAAATTTGGGGAACAACAATTACCCTCACTTCTTTGTTTGTCTATTTGACAGCTTGCTGGTATCCACTAAGCTATTAGGAAAGGGAAAAGCACTATCTGGGTGCATGACAAGTTATTGGGATGGATTCATGGGTTTTGATAATTCCTGGATGCTGTTTTCTGGTTTAACATAGAGACAGATCTGTAACTGGTGAAAATGACTCACTGTTACCATTCCAGGGGTCATTATTTATCCGAGTATCTTGACACCCGCCAGTCTGAGGATAACATGATTCCCTTCCATTGCAGAGCTCCATCTGCAGGGCCTGAGCCTCCGCTTGGTCTCCCCAGTGACATATTGCAATCTCCATGGGCATCTCACATGTGCTCAAGAACGAGAGTGTTCACTTTCATCTGCTTCCTTTTTGAAATCTGCTGCCCTCAAGTTAATAAGAGAAGAATCATGCCCCTGCCACCCTCGCCTGTGACCTTGTGCCCTGAGCACTTCAATTACCTCAATCAAAACAGTGCCTTTAGCTTGTGCTGCAGTTCTCTCCCTCTGTCTTTTACTCCCTCCCTCTCGCTCCCCTCCTTAAGATGCCTAAAGCCAGGATGGCAAACAGATACTATTTCCCCTCTCACATCTCTACACCAGTACTTCATTCTTCTGAGACCATCTCCCTCTCATGTTATTTCCAAGCAATGCACCATATAATAGATGCATAGAGAATGTAACAAGAACAAAAACCCATTAGCCATTTAGATTCAGTCCTACTGTTCAATTTATGGAAGTTTACATAAGAAGGTCAAATTTATTTATTTATTTATTTATTTATTTATTTATTTATTTATTTTCTTCTTTTTTTTTTTTTGTATTTTTCTGAAGTTGGAAACGGGGAGGCAGTCAGACAGACTCCCGCATGCGCCCGACCATCATCCACCTGGCACGCCCACCAGGGGGCAATGCTCTGCCCATCCTGGGCATCGCTCTCGTGACCAGAGCCACTCTAGCGCCTGGGGCAGAGGCCAAGGAGCCATCCCCAGCGCCTGGGGCATGTCTTGCTCCAATAGAGCCTCAGCTGCGGAAGGGGAAGAGAGAGACAGAGAGGAAGGGGGGGCGGTGGAGAAGCAGATGGACGCTTCTCCTGTGTGCCCTGGCCGGGAATCGAACCTGGGACTTCCGCACGCCAGGCCGATGCTCTACCACTGAGCCAACTGGCCAGGGTCAAGAAGGTCAAATTTAAATTGAGATCAGAAGGGTAAGAAGGGGCCCACCTTGTGATGAGGGAGGAAATTTGGGGAGCGGGGTGATTAGACTGTAGAGCAGAGGTATCAAAGGCAGAACAAGCTCACATGTGAAGGTCCTAAGGATGGGAGAATTGGGTGTTTTTGATGGCATGAAAGAGGCCAAAGTAGAAGATAGTGAGTGTGTGGGGGGGGACAGAAGATGTCAATGTAGACTAACTATTCCAGATTATAAATAATAGTAAGAAGTTTGTATTTTATGTGTAATCGTGTAGGAAGGCATTCAAGTTTTATATAATGTGGGTTATTAACACCATCCTATTTATGTTATTTATTATTTGTAACAAAAACTTAAGAAACAGCCCCACTCCCCCTAAAAAAGAGCAGTAGTAGAACCATGGTGATGATTTGGTCACAAAATATGTCTGTATCCATTTTCACAATGAAAAGCCCCATTATTTTAAATTTTAATATAAATGTGAGCATGCATGTTTATGAATATCAAGGTTTATTAGGAAATACTGCTAAATGCAGTCTTTATTGCATGAATACAACTCACTGATGGGAAACATCTCAATACCATTTGAGGTCATGCATCCATATTTTTAATGTTCCTGGAATACTGTGAGAAGAAATTGCTAGAAAATGTCCATGAAACACTTTGTGTTTCTTTGATGAAAGTAACTCTGTAAATAGGAAGATTGTAACTGGTAGGTCTTGAAGGCTTCCAGAATTGTCACTCGAAAGGTAATGTGGAATTATTGAATACTTACTGAAATGGACTCAGATTCAGTCAAGTTCTCAAAAGTATTTGCTTTCATACTTTTTCAAAAAATGGGATATTTTTAATTTAAATTGTCAGGTGTCCATCCCCAGAGTGGAGAGATTTTAAATCTCATTGTATTTTGTTTTGGGGAAAAAGAAAGAAACTATATTTATAACTATGTTATAGGAAATGATTCATACTACACATTAAAAAAAAAAATCTCTGGTTGGCTCAGTGTTAGAGCATCGGCCTGGTGTGTGGATGTCCCTGGTTTGATTCCTAGTCAGGGCACACAGGAGAAGCACCCATCTGCTTCTCCACCCTTCCCCCTTTCCTTTATCTCTATCTCTCTCTTCCCCTCCTGCAGCCAAGGCTCCACTGGAGCAAAGTTGGCCCAAGCACTGAGAATGGCTCTGTGGCCTCTGCCTCAGGCACTAGAATGGCTCCGGTTGCAATGGAGCAATGCCCTAGATGGGCAGAGCATTGCCCCCTGGTGGGCTTGCCAGGTGAATCCAGGTCAAGCACATGAGGGAATCTGTCTCTCTGCCTCCCTGCTTCTCACTTTGGAAAAAATACAAAAAGAAAAAAAAAATCTCATTTGTGCCTTTATTTGCCTGTAGCTTCACAACCATCCATTTCCTGAAGGTCCTCAGACCCCTAGAGTGTAATATAATAGTAGATGTTTTAGGTATAATTTTCATTTTGTTGAAGCCTCTTAAGGTAACTGATCATTTCCACAAATACAGTGGACACAGAGTATAAAATTTCATCATTTTGTTCATACTTTTTTAGTGATTTTTGTTCATACTGTTACCACATATATCAATTTCATTTGGTTTTAAGCAATAAAGTTCAATACTTTTTCCCACTCTCAGAATATTTCCTTTCCCCCTGATTAAGTATTCATAAAGGACTAGTCTAATATCGGATACTAGTCTGTGTTTCCTCCTGAAACAAGTGTTAATCTGAGGCCACATGTTGGATGATTAGCCATTGTCCATATTTTGGCATACTATCTTGTATTCTTCAGAAAAGATGCTTGTGTTTAGATACATGCTTTTTCTGAAATCACCAAAGTATTTAATACACTACAAATAAAAGGGAAATGAAGAGACAAATATAATTTATAACAATAATTAACAGCAACACCCCATGGAATGTGCTTTTTTTTTTTTTTTTAATCAATCTTTTTACTGAATGTTCTACTTAAGAGTCATTATATTGAGAGACCTGGAAAGTAGTTCTACTTTTTATATATTTACCTTTAACTATGGAAGTTTACTTTTATAATTTAGGTAACAGATTATACTACTTAGGAAGATAAGAAACATGAGCCTAAAACATTTTCTGAGTTTTTAAATAATTTAAAATTATGTAGAATGTTAAAACTAAAAAAGGAAAAATAAGTCAACAATGCTTCAGTTGAACCTAGCAATTGGTCTTTTTACAGTGTGTTATAGTTTTCAAAAGAAAAAGTTTATGACTTTCACACAAACATAAAATAAATATATGTCAATTTTTTTTTTATAGAGACAGAGAGAGAGTCAGAGAGAGGGATAGATATGGACAGACAGACAGGAACAGAGAGAGATGAGAAGCATCAATCATCAGTTTTTCATTGTGACACCTTAGTTGTTCATTGCTTTCTCATATATGCCTTGACCATGGCCATCAGCAGACCAAGTAACCCCTTGCTCAAGCCAGCGACCTTGGGTCCAAGCTGTTTAGCTTTTTGCTCAAGCCAGATGAGCCCGCTCTTAAGCTGGCGACCTCGGGGTCTTGAACCTGGGTCCTCCACATCCCAGTCTGATGCTCTATTCACTGCACCACTGCCTAGTCAGGCACATGTCAAATATTTTATTCACTTAACTAATCTGCAAATCAGTAAACTGGTAAGACTGGTTCACAGGAGGATTTGAGGGATAAAGATATATATATATATATATATATATATACACACACACACACACACACACACACACACATACATATATATATAAACAGTGAGTCAAATGAATTTTGGAATTAATTTACTAATATATGCAAAACTGGTTAACATTTTACTGGCCAATTACTTGTAACCTTTGGAATTACCTTTTCTACTGGACAAAAATCTACAATTCAACATACTACATCAAACTATTTGGGCTCTAATCAAAAAAGTATCTAACACAGATATTTATTGGGTGAGCCTATTAAAAATAACATGTAAAGAACATGTAGTAATCCTCTTTATTGCTATATTTTTAGTAATTTTTTTATGAGTGAGTGTTATAAAATTTTTAATTAATGACAATAGAGACATCACATAGGCCCCCATACCACCTCTAAGAAAGCACTCTAAGTCTATGATTGACATATATTTATGTGTGTGTATTAACACATGTATTTATGTATCATATAATAAATATTAATCAAAATGTACTGAGAGACTGTTATCAATTGATTTTTAGAGAAGGTGGTATGCTCTAGAGAGAGAGAAAGAATAGGCCCTGGTTGGTTAGCTCAGCGGTAGAGCATCAGCCCAGTGTGTGGAAGTCCTGGATTTGATTCCTGGTCAGGGCACACAGGAGAAGCGACCATCTGCTTCTCCACCCCTTCCCCTCTCCCTTCTTTTTCTGTCTCTCTTTCCCCGCCCCCTTCAGCCATGGCTTGAATGGTTCCAGTGGGTTGGCTCCATCACTGAAGATGGCTCCATGGCCTCCCTCAGGCACTGGAATGGCTCTGTCACTGGAGCAGTGGAACAGCAGTGTATCCCAGTCCAGGCACATGCAGGAGCCTGTCTCTCTGCCTCCCTGCCTTTCACTTAATTTAAAATAAGAGAGACATAGAGAAAGAATGGGAGAAGAAACAGTATTATACCATTTGCTTGTATGGTATTCAATATTTTTCTTATTTTTAAACCCTTTAATAGATGTCAGAACAGTGGTTTTCAACTGCTGGTCCATCAGAAATTTCATGCAGGCCCATGAAAGAGTGAGCCACCCTGATGTTGTATGAAGATTAGACCCATAGCAAACATTAGGGTGGTTAACTCTTTCAAGGATTGGCACGAAATTTTTGGTGGACATGGTTGAAAACCACTGAGTTAAAGGGTATTAGTTTCTGGGAAATGTGGCAAGATTTAAAGCCAAATCCAGAGGGAACTAGAGACTTATGAATAGATGTTAAAATGAAAAGTGTCTCTTCAGTGTGTCTTGTGCTTGTGTTTGTTTGAGTCATGTAGTTATAAAAGTTCCCATGTAACTGTTTCACTTTAAATGTACTACTAAAATACACAGAGTTACAGGCTATTAATGAATTCCACTAAAATTTTAATGGTTTAAAAGGAGGAAATATTTTCTCATTTTCCTGGAATTCCAACCATTAAAGTAAACACTGGTTGATATTTTCAACCTAAATAGCACCATGGTATGCGTATATACCGAAGCAGTCACCCACATACATCTGGGTGTGCTTTAAGTCACGATATGACCTCAGAGCATAAAACATAGTATCTTCAAAAAATATTAGCTACTATTATTACCTAGTGTATAGTTTTACTTTATAGTCAAGACACTTTCGATTTAATGATTGTTCTATGCACAAATATATTTTTGTAATTCTGAAAGATTGCTCTATATAATTAAGTAATTTGAGTTCTGTGCATTTCCTCTTTATTTAGATTTCTAGGCTGCTGTGAGACTCCCGTCGATAACACAGGCAATAGGAAATGGACCAAATATCATGGGATTTAGGAGATTCTTTGGAAAGGAAATAATGCTATGGGTAGAGGGCACTGTCACTACCTTGGCTAATAGAGCCACAAGAATCAGGATTTTTCTAGAATGTGTGCTCTCAGGAGAGCTGACTACCTTTTTATATGTCCTAGAGAAAAAGGTTTAAATTTTTTTTTTTCTGAAAAATGAAACTTACCAGCCAATGCAATTTTGATATAGCAGATAATAATTTTTAATCTCTACAAACCACCCAATGAACTTATTTTTAAAATTCAAATGTTTGCTGGTTTACCCCCAAAGATTCTTATTAAGCAGTTAAGGGAGAAAGCCTTGGAAGGTGCATTATAATAGTATGTCAGGTGATGCCCGTTCATACTGATCTTTATGCCTTATAATTAGCTGTTGAGGAGCGTACCAAAAGTCTAAATTCAGGATGAATTCTGAAGAACTGACACATTAACCATATCCAAATTCATAAGAGCTTTAATAGGGGACACTTATGTACATAGGTGCATCAGCTGCTCCACAGGGCTGGATAAAATTCACACCCCTGGCCGGTTGGCTCAGTGGTAGAGCGTTGGCCTGGTGTGCAGGAGTCCCGGGTTCGATTCCCGGACAGGGCACACAGGAGAAGCACCCATCTGCTTCTCCACCCCTCCCCCTCTCCTTCCTCTCTGTCTTTCTCTTCCCCTCCCACAGCCAAAGCTCCATTAGAGCAAAGTTGGCCTGGGCACTGAGGATGGCTCTGTGACCTCTGCCTCAGGTGCTAGAATGGCTCTGGTTGCAACAGAGCAGCGCCCCAGGTGGGCAGAGCATCGCCCCCTGGTGGGCATGCCAGGTGGATCCCGGTCAGGTGCAAGTGGGAGTCTGGCTGACTGCCTCCCGGTTTCCAACTTCAGAAAAATACAAAAAAAAAAAAATCACACCCCTCCCACAATGGGTCCCTTTTATAGGGGGATTAATAACAAAACAATATGATGGTTAGTGGTCATGTAGACCACCAGAAAGAACAATGCATTTCTCAGTAAGAGATAACATCAGGCAGTTGTTACACACAATACAGTGTGTCCATAAAGTCATGGTGCACTTTTGACCAGTCACAGGAAAGCAACAAAAGATGATAGAAATGTGAAATCTGCACCAAATAAAAGGAAAACTCTCCTAGTTTCATACCTATTCGGTGCAGTTCAATGTGGGCTCACGCACAGATTTTTTAGGGTTCCTTAGTTAGCTATCCCGTATAGCTTCTACAGCAGGGGTCCCCAAACTTTTTACACAGGGGGCCAGTTCACTGTCCCTCAGACTGTTGGAGAGCCAGACTATAAAAAAAATTATGAACAAATCCCTATGCACACTGCACATATCTTATTTTAAAGTAAAAAAACAAAACAGGAACAAATATAATATTTAAAATAAAGAACAAGTAAATTTAAATCAACAAACTGACCAGCATTTCAATGGGAACTATGCTCCTCTCACTGACCACCAGTGAAAAAGGTGCCCCTTCCGGAAGTGCAGCAGGGGCTGGAAAAATGGCCTCACGGGGCCGCATGTGGCCCACGGGCCATAGTTTGGGGACCCCTGCTCTACAGACTCGTCACTGACTGATGGCCTACCAGAACAGGGTTTCTCCACCAAACTGCTGGTTTCCTTCAACTGCTTATCCCACCGAGTAATGTTATTTCTATGTGGTGGCACTTCATTATAAACGCGCCGATATTCACATTGCACTTTGGTCACAGATTCGAATTTAGCAAGCCACAGAACACACTGAACTTTCCTCTGTACTGTCCACATCTCGACTGGCATGGCTGTGGGCTGCTCTGCTGTATACACGGTGTTACGTCATCATCTGCACATGTGCACATGCTGCCACATCATCCTACAGAAACTGGGAGGGTT
Source organism: Saccopteryx leptura (assembly GCF_036850995.1). NCBI lineage: Eukaryota > Metazoa > Chordata > Mammalia > Chiroptera > Emballonuridae > Saccopteryx > Saccopteryx leptura. The sequence goes on along the minus strand of NC_089507.1, from coordinate 71,852,818 downwards.
TTCCTTTTATTTGGTGGACATTTCACATTTCTATCGTCTTTTGTTGCTTTCCTGTGACCGGTCAAACGTGCACCATGACTTCACGGACACACTGTACATTCATTAACCTCCCTCCTGGGACATGATGTTTGTCTTTGGGCAGCAGGATCCAGGTTTCCAACAGTGAACCCAGCGTGAGGCTGCAGAGTCACAGAGAGCACAGCACTGGGAGCACAGCACTTCCCAGAAGCCTCTGCTGCAGGAGCCATATTGCATCTCTGTAGTGAGTTCCCCTACATTGGCTATACAGAAAAGGCAGATAAACAAAACTGAAAATGTGGTATAAAAACTTTATATCAAACATTCTTACCTGTTATTTAATAAATTGTGATATCTTTATGAGACAATAGTATCTCTTTTTTGCTTGGTTCTGAATCCTTGTTTCTGCTATAAATCACTTGAGGGATTTCAATTTAAAAACAGTTCTATTAGTTAATTTTTAGTAACTTTTGATTTTCTGTTTTCTCCACTGGTGTCTTGTATACAGTTATTCTTTTTTTTTTTTTCTCCATGTTTACTTGGCATTATGCTAGGTACCAGGCAAAGAACTGTAGAAGATAAAGAGGCATATGTTGCTCAAGCCAGTGACCTTGGGGTTTTGAACCTTGGATCTCAGTGTCCTAGGTCAATGCTCTATCCACTTGCCACCACTGGTCAGGGCTTGACTTTTTAAGAGCCTCTCAAATCCCTTCTCTTCTAGTGGGCATGTGAGCTGGCCTTAGGAAATGGTAATTACAGAAATTTGTGCAGAGACTAAAGCAGTTCTTACTACTCAGTTTGCTTACTTTTGTTTAAACACAGCACAATGTAATAAAACATCCTCCAAAGTCTAAGAGTGGCTATAGCCAGGAACCTGGTTCTCCCATCAGCATACTAACCCAGGGAGATTTGTACCGTTCTCAGGCTAATCAATTATCTTTTTGCTTCTTGTCTCACTGACCTTTTACACCTTTGAGTGTGATAACATTGTAAATATAACTTCAGCATTTTTATTGCAAGCATTTGATTCATATTTTTACTAGCTCAATTGAAATCAAATAAGTACATTACAGGTTATAAAATATGCGTAAAATGCTTAATGACGTCCTTTTAAAAAATGTGCAGAAACAAGATTAAGGCACATTCCAAGAACCTATTTGAGTATATTTGTATATCAGAAAATTTAGCTAAGAAGCAACCTTATTCTTCATACTTTTTTTCTCTTTTGTCAATGAAGAACTAAAACTATTTAAAGATCCAGAACAGCCACCAATATCCAGGATTCCTCTCTCTTTTTTTTATTAAGTGAGAGGTGGGGATACAGAGACAGAGTCCCTTCTGCATGCGCCCCAACTGGGATCCACCAGCAAGCCTTCTATCGGGCGGTGTACTGCACCACTAGACCCGCTGCTCCATTGCTCAGCAACTGAGCTATTTTAGCTCCTGAGGAGAGGCCATGGAGCCATCCATGCTCAGCGCCTGGGGCTAACTTGCTCGATCCATTTGAGCCAAGAGCTGTGGGAAGGAAGAGGGAGAAAGGAAGAGAAGCAGATGGTAGCTTCGCCTATGTGCCCTGACTGGGAATTGAACCAGGGACATCCACATGCCAGGCCGATGCTCTACTGTTGAGCCAACCAGGTCACCAGTGATTCTCTCTTAATTAATGTGGTGATCTATGTAGAGGAAAGGGACAATTGCAAGAGTCCTTTAATAATTATCTATCCAAGGGCTTCAGATAATTATAGCAGGAAGATTTTTCAAGATACAAAACGCTCTGCAAAACTTGACTTCTCATTTTGATTTGGGCACATTAATTTAAAAACCTTTTCTTTCATACTGATTGTTGGGCGGATAAAATGTATTATGCTCACTTTGTTAAAGATGCCGTCGCCCAGGTGATATTAATGTGCGTTGGAGGCAGGCAGGATCATTGTAGCCTGGGGCTTGGTTTTGGGATTAAGCCTTTCCCACCCTTTTTGCTGTAGGGCGGTACAATCCAATCATGCCTCAGAGAAGTGACTTTGTATTAGAGACTTCCCTATTTTGTATATTGGATTAAAGGTTGTGAAGCTACACTATAAAATAGGGGTAGAACGGGAACTTGCCGCTTGGTTCCTGAGGTTAGCATGAGAGAGCAGAGAGAATAGAGCCAGCAGCGGGAGGAAGCCACGTGGAGAAGGCCAGGAAAAGCAGCCAAGATGGCGGAGTGCTGAGTGAGATGCCAGTTTGTGTAGAGTTTGTATCTGGGATAAGGAAGGAAATGGGGAACTGAGGAGAATAAGGTTGGTGAGCTAGAAACCTTTGATTCTAGGAAACTCGGATAAGTCAGTGGCTTTGTGAGCACTGATTGTGACTGGGTTTTGGAGCCCAGTGTGTATTTTTACTTGCCCGCCGGGTGCAAGGTAGGATTAAAGGTTATGGCCCACCAGTTTTTGGCTCCGCTGTTTCTTTACCGACTGTCCGAATCAAATGCGAACCTGCATGGGCCAGAAGGCTGCTGTGATGGTGGCCCTGGCCCTGATTACTGGCTTTACACTGATGTTTATGCTTCACAAAGGCTAATGTCAGACAGATCCCTAGAAATAAAAACATGACTGAATCACAATTGGAGGATTTCAAATATACTAAACCAGGCTTTTAAAATCCCATTATGAGAATAAGAGGATTAAATGGAAAAAATGTCAAGAAATTTTAGGGTAGAAATAGAGAAATGGGAAGTGGAATAATAAAACATATTCAAAATAAGAAGTATTAACTCATGACAAAGAAAAAAAATATCAGGCAATGATATATTGCATTTGTAAAAATAACCATTAATTAGTGGTCTTGCTGTGGGAAATACTGAAGAAAACCCTGAACCATCATATTTTATAAATGTTAAAACCACTCATTAGCAAAACTTTCCTTTGGTTTAATTTCATAATTGATAGTATGAATCACATTCAGTTTCCTCCCATAGCAAAAAAAAAATAGAAAGCTTAAGTCTTTGGGTGAGTTTCTGAAATTTATATATTCAGTCAGTCAGAAACTGCATAATGTTTTTGGTTTGGTTTTGTTGAACGCCAGCTTTCCCTCAGGATCTTTCTAAGTCTTTAAAAGCTTTCTCTTTTACTTGACTAATGACAGACTGTTTTCTGAAAGCGATAAACTCTATCTCCTTGATGTGCCTCAAGATAAGAGTATATAAACCATCCTTAGTCTTCAGAGGTTGAGCTCTAAATTGTCCTTTGTGTTATCAGGCAAGGACACTGGTTTGTAGTAAGTGGCCACAGTGTTATAACCATAGCCAGAAGCAACACTATATTTTTTTTACCACCTTACATTTTTTTTAGCAATGACTGACATAAACCAGGTCATACGTAGACAAATGCATAGATATTATATTTTCAACTCCCTGGTTTGTTTTTTTCTGAGTTATTTTCCTATTTTGGCAGCCTTTTCTCTCAGGTGCCTTGCTCTCCATGGTGGTGTGTATTCACATGAACCACGGCAGTTGTCTTACCTGCCAGAAATAGCTGTGACATTTAATAGAGGACCAGAGGAAAGAGAGAGCTTACCACGCAAGGCTGCATAGCTACCAGTGAAACTGGGTCATCAGAGAGAGATTTAGGGTTAATGGATGTGCAGTTCATCTTGAAATAGTGGATGGAAATTATTTCTGTTCTGTGTATGAATAAAACTAATAATCTCTGTCAATCTCATTCATTAATTTATTAACTCATTCAATACATACTGTGTGAGTGCATGAAGAAAATAAAACTAAAGGTCTTTTTCATGTAGACGCTCACTGAATATTTGTTTTATAACACCCGTGTGTGACTTGTGGAAGTATGTGTTTTGAAAGTCTCAATTTATAGGTATGCACATGAATATAGGTTATCTAACAAATAAAATAACTCATCAGTAGATTGAAAATGGTTTTAAGTTTCATCACTAGTGATACTCTATTATAGCATGCTGGACTTTTCCTCAATTAACACATTTATATTTTTCTTCTGATGGAAACCTTTATTTAGCTGATCATGGTGGTTTTCACACTGCTCCAAGGACTCTATGAATTCCTTTGACCTGCCTAAGTCTTCTATCTCAGGGAGAAAGGGAATAATAAGCAGGAACCACTTTTATCGGTTTACACAGAGATCTCTTTTTACTTTCTTATGGAGCAGTAGTTATTTATTACTTCACAATACTTATGATGATGATGATACACAGGTTTTTAACGGTTGGATTGTCAAATCTGAGCAGGAACTGTTATGCTGTAATAACAATCCTGGGCAAACTCCAGCCTGTTATTTTCTGGGCATAACTCATGTGAACACCAACACAATTATATCATGTAGCTTTTGCTTCGCTTTGTTTTGCTTTGTTTGGAACATTCAGTGGCTTTCAAATATTCCATATGCCTAGGAGTGTTCAACAGTCGGACATTTTTCCCTGGGTTAAATTGGCGGAGTCCGCTAGGAAAGTAAATTGTGTGCACTAGCTCTTCTGCTCTAGTGGACTTTCTAATAAAACCATCTTTGTGCTGCCTGTGCCTCGGTTTCCACAGAGGTGGGATACATGGGTACTCCACACTGAATTATGGTTTAAAATGTGAAAAATGGGATAGGAAAACCACAGCTCAGGAAAGGAGAATGCCAGCGCTGGAAAAGTTCGAGCTAGAGGAGATTGAGTCATTCCCTGGACTTGAAATTCCAAAGGAGATTGTGCCTAATGCATTTGAAAGTGAGATAAGTAGAAATTTGATCTTTGACATTAAAAACAATGTGATATAAATCTGTTTAATTACTCTAAATGGATATGTTTGTTTTGCACTCTCCCTTCTAGACAAACTTTTACTGCTTTGTTTACCTTCATTTTAGATACCTCTGACTTAGGAATGTGCTTGAATAGGAGGTGGGTTTTCTCTACAAATACGGTATTGTGTGAATATATATGCTTTAGAGTTGGTGTTTAATGTAACACAGCAGGGCCACCTAAATTCCTTGTTTACAGATTAGCATGAGGCCTGGAAGGTCACCTTGAGGAAAAGCAGTCGAGCAGCTGAGGTGTTTGTCTTTAATCTGCTGAACACTATCGCATTGTTGCTGTAAAACAGTTTGCAGTGAACTCAGTCCATGTGAAAGATTCAAATCTTAACGCTGAGTCTTTTGTCTGTTAAAGAAAAATCAGGATCCTAGGCTGGTTGGTTCAATTAAAAAGCAATGGTACCCAGATTCCACATGGCATTCATTGCATCTCAGCTATTGTTTAATTTCCTTCTAACTGATATTTTATCTGGTTTTCAGAGTCCATCATAAAACTTTTCTACTTTCCATTAGGCCACAGCCCCACCAGAGTAATTAAAAACATCTTTATCATAAGACTGTTATTATTTTGAACCCAGTTTGACTACTAATCATCTTGGTGACTGTAGGCAAGCAAATATGTCATCTCTGACAATCATGTTTCTCATCAGTATAATGGGATGATAAACTACCTACAGGATTACTCAGTAAATGAATGTTTTCTCTTCTGCCTTTCCCACTCCTAAAACCTTCATCTTTATAATCTCATTACTTATTTTACTGAGAGTAGGGTCATTGCAGGCTCCTTTCTGTGTCCTTGTCTCTGTCCAGATAGATGTGTGTGCGTGCTGGCATGCCTCGCCTCTCCAGGAGTGAACATCTCCTGAGTTCCTGACTTCATCCCTTGCCCCCTCATTGGAGATCTTGCTCACTGAGATAGAGCCAACCCTTCTCTGCCTTCTCTCATGACACTGCTTGTACTGATCTCATGAACAGGTCTCTCCATATCTTTAAAAAGCAAAACAAACAAAAACAAAAAGCCTACTCATCACAGATTCTGTCACCTTCAAGTTAATTGTTCCAACAACATTCTCTCCTCACAACTTCTCAAAACTTTGTCACTATCACAGCTTTCAATGGTCTTGCCTTTATTCCCTTGTCCCTGAAATCTGACTTCTTCATCTTTTTCTGGAGCATTTGACAAATTTAAATATTAAACATATATGTATCCCCCATATATAACATACTTAATACTGAATGGGCACATGTGTGGCTCTCTGTAATGCTGGTGGCCAAGGCCAGGCAGGTCCACATTAAATTCAGGCAGACAGTAAAAAACTGTGGAGCCAGAAAGCGTTAGGGCCATTTTCTTTAAGTCTCACAACAGTGGACAAGCACACAGGCGGGGAAAACCTCTTCTTACGCAAATGAACAGCAAAAATGGCTGTTCACAGTGGTGAGCAGGCAATCTACTATCCACAATCCCCCATCTCTCTCAACACAAACACCCATAGCCTTATATAGGCTGTACACATGTAGCACTGCCACACACTCACATACCAATCAGGCAAAGTGCTTGCAGCCGGTAACCCTGCGAGCAAGCCTAACACAGCTGCCGCACATTCCACCCCTTTAGGGTTGCTCGCTTCACAATCTACATGACATCAAACAGAGAGTACAGCAAAAGTCACACAATAATTACAAAGGTGTCCTTCACAATGTCTCCCTGAGCACTCTGCCCAGGAAGTTAACTAAAGGCCCTTCTCTAGCCCCCGACCCCATGGTAGGTGGGAGGGCCTGTATATTCTAGGGCAGTGACCATAAAAACCTTAAAGTGTCCTTGGTGTACCTCTCCAATCGGACAAAAGCAGCTTCCTGGTGCAAGAGGGCATTCACCGGAGCTCCCCCCCATCAGGGTCTCTCATACTGTCCAGAAGTGGCATGTCCACTCAACAAGGGAGCTGGTACCCTCCTCTGGTTGCAGTCCAAGAGTCAGTCCATGATGGACAACCCAGCTGTCTGTGCCAATCACCAAGGTAAAGGTCCATTACAGGCAACTAGGCTCACACAGGGCCTCCGGCCTCCCCACTCATCTCTGCCATCATGGCAGCTCTAAGACACTGCCACAAGGAGGAGCATGTGGCAACAGTGGCCAGTCTCTCCACCTCTGCTCCAGAGAGCATGATGCCATCCATCCATATATCTTACAATTGCAGCAAGCCTACCGGGGGCTCAGTAGGTACTCTTTGCTGCTGGGTTTTTCCCTTCTGGATGACTGCTGGCCAAGCTGAGTGTACGGATGGCAGCTTCAGCCCAAGCGTCCTCATCCTCAGAAGAGGAGATGGAAATGCCTATTCCTGCCGACTCAGAGCCACTCTGCCGGCACAGCTCCATCTTCAGCTCCTGCAGATGCTGGCTCTCGGCCTGCTGAAGCTGAACCTGCAGTTGTTCCTCCAACAACTGCCGCTGCCAATGTTCAACTTCCAGGGCAAACTGCAACTCACGAACCTGTTCAGCTTCCTTCTCCAGCACTCACTCCAGATCAAGCCGTTGCTGCACTGGATTTGCAGCTCACCTTGGAGCGCTCTACCTCAGGCCACATCTCTCACAGAGCTCTCTGTTTCCTCTCGCAGGGCTGTAAAAAATACCCAGCCTACAGCCCCGAAAAGGACAGCCAGCGCAACCATATACTGGAGAACAGCAACCAGTCCTCTACCCCTCCCCACTACCATGTTGGCGGCTCCATACCCATCTGCTCCGAATCCTGTCCACTACGCCAGATGCAATGCCGGTGGCCAAGGCCGTGCTGGTTCACATTGGATTAGGGCAGACTGTAAAGAGACTGCAGAGCCAGAAAGTGTTGAGTCATTCCGTTTAATAAAAGTCTCACAACGGCGAACAAGCACACAGGCAGGGGAAAACCTCTTCTTAGGCAAACAAACAGTAAAATGGCCCCTCTCAGTGGTGAGCAGGCAATCCACAATCTCTCGTCACTCTGGAGCACAAGCATCCATAGCCTTATATAGGCTATGGCCATGTGGCGCTGCTACGCACCCACGCACCAATCAGGCAAAGTGCTTACAGCCCGTACCCGCAAGCAAGGCTAACAGCTGCCCCATGCTCTCTTCTCATTTTCTTTTTTAAGTCCTTGAAACTGCCTGTAGTATACCTGTCATCAATAAAAGGCCTTTTTCATTTAGGTTCTGAAAGATTATCACCTCCTGTTTTTTATCTTCCATCCTTTAGTAGTTTGCTTTTGCTTTTTTCTATTTTACCTGCCTTGCATTCTAACTTAAAATGTTGTTCATATGATGCCATGTTGTTTTCCTTCCTTTGCCTTTTTTCTCTTAATTTTGTGAACTTTAATGATTTCCTCAAATACCTTTATGGAGCAAATATTCAAAACATATCTATAGTTCTGAAGTCTCACCTCTCCTCTCCTATTTCAACTTGTTTTATGGGGGTACTTCAGACCCAACATAAAAAAATGACTTTGGCCCTAAAATCTACTTTGTCCTATTTTTCTCTATTGCTAATGATAATCATGTCTATCTTCCTAATCAGCTGAAACTCAAAACCTAATTATTCTTACCCCACATCCTGTATTATATGTCCACCTTCAAGCAGTGTTGGGAGACCATGGTTCTCACATTTTTGCACATTTTGCAAGCAAGGCACTAATTGCCTTTTGTTTGGAACTGTATTTCAAGGGTTTTTGTGTAGTGAACAGCCTTGGAAGACAAATGATTTCTTCCTCTAAAATAAAGGGCAGTGGTGCTTCCAGCCTTGGTGAGAGATTGTGTCTCTAGAGCAAAGGAAAGCCGTGTTTACTACCTATTGCCAAAGATCCGGGTTTCCTGAGCCCTGGTTTCTATTTCTGTGAGGCAGCTCACTGGCTGTAGGCGTCGCCTGAGCTTCCATGGGGATTGCGGTTTGGGACTTGGGGAATCAGTTCAAGAACATGATGATATTCTGGCTACTGCTATTATTAGGAGTAATAAAGTCATTTGTCTTGGACCCAGGACCCTTGTGTCTTTAGTCTGCGTCCATGAAACTGGCAGGCTCACATTTTAGTTTGAAAGTAGTATAAAATCTCAGACTTATCATAGTTCTTAAACAGCAGTGCTTATATTCTATCCATTCTTCTTCTACAGTGTCTTACAACATCAATCTCTTTGCTCCATTTCCACTCCCATTCCTATAGCCACCTCATCACCTCTGTCTGGGTTATGGCTGGGGATGATTGCCTACATGGTCCATTCATCTTTGCTTCCCTTCCTTTCAAACTTTTCTGCACATCATTGCCAGAACACTCTTCCTAAAATAAAATTTGTATTATAAAACTTTTTCATGTGATAATACAGAACAGTTCTTACATGTTTGAACTCCACAGTGAATAGCTATCTGGGTACTCACCTCTCCCCACAGCCTGTGTTCTGGCTGGATAAAGTCACTTCCCCGCTACTATGTTTTTGTCCATAATGTGTCCTTTCCCTGGAGTTCCCAGTCATCATGAAAACATTCAGACCCAGTTCTAATGATGTCTCCTCCTGCCAGAAGTCATCACACCTCTTCTGAAATTTTACGTTTACCTTCCTTATGCCCTGTATCACATTTACTACCTTGGGTTATACCAGCTTTTGTGTACCTCTCTTATTTACCCAATTAGAGGTCGCTTAGGGTGAAAGACTCTGCCTTGTAAAGCATTGTATATTTTACAATTCCTGGTAGGATGCACTGTATGTAGTATGTGAATTCGATTTATACTGATAATCTCTTTTTTGATTAGTTGAATAGGTTGCTATCAGCAATAAGATTGCATATTTGGTAGCAACATAAAAAAATATATGGAAGCTCTATCTGAATGAGACTGTAGAGAAACAACATTTTTCATAGTTCTTTATTATAATTTTGGACATTTATTAATAAAAATATCAGAAAACAATCATTACTAGGTCAATATCACAAAATAATCATTATTAGGTCAATTCTTTGTGCAGTACAAGGTTAATTCTATAGTCGCCTTCCAATATCTTATAGTCTCTTAACCACAAATATATTGCATGTTTTTGGAAGCAAGTCACAGTGCTACCAGTTATGGTGACATGCTGTAATAAATACTGATGTTACACTATTGGTATTTGTCATTTCTAAGATCTTAGTACTCTGTCTTTTCCCCAATGTTGTGTTCCCTATGTAAAGATTATAATTGATATAGCAGTCTAGAGTTTCACAAGTATGGTGCTGCTGCTTTTGAGAGGTTGACTCCCAGAGTCTACAAAGTAAGTCGTAGCTTTTAGTATATCTCATGTTTTGCTTCAATTATGAGAGGTTAGTTACTTCAAGGATAAGGATGCTTCTTTACCAGCATTACAAATATCAAAAAAGGTACATTCATCCTCAAGTACTGGTGTTGTGAATATTTCTCACCCTTGGTATGGTCTAAATATAATATAAGACCAGTTCTGCTTGTAAGTCTCCAGTTTAAAACAATTAGACACTGTATTTTTAGCATTTGCAGTTGATAGCTCCACGGCACTTGCTTCTTTGTCACTAGGATATACTCAGGACTTAGTAAGGTCCATCTATTATTTAGTACTAAGAGCTCTCAGCTGTATTCCTAGACAGCTGAGAGGGAGGGAACAAAGTGGAGGACCTGTGCACCAGTTTGAGAAAAGTAAGATACTAAGGTTCGTTGGAGAGTGAATTGTAGCTAATCGATGAAATAAGGTAGATTCTTAGTTGTTGTTTTTTGTTTTGTTTTTTTTGGTTCCAATCTTTTTCAAGGAAAGCTTTAGAAAAATAAAATCCGCAATAAGATGAAAATATAACCCTGGGTAATATGCATGATATACATTTATTGGGATACTTAGGTAACAAAAGTAAAATGCTAAAGCACTCTAGCACCTAGTGCATGCTCAGTAAATATTTGGTATTATAACTGTATACTGGTAATTTTATGCTATTTTATGTATGATATATCATCTTATTTAATACAACAACAATCTAAGAAAGGTTTTATTATTACAATTTTTCAATTCAGACATCTAATTTGCTCAAAATCTCCTAGAAATCATCTGCCACTAAGTCTGTTGGCCACCAAATCCCATGCTTTTAAAAGGGTATTTTCATAGTGTATACAACTGTGAACTATGTGACTGGGAACTATGATACGAAGTATTTACAGTGATTTTGTAACCATAGTTTCAGTTCTTCACCAATGACAGAAATAGGAATCATCCTCAATATATAGTTTTCCAACACACACACACACACACACACACACACACACACACACACACACCCTACCATAGGCATGCATGCCCCCACTCACCCCACTTCCGTTTTGCAACCATGAAGACAGTTGCAGCATCTTAAATACAAAGCATTCTGTGTGTTCTTTGTTTTTCTTAGTCTAATACAGATATCAGGAGTTACCATTCAATAAAAACCAAGGGAGATATAAATGAGTCAAATTAAAGAAGGAAGAATGGATAAAAAAATAAATACAGAGCTCCATATTGATTTACTAAGAGTTAAATAATGTAATCCAGAAACAATAGATGATTTAAAAGTAATTAAATGAACACAAACATTTAGTGCTTAATTAAAGAAACAGACAAAATTAGACAAAGCAAATGGTATTCATTTGTTGTGATGAGGATATAATCTTTTATTCCCTTTCACATTCTCTAGAGAAAGACAAGGTAAATAAATAAACATCATGACTAAGTATAACACCTGCCCTGTGGACTTAATGGAACACTATGTTTCATTGTGACAATTAAAATGAACTTGGTGTGGGCTTGAAAGAGATTGCTGTATCCAATGTGAAGATAAGGTCTGTGACCCAGGCAAAAGCTTGATTGGTTCATTAAAAGGAATAAAAAACTCAAGTGATGCTATTTCAAACCATTCGAAAAATCATAGTTTCTGTGCCACATATTTAGGGAGAATAATGGACAATTTGTTTCTTACTATTTCATCATCTCTGTTCTGGTTGAACACACTCTAATGAAAAAGGTATAAACCAGAGAAATGCTATGTATCAAATTTATAATAAGCTGTTTTTCCCTGTAACAAAAAGTTAAACAGGTTAGCATTTGCAGATTTAATAGTCATGTGGTAAAAAATACAGTCTGTCTGGTTTATGCCCTTGTAAATATGTCACTTATATATGTGTTTACATGAATGTATATATGTATATATACATATGTATGTACATATGCATATATCTTTTAACTTATTTTTTTCCTGAAAAAAAATAAATAAATTACTTCATAGTAGAGACAGCTAGATATTTAATTATAAAATACATTGTGTCTTGAGATTAATTTTTTTGAAACTTAATTTTACCTTGTGTAAGTAGTTCAAATTAATGTTTTTAGTAAGTAAGAAGGTTTTTTTCCCCCAGAGACTTGACTAATATTATTGCATAATAGCTAAGAGTGCTGGCTGGTTACGTCCATTCATTCAATGATAAACTAGAGATAATAGAAGAAACTTCTTCATAGGGTTGCTTTTATTTTAAAGATCAAATAATGCATGTGAAACTCTTGGGACAATACCCAATACAGAGTAAGCACTAAAACATCTTCACTCTTATTGTTATTTTATGTCAGAGTAAGATGAAAAATTAAGCCTTTTAATAATATTTCATTTGAATGACCTTCAAAGGTTATACCCAGCCCATTATCTTTCTTGATAATCTTGTAAATTGATTTCCTTTTGTCTCAGATCTGTTGAGACATAAATGGATAGAGGTTTTCAGAAGAAACTTTTTTTAAGTAAACCAAAGAAAGTAACAACCACAACTTGTGTGAAAAAGGTTAAAGATGAAAGAATTTATTGGGTAGGATAATTGCAAGAACTATTGAAATCGACTGCTGTGGTCTGTGGGGCATCATTTCTTTCTTGCCTCCTGTCTCATGGATGTTAAGCAAAGATATTCCAACTTGAAGGCTGAGATCCACTTGAAGAGTTTTCTTTCCATATCTTGAAAGCCCGTCGCACTGCCTGGCGTCTCTCCCCACTAGTCAGAGACTTCTGGAACCTCGCGTTATCACATGCACCTAACTGACCTGTGCTTCTGCTCTAGCTTTCTCATAGTCTTTCCTACTCTTTACTCTCTGAGATGAAGATGCATATTTATCTTGCTCTTTAAGATTCTTCTCTTGGGTTTCATAGCCACTGATCTTGAAGCTATTATCTTCACCCTCTGCTTCACAGGCCTGTAAGTCCTATTCACCCTTTGGTGTATAAGTAGTTTGTTTTGCCTGAAGTATTTTCTCTCAGTCAGATATTAAGACCAATTTTCCAACTATTTTTGAAAGCAAACACCTGGACCCTGACTTACTAAGATCTTGACAGCAGATTTCCTCTTTCCAGGAGCCTGTTAGCATTCCCTAAGTCCCCTAAATTAAAGAAGCAGGCTCCTTACTTTTTATTTATTTAATTTTGTCAAAGCCTACATTCCTACTGATTCTCGTTTTAAGACTTGTCTCCATTTATCAGTGCATTTGCAAAGATGAAATGACTGGCTGCTTCTGAACTCAGAGTAGATCTTTCTCAGGCTGACCTACTTTCACTTAGAAGTCTTATTTAATCACTACCCAAGGGACTGATCTTTAAGAATCCTATTTACGTAAACTTAAAATACCAGTAATAAGCATATATATAGTCTTTTTATTAAAGGAGGAGAGGCATTCATCTTTATTTTTTTGTTAAAATTTTTATTGAATTTATTGGGGTTACATTGGTTAATAAAAGTATACAGGTTTTAGGTGTTCAATTCGAAAATAGTTTATTCCCAAAGTTCCTGTTGTGTGTTAGCATTTGCACATAGGTCTATATCCAAGTGAGGAGGGGAAAGTTGGCAATGCTTCTATGCTGGGAACTCTCATTAGGTGAGTCATCTAATTGCATGGCACTGTCATAAATATTGCAGTCACTGAGCTGGTTACATTTACCAAGGAGAAGAAAGATATAAAATAGAATACTACTTCTTTGCTCTATGATAAAAATTTCTTCTAAATAAATGATTTCTCACTGACTCCTAACTTATAGACCAATTATTTTGTGATTTATGTTTAAATGCAGTGGTGGGATTCAGCCAGTTTGCACTGGTTCGGCAGAATCGATACCTAATTTTCTGTTGAGTTCAGCAAACCGGTTGTTAAAATGGCGCTTGTAATTAGGGTTCTCTCTAAGGTGGGTGCCTGGGCACTGGCTCAATGTGGAAATCACAAATTTACATTTCATACTCTTTTTTTTATTATTAGCTGAGAGGAAGGGAGGCAGAGACAGATGTCCGCATGCAACTCTTTGCCCCTTGTCTACATAATTGCCTCAAAAGAAACAGATTAGCCCAATGGATTTCAAACACAGGCCCCTACCCATTAATTCTGCCATATTTGATTCATTCCTAAAGGTATAGAGCATATTTGTCACTTTAATTCTGCCCTAGACCCAATGTATAACTGTATTTTACCCAACAATAAAAATTGAATTTTAATTAAATCATACAAAACTGGAAAAAAAGGAAGGAGTTCAACATGATGATTATTCTTTGGGTGTTGGTCATGCCAGAATGTGCCAATTCTCATGGTTTCTCATGTCATAGCATTTAATTACTAGAATGCGTTTGAACACTATTTATTTTTTGTTAACAGCAAATGTGGTCATTATATTACTATTTTAATATATATTTATGTCTATATATAACATTAAGACTTAAAATATAGTGGTATTTCTGAACTACCTATGTTGTTTTGGTTTTAAAGATTAAGTACTCGTTTCAAGTTTTAAAATACATTTAATATCTCTTCTTTATAAAATTAGTTCTTTTTTTAAAAAAAAATTGAAATTCATCTGATTTTGAATCAGATGCCCTTTGCTCTCCACTACCCCCAAACTAAAACTATCTAACTTTTCTTTTAAACAAGATTCTTGCCTGACCTGTGGTGGCGCAGTAGATAAAGCGTTGACCTGGAAATGCTGAGGTCACCAGTTCAAAAACCCTGGGCTTGCCTGGTCAAGGCACATATGGGAGTTGATGCTTCCAGTTCCTCCCCCCTTCTGTCTCTCCTCTCTCTCTCTCTCTCTCTCTCTCTCTCTCTCTTTCTCTCTCCCTCTCCTCTCTAAAATGAATAAATAAATAAAAATTAAAAAAAAGTTCTCATACCTATCTATTTTACTTGGTTAGTTATTCAATAAAATAAATGGTATTGCTCTTAGTAAAAATATACTATCTACACCCCATCATATACTCTCCAGCTAAAAGAAGTTTTGCACATATTTTAAAAGTCTATGCTATTTTTACTTGAATAGGAATTCTGCACTTGATTTCATATCAGAAATGCTGGATTCTGTAAGATGAGTGCTAAGTGGAACCTGTATTCCACTCTTGGTTTCTTTTAGTTTTATTTATTTTTAGGATTACTGTTTCTTTCTGTCCCCATGGTTGAACTCTTATTTAGGGTTAATTATCATTGTTCTACAATGCAGAAAAATAGTTCATGCAAAATATCTTTCAGTGTAAAAGCAGTAGAGAAAAGAGTGCTTCTACTGCTTTGAATGTTTAAGGTAGTGACCGAAGCCCTGTTATTATACATATAACCAGGTATTGTATCTCAAAGTCTTTAGAAAACTCTGACCATTAGCCAACAGTCTTTTACAGACTTCAAAAATTGTTTTTGATCTATTCATACTAACAGCAAATACATTGCTATATTTTGTACCAAATGATGCCACAGAGTTTAGAAACATATAATGATACTGGGCAGTGATTTCCAAGGAACATATCACACACATTCACAGGACCCCAGGATGCATTTTTAACAAGGATTGCAGATGATTGTAGATTTTTGAGAAGAAGATGGTTTGCAGAAGCAATTTTTATTGTGAGTTACATTAAATATATAAAGACATACAATGTAAGTCAAGCAATTAAACAAAAATGATTTTGTTATACAAAGTATTAATCTATATTTGTTACATGATAAATTGGGGCATATCAAATTTTTAAGAGTTTATTTGAGCAAAAATCAATTTGAATTGGGCCATATCCAATCTAACAGACAGAAACAATCTCCAAGTAGCTACACAAAATGAGAGACTTTTATAAGCAGAAAGGAGTGGAAACAAGGAAGGTATACTTTGGCTAAAAAGCGTGTTGGTTATTAAAAGGTTACTTTCCTTTAGGGGATAGCAGGGATCTATTAGGCATATATATTACTTCACTAATGCAGATAAGGTGATTTTCGATTGTTGGGTTTTCTTCTGGGAATGCTGAAATTAATTCTCTCTGGTGACATGGGGCTCAGCATAAGTACTTTTGTTTTAGGCATGGTACCTTGATTTTTGTTCTTGTTTTTGTTTAAACAATTTCCTCCCTTTGATCAGAGTCTCAGACTATATCAAAGATTTGAGGCATTAACACAACTCCCAGTTACTATTTTGGAGTTCTGTTAGTTTTTGCTAAATCTGTGTCGTGTTCACAGGTCACAACTTCAGGTCTACATGCTTCAAACTGGTCATTCTCTTTGCGCCTCATGTCCTATTCTTAGTGAGAGCATTTGCTTCATGGTTAGCAGCTGCAAACATGCATTTGAAGCCTTTGAGAAAATACAATGCACCACACAGACTACTGTGATTATTATAAGCAGGATCATTCTCAATGCCTAGAGTGCACTTTGGAGTCATGGTCCCCAAGACCCAAACTAATCAGAATCAGAGAAGTCAGAGAAAGACTCCAGTGAAGGAGTCACTTTCTTAAGTCAATGGGCTTGTTCTGTGTGTGACTCTATGGAGCTGAGTCTCAGCTTTTCCAGGAGTGTTACTCTAAAGGCAGCCGGTGGTGTTGACCACAAAAAGGACACCTCTTTCACCTAAAAGATAATCAGGGGCTATCCTATTATCAAGAACAACTTCCTCAGAGACTAGTAGGGTGTTTTTTGGGTAGCTACTGCTTTAGCAGCAGATTCCCCAGTATTTTCTAGAGGTAGGCAACGGTGCTGATTGCCACCCCACTGTCTTTACTTCTAGCCAGTGAAGTCATAAATGAATTTTGAATCATGAATGCCTCCTGGTAATTAATTCCCTTTTGAGTCTGTGGCGTGGGACTAGAAAGGTGACAGCCATGAAGGCCAGTAACATATAAGGGTCTGTAGATCACACAGGTGGTTTTATTCTATCTTTGTCTTTGTGTCACTTTGTATAGACCCTGGAAGCAAAGTTTCCCTGGTTTGAGGCTGTTAACCAGAGGCATAAAAATGTACCTCTAGGGTTAGAAGATCTGATACCATACAGTGGAGGTTACTTACATTACAGGAATCATAATATTTGTGAATAGACTTCTTTGATGCATTTTGTCAATCAAGTTATAAGAATATTGTTTACCAGGAATAGAATCTTAACTGGGTCTTAAAGGTATATAGATCAAGTATAATCAAGTACACAATAGAATGTCTTTTTTTCTCAATTACAGAAATCTATAGATAATTCAATCAAAACATTTTTGAATGCCAAAACTCTCAGGATTGTGGTTAAGAACATAATCTTTGTAGTCACCTCTGCCAATTTGACACTGAGAAAATCAGTAAACCCCTCTAAGACCAAGCTTCCCTGGGAAGATGTACCCAAGGTTGTCTGCTTCATACATCTGTAAGCTGTCTCCACTTCACGTAATATAAAACAGTTATTTAAAGATCTTTACAATTGTTAATGATAATTTATTAGTAAAAATTAATGTACTTTTATTTTAATGAAATCAACAGTCCTGTTTTCCAGAGTCAGATTTATGTAAGCAACATATATTTTGTCCCTTTAGTGAGTAAACATTTGTGAAAGTATGTGCCTATTCTTGTGAAACATTTATAGTTATTGAACAACTTGAAATTTATCTTAGATTGTTCATTCGTCTTATTTCTTTTTTCTTCTCTTTCACTTATTTATGTATCTTTATTCTTGTAGTTTACTTTCTGTCTTTCACTTATTTGATCTCTTTTAATAATGTATTAGCATTTTCTCTATGACTTCTCAAACCCTGGCCCCACAATTAAGCCAGTTTTACAAGTCATTTAAACTTTTGATTTGTAAGATAATTCCTGAAAAACATAAATTGGTTACACATATGAGTGCAGTTTTATGCCCTGTATTTACTACAAAATAAGTTTTAAATTTTTAAAGTATTAGGTAAATAAAGGCTTAAAAATGCCCAGATATTTAAAAAATAAAAGCAGTTATGTATTTGAAACCTGACTGCATCAATATTTAAAATTAACGTGGACAGGTTTCACTTGCTCCTAATACATGATTAATCTAGCCAGTGAATTCACAAGCAACACTCAACATTACTTGGATGAACTTTGAAGGATGTACACAGACACACCAAAACACACATACACATATACCCAGTAACATTGACCAGTTCTAGCTGTATGAGTACCTCATTTGTCATAGTCAAACATATAGTCTGCCATATTTACTTGTCCGGTCTATATAAAATATTCTAGCAGGTTAGAGAAATAAATCTCTACTTCTTAGTTTAAAAGTGCATGGAACCAGGAAAAATTTACCTTTTTTTTCATTCTTGACTAACACTAAAAAATACTAATATGATGAATTAATGAGTTTATTGGCTCCTTCCAGTTAAAAGAGTTAAATTGCTGGCCCAATTTATTATTAAGGCTGTTTGATGTGTAGAGAAAACTTAAGTTCCTCACCCAGCATCACAGAATATCTGGAATAGAGAGAAGCTAGGATTTGAACACGTTTTGCAATGCTGCAGCCCTTGTGTCAAACTACTATGCAACAGAGACTATATGCTTGACTTGTACTAGGAACTGAAACACTTTGAAAACAATATCTTTACTCCACATTTAGAAATGAGGTATTTGGGGATGGTTTATATATATTTAATTTTATTTCTATTTAACTTGACCTTTTGTTTATAAAAAAAAAAAAGGGTTGTGCAGGAGAGGATGACCTCTACACTTCTCTGCCCAGTTAACGTAGGCATCAGCTTTAATTTAACCTTTCTCATGGTCAGCCATTCCCTCATTCGTCTTTCTGTCAGTTCCATGGTGAAGACCTGAGATATTATTTACATCAGACATATTTTTAAACATAAGCTACATTGGTTGAGGGGGTCACTTGATCTTATCTAGTAAGACTCACATTGTTTCTCTGCTCTTTCAACTTTCAAAGAACTTTATCTTCTTATAACTACTTTGCTGGAATAAATGCAAAGACACAAACGGTTTTTTAGTGAAGAATGTTAATAAAACCACGACTATTTCAGGTTGAGTTTTATAATATCCTATTTCTAATGTGAGAGACCTGGAAACTTGTCTGACCATGTATTTCATTTTCTTCCTCTAAATATATATAGTTTAAATCTTGAATTTTAGAAAAACTTCTTTGTCATAATTTAAAAATATATTACTAAATATGTATGCCTTCATAAGTGATTATACCTTAAAAACTTATTTAAAAAATAAAAACATACACAACTATCCAACAAAACACTTTAAGTATTTTGGGTTTTTTTTTCTTTCAGTTGTTTTACCTTGGCATCTGAATTCTACACAGTTTGTGTCGACTATATATCCAATACCTTACATCCTGCCAAAAATTGTATACATTCTCATTGTATAGTTTAGAATGCCAGCAATAATTTTAAAGAGTGCTATTTTTATGTTATCCTTTCCAGTATTGTGTTTATATATAAGATGTTTTTAAAATGTTTGTGACGTTAAGAACTGAAAAGTGGCACCTCGTCATATTCTTTTTGTGCTTCCGTTTAAATGTTAGAGTGAAGAAGGAGCTCCACAGGAAGGGATTCTGGAAGATATGCCAGGGGATCCTGACAATGAGACTTATGAAATGCCTTCTGAGGTAAATGTCATATACATAAAATTTCAAATTTAAAGTTTAGGAGTTTTTTAGGTAAGCGGTATTTATAATAAGTAGCGCCAAAATCTGTCACTGTCAGATTTCCCTTATGTTTCTCCTTTGTGAGAATGACTTGCTCTGTAGATGACCAAGTTGGCCAAATCCAGGACATGTTTTATGTGGACAATTTGCAAGCTAAAAATTGTTTTCACATTTGTGATGGGTTGTTATGTAAAAGCAGCAGCAGCAACGTTGAAACCATATGTGGCTCACATCCTAAAATAACTACTAACTGGCACTTTAAAGAAAAAGTTTGCCAACTTGCATTAGAGAATTATTTTATTAAAAAACATATTCTAAAATCCAAAGTGGAAAATTAGATCAACTAAGTGCCAAAAGAAAATAGTAATTATTTTGCATACATTTCCAGTGGGATGTTTACACAGAAAAAAAAGTTACTCAAAAAAGTATATAGTATAAAGATGATAAATAATGATTTGCAACAACTGATGTAATTCAGTATAGCAATTTGAACAACATAATTTGATTAAATTGAGTTTGAAAATACTGTATACAGAGAGTGTTACAGAATTAAGCACCCGAAACTTGTAAACTTACATTAACCAGTGTCATCCCAGTAAATGTAATGATAAAGAAAGTGTATCACAAAGGTAATTAGAAAATACTTTTAGATTAATGAAACTGACTCTAAAGAAAACAGAAAAACTGAAAATATGTGTAATAAAGTATAGAGACTGAATTATTATTAAAAACCTACCCACAAAGAAAATGCCAGCCCTGGCCATTTGGCTCAGTGAATAGAGCCTGGAGTGCAGAAATTCAAGGTTTCATCCCTGGTCAGGGAACACATGAGCAGCGACTGCATGCTTCTATTCCTTTCCCTTTCCCCCTCTTACAGCCAATGGGTAAGCAGTCGGCCTCAGTGGTGAGGATAGCTCAGTTGGTCCAAGCATCAGCCCTAGAAGGGGGTTTCCAGGTGGATCCAGTCATGGCGCATGTGGTAGCATATCTTCCCTCCTTTCACTTAAGGATAAGAAAAGAGAAAAAGAAAAAATATCTCAGGAGGACCACATGACTTCACTGGTTAATTCTCTAAAAATTTAAAGAATATTACAGCCCAGGCCAGTTGGCTAAATGGTAGAGGTTCAGCCTAGCATGTGATGTCCTGGGTTCAATTCCCAGTCAGGGCACACAGGAGAGGTGCCCATCTGCTTCTCCACCCCTATCCCTCTTGTTTCTTTCTCTCTCTCTTCCCCTCCCACAGCCATGGTTTGATTGGAGCGAGTTGGCCCCTGGTGCTGAGAATGGCTCCATGGCCTCTGCCTCAGGCACTAGGAAGAGCTTGGTTGCTGAGCAACAAAGCAATACGCCAGATAGGCAGAACATCACCCCTAGTGGGCTTGTTGGGTGGATCCCAGTCTGAGTGCATGCGAGAATCTGTCTCTGCCTCTGCTCCTCTCACTGAACAATAATAATAATAATAATAATAAAGAATAATTACAGTAACACCAATTAATTATACTTAATACTATTTAAATCATCTGCCAAAAAAGAAAAAAAAGAGAGAAAAGGGAGCACAACCCAATTAATTCTGTGAGAATAATATTACCCTAATAATGAAACCAGGTATCATTTTAAAAAATGTATTATTGCCTCATAAAAAATAGAGTTAAAGTGTGTGGTAGTTAGATTATACATTATTATTCTTCATTGCATCATATTTAGACCAATGGAAGAAGTTTTATAAAAGAGGAGGTAGTGATCTGGCTGGGAGGGGGTGGGAGGTATGATAGGACAAAAAGAAGAGAGGACATTCCAGCAATAAAGGAATATCAGAAGTGAAGGCATGCACATCTGAGAATGCGTAAAGATATGTCTGAAGAACAGTGAAGAATTAAATGAGTCAAACTTAGGGAACAAAATAGTGACACAATCCAGCTGCAGTGAGGGTCAAAGACAAACTGTAGAGTACTAAAACAACCTTTTTATTTAAATTTGTACTTTATTCAGAAAGTAACTTGAGTTATTGAAGATATTTTTATTGATTTGGAACAGGATCCTCATATTATTAGTCAGTCTTTAGATATGACCTCTTTAGTTAGGCCATTAATTTTTTTATTGTGGATATTATCCTAATATACTGTATGGCAGGGCTGAGTTGGGGGGGGCATTCTTTGGCATAGAAGTAGTAATTGAAGCCATTAATGAAGATAAAGTTTCAAATGGATATTTGAAATTTGAAATAAAGAAGAGAAAACTTAACTTGCCTTTCAAAGCCTTTGTTTTCTTCTAAGAATCAGAGCATCTTAGCCTTGAAAGAAGCATGATAGGCCACTTGAGCTGATGTTCACATTTTACAGTTCAGGAAACTGAGAGCCAGATAGGCTAACTAATTTGTCCTGTAGGATGAGGTGTTACGATTATTAAATGGCACATGTACAAATAGAATTCAGATTCCCTGATCACCAGCAAAATCTATGTTTAATAAGAAGACAAAACTGTCAAGTTATTATATATTGTGGGTAGCAGAATAGTTCTAGAACAATTATGAGTGTGATCTTTGTTCAAAGTGGTAAGCTATAGCCTGTCTCATTCACCCTAAATCCTTGATTACCGAGCACTTATACTAACACTGCGTGTCATTTTTCTGATTTTCCTAATGTTAGGAAGGGTATCAAGACTACGAACCCGAAGCCTAAGAAACATCTTTGCTCCCAGTTTCTTGAGATCTGCTGACAGAGGTTCCATCCTGTACAAGTGCTCAGTTCCAACATGCCCAGTCATTTCCCTAAAATTTTTACCGTGTATTTTGAAGTCTTCCATCAGCAGTGATTGAAGTATCTGTACCTGCCCCCACTTAGCATTTCGGTGCTTCCCTCTCAATGAAGTGAAATATGGTAGCAGGTCCTTGTGTGCTGTGTGGATATTGTGGCTTCAAATATAAAATGTTATAACAAAGTAAAAACACCTAAGTGACTACCACTTATTTCTAAATCTTCACTATTTTTTTTTCGTTGCTCTTGTTGAGAAGTTGTGACTATCATATAATATTTTTAAGTGTCTTTTAATGATTCTAAGAATAATGATGTATTGTGAAATCTGTTAATATATACAATACTTAAAAACGTGTGAGCATGAAACTATGCACCTATACATATTAACTATGAAATTTTAGTGTTTTGTGATGTGTTTTATTAATTTGTGTTTGTATATAAATGGTGAAAATTAAAATAAAATGTTATCTCATTACCTAAATCTTATTTTTTATTTCATGTCACTTTAATAAAGTTATGCTTATAAACAACATGAAATGAAAGCTGACACAATTAACTTAAATGTAAAGTTGTAGAAAGCCATTTGAAAGAGAAAAGATTTTAGAGGAGTTAAAGAGATGATATGGAACACTAACACTTTACTCTGGAAATTATCTGAAGCAACACTGCCCGAAGTATGTTCTGATGTGCACTGGTGCCGTAAGAGGCTAGACTGAAAATGCAGGTCCCCTAAGGATGAGTGTAAAGCAGGATTTTTATTACATGCCCTTTAGATATTCATAAGACACATTAAAGGCTCTGCACCTAACATTGTGTAACCTAGAATTTCCTTTTTTAAAAATATAAAGCTCTCCAGAAACTAGCTTAAGAAATGGTAATTCTCCAGATTTAAAATCATCTCATAGACCCTTCTAAATTCTGCTAAATTTATGTATTCCAGAATACATCTTTAGGCAAGGTTTTTCTGTATCAGAAAGGTCTATTAACTTCTCATGGGTGCTAATAGTAAACTTGACAGTGAAAACACTGTATAAATTAACTAAAAACTTATTTGTTTCTTCATTTTAATTATTCAGGAGAAAAATGGTATTGTCACTTTTAAAAGTAGTTAGATCAATGGAATAGAATAGAGAGCCCACAGATAAATCTTCACTCGTATCATTAATCTATGACAAAGGAGGCAAGGATATACAATGGGTAAAGGCAGTCTCTTCAATTAGTGGTGCTGGCAAAACTAAATGGATATATGCAAAGGAAAAAAACCAGACCACTTTCTTATACAACATAAAAAATAAACTCAAAATGGATAAAAACTTAAATGTTATGCCGGAAACCATAAAACTCCTAAAAGAAAATGTAGGCAGTAAGCTTTGACATTGCTCTTAGCAATGTCTTCTTGCATATATCTCCTTGAGCATGGGAAACAATAAAAAAATAAACAAATGGGACTGCATCAAACTAAAAAGATTTTACACAGCAAAAGAAACCATCAACAAAATGAAAAAAACAACTTACTAAATGGGAGAAGATATTTTCAAATGATACAGCCAATAAAAGTTAACAAACAAAATATATAAATAACTCATACAATTTAACACCGAAAAATAAATATATCCAGTTACAAAATAGGCAGAAGAACTGAATAAACTTTTCTCCCAAGAGAACGTACAGATGGCCAATAGACATAGACAAAGACAGTCAATGTAACTAATCATCAGAGAAATGCAGATTAAAACTGCAATGAGATATCACCTCACACCTTTCAAAATGGCTATCTTCAATAGATCAACAAACAACAAGGCTGGTGAGAATGGGAGGAAAAGGAAAACCCCACTCACTATTGGTAGAATTGTAAATTAATGTAGCTAAAATAGAAAAAAGTATGAAGATTTCTCAAAAAACTAAAAATAGAACTGCCATATGATCCAGTAATACCACTTTTGGTTATTTATCTGAAAAACAAAACAAAACCCACTAACTTGAAAATATATATGCACCTGTATGTTCACTGAAGCATTCCCAGTAATAATCAAGATAAGGACGCAACTTAAGTATTCATTGATAGACGAATTGATAAAGAAGTGGTACACATATACAGTGGAATACTACTCAAACATAAAAATGAAGTCATGACATTTGTGACAACATAGCATAATACCCTCTAGGTCCATTTAAGTGAAATAAATCAGAGTGAAAGACAAATAACATATCTCACTTGTATGTACAATCTAAAAACCTCCAAAGTTAATGAATAAAACAGAAGCAGACCCATAGATATAGAGAACAAGCTGATGGTTGCCGAAGGGGAGAGTGGTGGGTGAATGGGAATAAATAGTATAATTTTTTTTTTTTTTTGTATTTTTCTGAAGCTGGAAATGGGGAGAGACAGTCAGACAAACTCCCGCATGCGCCCGACCGGGATCCACCCGGCACGCCCACCAGGGGCGATGCTCTGCCCACCAGGGGGCAATGCTCTGCCCCTCCCTGGCGTCGCTCTGCCATGACCAGAGCCTCTCTAGCGCCTGGGGCAGAGGCCAAGGAGCCATCCCCAGCGCCCGGGCCATCCTTGCTCCAATGGATCCTTGGCTGCGGGAGGGGAAGAGAGAGACAGAGAGGAAGGAAGGGGGGGGTGGAGAAGCAAATGGGCGCTTCTCCTATGTGCCCTGGCCGGGAATCGAACCCGGGCCCCCCGCACGCCAGGCCGACGCTCTACCGCTGAGCCAACCGGCCAGGGCCTAAATAGTATAATTTTATAAAAGAACATTCTGAAAGTTCTAGACAGATTATATGTAAATATGAGTAATTTGATGTAGATAGGTATTGGCAAGGAAAGAAGGAGGAAGGCATATAAAGACTATAAGTATGAATGGCCACCATAGAAGCTTCCTTTTTTGCCTAATTAGAAAGACAATACTACCAGTGTTTTAAACTGTCTGTGTAGTCTCAAGTTGGAAAGAACTGGTAACTCTCTTGTTTCATTTACATACATTAATGAATGTTCCTAATTAGAAAAAACATGGAAAATTAAAATCTCTTAGTACAAAAAGCCTTTTAGTACTAGTATGTGCATAGAAAATACCAAGGGAAGATATACACCAGTATTGGTTACTTTGTGCCAATCACCTAATCAAAATGTTGTGTAAGACATATGAGCTTTCTCAGGGAGATTATCTCACAACCACTGCCGAGACAACAACCCAGTAAGTGGCCTGAGGATCAACCTAGTCCTAGGTTTATATTGAAGACATCATGTCCCCAAGTCTGAATTGGTCAGCCTCATTTGACTCCAGAAGGGCCTTAGCAAAACAGGACAGTGTAGGCTTTGGCACACCAACAGCAGCACAAGAAATTACTTTGTAGTTTGTCATTCCAACTTGGATCTTTTTGAAATTCTCCCCAGCAGTATGTTTCCTCATCCTTCTGGGTCACCCAGTAGGTAGGTAACTGTTGAATTAAACACACACACACACACACACACACACACACTCTCTCTCTCTCTCTCTCTCTCTCTCTCTCTCTCAAGGACAACCATTAATTCTGAGATAGTGTTGTCTGCATTGATACTGAAGAAGAAAAAAGCGTTTTTCTAACTGCAAACTTGACAGACATCTCTGTGCACCATGCTGACAGCAGTCTGTTTTTTTCTGGGATGAGTCCATTCCACTGAGTTCCTTCTATCTTGGGCAGGAATGTAACAGGGATGGCATTTCCCTGTTTGCTCTGCCCCTGGCGTTGGAGATACTTTTTGAAAAGAACTATGTGTCAAATATTGATGTGATTTATCAATGTTAGCTCATTTATTCTCAAAATAACCCTAAGAAGTGCTATTATAATATTCAGTTTACTTTAAAAATTTCAATAACATTTTATTTAACTCATATCCAGAATATTATTTCTATACATAATAATACAAAAATTACTGATAAAATATTTTACAATTTTTTTAGTACTAAGTTTGAAACTCAGTATTTATTTTACACCTCTAGGACATATCTTATTTGGACTAACTAACCATATTCCAGGTGCTCAAGAGCCACCTGTGGCCATTGGCCACCAGACTGCACAGTGCAGTCTGAGGGGAAGTGAGGTTTGATTTTGTCACTTGAGCTTCCAAATCCTACATGGTTGTTGCCAAAAATTTTTGTTCTAATACCTCCAAAACAATTTTACAGATATGTGTGTCCCTCTCCCCTCTTCTGCCTCACACATACATTGTTAGATGGATAACTAAAACTTTTCTAAGATTAAATACTTGTAAAGATATAAATTGTAGTGTATTTTAAACATTGACTTTTAAATTTTTACTATTCAATTACAGTTTGCAATATTATTTTTGTATTAGTTTCAGGTATACAGCATAGTGGTTACTTTACAAAGTGGTCCCCATATTTTTAGTACCCGCTTGTCATTGTACATAGTTATTACAATATTATTGACTCTATTCAGGAGGCTGTACAGTTTTCATTTTATACCTGAGCAAACTGAGGTACCCACAGGCTAAGTAACTTTCTCATAGCCACACAGCTAATATGTTGCAGAACCAAGAGACCCAATAAATACAGAGACAGAGTCTAAGCTGTCAGCCACAAGGCGACGTTGTCTCAGAGTGAGGACCATAGCTATGTAAGAGAATCTTCCAGAAGTCTAGGGAATGGGTATTGGCCTCACTTTTCTAAATATAATTTTAGTATATTTTTATTTTTCTTCAGATGTCTATGTCTGACATCTGAAGAAAAATATGCATATGAGGACATAACTGATCCTCATATGCATGAAAATACAGTGTGTCCATAAAGTCATGGTGCACTTTTGACCAGTCACAGCAAAGCAACAAAAGACGATAGAAATGTGAAATCACCAAATAAAAGAAAAATTCTCCCAGTTTCATACCTATTCAGTGCAGTTCGATGTGAGCTCACGCACAGATTTTTTAGGGCTCCTATCCCGTATAGCCTCTACAGACTCATCACTGACTGATGGCCTACCAGAACAGGGTTTCTCCACCAAACTGCCGGTTTTCTTCAACTGCTTATCCCACCAAGTAATGTTATTCCTATGTGGTGGCGCTTCGTTATGAATGTGCTGATATTCACGTTGCACGTTGGTCACAGATTTGAATTTAGTGAGCCATAGAACACACTGAACTTTCCTCTGTACCATTCACATCTCGACTGGCATGGCCGTGGGCCGCTCCTCTGTATACACGGTGTTACGTCATCATCTGCACATGCGTACATGCTGCCACATCATCCTACAGAAACTGGGAGGGTTTTCCTTTTATTTGGTGCAGATTTCACATTTCTATTGTCTTTTGTTGCTCTCCTGTGACCGGTCAAAAGTGCACCATGACCTTGCGGACACATTGTATTTTACTAATTCTGGTAGAATTAGATTTGATTAGTATTTCCTTATAATGAAACTGTACATATCCTGACCATAGAACTAATTTATTTTCAGAAGATAAAAATGTTAATATAATAACAGCAGTCTATAGTAAAGCTGAGTTTGTCATTTTTTTCTGTTGAATGATGGGTACTTGGCTTCTTTCAAATGGTATATATGTGTATATATATATGTATATATATATATATATATATATATAAAAGTTTTAAGATTTTTTTACTTAGTAATATAATGACTAAATTTATAAGTGAGTAAACAAAAAAAGCTATAAATGAATTAAGAATTTGTATTTTTAAGTAATATTTACACAATGTTTTATAATAAGCTTTAATTTTCTAGGTGTAGTTTTTGGATCTAGTAATGTTATATTTTATTCTTTGTATAAGCATAGATTTAAAGAATCCAAATGCAATAGAATTGATATAACAGAAACTACTTCAAAATATGATTATAGTTCTAATATCTACAATACAATTATCTTAGATTTCCTTTAATGTTTTTACTGCTACAGTAGTATCTTTGATTTTTAAAAATCCTGTAGCACAGATGGTGTATTAGAAGCAGCTCAAACAATTTTTTTTGAAGAGCTTGACTTTGAGCCTTTAGTAAGTTTCACTGATATACTTATTTATTTATTTATTTGTTTGTTTGTTTGTTTATTTATTTATGAAGGACAGACGAGAGATGAGAAGCATCAATTCTTTGTTGCAGCACTTTAGTTGTTCATTTGTTGTTTTCTCATATGTGCCTTAATGTGGGGGGCTCCAGCCAATCCAGCGACCCCATGCTCAAGCTGGTAACGACCTTGGTGTTTTGAAACTGGGTTCTCTGCATCCTGATTGACGCTTTATCCACTGTACCACCACTTTGTCAGGCTTCTGATATACTTCTATAGTCAGGTAGGATTGCATAGATTTCCCAAATTTATTTCGCAGCTACAGATTATTGTACTGGGATAGTTTCTCTTACGAACCTTATAAAAACATATCCTCAAATTTTTTTAAAGGTCAGTGACCATAAATTCCCACTGTTTCTATAGCAACACTGCAAGATATAGTGCCTTGGAAATGTGCTGCATTTTAATCAGATTGTTCTAGGGTTTCCTCACTGCCTTTTGCAGGTAAACTAAATATCAGGTTGCCTTATAATTTGCAGCAAAATGAAAGCTTATCCAGATCTGCAAAGGTCAAAACTAAACTGGGCTCCAGTAAAGTTGAATCTAAACAAATATAGTAGCAAGTCTATATGTTTCTCTTAGGAAAGAATATAATGCTCTTTACCCAGAATAATCAGGGATGCTTGCTTAATTAGGCTGACAGCAGTAGTAGTGAGAATCCTAAATTATAAAACTAGACTATGGAGGTTTGGCTCCAAGTTATGTCACTTACTACTATTATTACTTTCAGCAAGTTAATTAATCTCACAGTGCCCCTATCTTCTTGTCTTTAAAAATGTAGATGTTAATAATAGTACCTCATTGCATTTTTGTATAGATTAAATGAGTTAATATAACTAGAATATTTATGACTATAGTTGGCTCATAGGAAGAAATAATAGAACCATTATAGTAATACTAAAAATAGTAGTAGTAGTCATAGATCACACTGTATTTGTAAAAATAAATAACAAACATTAAAATGTTCAGATATATTTATTTATATCTTCTCAATATAAAAAATACTATTATCCAAAGCAACTTTAAGAAACAAAAACAAAGCAGGAGGTAACATACACCCTGATTTCAAACTATATTACAGAGCTATAGTAATCAAAACAGTATGGTTTTGGCCTAAAAACATACACACAGATCCATGAAAGAGTAGACAACCCATAAATAAACCCACACATATATGTATGGTCAACTAATTTACAACACAGAAACAGTCTCTTCAAAAAATTGTGTTGAAAAAACTGGACAGCCACACATAAAAGGATGAAACTAGATCACTATCTTCTACCATACACAGAAGTTAGTTCAAAGTATATTAAAGACTTGAATATAAGATCCAAAATCATAAAACTCTTACATAGAAAGAAACATAGACATCAAGCTTCTTGGTAATTTTTTTTGGCTCTGACACCAAAAGCAAAAGCAACAACAAAGAAAAAAATTAACAGGCCCTGGAGAGTTGGCTCAGTGACAGAGCATTAGCCCAGCATGTGAAAGTTCTGGGTTTGATTTCTGGTCAGGGCAAAGAGAAGAAGCAACCATCTGCTTCTCAACCACCCCTTCCCATCTCTCTCTCTCTTCCTCTCCCACAGCCCTGGCTGGATTGGTTTAAGCAAAATTGGCCCTGGGCTCTAAAGATAGCTCAATGACCTCACTTCAGGCTCTAAAAGAGTTTGGTTGCCAATCAATGGAGCAGTGGCCCAGATGGGCAGAGCATCACCTGGTAGGGGGCTTGCCAGTTGGGGCAAATTCGGGAGTCTATCTTTGCCTTCCTGGCTTTCACTTTATAATAAAAAAAAGAAAGAAAGAAAACAGCCTGACTGGTGGTGGCACAGTGGATAAAGTGTTGACCCTGGAAAGCTGAGGTCACCAGTTCAAAACCCTGGGCTGCCTGGTCAAGGCACATATGGGAATTGATGCTTCCTGTTCCTCCCCCCTCTCTAAAATGAATAAATAAAATCTTTAAAAGAACAAAAAGATAACTTATAAAGTAAAAGAAAAAATTAAAAAAATTAAAAAACAACATAACAAATGGTAGAAAATATTTGCAGATTCCTTATTTGATAAGGGCTTACTATCTAAAATATATAACGAGTTTATATAGGGGATTCCAAGATGGTGACAAAGCAGGCAATGTTCCAACTGCCACCTGCCAGGACCAACCTGGATTACAACTTAATTTAAGAACAAACATCTTGAGAAACTAACTTTGGACTAAATTAAGAAGGGTCTATACCAAGGATCACAGAAGAAGCCACAATGAGACTGGTAGGAAGGGTGGAGACATAGAATGGACTGCCCTGCTCCCAGGAGCGAGCAGGGTGGAGGATCTGGAGGGACTCTCACTGTGGGGAGGTTCACCCTGAGAGGTGAGGGTCCTAAGCCCCAAGCCTGGCACACCAGCCTAGAGCTCCAGAGCCTAGAAGAGATGCCCACACAGCATTTGGTGGTGAAAGAGCCAAGGTTTTTGTCTATGAGGAAGGAATTAGAGCTCTTGGGGACACAGGCTCCATCTCAAAGGGCCAATGCTGAAAGCCTCATTCACAGCCACTTAACAGGGGCTCCGGCGGAGGGAAGGCTGGGAGGGTTAGAGATGAGTGAGGAGAGTGTAAAGTTGGTGGTTGAGGGAGAGACAACATGGGAGATGTTCACTGGACTCCCTGTACTGAGTCATTATCCAGTGCTGCAGTTACCATACTTCTTGGATTAAGCAGTTCTCTCCGTGTGGCATCAACCTGGGAAAGCAACAACCTCACCTTTAGGGGTCTCTCTTGCCCCACTCTATGGAGACTGGGCTGTTCTGAAAAGTAATCCAGGAAGCAGGGGGGTGGGTCAGTGACTCAGTTCTCTCATTTTGAGGCCAAATCTTTTCTCCACACTCCCTTGAGTCTATGACTGGTACTTCTGCCTCATAGGAGACTCAGTAGAAACTGTCTGGATTGTGAGCAGACCACATCTCTGAGTCTTAGAGATCACACCCACCAGACTCCAGGGGCCACATCCTAGTGAGGTATGTGAAAAAAGTATGGACAGACAGACATCTGGGGCTGAGCCATACCCACCACCCTTCCTAACCCTGAATTGCCCCAGATTATAGACTACCAGAGGTTTTTCAGTGGCTGAGCTCAACAAGCAGCCCACAGACAGATACTGCAGGAAGTGGGACTCAGGGAACCTTGGCCTTTTGTGGACCTTCTGTCAGGCCCAGTGTGAGTAAAAGCCAGCCTAGGTGTGCAGCTTGGTATTTCCATGAACACCTGGGCCCAGCAGATGCAGCCACAAACTCTGAATTGTTTGTAGCTCAAAGAAGTTTGCTGAGGGCCAGTAAGGGCAGAGTTCCCCACTGGTCTGCTCTGAGTTCCCTCCAGGGAGATGCAGGGCCAGCACATTTAGTGGCCAGCTGAGGAAACCATCAGTTCAGGACCTAACAACCGTTGCTAGTGGTGTGTCCTAAGGAAGGGCTCCTTACACCTGGCCCAGATGATATGAGGTCCACTTTCTGTGATCAGCACTGGCACAGTGGCTCATGTGCTTTGGACAGGGTGGAACTTCAGAGTCATCTGGTCTGAATGCTGGATATCCTGCCCTGTTTGGCTAGGTTCCACAGGGGGAAGGTATAGAGAGGCTTGCAGTATGGATATTTAAGGTGTGGTTCCCCTTGAACCTATTGTTGGCTTTGGTCAAGGGGCTTAGCTACTTTTTGGGAGGGCACAGTCAGCTCCAAGGGAGGACTCTCAGTCTTCTTCCCTGAGACCAGGGTCTCACCAGCAGGAAGAATTTCTGCAGAGGGGACTATTGGCTCCATTCAATCTGAACCTGTTAATCACCTTGCTGAGGAGAAATAAAATTAGTATCAAGCAGTGTCTGAGGAAATAGACTCTGGAGTAAGGGCCACTTTCCCCATACTGAGCTCCTGACCAAGAGACTCCTGAAGTAGGAGTCCCCAACAACATTGTATTCCCAACCTCAGCAGCCCTAACCTATCAAGTTTGTAACCTGTAGAGAGGTTGGTTGGGTGAGCCTATACTACAGAAGACTCTTTTGGAAGACCTCGCAGCTACAAGAGGAGATGGAGCAGCTGAAAAGTAGAGGCAAATCTTAGATAGCTTGGAGCTTTTATGGAGCCTCTTGTCATCTGTAAGCAGAAGAAACCTGATTCTTATACACAGGTGGCCCCTCCCATACTACCCAGGCACAGGAAATGCAAACACAAACAGCAAACAGAGCAGTAGCTCCAGACAGGTAGCCCATGGAAGGTTACAAACAATGACTGACACCAACCCAAGAAGATCTAGAACCAACACAACTAGTAGTGGATTGCAGATAGCACCAACCCTACACTCAGCTAGCTACACAGGCAGCACACCCAAAGAAGGACTCCAGCAGGTACTGTGGAAAATAAATACACCCCACAGGACATACACTACACAGTGTCTAATACACATGATCAAGGTTGAACCTTAGAGCCAGCCAGCCTGAAGGAATAACTGCACCCACAAAAGTACCT
This sequence comes from Saccopteryx leptura, assembly GCF_036850995.1. NCBI lineage: Eukaryota > Metazoa > Chordata > Mammalia > Chiroptera > Emballonuridae > Saccopteryx > Saccopteryx leptura. Next base: position 71,819,743 of record NC_089507.1, on the reverse strand, counting down.
ACTGCATTCAATACTCACATAAAACAGGAGGGGCAATATTACCTATAAAAAGCATTCCTAGAGCAAGGAAATCAGGTGGCCTGAGGGTCAGTACCACTGATATTATTTTCTTCATAAAAACACCACAACAAATTTCAAAGTCAGACAGTGCTACCTAATACACAGACAAAATAGACAAAGAAATATGACCTAAATGAATCAACAAGAGAAATTACCAGAAAAAGGACTACATAAAACAAAGTAACCAAACACCCATACTCAGAGTTTAACATAATGATTTTTAGGATGCTCAAGGATCTTAGAGCAACAATAGATGGTCACAATAAAAACTTAAGCAAAGAGAAAGCAAACATCAAAAAGGACATTGAAATCATAAAAAGAATAAGTCAGACATGACAAATACAATATCAGGAATAAAGATTGCACTAGAAGGAATCAATAGCAGGCTGGATAAAGCAGAGGATTGAATAAGTGATTTAAAGAACAAGATAAACAAGAGCACAGAAGCATAGCAGCAGAAAGAAAAAAAGCTCAAAAAGTCTGAAGAAACTCTAAGAGACCTCTATGACAACATAAAGAGAAACAACATCCTCATCATAGGGTTTCCTGAAGAAGAGAATCAACAAGAAATAGAAAATCTTTTTAAAGAAATCATAGCTGAAAATTTCCCTAAATTGATGAAGGAAAAAATCACTTAAGTTCAAGAAGCAGAGACAGTCCTTTAAACAGAAACCCAAGGGCCCTGGCCAGTTGGCTCAGTGGTAGAGCGTCGGCCTGGCGTGCGGAAGTCCTGGGTTTGATTCCTGGCCAGGGCACACAGGAGAGGTGCCCATCTGCTTCTCCACCCCTCCCCCTCTCCTTCCTCTCTGTCTCTCTCTTCCCCTCCTGCATCCAAGGCTCCATTGGCGCAAAAGATGACCCGGGCGCTGGGGATGGCTCCTTGGACTATGCCCCAGGCGCTAGAGTGGCTCTGGTCACGACAGAGCGGCGACGCCCGGGATGGGCAGAGCATCGCCCCCTGGTGGGCGTGCCGAGTGGATCCCGGTCGGGCACATGCGGGAGTCTCTCTGACTGCCTCCCTGTTTCCAGCTTCAGAAAAATACAAAAACAAAACAAAACAAAACAAAAAAACAGAAACCCAAGGAAGATTATACCAAGACACATCATAATTAAGATGGTAAAGTTAAGAGACAAAAAAGAATACTAAAAGCTGCAAGAAAAGAGCAGTAATTACCTACAGAGGAGCCCCCATAAGGATGACATCTGACTTCTCAACAGAATCACTTGAGGTCTGAAGGGATTGGCAAGAAATATTCAAAGTGATGCAAAACAAGAACCTACAACCAAGACAACTTTATCCAGCAAGGTTATCATTTAAAATTGAAAAAAAAATAAAAGCTTCCCAGGTTAAAAAAGAAAGACTCAATGAATTCATTAAAACCAAACCAGTACTACAAGAAATGTTAGCCTGACTAGGCAGTGGCACAGTGGATAGAGCATCGTACTGGGATGCAGAGGACCCAGGTTCAAAACTGCAAGGTTACCAGCTTGAGCACAGGCTCATCTACTTTGAGCACAGCTCACCAGGTTGAACCCAAGGTTGCTGGCTTGAGCAAGGGCTCACTCATTCTGCTAGAGCCCCCCAGTCAAGGCACATATGAGAAAGCAATCAATGAACAACTAAAGTGCCACAACAAAGAGTTGACGCTTCTCATCTCTCTCCCTTCCTGTCTGTCTGTCCCTGTTTGTCCCTCTCTCTGTCTGTCTCTGTCACAAGAAAAAAAGTTAGCTTGTTCATTCCTAATAAATGTATATTTAAAAAAAGAAATGTTAATAGGCCTGCTATAAAAACAGGAAAGGAAAAAAAATTTAGAGAATGAGGATTGTAGGTTTAAACAATAAAATTGCAAAAAAATGGGTACATTATAGTATTTTATCCATTTGCTTAAATGCAAATGGATTAAATACTTGAATCAAAAGATATAGGGTACCTGTATGGATAAGAAAACAGGACCCATTTATATGCTGTCTACAAGAGACCCACCTTGGAACAAAAGATACACATAGGCTAAAAGGAAAGGATTGGGAAAAAGTATTTTATACAATCAGAAATGAAAATAAAGCTGGGCAGAAATACTTACATCTGACAAAATAGTCTTTAAAATAAAGGCTATAGTAAATGATAAAGAAGGTCATTATATAATGATAAAAGAAGCAATTCAACAGGAAGATATAACCATTTAAAATATTTATGCACCTAATATAGGAGCACCTAAATATATTATATAAAGCAGACTTTGATGGACATAAAGTGTGAGATCAACAGCAATACTATAATAATAGGGGATTTTAATACCCCTATAACATCAATGGATATATCCTGCAGACAATGATTAACAAAGAAAGAATGACCTTAAATGATACACTAGATCAGTGTTTTCAACCAGTGTGCCACGGCACACTAGTGTGCCATGAGACATGGTCAGGTGTGAGTATAAATACATTTAGAAACTATATTATTAACTATATGTATAATATGTACTGTGTTAGAGTGTCATTTTGTGTCATTTTGGTAGGTGGTGTGCCCCAGGATTTTGTAAATGTAAAAAATGTGTCGCGGCTCAAAAAAGGTTGAAAATCACTGCACTAGATCATCTGGATTCAATTGATGTATTCAGAACCTTTCATTCCAAAGCAGCAAAATATACATTCTTTTCAAGTGCTCATGGTACATTCTCTAGAATAGACCACATGGTAGGACAAAAAACAAACAAACAAAAAAACAAGTTGCAATAAATTTAAAACAAGTTGCAATAAATCATATCAAGTATCTTCTCTGATCGCAATGGTATAAAACTAGAAATCAACCACAATAGAAAAATTGAAAAACATTCAATCACTTGGGGGCAAAATAGCATGCTATTAAATAATAAATGGATTAACAGTGAAATCAAGAAAGAAATTATAAATTTCCTTGAAACAAATAAATATAAATATACAACAACCCAAAATTTATGGGACACAGCAAAAGCAGTCCTGAAAGAAAAGTCTGTAGCATTACAGGCATGCCTTAAGAAGCAAGAGGAAGCTCAAATAAACAACCTAACCCTACACTTAAAAGAACTAGAAAAAGAACAACAAATAAAGGCCATATGAAGTAGAAGGAAGAAAATAATAAATTTCAGAGCAGAAATAAATGACATAGAGGCTTAAAAAACAACACAAAAGATCAATAAAACCAAGAGCTGGTCCCTTGAAAAGGTAAACAAGATTGACAAACCTTGAACCAGACTCATTGAGAAAAAATAATCCAAATAAATAAAATTAGAAATGAAAGTGAAGAAGTAACAACTGACACAGCAGAAATACAAAGGATTGTAAGAAAATACTATGAAGGTTTATATGCCAAAAGATTGGAAAACCTAGGCAAAAAAAACACTAAATTCCTAGAAACATGCAATCTTCCAAAACTCAATCTGAAAACAATCAGCAAACCTAAACAGACCAATTACAACAAATAAAATTAAATCAGTTATCAAAAAACTCCTAATAAATAAAAGTCCTGGACCAGATGGCTTTACAGGCAAATTTTACCAAATATTCAAAAAAGAACTCTTATTCTTTTCAAGCTATTTCAAAAAATTTAAAAGGAGGGAAGGCTTCTGAGCTCATTTTATGAGGCAACTGTTATCCTCATTATAAAACCAGGTAAAGACACTACAAAGAAAGAAAACTATAGGCCAATATCCCTGATGAACATAGGTGCTAAAATTTTCAACAAAATATTAACAAACCGTATCCAGCAATACATGAAAAAAAAATCATACATCATGATCAAGTGGGAATTTTTCCGGGGAGGCAGGGCTGGTACAATATTTGCAAATCAATAAATGTGATTCATCACATAAATAAAAAGAAGGATAAAAATCACATGATTATATCAATAGATGCAGAAAAAGCATTTGATAAAATCCAGCACACATTTATGATCAAAATTCTCAGCAAAGTGGAAATACAAGTAACATACCTCAACACAATAAAGGCCATCTATGACAAAACAACAGTCAACATCATACTCAGTGGGCGAAATTTAAAAGCAATCTCCTTAATATTAGGAACAAGGCAGGGCGCCTCCTTTCACCACTCTTAATCAACATAGTTCTGGAAGTCCTAGCCACAGCAATCAGACAAGAGGGAAGAAATAAAAGGCATCTAAATTGAAAAAAAAAAAAAGTAAAACTATCATTATTTGCTTATGATATGATACTGTACATAGAAAACCCGAAAGTCTCAGTCAAAAAACTACTAGACCTGATAAGTAAATTCAGCAAGGTGGCAGGATATAAAATTAATATTCAGAAAACAGTGACATTTTTATACAACAATGAACTGTCAGAAAGAGAAATTAAGAAAACAATCCCCTTCACTATTACAACAACAAAATAAAAGACCTAGGAATAAATTTAACCAATGAGGTAAAAGGCTTATACTTGGAAAATTATAAGACATTGAAAAAAGAAATCAAGGAAGATACAAACAAGTGGAAGCAAATACCAGGTTCATGGATAGGAAGAATAAAGATCATAAAAATGTTTATACTACTCAAAACAATCCATAAATTCAATGCAACTCCTATTAAATTACCAATGACATACTTAAAAGATATTGAACAAATATGTATCTAAAAATTCATATGGAACCAAAAAAGATTGCAAATAGCCTCAGCAATCTTGAAAATAAAAAGTAAAGTGGGGAGTGTCACACTTTCTGATATCAAGTTATACTACAACGACACTGTACTCAACACAGCTTGGTACTGGCATAAGAACAGGCATACAGATCAATGGAACAGAATAGAGAACCCAGAAATAAGCCCACACCTTTATGTTCAGTTGATATTTGACAAAGAAGGTAAGAGCATACAATGAAGTAAAGACAGTCTCTTTAATAAATAGTGTTAGGAAAACTGGACAGGTACATGCAAAAAAAAAAAATTACACCACCAACTTACACCATTCACAAAAATAAACTCAAAATGGATAAATGACTTAAATGTAAGTCACAAAACTATAAACATCTTGGAAGAAAACATAGCAGTAAAGTATTCAATATCTCTTGTAGCTATATTTTTGCTGATATATCTTCATGGGCAAGTGTAATAAAGGAGAAAGTAAACAAATGAGACTATATCAAACTGAAAAGATTTTCCACTGCAAAAGACACTATTAACAAAATAAAAAGACAATCTGCACAATAGGAGAACATATTTGCCAATACATCTGATAAAGTGTTAATAACCAAAATTTATAAAGAACTTCTAAAACTCAACACCAGGAAGGTAAACAATCCAATTAAAAATGGGCAAAGGTACTGAATAGACTCTTTTCCAAAGAGGACATACAGATGGCCAATAGGCATATGAAAAAATGTTCAATTTCACTCATCAGAGAAATGTAATTTAAAACCACAATGAGATTCCATCTCACACCTGTCATAATGGTGCTCATTAACAAATCAACACACAACAAGTGCTGGTGAGGGTATAGAGTAGGGGGAACCCTCCTGCACTGTTGGTGGGAATGCACATTTGTGCAGCCACTGTGGAAAACAGTATGACGTTTCCTCAAAAAATTAAAAATGGAACTGCCTTTGTCCCAGCTATCACACTTTTAGAACTATATCCTACAAATCTAAAACACTGATTCAAAAGAAGATATGTACCCTCCATGTTTACTGCAGCATTGTTTACAATAGCCAAGATCTGGAATAGCTTAATTGTCCATCATTGGAGGAATGGATTAAAAAGCTGTGGTACATATACACAATGGAATGCTACATAGCCATGAAAAAGAAGGAAATCTTACCATTTGCAATGGCATGGATGGACCTGGAGATTTTTATGCTAAGTAAAATAAGCCAAGCAGAGAAATAAAAATATCATATGATCTCACTTATAATTGGAATCTAATGAACAAGGTGAACTAAGAAACAGAATAGAGGCAGAGATAGGGTCACAGGGAGCAGAGGGACAGCTGTCAGAGAGAAGAGGAATGAGGGGACAGGGTCAGAAAATGTAAAGGGATTAGTGAAATTATATATACATAACACATAGATACAGATAACAGAGCAGAAAAACCCAAAAGGAAGGGTAGTAGGGAGTTAGAGGGAAGGGGAAAAGGGGGTTGTAATGGGGGGCACATGGTTGGGGGAAAAGGTGTTATATTGTGTGCGGACACTTGAATCCTTGTTAACACAATAAATTAAAATTAATAAAATAAAATAAATAACATTAAAAAATTAAAATACAGTTTATAAAATTTAACAGTCAAAAAAAAAGTTAAGAAATGGATGAGGGATCCAAATAGATACTTACTCTAAGAGAACACACGGATGGCCAAAGACAAATGAAAAGATGTTTAACATCACTAATCATCAAGGAAATACAAATCAAAAACACAATAAGACATCACTTCACACCTATTAGAATGACTATTTTCAAAAAGACAAGAAGTTACAACTGTCGGCAAGAATGTGGAGGAAGCGGAATCATTGAAATGTAAACTGGGAATATATTATAAATTGTAATATTATGAAAAGCAGTATGCAGATCCCTCAGAAAATTAAAAATAACTATAATATGTTTTAGAAATTCCACTTCTAAGTATTTATCAAAAGAAAATAAAAACACTAACTTGAAAAGATATATGTACCCTCACATTTATTGCAGCATTATTTCCAATAGCCATTACATTGGAAAGAATCTAAGTATCCATCAATGAATTAATTGGTAAGAAAATGTCACATAAGCATGGGTGTGCGCGCGCGCGCGCACACACACACACACACACACACACGCTGGCACAATGGAATATTATTCAGCTATTAAAAAAAAGGAATCTTGCCATTTGCTAAAACATGGATGGACCTTGAAGGCATTATGGTTAATAAAATAAATCAGACAGAGAAAGACAAAGACTGTATATCACATATGTGAAATCTAAAAATAAAACAATGGAACTCATAGATATGTAGAATAGATAAGTGATTGCCAGAGATGGGGAGTGGAGGGTGGTCAAGATAGGTAGAGTATCAATTGGTACAAACTTCCAATTACAAAATAAATCATGGAGATACAATGTACAGCACAGTGACTATAGCTAAGAATACTGTACTGTATTTTTGAAAGTTGCCAAAAGAGTAGATCATAAAAGTTATCAACACAAGAAAAAATAATTTTAACTATGCATGGTAATGGATGTTGACCAGATTTATTGTGATGATTAGTTTTCAATATCTACAAATATCAAATTATTATGTTGTATACCCAAAACTAATATAATATTATACATTAATTATAATCTCAAAAATTTATATATATAAATATATATATATATAGATAGATAGATAGATAGATAGATAGATATATAAATTGTTTTCAAGATCAAGATGATAGAGATACCTTGGAGATTTAAGCAAAGACTATTCACTAATATTTATGTGATCATTTTAATGGTTTAATAACCAATATGAATATTAGTATAATATCACATAACACAAAAAAATGTAAAAGCATGATTTACTAAGAGGTGAATATGCACCAAATCCATAAACACTATCTTTATGGCACATATCTATCATTCGACTCAGCTATACTAATCAGTCACTTATCTTTGCATCCAAATAAGACATCTTTGATATTTCTAGTTAAATGATATATTCACGGAACTTGGTTCAGGTCACTAAATAAAAAGGACATGCATATACAGAAGTAAAACTCACTGGGCTAAAACAGATTATTATCAATCACAAGGAAAAAAGAGTCATTGAATCTCCATTGATTTCTCAAATTTAATTCATTTCCCACTGCCTTCCCCCATATTCCTGCTCATTTTGATCTAAAAGAAGGAAATATTTTAATATTAAACTTCTGTATTACACTAGAAACAACAGAAATACCAGCAATTACAATGGTTCTAGGGAAAGTGCTATTTCCTTTTTCCTTTATGTCTTTGGTGAGTCCCTGGAAATCATTGCCAAAAAAGAGAGCAAGCTGATAAGACATTGCCATGGTTCTGCTCTGTCCCTCGTCCTGTGCAGTGTGCACTGAAAGTGAATCATTAGGACAATGCACACTCGTCCTTTACCTTCTAGACTGCTAGAAACAGCCTAGCATAGCATAAAAATATATTTCAACATTCTTTCCTAACAACGATTAACTCTGTGATAAAAATAACCCCAAACTAAATCCAGACAAATAAGCATATAGAGTATTTTATTTTTCATATGTGGTCTTGCCCAAATCTTTATAGATATGGTCAGGACAAGTCTTGAGAGGCTGCCAAACATTTGTAATTTAGCAGGAGTGACTCCTGCTGTTGAAGATGGATTGCCACAACCAGTAATGAGAAATCTGGCAAATCTTGGCAAACTTTCTTGGCAATCAGCCATGGGCACCCCTAGCAGCTTGTTCCAAACTTTTAGCTGGGCCATTTGCTTAAGAATGACAAGCAAAAAGGTGAAGCTAAGATAAAGGCCTTTTCAATAATATTTTTTTTAATCTTGACTAAACTGAACGATAACATATGATTTAAAGCAATTGTTAATATTATGTTTTTAGTAACTTATAACTGAACTTTGATTATCACAGCCATGTGGCGAGATGGAATATTGGTAGATACGCATTGTTATTCTGAAAAGGAGTCCTGCACAACTTGTAGCCATGTCTAGGAGCAGCTAGCCATTCAAATTAATATTAAGGAGTTTTGTTCTGTTTTGCCACTGCCCACAGTGACAATAGTCATTCAAATACTACACACCCTGTTAGTTTTTCACTATCAAACCTCATTCCAGGCTATTAGACATAGCTTTTAGTCATAGTTTTCATGCATACAATTCCTGGATTGACTAGAAAGTTTGCTAAAAGCAATTCTTTTTAGAATAACAATGATTTCCACGTAATAGGCACCTTTTCATAGATAACTCATATTGACAGTTTGTAACTGACTTGAATTTCTTGAGCAGTTTCTTTCTGAAAAACCTCTCCACTGCTTCTCTCCCACACACTCATCAGACTTAAGACAGACTAACCTTGTAATCTTGAATGTAAAACTGTAGAAAATACATTAAATATGAAGGTGTTGATGTTTTAACACTTAATATTTAATACTTAATATTTGTATGTTTCTGATTTCTGAATGCATTTTAAAATTTATATTCAACTTACACTCCCAAAATTCAGACCTGATTTATAGCAAACAGGCAAACCACCAAACAAATAAAACAAAAATCACACGGAACTACAAAATAAAGCTGAAATTTTTTTAAAGTGAGAAATCATTTATAGAAAGTGAAAAAATAAGTCTACTGAGAATACGTGTGGATACATTCAAACCCTACATTTATATCTATATTTCTGGGTAGCCAAATATGAATGGGAAACATAAAGATTATCTAGTTCTCAATGTCTGTGGGGAAAAGATACTTAGTTTATTGTTTTTGTTTTTGATTATTTTTATTATTTTACAGAGGAGCAGAAGAGCCATTCTAATTTTTTTTGTGTGCCTAGTAGAGACTAATCAAATAGCTCTTTTACAAACAACAGACTGACCAGGCCATGGCACAGAGGATAGAACATCAGCCTGGGACACTGAGAACCCAGGTTCGAAACCCAGAAATTGCCAGTTTGAGCTTGGGTTCATCTGGCTTGAGCATGGGCTCACAAGCTTGAGTGCAGGTTTGCTGGCTTGAGAATAGGATCACAGACATGACCCCATGGTCACTGGCTTGAAGCCCAAGGTTTCTAGTTTGAGCCCAAGGTCACTAGCTTGAGCAAGGGGTCACGGGCTCAGCTGTAGCCCCACCCCAGTCAAGGCACATATGAGAAAGCAATCAATAAACAACTGAGGTGCTGCAACTATGAGTTGATGCTTCTCATCTTTCTCCCTTCTGTGAAAGGAAGTGTGTCTGTCTGTCTCTTTCTCTAAAAACAAAAATAAATCATAACTTTCTAATATTTATACCTAAGATCTTTTCTGAGGAAGAAATAGTAAAAGTCCCAGGCCATCTTGAGTATGGAAACCAGACAAACTACACTCTCTTCCCCATTAATGCAGGCTCACATTATGGCTTGAACAGACATGGACAGATGTTTTAGTTTGTTATCTTTTCTAGTTTCCTAGAAGCAGAGAACCAAAGCCCCAAGTGCTATCTACTCAGTGACAGAATTAAAAGCATTACTTTTCCTTAAGGAAAAAGCCTAATAGAACAAACTGTACAAAGTAAAAAGGTATCTCATAACATTCAGGCATAAAAAGCTCAGATACTTATAGTACAGTATGTATTGGAAGAAAAAATATTTTGAAATTTACTCATGTATGAAAAGAAGGAAATACTGGGAAGAAGTCTAAATATATAGGCAATAGAGAAAAAACCATCCAACAAATGAGAGTACACTAAAGGTCCATCAAGAAGTAGCCAGAGCATGTGGATGAAATGCAGCACTAAGAATAAAGAGCCAAGTGTTATTCATTCAGGCAGCATCGAGGAAGTCTGATAGCAGGCAGCAGCATATCCCCACCCCAAGTGGGGCTCAGTAGTGGGTTCTGGAGCCTTTGTGAATTGGCAAGGTCAAGGTCAGACCATAGACCAAAAGTCCTGAGTTTTGAAACAATGAACAATAAACTCTACTTAAAATGCCTTATCACCATTTCAACTAAGTAGCCCCAAATGTCAGCCTGAGTCAGAGGCATTTGACAAAATAATAAGCAAGGTTCATACCATACTCTTGATACTTTGAGATATTCAAAGTTTTTAAGGATTGTGTTAAGAATTTTGTTCAAAACCAAATGATATCATGCAAAGATGAAGCAGAAATATGAAAAATGCTATTTGTGCTTCACAATCTCTGAGATACAGTGTTCACTTTAGTTCACTGTTTACTTTGTTTTCTTTCAGGGAAAGATCAAAGACCGGTTATGTATGAATTCCAAGAAGCAAATCAATTGGCATTGTGCTTTCTGAGAATCCTCAAAGTGCACATTTGAAAAAGTTCAAATTGCTGGGCAGAATCTTAACTAAATGTATGTTGCCTGTGGCTATCTAGTTAGTTTTCTTTTTGATGGATGCCTTCATCCTGTTAAGACAGGAGTTGTGAGTGGGATTGCTACAGTGATATTCCCCAAGTGACAGCAAAGAGAAGACAGTTTGAAATTGTTAGATGGTACAAAAAAATTTCATAGTGAGACCAGGTGAAGATTTAGGATCCACAGAGATGTAGAAATAAAAATCAATCTCAGAAGCTCGTACCTCAGAATCTAGCAAACAATTAATGCTGATAGCTCTCCCAGAAGACTGACCCCACTTTTCCTCTCCTATCAGCCCTTCTTGTGGTAAAGCAGCCCTGCCCCAGTGTGATCACAGGTCATGGATTGGATGAGGATCAGTAAATCACCTAGCTTTGTAACTGTCCAATTCCTTCAGTTTAGAGACAAGCGAACACCCAAGATCGCATGGTCTTGGCATTTTGGATATTAGTAAGACAAACTTTCAACCAATAATACTTTATTGCTGCAAAAACTATTACAGGTAAGTTCTGTCCTATCTCATGGCAATATGCCAGTAAATGTCTCTAAAAGGGATAAAAAATATTCACACTAAAATCCAACATACAACGAAAGTATATATTTCTGGAAATATCAACAGTTCTACACAACCAATTCAGGATTCACTAACTCCTAAGCCTTTGAGCCACCATATTTACTCTTACTCCCACATCTTTTTTATTGCTTATGAGAAAGTGCAATTTTAAGTAAGCTAAGAAAAGTACAATAAATTTACATAAGTGTGCAATAAAATAGACATAAAATTTCATGTCTAAATTTTAAGCACAAAAAATAAAAACATTTCAGTTAAGAATAACCCATATACCCACACATATATAATTTTAGCAAGTTCCTTACTTAACACATTTTGGTAGAACAGTTTCAAGTAGAATTTTGCTCAGAATAAATATAAGAATGATTGAATTAAGCTATTAGATATTATCTCTAAATATAAAATATCTTCTACCAGGTATATTAATATTGAGATGAAAAGAAACCCATTTTTACACTGGCTAAATATGGAAACATGACTAAAACTTGTTATATCACTCAGGTGTACAATTAATATCTTATAAATATAGCCTAGATAGCTCTCAAGTGCCTACCATCAAGGAGAATGACACTTACTTTTGAAATGCTATTTCTATGTTCTTTAAACCATGACCAAATTGTCTTGAGCCTTTAAATAAAGAAACTCTAGGTCATTGAGGGAAAAAAAGATAGTGCTGAACTTTAGATAAAAGCAAAAACCTCAGTCATCTCAGGACACCATCTGTTGGAAAGAAGACAGCACTTTTTTGGGAGAATGGTTGACTTTTTCCACTTATTTCATGAAGGTTTCACTGATCTAAATTTGTAGCAGATGGAGAAGCAGCAAGTGTGAACTCAGCAAATATACAACAGACAAGATTCCAAACTAGACCAGCCACGTAGGCCTTTCTTTCACAACTGAGGGTAGAAAATAAAAATACTTCAGAAAGATATAAAAGTATGTGTGTGCATGTGTGTATGTGTCTGTGTGTGTGAACGTGTGCATGCATGCATAATGCATCAAATATGTTGAGTGTCTTTACATATAGCATGCATGCATCTAGATCCTAGGACTGAAACAATAAGGATGGGAAAACAGAGGTAAGAGTTAGACACCACAGTAAAAGATGAAAGAGATCCCCATCACTGTGCAAACTAACTCAACGGTTCCTATGCTATTAACCTCAGGAATATGCTTCTCTAAAGGCAGATTCTTATTTATTTTGACAACCTCATTCCAGATACTTGTTCTGCCTGTTATTTTGAAATTAAAAAAAAAATGTTGAGTAATTCTAAAATCAGAATTCAAGTTCAAGTCTTACTTCCACTACATCTCAGTCATATGACTTAGGAAATATCTTAGTCTCTCTAAAAATTAGATGTAAATTGGAAATAATGGTATTTATATACTTTATAATAAAGATTAAATGAACTCTACTATAATTAAAGTACTTTTAACATCGACTAATTATTCATTTCCATTTTCTTATCTTTATGGTTTCCAAAAATGTCAAAAATTTAAGTTAGATATAATAAAATTAAAATGATATAGATAGTATTCAAATAAATATGCAGTTCAAATATACAAATATATATATATTTGGGCTGAAAATATAGTAATTCTTTATATTACTATGGTGAATATTAGAAAAAGAAAAGGGGAGAAAAAGGGCAAAAAGAAACCAGAGAAAAATATTTTTTATAAAGATTCCCACTTTATTATCAATGCAGAAATACCATCCTGTACATTACTTTAGAGAAAATTCGATAATTTCCAAAAATGCATTTTGATTCTGTAAGAAGTACATAGAGTAATTTAATTTAAATTGCAAAGCAAAATCTGTTTACTTATACTATCCTAACCTACGTGGAGAAAACCAGAAAAATAATAAAAAAAACAATGTATGCACCATCCTTAGACATATATATGAAGTAGATTGTACTTTAACTAAATACAGTATGTATTTTTTGTGCTACAGCACAGCATAGAAATGTTCTTAAAGACTGTTGAACTGACTCAATTTTATGCTTCTGAATACTGGTACTAAAAACAGAGTAAGAAAATTCGACTATATCTCTGAACTTTAGCCACTAAAGAAATGCATTTAAAAGTTTATCCTTAATTCTGTGTTCAGAATACACAAAAGGAAGGGAATCAACCTTGGCTTTCTTGCTCTTGGTTCTCTGATAACATCTGTTATCTTTCCACTTGCAGGTGATAAAAAACGTAACAACAAAGGCAAAAGGTACATATTACATTACAGAAGAGAGAGCAGTGAAACTCTACAAAACTTAAGTTATCAACAGATGAATATTCTTCATGGTAGCGGCACCAAACAGAAAGATTAATTTGTGAGTGGACCAAAAGCTTCAGGTTTTCTTGACATGGTGCTAGTGGTGCATTTTAAGTATCACTGAAATAACATGCAATTGTTTGAAATTTATGTGAAATTTAATGTTCAGTGCTTATATAACTTTCCCTGTATAAAAATATTTATAGTCTTTATCCACTTTTAAAATGGATAAGGTTAAGAAAAGTTTAGGAAATTAAGGAATAATAAATACTTTCTAGAAGTATCCCAGATTACTAAATAAAACCTCATTTTCACAAAATTTATTCTATGAAACACTAGTTCCTAGGGAGTTAGATAGATTTAAAAGTATTTAATGGATAAATTAAACTCACATACAACATTATTTTTCACAGCCATTAACATTTTTTTAATTTTTATTTTATTTTAATTTATTGAGTGTACATAGATTCTAGTGTCCCCTCAAATACGCCCCCCTGCACCTCTATTCCCCAGTATATCCCCTTTGCCCTCCTCCTCACAATGCCTTCCCCCCAGTTTTGCTTTTCTGCTCTCATCCCATCCTATCATCCCTTTTTCCTCTGTCCACTTTCCGTCTAGACCCTTTGATCCCGCCTCTGTCTCTAGCCATTAACATTTTAAGAAACATTGTTCATCTCCAAGAGTGTGAAGCAAAAGCAGAGCTTCAAAAACTCACCTACCCAAGGAAACTGTTTTATCTAGGAGCATTGCCCAGCTCCAGCTCCAATATTTTTAAAAAAAGACTTGGAGAAATGATCATTTAAGATTGAACTTTCTGGCCACACATCTGGTGACAGATAACCAAGAGGATTTTATAATTCAATTCAAATCAATTAATTTTTAGTGAGAAAATAGTGAATGTGCCCTTGACACCATTTTATTTTCCAATTAGCAATAATCGTAGTTTTGCACATCTAGGTAAATTGACTAGTGGGTCCCAATTGGCTGAATAATTCTCCACATACATTTTTATTTTTTTGACAGACAGAGAGAGAGTCAGAGAGATGGACAGATAGGGACAGAGAGATAGGAAGAGAGAGAGAGATGAGAAGCATCAATTCTTTGTTGTAGAACCTTAGTTGTTCATTGATTACTTTCTCATATGTGCCTGGATGGGGGGGGGGGTGGTCAGCAGAATGAGGGTTCCCTTGCTCAAGCCAGTAACCTTGGGCTCAAGACAATGACTTTGGGCTTCAAGCCAGCAACCATGGGGTCATGTCTATGATTCCACGCTCAAGCCAACAACCCCACGCTCAAGCTGGTGAGCTTGTGCTCAAGCCAGTGACTTTGAGGTTTCAAAACTGGGTCCTCCATGTCCCAGCCCAACACTCTATCCACTGTGCCACCACCTAGTCAGGCTCTCCACATATATTTTAATCATCTGTGCGAATTACCTTTGGAAAAAATATATAATATATATTATATATTACTTGACTCTGTTGTCCCTGGATCCTTACTACCTCTTCCCTGGCTAATCAGCAAGTATACAGAAAAAAACAGAGGCAGAACAGTAAATGACAGGAAAGAAAGAAAAAAGAGGGAGAGAAGGTTTTACCTGCAAACTCCAGGAAATAGTCATTGGTGAAATTGTGTATAATATGATGAGTATTATGAAGAGCTATATTTTATATGTAGGATTATCGGGATTTGAAGTTTAATCCATTCTAAATCTGTATCAAAACAAACAGAAATCAAAAGAAAGAATTAAACACTTTTCTAATTAAACTTGAATGATAGTGCATCTCCACTGTCATATTTTCTAAGACATAACATTATATGTAACTGCTTCTAATGTTATAAAGACCCATAGGATTGATGTTTTTCATGAATGAATTAGAAACACACTTCATTTCTACAAGAATCACAGCTGTAATCTACAGAGAAAAAATAAGATAAAGGTCAACTTTTTCTTTCAACCTACTTGATCAGCTGTTCAATTATACCCAAGAACTCCACTTAAACTGACAACTGATATTTCTTTTATTCCCTCTGCTCACATTAATGTTTTTTTAGCTTCCTGTTCTCCCCTAGCCACACTGTCTTATTTTTGCCTGCACCTGTTCTTCATTAGCCTCCCAGAAAGAGAAGTTTTTATTCCACAATATTTATGGAGTACCCATGATAACATGAGACTGAATATATACATTGGAGAAGATCTGTTTCAAGATCAAAAGAAGCTGACAATCTCTCAAGGGAGCAAAGGACAAAAATATCTACTACTTTATTCACCAAGAATAAGATGAATTTTTGATAAGTGGCTTTTTGCAAGTGTTATAAATGAGATAGGGAATCACTTCATTCCTTGTTTGTAAAATGCTATTTTGATATTACCTAAGGTTGCTTTGGAAGCTAGTGCTCCTTAATTGTAAAATGGCAAGATTTGGACATTTTAAAAAGAATTATGAATATTCTTAGAGAATCTGTGTTGTTAGAAAGCTCTATGTTAGACATGTAACAAAATTTAAAATGCTGAGCTGATTTTTACTATACTGTCTCCTTTAACAATTATCTTTTACATTTCTGTCATTAGAACATTAAATTATCAAAAGTTTAATGTAGTATACTATACAGTAGAAATGGGCTAAGAATATAGTTGTTCCAAAAATATAATATCTAAATTTATTTTAATTAATTGGCTTTTGACTGTATATCTTCTGTATAGTTAGATGGAGGGCATACCCTGTCAACAACATTATTTCAGTAAGCTGCAATATTAAATGTGGATTTTCTAGTTTGGATATTCTTGACATTTTGTTTCATCATGGTTAATGCAAACATTCTAATTTGAGTACAAATTTTCAGAAAAATATTTATTAGTAGGCAGGAGATATGTAAAATGAATTAATGTTTACAATGGAAAAAAGTCCATATGCATGATAAAAATAGACTTTATTAGTTGAGTTGCATCAGGTTGCAAGAACAGACATCAAATGGTGCTAGATTAAACAAATTAGCATACTTTAAGAAAGATACTGGTGCATCACCCAGAAGTTTAGCTAAAGGTGAGCAGCTGGTTCTCAGGTAAAGCAAGTATCACAGCACATTTCAACTATGGAATTCACAAGCCTCAAGGGCAGGGCCATTAATGAAACTCAACTACCAGAATCTCCCAGCCTCTGCATCTCACAGTTCAATTTCCTAAACTGCTGGGATTATGTGATGGCCACTGCTTAAAAGAAGAGTTCGCCTCTGACCCAATCAACTACAGTAGACCAAGCGGGGCATGTAGACAGCTCTGGCTGATAGAGAACTCCTCCAGCCCTCTCCTGAATCAGAGGCAGTTTCTGGAGAGGGAGAATGGTTGACACTAACCAAAGAGCTATTTTATAGTCTACAGCTAGAAAGAAGTGTAATAGTTTCCCAAATTAAATTTAATGATTATCAAAGTTGATGATTCTAATTTTAAGAATATTTGTTAACCAGTTACAGGCAGGTTATTTCTCAGTTCAGCAACACAAGTAAAAATATATATGCAGTCTTTCTTTGTAGTACAGAGAGAGTATTACCAAACGCATTCCAATTTATTTATATATGTAAATACTGGGGGTAGGGGAACACACCTCACCCTAATAGGCTTTCACGTTTCTTTCTTCCCCATTTGTGCTTCTGCAAAGTCTTGGGTATGAAATGTAATCATTCAACTGTTAAATTTTATAGAAAGTTGAAAATTTAATGGTATGATAAAGGAATAAAGTAACTCATCTATATACTAATTCTATATTAAGAATATATATGTCTGATGCCTTTTTAGAAATAAGCTAGGGTTTCCCTTTGTGCATTACGAGACATCTGAGCTTCTGACTACTTCTAGATTAGAGGATTTCACTCTGTTACTGCCTGTACTTCATGTAGTCAACTTTATTTCTAACTTGCCTTCCAGGGAAGCTAATAATCATGACTCAGCCTTACTTGCTTTGACACTCAGACCCTACCAAGAAATCCACTGACAATGGAAGTGGCACATAAATAAGCAAAGAACAAATGAAAATACTGAGTCCTTCAAATAATTACATAATCAGCCCTTGATTTTTAAACAACACAAATCATAATTACTCTTCTGCCTATTCTATGGTGGAATAATGGACTGACCAATAAAAACTGTAGGTAGCTCTTTGTGATTACTGTGAGGGAAGAACTGACTTCAGTGGCTGTTGTGAAAGATCTCTGTGGTCAAAAATAGTGAAATTTGTTTTTCTCCCTCTGATAATAGGCAAGCACTTAACTCCTTTAGTGAATCCTTTTGTTGGATCATGGCAGGGAGAATGGAAAGCAGAAAACTGCAAGATGAAGAGAAAGGCTCTCATTGTCTGGCAGTTGACGGCCGGGCTGGAACAACATCAGTGTGGCTAAGGCAGGAACGGAAATTATAAAAAACACAACGGATTCCTTTGTACATTCAGCAGTGTGTGAGCTTCAGGGACAGATACCAGCAGTGCACAGGAGACAGAAACCAAGTGTGGATGTCTGTGACAAGATAAAAGCATTGCTGTTTTGCACACTGGCAATGACATGCGTGGGACCACCAGCAATTTTCCACAAGGCTCCATCCTTTTGGTCCTTTCTTTCTTTGAAAGAAGAAAATCAGTCAAACTTGGAGCCCTTGACCTCTATCCTCAAGGACTAAAACTAGATACCATGGCGTTTCCTCTGTGACAGCATGCCTTGTTGCTTTGAAATAAATGGCACTGAGAAGGAAAGGCAAAGGTTTCTGTGAGTGTAGATAAGGGAAGCTGTGAAAACTGATTTCATTTTATTCCACAGGTTAAGGCAGCACTTCCAGAAATTTTCTGATATATATTGTGAGTCATATCAACTCACAATATATGAGTTGTGAAGTGTTTGTGTGTGAGAGAGAGTGTGTATGTGTGTCAAATTCTCCATGTAAGTAATATAACTGATGCAACTAATATTGACACAGTGAATTCTAAAATTAACCTAGAATTATGTATGACTGTAGCTTATTTCATTAAACACAGAGAAGCCTCTGTCAAGGCTAGTGTCTACTTCCAACAGGTTTGAGTAAAAACTATGATCTAGTACCATCTAGATCAGATCTCAATACATCAGGTTGGCCTGACCAGGCCAGTTTTAGATCAGTGATAACCACTGGCTTAGCTACAATCTCTTTTTTATTGTGAATCAGACACATTCCAATAGACAGAACCAATTCCCATATAAGCAATTGAAATGAGCCTTATTCTATTTGTACTGTATTAAAAAGTAATAAATTGGCCCTGGCCGGTTGGCTCAGTGGTAGAGTGTTGGCCTGGCGTGCAGGAGTCCCAGGTTCAATTCCCAGCCAGGGCACACAGGAGAGGCGCCCATCTGCTTCTCCACCCCTCCCCCTCTCCTTCCTCTCTGTCTCTCTCTTCCCCTTCCGCAGCCGAGGCTCCACTGGAGCAAAGTTTGCCCGGGCGCTGAGGATGGCTCTGTGGCCTCTGCCTCAGGTGCTAGAATGACTCTGATTGTGGCAGAGCATTGCCCCCTGATGAGCATGCCGGGTAGATCCCGGTCGGGTGCATGCGGGAGTCTGTCTGACTGCCTCCCTGTTTCCAGCTTCGGAAAAATACAAAAAAATACCACCAAAAAAAAGTAATAAATTATTGGGTTTAGTGAAAATCATCACATAAGCCCTAAAAGAAATCTAATATTTACATATTTGACATATCAACTAACTATGCAATGCCAGACCTTGAAGATGGGGCTTGCAATTCAGTTTGAATTTTGCTTAGTGGAAAAAAGAAAAGCATCAAACCAGAAGATAGAATGAAATTTAATGCAAGTGATCATTATTAAACTTCCTCCAGTTGAAATAGATGAAACATCAGAAAAGGGAACTACACAGGCTCATACAACATATAGTATCTAGCTCCACATCTCCTCCTAGCCACCAGATCAAGAAGTAGCATCAAGTCACAGCAGGGCATGGCCACCGAGGTGTTGGGACTGGAAGAGAAGAAATGGACTCTCTCTCAAAAATGCTGCATGACTTAGCCAAAATATACTAGTAGGAGATTGGAAATATCATATGGGAATAAAATCTGAGGGTGCTAGCCAATGGAGTTGGCTGGATTGGTGGATGAATAAACCAAAGGACTGAATAATAAAGACTTGAATAATATGGGTATTCTCTCATAATACAGGACCTAAAATTCTGGCAAGGACATCAGAAGATGGTGCTAATAAGCTAATTCTTAATGTGTGTTGGTCAAATAAGTTTATAAAATATGATTTTTATGTTTGCACACTTATAGTTTGCATTGGGGGTGGGCAGTGCCAGGTGTATGTGGTCTGTGAAATTGCAAATTACCTTCCTGCTTGGAAAGGGCCATTCTTTGGCTAATGTTTGCCGGAGGAGAGATTTTTGCTCCAGGGTTTTAAAAAGAGGAGAAGAAGGGAAAGAGGCAGAGAAGAGAAAGAAGCCATGTTTGCAGAGTGAGAGAGAAGAGAATGCAGAGTGCTGAAAAAGATGGCATGTTTTGCATCAGAGAGAGAGAGAGAAAGTGTGCAGATGAGGAACCAGAGGTGAGGGGCTTTGCAAGCCCCACTAAGACGGGGGGGGGGGGGGCTTTGATTCTAGGAGGAACCAGAGAAGAGTCTCCTGGTTGTGGAACTGGAGAATGTGTCAGGGCTTTGGGAGCTCTGAATGAGTGAAAGGAAAGTATTTTCCCTGTGTGTTTGCTTGCCGGTCGGTGCAAGACATTAACAAAGGAATAGCCCAATGTTGGTCAAATAAGTCTGTAAAATATGATTTTTATGTTTGCTTGCTTATACTTTGCCTTGGGGGGCTGTGCAATTCCAGGTATATGTGGTCTGTGAAATTGCAAATTAACTTCCTGCGTGGGAAGTGCTATTGTTTTACTAATGTTTGCTGGAGGAAAGGTTTTTGCACCAGAATGTTTTGAAAAGAGAGTGTTGAAGAAGATGCCAGTTTTGCAGAGAAAGAAACCATGTTGGGAGGGAAAGAGAAAGAAGCCATGTTTGCAGAGTGAGAGCAGAGAGAATGTAGAGTGCTGAGAGAGAAGCCATGTTGGCAGGGAAAGAGAAGGTGTGCTGATGGGGAACCAGAGCTGAGGGGCTTTGGGAGCCCTACTCAGACTGGTGGGGCCTTTGACTCTAGGAAAAACTGGAGAAAATTCCCCTGGTTGTGGAACTGGAGAATGTGTCAGGGCTTTGGGATTTCTGAATGAGTGAAAGGGAAGTGTTTTCCCTGTTTGTTGCTTGTTGGTCAGTGCAAGACTTTAATAAAGGAATGACTCACCATTTTTTGGCTCTACTGTTTTTTGTTTTTTACAGGGACAGAGAGAGGGACAGACAGACAAGAACGGAGAGAGATGAGAAGCATCAATCATCAGGGTTTTTTGCGACACCTTAGTTGTTCATTGATTGCTTTCTCATATGTGCCTTGACCGCAGACCTTCAGCAGATGGAGTAACCCCTTGCTCAAGCCAGTGACCTTGGGTCCAAGCTGGTGATCTTTTTGCCCAAGCCAGTTGAGCCCGCATTCAAGTTGGCAATCTTGGGGTCTCGAACCTGGGTCCTCCACATCCCAGTCCAATGCTCTATCCACTGTGCCACTGCCTGGCCAGGTGGCTCTACTGTTTTTTTACCATCTACTGGAATCCAGTGGGAACCTGAACCTGCATGGCCACAATGGCAGTGACTACTGGCTATACACCCACCATTTTTTAGCACCACTGTTTTTTTACTGTCTGCCCGAATCCAAGGAGAACCTGCATGTGCATGGCCACGACAGTCGTGAGTGCTGGCCATACAATGTGCTAATTAGATGGTTCTGATTCTAACTTGAATGGCATTTAGAAGTTTGAATAGAGCATTGGCCCAAAGTACGTAAAATAAAACTGGACAACTGCAGTAGCAGTGGAAATAGGCATGCTAGAATGGGTATCTCTGTAAAGTAAGAAAACCTACCAGTCAACCATGCTCCATGAATGGAGATGGATGGAGGACCCTTCTACCAAAGTAGTAAATTATGCTCCGGAGTGTGAGAGGAGCAACAACATGATTAAAAAAAACTCAGTAGCAAATTTCCCTCTGTAACTGAGAGAAAATAATAAAAGATTGTTATAACTGGATTCAATAAAAGAATTGGGAATGACAGAATCTCAAAATAATAGAGGTAAAGTGGTTTCACTTAACTATCAGAAGTTACAATAGCTTGACCAGGAGGTGGCACAGTGGATAGAGCATTGGACTGGGAACGAAGGAGCCAGGTTCAAAACTGAGAGGTTGCCGGCTTGAGTGCAGGGCTCATCCAGCTTGAGTGCAGGCTCACGAGCTTGAGTGTGGGATCATAGACATGACCCCATGGTTGCTGGCTTTAGCCCAAGGTCACTGGCTTGAACAAGGGGTCACTCGTTCTGCTGTAGCCCCTCAGTCAAGGCACATATAAGAAAGCAATCAATGAACAACTAAGGTGCCGCAAGAAAGAATTGATGCTCTCTCTCACACACACACACAAAAAGTAACAGTAAACTCAATGTCAAGTTATTACAATGATTCCTATGAGCTGCAAGATTGGAATGGTAAATAAGGGACTTGAACCACAGGGCACCATGGAAATGGTTAATAAAACACAGCTTTTCTCAGTAATCTAGATGGGTAACCAGCAAGGCTATTACTAATCTCATATAACCAACAGAAGTTAAGAAAGGAGACTGAGGACACCAGACCTAATAAAATATTTCAAATACTTGCACAATTCCAGATCTGAGCCATTTTGTTGATCTGAAACACTGACTGGATTCTTCAGAAGGAAGTACCTTGCAAGACTATGAAAGTGGGTATTTAGAAAAATGATCCTTACAATTCCTCCTCAAACGGACTAACAGCCATTTACTTGGGTAGCCATATACTAAGTAGAGGGGAATACAAAAATATTTCAAAGAATGTTGGACACTGGTTCTGAGTTAACTTGATGCTCAGGAATGTGAAGTAGATATAAATGTAATACTGTCTTAAGTTGGCTTACACTGTGTTCTCTCGGTCTCCAGAACCACTTAATGGTTATATCTCTGGCATCTAGCCCTGAATATACTATTAGTATGGATATACTTGGTTTTTTTGAAAACTCCCAATTCAGTCCCTTCCCCTGAGTAGTAAATTGAATTACAATGGAGGAAGACCAGACGGAAGCCTCTGAAACTGTCACCATCCCATCCAACTCCCACTGGTCAAGTTAGTAAATCAAAAATAATATATATATTTATATTTTTATTCAGATGATTAAATCTAACTGGGTGATATTGGTCAACTAGAGTACATAGATTTGGGGCAAACTAAAAACAATATTGCATTTTAGAGGAAATGGCAGAGATTAGTACCACCCTTAAAGACTTAAAGGATGCAGGAGTGATGATCCCCATTATTTCCCAAATTAATTCATTAGCCATGTAGATGAATTCAATTTACTGTACGGGGATAAGTAAAATGGGTTGAGATACATGGTGTGTGTCCCTTGATCTAGAAAGTGTTTTTATTTCTATTCTTATGATGGAGAGTTTTTAAAAAGTTGTTGTCATTTGGCCCTCGCTGGTTGGCTCAGTGGTAGAGCGTCGGCCTGGCATGCGGAAGTCCCGGGTTCGATTCCCGGCCAGGGCACACAGGAGAGGCACCCATCTGCTTCTCCACCCCTCCCCGTCTCCTTCCTCTCTGTCTCTCCCCCCCCACCACCACAGCCGAGGCTCCATTGGAGCAAAAGATGGCCCGGAAGCTGGGGATGGCTCCTTGGCCTCTGCCCCAGGTGCTAGAATGGCTCTGGTCATGACAGAGCGACGCCCCAGAGGGGCAGAGCATCGCCCCCTGGTGGGCATGCTGGGTGGATCCTGGTCGGGCGCATGCGGGAGTCTGTCTGACTGCCTCCCCATTTCCAGCTTCAGAAAAATACAAAAAAAAAAAAAGTTGTTGTCATTTGGAACAGACAGACAATACTTTTATAGTTTACCCAAAGGTTATGTTAACTATCCTACCATCCATTATAATATATTAGGAAGATATCTAGACTATCTGAACTTTATAAAGCATGTTAATACATTCTGTATATAACATCATATTAATAACACTAGATGAGTAAGAAGTCAAAATATGTTAGAGGTTTTGGTTAAATGCATGAATATAAGAGAGTAGGAGAGAAACCTTATAAAAAAATCAGGGCTTACCTGACCAGGCAGTGGTACAGTGAATAGAGCTTCAGACTGGGATGTGGAGGACCCAGGTTTGAAACCCCGAGATCGTTGACTTGAGCACGGGCTCATTGGCTTGAATGCAGGCTCACCAGCTTGAGCATGGGGTCACTGGCTTGAAAGTAAGATCATAGACATTACCCCACAGTTGCTAGCTTGAGCACAAAGGCCACTGGCTTGAGGCCCAAGGTCACTGGCTTGAGCCCAAGGTTGCTGGCTTGAGGAAGGGGTCACTCGCTCTGCTGCAGACCCCTGGTCATGGCACCTACGAGAAAGCAATCAATGAACAACTAATGAGACTAAGAAGCCACAGTGAAAAGTTGATAATTCTCATCTCTCTCCCTTCTTATCTGTCTGTCCCTCTTGCTATCTCTCTCTCTCTGTCTCTATCACAAAATAATAATAATAATAATAATAATAATAATAATCAGGGCTCACTACATTGGTAAAGCTTTGAAGGACCCAATGATCTAGGCCATTCTGAGATATCCCCTACAAAATTATTGCATCTCACACATAAGAGGCATTGAATATGAAGAATGCCAGAAAGAAAGTATCTTTGGGTCCATGGCAGACTTTTCTGGTGGTGGAAACAGTGCTCTGACGTTTAGTGAATGGCACAAAGGGCTGTCAAATCTGCATGGGATCCAGGAGAAGAAAGTGTCTTGCAGCAGGTCTAGGCTCCTACAAAAGCAGTTCTATCACTTGGACCACAGTCTTATGAAACTACTAACATCTTCACTAAGGTGACCAATCATTATTCTTTAGGGAGGACAGTCCTTCTTTTGTAAATTTCATCCTCCCTCGAAAAGTGTCCTCCTACATGTCCTCCTTTTTGATATTGAAAGACCAATCTGTAAGTGTCCATATTCAATCGATGCAGTCAATCCATTGAGTGTGATATGATGTATTTGTATTTGACATGATTATTTGTCAAGGATCAGTACAGTGTGGCGAGACGCAATTATGAGATGCATGCGCTCTGCACAGAAGACCTTGAGAAAGCACGTAATATACTGAGTGCGCAAAAGGCTTTGTGTACTTCTTATTGAAACACGCCATGACACATACGACATTGTAGACTCATGTTTATTTCTTTCTCAGTGAATATTCAATCATAGACAGGTAAGCAAAATTCACATAAAATTCAATATAAAGGATAGTTCTCGCTCAGATATTTCCAATATATTGTTACAGATGATACATTGACAAAAAATATTCATTCAATTTTTGTTTCAATTAATATTAAAAATAAATAGGCATGTAAGCATAATTACAATATAAAATATTACACATGTTTTATTATGCATTTATCATATTATATTGTATTATTGTTGCAATGAATAAAATGTTTTTTTTATTTCTGATATTGTTTTCTTCAATTTATTTTTGTCCTCTTTTTCATTGTAAAAATGTTGGTCACCTTAATCTTCACATTTCTTCACAATCCAGGCTTTCCAAATGAAGAATGATTGCCTACTTACTCTGAAGATAGCTCTGTCCTGGATCCATTTGTTTATATTCCAAAACAACTGGGGATAAAGTTAAAGATTTTTTCTTCCCCTCCCTAGAGAAAATTTGTTTATATTCCAGAGCAGAAGTCTCTCTCTGGAGAGAAGAGAGCAGATGTGTTAGCTGCCCTATGAGTTCTAGCTGTTATAATCTCAGGGGTTCTTTCATATATAACTTCTGCATGCACAAGTGGTATTTGACCCTCACTATGTTGCCTTAAGGGAGGTTAGGGCACTGCTAATATGCTCTGTAAATTCTCTGTTCTCTCATCCTGAGGTCTGCAGTTTCAGTTAAAAGATACATAGGTGATAGATAGGTAGATAGACCAAATAATATGTTTATACACAAGTGGAGTAACATCTCAGAGATCCTTCACAGTTTGAAACTTTAAAACGTGACCCAGCATTTGGGGTTAAAAAAAATATTGTGTGGGCCTGACCAGGTGGTGGTGCAGTGGATAGAGCATCGGACTGGGATGCCAAGGACCCAGGTATGAGACCCCGAGGTTGCCAGCTTGAGTGCGGGCTCATCTGGTTTGAGCAAAAGCTCACCAGCTTGGACCCAAGGTCACTGGCTTAAGGAAGGGGTTACTTGGTCTGCTGAAGACCTGCAGTCATGGCACATATGAGAAAGCAATCAATGAACAACTAAGGTGTCACAATGCGCAACGAAAAACTAATGATTGATGCTTCTCATCTCTCCATTCCTGACTGTCTGTCCCTATCTATCCCTCTCTTTGACTCTCTGTCTCTGTTAAAAAAAAATGTTGTGTAGGATTGCTGGTAAACCTCACTAGAAATTTTAGGGCATAAATCCCAAGGGTTCTGGAGCAAGACCATGTCATCTACAGAAGAGAATGAAACACCATTGAAAAATCAAATTCTGAGTTGTCCCTTTGTAAGGAGAATTGTGTAGATTCTTGGCAAGAGCCATGAAGGAGCACAAATTTTTCTAAGAAGTCAAAAGACTAACAAGAGCCTAAAAGCGACAATGAAGAGCAAAAAGTGTTCGTATGCTGCCTTTCAACCTTGAGAGATAAGAAAAAGGAGAATGTGCAGCTTTGCTTGAAAAAAAGAAAGGTTATTCAAAATCTTCTAAGGAAAACAGTATTTCATTTAAATCCTAGGTGTAAAGAATATTTTATAAAGAGCTTTGGAATCTCTGGAGTTTGTCCAGGCCCTGAATATGAACATAGAACAGGATGCAGTTCAGTGCCCTGAGGCAAAAACCATAGAGGCTCCACTGACAAAAGTACTGTATGCCCTATTGTGCTGAACACAGCACACAATTGGGATAGAATTAGCAATTCTGATTAATCCATAGGTGGAGTAGATATCTCAAAAGTAAGCTACTTCCCTTGCCCTCTTGTCTGCTCTAAAGAAGTTCCCTTTCCTGACTTCCTCATTCTTGTCTCTGCTTCTATCTGTGAGTAAAAGAGGTCCTCAGGTAATGACAGTCTCAACATATGACGTTTCAAGTTTACAACGCTGATGCCCATAAAAACTTAAAAATATTGAGACATGAGTGTTAAGGCAGATTTTGGAAGAGAAGAAGTCATCAAACTCCCAGACTAGCCTGGAACAATCCTTTAAAAAAGTAAGGGGCCTGCAACAGATCCTGTACCCTCTACATAAGCTGCTTTTCAAGGTAAAACACCTGTAGTACAGGTAGAATCATCTCCAGCATCTCCTGCACGTTCCTTAGGCAATCCTGATTCACCTGACCCAGTATCTCCAGCACCTTCTGCAGGTTCTCCTGCCTCTCCAGCTTCTTCCTCCCAGTAGGTCACTCTTCTTCACCATGGAATGCCCCTTCCAGTGTGCAAGCCAACCACAGGAATAAGGGTAAGAAAAAAATTTTTATACTCATTTTTTTGTGTTTTTTCTGTTATGACAGTACAGTGTACAGTACAGTATATTTATGTCCTTTTCCTTTTTCTGTGGTTTTGTTGTGTTTTTATGTTCTAGATTATGATTTTACAACAGTGTTAGGATAGGTAAATGACATAGGCTAGGGTGTGTTTTGACTTACGCCAAAATTTGGGTTATATCACTGTTGTAGGAACAGAACTGTGTCATAACCTGAGGACTCCCTTTCTCAATAAATACTCATAGGGACTGGGGATCAGAGACGTTCTTATAAAGCTTGTATAGGGGATTATGAGGCTGTAAAGCCAGTAGCCATGACCACCATCACAGTCGCTTGGCCAGTGCACGTTTGCATTTGATTCAAACAGATGGTAATGAAACAATGGAGCCAAGAACTGGTGGGCCATTAACTTTAATCCTAGCTTGCACCTGGCAGGCAAGAAATACACACAGTGGGAAAACACTTCCTTTTCCATTCAGGGTTCCCAAAGCCACTGACTTATCCAAGTTTCCTAGAATCAAAGGTGTCTACCTCACCAGCCTTATTCACCTCTGTTCCCCATCTCCTTCTCTCTGCACAAACTCTGCACAAACTGGCTTCTTCTTCAGCACTCTGCCATCTTGCCTGCCTCTCCTCTCCTCCACATGGCCTTTCTCTGCTCTCCTTTCTCTGCTCTCTCCTCTAAAGCTAATCTCAGGAACCGAGAGAGAGCAAGCTCCCAGTCTGCCCCATTTTATAGTGTAGAAATCAAAACCTTTAATTCAATATACAAACAAGAAAGTCTCTAATACAAAGTCACTTAAAAAGTGACTTAAAACTAAGCCTTAGGGTATAATGACCCTGTCTGCTTACAGCCTGTCCTCCACACCCAATGGAAACTATAAGCGAGCAAATCTATATATCATATTTACAAACTTATTTGACCAACATTCCACCCCTTTTGCTTGCTTCACAATCTAAAGCACAGATATACCCACAGAAGGAAATTAGGCACATTACACAAATTACAAGAACATGACAAATCATACAATTACAAAAGTACATTTCATCAGTCTCTGAGCACTTTGCCAAAAGTGCAAAATGTCCTCGGACTTCTTTCTAGCCATGGGAAAAGCTTCCTAGGGCAGGGGATGGCCTCCAGCTAAGCCACCCCCCACCCCCATCAGGGTATTTCACATTGTCCAAAATCCGTAAGTCCATCCAACAAAGGAGCCAGTGCCCACTTTGGTCGTAGTACAGGAATCAGTCCAAGCAATGGGGCCTCAGCCACCCCCCTCATCCCTGCCATCCTGGCAGGTCTTATACTGTCCCAAGAAGAAGCACATGGCAATGGCAGTTAGCATTTCCATCTCTGCTCTAGAGAGCATGATGGCATCCACTCCTATGTCCCAAAATCGCAGACCTATGGGGGTGTAGTAGGTACTCCTTGCTGCTGGGCTCTCATCTTCTGGAGACTATGAATTGCAACTCCACCCTGATTCTCCTCATCCTCCAAAGAGGAACTGAAAACACCAGCTCCTGCTGCTGGGCTCAAACCCAGGACTGCTGCCACCTTCTGCTCTGCAGACCTTGTAGCTCCAGTTCTGACCTTAGCCTGGCCTTCTGCCGCTGCTGGCTCTCCACAATGTTCAGAGCAATCTGCAACTCACGAACCTGTGATTCCTTCCCCAGCAGCTGCTCCATTTCCAGGCAAATCTTGCAAACCTGGTCGGCCTTCTCCTCCAGAGCTTCTTCCAGCTCCAGGGTCAGCATCTGTTTCTCCCACATTTTCTCCAGCTCCTTCCACTGCTTGGTTTGTAGGCGTGGGAATCTTCTTCCACAGAACTCTTGGTTTCCTCATGCATGGCTGTAAAAGTCAGCCAGCCTATGGTTCCCAAAAGGACAGACATGGGGAACCATAACAGCAGCCAGTCCTCTACTCCACCACTCAAAGGTGGTGGTGGCTCCATACTGAATTCCAAATCCTGCCACAGACTATTCCAAACGTAAAGCCAGTAGCCACGGCCACCATCACCGCCACCTGGCCCATGCAGGTTTGCATTTGATTTGAACAGACAATAATGAAACAATGGAGCCAAGAACTGGTGGGCCATTAGCTTTAATCCTAGTTTGCACCTGGTGGGCAAGCAATACACACAGTGGGAAAACACTTCCCTTTCCATTTAGAGCTCCCAAAGCCACTGACTTATCTGAGTTTCCTAGAATCAAAGTTTTCTACCTCAGCAACCTTATTCACCCCTGGCAATGATGACAAGGGCAGTGGGAGGAGGAAATCTTAATCTCCCTGTTCTGGACAGGAACTCAGCTGTGTATTATTTTTGCTTAAATATGCCTATTTTCCGAGAGAATTCATGAAACTCTAGAAGTCCGCCAGATGCACAGTTCCCCTTTAAGCACAAATGATTCTGTCTTGAGCCAGTGTGACAAAAGCTAACAAACCTCAGCTGGTTAGACACAGAGCTAAAGTCATTGTGCCTTGGTGAGAAAGCAGAGGTCACTGCAGATGATAGTGAAGCCAACCCAGCCATTCTTGGGGGAATAGGAGAGGTCTAGATACACAAGAGACCAAGGTCATTTGAGCTCATGCTGTACTCCCACGATACTAAGCTGTTCTCCCCAGTCTATCCAGAGCCTGGTGTACTGGACACCTAGATGCCTAAGAATACACCAATGGTAGCACTCACATACCTCATTTCCCTATGTGCTTATCCTCACTGAAAAGACAAACTGGGTGTCATTCTTTTCTTATTAATGAAAGTAATTAGGGCATAAGCGCTAACATTTCCTGAGGGCTTATGCCAAGCACTGAGCTGGTGTTTTATAAGCTTTATCTTGTTTTATACTTGATTTATTTCGTCCTGTTATTAATCTATGTCACAGAAAGAAAACCAAGGTACAAAGAAGTTAAGCAAACAAGTCACACAAATGGTAGATTGTAGAACTTGATTTCAAACTTAGGTAAATTGTAGACCTTGACTTCAGAGCCTGTCCGCTTAACCACTGACTGTTCTTCTATCTCTCCTTTCACCTTGCTTAGTTCCAGCTTCCCTTGAGAATCCCTCTGTAAGGACAGCTGAATGTATCTGTGGTAGTCATAATGTTATGTTAGCTCACCCAGGAATAAGTAATGTGGCAAGATAGAGGTAGCCAAAAAAGAAAGATGATTACATTGGTTAACTTGACTGCAGTCAATTCATTTAGGAGGAAAAATTATTTTTGTTCAGAGGTGCAGAAAGTGGAAGACAATGAACTTTTATACTTCAAACCTATAAAATAAAGCACATTTTAGCTGCTACCTTGAACACTTTTAGCCAAATTATAAAAAAACAACAACTGTAAGTTCATTTTGGTACTACTATAGGTGCAAAACGTAAATTTAGAATTCTGGATTTTATAGTCAGTAAAAAAATGGAACATTAATCACATATATGTATTCTTTCATATATTAATCTTCATTTACCTTTAACTATGTATCAAACATCAATTATATTTAGATCTCTAGGAATTGAGTGAATAGGGAGCAGATTTACAAATAGGTTTTAACATGTAATAGATTTATCACATATTAACTCCCTCTCCTTAAAACCCAGTCACCATATTATGTGAAAGCACAGGCCACAGGGAGAGGCCATGTGTAAGAGTTCCAGCTGACAGCCCCAGTGAAGGACTCAGGGAAAGAAGGATATTTTGGTAAGCGAATGGGCAAGCACTCAGATGACACACATTTCCCAGGAAATGATAAGCATTTCCCAGGTCACAGGTCTTCTTTTTGAGCAGAAGACCTGTCCTTTCATCTTTTAGTTCTCAAATTAGTATATATGTTACTTTCTAATCAAATTTTTTTCTGAACTCTCAGAATCAATTAGATTGACTTTTTTTTTTTTTTTTTTTTTTGTATTTTTCTGAAGTTGGAATTGGGGAGGCAGTCAGACAGACTCCTGACCAGGATTCACCCAGCATGCCCACCAGGGTGCGATGTTCCACCCATCTGGGGCATCACTCTGTTGCAACCAGAGCCATTCTAGCGCCTGAAGCAGAGGCCAGAGAGCCATCCTCAGCGCACGGGCCAACTTTGCTCCAGTGGAACCTTGGCTGCGGGAAGGGAAGAGAGAGACAGAGAGGAAGGAGAGGGGGAGAGGTGGAGAAGCAGATGGGCGCTTCTGTGTGTCCTGGCCGGGAATCAAACCCGGGACTCCCGCACGCCAGGTCAATGCCCTACCACTGAGCCAACCGGCCAGGGCTAGATTGACCTTTTTTAAAGCTAAATTTATTGGGGTGACATACTTCATATAGAGGTTTCAAATGTGCAGTTCTGTGATATATAATCTGTATATTGCATTGCGTGCTCACCATCCAAAGTCAAATCTTCTTTTATCACCGTCTATCTGATCTCTTTTACCCTTTACTACCTGTCATCCTCCTTCCCTCTGATAATCACCATACTGTTGTCTGTGTCTATAAGTTTGTTTCTTTGTTTGTTTTTGTTTTGGGTTTTGGCATGAGATACAGAGAGAGGGACAGATAAGGACAGACAGACAGGAAGGGAGAGAAATGAGAAGCATCAATTCTTCACTGCGGCATCTTAGTTGTTCATTGATTGCTTTCTCATATGTTGACCAGGGGACTACAGCAGAGTGAGTGACCCCTTTCTCAAGCCAGTGACCTTTGGGCTCAAGTAAGTGTCCAAAGGGTCATGTCTATGATCTCATGTTCAAGCTGGCAACCCAGTATGCAAACTAGTGAGCCCACACTCAAGCTGGTTGAGCTCATGCTCAAGCTAGCATCCTCAGGGTTTTGAACCTGGGTCCTCAGTGTCCCAGGCCAATGCTCTATTTACTGTGTCACTGCCTGGTCAGGTAAGGTTTATTTTTCTTATTTATTCAATTTTTGCTTTCAGTTTTATATCCCACATATAAGTTCTTGACTTTTTTGTCTGAGTTATTTTGCTTAGCATAATATTCTCAAGATTCATCCATGTTGTTGCAAATAGCAGTATTTCATTTTTTATGGCTGAGTAGTAGTCCATTGAAGATACGTACCACATCTTCTTTATCCAATCATCTATCAAAGGACACTTCAGTTGTTTCTATGTCTTGGCCACTGTGAATAATACTGCAATGAACATAGGGGTGCATATATCTTTGTATATAAATGTTTTCAATTTTTTTAGGTAGATACCCAGAAGAGGGGCTTCTGGGTCTTATGATATCTCTACTTTTAATTTTTTAAGGAGCCTTCATACTGTTTTTTATAGTGGCTATAGCAGTTTACATTCCCACCAGCAGTGAATGAGGGTTCCTTTTACTCCACAACCCCTCTAAAACTTATTATTACTTATCCTGTTGAAAATAGCCATTCTAACATGTGTGAGGTATCTCACTGTAGTTTTGATTTGTATTTCCATAATAGCTAGTGAAGTTGAACATCTTTTATATACTGTATCTGTTGGCCATTTGTATGTCTTCTTGGGAGAAGTGTCTGTTCAGATCCTCTGCCTATTTTAAAAATTAGAGTTTTTGTTTGTTTTTGTTTGAGCTGTATGAGTTCTTTATATATTTTGGATATTAAACCCGTGTCAGAGCTGTTGTTTGTAAATATCTTCTCTGATTGAGTTGGTTGCCTTTTTGTTTTGATGGCAATTTCTCTCGCTGTTCAGATACTTTTTATGTAGTTTGATATAGTCCCATTCATTTATTTTTCTTTTTACTTCCATTGTTTGAGGTCAAATTCATAAAATCTTATCTAAGACCAAAGTCCATAAGTTTAGTATCTATGTTTTCTTTAATGTAACTTATTGGTTCAGGTCTTTGATGCATTTTGAGTTAACTTTTATACATAGGGACAGTTATCTAGTTTCATTCTTTTGCATGTGGCTTTCCAATTTTCCCAGCACCATTGACTAAAGAAGTTTTCTTTTCCCTATTGTATGTTTTTGGCCTTTTTGTCAACAATTTTTTGCCCATATAGTGTGGGTTTATTGCTGGTCTCTGAATTGTGTTCTATTGGTCTGTTCATCTGTTTTGTCTGCCAACAACATGCTGTTTTAATTATTGGTGCTTTGTAGTATAATTAAAGTCAGGGAGTATAATATCTCTGGCTTTGTTCTTTTTTCTCAGAATTGCTTTGGGTATTTGGGGTCTTTTGTAGTTTCATACAATTTTATACATTGCCATGCCTTGTGAACTCTCTTCATAATGCACATGGAGTATAAGTATATATCTCTTTGTATAATTATTCATTAAAATCCTGCCTCCCCCAAAGGATACAGGAGCTGTTTCTTTCTGGTACACCATATATATGTCCCTTGTGTTCTAAACCTGACACTCAGTAGAAATTAAATACATAGCTGTGTAAATTAATTGATACAACAATATTGTACTTCTGAAGGGCTCAGGCATCAATGAACTGAGAATCCCAAGAGGTTCAGAAAGACTTTGATGTTTGCTATGCTAAGAGACTGAAGGGTGTTGGTAGGAGACTGAGTAGCATGATTTTAAGTTTTGCCTTTATATTTTTATAGTAAAGTATATGTTTTTTTTTAAACATTAGTAAGTAATTTATCTGAGCAAATTTTATTGTGAAGTTACCTTTTTTTCATGGAACATACAAATGACTCCTTTAAAAGTGTCCTTATTTCTTTTTCTGCTGTGCTTTGCCATCATTTATCATTCAGAGAGTGAGGTTATGGTATAGAAGGTGAAAAAAATAAAAGGAGGGAGTCCAGAAGACAGACGCTGCAAACCCCAGCTCATCGACGGGCTGGGTGACCTAGACCTGAGTAGGTTTTAAATCTTCCTAGGTCTGTGGCTCTGTAAAGCAGGGTAAGCGAAAGTTTCCTGATGGAAACTTAATCACATATATCCTCAGTATATGCATGTGCAACTTAGTACCCATGTGAAGCATGAGTGACATACTGTATGAAAAAGAACGAGGGCTTGAGGTCAGACAGATCTGGAACCTGACTCCCACTTTTAGCTGGGCCTCATTTCTAAAAGAGTCTATAGTTAGAATTAAATAAGATAAAGCATATAAAACACACTATGCAATAAAAAATTTTTAATCACTTTACCTAATAATAATTTACAGTAAGCTGTTCTATATTTTAACTGAATCATTGTAAATATTCTGTTTGTAATGTACTATATTTTTACAATATGTTACCTTTGGAGGAAGCTAGGTAAAAAGTACATGGGATCTCTCTGTGTAATGTTTTACAACTGCATGTGAATCCAAAATTATTTCAAAACAAAAAATTTAATTCTTAAAAGTTTATTCTTAAAAAATTCTTAAAAGTGGGAGGAGAACCTCAATTCACACAGTGGTACAACTGGGGAAAGTTTAGAAATTCAATTATTTATTTCTTATCATTTCAGATATAATATAAGCAGTCATTCCACAAATGAAGTAAGGAAGCCCAATGCAGTTGAGTGACTTGAGCAACACATGGCTAGTTACTGACAGCCAGCAAAAATGTCTCAGTGTCACAGTACTAGAATGATTTTATTATACAATCTATTTATATTTTCTAAAAGGACTCTTTGATATCTAATTCTGGATATCGATTCTTTATTGTTCTAACTCTGGGTTACTATATTTGTATCGATAGCCTTTTTTAGGGATGGCTATTTTTTCTGAACAATCCTGTGATTCTTAGTATTAGTATAGAATTTCACAAAATCTCTTCATGCAATTTTCTGTTGCTTTCTTTGACAGAAATGCTTTTGAGAGGTTATATGCATGTAATCTTACTGTCTACAGAACAAAAATGATGCTGTTGCCAGTAACATATCCATCTCCTCATTAGTCAGAATATAATGAATGGGGAAAAGAAAAAATTTGCAATTAGATGTACTAATTTAATACCTAATTTTAAATATCAAAAAGAGGCCAAAAAGAGCTTTTGGGAAATATGTCTGAAAAGAGGCCAGAAATCCCTTCCTCAAAAGGTTTCACCGCCTTGGCTGGCTTTTTATTTCTTAACTTTGCCATTATTTTTATTTCTATCAATTATATCTAGATATAAACATCTCAGAGAATGGTATTTTATTTCCACCAAGGTTTTACATTGCTTCTCAACAACAACAATAACAACAACAAAGACTATCTGAAACCAACCTCCTGAGGTTATAAAGACATTAGGTAATTAAATTTGGTTGGGTAAAAGCATTAAGCCACGATAAGGAAGGACTGGTCTTCATGGACCATGATGATATCAACCTTAATGCAGTAGCTCACCTGAGTTAAAGACAGAGGCACGGAAAGTAATTAATTAATGTGGGGAAAGAAATATTGAAAAGGTTTCAGAGAACATCTCAGAAATGCATCCTATAATTTTACTGTTTTTTCAAAGTAAGTATTTATAATCAACACAATAATATTAAAAATACAGAGATAGTATTTTTCTAGAAAGTATACCAAATGAATTGAGAAAACATAAAAATGGTCAAGTATATCTTAAAAGTCTTTATAAATCTTAGGTGTGACACATCAGAAATATGCTAAAATTATTAAAATTAGCATGTAAAGTGCCAGGAAGGTACAGGATATAAATGTTTGCCATCAGAAATCACTTGTGTTTATTAAAGGATAACTGGATATATATATTTTAAGGGCTGCAACTGTAAACCCTAATGTTAAAATGAAATCTCTTTTTTTGCTAGCTGACTTAAGATTCTACTTAGAATCATATATTGTATACTCCTCACTTCTTTAAAAACAAATATTCACATTTCTGTTCCATCCTCTTGGCCACGTACTAGAGTAGCTCTGCACCAGTGGGTACATCACCATAAATAACCACAGTATGACTCAGACTTAAAGGTAAGTATGATTAGACTTATCACAGTTTTGGTATAACTACAATCAAGCCACTGAACTCTATTTGAATTCACTGTATGTAGCACTGCATTAGAAAAATATTTCCTGACCAAGTAGTGGTGCAGTGGATAGAGCGTCAGACTGGTACACAGAGGAACCAGGTTCAAAACCCCAAGGTCAGTTGGCTTGACTGTAGGCTCACCAGCTTAAGCACAGGGTTGCTGGCTTGAGCATGGGATCATAGACATGATCCTGTGGTTGCTGGATTGAGCCCAAAAATCACTGGCTTGAAGCCTAAGGTCGCTGACTTGAGCAAGGGGTCACTGACTCTGCTGTAGTCCCCCAATCAAGGCACATATGAGAAAGCAATCAATGAACAACTAAGGTGCCACAATGAAGAATTGATGCTTTTCATCTCTCTCTTCCTGTCTGTCCCTCTCTCTTTATCTGTCAAAAATATATATATATATAAACATTATTTTATGTTTCTTCTCAAGTATGTGCAATTTCTTGTATTGGGAATTTCACCTGACCTGTGGTGGCTCAGTGGATAAAGCATTGATTGACCAGGAATTTCACATCTAAATGCAGCAATGTTTAGGACATGAGATAATTGACATAAAATTAGTATGTTTGGCAATGTTTCCCAATCACCACCTCTCTGATATGAATCAAACCTCCACAATGGTGGAAAAATGCTTAGGGTATTGCTTCTACCACTACCTGACTTGTTTAAACACACACACACACACACTCTCTCTCTCTCTCTCTCTCTCTCTCTCTTTCTCTTTCTCTCTCTCCTTTCTGTCTCTCTTTCATCAAAAAAGAAATAAAACTCTAGCACTACAAAGAAAGAGAAACCTGACAGTCTCTTTAACTCTCCTACACACTTCATAAAAATTAACTTAAAATATACATGAACCTAAAAATGTGAAACACAAAACTGTAAAAGTTCAAGAAGATAACATAGAAAAAAACCTAAATGACCTTGGGTAGGGTGATGATATTTAGATAAAACCCCAAAGATATGATCCATGAAAAAAATCATTGATAAGTTGAACTTAATTAAAATTAAAAATTTCTGCTCTATAGAAGATGATGTCAAGAGAATGAGAAGAGCCTGACCAGGTGGTGGCGCAGTGGATAGAGTGTCAGACTGAGACACGGAAGACCCAGGTTCAAAATCCTGAGGTCGCCAGCTTGAGCATAGACTCTTCTGCTTTGAGCAAGGCTCATCAGCTTGAGCCCAAGATCACTGGCTTGAGCAAAGGGGTCACTCACTCTGCTAGAGCCCCCCAGTTAATGCACATATGAGAAAGCAATCAATAAACAACTAAGGTGCTGCAATAAAGAATTGATGCTTCTCATCTCCCTTCCTTTCTGTCCCTCTCTCTGTCTCTCTATGTCTCTGTGACAAAAAAGACAATGAGAAGATAACCCACAGACAGAGAAAATATTTTCAAAACACATATCTGATAAATGACTGCTATTCAAATATATAAAGTCTTAAAACACAAGTAAACAATGTGATTAAAAATGAGCCAAAGACCTTCACCAACACCTAACCAAAGAAGATATGATGATGGCAAATAAGAATGTGAAAAAATTGCTTTCCACCATGTCATCAGGGAAATGTGAATTAAAACAACAAGATATCATTACTTACCTATTAAAATGGCCAAAATCTTAAGCACTAACAACATAATATGCTGTCAAAGATGTAGAGCAACAAAAATTCTCATTCATTGTTGGTGAAAATACAAAATGATACAGCCACTTTGGAGCACAGTTTGGTAGTTTATTACAAAACTAAATATACTGTCACCATAAGATACAGCAATTATGCTTCTTAGTATTTACTAACTAAACCCTAAACACAGATATTTATAGCATATTTATTCATAATTGTCAAAACCTGTGAACAACCAAGATACCCTTTAGTAGGTGAACAGATAATTATAATGTGGCACCTCCAGACAATAAAATATGAAGTGCTGAAAGTAAATTAGCTATAAAGGCATGAATAGGCATGGAAGAAACTTTAATGCATATTATTAAGTAAAAGAAGCCAGTCTGAAAGGATTATATATTTTATGATTCAAACCATATGACATTCTAGAAAAGGAAAAACTATGGAGACAGTAAAAAGGTCCATGATTGCCAAAGGTTAGAGATGGGGAGGAATAAATAGGTAAAGGACAGAGGAA
The DNA here is from genome assembly GCF_036850995.1 of Saccopteryx leptura. Classification (NCBI taxonomy): domain Eukaryota; kingdom Metazoa; phylum Chordata; class Mammalia; order Chiroptera; family Emballonuridae; genus Saccopteryx; species Saccopteryx leptura. The sequence goes on along the minus strand of NC_089507.1, from coordinate 71,781,173 downwards.
TATTTTTTAGAGAAATAAAAATTCTCTACATGATACTATAATGATAGATACATGTTTTTATACATTTTCCCAAGTCCGTGGAAAGTACAACATCAAGAATGAACCTAAATGTAAACTATAGACTTAGGGTTCTTCAACTGTAACACGTGAGCCACACTGGTGAGGGATGTTGATAATGGGGAAGCTATGCATGTGTAGAGGCTGCGGTGTGTGGAAACTCTGCACTTCTTAATTGTTCTTAATTGTGAACCTAAAACTACTCAAAAATACTCTTTAAATATGAAAAATATATTAATGGCTGGAATAACTTATTTTTATTAAATATGAAATAGTTATGGTCTTTGTGTTGTAAGCAAAATGTCTTTGAAATATACTGATGTAAAGAGAGAAACAGAGCCACAAGGGTCAAGGCTTTAATGCCACTTTCAGAAATAATTATACATAGCCTAGAATAATAATTATACATAGCCTAAGAGAACAGTATTGCACTATTATACTTCATTATAATACAGCTTTTTTCATAAATTTTTATACCTGATAAAAAAGATAACTTTTATTCTTTTTAAAATCTCAAGGAAGTTACGAAAGTCTCTAGAGCTACAAAGAAAATTTCTTTTTCTTCTTATTTATTTATTTTTATTAAGTGAGAGGCAGGGAGGTAGAGACAGACTCCCTCATTCAGGCTGACTGGGATCCACCCAGCAAACCCCCTATCAGGTGATGCTCTGCCCATCTGGGCCACTGCTCCATTGCTCAGCAACTGAGCTATCCAAATGCCAGAGGCGAGGCCATGGGGCCATCCTCAGTGCCTGCAGCCAACTTTGCTCTAACCATTTGATCCATGACTGTGGAAGGCAAAGAGAGAGAGATAGAGAGAGGGGAAAGGAGAGGTGTGGGGAAGCAGATGGTTGCTTCTCCTGTATTCCCTGACCAGAATTGAACCCATGACTTCCACACTCTAGCATTTAGCCAACTGGCCAGGGCCAAGAATTTCTAAATATTCACAAAGTAGAATTTTAATTCATTATATTTTCCAAAGACAATAAAATTCTAGTTTAATAAGATGACAGAAAAAGTAAAAAGATAAACTTATCTTGTTTGAAATAAGTACTCTTCTAAATAATCAGGTTAAAGGAAAAATCAAAACAAAAAACATTTAGAAGGTTATGACATTTTTGACTTTCAAGAAAGCTATCTTTTCAAATAATAGCTATTATTCTTTTTTGGATGCATTATTTCTTTGACATTTTTTGAGAATAAAATTACAAATAAAATATTGTTCTCTTTGTTTCTCCTCTTTCTTATAAGCAGATTTTGACAGTATAAAATATTATAACATCTATAATTACATTTCCCAGAGGCAACTGCTTTTTCTAATTCTATTTTATGCTATTCTAGCAGATATCTCCCTAACTCTGAATAAAATAATCATATCTCTTTTTTTTTAACTAATAATTTCTGACATTATCTATTGTCTCCTCCCTTTGAAAGATCTGGATTTGTTCACATTATTCTCTCTTCTTGCTTTTGTCATTTTTTACACTTGATATTTTATTTTTAACTCCTTTGTGGTTACCTTGGTAATTTTAAACAAAATTTCTAAGCCATTCTTTCTTGTAACAATAACTTTAGACAAGGATCTACACTACCCACTGTGCACTGGGAAGGTATGACTGACCCTACCACTTCATTTTCTTCTCATCTCAGACTATGTATATACCTTCGTTGTTTTAATGTCAAAAGTACAGTACATTACATTTAATTTATCTGTGTTTAATCAAAAGTCTGGCTAAAATGTTCAAAAACAACAAACTGTATTATGTCTTTGTTCACATCAACCTAATATATAGTATACTAGAATTTACCTTTTCTTCCCATATGCTTAATACCATGACCCTGAAATTCTGAAATATTAAGTTCAAATGGTTTCTATATATTAAATTCTTTTGACTACTGAGAATGAGGCCATGTGTTACTCTGCTCATTATTAGGACCATTTTTTGGTGCATATTTTAGTTTTTTGCTAACATTTTTACTTTTTTTGTTATTAGCAAAATTATGTTATTTTCTGCAACATACCCTCAAAGTTATCTAGCCTTTTAAAGATAGAGACCTTTGACTAACATTTGTAATCTGGTTGTGTTTCTCTTTTGTGCTATTGATCTTTGCAAATCTTTAGTAGTCATCTCCTTTATTATAAACAGAAAATTAATTTAATTAATGTTGCTAGTACAGGAATCCTTGGTCCTTATGTATATATTTTCTCTAAACTTTTTTTTCTTGAAAAGGGAAGAAATGCAATCTCTGGGTGCATGAGAAAGACATGTGAATTTGCAGGCTTTATTTTAGAAGACACACGGACAGTAGCAATCAGACACATAGCCCCTCATCAGACAAAAAATTTTGTTAAATACATTTAGAAAACTACTAACTGAGTACCACTTAAAATTTAATTTTGATTTGGCCTTTTTTGAGCCCCATAACTATTGTGAATCCAAAACTCTACTGAGAAGAATGGCCCCACTTCCACAGAACTCTCTTTCTGAGTATTGTGTGGTTTCTAATTTCTTTACTTATCTTTACTTTTGTGTTTTATTTAAGTATAGTTCTTAAAAACAGCTAATTATGTTCTTTGTCTTATGTTCCTTTGTTAGGCAGGGGAATGTATCTAGTCAATGTTTAAACATTTTGCTGTAATCTTGTGTGATACTCTCTTTGTTTATGATTTTGAATGTTATTTACAATATAAATTTTGTTGTTATCAAAATTATTTATTACATCATGAATCATGTTTTAAGAATGATCCTTTAGAATTATATTAAATTTTGGAGTAGCAGCCTCAATATTTATTTAGAGTTAAGAGAACATTTTTCCAGCCTCTCTGTTCATTACTGTTCTTTGAATCTAAAATTTTCATCTTCCTTGGTTTGTACAGTGTGTCTGTAAAGTCATGCTGCACTTTTGACCGGTCACAGAAAAGCAACAAAAGACAATAGAAATGTGAAATCTGCACCAAATAAAAGGAAAACCCTCCCAGTTTCTGTAGGATGATGTGGCAGGGTGTGCACATGCGCAGATGATGACGTAACACCGTGTATACAGCAGAGCAGCCCACGGCCATGCCAGTCAAGATATGGACGATACAGAGGAAAGTTCAGTGTGTTCTGTGGCTTGCTAAATTCGAATCCGTGACCAAAGTGCAACGTGAATATCGGTGCATTTATAACAAAGCGCCCCACATAGGAATAACATTACTTGGTGGGATAAGCAGTTGAAGGAAACTGGCAGTTTGGTGGAAAAACCCCGTTCTGGTAGGCCATCAGTCAGTGATGAGTCTATAGAGGCTATACAGGATAGCTACCTAAGGAGCCCTAAAAAATCTGTGATTGAGCCCACATGGAACTGCACTGAATAGGTATGAAACTGGGAGAGTTTTCCTTTTATTTGGTGCAGATTTCACATTTCTATCATCTTTTGTTGCTTTCCTGTGACTGGTCAAAAGTGCACCATGACTTTATGGACACACTGTAGAGTTATCTTTTTGTGATACTATATCCTCAAACCAAGTCTATGATGCCATCACTTGCTAAACAAGGGCTATCAAAATACCACCATGTCATTCTTACATAAAATTCATGACTCTGAATCATACATGGGTTCTTAAGGCTGGTCTACAATTATACTATTTCCTATTCCTGTGGGTTACTTAATCCAAGAAGGCAGCCAGTATCCACATGTGGGTATTTAAATTTCAATTTAAATTAACTAAACTAAATAAAGTGAAAAAAAATCTTTCTCAGCTGCACTAGCCTATTTCAAGTGCTCAACTGCCAAACGGTTACAGTGGCCATGCTGCTGGGATAAATAAGGACCACACAAAGTTACGCCCATCCCCTACTTAATCCTTAGAACCTGTGAATGTGTCAGTTCAAAAAGAAAAATGAGCTTTGCAAATGTGACTAAGGTTAAGGCCATTGAGATAGGGATAGTATCCTGGATTATTAAAGAGGGCCCAATGTAATCACAAGGGTTGTTACAAGTGAAATCAGTAATGAGATAATCGGAGCAAAGAGATGAGAGAAGAATGGGCTTTGAAGTTGCAGAAATATAACCAAGCCAAAGAATGCAAATAGCCTTTGGAAGCTAGAACAAGTGGATTCTCTTTTAGAATCGCCACAAAGAAATATGTAATTCTGATAACGTCTAGGTTTTAGGCTAGTGAGACCATGCTGTACTTCTGACCTACAGAACTGCAAGATAATAAATTTGTATTAAAGTCACCAATTTTGAGATACTTTGCTATGGTGAAAATATAAAACTAATATAGCTACTATATCAGATCATGCAGATATAAAACATTTTCTTTATTTCAGGAAGTTGTATTGAACAGAACTGATTTATAAGATTTTTAAGTTGATGGTGCCAGACCAGGCAGTGGTGTGGTGAATAAAGCGTCAGCCTAAAATGCAGAGGACCCAGGTTCTAAACCCTGAGGCCACCAGATTGAGTGTGGGGTTGCTGGCTTGAGTGTGGAATCATAAACATGACACATGGTTGCTGGCTTAAGCTCAAAGGTCACTGGCTTGGCTGGAGTCCCTCTCCCCCTTCAAGGCACATATGAGAAAGCAATGAATGAACAACTAAGGTACCACAATAAAGAATTGATGTTTCTCATCTCTCTCCCTTCTCTGTCTATCCATCCCTGTCTCTCTCTCTCTCTTTCTCTCTCTCTCTCAAAAATAAATAAATAAATAAATAAATAAATAAATAAATAGACAATGGTGTGGTAAATGGAGCTCTCGTTCATATTCATCTTTTCTTTTTTATATATATTCAAACAGAAGAGTTACAGTAATCTAGGATCTACGTGCCAAGATTACCCAACCAAAGTATCAAGCAGAGGGATCTGCCCAGCAAGGACTGGCCACGCAGCATGTTCAGCGGCCACCAGAGGCACAATCCAAAGCAAATGAGAGAGAGAACAATACCCCCATTTTTTCTTTTGCTGCCTTTACCTTTAAAAGTGTTCCTTCTTAATCTAATTCATCTTGAAACCTGTTAGCACAGGAGCCCAAGAAATATACTTTGCAAGGATTGGACTTCTAATATATAGATCCAATTAGAGGAAGGAGGGGGGGAATTTGGGTGAAATGAGCACATTTTCTAATTTGTTTCCCAGCTGTTTATTCACTACCAATCCCCAATACACACATATTTTATTCCACTAGAGCAGGAAAAATGACCCTTTTATAAATAAAACAAATCATTTCAGTCTTTTTCTCAAAGTCCTATAATTGTCTTCCCATATCTCAGAGTAAAATCAAATTCATTATAGCAGCCTAAAACATTTACATGATCTGCCCCACTTTCCTCTTTGATCTAATCTCTACCTTTTCCCCCTAACTCAATTTTCTCCAGCCACTGTACTCAGCTTGTTTCAAAGGACACCAACAACCTGCCTAATTTGATCTTTTCAGCTGCTGGGATTCTCTTCCTGGGCTATCAGCTTGGCTTACTCCTACACCTGCTTTAGGTCATGCTCAAATACCACATTTCCAGGCTAAAAAATGAGTTAAATCCTTGGGCATCATAGTAATATGTTGAGAATAAATACTATATTGTAAAAAGATGGAATTGGGAGATTTATGTACTACCCCTTGCTTTTACTGATGTTGATTCCTTGATTATATTAAACTATGCAAATTTGACTCATCTTTGTTGTCTTCTATGACTTTATATCTTATAAAACATTACATTAATAAAGTAATAACTAAAAAATTGAACAAGCAGAAATGAAAATAAAGATGACACTTCAGAACACTTTTGTTGTTGCTATTGTTAATACAGTTAATTTCATGGTTCAGTTCAGTAGAGTATCTTGCTTGAATAAAATAATAATAGAGGAGAATGCAGTCAGAGAATACAGTAGACTAAAGCAACAATTTCATTATTATGCCAAAAACAAGTGTTATCTGAATTAATCATAGACTTGACAAATCTTCAAAATAAAGCTAATTTAGTAAAACACTCTTGTCCGAATGTTTCTCTCTTTGTCTTTTCTTTCTTTTAAAATTTTTTTATTAAATGATGACTAAATCATAGAGTTGGATGCCTTACATTTCAGAAATATTTATTTTCCCTCAATAAAACAGTAACAACAAAGCAATACATAATTTAAAAGTAAAATGTGATGACAAAGCAGAAATCAACAAGCAAGCACTTCCCTGCCTCATATTTGCCCTACATCTTATAAATAATTTCTTACCTGAATGAGATATTAGCTAAGTCACTTCCCTCGACCAAGATCAGTTTTTCCAGTATTGAGCTGCAATCTACCTGGCCAATCGACCTGTGGTAGTTAGCAAAACTGACCATATCCTCACTTTTTTCTATATCCATGCTCTTTTCATTGTGATTTTCAACTCCTCCCATCAAAAGGTGGAGGCTATTTCCTTGTCTCTGTACAGACATACCTTGGGAATTTGAGCTTCACTTGACTGTACTTCACAGATGTTGTATGTGGGGGTGGGGGGGGGGGAGGTTTCACAAATTGAAGGCAAGACCCTCCACCAGCAAAAAGATCATAACTGTGAATTGCAATACTTGCTTTATTTCAGTGGTCTGGAACTGAGCCTGCAGTATCTCCAAGGTATGCCTATACCTGAGTGGGCTGGCCTGGTGAAGAAAATGTGAAAGGAGTGAGTGTGCCATTTCAAGCCTAGACCTCAAGAGGTCTTGCATGTAGCCCTGTCTTTCAGAACTCTGCCATCATCATGTGTACAAGGCCAGACTAGCCACGAAAATGAATAAAGACTGTGTGAAAAGAGCTGTTCCAGCTGAGGCATCTGAATCAACCAGCCCACAACCTAAGCCAGCAACACACCATTTACGTATGATTACATGACTGACCCAGAAAATCACCCTGCTGAGCACAGTCCACATTGCCAATCTGTAGACATGTGAGCTTAAAGAATACTTGTTTAAGCCATTAAGCCATTATATTTTGGATGATTTTTTTTATGTGAGAGGCAGGGTGGCAGAGACAGACTCCCACATGCACCCCAACCGGGATCCACCTGGTAAGAGCCCACTAAGGGGCAATGTTCTGTCCATCTGGAACATTGCTTCATTGCTTGCAACTGAACCATTTTAGTAACTGAGACAGAGGCCATGGAGCCATCCTCTCAGCATCTGGGGCCAACTTGCTCAAAGCGCTTGAGCCATGACTGTTGGAGGAGAAGAGAGAGAGAGAGAGGTGGGAGAGGTAGAAAAGCAGATGATTTCTTCTCCTGTGTGCCCTGACCGGGAATTAAACCTGGGACTTCCACACACTGGGCCAATGCTCTACCACTAAGCCAACCAGCCAGGACCAGTTTGGATAAATTGTTATGAGGCAATAGCGTCTTTCTTCCTGGCAAATGAAAAAAAAAACCCCAAAAAACCTACAGATTTCATCTTAAATTACAGCTTGGGATTTAAATGCAAAAGCAACAGTTCTCTTTCAGGTTCAATAGGTTAGGTCAGGGGTCCCCAAACTTTTTACACAGGGGGCCAGTTCACTGTCCCTCAGACCATTGGAGGGCCAGACTATAAAAAAATCTATGAACAAATCCCTATGCACACTACACATATCTTATTTTAAAGTAAAAAAACAAAATGAGAACAAATACAATATTTAAAATAAAGAACAAGTAAATTTAAATCAACAAACTGACCAGTATTTCAATGGGAACTATGCTCCTCTCACCGACCACCAATGAAAGAGGTGCCCCTTCCGGAAGTGCGGTGGGGGCCGGATAAATGGCCTCAGGGGGCCGCATGTGGCCTGCGGGCCGTAGTTTGGGGACCCCTGGGTTAGGTAAAAGACCTGACTTGGGTGTTTCCACCAGAATCTCCTCACTAGAATACAATATTAGATGCAGGTGGATAGCACCAGGGCACTAAGTAGCAGAATAGGGAGTCCATCCCCTTAGAGCAGAGGTTCTCTCACAGCCAGACTGCACCACCAAGGATGCTCAAGATGCCAGCAGGAAACTCTACATCTAATCATTACTGCACTAACGAATTGCTTTGATTTCTAACTTTTACTTGATTGACTCACCTCTTTTGTAAAAAAGGAGGCTATAATTCTTAGACACAATTTACCAGACAAACTGAAGAAAGAATTCATAATCAAACACTAAAACTAAGACTAAATTCTTTTGGTAATACTAAATAAACATAGAACTAGAATATAATTGTATCTGTGGCTACAACTTTGGAGGGTAAGAAATATCCTCCTAATATATTCTGAGAACAAATGGACTGTGAGAATTTAAGCCTCTGCAAGAAGAACCAATATAAAGCACATAAAGATTAATAATAAAATAATATTTGAAAAACAAAATTAACAATCTTCATCTGAAAGAATTTCTGTGTGTAAAAACTTATTGCTACACACTTTCTAAAGTCTAGTGGACTATCCTCTGCCTTAGTAAATGTCCACAAATCCACCACTTGACATTTTCCCCCAGAATTCTTTTGTTTCTAGTCTGTTTATCATAAGACTTTGATTTTAAATGTTGATTAATTTTCTTAAGTAGAGCTTTCTGTCTTTCTTTAATTTCTGATGGTGAAATTATTTCTCTTATTATAAATCCATTTGAACAAACCAGCTAAAACAGATCCTTTTAAAAAGCTTATGGAATAGAATAGAAAACCCAGATATAAAACCACATATATATAGTCAAATAATTTTTGATAAAGGGGCCAACAACACACAATGGAGAAAAGAAAGCCTCTTCAATAAATGGTGCTGGGAAAACTGGAAAGCCACATGCAAAAGAATAAAACTGGACTACAGTTTGTCCCCCTGTATTAAAATTAACTCAAAATGGATCAAAGATCTAAACATAAGACCTGAAACAATTAAGTACATAGAAGAAGACATAGGTACTAAACTCATGGACCTGGGTTTTAAAGAGCATTTTATGAATTTGACTCCAAAGGCAAGAGAAGTGAAGGCAAAAATTAATGAATGGGACTACATCAGACTAAGAAGTTTTTGCTCAGCAAGAGAAACTGATAACAAAATAAACAGAAAGCCAACTAAATGGGAAATGATATTTTCAAACAACAGCTCAGATAAAGGCCTAATATCCAAAAGATACAAAGAACTCATAAAACTCAACAACAAACAAACAAAGACTCCAATAAAAAAAATGGGAAGAGGACATAAACAGACACTTCTCCCAGGAAGAAATACAAAAGGCCAACAGATATATGAAAAGATGCTCATCTTCTTTAGTTATTAAAGAAATGCAAATCAAAACTGCAATGAGATACCACCTCACACCTGTTAGATTAGCTATTATTAACAAGACAGGTAATAGCAAATGTTGGAGAGGCTGTGGAGAAAAAGGAACCCTCATCCACTGTTGGTAGGAATGTAAAGTAGTACAACCATTATGGAAGAAAGTATGGTGGTTCCTCAAAAAACTGCAAATAGAACTACCTTATGACCCAGCAATCCCTCTACTGGGTATATACCCCAAAAACTCAGAAACATTGATATGTAAAGACACATGCAGCCCCATGTTCATTGCAGCACTGTTCACAGTGGCCAGGACATGGAAACAACCAAAAAGCCCATCAATAGATGACTGGATAAAGAAGATGTGGCACATATACACTATGGAATACTATTCAGCCATAAGAAATGATGACATTGGATCGTTTACAGCAAAATGGTGGGATCTTGATAACATTATACGAAGTGAAATAAGTAAATCAGAAAAAACCAGGAACTGCATTATTCCATACGTAGGTGGGACATAAAAGTGAAACTAAGAGACATTGATAAGAGTGTGGTGGTTATGGGGGGAGGGGGGAAAAGGAAAGGGAAAGGGGGAGGGGGAGGGGCACAAAGAAAACTAGATAGAAGGTGACAGAGGAAAATCTGACTTTGGGTGATGGGTATGCAACATAATTGAACGACAAGATAACCTGGACATGTTATCTTTGAATATATGTATCCTGATCTATTGATGTCGCCCCATTAAAAAAATAAAATTATTAAAAAAAATTAAGTTTAAAAGCTTGAAGAAGCCTGGCCTGTGGTGGCGCAGTGGGTAAGGTGTTGACCTGGAACGCTGAGGTCACCAGTTTCAAATCCCAGGCTTGCCCGGTTAAGACACATATAAGAAGCAACTACTATGAGTTGATCCTCCCTACCCTCTTTTTCTCTCTCTCTCCTCTCTCAAATCAATAAACTGTAAAAACTTAAAAAAAAAAAGAAAGAAAGTTTAGAGAAAGCCCCACCCACTGACTCCCACTTATGTATTATTGTTCAGGACAGCTTAGCTTAAAAGACAATTGACACTCTCTACTAAGAAAGTGAAAACCCATTTTGTAATATAAAATAAAAAAATTAATCACTAAACTATAGAAAAATAAAATAAAATACATATATACATAGAAACATATATGTATAATGTTTCTGCCCCAAATTATGTAGGTAGCTTGTAGTCTATCTGTGACAAACACACACACACACACACACACACACACACACACACACACACACATATATATATAAAACTAACAGAAATTGAATTAAAATGTAAAATTAGTTTCTTAAAAAAATTCCAAAAAATGAGGGAAGTTATTACATTCAAATAGACAGTAAATTATAATTAAAATAATATAACTTTAAAAATATCATTAAGTTATACAAACCTATACAAACCTAGCCACCACAAATGCAGCCCATTAATTTATCCATTGTTTCAGTTCTGCCTACATCTCCTTTCTCTATCTAGTATTTTCTATTTTTTGTGTAAAAGTGATCTATCCTTTAGTTTTCTACAAGTTCTTTCAGTTCTTATTACCCATTATGCTGATCAAAACTTACTTTAAAAATAGCCTTAAGTTTAATAAAGAAGATAGAGAATCTTTGTCATTACTGTTTCAACTTTTAAAATTGGGCTCAGAGTTGAGTAAACCAATATAAACTTGGATGCTATTTCATCCATTCTGTCTTAAAGCTTTTTATTCAAAAGCATACTTAAGTTTCAGAAATAAACTAATCCTTGACTTTGTGACTTACCATTCTATACATCACATTTACTGTTTTAGAAACATGGTTGAAGGAATATACTCTAAAATTGGAGAAAAATTATTGCAAAGCCAAGTGTTATGAAACAAATCTCTTTTTCTAAGCACAATTATAGACTCACTCAGTTGAATCACCCTAACTTTAAGTTCTCCTGGCTCTTTTTTTTTATTATGGTTTATCAACCTTCCACACTCAAGATCTCTTTTATATTAATGTGTAAAGTAGAAAACTCTCCTCATAAAACCATCATATTATCTCTCACACATGCCTTTCTAATTTTGTAATATGCTAAATTGAAATTTTGCCTCTTAAATAAATATAGTTCAAAATAAGAAATTAAATCAGAGAATAAAACTTAGAATCTTAAATGTCAGTTGCTAAACAGTTGGTAAACCAATCTGTCTTATTCAAGATGCTGAAAGTCTGAGATTGGGATGCCCATGGTTAACTTCTAGTAATGACACTCTTCAGGGTTGCAGACTACTGACTTAAAATGCTTTCTGTCTCCCCACACCTTACAACAACACTGGCATTTTTACAGCAGTTTCTTTTACCCATAGATCATGGCCATCTCTCAATAAAAAAGTATAAGATGCAAAAACAAGGTGAAAGAGACAGAGAAAGCAAAAGAAGCAGACTCAGATGTAGCAGATTTGTTTGAAAGTTAAAACAACTATAACTGGCCTGACCTGTGGTGGCGCAGTGGATAAAGCATCGACCTGGAAATGCTGAGGTCGCCGGTTCGAAACCCGGGGCTTGCCTGGTCAAGGCACATATGGGAGTTGATGCTTCCAGCTCCTCCCCCATCTCTCTCTCCTCTCTCTCTCTCTCTTTCTCTCTCTGTCTTTGTCTCTCTCTCTCTCCTTCTCTCTCTCCTCTCTAAAATGAATAAGTAAAATTTAAAAAATTTAAAAAAAAAACCAGGTTTATAAAAAAAAATGGTAAATTTAAATTTAAAAAAAAATAAAATAAATAAATAAAACAACTATAACTAACATACTAAGGGATAAAGTAGACAGCATGTAAGAACAGCTAAATCAGAGAGATGAAAATTTTAACAAAGAACCAACAAGAGATGCTAGAGGTCAATTACCATAACAAAAACAAAGAATGTCTTTTATGGGATTATTAGTAGACTAAACATGGCTGAAGAAAGAGTCTCTGAGTTTAAGGATAGCTCAATAGAAACCTCCAAAACTGAAAAACAAAGAGAAAAAAATACTTAAAGAAAGAACAGACTATCCAAGAATCTGAGACAACTAAAAAGGGAATAACATATGCTGAGGTTGCCGGTTCAAAACCCTGGGCTTGCCTGGTCAAGGCACATATGGGAGTTGATGCTTCCTGCTCCTCCCCCCTTCTCTCTCTCTCCCTCTCTCTCTCTCTCTCTCTCTCTCCCCCCCTCTCTATAATGAATAAATAAAATTTTAAAAAAAGGAATAACATATATGTAATGGGAATACCAGAAGGAGAAGAAGAAAGAAAGAAAGAAAGAAAGAAAGAAAGAAAGAAAGAAAGAAAGAAAGAAAGAAAGAAAGAAAGAAAGAAAGAAAGAAAGAAAGAAAGAAAGAAAAAGAAGGAAGGAAGGAAGGAAGGAAGGAAGGAAGGAAGGAAGGAAGGAAGGAAGGAAGGAAGAAAGGAAGGAAGGGAGAAAGGGAAAGAGAAAAAGATGAAGAATTATTTAAGACAATAATGACTGAGAATTCCCAAAACTAATATCAGATACCAAACCACAGATTCAGGGAGCTTAGAAAATAACATGTAGGATTGCAAAAAAACAAAAAACAAAAAACAAAAAACCCAAAAAGCTACACTTAAACATATCAGTTTGAAATTTCAGAAAATCAAAGAAAAAACAAACAAACAACCAGAAGAAATACAAAAAAAGCATCTTAGATGTAAGGGAGCAAAGAGGAATAACCACATTACACTTCTCAGAAACTATGCAAGCAAGAAGAGAGTAAAGTAAAATATCTAAAATGTTGAGAGAGAAAAACACCAACCTAGAAATAGAGAAATATTTTTTGTTCATGGATAGGAAAACTCTGTTGTGAAGATGTTAGTTCTTCCCAACTTGATCTATAAATTCAATGAATTCCCAATCAAAATCCTAGTAACCAAAGCAATGATTAGAAAATTTATGAGGCCCTGGCCAGTTGGCTCAGCAGTAGAGAGTCAACCTGGTATGTGGACGTCCAGGGTTTGATTTCCGATCAGGGCACACAGGAGAAGTAACCATTTGTTTCTTTATCCTTTCCCCTCCTTCTCCTTCTCTCTTCCTTCCGCTCACGCAGCCATGGCTCAAATGGTTAGAGCGAGTTGGCCCCAGGCTCTGAGGATGACTCCATGGCCTCCCCTCTGGTGCTAAAATGGCTCTGTTACCAAGCAAAGGAGCAGTGGCACCAGATGGACAGAGCATTGCCCTCTAGTCGACTTGCAGGGTGGATCCTGCTTGGGGCACAGTAGTAGTCTGTCTCTCTGCCTCCTTGCCTCTCATTTAATATATACATATATAAAAAAGAAAGAAAATTTCTAGCATTTAATACATATCATTATATTAGTAAAGAAGACATGAAATCAATCATCTAATCTTCCAACTTAGAAAACTAGCAAAAGAGGAACAAATTAAAATCAAAGTAGGCAGAAGAAAATAAATAATAAAAATTATAGGAGATATCAATAAAATTAAAAATAAGAAATTAATAGAAAAAATTAATGAAACCAAAAGCTGATTCTTTAAAAAGGTCAATAAAATTTATAAGCTTCTGGCTGGACAAAAAAGAAAGGATACAAATGATTAATATCAGAAATGAAAGAGGGAACACTACTACAGATTCTATGAACATTAAAATGATATTAAAGGAATACTATGAACAACTCTATGCCACAAATTTGATAACCTAGATGAAATAGGCCAGGTTTTCAAAAGACACATCTGCGAATACTCACACACATATCCCCACTCAAAATGGAAAATCTAAATAGGCCTATAATCTATTTAAAAATTCAATCAATTATTATGCCATGTTATGCCAGCAGCATCCTCATATATCTCATGCATGACGACAGGGAGCACCTGTACCTTCTTCCCAATTTTGCTATGAATCTAAAACTGCTCTAAAAAATGTCTATTTAAAAAAGCAAAATTTTAGATGAGCACCTAATTTCTTTGAGATCAAGTCTAGCTATATAAATAAAATAGGGCATTAATGAAACCTGAGACATTATTCTAAAACCAGAATTAGTAAAATTTGAAGAACTCTATAAATATACATAAAAAGGTAGAAATGGCCTAGAACATGACACCGGCACCATTTTTTCAAATCTATTAAGACTCTGAAAAGCAGGTTCTTATGGGATGTGCAGATCAAGAGTAATAAAGAGCTAATGAAGGGCATCAAAAACATCCTGAGGAAGAATGAGGAAACCCTCAAGAAAGAGGAGCAGGAGAAAAAGCAGCCTTCTATCCAGCCCACTTTGGAGCTGGAAAGCACTGTCTGCGGGAGTGCATCTGTGAGCTGGAAGGCAGGGGCCTTGCTCAGCCCTGCTGCATTTACCCAAGCGGATGACAGGGAAGTACAAAGTGTTGCATCCACCGGGTGCGAGAACAAACGCCAGAGACTTTCAGGAGTTTAGATGTTACTTTATTGGCCAGTTTAACCTGCACAGGGGCAAACTCCCAAGATGTCCGGAGACACCGTGCTCACAAGGAACTGCAAATGGAAGCCACGCCTGGCGCTTACAGCCAGGTCCTTATATATCCTAAGTGAGCAAGCATTATACAGAAGCAGATGTGGCAGTTTAGCTGTTGGCTAGGGAGGTCGCATGCAACATAGCAACAGGGGCCGGCATAGCAACAGGGGCCGGTTTTAGCTTAGTGGCGAATTTCAAACATAAACTTCTGATAAGGGTCTCTGATCTTCTTTGTTCTCAGCCTCACAGGGGCCATATCAGCACTCCCTGTTCCTTCAATAGTTACACTCTTGGCAGCCCCAGCATATCAGTATTCCCTGAATCTAACACAAAGCAACTCTGAAAGCCAGTGCCCAGGACTGAGGCCCTAGGCCTGTAGGCTAGGGTTACCTTGGCCACAGGGAAACCTCTAGTTGTGTCCCCAGAGAGATTCTGAAAATAGAATGCTCCTTAATCACTCAAAAAAAAAAAGTATGTTTAAAGGAAGAAAATATTAATTTTATTTTAAGTGTAATAAAAATTGTCCCAAACAAATCCTAAAACAGTGTGTTATAAAGGTGCTTAAGAGCACTTTGAGAATAGGTGATTCCATGGCAACAGGACACGTTCATTCTTTCAGTGGAAGCATGCCGGATACTTGTATTGATAGATTCCCTTTGATGGGCTCATCTTAAGTCCGTGATTATTTAACTGCAGGTTGCAATGTATTTAAACAAATATTTTTATTTAAAAATAATATAAAATATTAAAGTACATTACATGTTATCAAGGAAAAGTGTTTTGTGAAGTTTATATTTACCTTTTACATGTTAGTATCATTTTCTGCTTCACAGTGTAAGATAAATTTCTTACTTTAAGTTTAAGGTAAGAAATATTTGAAAGCTACTTTCTAGTCATATTTGTATAGTTTGAATGGAAAGACTGATGCTAGAGTAACAGCAACTATAACTGACTTGTTTCTCCTACTAGCTTGGCATATGAATTGTTGTTTTTAACATATAAAAATGAAATGACTCTGAACCACCAATCCACAATAGTAATCTCATTCATCTTGTCTACAATTTCCTGATAACTAACAGAATCCAGCACTTTCTTTGCCTAAGGTATTTGTCTTGTTAGCATCCTCCCATCCCACTCACAGAACAGCAGGTAATGTGATCAACCCTGGAGGGAATTTCTTGTTTGTTTCTGTGTTTCATGGAGGAGGTGTAGCCATGGGGAAAAGTTGGTTGACCAATTAGCCACTGCAGTAGTCTGGCAGCAGTTTGTCAATATGTAGAGTGAAGGTGGAAATGCCTCTGTCCCCCAGAATTACATTAAGCTATTGTCACTCCATGCCACTCAAGCCTTGAGCCCCCTGTGTTAGAGCACTTCACAGTGCTCTAACATTTTTAGTTCTCTTCTACACAAACATCCGTTTTCTCCATGCATATGGATGGTGATGGGGAAGTTGAATGATCTATAACAACCACATGCTGTGCTCAGAAACATCCTTTTCCTACTGCCTCATTGAGAGAGTTCTGCTCTTCTAAGTCCAAAGAATGAATCTTACTATTTTGTGATGCTTAATATTAGACACGACCTTAAGCTTAGGGTGGTATTCACGGGAAGAGGGAAAAGCAAGAGGCATCTTAGAGATTCAGTGACTGTATTGCTCACTCCTGGCTTGTTTTCAATGTCCCCTCATTCCCCAACACCAAAATCATTCTTTCAGCTACAAATTATTCCACCACATTAGCCTCCAGGATCTGGAATCAGAGAAAGTTTCTTCCCCTACTTCCTGATTCCAGAATAGCAAACTGCCACATTGCCTATAATGGGATTATTGGCAGTTGGGATATCCTCTTTCTTTTACCCATTCATCTAAGTCAGTGGTAGTCAACCTGGTCCCTACCGCCCACTAGTGGGCGTTCCAGCTTTCATGGTGGGCGGTAGTGGAGCAACCAAAGTATAAATAAAAAGATAGATTTAACTATAGTAAGTTGTTTTATAAAGATTTATTCTGCCAAACTTAGCGAAAATTCAACATAAAGAACTTGGTAAGTAGTTATTATTATATGCTTTAACTTGCTATAACTCTGCTTTATAAATTTTATAAAGTAAAGTTACTTCCCTACTTTATAAATCACCATTACTGTGGAAACGGTGAACGGTTAGAAAATTTTACTACTAACAGAGATACAAAAGTGGGCGGTAGGTATAAAAAGTTTGACTACCCCTGATAAGTGGTTTGGATTGCCAAGGCATTCTCTTTGCTCTGCAGTCTTAGCCAGCCCTAGCTTTCTGTACTGTGAGAGACCTTTCTACACCTGGAGGCAGCATGTTTTCTGAGTCTTTTCTCCATCTTCAAATTATACACATTTGAAGTTAAACACTGAATTTATTGCTATATACCTGTATAACTTTGGGAAGCTTGCTTAGCTTCTCTAAACTTCAAGTGAGGTTATTTATATTTAAATGTTAAAACTATAATACACACTCAAAAATTGAATTTATTTTATTTTATGTATTTATTTATTTTAAGTGAGAGGAGAGGAAATAGTGAGACAGAAACCTGCATGCACTCCAACTGGGATCTACCCAGCAACCCCCATCTGGAGCTGATGCTGAATCAGCCAAGCTATTTTTAGGACCTGAGGCTGATGCACTTGAACCAACATAACTATCCTCAGCTCCTGGAGTGAACGCTGGGAGAGGAAAAGGGATAGAAGGGGGAAATGGAGGGGGCGTGTATGGCTAGTAGTTGCGGCTGTCACCATCATGGCCATTCATGTGCAGGTTCCCATTAGATTCAGACAGATGGTAAAGAAACAGTGGAGCTAAAAAATGGTGGGCCATTCCTTTACTCAAGACTCTCACTGGCTGACAAGCAAACACACAGGGCTCCCAAAGCCACTGACATATTCTCCAGTTTCACAACCAGGAGAATCTTCTCCAGTTTTTCCTAGAATCAAAGCCCTTGCCAGTCTCAGTGGAGCTCGCAAAAGCCCCTCACCTCTGTTCCCCATCTTCTTCTTCAAACTTTCAGCACAAACTGGCTTATTCTTCAGCATCCTGCATTCTCTCTGCTCTCACTCTGCAAACATGGCTTCTCTCTCCTCTAGCACAAATTAGCAAAACAGTAGCCCTTCCCAAGCAGGAAGATAATTTGCAATTTCACAGATCACACACCTGCTGCTGTCCAGTACCATTTTTTACACTAAAAGTGAGCAAACTCAAAAATTACAAATTTTACAAACTCATTTGCTCAACAGGAAGAGAAACAGATGGTCACGTCTTTTGTGTACCCTGAAGGGAAATCAAACCCAGGACAGGCATACACCAGGTCAACACTCTATCCACTGAGCCAACCAGCCATGGCCTTTCATTCTATATTTTGTCATCTAAAATGAACACATAGTAGAAGCTCAATAACTAATTGATTTAAATTTTTGTAAGAAGAAATTTTTTTTCAATTAATATCATCTATCGGGAAATTACCATATCTAATCCAAGAGGAATGTCAATCATGGAATTTGTTTTCAATTGTTAACAATGGTGAAATCATCTAAGCTTAGTTTAAGAACAAAAAGAATGTCAGTTGAATAAAGATGTGTTATGTTTTATAAAATGTCCAATAATAAGGTATGTGTTTATGAAAAAAAATATTAGAAAATACTGTGCTTTGAAGAGTGACAGAAAGTAATTATTCCAATAAGAATAACAATTACTAAAAATACCAATTCTGTTCATGATTGTTGTATTTCTGTTTGATGTGATAAAAACATTTTAATTTTTTTTCAAAACAAATGGCTATTTAAATTTGCCAGGTTAATTGTCACATCTTTTTGAATTTTCTCTCAAAAAAAAAATACAGTCTTTTGAATTATGTTCCCATGTCTCTCCTGAAACCTTTATAATAGAGGATTATATGGCTTCCCATGACCTAAAGGCAGTAAAATTAGTTGTTGAAATTTTTTGCATTATGTATCTAATGGCAGTAACTAGAGCTAGCCTCCTGCACACAAGAAGTATGCATGTTTGTAATAACCCTCTGGAGTACCTCTGGAAAAAATGCATCTTCCTACTATTACATAATGCAGATCAAAATAGTGTTAACTCCCATAGTGCCTGGAAATAAATTCTATTTGATTTATCTTCATTTTTCTAGATTAAAAAAAAAATCACACAAATTTTTTCAACTTTACAAATCTTTTGCCATAGCCTATCTGGATATATGAAATCCCATTTTTAAAGATTTATTTGCAAATCATAAGGATCTTCAAGCTTCAGGTATCTTTAATTAACATGCAAACAGGCCTACTAGGCATAGTACATTGACTTTTCTCATTCTCTAACACCCATGGGATTAAGTTAAGGGTGTGGACAAGGAACAGCAATTGTGATGACAGGGGGCTGGGTATATGTGGGAGTAACAGCATGAAAGTTGTAGGCACTTGGGGGAGTGAGTCTAAGAAAGTTACCTGAATTGAGAAAATAGAGCCCAAACCAAATATTTTCTACCTCACCTTGTATCTGTCTGGCTCTTGTCCTGAAAGTAGAAAAATATTAATAAAATTAGGTTATATAATAGGAAAACAATATTAAAAAGCTTCTTCAAGGACCCCAAGAGAAATGGGCTTCCACATATTATGATCTCAAAGCAGATGTATTAATTAGAGTGAGAATCCAAGGTCACTAGAAGCAAGAATCCCTCCTTTACGAATAAAGCTTCCACCTAAATGAGATGTTCCAACCAACTTTTACTCCTGACTAAATGAACTGCTGATAGACTGAGATGCCTAATGGAGAGCGAAATCAGGACACCCCACTGACCTCCCTGCCAGCCATGCTCATCCTGTCCCCGCCTTCCCCTCTAGTGGTCTCCCATTATCTGTCCTCCATGAAGCCCCCCTTTAGATCACCCTGCTTCCCCTCCTCCCCAAAACTTACAGATTCCTGGATTAATATAATTTTCTGAAGTCACCACATCTCCTGGAAAAGTACTGCTTTTACAAAGTTTTATTCTAAGCAGAGCTGCCTACACTCATAGCAGAAAATGACGAGGTCTCTTTAAATACAACGCTGCTTGGTCCCCACCCAGGTGGAGAAAAGGAACACAAAAGTGAGGCAAATATGTGATGTCTGCAAAGAGTCATCTGCATCTACTCCTGGCTGCCCTTCTCTGCCAGTTACCTGCCTTCCCACCAGCTTTCTTCTTTCACATGTCAAATACTCTCATTAAAGGCTCAACTCCCTTCTCACAGGAATGTACACTTTGGAATAGCAAACATCTCATTTCTTCCTCTTTTATACCCCAGAATCTGTAACTTCCACCCAAATCTTTCTACCTATAGTCTGTTTATCATATTTGATCCCCTTCAGTCTGATTGTCAGGGGACCTCCTTCCTGTAATTCCCACACCTTTCTCCAGGATTATCAACTAGAACAGTATCATCTGCTTGCACTGCCCCGTTATTATAATCTCACAGACACAAGAAGAATAGCCTAGAGTGTAGTTATTTCTCTTCCTTTTGCTGTATTAAACAATTAGATTATGTAATAAAAGAATAGTAATTAAAATGCTGTTTCCAGATACATTTAGAAAAAGGTAATTAGTGTCTCTAGGCCTCAGCCACCTCACCTGTAAAATGGGTAAAAATTTCTACCTCACAACAGTGTTGCGGAGATCAATACATTAACATAGGTGTGCCTCCAGGGAAACAGTTGGCAGGTCCTTCTTCAGGAAAAATTAGTTCTAAGAATGAGTTGAGGCCCTGGCCAGTGGCTCAGTGGATAGAACGTCAGCCCAAAGTATGGATGTCCTGGGTTTCATTCCCGGTCAGGGCACAGAAGAGAGGCAACCATCTACTTCTCTCCCCCTTCTCTCTCTCTTCTCCTCCCACAGTGGCTCGATTGCTTCAGACATGGCCAGATGTTGAGAATAGTTCCATTAGAGCATATCAGCCTAAAATGCTAAAAATAGCTTCGTACTGGAGCATCTGCCCCAGATGGAGTTGCCAGGTAGATGCTGGTTGGGGCACATTTGGGAGTCTGCCTCACTGTCTCTCCTCTTTTGTTAAAGAAACAAAATAAAATAAAATAAAAATAAATAAATAAATTGAAAGAAAATTACAATTGCTAGTGGATGATTTTCATCAGTGGTAGTTTTGTGCACTGGGAGGGATATTATGGCATACTTTATAATTTTTTAGATTTTTTAGAGTTTCCTGATAATTTCTAACATTAATAATTTTTTATTTTGCCTAGAAATCAGTAGATTCTCAGATTTCAGAGGAATGAAACAGTCATTCCTTTTCTGTCTACTTACTTAACTTTGTTTACATAATTACTGTTATTCCTACTATACTTTAGTATTAAGGTATTGATGTAGCAATATAAATTAACTTTATCTTAAACTAAGAGTGCCTAAGTAGAAGAATTGTGTGTTAATCTCTATTGAATATCCAGTGACCATTTTGTCTGATTAGTAAATTGATGTTTAATAAGTGCTCATTGAATTAATTTATCAATTATTTATTTTCAACTCTGAGATATTTGGAAGTAAATGTGTCATAATATGACAATTATATAATACTTGTATAAATTAACTTGATTATTTCTTTATGTAAAACTTGCAGAGGCATTTTTTATGTTATAACACAAAATCTTACCATGACAGTAATGAGAAAATTTTAATCAAATAGCATAATATAACGCTTAATATCATAGATATTGCAGACAGCATTTTTTCTTTTAATAGCTGTGTTAAGTAAGTTACTTAACTTCTCTGTGTCTTAAGATACTAATTTCTCAACTTTATTTTTTGTGACAGAGACAGAGCAAGACAGAGAGAGGGACAGATAAGGGACAGACAGACAGGAAGGGAGAGAGATGAGAAGAATCAATTCTTCATTGTAGCACCTTAGTTCATTGATTGCATTCTCATATGTGCCTAGACTGAGAGGCTACAGCAGAAAGAGTGACCCCTTGCTCAAGTCAACGACCTTGGGCTCAAGCTGGTAAGCCTTGCTCAAACCAGATGTGCCCGCGCTCAAGCCAACGACATTGGGGTTTCAAACCTGGGTCCTCTGGGTCCCAGTCTGATGCTCTATCTACTTCCCCACTGCCTGGTCAGGCAAGATACTAATTTCTAAAATGGAATTTATATTGATAATAGAATATTTTATAATAATATTGATAATACCTAACTCATGTAACAGTTATCTACAGTTATTGGATCAATAAGGTTTTCTCTCTTGGGTCATAT
Organism: Saccopteryx leptura; assembly: GCF_036850995.1. NCBI lineage: Eukaryota > Metazoa > Chordata > Mammalia > Chiroptera > Emballonuridae > Saccopteryx > Saccopteryx leptura. The sequence continues at coordinate 71,759,136 of NC_089507.1, read as the reverse complement.
TGTTAATTTTTATTTTTCTAAAATATTATCTATCCTTTTTAACATTTATTTTTAATTTATTATGTTGCTATGGTTTTGAAAATGTTATCTATTTTATTTAGATATTCAAACTAATTACAAAAATTGTATATAAATTCCTTTGTACAAAAAATTTTAAAAATATATCAGTAGGTATATCCTTTTCTCATTCCTCATGATTGACCTATTTTCCTTTTTTCATCACATTATCCAATGGTTTTCTACTTTTATCATCTTTGAATATTGTATTATTTTTTATTGATCATACCATTTTTTGTTTTAGTTTTTTTGTTTTGTCTTTGATGTATCTTTTTTTTTTCTTCTTACAGTATAAGAGCTTAATTCTCTAAACACCTCTGCTTATTTAAGGTTAAATGTTTTTATTAATAATGTATTCATGGCTAGAATACATCTCAAAATAATAGAATCTTCTGATATATGAACAAGGTCTATACCTTCATTTATTTAAGGCTTCCATTTCTTTCAGCAATTTTTTCAATTTTTTTGTGTGTATAAGTATTGGACATATTTTGCTAAATTTTGATGCTAATGTAGACAAGGTTTTTGTTTTGTTTTGTTTTGTATTTTTCTGAAGTTAGAAGTGGGGAGGCAGTCAGACAGACTCCCGCATGCGCCCAACCAGGATCCACCTGGCATGCCCACCAGGAGTCAATGCTCTGCTCATCTGGGGCGTTGCTCTGTTGCGGCTGGAGCCATTCTAGCACCTGAGGTGATGCCATGGAGTCGTTCTCTGTGCCCAGGCCAACTTTGCTCCAATGGAGTCTTGGCTGAGGAAGGAGAAGAGAGAGAGAGGAAGGAGAGGGGGAGGGGTGAGAAGCAGATGGGCGCTTCTTCTGTGTGCCCTGGCTGGGAATTGAACCCAGGACTTCCACATGCAGGGCTGATGCTCAACCACTGAGCCAACCAGCCAGTGTGACAAGATTTTTAAAAAATATATTTTATTTATTGATTTTAGAAAGAGGAGAGAGAGAAAAACTATTGGGGGAGGAATGGGTATGTGCCTTGACTGGGCAAGCCTAAGGTTTTGAACTGGTGACCTCAGCATTCCAGCTCAATGCTTTATCCTCTGCATCACCATAGATCAAGCAACAAGTTTTTTATAAGTTTATAATTGCTCTCTCATTTTCAAAAATTTTAGTTTAATATAGTGTGTATAGACAGAACATATAATTTAGAGAATTATTTAGTGAAACTATATGGTCAATTTTTATAAATATCACTGAGGTGCATTACAAGAAATGTAAATTAGATATGTTTATTTTATGCTTATGTATAATATTTTATAACTGCTTTATTAAACAATCTTTCATTGTCTAATTCAGTTTTATATGTTTAGTCTATTGAATTCTAAAAAAAGTTTTTGTTTTTGTAAAATTGAGAATGTATTGCATTATTTTTATATTTCTGCTGGGATTTATTTAAATTGTTTTGATGTTATATTATTTGATGTTAAAAATTTATGTCTGTTACACGTTCTTTTAACCACTTCTGTTCTTGTTGCCAGTTGTCTGAGGTTTCTATTATTACCTTTTTATAGACAGCCTTTTAATTAATTTTGTATTAGGTATGTCTCCTACAAACAGCTTGTGGCCATATATTTTATCTACAACTAAATGTGTTTAACCCTTTTAAAAAAATAATTTACTGAACGTTTATTTTAGGAAATATATTTAGAATTCTTTTTGTACTTTCTTTTACCTTTTTTTATTCATCATACTTTTTTTGTTGATTCATTCTGTGTGTCTACAGTTTATTGGTATAATTGCATTCCTTTGATTTTGTTTTTCTATTTATTAATGGTTTTGAAGTTAAAAAATCTATTTTTATTACTTTTTGTGACCATCTTAACTTAATAAAATTTAAACTTATGTTCTATTCTACATACATAACAATTTAATTAATATTGACTGTCCAAATAGTTCAAAAGCTTTTCCCAATAGTAGTCTCCTCTATTACTCTCCCAAATTACCACCTGAAAGCTTCTTTGACTTAAATTTTAAAATGTTACTAGTTTGTTTATAATAACACCAACACCTGTGTAGTGTTAACACTAAATTTACTTATTTCTTTGATAATCAATCTCTTGTGTCTTGATTTCTGTCTTATCCACTCTTGGATTCTCTTTCCCTTTTGCTGAAATAAATTCTGAAATAATTATTTTAAAAAGAATTTCATGGTAATATATTAGTTAGCAATGTTTTTGTCTGCAAGTAAAATATAAGTATATCAGTAGCTTAGACAAATAGGCATTTATTTGTATCTCATAACTAGAAGAATAGATACAGGTGGCTGCTAGACTTAGTTCCAGGATACATATTAAGCCAGAGATGATACATTTTTTAAACATTTATCTTTGGTATTATTTTATATTTTGCAATATCTCAGTCATTCAGAAAAGTATAGAGAATAATATAAAAATACCTATGTACCGCCTGACCAGGTAGTGACACAATGGATAGAGCATCAAACTGGGATGCAGAGGACACAGGTTCAGAACCCCAAGGTCACTGGCTTGAATGCATGCTCACCACCTTGAGCATGGAGTCACTGGCTTGAGCGTGGGATCATGGACATGGCCCCATGGTTGCTGGCTTGAGCCCAGTGGTCACTGGCCTGAAGCCCAAGGTCACTGACTTGAGTCCAAAGACATTGGCTTGAGGAAAGGGTCACTCACTCTGCTGTAGACCCCCAGTCAAGGCACATATGAGAAAGAAATCAATGAACAACTAAAATGCCACAAAAGAATTGATGATTCTCATCTCTCTCCTTCCTGTCTGTCCTGATTTGTCCCACTCTCCGACTTTCTCTCTGTCTCTCTCAAAACAAAACAAAAAACTTATGTACCTAACAGCCACATTAACAAACTGTTAGCATTCTAGAATACTTACATCATATCTCTTTTTTAATTTATGTAAAAGGTTAAGATATAACAGTGAAAGGGTTCTGTTCTCTCCCCAAGAGCTGCATTTAGTTTCTATTAACTAAAGCAGGGGTCTCAAACTTGTGGCCCGCGGGCCGCATGCGGCCCACCGAACAATTTTGTGCAGCCCGCAGACTAATCCACGAATTTCAAAATAATTTTGATCAAAACTTCCTGTGAGCATTAGGTTCCTTCTGGCCCCACAGGCTGACCAGCCTCCAGGTTCTACCTCACTTATCACTTTGTGTTTTAATTTCATTTCCTCAAAGATCTTTGCCTTGCTTCTAAAAATGACTAAGTCTTTATAATGTTCACTTGTCATGTTAAAGCTACTACCATTTATGAGTTAGGAAAGACAGATCCTCAGAATGTATGACTTATATTTGTTTTGGCTAACGCACGGGGGAAATCATTTTCAAATTGTATTGCTGAATTATATTTAAATTTATATAAATTTGTAGGTCTATATATGTATATTTATATTTTTTATATTTTTAAGGTTGATAATGAAGTTCTCACATTGATATTTTTTAATTTATCATGTCTTTTCTTACATCATTACTTGAAAAACATACAAATTCCCAGAAGCATTTGTCTTTTCTTGAATGAGGAAATATGTGTTGATTTTATATCTCTTTGTGGTATTTGAACACAAATCAATTGCAGGAGACTCACAATAAAATGGAAAGGATTCTGTTTATTTTCATGTTCACCAATTAGTTTTTTAAGGCCCTGAAAGTGTACTGTTCTCACTAAAATAAATAGTGCCATCTACTGGTTTAATTTTTGTCATAAAGACGGTAGAGTAAAATGAGAGTTGTTGGGATTGCACATTGCTGTTAATTTGATTTCACCCTGCTTTCACCCTCATTGAAGAACAAGCAGGAGAACCCTGACCTAAAACCCTTATTTGTTTCAATTCAATAATGGTACCATCTTTATAAGTGATGAGCACTTTGGGACCTGGAACTAGCCATGTTTAAGTAGGTAAACAAGAATTTTTTTTATAGCACATTAGCTTTCTCTAGTTCTTTTAAAATTATTTTCTTCAGCGGAAAAATGTATATAATAAATTAAAGCTACTGAGTATTTTTTAGTATTATTGTAACACAGGAAGAAACACTTTAGCTTCTGGAATAAGGGGACCAGACAGAATGACTTGCATGTTAATACATCCATCCTTAATGACTTGCCTCTTCTAGAAGTCTGGGGCTTGACCTGGGGCTGCTTGGTACATCTGTCAGCTTGATGCTCAGTAGTGAGTGAGAAGGAGGTAGCAGGTGACATGAGAAATAGCTAAGTTAGGCCCTGACCGGCTGGCTCAGCGGTAGAGCGTCGGCCTGGCGTGCGGGGGACCTGGGTTCGATTCCCGGCCAGGGCACATAGGAGAAGCGCCCATTTGCTTCTCCACCCCCCTCTCCTTCCTCTCTGTCTCTCTCTTCCCCTCCCGCAGCCAAAGCTCCATTGGAGCAAAGATGGCCCGGGTGCTGGGGATGGCTCCTTGGCCTCTGCCCCAGGCACTAGAGTGGCTCTGGTCGCGGCAGAGTGACGCCCCTCGCATAGCATCGCCCCCTGGTGGGCGTGCCGGGTGGATCCCGGTCGGGCGCATGCGGGAGTCTGTCTGACTGTCTCTCCCCATTTCCAGCTTCAGAAAAATACAAAAAAAAAAAAAAAAAAAGAAATAGCTAAGTTAGATGGCAATTACATATCCCAAATAAAAGCTTAGTTTTTTGAAGGTTAATGTGTTAGAACTTTAGAATAAAACAGTAACTTTCCTATAAAAATCATGTCAGTAAATAGCTATTTAAAATAGCCTTATCCATTTAGAGAAAGACAATTACCATATGATCTTACTTATATTAGAAATCTAATAAACAAAATAAACATACAACATAAAAACAAGAAACAGACACATAAATACAGAGAACAGACTGGAAGCTGTCAGAGGGGTGGAGGTAGGGATATGGATTAAAAAATGTGACAGTATTAAGAAAAAAGAAAAAAAAATAGTCAACAGTGTGGTGATTACCAGTGGGAAAGGGAGTGTTGGGGAAGGTAGGAGAATATAAAAGGGGATAAATGGTGATGGGTAAGGACTTCACTGGGGGTGGTGAACACACAATGCAATATATAGATGATGTATTATAGAATTGTACATCTGAACCTATATAGTTTTATTAATCAATGTCACCCCAATAAATTCAATATAGAAAATTAATTTAAAAATTAAGTGGGGTCCTGGCCGGTTGGCTCAGTGGTAGAGCATCGGCCTGGTGTGTGGGAGTCCTGAGTTTGATTACCGGCCAGGGCACACAGGAGAAGCGCACATCTGCTTCCCCACCCCTCCCCCTCTCCTTCCTCTCTGTCTCTCTTTCCCTCCCGCAGCCGTGGCTCCATTGGAGCAAAGTTGACCCGGGCGCTGGGGATGGCTCTGTGGCCTCTGCCTCAGGCACTAGAATGGCTCTGGATGCAACAGAGCAACGCCCCAGATGAGTAGAGCATCTCCCTCTGGTGGGCATGCCGGGTGGATCCCTGTCCGGCACATGCGGGAGTCTGTCTGACTGCCTCACCATTTCCAGCTTCAGAAAAATACAAAAAGGAAAAAAAAAAATTAAGTGGAACAATTATAAATTTTTAAAAAGGTAGTGTTATCATGTCTTATTAGATTTGACTTCAGACAGCAGATTCAATTCCAACCCCTTGAAAATTACCTTCCTGATGTCTGTAGCCCCTAAAATCACTTTCTGTGTTCACTGAACCCTACGTTTATTGGAGACCTTAATATTTCAGTTCATCAATAATATCATTTCTAGGCAATAGATCCCTCATTATAAATCCTAGGTATAAACAGTACAGCTATCTAAAGCCATAACTTTAAGACTGATTAGCAGTCAAATCTCATACTAGAGAATTTTGAAGACCCAATGCCATTTTTTTTTAATTTTAATAATTTTATTTTTTTAATGGGGTGACATCAATAAATCAGGATACATATATTCAAAGATAACAAGTCCAGGTTATCTTGTCATTCAATTATGTTGCATACCCATCACCCAAAGTCAGATTGTCCTCTGTCACCTTCTATCTTGTTTTCTTTGTGCCCCTCCCCCTCCCCCTTTCCCTCTACCATTCCCCCCTCCCCCCCCGTAACCACCACACTCTTATCAATGTCTCTTAGTTTCACTTATATGTCCCACCTACGTATGGAATAATGCAGTTCCTGGTTTTTTCTGATTTACTTATTTCGCTTCGTATCATGTTATCAAGATCCCACCATTTTGCTGTAAATGTTCCGATGTCATCATTTCTTATGGCTGAGTAGTATTCCATAGTGTATATGTGCCACATTTTCTTTATCCAGTCATCTATTGACGGGATTTTTGGTTGTTTCCATGTCCTGGCCACTGTGAACAATGCTGCAATAAACATGGGGCTGCATGTGTCTTTACGTATCAATGTTTCTGAGTTTTGGGGGTATATACCCAGTAGAGGGATTGCTGGGTCATAAGGTAGTTCTATTTTCAGTTTTTTGAGGAACCACCATACTTTCTTCCATAATGGTTGTACTACTTTACATTCCCACCAACAGTGTATGAGGCTTCCTTTTTCTCCACAGCCTCTCCAACATTTGCTATTACCTGTCTTGCTAATAATGGCTAATCGAACAGGTATGAGGTGTTATCTCATTGCCATTTTGATTTGCATTTCTCTAATAGCTAAAGAAGGTGAGCATCTTTTCATATATCTGTTGGCCATTTGTATTTCTTCCTCCTGGGAGAAGTGTCTGTTCATATCCTCTTCCCATTTTTTTATTGGATTATTTGTTTGTTTGTTGTTGAGTTTTATGAGTTCTTTGTATATTTTGGATATTAGGCCCTTATCTGAGCTGTTGTTTGAAAATATCATTTCCCATTTAGTTGGCTTTCTGTTTATTTTGTTATCAGTTTCTCTTGCTGAGCAAAAACTTCTTAGTCTGATGTAGTCCCATTCATTAATTTTTGCCTTCACTTCTCTTGCCATTGGAGTCAAATTCATAAAATGCTCTTTAAAACCCAGGTCCATGAGTTGAGTACCTATGTCTTCTTCTATGTACTTAATTGTTTCAGGTCTTATGTTTAGATCTTTGATCCATTTTGAGTTAATTTTTGTACAGGGGGAGAGACTGTAGTCCAGTTTCATTCTTTTGCATGTGGCTTTCCAGTTTTCCCAGCACCATTTATTGAAGAGGCTTTCTTTTCTCCATTGTGTGTTGTTGGCCCCTTTATCAAAAATTATTTGACTATATATATGTGGTTTTATTTCTGGGATTTCTATTCTGTTCCATTGGTCTGAATGTCTATTTTTCTGCCAATACCATGCTGTTTTGATTCTCGTGGCCCTAAATATAGTTTGAAGTCAAGTATTGTAATGCCCCCAGCTTCATTCTTTTTCTTTAGGATTGCTTTGGCTATTCGGGGTTTTTTATAATTCCATATAAATCTGATGATTTTTTGCTCTATTTCTTTAAAAAAGTCATTGGAAGTTTGATGGGAATTGCATTAAATTTGTATATTGCTTTGGGTAATATAGCCATCTTGATTATATTTATTCTTCCTAGCCAAGAACAAGGTATATTCTTCCATCTCATTATATCTTTTTCGATTTCCCTTAACAGTGGTTTATAGTTTTCATTATATAAGTCCTTTACATTCTTTGTTATGTTTATTCCTAAGTATTTTATTTTTTTTGTTGCAATCGTGAAAAGGATTATTTTTTTGAGTTCATTTTCTAATATTTCATTGTTGGCATATAGAAAGGCTATGGACTTTTGTATGTTAATTTTGTATCCTGCGACCTTACTATATTGGTTTATTGTTTCTATTAATCTTTTTGTGGAGTCCTTTGGGTTTTCGATGTATAGGATCATATCATCAGCAAAAAGTGATACTTTTACTTCTTCTTTTCCGATATGGATGCCTTTTATTTCTTTGTCTGGTCTGATTGCTCTGGCCAGAACTTCTAGCACCACGTTAAATAAGAGTGGAGAAAGTGGACAACCCTGTCGTGTTCCTGATTTAAGGTGGAAAGTCCTCAGTTTTACGCCATTTAATTTGATGTTGGCTGATGGTTTATCATATATGGCCTTTATCATGTTGAGATATTTTCCTTCTATACCCATTTTGTTTAGAGTCTTAAACATAAAATTGTGTTGTATTTTATCGAAAGCCTTTTCTGCGTCTATTGATAAGATCATGTGGTTTTTGTTCTTTGTTTTGTTGATATGGTGTATTACGTTAACCGTTTTACGTATGTTGAACCATCCTTGAGATTCTGGGATGAATCCCACTTGTTCATGATGTATTATTTTTTAAATATGTTGTTGTATTTGATTTGCCAGTATTTTGTTTAGTATTTTAGCATCTGTATTCATTAGAGATATTGGTCTGTAGTTTTCTTTCTTTGTTCCATCCTTGCCTGGTTTTGGTATGAGGGTTATGTTGGCCTCATAAAATGTGTTTGGAAGTATTGCTTCTTCTTCAATTTTTTGGAAGACTTTCAGTAGAATAGGAACCAAGTCTTTTTTGAATGTTTGATAAAATTCGCTGGTATAGCCGTCAGGGCCTGGACTTTTATTTTTGGGGAGGTTTTTAATGGTTTTTTCTATTTCTTCTCTACTGATAGGTCTGTTTAGGCTTTTTGCTTCTTCTTGACTCAGTCTAGGAAGGCTGTATTGTTCTAGGAATTTATCCAGTTCTTCTAGGTTGTTGAATTTAGTGGCATAAAGTTTTTCATAGTATTCTACAATAATTCTTTGTATATCTACGGTGTCCATGGTGATTTCTCCTCTTTCATTTTGGATTTTGTTTATATGAGTTCTTTCTCTTTTTTCCTTGGTAAGTCTTGCCAAGGGTTTGTCAATTTTGTTGATCTTGTCAAAGAACCAGCTCCTTGTTCTATTAATTTTTTCTATAGTTTTTCTGTTCTCTAATTCATTTATTTCTGCTCTGATTTTTATTATCTCCTTTCTTCAGCTGGTTTTGGGTTATCTTTGTTCTTCTTTTTTTAGTTCCTTAAGGTGGGAAGTTAAGTGGTTCACTTGGGCTCTCTCTTGTTTGTTCATATATGCCCTAAGTGATATGAACTTCCCTCTTATTACTGCTTTTGCTGCATCCCATAGATTCTGATATGTCGTATTGTCATTTTTATTAGTCTGTATATATCTTTTGATTTCTGCACTTATTTCTTCTTTGACCCATTCATTTTTTAAAAGTATGTTGTTTAGTTTCCACATTTTTGTGGGATTTTTTCCGTCTTTTTTGCAGTTGAATTCTAGTTTCAAGGCTTTATGATCAGAAAATATGCTTGGTACAACTTCAATTTTTCTGAATTTGCTGATGTTGTTTTTGTGGCCCAACATATGGTCAATTCTTGAGAATGATCCATGTACACTGGAGAAAAATGTATACTCAGTCACTTTGGGATGAAATGTCCTGTAGATGTCTATCATATCCAGGTGCTCTAGTGTTTTGTTTAAGGCCACTATGTCTTTGTTGATTCTCTATTTGGATGACCGATCTAGAGCTGTCAGCGGTGTATTGAGGTCTCCAAGTATGATTGTATTTTTGTCAGTTTTTTTTTTTAAGATCAATAAGTAGCTGTCTTATATATTTTGGTGCTCCTTGGTTTGGTGCATATATATTAAGAATTGTTATGTCTTCTTGATTCAGTGTCCCCTTAGCCATTATGAAATGGCCATTTTTGTCTCTGAGTACTTTTCCTGTCTTGTAGTCAGCATTATCCGATATGAGTGTTGCTACACCTGCTTTTTTTTGGATGTTATTTGCTTGGAGTATTGTTTTCCAGCCTTTCACTTTGAATTTGTTTTTATCCTTGTTACTTAGATGAGTTTCCTGTAGGCAGCATACAGTTGGATTTTCTTTTTTAATCCATTCTGCTACTCTGTGCCTTTTTATTGGTGAGTTTAATCCGTTTACATTTAGTGTAATTATTGATACTTGTGAGTTCCCTATTGCCATTTTATATCTTGCTTTCTGTTAGTTTTGTGTCTTGTTTGATCTTTCTCTTTCGTTTTTCTATCTTTTGTTTTTATTTGGTTGTATTCCATACATCTTTCCTCTGTTGCTATCTTTTTTATCTCATGTGCTTCTGTGGTGGTTTTTTCAATGGTGGTTACCTTTGAGTACTGAAAAGGGTCCCTACCCTGTTCATTGTAGCGAACTATTTTGTGAGTACTTTTGCACTCCATCGTCCTTTGCTACTGTTAATCTCCATCTTCTCCCCCTCTTTCTTTTTGTTGTTGTCACAGTTTAAATTTGGTTTTATTGTGTTCTTCTTGGAGCTTTTTTTTGTGGCTCTGTTTTTTTTTTTTTTGTTCTTTGTATCTGATTGGAGAACCCCCTTTAGTAATTCCTGGAGTGGGGGTTTTCTGATGATAAATTCCCTCATCTTTTCTGTATCTGTGAATTTTTTTATTTCTCCTTCATATTTGAAGGATAGTTTTGATGGTTATAGTATTCGTGGCTGAAAGTTCCTCTCTTTCAGGACTTTAAATATTGGGGTCCACTCTCTTCTAGCTTGTAGAGTTTCTGCTGAGAAATCTGAAGATAATCTAATGGGCCTTCCTTTATATGTTGTATTCTTCTTTTCCCTGGCTGCCTTGAGAATTTTTTTTTTTTGCTGCTGGTTTGTGTCAATTTCATTATGATATGCCTTGGAGTAGGTTTGTTGGGGTTAAGAAAACTCGGAGTTCTGTTTGCTTCTTGAACTTGAGGCTGTAGTTCTTTCCACAGGCTTGGGAATTTCTCATCTATTATTTGTTTGAGTATGTTCTCCATTCCATTTTCTCTCTCTTCTCCCTCTGATATACCTATTATTCTTATGTTATTCTTTTTGATGGAGTCAGATAATTCTTGTAGGGCTAACTCATTTTTTTTAATTTTTGAGTCTCTTTCTTCTTCTCTCTGTTGTGCCTCAAGTTGCTTGTCTTCTATTTCACTAATCCTCTCTTCTATCTGACCTGTTCTATTAGCTAAGCTTGTTACTTCGTTTTTCAGCTCGTGAATTGAGTTTTTCATCTCTGTTTGATTTGTTTTTATAGTTTCAATTTTCTTGGGCATATATTCTTTGTGTTCATTGAGTTGTTTTCTGAGCTCCCTAAATTGCCTTTCTGTGTTTTCTTGTATATCTCGGAGGATTTTTAGGATTTCTATCTTGAATTCTCTGTCATTTAGCTCCAAGGTTTCCAATATATTAAATTTTTTCTCCATAGATTTTTCCTCATCTAGCTCTGTTACCTCTCTTTCTTTTGTATTCATGATATTTGATTTTCTCTTCCTTAATGGCATCTGAGGGTGGTTTTGTTGATAGTATTAATGAGATTTAATAAAGAATAAAAAGTTAAAAAAAATAAAAAAATAAAAAACCGAAAAGAGTTGTTTTTTTTAAAAAAAATTAATAATGAAAAAAGAAAAATAAAATAAAATAAAAATTTTTAAAAAAGGAAATTATTCCCCCCCTCCTTTTTTCCTCTCCTCTCCTCTCCCCTCTTTCTTGAGAAAATCTTGTGGTGAACTGTGAATTATAACAAACAATGCCTGTGATGGAGGGCCTGAATGAGGAAAAGTAATAAAGGGGCAAAAAAAAGAAAAAAAAAGATAAAGAAAAAAAAAAAAAGAAAAAGGTGGTATGGACCCACAAAAAGCAAATAAGGAAAAAATTTGGTTCAAGAATAAAGTGATTTGCTTTTAGGTGTTGGTTGTCTAAGAGTTATGATGAGAGGAATAAGAGGAAAACAGAAAAATGGGGAGACAAATTAAAAAATTACTATTGTATTTAGTGGAACAAGAACTAGATAAAATGGAGAGCCAGGGATGGGAGCACTGCTAGTGAGTTAAAAAGGTGAAGAAAAAAAAACCCCAAAATGCCACAAACATAAGTTTGAGTCCCAGATAAGATAATTTGTTTGTAATTGAGGTTTGAATGAGAGGAGATATGAAGGAGAAAGGAAGAAACTAATATAGAGGGAGAAAAGAAAGAGAGAGAGAAAAAAAGAGGGAACCACTAAAAGAAGAAAAAAGAAAGGAGAGAGAGAGAGAGTTAAGGGTTTTGGAGTGCAACCCTCATAGAGAGAAAGGAAGAGGAGAGAAAAGATAATGGGAGATGTAACACTTAGGCGTAGTGTAGTTCAAGGAGAGGAGAGAGTAAGACCAGCAGAGAGTTAATCGGCCAAATTGGAGGAGGAAAAAAGTATCAAGAATGAAGATAAGAGAAAAGACGAACAAATATAATAAAATGGGATAGGTTATAAAGTCTGCAGATTATTCTTGATTTTGAGAGGTTATCTTCTTGCTTTTTCTTTTCTCTCCCTCTTCCTGGTCGGTGACTCTGTACCCCGGGTTCTGCCCCTTTGGCACGCTCAGGTAGAGGTTTGCAGTTGATAAGTCTCTATGGCAATGTCATGTATTGTGCTTTAGTCTTGTTGGCAGTCGAAGCTCATTAGCATTTATAGGCTCTGACAGTGAGAGAGTCCGTGTTCCTGGAGCCTTTCTCCTAGTCTTTCCTTCCTCAATTAGTAGCCTGATAATCCAGCTATGGGGTTGCTGCTGCCTCTGCCTGGATAGTAAGAGGCTCAAAGAGCTGGCAACTCCCCACTCTATTTCCACTCAGCACAGGGCTCTGGGTAAGGCTCAGTCAGTCAGAGCTGCTAGCATAATCAGGCGGGCTTTCCGCCCACTCAAAGACCTCTGGCTCTGCCACTCTGTCCGGTAACACAGGCGGGCGCCCACTTCCGGGGCGCTTGGAGGAAACTCTCGCTCACTATCTGCGTGCGCAGACCAGGATATCCGGCCAGCAGTCTCACGCCCTGAGTGAAACCCCCAACTGCAGGGAAAAGTTGCAGCGTTGGAATTGGCTTTCGCTCTGTCCCGTGCTCGGCTTTTGCAAGGCGCTGGGGCAGCCCGAGATTCCGCTTTGGCCCACACAAAGGCCCCTGACTCTGCCCCTCTGTGCGATAACACAGGCGCGCACTGCCGAGGCACTCGGAGGAATCTCTCACTCCCTATCTGTGCGTGCAAACCAGGATATGAGGCCGGCTACGTTTCCCTCTGAGTGAAACCCCCACCAGCACGGAAAATTTCCACCGTTGGAATTAATTCTCGCTCCCTCCCATGCGCGGCTTTCCCAGGGCACTGGGGCTGCCCAGAGATTCTGCTTTCGGCCCACAGAAAGGCCCCTGACTCTGCCTCTCTGTGGGGTAACATGGGCACCCACTTCTGGGGCTTAGGAAGAAGTCTCTCGCCCAGTAGCTGCGCGCACCAACCAGGAGATCGGGTAAAATGGCTGCCCCACTTGTCTTTCTTTGTTTGGGTTTGGCGCGAGTGTTAGCTTGTATTGCCCGGGTTGCCACAGGATCAGTTTTTCCTCGGCTTGGATCTCCGTGCCACAGCCTGGTTCGGCCGTTTGTGCCGCGGCCTGGATCTATTCACCCCCTTTGCCCGCCTCAGTTTCTATATTCACAGTTACCAGAGAAAGCCGCCCTGTTTAGGTTAGTGAGGAAGGCGGAGCATTTCTTACTCCCTAATTTCTTCGGGGTTTGGTTATATATTTAGCCAATTTTTCACTCGACCATACCTTCGGGTGTATTGCGAAGCATCTGGAGGCTCCAAGTATAGGTTTTTCTGTTTCTGGTTGAAGATCTTGTTGAGTTTTGGGGGAGATTTATCGGTATCGCTTCTTACCCCGCCATTACTCTGACCCCAATGCCATTTTTAAAGTAAATGTTTTAAAATTGCAGCTTTCTAGTAAAGCAAACCCTAATATTATATTCAAAATTATTTAAAAAGCAAAATTATGTATAAATTTAGAAAAAATATTAAAAAGCTTTTTTATTAGTTCATGATCAGAGTTAAAAGTCGTAACTTTACATGGTAAATAAAATATTAGAAAGAGCTGCTTCTGTCTGGTCAGGAAGTGGTACAGTGGATGGAGCGTCGGACTGGGATGCAGAGGACCCTGGTTCAAAACTCCGAGGTTGCCGGTTTGAGCACGGGCTCATCTGGATTATGTGAGGGCTCACCAGTTTGAGCGCAGGATTGCTGGCTTGAGCATGGGATCATAGACATGACTCATGGTCTCGGGCTTGAGCCCAAAGGTTGTTGGCTTGAAGCCCAAGGTCGCTGGCTTGAGCAGGGGTCACACACTCTGCTGTAGTGTAGCCCCCTGGTCAAGGCACATATGAGAAAGCAAACAATGAACACCTAAAGAGCCGCAACAAAGAATTGATGCTTCTCATCTCTCTCCCTTTCTGTCTGTCTCCATTTGTTCCTCTCTCTGTCTCTCTCTCTCTCTCTCTCTCACACACACACACATACACACACACACACACACACACACACACAAATAGCTGCTTCTGTAGTTGAACACTGATAATTCTGATCACTTAATCATTAAAGACATAGATTGATATTTGAAGAAGAAAATCATTTCATGGTTTTGGACTTATTAAGGTGATGATAAAGTTCAGTTTGCTGTACTGTTTATGTTGACTAAAATATGACATAAATATTAACACATAAGAAGAGAAATAATTAGGCCTGACCTGTGGTGGCGCAGTGAATAAAGCGTCAACCTAGAACACTGAGGTTGCTGGTTTGAAACCCTCGGCTTGTCTGGTCAAGGCACATATGGGAGTTGAAGCTTCCTGCTCCTCTTCCCCTTCTTCCTCTCTCTCCTCTCTAAAATGAATAAATTTAAAAATCTTAAAAAAAAAGAAGAGAAAAATTTAAAGATCAAATGTAATAACTACATCTCCATCAAATGCTAAAGAAAATATTTTATTAATTGCCTGAACAGATAGAAAATGAGGGTCAGAACAATCAATTTTCCTAACCAGGAGAGAAAATATCAGTAACAGAGATTAAGGCTGGGCAGTCAACACTGCTGGTCACAGTTGGACTCATTGACTGAGCCTCACAATTCATGATTAAGTATTTGTTATTCGGGCTAAATAGCCCCCACAGACAAATTGAAATGAAAAATCGGTCCAGAAAAGCATCAGCTTAAGTGGTACAAACCTGGTGCTGTCACTTAACTAAGCAATTAGCATAATGATGGTCCAGGTTTTTTAGTAAAATCAAACATTTTCCATATGGTGGTGAGAGCTTTGGCTGACAGGCTGCAGTAGCACTACAGCTTCTAGAGATAAATTAATGATCATAAACACTAATGGAAATTATAATGGTACAAAGGAAGAGAAAAAGGGCTTACCTCAACTAATATGTATAAATGTTTGTGTCAGCTATGGAAAGCAAATTAAAAATCTTTATTTGATAACCTTATAACCTTTGTTTATTAAGTGAAGTAAAAAAATAAAGTGGTTAACAGTCTATTATTTGCAAAATGATACAAAGGAAACAAAATAATATGGGAAAACCTTTAAATAATATTTCTTTTGAGGATCAGGATGTTGGCAAATGAGATTGTAAGTTAGTGAAACTGTGTTCCTTTGGTTTCTAACTAGTTTCCTTGATTTTAAATTCTCACTATGAGCCACTCCTCAACCCCAACTTTCTGCTCTTGATCTCTGTTATGAACTGAATCACATGCCTCCCAAATTTATATATTGAACCACTAACCTCTAATGTGACTATATTTGAATGCTGGGTCATTAAGAAAGTAATTAAGGCTGAAGAAGGTCATAAGGTCAGTCTCCAATCCAATAAAACTAGTCTCCTTAGAAGAAGAGACACCAGAGCTTGATCTCTGTCTTTCCCTACATGTGTCAGAGTGCAGGCCATGTGATGAAACAGCGAGGAAGCTACACTTTCCAAGCCAAAATAAGTCTCATCAAAAACCAAACCTGCAGACACCTCAATTTTGGACTTCAAAACTGTAAGAAAATAAATGTTTAAGTCATCCAATCTGTAGTAGTTTGTTAAGGCAGCCCAATCAGAGGAATACAACAACATCCCCTCCCCTCAAAAAAAAATCCCTTCCTAATGTAATTATGCATAAAAAATACAAAGGGTAGAGTATGAAATAAAAACCATTTGGTAAAACTCAAAATTATTCAAAAAAGTGTCTAACAATCAATCTGGCTACTTCTACTTGTTCTCCTTCTTCTCCTCCTCTTCCCCACCCTTCCTGTTTGTTTACTTTATTGTTGTTATTGTTATCATTATTAGTAATATATAGTGCTAGTAACTTTAATGACTGTCATATTAACTCTGTAGTTCCCTCATCAAGGTTTTAGAAATAATATGGAAACTAATTTTTGTACACTCTCTACTATGTATATTCTATGTTTTTGATATGTGATACATTGTTCTCAAATTCTGAATTGTAATGTCTATTTTAAATACAAGTTAAGGAAAAGAAATTACCCAAGATTATAAACTAAGTATTTGGGACAGCTGAAAATCTACACATTTATAACTTTTTGCAGATCATATGGTCTGTTCACTGTACATTATGCTTCAGGAGTACAATGTGCCCAGAGTGTTTCCAAATTTGTGTGCTTTACCTGAGTTTGCAAGTTAGCCCATTTAGTTGGAAGGCAGTACTATGGGTTCCAGTGCAGAGGTTTGATTCTTAATAGCTTTATTATCCTACATACCACAATCATACTAGAAAACCATCCAACTTTTGTTTTTATGTTTTTAAAGAAATTAAGTGGAAAGTCCAAATATCAACTAGTTATATTTCTGAAGGAATATTTGAGTTCCTAATTGGATATTATTTTACTTTTAAATATGTAGTTATTTTTATGTCAAAACAACTATGTAAAGAAGAGAAAAAGTCTATCAAGTGTTTGCTTAAATATATGTCTTAAAATAGTCAACATTTTGTTGCAAATTACAGAATGTTTTCCTAATATTTATTTTTGAATCTTTTTAATGCTATAAGCTATTAATTTCTCAAAATTAATTTGCTTTTCTCTAAAAATAGTACTAAATATTTTAAATTTTTTATTACTATAAAAGAATTAAAAAAAACTAATAATCTCATAACCAAAATATTTTATTTTATATTGATTGTAACTAGGAAAAAAGCAAAGAATAGTTTCTTCTATTCTAAAAATAAGCAATGGTAAAGTTAAAAGAAAATGTCTTATAATATCTGTTTTCTATAGTTTATTTGTTTTTTTTAGATAAAAATTAATGAGTTTTATAATTATAACTTAAGTATAATAGTTAAACATTTAGATATTTATGTTTAAATAATTATCACATGTTGAAAACTATAAACAATACCAAAACTAAGTAATCTGTTGGATTTTTTTCTTTTTCTTTTTTTGTGAAGTGAGAAAATCTAATTTTAGAATGATTCCAGTGTTAAAGAATGTCTCACTCTAATATAAAATAATATCTAATATAATATAACAATTACATTCTGGATATTCTTTAGGTGTTTAATTTTTCTATTTACTTTTGGATTTTTTCTCCCATTGTCTTATTATTCCTGTTCATTCTGAATGGTTTCATGGTTATGTTGGGATAGGCAAGGACCTGAAAGACATCAATTGCTTTTCTTTCTTGAAAACTAACTAAAGACATATTAAGTCTTTGTACTTTATTACAGTACCTAAGCTGGAAGTGCTATGGACAATGGAGAGAAAGCACAGCCTTGGTCAAACAAATATAAACCCAAGGTATAAACTAAAACTAGCTGATATGTAGATCTATTCAACTATTTTGATCGCATGGTTTAACATTCATTAAAAATATTTATAGGTTCATTCGAAAATGTTATCATCCTATTACAGAAAACACATTGCCACAAGTCCAAATAGGTCAGATGACAAGATCTGGAGTACAAAAGCAGTTAAAATAAATGTGTACTAGATGTATTGAAAGCCACATACAATAGAATGAGATTATTTTCTTCACTCTCTTTGTTGAGCCTTCTGAAAGTAGGCTGTTATGTCCATGAGGCAGTGACTTTTGAACATTGCTACAATACTGAGCCATGTCAAGCTAGCATTTAAACCAATCCAGGCCACTGACCAGGGTAAATACAGCCTTTAAATAATATTCCCTGGTCAAGCAACCACAAAAAGCAAATGTCAAACAGTAATCACTTAAAACTGTGTTTTAAAAATGGCTATCAGTGATTTTATAAATCATCCAAGTAGTAGTTCCAAGAAAAATGACAGTAAAAGCTTTTACAAATATTACTTAAAATTAGTAAGAATTAGTTTTGCCTTTTTAGGTGACAATATGTTAATGTTGCTTAGTTAAAAAAAATAAAGCTTATTTTTTTTCAATAGGTGTATGTTAAGTCTTTAATTTTAATTTACTTTATTGGAGTGACATTGGTTAATAAAATTATATGTTTCAAAGGATAAGACCAGATATGAATCCAGGTGTTGTATTTTGACCAAATGCAGTGGCCAAAACCGACCATCTTAAATTATGTCCATCTTTTGGCAGTAGTTCCCCAAATCACCATGGAAATCGGATGATACTGCTCCCAGACAGAACTAACCAAAATTACTTAGATCAGTAGCATTCTTTGACACAACACTAAGAGCTTGATAGGTATTTACCTTATTGACTTTACTTATTTATTTTTTATTTTATTTATTTAGCAAGAGAGAGAGAGTGAGAGAGAGAGATAAAGGAATGGAGAGAAATGAGAAGCAACAACTCACAGCTGTGGCACTTAAGCTGTTCATTGATTGCTTCTCATATGTGCCTTGATTTGGGAAGGACTCCAGCCAAACCAATGACCCCTTGCTCAAGCCAGTGACCTTGGGGTCAAGCCAGTGAGTTTAGGCTTCAAGCCAGTAACCCTTGGGCTCAAGCCAGCAGCCATGGGGTCATGTCTATGATCCCATACTCAAGCTGGTGACCTCAGGGTTTCAAACCTGGGTCCTCAGCATCCCAAGTCAATGCTCTCTCCACTGCACCACCACCTAGTCAGGCTGATTGACTCTATATATTATATATATATAATCTTCTGAAAAAAATATATCCTGAGGCCAATGTACATTACTTGAAAGTTTTACTCATTTTAGTTTGTTTACTATGTACTATTCTTCTTTTGCACTTATTTAAAACATTTTTAATTATTAAATAATGCAATTGTATAGTTAACTTTATTAATGAAGATTATATAATGAGAGATTAAGACTTTATTTCAAAGACATTTGACTTGGGGTCATAAACATATAACTCTAGTATTTAATCATTTAATTCTTATATTTGGCCTAATATTTGTAATGAAAATGCTTATTTGCTTAATCCCTTCACCATTTTCAACCAGCTCCCCAATCGCCTCAGCTTTGACAACTCTCAGCCTGTTCTCTTCATCTATGAGACTTTTCTATTTTGTTTATTAGTTTATTTTTTTCATTGGATTCCACATAAAAGTGAAATCATATACTATTTGTTTTTACCTGACTGGCTTATTTCACTTAGCATAATGCTCTCCAGTCCATCTATGCTGTTGCAAAGGTAAGATTTCCTTCTTTTTTTTTGGCTGACTAGCATACCATTGTATAAATATATCACAGCTTTTTTATCCACTTATCTACTGATGGACACTCAGTCCTCTTCCAAATCTTGGCTATTATAAATAATGCTCCAATGAACATAGGGATACATATATTCTTTCACATTAGTGTTTTGGGTTTCTTCAAATATATTTCCAGAAGTGAAAGTATTAAGAAAGAAAATTATAGACATACAACAATATGGTAATTACCAAAGGGAATGCGGGGAGTGGAAGGGAACAGAAATAGAAGAGGCTAGCAGGTGTCACCAAACTACGGCCCGCAGGCCGCTATGCGGCCCTCTGAGGCCATTTATCCAGCCCCCACTGCACTTCTGGAAGGGGCACCTCTTTCATTGGTGGTCAGTGAGAGGACCACTGTATCTGGCAGCCCTCCAATGATCTGAGGGACAGTGAACTGGCCCCCTGTGTAAAAAATTTGGAGACCCCTGGAAGGAAGGATAAATAGTGATGGAAGGAGACGTGAGTGGTGAACATACAATACAGTATATAGATGATGTATTACAGAATTGTACACCTAAAACCTATATAATTTTATTAACCTATGTCATCCCAATACATTTAATAAACAATTTTAAATATAAATAAACAAAGTTCATTATTTTGCATACTGCTAAAAAAAGCCTATTTTGTAGTTTTCCAGTCTTAGTAAAGATGATTTAACAGATGGATATCAGCTTTGTCCTTTTTTGTTCATCACGTGTGACAGGTGGTACAATATCGTGAGCAGAAGCCTAAGAAGAATGAGCCAAAAGATACCTCACTTCAATTTAGTAGCCCGAATGTTCAGTGTAGCGACTAAAAGAGTAATCTTGGATGTCACAGAGCTGAAACATTGTTCTTGCACTAGAAAGCCAAATGATTATTAAAATAATTGATATATAAATTAAAATTTCAGAGTTATTCTTTGATCTTAGACGTTAATTCCAGAATATGATAATCTACTTTGGCCATCTACTTATTTCTGACATTTAGCCATTTGATATTTTTGTTAATGTGTATGAATCATATATATGTCTGTGTGTACACACATACACACACATATATATACACATAGATACACATGTATATATAACTATATATGTATATATGACTATATGTAATGCTCACAAAAATTAGGGGGTATTTCAAAATAAATATGAAGTGATAAAATATCTCCTAATTTTTGTGAGCAGTGCACACTGCCTTTGGAAAAATTAATTTTTAATCATGAAGGAAATATGTATTCATTATTGAAAATTTTGAAAATTCAGAAGAATTTTAAAAATATAAGCACATTTTTGTATTCCTACCAAAATAGGGTATACAAGTTCAGTCCTTTTTTCCATATATATAATACACATGGACAGATTCCAGCATACACAGTCACATAATACACATAAATACATTTATTATTCTTAGGTTACATAGGCAAAAATTTTAAAACACTAGGGGATACTTTTTGTAATTCTTCAGTATATATATATATTTTTTTTTGGTAAATATTTTTTTGCATTGTTTAAAAAATAAACAACTTGCTTTTGATCCAGCCATCCCACTTTTAGGAATATATCCCAAGAACACCACATCAATGATTCAAAAGGAGAAATGCACCCCCATGTATATAGAAACATTGTTCACAATAGCCAAGATCTGGAAACAGTATATACATCACAAAACTGAGTGTGATTGGGCCCTGGTCCATTGGCTCAGTGGTAGAGCATGGATGAATGGATTAAAAATCTATGATACATATACACAATGGAATACTATGGGGCCATGAAAAAGAAGAAAATATTACTTTTTTGCGACAACATGGATGGACCTAGAAACTATTATGTTAAATGAAATAAGCCAGGCAGAGAAAGAAAATATCATATGACCTCACTCATTTGGAGAATCCAACAAACAATATGAACTGAGAAATGGAATAGAGACAGAGGCAGGATCAAAGGATCCAGAAGGAAAGTAGACAGAGGGAAAGGGGATGATAGGCTGATAGGATGAGACGAGAGCAGAAAAGCAAATCCTGGAGGGAAGGGGAGGGCATTGGGGGAGGGGGCAAGGGGGATGTTGAGGGGAACATGAGGGTGAGGGGGATGTATTCGGTGGGGCATTTGAATCTATGTAAACACAAATTTAAATCAATTAAAAATAAAACAACAAAGGGTATGAAAACAGCTGCTCAGTTCTAACAGTCAAAAGAATTCATTGAAGATTTAACTCCAGGGCATTAAAGGAGTCCTAGAATTTAAATCCAAACTAGCTGTGTAATCATCTCTAGCTTTAAGAACACTTAAATAATTCCTTTAATATAGCAATCTACTCTTTATTTTAAACAATGAATGTACTGGAGAACATGGGGGAGGGGAGGAGGTATTCAGGGGGACACTAGAATTTACGTAAACACAATAAACTTATATATATATATTTAAAAAAAATAAACAACTTGTATGGGACAATTTGCAGGCCAAGGCAGACTTGAGCCTTGGGCTGAAATCTTGAGTCATACTGTTTCTACATATCTTTATGTCTATGAAAATTTCTCTTTCGTTCTCTCTTAGTGTTTAATAAAGTCTCTAAAAACTTCAATCACACTCAGGGTTTTTTTTGTTTTGTTTTGATTTAAGTGAGAGTAGGGAGATACAAAGACTGACTCCCACATGCACCCCAACCAGAATCCACCTGCCACCCCTGTCTTGGGCTGATGTGCTCATCTGGAGCCATGCTAGCAACTGAGCTATTTTTAGCACCTGAAACGGAGGCTCCAGGAGCCATGCTCAATGCCCAGGGTGATGTGCTCCAATAGAGCTTGGTTGCAGGAGGAGAAGAGAAAGAGGAAAGAGGAAGGGGGAGGGTGGAGAGGCAAAAGTCACCTCTCCTGTGTGCCCTGACTGGGAAACAAACCCAGGACTTTCACACACTGGGTTGATGCTCTACCACTGAGCCAATAGGCTAGGGCCCAATCACACTCAGTTTTGTGATGTATATACAAAATCAATATTTTTGTTATTGCTTAGACTGGAGGGGAGCCATGCACAGTGGCATTGAAATCCACAAGGGTCACTGTATTCTAAGTGGCTGAGTTCTAGGGGTAAGGAAAAAAAGACTGACAATCTTATAGGTCTGTTTTATCAAATGCCTTTTCTCACCTGGAGAGCCTGTATTTGCTACTAGCTGCTAACACCTGGAAGATTCTGCATTTATTAGTGGAAATAATTCCTTTAAAACTATATTAGTTCAGCCTGACCAAGCAGTGGCACAGTGAATGGAGCATTAAAATGGGATGTGGAGGATTCAGGTTTGAAACCTGAGGTTGCTAGCTTGAGTGCAGGCTCATCTGGCTTGAGTGCAGGGTCACCAGCTTGAGTGTGGGATCATAGACATGACCCCATGGTCATTGGATTGAGGCCAGGGTTTGCTGGCTTGAAGCCCAATGTTGCTGGCTTTAGCCCAAGGTTGCTGGCTTGAGCAAGGGGTCACTCAGTCTGCTGTAGCCTCCTGGTCAAGGCACATATGAGGAAGCAATCACTGAACAACTAAGGTGTTGCAAAGAAGAATTGATTCTTCTCATCTCTCCTTTCCTGTCTGTCTATCTATCCCTCTCTCTGACTCTCTCTCTGTCTCTGTCAAAACAAACATATGTTAATATGAACAACATTAGTTTATACAGGTATTTTGTCCCCTCCTTTGCTTTTATTTATTTGAGGAAGTGTTGGAGACCGCAAGCTGACAGGTTCCTTGTAGTTTAGATTTTTGAGGGACAGAGGTGTGGGGGACTGGCAGGAAGCTGACAGGATCCTTGCTGCCCATCCTCCCACCACACTTGCTTGATTAAGTTGCTAAAGGCTAAGTTCTACTCCACACCTTCATGTCTCTACTTTTCCCATCCCTCATGTCCATGGAAAAGACTGGAGGCAGTTTTTTTTTTTATCCTTTGTTTTGTGAAGTTAAGATGTTAGGCAGGGTGGAGAATTTTCTGCACTTTGGAGAATTCTTGGGTTACCTTGGAAATGTGACTTTGTATCAGAGACCTCTATGATTTGCTAAAGACTTTGCTCTGCCCTATAAATAAAGTAGTTTGTGGGTGGAGACTTGCTCTTGCAAGCTATCAGCGTTGCAGAGACCTCTCGATCCCATCCTTTTTCTCTCTGAGTTTTTTTCTCCATTCTGCTCCATTATCACTCAGGACCTGGACAATTACTAGCTGTACTGGTCCACAGCAAGTGGTGCCTGAACAGGGACTTGAGGAAGAGAAAACTAAATTAAAAGGCAGGTGACGAAACTCCCCAAGTGTGCATAGTGTTTCTGTACTGTAAATTGTCTTGTTTGTGTGTAACATTGTACTTAGGTCTGTGAAACAAAGGAATTAAGTAGGGCCCTGATAAGTCATTTCAAAAATTTGTCTCAAGCTCCTTCAGGCAGTTGGAAGA
Organism: Saccopteryx leptura; assembly: GCF_036850995.1. Lineage (NCBI taxonomy): Eukaryota > Metazoa > Chordata > Mammalia > Chiroptera > Emballonuridae > Saccopteryx > Saccopteryx leptura. The sequence continues at coordinate 71,735,253 of NC_089507.1, read as the reverse complement.
ATAATATAAGATTGCTAATTCTGCTTGTCAGGCCACATCCTGCAAAAGGGGCCCCAAGGAAATCAGGAATTTGGCTCTTTTGGTGCCCTGAAATAGAACTAACAATACATGGGCATAAATTCAGAGGAATCTTAGATACAGGAGCTCATGTATCTGTTATTGCTGAGCAACACTGGCTTTCTTCTTGGCTCACTCTTGAAGCAGTTACTGAGCTGAGCTGCGAGGCTTAGGGCGAAGTAAATTTCCCTAACAAAGCTCTAACTTTTTTTTACAATGGGAAAATAAAGAGGTCATATTGGAGTTTTTTAAGCCTTATGTGCTCTCTAGATTGCCTGTTAATCTATGGGATAAAAATACTTGAAAAAATATGGGAGCATTACTTGTAAAAGCATTTACTACATTTTGTCAGACTTTTGGAATTGACCTGAGGACAGGTATTCCTTACAATCCTCAAGGTCAAGGCATTGTAGAGCATGCCCATTAAATGCTTAAAGATCATTTAGAAAAAATAAAAAAGGGAGAGTAATGCCTTGGAATGCCTGAAAATCTTCTTTATCATGCTCCTTTTACTTTAAATTTTTTGAATATTGATATACAGATCATTCAGTGGCCAAGGGACTCTGGAATCCAACAAGGAAGGCCTTCCCTGAAGTGCAATGGAAGGACCCACTCACAGGAATCTGACAAAATCTCCACCCACAAACTCTTCTTTCATCTCCCAGACCTTGTTCTCTTATGGGGTAGAGGATGTGTGTGTTTTTCCTAGGTCTACTGAGTCTCCTTGGTGGGTTCCTGGAAGTTTGGTGAGAAACCATGAGCCAGGAGGAGAGATTCAATTCACAAGAGCAATTATATAAGGCTTATTTTGCTCCACTTTTGTCCATCTCTCTGTCAAAATTGTTCCACCTATTAAATCCTCTTAGCACACCCCAAATCCTCCTCATCCTGCAAATTCCAACCCTCCTTCTTTTGATTCAGTTTATCACACTGTCCCTTTGTCTTCTTCCAATAAGCCCCTGATATACAGAAAAGGATTAAAAATCCCTCAATGAGATCTCCTGAGCATGGCTTTTATAATGACTGAGAAGAACAATAGAAGGCAGACAGAGCCCAAAGAGATCAGGCAAAATACCAGCTCTTGGCAAATGGCCTTAAAGGCTCCAATGCCCCTAAGGGCATTGTAAGACTCCATCAGGCCTTGAACTAAAGCCTGTCTGGCTCCTTGGCCCCCACCAGGGCTATGCACTCGCTGTGGGAAAAAGGGACATTGGAAGGTAGATTGCCCCCTTGCTCCTCCAAAAGAAGGTTCAGTTTCTTCCGGCCCTAACCCAGCCACCTCTGACTTAAAGTTGCCTAACCTGCTGGGATTCGCCATTGAAGATTGAAGGTGCCCAGGGTCGTTGGCCTCATTTCTCATCACCATCAAAGAGCCTAAGGTAACCATCCAAGGAGCAGGTAAGCCGATCTCATTTCTTATAGACACGGGGGCCACTTACTCTGCCTTGCCTAAATATTCAGGTCCTGCTCATCCCTTGTAGATCTCTGTTGTGGATGTTGATGGTCTTATTTTCCTCCTCACTTGCCATGGATTCACTGCCTTGTCTAATACATGGTGTCTTCTTTACATACTCTTATCTCTTCCTGCCTCAATGCCCCACAGTTACAGTGTGTCTGTAAAGTCATGGTGCACTTTTGACCAGTTATAGGAAAGCAACAAAAGATGATAGAAATGTGAAATCTGCACCAAATAAAAGGAAAACTCTCCAAGTTTCATACCTATTCAGTGCAGTTCGATGTGCGCTCATGCACAGATTTTTTTAGGGCTCCCTAGGTAGATATCTTGTATAGCCTCTACAGACTCGTCTCTGACTGATGGCTTACCAAAACAGGGTTTCTCCACCAAACTGCTGGTTTCCTTCAACAGCTTATCCCACCGAGTAATGTTATTCCTATGTGGTGGTGCTTCGTTATAAACACACCGATATTCACGTTGCACTTTGGTCACAGATTTGAATTTAGCTAGCCACAGAACACACTGAACTTTCCTCTGTACTGTCCACATCTCGACTGGCATGGCCATGGGCTGCTCCGCTGTATACACGGTGTTATGTCATCATCTGAGCATGTGCACATGCTGCCACATCACTCTACAGAAACTGGGAGGGTTTTCCTTTTATTTGGTGCAGATTTCACATTTCGATCATCTTTTGTTGCTTTCCTGTGACCAGCCAAAAGTGCATCATGACTTTATGGACACACTGTATTTTAGGCCAGGACCTACTCTCCAAATTAAAAGCCTCTCTCTCCTTTCACCTCCCATCCTCGGAGTTGGCCCTGTTGCTACTCTTGGCCAACCAGATTTGTCTACTTCTGTTACAAATTTACCTCTACCACCCAGCATAGTAAATTCCAAGGTTCTCCTCACCACCCCCATGGCTGCAAAACTCCAGGAAAAGGCCCCCTTCTTTCATCTCTCCAAGTTAAAGAAAACAGAAGCTCCTATCTCCACACATGCCTATAGATGGCCCTTCTAGTCTACCTGAATCATCAACAGAAATCCAGAATTGACATTAAGCTTGAGATAAAAGCTTAATATGCTGAAAGCAGTGGTCATTGGGATTTGGAAACTAGCTGCAGAGTGTGAAAATGTGACAACAGTTCCAGTGCTATGAGGACTTTACTTGAGTGTGACTCCTGCACCTTGTCACAGTTCTCAAGGGGATTGAAGTGGGGCTGGGTTGCATCTACAGGGAATGTGGAATGGTGATGATATCATCATGAACTTAGTGAACATAATAAGAAAATTTATAACAGCAAAGACTCTTATAGATCCTGCTGTATTATTGGCTAAGAATTTGCTTGATAATCTAAAAGGCTTTAATCCCTTCAATATATTAAGAAACTTGTTTTCGTATCTGTTAGCATTGGCTCTATTAATCTTGTGTTTATTTTGTATTTTTCCAGTCTGCCTCCAAATCAGAATCTGGAAAATCAGTCAAGTATAAATCACTGCACATGAATTAAAGTTAAAAAATTTAAAAAGGGGGATATGTTGGAGACCACAAACTGACAGGGTCCTTGCAGTTTAGATTTTTGAGGGACAGAGGTGTGGGGGACTGGCAGAAAGCTGACAGGATCCTTGCTGCCCATTCTCCCACCACACTTGCTTGATTAAGTTGCTAAAGGCTAAGTTCTTCTCCACACCTCCATGTTAGCTGTGTTTCTACTTGTCCCATTTCCCATGTCCCTCGAAGAGGATGGAGGAAGTTTTTCTTTTTCTATTCTTTGTTCTGTGAAGTTAAGATGTTATGCAAGGTGGAGGATTTTCTACATTTTGGAGAATTCTTGGGTTGCCTTGGAAATGTGACTTTGTATCAGAGATCTCTTTGATTTGCTAAAGACTTTTCTCTGCCCTATAAATAAAATGGTTTGGGGATGATGACTTGCTTTTGTGAGCTATTGGCATTGCAGAGACCTCCTGATCTCATCCTTTTTCTCTTTGGGTTTATTTCTTTATTCCACACTGTTCTCACTCAGGACCTGGACAATTACTAGCTGTGCTGGTCCACAGCAAGAAAGCCACATTATCTATTGATTGCTCTTGAGCTATTAATTCACTGGGGAACAAAATTTTTGTTGCATCCACAAAACACTAGTTCTTAACTAATTCGAGTGTGCTGATCTCAACTCTGACATTAGTTTTTCTCTGTAAGCTAGAGTTTTTTTGCAATTCAAGATTTTAGGTTTTCATCTTATTGTAAAATTTTCAACATTTAGTTTAACATAATGAAGTAGAATGTCTTCTTGGGCATCATCTTTGTGAAAATATAATAATTTATATAATGTAGTAAATACACAAATATACTAAAAGATATGACTACATCAGAATTTGTCTACAATTTTGAAATAGAACATATTAAAACACTTATTTTAATCAGAAAATTTGCACAAAACTTATTTGAATTCTATTCAGACAAAAATTTGCGTTTGTAGCTCTTGCTTTTGTGTACTTGTTGAGGACAATCTTGTTTGATGCTCCAGCAGTAGTCTGCTCATCACTAACAGCTCCAAGATTTTCGGGAAACTTATCAAGTTAACTGTTCAGGAAGTGAATCATAACACTCATGTTACATCCAATGTCACAGAAAGCCAACAGCATCCTTTGAACCAGAAGTTTATAGTTTTCTGCTTTTTTGTTGCCAAGAAATTTCTTTGTAACTGCCACAAAAGACTGCCCTGCTGCTTTCTCCTCTTTATTCATCTTCCTGGCAAATTCTTCATCACGTATGAGGGTTCAAATTTGAGGTCCATCGAATACACCTGCTTTTATCTTCTCGAAAGACAAGGCAGGAAAAGCAGAAATAATATGTTGAAAGCATTCACTTTCTCTATTCAAAGCCTGAACAAACTGTTTCATTAAGTCAAGTTTAATGTAAAGTGGGGGAAAAATGATCCTGTCTCGATTAACTACAGGTTCATTCATAATATTTTGCATCCCTACTTTTAGAGCTTCACATTTCAGCCACTCCATCTGTGTTCAGTGTTTCTCCCAAGCTTGGCTGTCCCACAAACACAGAAAGCAAGGATACTTTGTGAAACCTCTCTGTTGTCCTAGCAAGAAATTTATCACTTTAAAATCTACACTAATGATCCAGTTATTCTCCTCATACTTCAGAAAGTCGAGGACAATTTTTATGTCATTCTTACTAAGTCATTTAATTTGGGTTGGCTAAACTGCTGAGGGGTTAATAACTGCTTGGCATTAGAAGAAGACCCTTCAGATTCTACAACCATTTCCTCATGCATCTTATTAAAATACACTTGATCACCATGTTCACTTTCTTTGTCCTTAGAGGAAATAAAACCATTGAAAAATGGAACCGGGAGTGTCTCAGAGTGTGGGATAGGTCATATTGCTGAAGGAATATTAGGATATGCGATCATATGCCGCTTTTTCTTGCTGGTGCCCTTTGTATGGATCAGACAGAAATAACAGTCACTGCTGTGGTCCTTAGGTTCATGCCAAACCATGGGAATACCAAAAGGCATTCCTTTGCATTTTCCTTTTGTCCAGTCATGAAGCATTTCCTCACAATTATGACACACAATATAAGGAGCCCAATTCTTGTCTGGATTGCCAAGGGGAACTTGAAAATAGGTAATATATGCATGTGTCACAAATGATAAAATATTGCACCTTTGACTTTGAAGTGTGTAACAGCCACATATATAACAGAAGGTGTCAGGACTATTCTTACATTCACACCTACTGAAAGAAGCCATGATTCAATCTTAAAACAAAATAAGAGGGTGTTTTTATCAGATAATAATATTTTACATTTAAAAACAACTACAATTATGTAAAAGTGATGTTTGAAAAACATTAATTGCCTGTGGTTATGTTCAATCCAAGAGTTGTTGCCCTTTAACTCCAATTTAAAAACCAATGCATGCCATTAACTGTAACAAAAAGAAATTTAAATTGCATAGAAACTAGAGCATGCACCAAAAAACAAATTTCAGATTTGGAATTAGCGATGCAGAAATATATAGAATCAGTTCTAAAACCTCATGCAACAGAAAATGAAAAAAAAAAATTGTTCCCCAGTGAATTGAAAGAAAACAACACATTTTTCTTCCCTTTTCTACTTTCTCCACTCTCTCAGTTATCTTTTCCTAAAAAAGTTACTTGGATTTTTAGAACCAAAGATAAGAATTTATATTAATTCTTTTTAAATACAATTTCTAACGATTTAGCCCAGTTTTTTAATCTCTATATATGTCATTTCACCATTTCTTTGTTCAGTGTATTTTTGTTACATCAACAATCTTATCTGCAATGCAATAGGTACCTATGCTAATTCTTCATCCAAAGGAAAAAAAAAATGTCAACAGATTGGGATTGATTTATTAATAGCTTCTAAGTGTGATAATATAAGCATTTTCTTTTTTACTTAATTATATTAGTATCTAGTCTATATTTCTTGTTATTAACCCTAAGGATCTTTAGATACCTTGTCAAATATCTTGTTCATTGCAGATACACAGGAAAAACAAGAGAATTGAGGATTATAACATACCTTTACTATTTAGGTGAGTGTTATTTTCTACAAATACTAGAACAATTGAAATTTAATAATACTATTATTTCTTACTTCTGTAACAATTTTGTGGTTTATTTAAAAAAAAAATACCCATATACCTGTGTAATACCCTCATAAATAAATGTGTATTATTTATGACACAAACTTTTCTGTCTATTTCTTTTAAGAGAAGTGATTTTCTAATCATACAAAATTAGAGTCAGTTTTAGGTAGATCTAACATTCATTGGCTATGAGATCTTACCAAAGTCGTTTACATTTTCTGGGCTTCAGTTCCTTCATTTTTAAGTAAAAAATTAATAAAATTAAATACTTTTTAAACTGTCAACAAAATCCTACTATGTTTTCAGATAAGATATATTTCCTTTCCAAATTAATAGATATTTAAGGTATCTTTCCAAGTTAAAGATGGGCTCATTTTCTGATTATTCAATGGCATCAGTGTAAATTCTAAGTATTGTATAAACAGGGACTAAAGTGAAATAAATATATTTATCAATGAGTCAATAGAATTTTTCATTTTGAATTTAGAATCATAACAGACTAACAGTTAAAATAGTGTGATACAGTAAAAAAGGTATTAAATGCCTGCCATGTATTTCACCATCTGTTAACAGGAAAGGAGATTCAAATGTAAGATATGAAAGATTTTTTTTCTAAAGAGCAGATGACAGTTTAGTAGAGAACTTACACATAGCAAATAAGTAGCTGAGTTTTTCAAAAGTAGGTTGTGTGAAGTATTTGGGGAGCAATAAAAACAGCTCAGTTAACTGTCTCAGTAATACTCAGAGGAGAAGTCAAGGAAGAAGAGACGTTTGCTGTTTTATATATACGTTTTAAAAGGAACAGCATTTCTTGCTAAGGAAATGGTAAAGAATTGGGTGTGGTGAAACATATGACTGAGTTGGGTTCTCCAAAAAATTAAGCTTAATATATATTTATAAACTTTCTAGCCTGAACGGTGGTGGTGTAGTGGATAAAGTATTGACCTGGAACACTGAGGCTGCTGATTTGAAACTCTGACTTCCTTGGACAAGGCACATATAACAGTTGATGCTCTCTGCTCTACTCTCTCTCTCTCTCTTCTCTAAAATGAATAAATAAAAATATTTAAAAATTAAAAAAATAAACTTCGTATAATATGTTTAGAACACTGAAAAATTTTCTATAGGTGCTATTAATTTAGGTAGAAGAGACATTTAAGAACCATTTACGAGAAATGATGCACTGGACTTGGGAACTAATTATTTTTGAAAAATGGAAAGAGATCAATATAAATATAAATGTATATCTTTGGTGGCTAACAGATAGTAGTAAAATAAGAATTATTAAATCATGAAAGAATAACAAATTTGAAAGATATGTGGAGCTTGAACTATTCAAGAAAATAATACATCATGTAATATGCGGCAGCTACTTGTCAATCAAGTTCTGGTGCTTCTAAGAGACTGTAGCTATAAGTATGAATTTTTTATACCATTTGTATAATTTATCATTTTGTTATAATTATATGTGTCATGTATGTTTAATGTAAAAAACAAATGTATAAAATAGAATATGAGAGTCCTTTAATCATATTATTGTTAATGGTTATAGGATAGTTTTGGCATATAGCCTTCCAAAATTGGGCTTATATATTTTTTTCACTTAACTTTATAACATAAGCCTATTTTCATGTCCTTATATATTCATTTTAAAATAGTTAAATGTTGTATAATATATCCAGATCTAAGAACTATTAAATTAATTTCATACTATTAGATATTTTTAGGTGTTTCAATTTGTTATAGTAATATATTATACTTACTATCTTTTCTCTAAATATCTTCATACATCTCTGATTTTCCCCAACTACATTCTTAGATAGGAAATTAATCTAACAGAAGTATGAAAATTTAAGGAGATTTATGGAGAGTTTCAAATTGTCCTCCAGAAAGTTGGTCTTATTTTGCATTTACTTTCTCAAGCAATTGTAAGAAAACTCATTTTCTTGAATTTAAGTAATTGTGAAGTTGAACTTCTATTTTCCTAATTGACTCTATTTGGAAAACAAATATGTTTTTGACTGGTACTGAAAAGAAAATAAATACATCACCATGTAGCAATAGCCTCTATTAGAGATATTTAGAGATATTTACTGTTTTACTGTGTGGGTGTGAATCAGTGAGGCAGTAAGAGGGTGATGATATATGTGCATATGAAATATTTATTTATCAGAATATTAGCTTATAAAAATAAGTTAAAAATAAACATGTAAAATATAATGATATTGTTAATAATTCCATTACACTTTACTTTAAAAAAGACATTTTACAGCCTGACTAGGCAGTGGCACAGTGGATAGAGCGTCAGACTGGGATGCGGAGTACCCAGGTTCAAGACCCAGAGGTCGCCAGCTTGAGCATGGGCTCATCTGGTTTGAGCAAAGCTCGCCAGTTTCGACCCAAGGTCGCTGGCTTGAGCAAGAGGTTACTCAGTCTGCTGAAAGCCCATGGTCAAGGCACATATGAGAAAGCAATCAATGAACAACTAAGGTGTCTCAACAAAAAACTGATGATTGATGCTTCTCATCTCTTTCCATTCCTGTCTGTCTGTCCCTATATATCCCTCTCTCTGACTCTCTCTCTGTCTCTGTAAAAAACAAACAAACAAAAAAACATAAAAAAAAAAACATTTTAAAACTTGCTGTGTAAGCAAAAGCTGAAAAGATGAATAAAGTTTTAAATAATAAAAGAATTTTTATAATACCAGAATAAAATATATTAGAAAAGTACTGGTAAATCTGAAATCTTAATTTCAAGAGTTTTAGAAATGTTAAGTAAGCAACTATATTGTACATTAAGTCAATTTATTTCATTTCAATTCATTTTATACTGTCTTCTTTTGGTAAATTTATATAATTTTTTTGAGAGTTTTTCATTGTGTTATCTAAATCCCAGAGACTTATTTAACTTTCTTGCATTTGCAACAGAAATTTATTTTGAAATACAAGATTGTAAATCTCAGTCCTGGCCAGTAGCTCAGTGAATAGAATGTCTGCCCAGTGTATGGATGTCCCACGTGCAATACCCAGTCAGGGCACACATGAGAAACAACCATCTGCTTTTCACTCCCTTCCTTTTTTCTCCCTCAGCCAGTGGCTCATTGATTTGAGTGTTTGCCCCAGGTGCTGAGGATAGCTCAGTTGTTCTGAGCATAGCTCAGTTGTTCTGAGCATCAGCTTCAGGTAGTAATAATAGCTCAGCTGATTAATCATTGACCCCATACACAGTTGCCAGGTGGATCCCAGTTGGGGCGCATGTAGAAGTCTGCCTCACTATTTCTCCTTTTTTCACATAAAAAAAAGAAGAATATAAATCTTTTGTTGTTAGTCTCCTGGATATTTCAAACCCCAGGGAAATGCTGGTCACTTGTACAAAGTAGAGAAATTATAACCAGAAATAAAAAAAAAGGTTATGTACAGGACTGTCATATTGCATTGTCATTTATTTCTCTTGAGACTTCTAATTTATTAGAAAATTGAGAGGGTTTTATTTTTTTTCAGATACAGCTTTCTTTCTAATTAGAATTAATGTTTTCCTTATTTATTTTCATTCAATGCACCAAGTAAACACTGGGCAAGAAACTTTAAGGAAAAACAGAATTTATCTTTTTATTACCTTTATGTCATTTTTTAAAACTTACATCTTCAAAGTAAAAGAGAAGGCTAATTGACCACTGAACAGAACTAAGAGATTTTAAACAATCTAAAATTGCAGTAAATTATAGTTATGATAGTCATGACCTCACTACATATCTCTTGTTGGGCACTTACCATATGCCATTTGTAAAGCTAGGCCATATACACTTCTCACAAAAACTAGGGAATATTTAAAAAATAAATCGGAAGCATAAAATACCCTCTAATTTTTGTGAGCAGTATATATAAACACACACACCTCCATGTTCAAAGGTTTTAACCAATTTACCCATGGTTAATAATGGTGAATATGAGGTTTGAAATTAAGTTTTGATTTGTTTTGTTCTTTGACTCCTTAACTCATGTATTAGCCATGAAATGAGGGCAGAATTAGCTTCTTGGTAAATGAGTAACTAGAGTGAGAATAATGTTGATCCCAAAGGAAATAAGCAGGCTGCCTGGAACCAAAAAACTCCTCATAGTATCCAGCCTTGATCATGTGGAGGAAAACACAGGAAGGGCTGGAGGCCCAGTCCAAGTGATTAGAGTGCATTCTTATAAAATTTTTATCTAGTTTAATTTTCTTGTCTTTTATTCCATTGCTAATTTCTATTCAGTTTGATCTTCTCCCTGTCCCCTGCTTTTGCACCTGACTCATACTTTTTTTCAACCTCATCAACTACATTCTTGCCCCTGGAATATCTTAAATCACCTGGATTATAATGCTGAAGCCTGTTCACGGGTTTTAGAAGTTTGGATTATTTTATAATATTCCAATTCTTTTGTGTGTGTGTGTCAGATACAGAGAGTCAGAGAGAGGGACAAATAGAGACAGACAGACAGGAAGGGAGAGATGAGAAACATTAATTCTTTGTTGTGGCTCCTTAGGTCTTCATTGACTGATTTCTCATCAAGCCCCTCTTGACCGGGGGGCTACAGCAGACCGAGTGACTCTTTGCTCAAGCCAGTGACCTTGGGCTCAAGCTGGTATGCTTTGTTCAAACCAGATGAGCCTGCGCTCAAGCTGGCTACCTCGGGGTCTTGAACCTGGATTCTCTACATTCCAGTCTGATGCTCTATCCACTGCATCACCACCTGGTCAGGCTTCCAATTTTTTAATGAAGAATTTCCTGAATGAGAATTCAGTTTCTGTTTCTTTCCTGTGCTGTGACACTCTTCCTAAACACTGGTTAGTTAAACTGAGATTCCTGGGATAGAGATAAAGCAACTGAGAAGACCTGTTCTATACTCTGATTAATTAAAGAAGAGGTTCTTTTAGAATTATTCCTTAATATCTCAATCACTGTATACATTTTTACTCTTTTTTATTCAGAAATCAAAGAATTAAATGAGAATTGACACCAGAGTGATGTCAGAGAAATGGCAGCATGATAAATACTTCTGATTCTCCCCTTAAAATTTCAACAAATTGAACAACTATAATGCAGTGAAGGAACACCTGCGGAACTAACAACTGCATCTAAAAGATCCATTCAATAAATGGACTAAAGGTGGGATGAGGTAAAAAGAGGATCAGAAGATAAAATGCTTTTCTGTTGGAATCTGGACAGGAGAGAAGGCAGAGAACTGAACATTTTTTTCTCCTTACTGGACTCAGGAAGGGAGTTTTATTCTTAACCAGGAGAGGTGGAGAGATTGGGTGTCATGGAAAAAAGAGCTGAACTAAGGCAGGAACAACCAGGTTCAGGGTTACCAAGGACTGTCCACATCACTTGGCTTGCAATCAGTTGGTGCAGGGGCTCATGCTCAGCCTGCAGCGTGTGCTTGATTGGCACACGCTGGGCCTAAAATGCTTGGCTCTCTTGCATGTAGTGTGCACATGCTGAGCCCATGGTGCCCAGTTCACGCACACAGCACAGTGTCCACTCCATTGGTGGTTGCTTAGACAATAGAAATCAGCCCACATAGTACTGTGCACACTAGACCCACAGCGCTCAAACACACTTACCACAGCTAGTGCTTTATCAGTGACCCACACTCTATGCAATGTCAGGGAAAACCAAAGTGTGCTCCCCCAATCTACAAGATCCCACCTCCCTTCTTTCCCAATAGGAAGAGGAGCAATGGTAGACTCCCTTCAGCTGACTCTTTGGGGCCACTCTCTACCCTGAGAGGCAGAAGTACTCTGTGTTTTATCCCCTGGTCTGCTGATACATGGGGAAGAATGCCCAGAGAACTGAAATCACCACTGCTAAAGCTGTAAAGCTACAAAGCTGTAAAGATGAAATTGTAAAGACCCTATAACAAAACCCCACCTACCAATGTGACTGCAGCGACCCTGCCTACATCATTACAACAGCAAAGCTCTTCCCAAAAATTTCTCAGTGCCAAAACTTGTAGTACAACAACACTCACTGGAAAAAAAATTGTTTTTTGCTAGGGTTCTTAACAATACTATGCTCAAGTGTCAACAAGAAAGAAGAAATCATACATTATGGATACATAAGACAGAAATGTATTAATAGTCCAGATAGATAATAAAAAAAGCTCCAGAAAAAAATTTTAATTACATGGAAACCTTGGAGTTAAATGACAGAAAATTCAAAATTGAAGTTCTAAAATAATTCAATGAGTTGCAAGAAAAGACTGATAGGCAATTCAATGAGCTCAAAAAACAAATTAACAGAAAGAGTACTTTAAGGAAATGAAAACTTTAAAAAGAATCAAACAAAACCAAAAAGAGCTCAATATATGAATTAAAAAATGAGGTAATAAGTTTAGCCAATAGAACACGTCAGATAAAGGAGAGAATCAGTGATATTGAAGACAGGCAACTATAAATACTACAGAGAAAAGAAGAGAGAGATTTATAAATTTTAAAAAATGAAAGAGCTCTACAAGAAATGACTGACTCCATCATAAAGAGCAATATAGCCTGACCAGGCAGTGACACAGTGTATAGAGCATCAGACTGGGGCACAGAGAACCCATGTTCAAAATTCCAAGGTCACCAGCTTGAGATTGGGCTCATCTGGCTTGAGCTGGGGTTCACCAGCTTGAGCCCAAGGTTGTTGGTTTGAACAAGAGATCACTTGCTCTGCTGTAACCCCCCAGTCAAGGCACATATGAGAAAGCAATCAATGAACAACTAAGGAAGACAACAAAGAATTGATGCTTTTCATCTCTTCCTTTATGTCTGTCTGTCTTTATCTGTCCCTCCCTCTGACTCACTCTCTGTCTCTGTCAAATAAAAAAAGAGGAATATAAGAGTAATAGGTATCTCAGAAGAAGAAGAAAGGGCAAAAGGAATGGAAAACCTATTTAAACAAATAATTGATGAAAATATCCCAAGATTATGGAAGAAGTTAGATCCTCGAATCCAAAAAAGCAAGCAGAACATCAACTTACCTCAACCCAAACAGACCTACTCCAAGGCACATTGTAATAAAATTGTCACAAATCAATAAGAAAGAAAGAATCATCAAGGCAGCTAAGGAAAAGAAGAATATAATATATAAGGGAAGGTTCATTAGGTTATTATCAGATTTACCAAAAGAAACCCTACAAGCCAGAAGAGAGTGGATCCACACATTTAAAGTACTGAAAGAGAGTGACGTCACGGAAATGGTGCCGTGAGCAGCGCATCCGACAGATCTCCCCAAAATCTCAACAAATTTATCAACTAGAAACAGAAAAATATATCCTCGGAGCATCCCGGAGTTCCACACACACACTGAAAGCGAAAGGACTGTTGCCAAGGAGGGAATATGCCTGTGGTGAGTCAACCCACACGTGCAGCTGCCCGCACCGCGGTCCGGAGAGTCCTGGCCACCTGAGTGCACTAAGAAGCCGCGCGCGCGCCCCGTGCTGCGGTCCAGGGAGTCCCGGCCACCGGCGTGCACTGAGAAGCCGCGCGCGCGCCCCGTGCCGCAGTCCGGGAGGGGCGCCAAACCTGTCTTTCCTAGTCAGGAGATTCTCTCCGTGGGCGGGGCACCTCACCCAGCCATTCAAGTTAACAATCAAGCATTGGGGGAGGGCCACGCAGGCAGCCTGAAATACTCTCTGGAGCACAGCTGCGGATCCAATCACTGAAATTAGCTTAACCCACGAAATCTGCGCACCCACGGGGCTCTAATTGATAAGATCTCTCCCAGTTCAGTGATCCAAGACAAGAGGCATAATATTTTTCAGTGCCGTTCGCTAAAGGGGCGGGGGCAACTTCTGATTGACAGAGCCTCCATATTCAGGGATATACCTAACAAGAGGGACTTGGCAGATATTAAGATCTATACAGCAAGCAGCGAATAGTGCATCTTCTTCCCAGCCAAAACAGGCTACAAAGTGTGGAAAGCCTGGGTTGAGTGGTCCAACTGAATGGTAGGCGCTGAACAGTCACCTTGACAACAATTGACTCCCAGCCCCACCTGATTACGCTGGAGGCTCTGACTGCCAGAGCCTTACCCAGAGCCTTGCGCTGAGTGAGGATAGAGTGGGGATTTCCCAGCTCTTTGAGCCTCTTACTCCCCAGAGAGAAGCAGTGGCAGCCTCATAGCTGGATAACCAGGCTGCTAATTCAGGAAGGGGAGATTAGGGGAGAGACTCCAGGAAAGCAAACTCTCTCATTGTTGGACTCTGCAAACGCCAACAAGCCTTGACTACCAGCGAGACTAAAGCCAATTATATGACATTGCCATAGAATCCCATCAACTGCAAATCCCTACCTAAGCGTGACACAGGGGCAGAACCTGGGGTACAGAGTCACCGACCAGGAAGAGGGAGAGAAAAGAAAAAGGAAGAAGTTAACCTCTCAAAATCAAGAAAAATCCACAGACTTTATAACTTGTTCCACTAATTCTTTGTTGTTGTTTCTTTCTTCTTTCTTATTGCCTTTATTATTATTTGTATTTCCTCCACCTCGGTCCTTTTATTCTCTGCCCAACTTATGCTACCCTTTTCTTGAACTACACTACCCATGAGTGTTACATTTTATTTCTTTTCTTCATCCTTACTATCCTTTAGGGTTACACTCCAAAACCCTTAACTCTCACTCTCTCCCCTTTTGTTTTCTTTTTGTTTTTTTTCCCTTTCCTTTTTTTCTTCCTTCGTTTCTCTCTTTTTCTTATTTTTTCCTTTCTATTCGTTTCTTCTTTTCTCCTATTACTTTTCCTCCCATTTAATCCTCAATCACAAACAAATTATTTAATTAGGGACTCAAGTTTTTTTTTTTGTTTTTTTTTGTTGTTGTTTTTTCTGCTTTTGTTCTTGGTTTTCCTATATTTGTTTGTTTTTGTGGCATTTTGGGTACTTTTTACATTGCTTTTTAACTCACTAGCATTCCTCCCAACCCAAAGTCTCCATTGTATTTAGTCTACGCTCTACGTAATACAACAGATTTTTACTTATTATTTTTATTTTTTTCTTCTTTAAATATTATTATTTTTTCTCTCCTTTTTTCTGTTTCCCTCTTATCCCTATTATTATATCTCTTAGTCGACCATCCCTTACAAGCAAATCATTTTATGCTTGTCTAAGATATTCTCCTTTTTTTTTTTTCATTTAGTAGGTCCCTACTCCCTTTTTTGCCCCCTGAACTCTTCACCCCAAATCAGGGCCTCCGTTATAGGCAGTTTTTGTTCCATTTAGCATAATATAATTCACAGGTCATCACGATATTTCCCTAAAGAGGTGAGAGGAGGGGAGGAGAAGAAAGAAAAAAGGGGGAAATAATAAATTATTACTTTTTTTGTGTGTGGAGTGTTTTCCTTTTTTTTTTCTTTTTTTCCCCTTTTTATTCTTTATTAATTCTAATTAACACTGTCAACAAGACCACCTTCAGATGCCAATAAAAAAAAGGAAATAGAATATTATGGATACAAAAGATAGAGAGGTAACACAAATAGATGTGGAAAAATCTATGGAGAAAATATTTAACATATTGGAAGCCTTGGAGCCAAATGACAGAGAATTTAAAATAGAAATCTTAAAAATACTCAGAGATATACAAGAAAACACAGAAAGGCAATTCAGGGAAATCAGAAAACAACTCAATGATCACAAAGAATAATTTACCAAGGAAATTGAAACTATAAAAACAAATCAAACAGAAATGAAAAACTCAATTCACGAACTGAAAAACGAGATAACAAGCTTAGCTAATAGAACAGCCCAGATAGAAGATAGGATTAGTGAAATAGAAGACAAGCAACTTGAGGCACAACAGAGAGAAGAAGAAAGAGACTCAAAAATAATAAAAAACGAGAAAGCCCTACAGGAATTGTCTGACTCCATTAGAAAGAATAACATAAGAATAATAGGTATATCAGAGGGAGAAGAGAAAGAAAATGGAATGGAGAATATACTCAAACAAATAATAGATGAGAACTTCCCAAGCCTGTGGAAAGAACTAAAGCCTCAAATTCAAGAAGCAAACAGAACACCGAGTTTTCTTAACCCCAACAAACCCACTCCAAGACACATCATAATGAAGATGACACAAACCAATGACAAAGAAAAAATTCTCAAGGCAGCCAGGGAAAAGAAGAATACAACATATAAAGGAAGACATATTAGATTATCATCAGATTTCTCAGCAGAAACTCTACAAGCTAGAAGAGAGTGGACCCCAATATTCAAAGCACTGAAAGAGAGAAACTTTCAGCCAAGAATACTATACCCATCAAAGCTATCCTTCAAGTACGAAGGATATAAAAACATTCACAAATACAGAAAAGATGAGAATTTATCAGCAGAAAGCCCCCACTCCAGGAAATACTAAAGGGGGTTTTCCAACCAGATTCAAAGAACAAAAGAAAACAACACCACAAGTAATAGCTCCACCAAGAAAACAATAAAACCAAACGTAAACTGTGACAACAAAAGAAAAAAAAGGGGAGAAAAGATGAAGATTAACAGCAGCAAAGGACGATGAAGCGCAGAAATACTCATAAGAAAGGTCACTACAATGAATATGGTAGGTACCCTTTTCATTACTTAATGGAAACCACCCTTGAAAAAACCACCACAAAAACACTTGACTTAAAAAAAGGTAGCAACAGAAGAAAGAAGTATGGAATACAAACAAACAAAAACAAACAATAGAAAAACAAAAGAGAAGAATCAAACAAGATACAAAACTAACAGAAAGCAATTTATAAAATGGCAATAGGGAACCCACAAGTGTCAATAATTACACTAAATGTAAATGGATTAAACTTCCCAATAAAAAGACACAGAGTAGCAGAATGGATTAAAAAAGAAAATCCAACTGTATGCTGCCTACAAGAAACTCATCTAAGCAACAAGGATAAAAACAAATTCAAAGTGAAAGGATGGAAAACAATACTCCAAGCAAACAACACCCCAAAAAAAGCAGGTGTAGCAATACTCATATCTGATAATGCTGACTATAAGACAGAAAAAGTACTCAGAGACAAAAATGGTCATTTCATAATGATTAAAGGGACACTGAATCAAGAAGACATAACAATCCTTAATATATATGCACCAAACCAAGGAGCACCAAAATATATAAGACAGCTACTTATTGATCATAAAACAAAAACTGACAAAAATACAATCATACTTGGAGACCTCAATACACCGCTGATGGCTCTAGATCGGTCATCCAAACATAGAATCAATAAAGATATAGTGGCCTTAAACGAAATACTAGAACACCTGGATATGATAGACATCTACAGGAGACTTCATCCCAAAGCGACAGAGTATACATTTTTCTCTAGTGTACATGGAACATTCTCAAGAATTGACCATATGTTGGGCCACAAAGACAATATCAGCAAATTTAAAAAAATTGAAATTGTGCCAAGCATATTCTCTGATCATAAAGCCTTGAAACTAGAATTCAACTGTAAAAAAGAGGGGGAAAAACCCACAAAATTGTGGAAATTAAACAACATACTTTTAAAAAATGAATGGGTCAAAGAAGAAATAAGCGCAGAGATCAAAAGATATATACAGACAAATGAAAATGAAAATACGACATATCAGAATCTCTGGGATGCAGCAAAAGCAGTAATAAGAGGAAAGTTCATATCACTTCAGTCCTATATGAACAAACAAGAGAGAGCCGAAGTAAACCACTTAACTTCACACCTTAAGGAGCTAGAAAAAGAAGAAAAAAGACAACCCAAAACCAGCAGAAGAAAGGAGATAATAAAAATCAGAGCAGAAATAAACGAAATAGAGAACAGAAAAACTATAGAAAAAATCAATAAAACAAGGAGCTGGTTCTTTGAAAAGATCAACAAAATCGACAAACCCTTGGCAAGACTCACCAAGGAAAAAAGACACAGGACTCAAATAAATAAAATCCAAAATGAAAGAGGAGAAATCACCACGGACACCGTAGATATACAAAGAATTATTGTAGAATACTATGAAAAACTATATGCCACCAAATACAACAATCTAGAAGAAATGGATAAATTCCTAGAACAATACAACCTTCCTAAACTGAGTCATGAAGAAGCAGAAAGACTAAACAGACCAATCAGCAGGGAAGAAATAGAAAAAACTATTAAAAACCTCCCCAAAAATAAAAGTCCAGGCCCAGACTGTTATACTAGTGAATTCTATCAAATATTCAAAGAAGACTTGGTTCCTATTCTACTCAAAGTCTTTCAAAAAATTGAAGAAGAAGCAATACTTCCAAATACATTTTATGAGGCCAACATAACCCTCATACCAAAACCAGGCAAGGATGGCACAAAGAAAGAAAACTACAGACCAATATCTCTAATGAATACAGATGCTAAAGTACTAAACAAAGTACTGGCAAATCAAATACAACAACATATTTAAAAAATAATACATCATGAACAAGTGGGATTCATCCCAGAATCTCAAGGATGGTTCAACATACGTAAAACGGTTAACGTAATACACCATATCAACAAAACAAAGAATAAAAACCACATGATCTTATCAATAGATGCAGAAAAGGCTTTCAATAAAATACAACACAATTTTATGTTTAAGACTCTCAACAAAATGGGTATAGAAGGAAAATATCTCAACATGATAAAGGCCATATATGATAAACCATCAGCCAACATCAAATTAAATGGCGTAAAACTGAGGACTTTCCACCTTAAATCAGGAACACGACAGGGTTGTCCACTTTCTCCACTCTTATTTACCGTGGTGCTAGAAGTTCTGGCCAGTGCAATCAGACAAGACAAAGAAATAAAAGGCATCCATATCGGAAAAGAAGAAGTAAAAGTATCACTTTTTGCTGATGATATGATCCTATACATCGAAAACCCAAAGGACTCCACAAAAAGATTAATAGAAACAATAAACCAATACAGTAAGGTCGCAGGATACAAAATTAACATACAAAAGTCCATAACCTTTCTATATGCCAACAATGAAATATTAGAAAACGAACTCAAAAAAATAATCCTTTTCACGATTGCAACAAAAAAAATAAAATACTTAGGAATAAACATAACAAAGAATGTAAAGGACCTATATAACTAAAACTACAAGGCATTGCTAAGAGAAATAGAAAAAGACACAATGAGATGGAAAAATATTCCTTGTTCTTGGATAGGAAGAATAAATATAATCAAAATGGCCATATTACCCAAAGTAATATATAAATTTAATGCAATTCCCATCAAAATTCCTATGACCTTTTTTAAAGAAATGGAACAAAAAATCATAAGATTTATATGAAACTATAAAAAACCCTGAATAGCCA